>NW_026086605.1:1401250-2802500 GCF_022539395.1 Myiozetetes cayanensis | reverse complement strand
AAGGGAAGCAAAGACATGCTGCAACAGAGAGGCTCAAAAGCATCCTTTTTATTTCACCCTTTATAATTCCTGCAGCCTCGACTCCAGCTTTGCTGAACAGAATCCCACCACCAAAACAACACAATCTTCTTCTTAAAAAATGCTTTAATACCCCAGGGGTGGTTACATTGCATTGTTTCTCTGCTGCAAAGGAAGGGAGCTCACCCTCCTTTAGCTGGCAGCAAATTTGGAGACTTGCTGCCTGTGGAGATCCTCCAGCTTTGGGGTTTGGTGGCCGGGACCCCGAGCTGCCTTCTGCTCCCTCTAAGCAGAAGGAGTCTTGCTGGTGGCCTGGTGAGCCCATGGGGTTCAGATCCCCTGCCACAGGTCATGGACAGCTCAGTCCCAGGCTAGATGGGGGCAGCTGACTGAAGGATTTCTGCCTCTTCTCCAATCTGCCATTCAGATCTACAACTGGCTGAGAGCCATTATTCCCCTAACTGTTGCTTATTTTTGAGCAATACAGCTGCTCTGTGCAATCCTAACCACCTTTTTGATTGTTCATTAGGGACCTGCAATACTCTTGGTTTATTCCATTTATACCTGGATTTAACTAACAGCAGTTTTGTGCCCCATCACCTCTTCATTACCAGACTGAATTGCTTCCTGAGGACCAAATCATGCAGAGTCTCGTGGCTCCTGCACCTTCTCTTCCCATCCATTTCACTTTGGCAGCTGCTTTCGATGGAAATTGATGGCCAGCTCAGGCTGGATGAGTCCTGAGCCGACATTCTGCCCTCAAAATCTTCATTTGCAGCAAACAAAGCTGCAAGTGACTCTGCTGAGTGTGAGTTAATGTCTGCAGGGCCATCAAGGACTGAGGGCCTAATCAAGGATCAATAACCACAATGATCTAAGTAACGGGTTTGAAATATTTAATCAGAGGCAACAATTAAGGTTCTTTGAGATGTTGCAAATGTAAAGCCCGTGGTCTTGAATCCGAGTCAAGTGTTTACCCTTAATGATTGTACAAGTTTCCCTAAATGATGCCTCCTCCTGCTCAATCTCGGCTGCCTACAGAGCCAGCACAGAAACAAACACAAAAATCACATGAAATTGCAATGAACATTTCTCCTCTGCCAGTTCCTGATCACTTTTAAACAATGCTAAGCGAAGGGTAAAATTTATAATTTAACTTGCACGATAGCCAGGCATTAAACGCTTATCAAGGATATAACGAGCAGACTTGCATTTTATAAAGCATAAAGACCTGACAGCATTCCCCAGCTGATGGGGGCTGAAATGTTACTGGGATTTTTGGCTTTATTTCTCCGAATGATGTTCGGAATTTGGAAGCGAAGAAGAATATTTGCTTCCCTGTAAGCCTGAATTTCACCGAGATACAGATCTCTGTCTCTTTGAGAATGATAAAAGAAGTCAGGCAGGGCATTGTATACCATCTTGCATTAAGAAAAACTCGGAGGTTTAAGGCCATCTGTATTTAGATCCAAGGACAGATGAGACATTTAAATTTTAGTAGCACTCAGTTATACACCTGACACAGAGAAATGGCTGCAATCCTTTTTATCAGGCTGGAGAACAGGCATTAAATGACAAAATATTAGTCAGGCCATAGATCCCCGAAACCTATAAGTTCTGCAGCAGCTTCATTAAACCTGTTTTTTATCAGAGGGGAGAGAAGGGTCTGGTATAACGCTGCCAGCGTTTGAGGCATTGGGCTTTTAGGGAATCACTGCCAGATACTTCATCCATCTGTCTATTTTCATATTTATTGTTTTACCAATCACTTTATTCATCCATCTGTTCATCTGTGTAAACCCATTTTTTTAAATTTTAATTTTTATTTATGGACTGACCTTAATAAACTCCCCTCAAGTACCGCGTGTTTATCACTGTCACGGATGAAAACGTTATTAATGACAGGGGGGGCCGAGCAAGGGGAGGGGGGGGGACGAGTGCCCTTTAAATTCCTTTTCAGCTGACTGGGCCGCGGCAGCTCAAGCTGGGCGGGGGCGGCTGGATCGATAAGGTCGGAGTTCAGCCGCTGGTCCCATCTCCTCGATCATCCCCATCCCTGCCAGCCATCGGTGCCTGCGGGTGGGGCGGGGGGCGCTTCCCCGCCTTTATGAATCGCCTCGCTCCGGAGCGGCAGCAAAAGCTGCGGGCAGCTGGGGATGTTTATTTTGGAATGTGTCCGCGGGTGTCGACGCGAGGAGAGCATCCCCGGTGTGTTCGGGGTAGAAGATGTTGCCGGCTCGGAGCGCGGCGCCTGCACCGAGGGGTTCAGCCCTTCCAGGGGGGAAATCCTGGAAGGTTCTCCTTCCTGTGCTTGAGCATAAATAAGGGACGCACTGCTCACTAAATCCTCTCCACGAAGGGACGAGAAGCAAGTTAGTTTTCAGCGCACAGCACTGTATTTTCAGTCCAGCTGCTTAATTGAGGGCCTGCAACCACCACGCTGCGATCGCCTCCAGAGGTACCTGCAGCAGCCAAGGCTTCCATAGCACACCTGGTCTGGGCAGCAAGCCCTGTGTTCCTTTTCACGTAACACAGTTCAGAAAATGCCATTTGTTGCTATTAATCATGCCCTTCCTTAATTGCCCACGGCGATATGGGGGGTAATTACACCGAAAATAGAAGGTGGTGAGAGTGTCTCGAGTGCCCCCAAATTACACACCTACGGATTAAGAGCGTTTCAGATTTATGAGAGGCAATAGTCACGAGGTGGCTATAAATGCTTTACAGGTTCACTTAGTTGACATAAAGCCTAACCCCGCTGCAAAAAATACATTTTTATTCCGCTGGCTTAAAGCAGGTTTGACAAATACTCTCCAGGATGGCTCAACCCTCGCGCTTTATCTTTGGTTGGCCCAGGTGCCGTTTGCGACGGGGTTCTGTCATGAAAGATGTGGCTGTGAGGCTGGGGACATTCCCCTTCATGGCTTCATCTCGCCTCCCAACTCACCAGGAGTCTTGGATTCCTGCCTGGCATTTTATTTTGACGTCAGAGGTGTAAATCAAGTCATAAACATATTTAAACTAATGTTGTTGGAAATCCGTAATTCTGACAGCGAAATGAGCGACAAAAAGTGCATATAATATTTGGTGACATGTAATTTTAACTTCATCCAGTCTCTTTGCTTTTGAGACATTGTTACCTGCAGGATAAGGCAATAAAATAAGGATGTACAAGAATGTGTCAAATGTAGGGCTTCCCTAAATTACACTCTCAGGCACAGATTAATACATTTAATACATTCCAGTCATGAGTGAAGTACTTATAGCAGAACAACTGCTCCTTCAGTGATATCATTCACTGGAATGAACTACAGCTAACAGTGACAAGCTGGAAAAATGCCCCCACTTTTCAAACTGTACAAATGGCATTTGGACACAGTAACTCAAAACTGGACACTTCATTTCAAGTTTAAAGCTAGTGGTCCAGTCAAAAGCTATTACTCCATCTTCTTTATTTGTAGTCCATGCTTTTGTGCTCTTTAAGAATCAAATAAATACTGGTGTAATGGTTAGCAACTGCCAGTTCAACGAAAAATACTGCTAAATTCGCCAATAAGTCTTTTTTCTACACACACAAATTTATGACATAAGAACTGAACCCATTCCTGTTACAATGTCTGGATAGTTTTTTAATGTAGAGGGAGACTCACTTTAGTGATAAGAGTTTAAACCTCAACTACTTTTTCCTTCTTTCTGGATCATACATCTGGATAGAGAAGCGTGTGAGACAAACGACCGGGGGTGTGTGTGTGAAAGCTGAGGTGCACCGAGCTGGGCCGGGCTCAGCCCCATCAGTCCAGCCCAGGAAAGTGCTCTCTGCAGCTCTGCAGCCCTTGCACTGGCTGCTCTTTCCCTTCTGCATTTCCACTGGGATCACTGAAAAGCAAAGAGATGGTTTGCACTGGGATTATTTAAATGCAGCACAAGATCTGCCCGGCTCCTCTGGGTTATTTAGGAACTGGATGGAGAAGAGGGGAAACAGGGCTGGTATAATCCTATTTGGTCCACTATTTACAAGCCCCTCTCCCTCAAAGGGGCGTTCCACACCTCCTACCCTGGCCCACCACTGGCTGGGGGATAGTTAGATCCCAGTCTGTGATCATCACAGGTGTCTTGCGTGTCCATGCAAAGGGAAGAACGCTTCCCTCTGCCTGGGGGCACTCTCTACAGAAACAAGAGGTTGCCCAGGGAGTGGGGCTGGTTCCTTTCCATTCATTGTAACACCATGTGCAGGCTTGGGGGCTTGACTTTCCAATTTCTGCTTGATTTGCCTATGAAAATAAACAATGCTGAGCTCCTCTGTTTAAATCAGGTGCATCACACCCCCAGAGAAATCTCTCCTGCACCCCTACACAACCACCACGCTGGGGGCTAAGAGGGTGTCTGTGAATTAATGCTTATTCCAGACAGTGGCTCTGCTAAAAAACCCACATTTTCAGGTGCCACTCACATCTGGAAGAGCAGTTATGGATTTGGGGGCTACACTAGTCATTGTGCTGAACTTCTGAATTTGGCTGATGCCAGACTTAAGCAGGGATGGTGGGATGAAGGGATGAATGCTCCTGCTGTCCCAGTGCCACACCTCCCCAGCCAGCTGCTGCATTAAAACAAGAGGTGAACACCCACTGCAGGCAACAACAGATTGGCTTCTGAAAGGAGAAGAACTCCCAGCCTAACACTTCTTCAGGAAAGTGCACAAATGTGTTTTCCCAAACTTGGGAGATTACTTCCAACTTGTTTGAGGGGAGACAAGGAACAAACCCACAAGTAATTCTGGATTTTCTGAATATATTGGTTTTGTTCTCCAGCTTCCCCAGGCGGTGATTACAGGCCTGTTGCTTTTTACCAGTGATATTTCCAGTTAAAAGCCTTAAAACCATGATGCTGTTCCCATGTTTCCTTTCCACCAGTGCATGCTCTGCAGTGTCCCATCATGGGATGTGAAACACTCAGGAAAAAGTGTCTGGAAACAGAAATTATTTTATTTCCCACATAAAGGACTTGTATTTTCTTTTATTCAGTTTCTTCAAGATACTGACACTGAGATGAGCAAGGATTTGAGGATGTTCTAAGCAATTCCATTTGGTGTCGTAATTACATCTTGATTAATTCCATCCACATGGAGAATTATGAGCATTTCTTTTTTTCTTTTCCTTATCTGCAGGGTACATTTTAAAAGATTTTGTGCTAAATGCAAGTCGTGCAAAGTTGGGAAGAACTGTGGCAATCTGCAAACAAAGCACCTTTAGGGACTGAGAAGGGATAAATGAGAGGAGTAACAGGGGCAGGATCGTTCCCATGATCTTTGCTCTGACTTTATGTGAATACATCCTAACTCAGTTTATAAACTCTTTGAAGCAGGACTCTTTCTGGTTTTCTGCTTTTACCCAAATGATGGGGTTTTTATGCATCCTGTATAACAGGCCCCAGCTACGGCTCCTGGATCGATACAAACAGGAGTGAAAAATAACACTGTTGTAAACTGCTGTGACTAATTCCTTGGATTAGTAATACAAAACCCAATTCAATCCATACTGCAGGATTTTATCAGAGGCCAAGGACTAATTCAAGATTTTACCAGCACCTGCCTGCTTTTCCACGGAATAATGGCAAAATGTCTTTCCAATTCTGATTTTAACCCATTAAAGCCTGTTGACAAAATCATTAAATTTTAAGAATTGAGTCGAATCCTTTCCAGAAGAACTCTCCCCGAGGTGCACACATGGAAATCAGCCCTCAAATGTGTCATCCCTGGAAAAACCAACATGACTTCAGGAGACCTGATTCTCCTGCTGCACTGCCTGTGCAGAACACAGAGCACAGGGTGAACTGACAAAATAATTGGATTATACATGCACAATTCAGACTTTCAGTTACTGGGTGCTTTCTTGCTCCTGGTTTCCACAGAAAAGTCAGGTTTTTTGTTCCTTAAGTCCTTGTACTGCTTATTTACATATGAAAAGGGAAGTTTATAAAAGAGCCTCCCTATTTTACTACACCTAATAGTTAATAATTTAAATCTGTAGCCATTATCATCATATAGATTGACACAAATGGCATATGGATCATTCTGGGGATGAGGGTTAGTTTCTTTTAAGAGAGAATTGTTTTAGTTTTTGCAGGAAATTAATCAGGGGAATGGGCTTTGTGGAGCAGGGAGCAAATCTAATCTGTTCTTTGTTCAAATTTGCCTTGCTCCAATTCCTAGCAATTGTAGACAACATGCTCTTTTGTTCAGGAGCCACTTGTTACATGCATAATTAGAGACTGCAGTAGCTGTGTTTAAAGAAAAACTGTTTTCCAATGTAATGTGTGATCTTGATAATAGTATTTTCATCAAAGGTAGCAATTACATTCATTAAGCTGGGACTGGCAAGGCAGCAAGGAAATTAAGTGGAAGGTGAATAAAAAGCTCCCCGTTTCTTTTTAAAAATCTCCGTCTCTTTATAAGTTGAAATGCACCACGTTGAGCTGCAAACTGGAAAATACATACTGAATATAAAAAAAAAAAAAGGAAAGAAAGAAAGGAAAAAATAAAGTCCTCCTTAACCTTTCTGAATAATGATCCTGAAGATATCCTAGGGACACCTACTATAGATGCACTTTTCAAATTAAAGGGCTTTATTCTACATTAATTTCTTATGCAAGTTTTAAACGAGCTCAACATATGATTCAGGTCTTTAAAGGCTCCAGGGCTCTCTAGGATTAATTCACTGTTCTTTTCACACATAAATTAATTGTTTTGTGTTCTCAAAAACAGCAAACAGCACATAAATCAACCCGTTTAGGAAAGGCGCAGGGCTGGTACCTTTTGCAAATCACTGAAGTTTGCTCTTTACACTTCATTATTGCGAGATGTAACTTTTAAAGGAAAAAGCAGGGAAAGTAGGACATATGTTGTTAATTCTAAGTAGATTTCTGGAGTGCATAACTCATCTGGGCAACCTGATTCCTTGAAAGACCAAAGCTGTGGAGCACAGCGAAGCCGTTCTGCCAGGACTTTAATTACACTTTTCCCAATTAATAATTCAATTACACATCACTAATGTATTTGCAAACATTTGCAAGTAAAAAGAGCTAGTTGTGTGGGTGTGGGTTTGTTTTTTTTTTTTTTAACCTTCTTTTTTGCCTTAAGCCTTGGAAGAGTCAGATTTGCAGACGGAAAAATGTGAAAACCTCAAGACGTGAGTCCTGGTCCGTGGGCTCCCCCGGGCACTCCCGAGTGCTCATAGAACAATCTCATTTTTTACCTCCAAAATACAATCCTGATTTTATTCCAGGCACTTCATCACAGGCTGAGAAGGTGGGGGGGAAGCAGGTCTGTGCCCTCCCACCTTCACCCTGTGGCAGGGCAGAACAGCACAGCAGAGAAGTCACTGCGGTGACTGAGCTGAGCCCTAATTTTGCAGGAAAACCCCCACTTGCAGCAAGGAGGGCAAGTTTAATTTACAAGCTCTTACAGTGGGCCAGGTACCAGGGGGTTGGCAGGAGCTGTGCTCCCTCCTGAACAGGGATGTCCCTGCACTCAGCTCGAGCTAAGAGAAAAACTGAAGCCAGGACCTGGCTGTCCATGACTCCAAAAATAACTGTTTCTCCCTCTGCCCTTCCCAGAAATAGAACATGAAACCACAGCATCTTGGCCAAATTGGAATTTGCATAGTTCTGCGAAGCATTTCCTTCAGTTAGGAATGATTTAATTATTCTTCACTTCCTCTTCTAGAAATCATTCCTGGGTAATGAGGTTAGCATAGAGCAGATATGTTTCAGTCAAGAAATAGATGTAATTTAGTGCCAGAAGGCTTTTGCAGTTTAAAAAAAAAAAAAAAAAAGGAAAGAAAAGAAAAAAAAAAAGATTTTTGGACACTTCTAAATAGAAGCAGCAGGATAGAGAGGGTTGGTTATTAAATTACAATAGTCTGAGACACCAGACCATCGGGTGCTTTAACCCAGTGCTGTGTCAGCCCCTCAAGAATCAAGAGCACAACCACAGCCCTCCTGCAGCCCAGATTCTTACACAAGGGTAACAAGGCAGATTTTAAACAATTATTAAATAATGACAAGCTATATTACCTCCAGAGAATTGTTTATCTCTGCAAATTGGATCACTGGAGTCAAAGTACAGTGGAGCTAAAATACTTCCAGCACTAAATGGAAGATCTATTGCTGCACCTTCCTTTGGTCCTTGGAAACTGTGAATCCTGCATGGCAGTCAAATACAGTTTATGACAAATATCCTGCTGAATCCAGCTTTTATTATTCAAGCAACAATCAAAACAGCCTGCCCTATCCATCAAACGTAGGCATTGCTGCAATTAAACTGGGAAAATGGTTTTCCTTTTAAAGCTTGGTTGGACAGACACTGAGAAGACCTAAATAACATGTAATTTAAGAAAGGAGCAGAACAGTTTGTGTTGTTTGGTAAAAGTCAAACAGCAGAACACAAGGAATTTTTCACTGAACGTGAGGAAAGCATGGTTATGGACATAAATGGAGTCTTTGTATCATTTAACCTTCATATCACATTAAACATCTTCTAGGGCATCACAGGGAGTCACTAAATGTTTTCAGAAGTTCAGAAAGGACCTAGTCAGAAAGAAAAAATAAACTACATTTCAAGAACCTTAACTTTATATTTTTTGAATTATTACTCAATTATTTTTAGGTCAGTTTAGCAAATTCCTTCTACAGAAAACAAAAAAAGGTATCCAGAGAAGCTAATGCCTTTCTAACATGTAATTATGATGTCCTTGGGTGCTATCCAAACCAAGGCAAAAAAAAAAAAAATCAGCAACACAGCATCAAATTAAAACTGCTCTGGTTATACTGAAAAATTTGCATTTCATTTGCATCTTCAGGATGCAAATTAGTGAATAGGAAAATCTTGCGGCGTGTCCTTGAAAACAATTCAGGTCAAAAAAACCCACGGCAAACTTTATGTGATGACCAGGACGATCAGAAAACGATCCTGTTCCTCTGACAGGTGGGTCATCCCTTGAGTTTTGGCTGGATGAGGAAGGTGTCTCACAGCTGCAAACAGATCCCTGCAAAATGCTCCGTGAACCTCTTTTTCTGCACGTTCTTAAGTCCTCACTGTGCACCTTAAATAAATCCAGATCTGAAAGTGCTGGTTACTTGGCTACTGACAGCGAGTTTTCTGTCAGGTGCTTTTTTAAGACCTTTAGTGAAGCCACCTTGACATTTTTTTTAAGTCCTCCAGTATTAGCAGCTCTACAGCTACTGAGACAGAGAGCAGATGTAAACCCAAATGATCTTGAAAGGCAAAATATATAAAAATGCTATTACTGTCTATTGAGACTGTACGTATTTTTGGGTTTATATTTTTAAATATTTCACCGGAAAAAACGTTGCACTGCACACTCCATGTTATTAATATGCCACTGTGGATCAACATTTGAAGCTATTAGGAAACACACTGGTTGTTTCTAGTTACCCAGTGCATTGGACAGTTCCTGCACACGAACAGATTCTTCTCAGAGGGTAATAAATGCCAAGATTTCAAAGCAGCTTAATAACGTCTCTGGTATCAGAGAAACTCCCTCAATGCCACTAAGCTGGACTTTGTTAATTACAGCAGCTGATCTTTACAACTGGCACATTTAACTGCAGTAATGGTGGTAAATCCCATTTGTCAGCCTGGATTCCCTCTGCACCCATGCCTGGCTGTCCCTGCCGTGGGCTCAGGGCTGTCACCCACGTGTGTAACCAGCCACACTACCCAGCTCCAGAGAGCCAACCCACAGGAGGAAGATTTCCAGCAAAAAGGGTTTCAGGCTTGGTAGGAAGAGCTTGAAATGTGTCTCTCACCAGAAAGATTTGCAAGTGGAAATGCAATAACATGTTAATTAGAAAAGTCTTTACGCAGCAAAAGGCTCCCAATGAACAATTACTCCGTGTTTCACATTGGCCTCTTCTAACGCAATCTTTACATGGGGAAAAGAAAATATGGAAGAAAAAACAACAGCACAGAAAACATGATACAAAATGTTGTATTTGAGTATTTCCCAAGTAGTGATTAAACCCTTCTGCAGAAATCGGCCTCAGACCTTGATCACCAAGCAGAACAGAACTAGAAAAAAACCCTGACAGATGATGCAGTCATTCTCTCCTGGTAAAAAAACCTCCAAGGTCTGGTAAAAATTTTAAATGACAGATTATTAGAGAACCATGACCCAATACAAGAGATTAGTATTGTATCAAGTCAAAAATAAAAGTTAGGCACTTTTTAATACATCCTCAATACAGGTTTTCTTCCTCTAACCAGGGAAGCTCACATGTGACGTTTCAAACCCAAGATGCTGTTCCAGGACAACAGACTGGATCAGCTGGGCTGACTGAGGGCACAAAAGGGAAAAATCACTAATATAAATACATATTGAGGACATAAAGCAGCTTTGAGCCCTGGCATTAGCACAGAAAGCCTCACAGCACTCCCAGTGCCAGCTCTGCAGCCTGTGCCCACACTGCCAAATGTAGAAATGCAGTTTATGACCACCCATAAATGCCTGCCCTGAACCAAACAGGGGCTGGGGAGCACAGGCAGCTCTTAAGAGCCCCTGGACAAAGCACAGCACTTCTCATTGCTAAACCAACACCTGTGTTTAGAGCAGCAATGGAATCAGAGTTAAGGGGATCTCCACATGTCATTTTACAACAAGGATGAAAGAAACTCAGAGGTCAAAATAGATTTGTGCATATATTCCTCCACAGAATTTGGTACGTAAATAGCAAATACAAGATACACATTTCTTTCAAAACTGTGTACAAAATACATCATACATGACTATGTGAAATATTTACAGCTGTAACATTAGTTAAAGGCTTGACCTTGCTTTTCTGAAATGAACTGTTGAGTAGCTGATGAAGATGTTCAGGTTGTTTCCTGGACTCAGGCAACAAGTTCAGGCTGTAAGAACCACATGACTTTCATTTTTTCCTGATTATTTTTTCAAATGGACACCTGACACAGTTCTACACAAAGGGACAGTCCTTTTACATAACCCTGGATATCCAACCCAAAGAGCTCTGCACTTTCCTGCCCAAAGGGTTTGCTTTTGGCACTGTATGAAGTCAGTTAAGGATTTCCTCTCACTTCCCAGCCTCACCCAAAACTGCAGAAGCCAAACTAAGTATTTCAAACCAGAACCAGTGAAAAGTGTGAACCAAACCCTGGTCTCTGCAGACACTCCTGTGAGCAAAGCAGGTTAAACTGCAGCAGCCAAGGGCTGCCTCACCTTGGCACTACTCAGCACATTTATCAATGTTAACTCAAGCATTTTGGAGTGTGGTTGTGATCATTTTAGACTCACAGACAGACTGTTGAGCAGAGTAACTGTAGCTAACTGTTGGGGTGTCTGCAGTCTTAATTCTAGTCTACATTTCCCCAGCTGTTTCAACTCAGCTGAAAGCAAGCCTGCAAACCACCTGAAATGCATTAATAATTATGATACTGATAACAAATAAAACAATAGTAACAATAGTAATAATAATAAAGATGCTAGAAGAAAACTTCAGAACCCATCTAGTCTGCCCTCCCACTCTTGTATTCTTGAAAATCTCAAAGCTGATATGAGAGGGGCTTTTTTATTGGCATTAGGACAACGACCAGAGTAAGTCCTTGCCTATCAACAGGCAAAGTGTGCACGTGAGGGGATTAATTCACTAAAGTAGTTGGTTCCCTTTGAAGCTGACAGCAAGTCAGAAAACTTTTTAATGGTGCTTTTCATCCTTGCTGGTTTCTTTGCGTAAGGCACTGCAAAAAAACTGCCTGTTTTACAAATCCTACTTGTTAAGTGTCATTTGCCCCAGTTTTGCCAGCAAATCCTCTGGGAGTCTCAGCCTGTAACATTCTAAGCTCCACTCGAAGGGAATCATCAGCGAGCAGCAGCTTTAAAAATGAGATTCTTCTAAGTCAGCCAAAACCAGAAAACCAATCCTTCCCTCCCCAAAACACTTGAAACAGATTGCCAATTACAGCAATTAGGATGATTTTTCATATATTAAGCTTCCTGTCTCTTGATTATTAGTTAATTAGCTCTCCAGCACTGAAGAGGTTTCTGCTGTAAATAAAATGTCTAATTTTAAACCAAACAGAGAGGGATAAAAAAAAAACCCAGATACTTCCCATCCCCCTGCCCCTTTATGTCTTTCAAAAGGGGAAAAATTATGCTGGAGAACCGCTAATTCCAGGAGCAAGTTTTCCAGGCTGCAAATTAACAGTGCCTCCCTAACTCCCAGGAAGGATGTGAGGGTGAATGCTTGTAAAATGCACTGAACATGGAAAGGCCACTGTGAGGAAGTATCACAGCACTCCTATTATTACCCAGCTTATATCTCTGTCTTTTTGCAGAACTAGTAGAGCTTTTTTAACCCCATTTCAGAAAGATTTCAACTCAACCTTTTATGAAAGGAGAACTATAAATAGCCTCTTAGATTAAAACCCTTAACAGCTGAGAAGGCTGGGAAGGGAGGTGGATATTATCCACCTTTCAGGAGTACAAATTGGGGCTGGAAGGGCTTAATTACAAAGATATCCTTAAGAACACACTAAGGGCTGCTGTAAAAATTACCTCAATTACAGCAGCTCCACAGCTGGGAGAGAGGAAACCACCACTGCTCTCTCTCCTGTAGAGCCCTCCCTCCCTCCCAGGTGGTTTATCAGAACCTCTCCCAGCAGTTATGCCAAGGATTTGGCTTCCTTTGTTTTCACTTTGAAATCCCCAAGTGGAGATGCACTGCTTGCATAACCTAAGGTGACTAAATCCAAGGAATTATCTCGGAATTCTCTCAGGCAGGAAGCAATATTATAACCCCCACTTGGGGTCTGAACGTGGAATTCAGGATTTCACGTGAGCTGAAATGGGGAATTCATGGTTTTCCTTATGGTTTCATCTGATTTATGATGTCAATAATGCTTTTTGTATTTATAAATAAATGGGTAATTCACAATGAGCTTTCAGGGAAATAATGTCCTTTAACAGTCAAGGAATTCCTCATGGTTTCAGTATTCCTGTGCTAACATTTTGGCAATGGTGCTCAACTGGATGTTTGAGGTTCCTTCATATATCGTACCTGAAATCAGAAGAAAATAAATTAGCAGACTAAAACACCACAGTGAATATATGAAGAGAGACCAAAATATCATTCTAACAGTCCAGCTAGAACATTTTCAATTATGAAGTGAAGTTTTACTGAGCAAGGGCTAACACAGAATTATAATTTTATATATATAATATTATGAAATATAAATGTCCATGTTTTATTATCTGCAACAAGTAAAGCACTCTTCTGGCTGGCACAACATAACAACAAGACATTTTCATGGGAAGCAATTTCTAAACAGCCAACAAAAATTAAGCAGTTCCAAATGCTATCACAATAAAAGCCAAAGGGTAATATTGTTAAAAATGTCAGTATTGGGTCCAAAGACTATCCCAGTAAATGAGGAATCCTGAAAACAGAACTAGACGTACATTCAGATCTGAGAGCCAAAGTGGGTATTTTTAATTTTTTTAAACTGGAATTTTCTTAACAGAATGGGACACAATGTTTGTGTCTGTTTTATTGGCATGTAATTAAACATTTTAACTTTACGTACACAGGTATTTACACCTAAAGTTTTACACTCTTGTATCTGAGCCTTTGAATCCATGTTCATGCAGGAAAAAATACTTAGGGAAAAAAAAAAGCCAGTCATTCACCCTCTTGA
Source organism: Myiozetetes cayanensis (assembly GCF_022539395.1). Classification (NCBI taxonomy): domain Eukaryota; kingdom Metazoa; phylum Chordata; class Aves; order Passeriformes; family Tyrannidae; genus Myiozetetes; species Myiozetetes cayanensis. Next base: position 2,788,756 of record NW_026086605.1, on the reverse strand, counting down.
ATATCACTAATGCTACAGGAGATACTTGTAAGAAACTCTCACTCACCTATCTTGCAGTCACGATAATACTTTTCTATTGGGTAATTTTTTGTGAATCCAACACCTCCCATCCATTCAATACATTTACTGGTTGTCAGTGTTGCAACCTATGAAAATAGTTTCACAGTTACAGGATTCAATTTCATGACAGTGGTAGTAAATCTTATGCTTTGTAGCTATTTAAAGGAAAAACAAACCAGCCAATAAAGCAGTAACTACAACAGGTGGGAAGAGGAAGGGTTGATATTTTTGCATTCCTCTACAGCAAGTCATTTTAGAATAAAAAAAGACATTTTTCCAAATCAAAGCACATCAAGAATTCACTAAATGTTAGAGCAATAGTTCCTGTGCTGCACTGTGGAAAAGATTAACAGTGGTATGCAAGACAGCAATTGCAAAGAGGCAGAAGTCACCCAGTTTTGAAGCATTTTAAGACTCATAGTTGTGACCAACAGAGCTGAAATCTTCACAAATGAACTCTCACAGTGTCACTTCTCATGCCACAAAAGGAGAATTCTGAGAAAATTAAATCCCTCCAGATGAAGTGAAAATATTAGTTCATTTGCCTCTTTTAATGTCATTGCTTGGTTCTAAAAAATTTGCTTGGAGGCACGAGGGTGACTTACTTTACATTCTGTACACAGACTGAGAATCACAGAATTACAGAACAGTTTGGGTTGGAGGGGACCTTAAAGATTACCCAATTCCACACCCCTGCCACGGGCAGGGACACCTTCCACTAGCCCAGGTTGCTCCGAGCCCCGTCCAACTCCCAGGGATGGGGGCGGACAAGATGAAAGCACATCCACAGATTTCACAGCAAGAGGTGAATTACAGGTTAAACACTTGTAGCAGAAGGCACTTTCCTAAGCAGCAGTGGCACAGAGAAGAGAGAGGCTGGGTTACCTCAGCAGCGTAGTACTTGGCCATGCTGGCCTCCTTGACGACGGGCCGGCCGCTCTCGGCGAGCCGCGCCGCGTTGTAGGTGAGCAGCCGCGCCGCCTCCAGCTGCGTGGCCACCTGGGCGATCTGGTGCTGCATCCCCTGCAAGCAGCACAGCACAGCTCACACAGCACCCACAGCCCCGCTGGAATTCCCACCAGCAGCCACGCCTTCCACCGGGGAACGCGCCTACACCCTGAAATAAATCCGCGAACCCCAGGCGGAGCAGGAATTGCGTGTTCCTCTGCATCTGCTGACACCGAAAACCTCTGGGCCATCGATGTGCTTTTGGGAACTGCACTCCTATTTTCTCCCTCCCTTTCCTTGGATTCAGGAGGACTGGGGTACAATTCTTGCCTGAGTGGCTGGACAGGAGCAAGAACTACCTACTACTTAGCTATCTGCACCCATGAGTTATCAAGGAGAGTTTTAGCCAAACCTTAAATGTCCTCCTCGGGACCGCAGAGACACAGGGAGGCCAGAGCTGGGTTCTTATTCTGCAGCTGTTTATTGAGGACATTCACACTGTCACAAGTCTGGTTCCCTGCTGAGCTTAACCCAGGAAGACTTGCAAACTAGCACCTCTGGAATAAAGTGGAGCACCAGGAAAGGGACAACTTCTTGCCATGTCCCAGAGGCACGAGGCAAGGGTCAGGAGCAGCTTAAAGGTACAGAGGGCACGAGTGAGGAATGGATTCCAAGGGGAAGGAAAAAGGTGATGGAGCTCACATCTAAATGGCAGGTATTACAGAAGAATGGGTTTATTTAAGAAGACCCAAACATTATGATGATAGAAAATGAACATTTAGCAGTCTAAAACACAATGAGATCTTTCATCTTATTAGGACATTAACACGGTTCCCTCGGATTTGCAGAAATATATATGCAGGTCAAAATACCAAAATGATTTGGCAATTATAAATTCCATTTCCCATTCAAAAGACGCAGTTCCAATCATTTCCTAGGTATCTGTGAGTGCTTCCTAAAATTTGCATAAATTATGAGGAGTGCTAATGTTCCTTCTCTTCAGCTGAGATGTAGGTTTTCTTTTAATGAGAAAATTACTATAGTAATTACAATTATGTATCTTCCTTATTAAACTATACATCATTTTTGCAACAAAGAGTCTTTTTGGTGGTAAGATACAGATATTATAATGAAAACTAAATGCCTTCGTGTAACCCAGGAAATCTAACAGTTCAATCAGTTTCCCTCATCTTTTTATAATTTCTAGTGGCTCCAGAAAAAGGCCTTCCCCTGCACCTCATGAAAGGGTATAAAAACTGGAACATATTCAACAGATATTAAAATCTGTGATATTAAAATCAGAAGAGAAGGGAGTTCCACGTGTATTATTTTCAAAGCCTGTCAATAAGTTATCGAGCAAAAGGGGTCATGTCAATAACGCTTTTAAGTTTTAAACTATTTTTATGTTACCTCATACTGCTCATTTTACTGACTCCTGTGGTAACTACTTCTTTCTTGGAGAGCACTTCCCATATTTTCATTGACAAGTACCTGGAAATCGAAGACACTTTTCCCAAACTGGACTCTCTCTTTTGTGTATGGAACTGTGTGGTCGAAACACCCCTGTGCCAGTCCTAACATCTGTAAGAAATAACAAAGACTATGGTCAGGAAAAACTGGTTAATTGAATGCACCTAGTGGAGATGATAACAGCTCATCTTCTTCTGGTCAGGCAGCTTAATATTCAGGAGAAAAGTTCCAGTTTTCTTCCTACCTACAGAAATCTAAAACACAGTAAGGGTTCTACAAAGAATTCAAGAGCCAGAATTTTACAGTTATTAGACATACCGAGGTGAGTTATGATTTTAAAAAAAGGAGTTTGAGGAACAAGCCTATACTTCATGCTATTCCATTTCTTGCCATAGGCAAGTGTTTGTGAAAACCACTGATTTTTGAACAAAACTTATGGGTCGGCTGTGGTTGCATAAATATTAAGCGTTCCTGGGAAAATTTGCAATTACATGGGAAAATTACTGTAAACTAAAGATCTATAGATCTACATTACACTATTAAAGGAAAAATAATTTGAATGATTAGTCAAAGGCTATTTTCATAATCAAAATAATTTCTCATTTTCTAGAGGACATTAGACTGCCAGAATTAGCAATTTCCTTCACAATTTAGAAAATTAGTGGAGTGGAAGGAGAGTTAACATTTCTTCCAGTATTTTCCAACTCTGCAGAACAACTGCAGAAGAATTTAGACCAACTTTGTCTTTCCACAAGGACAAAAGCAGTCAGCTGTCACATCAAGCAGCCCAGTCAAACTACCTTTAATTATGTCCATGGGTATTTTTGGGCAGACCCACACATTAAGCTGATAAAGACATGATTGACCAGGTCATCGATTCCTTAAGCATTTAAGTTTTTAGGAAAATAACCCAAAAAACATTGCAGTCTGCTGCTCATCAGCCCCATTACCAGATTTGTTACCTCTTTATATTAACTCTTATAGAAGAATCAAGGACATCAACTGCACCACCTGTAACAACATGTGCAGCTGCCCTGCACTAAAACCACCTGAAACTGTTTTCAAAGCCAACAATTACAGTTTTTAAGATCTTCATTATCTTTTAAAACTATTACTGCTGCAAAACTAAGCTCAATACTACAGGGCTTTAGAGCTGCTGCTCTTGACAAGTACATTTCTCTGAACTTGAAGGTGCCAAGAAAGTAGTACCTAAGATGTAACAACTACCTGACCTTAGCTTTTAATTAAGGTGTAACTTGGAGTAATTAAGAGTAAAATCCAGACCATGTATTTTACTGCCAGAGCCTCTATATTATTTATATCTCTGGGAACAACTGGGCCCACAGCCCTTTTTAAATGCCAAATCAGACAAAGTTTAATCACAGGTAATCTTTCGAAATGATGGAAAAGTGAGTCCAATTATCAGCCACGTAGAAAGTCTAAATTTCATGAGGATGATTACTTCTGGTGTGTCTGCAAACTAGGGCAAAAGATAAAGGAGACTGGTAGTACAGACACAGTGCACAATGAAGCAGAAGCAAAGAAAATATTACTTGCTAAAGTAAGTTAAAATATAAAAACTTATCACAGATCATTTTGTTATATTGCTGAACCTGATTTCCACTGAGATCAGCAGCAATCTGAGATGAAAACTGACTTTACAGTGAAATACAACATTTTGAAATTACTTCAGGGTCAGTAAATACTTTTCCCTAAGATGCCACATGGTGCAATTTTCAAACACAACAATGAACTGGAACAGTTCTCCTATAGAAAACCATATTTATTTAAAAAATTAGTTGACTTTAAAAAATAAGTTCTGGGGAAAACATCAGTCAGTGTAAAGTCACATTTGCCAATCCCACACAATCACAGTTGGAAGCATTAATATTATACATTTCAGTGTGTTCTATTTTCCAAAGCCAGCTTTCTGTGCAAAATAAATTTTCATAATGGAAGATAACAATGTTGACATAATTCAGTAGCAATAAGTTAAGGACCAGAGACAAGCTAATTGCCATTTAATGTTTTTTAAATCCACTGCTTATGTCACCAAAGGAGAATTTTCCCTCTGACAGTTGTTCCCATTTTTACTGGAATTTAGCTACAGGAACAGTGACATCTAGTGGCAGCTGAGCTTTTAGTAAAGCATTTTCTAAATCGTTTCTTCTTAACAGCTTTAAATATTTCATAGATTTCAATCCAAACTGGCTGCATTCAGTAATAAAGCAAATGACCCACCTGTGCAGCAATCCCTATCCTGCCAGTATTGAGCATTCCAATGGCATACTTATAGCCTTGTCCAACCTGTCCCAGGATATTGGTCTCAGGAACCTAAAGAATAAAAACCACTCCATTATTCCAGTTCTGCTCTGCAACTGCTAGGAGGGTTCACAGACGAATCGGTGCACATGTTTTATTTAATGTTCCTCAGAAGCGAAGGCATAAAACATAAAGCAGACATTTTGATCCCCAGAATATCTGATTAGAACATTCCCTGATTCCTGTGGTTATAAACTGATGACTGGAAAAAACGGCATCAAAATTTTAGAAACTCAAGCCCCCCTCAAGAACTGGGAGGAAAAAGTTAAAATATACCAAATATTAAGGGATAAAACTCAGGGAATTTAGTTAATATACTTTCCCTTATCTGTGGTCAAGCTCCAATTAAACACAAATTATGCCTCAACAGCTGAACTTACAATACCTTCATGTTGTCAAAAGTCACTGGGCAGGTGGAAGATGCTCTGATTCCCAGCTTGTCCTCCTTCTTCCCCACGTGAAGTCCCTCCGTGTCGCGATCCACTATGAAGCAGGTAATTCCCCTGTACCCCTGGTGGGGGGGATTAAAAAATTAATCAAGAGCTGGTTTTTACATTAATATCACCAAATGGTGGTCCAAACATCTCATCCCAATACTGAAATGTTACACTTGCTTAATGCTGTATTACTGAAGCACTGGCACCGTTGTCTGGTGCTAATTGTGGTTTAAGATGATGTTCAACTGTTCAGTGCAGTGAAAGAAAACCACTCCCTCTTCTTATTTAAGTCAAACCAGGAAATTTTAATTTTAAGGCAAAGATCCTGGAAGGAATTTGAAAAATAAAAGTTTTGAACAATTTACTGTTGTGTTTGTAATTACCCTATTGGTATAGAAGATTTAAAAATCTGCAGCTGACTTTTCTCAGTTTACTTCCCACATCCAAACTGGGGACAAAACTTGACACAGGCATATTCAGCTGGGTAATTTTTTACTCAAACATACTTCACCATAGGATACTTTTTAGTTTTCCAGTGCATGCAGCTTAAGCTGTATTTTGCCTTTTAACAACAGCAACTTTGTCATTTAAGTCACAGAACATTCTGAGCTGGAAGGGACCCACAAGGATCATCGAGTCCAGTATCTTAAGTGAGTGACCCATGTGGGGATCAAACCAGCAACCTTGGTGTTATCAGTGCCATCCTCTAACCAACTGTGCCAATTTAGTTCCCCTCAGAAGGGTTGGAAAGGCTTAGACTGTGTGTCCTTCTGTTCCTCAGAACCTCACCAATGCAGGCTGTGCTCTTCCCCTCAGCAGTTATGATTCTGGCATTTTTATCTTCCCTGGCTGAAGGAAGTTATGAAATTGCTCAGCAAGTCCTCGATTTTTGTTGGGAAATATTTTTAAAGGTTTGCTGCCAGCTAGGAAAAGGTGCACAGATTATTAATATGAAACCCACAGTTTCACAGACATCAGCTGTCACTGAAATGCAGTTGTTCTTTAGCAACTCACTGAGGATGGATCTGTATTTGCCATCACAAAGAAAACTCCTGCATCTTCTGCTAAGCTAATCCACATCTTGGAGCCATTGATAACATAGTAGTCTCCTTTCTTCTCAGCTCGAGTCTTCAAAGAAAAGGCATCACTGCCAGACCCAGCCTCGGAAAGACAGAAACTGCCTAACTGTCAAGAGAAGGGGAAAAAAAAGAATTGCAATTTTAACAGATAGCAAATTCTGCAATGAAAATGCTTATAAACAAGGACAAGTCTCTTAAATTCAAACATTTTAACCTACTGCATGAAGGTAACTGAGTTTTGGATAGGGAGATTAAGAATAGAAACACTGTGTAATTACACATCTCTCAAAGTCAACTGCTTTACAGTTCTTCTCCACAGTGAATTAAATTTTAATGAAACTAATAAGTGCCTTTCCACTTTTACCTCTCAGCTACTGATGACAGGGTGTATCTATATCACCACAGATCTCAGCTCTAACCAGTGTTTCAAAAGTTCACACATATTTTCCAGAGCTGCAGTCACACATTAGTCACTGAAAAAAGACCCCCACTAACGTTACTAAACTATAATGTAATTTTAATAGTTAAGTGAAGTAAGACTTTGACTCACTGTGTCTTTAGACACCCTGGGCAGGTAAGTTCTCTTTTGTTCTTCTGTTCCATATGTGGTAAACAATTTATTTGTTAGTGTGTTCTGGAGTTCACATACAAGAGCCACAGCTGCATCAACTTTGGCCAATTCTTCTACTGCCAATATGATTGAAAAAAATGAAGCTCCAGTTCCTCCATATTCTTCCCCAAGCTCAATACTCATCAGCTGAAATGGAAAAGGTGCAAATACATCAATCTGTTAGTTCCTGTCAACAGCTTTTTAGTCCAGGCTGATACTTAAGAGATTAAAATAAAAACTACAGAATGTGAGAATTTGCAGATCCTTCCCCAAAACCTCTTTTCCTTCAACACCCTTAACAAACTGACAGCTCTTCACAGAATTGTTTAGGCTGGAAAACAACTTAAGGATCAGCTTTAGGTCTGACAGCAGGAAAGGATAAAACTGAATCCAGGAATGAACACCAGGATATCTGCAACAAAAGTCCTCATGGTTGCCCAGTAGGGCATGGAGGACTCCTGATACTCATTTCCAGCAACAGTTATCAATCATGGCATTTCCATCATTCTATGCAATTATGCTTATCCAAATTAAAAAAAAAACAAGGAACTAAAAAATATATAATAAAAGGGGGCAGGGAGAGGTGCAAAAAATATTATAACATAGAGAGTGATAATGCAGTAAAAAAGACAACAAATTAGAGTTGTCTTGCTGTTGATAAAACTAGAATTTCAATGACTCCTTGCCTCATTTGAATTATACCTTTCAATCTTTAAATCTAAAAATCTGAAAAGGGCACAGCTAGAGATTCACAAAGTGATGTTACTTTCTGGGCAAAGGGTCAGTAAAAAGCGTGCAGACCCCTTGTTCAAACAATCCCTGTACGATGGAGTCCTCCATTTTCGAGTTCTCGTCCATTTTTTGCACGAAAGGTGCCACTCGCTCCTGAGCAAATTTTGTCACTGCAGTGAAGGGAAGAAAGAAGATGTGTAAGTATTCCAACAGTCTCCTTTGGGATCAATATAACAGGAATATGGTACTTCTGACAGGTTATGCCATGTGTTCCCTGACCCTCCCCAAGAGAAACTCAGTGTAAAGCACAATCCCCCCAGAACGATCTCAACATTTAACTAAAAATAAACAACAAGAATAAGATTTTAAGCTAAAACTTCCCTTCCAGTTAAACATTTCTGAATTGTAATTGCACAGATCAAGGTTACCCATGTTCTTCAGCATTGCCTCCTCTTCAGTGAACGTGTGAAGTGGAGCACAGACAACTCCATCACTGGAGAGATTCGGCTTGAGTTCCGATTTGGAGGATCTAAAGGCACACTGGGAAAACCTCCAGGGAGCCAAGAATGCTGGAATATTTCTTGTCAGCTGTTGGCAACAAGCACAGAACACGCAAACAGTTAGATCTGGACACACATAGCAATGCAGAACTTCACCCAGTGCTTTTATTCAGTGAATGATCGGGAAACAGAACTTACATCCAAGCCAGACAGCTCTCTTGGAGACCTAAAAACTGTTTAGTGTTCCAAAACTTATTCTTGCTGAACAGCAGCAGCAGGACTGGCTGTGCCCTCAGCAGGTGCCTGTGCAGCTGCCAGAGCACAGGGCACTTTCACAGCGCACCCTCAGAGCAGCATTCCTCAAAAACCAGCACAAACTTCGGGGTCGGGAAGTAAAAATTCCTTTGATCCTTCTAACGATTCGCTCTCTTTCATGTTGGCTTTCAACACTTGTCATCTCCCCCGCTGAAGAAGGGAGGTAAAACAGACTGATGAACTCTTTTTGTCTTAAGAGACAAGAAGATAAGGAAACTCTGATTTTAGCACAGACAGTTGTGCAGAAGATAAAAAAACCAGTAAAAAGTGGTAATATAAAAACCAATACTGCTGTGAACATTCAGTGTTCACTCACATTCAACAGCCCTGGTACTGACCAGTGGGGCTGATTACACACACACAATCTATTTAACTGTGCTTCCTCAGCAGCTACAGCGCTACAAACCACACATAACTCCTGCTCCTTCCACTGCTTTATTCCCAAGCTCAAAGAGAAGAGCAGTTTTCTGTCGTGGTGGCACAAATACCATGAATCACTGAGGATATTTCTCCAGTACTGACCAAGAGCTGTCAGGGAAAGTGCACAGTGCCCTCCTAGTGGGAAACTTTTGGAAAGGCTGTCAGCACCCACACACAGAGCAGCAGCTCACAGGTATTGCAGAGTAATGACAGCCCAGTGCAGAAATTATGTTTTAGTTCAACAGTTATATTTAAAAAAAAAAACAACCCAGAAGGAATCAGGTCACTGCATTATTGTTTACCTTTTTATTGTTAGAAGTCATGCAGTCGTACAGCATCACTAACTTTCAGGTAGTGCCTGAAAGTGCACTGAAAGTACCTATTTGAAGTGCCTGCACGTTACTCAAATCCTTGGATATTGCTTCCCTGCCCTTTTCTTCCTCCTCTTTTTCTGTAGCTAATGATTTGTGCTGCTACAGGACTCACACTGCTTGCCCTGCTCCACACTCCACATTTGATCTGTGTGTTGCTGATAACACTGATTTTTCTGTTTATCTCCACCCTTCCCTCCACCTCAGCTCTTTAAAGCCCCGCTCTCTCGGTTTCCTCCTGTTTGTTTTACAGTCTAACCCAAGATTTTAATGCTGCAGGACCTTGGGGGGGGGGGAAGCATTAAGATACAAACAGAACAAGGCCAAAGCAATGTGTTTTTCTGCTGGCCTCGCTGGGTTCCACTCCTGCGCCCATCCTTGCGCTGGTATTTTAGGAGACCCCAAAGCGCCTCTGCTGCCGGGACGGTGCCGCCTCCTCGCAGGCCGTTTCACAAGAACTTTAATCAGCGCGAACTTCGGCAACGCCGCCCCTCCAGAATATACCCAGGAGGGACAAATCCACCAGGCAGAATCCACCGGGCAGAACCCACAAACCCCCCGCACCGCCGGCAGAGCCGCCCCCGCCCCCGCAGACCCGGACCGGCGCCCGGCAGGCTCGGAGCCGCCGTTATCCCGGCGGGAATCGGTGTATCCCCCGCTCTGCCCGTCCCGTCCCGCCCCGAGGCGTCACCTTCGCGCAGCCCCTCAGCCCAGCCGCCGCCATCTTGGCCCCGCCCGCCGTGACGTCAGAACCGCGGCCATTACGTCAGAGCCACCGCCCCCTCTCCCTAGTGACGTCAAGCCACCGGGGGTCTCGCGAGAGCGCGGTGGGCGGGGCCGGTCCGGGCCGGGGCAGGCACAACAAACATGGCGGCGGCGGGAGGCGGGAGCGGCGCGGGGCGGCCGCGGTGAGTGGCACCGGCACCGGCACCGGCACGGGCTCCGCTCGCCTCCCACGCCCTCTCCTCCTCTCCTCGCTGCCTCCTCCCCGTGCCGGGAGGACACCGCGCGGCGGGGGGGCGGGGGCACAGCGCTCGGGGAGGGCCGCCCTGCCCCGCCGGCAGCGGGGCCGGGTGAGCGGCGCAGCCCCGCGGGTGCTGCCCCGGTGTGAGGGCGGGGGGAACCACAGAGCCACAGGAACGGTCAGGCCGGGAGCTTAACGAGGGCAGGCGCCGCATTCTGCGCCTGGGACGGGTCAGCCCTGGCTGCGTGTGTAACCCAGGGGACGAGGGGCTGGAAAGCGCTAAAGCAGAGCCGGCAAAGGGCCCTGGGGGTGCTGGTGGGTGCCGGGTGTCCCTGAGTCAGCAGTGCCCTGGCAGCCAGGAGGGACATCCCTGTCCTGGGGGCATCAGGGAGGGGATTGTCCCGCTCTGCTCTGCCCTGGGGCGGCCTCACCTCAACACTGGGGGACTTTGGGGGGACACAATGGAAGGGAGAGATTGAGCCATTGGAGAGTGTCCAAAGGAGGGCAAAGAGATGGGGAAGGGCCTGGATTTGAAGCCGTGTGAGGACACTGAGGGCACTTGGTGTGTTCAGCTGGAGCAGAGGAGGCTGAGGGGAGACCTCCCTGCAGTCACAACTGCCTGGGCAGGGGCAGAGGAGGGGCAGGACTGAGCTCTGCTCTGGGGGGAGCAGGGACAGCCCCCAGGGAATGGCTGGAGCTGTGTCAGGGCAGGCTCAGGGTGGATCTCAGGGAAAGGTTCTTCCCCCAGAGGGTGGTTGGCACTGAACAGGCTCCCCAGGGCAGTGGGCACAGCCCCAAGGCTGCCAGAGCTGCAGGAGGGTTTGGATGATCCTCTGGGGCACAGGGGTGACTCTTGGGGATGGTCCTGTGCAGGGCTAAGGCTTGGAATGGATGATCCTTGTGGATCAACGCAGCATCTTCTGTAATTCTATGATTCTGTGATAAAGAACCACAGTGGGTCATCTGGTCCCACCTCCCAGGGGTCATCCCAGAGCACAGGGCACAGGATTGTGTCCAGATGGTTCTGGAATATCTCCAATGGTGGATACTCCACACCCTCTCTGGTCTCTGTTCCAGTGTTCAGTCACTGCCCAGCAGAGAAGTTCTTCCTCATGTCCAGGTGGAACTTCCTGGGCATCAGTTCCTGCCTGTTCCTCCTGTGCCATTGCTGGGTCCCCCCAAGCAGAGCCTGGTCCATCCTCTGTCCCCTCCCTGCAGACCCCGACACACATGGGGGAGGTCCCCTCTTCTGGACTGAACAGCCCCAGCTCCCTCAGCCTTTTGAGTAAATAGTGGCAGGTTTGGGGTGGTGCTGAAATTGTGGTGACTTCCCTCCAGTGCTGTGAAGAAAAGGATGAGTGTTTTCATGTTTAATCAGCAAGGCATAGACAGGAAGTTTTATGCAGTTGATCACCAAAATAATGTCTTTCCCACAAGCTCTTTTTGAAATTTTGTGTACTTTCAGAATTAAGTATCATTATAAAGGCAATTAATCTCTCAGTTAAGGCTGAGAGAAATGGGATTTGCTCAGCCTGGAGAAGAGAAGGCTTTGGGATGTTCTCATTGCCCTTCCAGTGCCTGAAGGGGCTCCAAGGGGGCCAGAGAGGGACTTTGGACAAGTCTGGAGGGACAGGGCAAGGGGGAATGACTTCCCACTACCACAGGGCAGGGTTAGATGGGATGTTGGGAAGGAATTGTTGGCTGTGAGGGTGGGCAGGCCCTGGCACAGGTTGCCCAGAGAAGCTGGGGCTGCCCCTGGATCCCTGGAAGTGTCCAAGGCCAGGTTGGACAGGGCTTGGAGCAACCTGGGCTGGTGGAAGGTGTCCCTGCCCATGGCAGGGGGTGGGACTGGATGGGCTTGAAGGTCCCTTTCCAACCCAAACCATTCTGTGATTCACTGTTCAGAATTGGTTTCATTTTAACTTGTTATTTCTTATTACTATAATTAGTGGAAATCTGGCCTGGTCAGAACCCTACATTACATTGTCCTGTTTTTCTCTTTCCTATCTTTAATTCATATCCTGATGCCTTTATGGTTTGTGTTTTTTTTCAGGAGACACCAACAAATGGAACACAAATTAACTTAAAGCCTACAGGGGGCTGGTGACACCTGAAGGAAGGTAGGCAAAATTGGTACATAAAGATACATTCCAGACTAAGTTAATGGTGATAACAAATGCTGGTGTGGTGTGGTGAAGTTTGGTGTCATACTTGGTTATGATGTGAGAGAACACAGCTCAGCTGGATGCCAAAACCAAACAAACACTTGTGAGTGGCTTTGCAAACACAGGAGAAGATGCTGAAATGTGGTCCTGAACTCAGAGCTTGAGTTTCTCTGGGTCACCTAATGTTTTGTTTAGTAGCTATTTAAAAAAATCGAGGATATTCTTATTGAAATTGTAGCATTGTCAATTATTTCTGATCATAATCTGCAGGAATAATAATGTGACAGACTCATTGCCCTCTTTCCAACTCAATCCCAAAATCTATCTTCCCAAATTCATTGTGAATTATAGAGGTTTGTTATTTACAGTCCCCAAAAAGAGTCTGACCACTGACTTCTGGTGAATGTTTTTATTTCAATGCAAAATAATCAAGTGGATTAAGACTTTTACTCAGGATAGGAAACTAAAACATTGGGAGAACTGTGAAACAGTGCTTTTTTTTTTTTAAAGTCTTCTTTCCATCTTTGCCACTCCCCAACATTCAGTTGGTTTCCCAACATTACAGCTGCCATATCTGACTGACCCAGCTGTGGGATATTTTTGGAGCCAGATGTTCATCAGAGAAACTGTTCAAATGCTCAGTGAGGCAGAAGTGTCCTTCAGTGAGGCGCAAGAAGGAAGGACTGCAGCTTTGAAAAGTTTTTGCTGGATGTGTAATCATTTTAATAAAGCTTAGAGCAGTAGAGTGTTAGAGCCTGTCCTCCAAAACATAAATATTTTTTCAAGTTTCTTTCTTACAGCTCCCAGGAGTTGGGAAGAATAAGGGACTTGCATTTCCTTTCTCTTCTTGCAGGGAAAGTGGAGAAGCTGTGCTCTGTGCTTTTTAGCTGGTGTGTTGGGAGTACATTTTGGAGCATGTTTGCCACTTAGCAGGGAAGTGAAATTCAGGTATGATCCATTTTTTTTTTAAAAGAAGGCAAGTTGATTTTGATTATGACATCATTTTATCTGATTTGTTATTGTCGTTATGTTACTGTTGCTGAAAACCATTTCCCCCTAAATTGCATTTGGTGATCTTTAATGAGGTGAATACTCTAAAAATAATATTCTTGTGGTTGTCAATCTGTGCACTGAGTCGTGCTTTGTGATAAAAATAATCCTTCAGTTGAAAACCAAACCAAAACCAGAACTTGTTTTTATGAATGCATTCAAACCCAGTGACACCTCTGTCCTGAAAGCATTTTTTTCTTCTAGGCACAAGGGGCTGTAAATGTAAAGAGCCAATATGGGGGAGAAGAAGGCAGAACCACTGGACTTTGTGAAGGATTTTCAGGAATATCTCACCCAGCAGACTCACCATGTCAATATGATTTCTGGATCGGTTACTGGCGACAAGGAAGTGGAGACTCTCCAGGGAGGTGAGCTCATTTCAGGGCCATAAATCTGACTTTTTTTGGAGAGTGACTGCACTGTTTACAGTCCAGGTAATTATGCAGGTGCTACAGTTGTATGGAAGCATTTCTGACAGCCATTTTCACATCACAAAAGATGTGTGTGTACCTTCATGGTTCTGTATATTTAAAGACCAAGGGCATAGAGGAGCAGAAGGTATTTGGGCATATTCTCACAGCATGACAGTGTCCTACAGATTCCTAATTCAAATCTGTGTTGTGTTGCCCACAGCTGGGACAGAAGGTGATCAGAATGGTCTGGACCATCCCTCTGTTGAAGTTTCGCTGGATGAAAACTCAGGAATGTTGGTGGATGGGTTCGAAAGGACGTTTGATGGAAAGCTGAAGTGTCGATACTGCAACTACGCCAGCAAAGGAACAGCTCGGCTCATAGAGCACATCAGGATTCACACAGGTATGGAATGTTCTGCTGGGCTGGGCTGTGGGCCTTGGGCTGTTATCTCAGCATGGTGATTGGTATGTGAGGAGCTGACTGTTCAAGCAGCCTGGTTGTTCTTAATGATTAGAACTAGGGTTTGGGTTGTTTTTTATAACTGTGTTTTAAAGGTGTGCCATCTATCTATTTAAACCATGCAGAGTCCTGCTGACATTTACTGTGAGTAACTCTGTGGGAGTAAAGCTTAACATGGAAACTTCAGTGTAAATTAAAGGGCTCTAAAATTAACTATTAGTTTTTCTGTGCTAATCGGAAAAGTGACAAATATACATGTTGCTAGCTGGAGATCTACAGGGCCTTTTCTTCCTCTGTTGTTTAGCTACGAAAATATTCCTGTTCTCCTCAACGTTCTAGATGTGAAAGTACAAAGCATAGTAAGAAGAATAAAGTTTTCTTATTGGTAGGTTGAAAGGTGCTTGTGAAGTCTGTTGAGTATATTGCACTGACACAGAAGACTTCAGGGCTGTTAACTAGAGCAGTAAGAAAAAAAAAGTTGTATTCTGCAAAGAGTGAAAGTTTTCATAGGTTTCCAGTCTGGTATGGACTGTTCCAAAACTTCCACGTGTCTCCTTTCACTGGTTTTGGGTAGTTTGGGACTCACCTTGAAGGAAGCACGTTGTTGTAACTGGGCTATAATTTATCAGGTACTCCAGTCAGATTCTCACTCTGCTGAGAACCATTCCTTTCACACAATATCCATCACAATTCCACACAAAAAGTGTAAAGATGCATCCATCCCAGGATGGATTTTGGGGAATTCAGTGCTCCTTGGTGCTGGTCCTGCAGTGTTGACTTGTTCTGACAAGGCACAATGGGATCGGAAATGGCAACAACGAGAAATCAGAGTTCTGCAGTTGAGGCTCTAAGGACCTGGTAAATTCTTCTCTTGTGCTACCAGGAGCTACCTCTGTGTGTAGCTGTTGCTGTTTTCAGATTCCCAGTGGAAATTTTGAGGAGTTCCAGTAGTGGATAAAGAACCTTGGACTTTTTACCTGCCTTTGAGATAGCCTTAAAGCCAAGGCTTGCTGCAGAGCTGCACAGCAGCAACGGGGCTTTGGAGCTGCTTTTTTTTGGTCTAGTTTTTCATGAAGCAGGTACAGCTTCACCTGCCATTTGCCTGATATGAGATGTGAGCAACAAGGGATTCTTTTATTATCAGCTTTACTCTGTGCAGTGCTAATGCTGAGTTTGTGAAATGAGGGCCGTGGAGTGGGAAAAACTGTGCTGCAGCCTCACAGAGCTCACTTTTGAAGAGTACTTAAAATATGCAGAGGTAACATCGAATTTAAAATGTCACATCTTTTCAGTAGCAAGAAGCTGTTGCCATCTGAAAGCTTGCATCCCCAAGCCCACAGCTCCTGCTGGCCAGGTATCAGCATGAGCAGATGGACTGCTAGAGCTGGTGGGAGGCACAAATTGCTCCTAGAAAATGCTGGAATTGTGTGTTTGTTAGTTCTTGGGAGGGTTTTCATGGTGGTTACAGGGTTTCTTAAACAGAACAAATGTGTTACTTAATATCAAATGTCATCCACTTAGCCATACTAGAGAGCAAAAAATCAAATCTCTCTTCTTTAAGTATCAAAATGTGAGTCTTGGCATAGTGGCAGCATTCCTTCTCTTACTCCAAGAATTTGCCTACCTTTTCTTACTCTCAGATCTGGGGTTAACAGTTCTCTCTTGTGTTTTCAGAATGCTTTCTTGTCCTGTGCTGCTTTAGGGAGGAGAGCCCTCCCAGTGGCTTGAGGTGGCAGAACAGTTCCTGTGGGAGCTTGTGACCATTTCATCATGGTTGCAGCATAATGTACACAAAAGCAAGAAAGATTCCAGCCAGGAACTGGGATGCTGAGAAACATCCTCAAAAATCTCTAACCCAGCAGTCATTGGTCAAAGCAAACATTGCAGGAGTTAACATGAATTTGGGTGTTAGGGCAAACAAAATGCTTTGGGTTTGGGCCTGGACTAATGTTTTGAGCTGTGTCTCCTGGTTGCAGTGTGAGAGGGGGATGCAGGGATGCCACTCTCCTGTCCATCAAAGAGCTCTGTCAGTTTGGACACACCTTCACACAGGGAGCAGCCAAATTTGTGGTTCAGACATGCCTGGTTCAGAAATACCAGTGGCTGACAACAGTAACAATTCACTTCTCTGCACCAACCTGTTCAGTTTTAGAACACAGACAAGGATCTCAGGCTGCTTTTTTTTTCTCTGTGTAAGTTTCCCCTTTGCCTTGTTACAGTACATTTCCATCCTTAATTTTAATTCAGCACTGCATGGTCCTGATGGCAACAGCACTTTGCCATAACCTTAATGGCTCTTCAGAAAGCCCCACTTTCTTCCTTTGTACAGAGACAGGGGACTCCAGAACAAGAAAAGGGTAATTTTTTATTGGTTTTTCCTGGGGTTGTTTTGTTTTGTTTGTTTGTTTGTTTTACTCAAGGGAAAGGAGATCCAAGACCTGAATGTTGTTTTGCTTGGAATCGTGGCAAAGGGCCAGGAGATGGATTGCATGCACTGTGAGGGCTTGGAGTGATGAATCAGCATTAAAATTAAAATAGGGAAGTGGCAGGTTACCAGTAGGTAGCACAAAAATTCCTGTCCGTCTTGAAGAGCCAGTGAGGTAGGAGGAAAAATAATCTATTTGGTATCCCAGGTTGTGATTCCAAGCTGTGGGATGCTCCCCATGGTTAGGGGTTTCTCTGTCACGTGCCATCTTACATCTCCTGCATTCAGATCTCTGGCTTTTACAGTTGTTCTAGATGGATTTGGGGAGCCACAAAACATCTGTATTGGCCTGCATTTAGAATAGTAGAAAATGCCTAAAAAAAAAAAAAAAGAGAAGGAACCCACTCACTTTTTTTTTTTTAAATGAGTTTTCTGTGCTATGTGGCAAGAGAATCAGTTGCACAACAGTGATTTAACAATTGACCTGGAATTCTAGATGGGGAGGATAAGATGATCATTCATTTCAGCACCTGAACAGGCATCAAATCCTTTAGGCATTTCTGACATTGCAGATCTGGATCTAAAAACTCCTAGAAGATCAGTGTATCAGAGGAGAAGCAAAAGCCCCAAAACACTGTGTTACAAATGGCCTGTAATTATGTTTGAAAGTTTTCTGTATTTTTAAAATGTTGATGGACTATCTAGAAATTTCATTTAATAGAAGATCGAAGTTCTACCTATGCAAAAGGAGAATTCCTGACCAGCATGTCTGGGAGAACACACAGCTCTCCAGGGAGTACCTGGCTTTTGCTTTCTTTAATAACTCTTTAGCCACCGGATCCTTTCTCAAAACTCAGTTTTTGGTGGATGAATGCATGCTTGGGTTTTTTAGATAGTAGTTCCAGGATGTTTAATACTAGGGAAGTTCGGAGGATACCAGAAGGAGTGTTTAAGCTCAGTTATCCTGCAGAGTGATTCACTCTGGTGGCACAGACATTCCTGTAGCCCCATGGGTGAGGGAGAGTTTGGATCCAGTTCAGGGCACCACAGACATCGCCGCGTTCAGCGCTTGGCATCCCTGGGGCAGTTCCAGGGCAGGTTGTTTACTGTGCTAATCCCACTCACTTTGTTTCCCCTGTGCTAATTATCACTTGGGTGAGGCAGAGATGTCCCAATGTTCTTTGTTCTTCCCCTGGATACTCAGCTGAGCTCAAGACTGGCAGTGACTCTGGATCTGGATCAGCAGCTCACCGCCAGCTGCTCCGTGTGCCACAAAAAGCCTTTTCCGAGTGCTCCGAGGGGCTTTAGCGTGACCTGTTCTAATTTTCCAGGTGAGAAGCCGCACAGGTGCCATCTGTGCCCCTTTGCCTCGGCCTATGAGCGTCACCTGGAGGCCCACATGCGATCCCACACCGGGGAGAAGCCCTACAAGTGTGAACTGTGCTCCTTCCGCTGCAGCGACAGGAGCAACCTGTCCCACCACCGGCGGCGCAAGCACAAGATGGTGCCGATCAAGGGTACGAGGTCTTCCCTGAGCAGCAAGAAAATGTGGGGGGTTTTGCAGAAGAAGACCAGCAATTTGGGGTACAGCAGAAGAGCGTTAATTAATTTGAGCCCGCCTTCCATGGTGGTGCAGAAACCAGACTACCTTAATGACTTCACCCACGAGATCCCAAATATCCAGACTGAGGCGTACGAGGGCATGGCAAAAACGACCCAGAGCGGAGGGTTGCCGAGAGATCCACAAGACCTCATGGTGGATAATCCTTTGAACCAGCTCTCCACCTTGGCTGGACAGTTGTCCAGCTTGCCACCTGAAAACCAAAATCCAGCCTCTCCTGACGTTGTTTCCTGTCAGGATGAAAAGCCTTTCATGATCCAGCAGCCTGCTGCACCTGCGGTAGTTTCAGCTGTGTCAGCCAATATTCCTCAGAACTCATCTCCAACCAGCCCAGACCCTCGGCCTCCACAAAATCAAAGGAACTATAGCCCCGTGGCCGGGCCCAGCAGCGACCGCAGCGCCCACACCAGTACTCCCAGTATAAGTAACAGCCAGCCGAGCACTCCGGCTCCAACCCTCCCAGTCCAGGACCCTCAGCTTCTGCATCACTGCCCACACTGTGACATGTACTTTGCAGACAATATCCTTTACACAATTCACATGGGGTGTCATGGGTTTGAAAATCCTTTCCAGTGCAACATCTGTGGGTGTAAGTGTAAAAACAAGTACGACTTCGCTTGCCACTTTGCAAGAGGCCAACATAATCAACATTGACTGAGACGTGCTTTGGTTTAGTTTTTTAACATATTACAGTCTATTTTTCATACTTGCTGATGGAAAGCTTGCACATTCCCATATGGAATAGTCACATTAGTCAATTTGACAAAGGAGGCGAATTTATTTCCATGTTGTTGTAAAACTTGCCAGGGAAATTTCGTGTAGGATTTGGTTGTTATTTTATACGTAGCCTTTCCAAAAAAGCCAAGAGTGCTGTCAGGATTGGAATGCATTTACATGCCATGGTTGCTAAATTTAAGTTGCTTGCACTTAAATCCCAATAAACATTCTGCAAATGGAGAAGCAGAGCACGTGTCCTGAACCATAGGATGTCATTACCAGCGTATTTACTAGGCTGGACAAGCCACATTATCCATAAATTATGAAAGGTTAATGCAGTGACAAATCAAGTAGTGACAGGACAAAGACTGAGAGAGGACAGGGTTAGATTGGATATTTGGAAGAAATTCTTCCCTATGAGGGTGGGCAGGCCCTGGCACAGGTTGCCCAGAGAAGCTGTGGCTGCCCCATCCCTGGAAGTGTCCAAGGCCAGGTTGGATGGGGCTTGGAGCAACCTGGGCTGGTGGAAGGTGTGTCCCTTTGGAATTAAATTATCTTTAAGGTCCCTTCCAACCCAAACCATTCTATGATTCTATATGGCTACTTTGGAGACATCCTTATCCTTAAAAACTTGGCTACTCTAAACCTGGAAAGCAAACAGAAGCAACTTTCACATACAGATTCAATTTGATGTAAAAGTTGCTTTAATCCAATGAAGGTTTATAATAATTTTCTCTTTAGTAGCCTACATTCTTCATTCTAGGGCTCAAACACTAACTATTTTAAAAAGTCATCACAAAACTAGAAGGTTTTTGTGGGTTATTGTGAATAAAACTCTGGTAGGAAAAAAAAGGAGTTAAAAGCTTGTCATTCATGAGTTATACAAACAAAAAAATTAAACAGGATACCTTATTTTAACCTACACTTACCAAAATTTACATCTTTTTCAGAGGAGGTAATTTTTAAACAGACATAATAAAGAGCTTGTAGAGCTAATATATATTCTGTGAGACACTTCTAGCTGCCTTAAACTAATTTGTACAGATATTTAAAATTTGCACAATTAGGCTTCTGTCTTGCTGACAGGAGTGCTAATAGGAACAAGCAAGAGGTTTACAAATTAAAACTCCTTTGTTCAGTTTGATGTTGGGCCAGGCTACAACTGAGAGGTTGCCTGTGTGTTTTGAGAGTTGTATGATCAAGTTTATGGTAAATTCAGCTGACTTGGAGGTCTCTTTTATTCCCTCTCCCAGATTTAATGTCTTTTTGGGTGTGCTGGAAATAAGGGGAAGGGCCTCTGGCTTTTCTGAGCTGTCTGTGTAGGAGGCAAAGGAACTACACTGGGCTTAGGGACTTTAGGTAGCAAATGATAACTGAAAATGATTATTTTGTTTCATACTGTACATCTTATTTTAGAAGCCCCCAGGGTACTGGACAGGCACTTTAATATAAACCAAAATAAAACATCTGAGCAAAATTAATAATAACCCTTAATAGGCTAGATAGGCATTTCAGGCATTAAAAAGAAAAAAAGGAGGAACTGTTACTTTCCCCATATTTAGATGTGCACTTTTACCTTGGTTTGTCTTACTTGAGACAAATTTAAGCTTCCCTTTCCTATCAGCAAATTGGTTGGAATCTGAATAGCAAATGTTTGGCTTATTCAAATTTATGTTGTTATGGGAGCTAAAACTTCCTGGAGCCAATGGAGAAACTAACAGTGACTTCAGTGTAAGGTCAATGCAGGAAAACCCACCTGTTTGTAAAACAGGATGTAATTCCATTTTTCATCATTACACTCTTCGTGATTCCAAAACATCTCTTTGTTGCTTTATGCTTTTAAAATTTATTTTATCAGTAAAACTGCAGTTCCTTGTGCATGGAGAGTCCTTTATTTTAAGGACTAAAAGCTGACTGAACTGGAACCCAGTTGGAAGTTACTGCTCCTGAACGGGTTTTGTAAGATGCCTGTTTCAATCAAAGAGGAGAGGAAAGGTGTGGATCACGTACTGGCAGATTCTAAAACCTCCGTTTGGCTAAAAATACAGCATTAGGATGAGAGAATTAACTGTTGAAGACCTTTAAGATTAGTAATTTATAGAAGTGGTTTTCCTTGTCTTTTTGATAGATAATGCAGTCTGCTATTCTGAGGCTCCAGCAGCTCCAAGGAAGCTTCTGGAATGGTGGTGCTCCAGGGAGCACCTGACAGTGCTGAATGGCACCAGTCACAACAGGCAAGTTCTCCTTGGTTTGTGGCTCCAACCTTTCTCCCTCCTCAGCAGGGAGATTTGCACACCTCCCATCTTCCATGTGCACAAATGTTTAGGATTCCCTCCCTCCATCCCACTGACGTGGTTTCTAATCCTGTAGGACTTTGGTTGGCAGTGCCTGTGAGCAGTTACAGAGTTTTCTGTGTGTGACAGCTCATGGTTTGGTGATTTAGAAACATGACTTCTGAACCACGATGCCCTTGGACAAAAGTCAGGATAGGAAGCTGGCCAGGTCATTGGGAGTAAGAGGAAGCCTGCAGGATCTGATGGAAAAGGGGCCCTCATTTAGCAGAGGATCCTCAGTTGTGGAGAAAATATGTTTGTAATGACAGAACTCAGTGTGGGGGGAAAAAAAAAATCTAACCCCAAATCTTGCAAATTGTTGTTTGGAAGGATTTTAACGCTGCTGCCTGGATAGCATTGTTTCTGCTTTGGAATTCCAAGGGAAAAGGTTATCTTGGACATTTAAGAACAGCAGGACAGTGCTAGGAACACTTCCCTGTTTCCTCCTCTCTGCAGGGGGTTCCTGGGCAGCAGCAGCTTTGGTGTTTGTCCCTTGGCTCTTTGCACCCACATCCCTGGGGTGGATCCCTGCATCCTTCACAGAGGGGCACACCAGGAATAGGATTCTTTGTGTTTTATCCTCGTGCTGTTGTGCCAAACAACTCCCTGACACTGCTGTTCCCTTCTCCACTGAGGAGCCTTGCAAGGTGTATTTGTCCTGGTTTTTTCCTAAATTGCACATCCTATTGACGACAATCTGAAGACTGGCAAATTGTTTGAGAGTTTGGTCCTGATGTTTGCCTTGCACAAGCAGGCCTTACCCAGTCAGTGAGGGATACTTGGCCAGGATTCTGGGACCGAGTTCTCAGTCAGAGGGACTTTTCATATCAAGTTCTCCACGTGCTACAATGCATTAACTTGTTTCTTTTTAAAAAGCAAAAACAAATCCTCAAATTATAAGGCGGTGGGTGATTAGCATTTTATAAACAGGGAAGTTTTGGAAGGAAATGGAATTTTTCCATAGCTTGGTTCTGTTAGGTTCTGTCGTTGCAAAACATGAATTTTGTGAGGTTTTTGTTTTTGATTGTAAGAAAGAGATTATTTTATAGCTTTGTGGACATTTCAACGTGCACTTGAAACTTGTAGCAACTTGTAGCACTCAGTACAGACTTACTGAGACTGAATATTCCCATAAATATTTGAACATCTTAATTATCTCGGTTAATACTTAAACCAACTGCAAAGCAGCTAATGGGGAAAAATAGTTGTTTTTTCACAGACACATGTTTAGATGAAGAGGATTTTGACATAAAATGGTGGTTGGCATTTTAATATAAAACTCAGTGCTGGGTGACATGTTCCAGCAGTGTTCTCCAGCCAAATAATCTCTTGCTGTTTGTTTTGTTCCGGACTGTTTGGGAGAGGGGTTGATTTTTTTGTTTCTTTTTGACGAAGGGAATGTAATTTAGAAGTCTTCACTGGCAAGTTTTCTATTAATTTTAAGCTTCTTTGAAAATCTACAGCAAATGGATGTTCTGCTGCAGGAAATCTCTCTCCTGCTGAAGCATTTTTCATTGAGCAATCTTGGTGTACGTGCTTCAGAGTACCTACTTTGTTAATAATATGTATTTCAGTGTAAAGAGCACATTTTATGCAAAAATTAAACCTGTTAAGAGTTGTAAAATAAATTCTAATGTTAGTGAATGTTTTGGAGATGACAAGGTTAATTCTGGAATAACTCTTTATCTGGTGTAGTTCATGTTGTGAAGCTTTGCTTTTGTAAGATACGAATAAAATAACACTTTCTAATTAGGTCTCCTGTTAATTCTTCATTGCATGTGCTTCCACAGGTGGAGCTGGTGATCTGCTCAGGACTAAAAGGGATCTAGGGATGGTGAGGAGGATAAACACCCCTGGGATTGCTGAGGTAATGCTGGACAGAGCAGAGCAGGTCACCAGCCAAGTCACTGCTCCTCAGAATCTCAGCTGGAGGAGGCTGTGGGTCGAGGTCAGTGCCATGGTAAGCAGGAAGCAGGACTAGATGACTTCCAAGTGCTCTTCCCAGGCTAAATTCTATCTGTGATCCCATGACATTTAAATTTAAGGATAGTTTGCTCTTGGCTTGATGTCCAGTCTGTTTAGACTGTGTTTCTCTTCCATACCATGGAGAGAGGAGTCAGAGAAGGGATCTCTCAGCAGCAGTGCTCAGAGTACTGCAATTTAAACACTCTTAAACACCCAACATTCTCTATGTCATTATTTTAAAATATATTTATTGACCACATTGGTTGCCTCTTGTTGGAATGAAGAAACTACGCTCGTAGCAGGGTCAGAATTCTGGGTTTTCAAAGTCTCTCCTTGCCTCAAGTCATCCAAAAATTCTGCTTTCAGTTTGTTGAGTTCTTCCGCCAGGCTCTTCATCTCACTTGGGAGAACGTTTTTGTCTAAAGAAAATTAAAGTTGAACTTTAAACTTCATCTTAAGGACAAAATCATAGAACTGTAGAGTCACAGAATATGCTGAGTTGGGAGGGACCCACAAGGACCATCCAGTCCAACCCCTGGCCCTGCACAGACACCCCAACAATCCCCCCTTGTCCTATGAACTGTAATCCTCTAAAATGTTGGTCTGGAACTAAATGGTTCTGGGATAGGTAGGATGGGTAGGACAGGTAGAAGATGTACCTCTGGCATCCTTCATGGCCTGGGAGATGACCCTCCTGCATGCCTGGTCAGCCTGGTGGACAGCACTGGCTGCACAGATGGCTCGGTCTGTGTCCTGCCCAGGGCCGGCAGAAAGGGAGGAGACAAGCAAAACACTTTAAATTTACCTAACTTTGGAAACAAGTAACACAGCAGCAGCAGCTCCATCACCACCTGAAGGCAAGCAGTGCTACCTTTTGCTCCGTGTCCTCCTCGTTTGGCCTCGCTGGGTTTTCCAGAGCAGTGGCCAGCAGGTTCATTATCTGCTCACTGAGAAAACAAACAACAGAGTAAAACACATCCACCAAACAGGTTCACTGACGTTTTTCTTCCATTTTGAAATGGTACCACAGAAAAAAAAGAAAGAGCAAGTTTCCAGTTAAATTTACGAGGCAATCAGTGAAATAACCTGAGATGAAAAAAAAAAATTACAGCTCAATTATTTCCAGTCTTAATGTTTCAGGCAATTTACATGGATTTTCAACGTCAGGGTAGGAATGCAGGGAATGAGTTTTGGGGTTAACTCTGCAAAGGATGGTGGCTGTGAGCTCCCAACAACCAGCCAGTGTCTTGTTTAACTGACTGGCTTCCAAAAATCCCCACTGGGAATATCTTTTCCACACTGTTTAGATACAATAAGGAGCTTTTACACACTCATTTATGAAAACTGCACTTAGGGAAAACTCTAGGATCAATCCAGTAGCATACTTGTCCTCTGAGATGCAATCAGAGCTGCTCAGAATGAGGCTGTGCTGCTCCCAAGCGTTTTTCTTGAGGTCTGGCATTTCTATTTTCCTTGCCATTAAAAGTATTGTCTGCTCAGGTACAGGATCACTCCTGAGGCGATTCCTCTGCAGGCAGCATTCCAGGGGACAGTCTAAAAACAACTGGCAGAAGCCCAAGGAATCTAAAACAAACACAACCAGACAATTTTAGCTTTAAACAGTTCAACTAACAATTTCTGAGAGCAACACACAAGAGAAAGGCTCTGCATGACTGAGGGGATTCTACACAAGTTCTGAGCCTGATGTGAACACACACCTAGACAGGAACAGCAACAATTTTACCTTCAAGGCAATAACCTTCAAGCAATAACATCTGAGATAACACACAGAAACAATGGTTTGGGGTTGGAGGGACCTTAAAGCTCATCTCATCCCACCACCCTGCCATGGGCAGGGACACCTTCCACTAGCCTGGGTTGCTCCAAGCCCTGTCCAACCTGGCCTTGGACACTTCCAGGGATCCAGGGGCACCCACAGCTTCTCTGGGCAACCTGTACCAGGGCCTGCCCACTCTCACAGGGAAGAATTCCTTCCAAATATCCCGTCTAACCCTGCCCTGTGGCAGTGGGAAGCCATTCCCCCTTGTCCTGTCACTCCATGCCTTGTCCAAAGTCTCTCTCCAGCTCTCTTGGAGCCCCCTTACGTATGGAAAGTGCTCTAAGGCTGCTCTAAGAAGGGTTTTAAGTGTCCTGCCAATTTCTAATAACACAGTAACAAGGCTCAGTTGCTCCTCACCGTACCGCAGGAACCCAGCAATTAAGAATGACCCAAAGTTCCACGAGAGCACTCAGAGCAGCTGCAGTGCCCCGGATCTCCTACGAGCCCCCTCCCGCCGCCGAAGGAGGAGCGCTCACATTTCCTGGCCAGCTGGTACACCTCGTACCGCATGCTCTGGTAGTAGAAGTTGTCGTCCAGGAGGAGGCAGAGCGGCCGTGCCGCGGCCCCGCCGTCCCCCCGCGCCGCCTCCAGCAGCCCCTCCCGGCGGCAGCACCGCAGGAACCGCTCCCAGCCGGGCTGAGCGGGGCCGGGCAGCGGCGCCCCGGTGAGCAGGGCCCGCAGGAGACCCTCCAGGCACTGCAGCAGCTCCCGGCGGCTCCGCTTCCAGCCGGGCACCTGCGGGGACACGGAGGGATCAGGGAGCCCGCACAGCCCCCGCCCGGCCAAGGGGGGGCCCGGCCCTGACCCCAGAGCCAGTCCTAGTCCCAGACACACTCCCAGTTCCGCTCCCAATCCCAGGCCCAGTGCCGGTCCCGTTCCCCATTCCCAATCCCATTCCCAATCCCGGTCCCGGCCGGACGCGTCCCGTTGCCTGGCAACAGCGGGCGCGCGGCGTTGACGCAACGGCACCGACCAATGGGAGCGGCTCTGGCGGCCCCGCCCCCGCGGCGCGCGGGCGGAAGGCCTCGGGCGGGATGAGCTCGTCGTAGTGCAGGAGCGCGCAGGCCCAGCCCGGGCGCTGCCGCAGCCGGCGGCGCAGGGCGCGGGCCAGGCTGGACTTGCCGGCCGCGGGGAGCCCGCACAGCAGGCACAGCCCCACCCGGGCGCCGCTGCCGCTCCCGCCGCGCCGCCGCTCCTGCCGCTGCTGCTGCTGTTCCGCCAGCGCTGCCGCCGCCGCTCCCGCCCGGGCTCTGTGCGCATGCGCCGCGGGGGCGCCCCCTGGCGGGCGCGGCGCCACAAGGCCCGGCCCACAGAACCGGCCCCTTTTACACAAAACTGGTTTTACCCCTTTTCTCACCCAGTTCTCGCCTCGCAATACACTGAATTATTCGCTTTGGTGACCCCCAGGAGCGCCAAATGGTTGAGCCTTCACTGTGTACCCAGCGGTGGCTTTCAAGATCTTTGAACAAAGACGCCACCGAGAGCGCTGCCCCGCGGTGATTGAGGCCTAAATTACGGGAATATTTCATAACAAAAATCTTTATTAAGTTATTTAATTATAATAACAATTTAAGATCCTGAGTGAGCAAGGAAGAGGACACTCCTTTGGCAGACGCTCCTTGCCAGTGCAGATTTTTGCCTGCGACACGTTTTGGGTTCCTTTGTCCAGTTCTTCAGTGATGTGGCCATCTGAGGGCTTAGAAATATTTTATTGGTGAGGCAGTTCTGTAATTTACTCGCTCTTTTCCCTACTTCACACTCCCAAATTGGCATGAACACAGCCAGGCTGCTGGTCACTCCCTGCTGGACAGGTGGATCTGTACTCATAGTTTTGTCCTTCCCAGCGAGTTGGTCTCTGCACAGCAGCTGCTTTTCCATTTTGATGCAGACTTTTTTTTTCCTGGATTTTCTGGATCCCTCTCCTGGATGGAGACCCATTTGGACAAACTCTGTCACTCCATACGTTCCGTTTTAAATCAGTGCCAGTGTCTTTAATTGTCTCATTCAGAATGACCCAAGTTAATCCGTTGCTGTTGTGGCAGACAAAAG
The DNA here is from genome assembly GCF_022539395.1 of Myiozetetes cayanensis. NCBI lineage: Eukaryota > Metazoa > Chordata > Aves > Passeriformes > Tyrannidae > Myiozetetes > Myiozetetes cayanensis. Next base: position 2,761,490 of record NW_026086605.1, on the reverse strand, counting down.
CAAAAAAATCCCGAGCTGCAATAACCAGCAGACACTGAACCACTGTTGAGCTGCAGAGTGCATTTCCCAGCATCCCACATTTTCTGTAACTGGATGGTTTCTTTCACACTCAGGCACAGTGTTCCTGGTGCCCCCAGGTATAAGGTCACTTTTATAAACTACCTGAAATGGAAAGGGACGGAGGTGGAGCTGAATAAATCGTGTCTGTAAATAAATGAATTCACTTCTCCTTGGCCCGCACCTCAGGCTCACACACTGTCACAAGTGTAATCCTGTGAGGGCTGAACTTCAGGCTTCTGATTTAAAAAAACCAAGAGGTGAGGTAGAGGAGGCACAAACACAGCCAGCAGCAAGAAGCAAAACACTGGGAGTCACCAAATCTGTGTTCAGTGCCTCTTGCTATCCAGTCTTTCCCAGAGGTACCTGCTTCCCAAGGGCATTTTGGCCACACAAGGAGAGGACTGGAGGATTGAAAATCTTGTGATTTGGGTTTTTTTTTCAGGCCAGTTGGTTGTCAGAATTGGTTGAGGGTCGCCAAGAAGCTTTTCAGACAGCTGGTCTAGGTGGGACTGGGGGTCGTTGAGGTCCTGAGGGAGCTGCAGGAAACTGGGTTTGTACTGGGTGCCTGAAGCGTGGGAAACACGTTGTGTTTAGAATTTCATAACTTGAGACAACTGGCATTTCTAAACTGGTTCTTCACCGTTCTTTAAACAGTTTCTAGCACTTACATTTATACCTAACCCTCTCTGCCCCTTCCTGTAGCATTTACCTGCATTTGTGCTGTTTTCTAAACAAGAAGTAAAACAGCATTTTTCCCTCAGGCATTCAATCTATTACAGCTCATGATGCTGCCTGAAAAATTCATCTTAAACAGGACACAAGACCTCAGGAACTTCATATGCAGTGACAACAGCGATGTAAACCCAGCGAACGTGAAGTGAAGAAGGTTTTGAAGCACTACAAACCTTGTACCAGGAAAATGCAATGTGGTAAAAATATCAGGGCTTGACGTGGCAGGCTGGAAAAGACGTTGCAGAAAATCAGGTTAACAGAAAACACAAAGTGCATGCAATTATCCAGTATTAAGATTTCTGTATTTAAGAACTAGTTTTCTTTTTTTTTTGGGGGACATTCTTCATATTCTCTTGCAACATGTTGTTTTGATAGCAGGCAATAAAGCTCATACCTACCCACACAGAAATCCTCTCTAACACATTCTAAACTCTATTAAACATTTGGAAATACAGGTGGTTTCAATGTATCAAAAAGCCACAGAGTCATAAATAATAATATTAGAGAAAAGGCATTGCAGAGTTTGTATTAACACGAAATAATGCAAGTATGCATCTCTCACCTGATCATTTCTTGTGTCATGACTCGGTTTGTTATCTTGCTTTGCTTCCTGCACATTGTTATCCCTGAAACAGAAACCACGTGGTCAGAAAATTTCCTCAGGGATGCAGCATTTTCCAAGGATGAGGCTACACCTCAGAGGATCTGAGGGTTCTGCTTGTGAGCCCAGCCCTGTCTGGACTTGGCAAGCCCTTTCAGTGTGCTCTGTCCCCATGTGCAATACAATTATCAATAACAATGAGGCAAGTGCAATGTTTTTTGGGGAAAACACCCAAGAACTGACAACTGGAGTGCCTGGATTAAACTACCAAACAGCAGGGGACTGAATTACCTGCTACTGCTGTTGGCAGGGAGGGCTTGTTTTTTTAGGGGGTGTGGAATTCTTTGTGTAGATAAAGCACCTACCTGGCTTGCTAAATTAACCAGGAGCCTGCTCTCCTGTGTTCAAATAGCACCTGTAAGGAGGGAAATACCTGTGCTGTCTTCTGCTCTTCCTGCAAAATTTTCTCCTTATTGCGTCCCTCTTAATGATTGCCAAGGCAGCAACGATGGCGACCGGCAGCACGAGGAAGAAGAAGATGAGCAGCCCATCCCGAAGTGATGTGTCTAGAGAAAAAAGAATTGAAATAATGGCATTTACGATGTTAAAGCATTTTTTTTTCCTGTTGAAAACACTACAACCTTCGAATTATTTTCAGTTGAAACTTCACTGAAATTTATAAAATGCTACGATCAGAAAAGTAGGATTTGGCCTTACGTTATTACAAGTTCTTTCTGCCTTTGACCCCCCTATGTTCCATGATATACAAACTTTTTCCTTTTCCTTATATTTTTTCAACAAACTTGATGATCCTTGTAGGTGCCTTCCAACTCAGCATTTTCTGTGACTCTGTGACTGTGATTTTGTATCTGCTCACCCACAATTGCTCTGCACATCCTCTTTGCCTTCCTAAACTTTTAATAACTACAAAACATTTTTTTTCCCCTCTTTCCCAAAACACAGATTTAGTAAAATCTGGTAATACAAGAATTATTTCTCTCCTCACGAAGCTACAGACTGCAAACTTTGTTTTTTAAACAAAGAGGGAAAACATTTTGCGTGTACAGTGTGAACGCCAGCAAAAGCTACTTCATTACTAGATAATACTGTTTGTTCTTCAAGTCTCATGCAGTAGGAAAAAAAAAAAACAGTTCAAAAGAAACTGAAAAAAACCCCTGCTGTAAGTAGTTTATTTTATGGGGCAGAAGGAAGTCTCAGTGTCCTACCTGTGTGAGCAGGACCGCTGTCAACGCTGCCCCCGTAGCCGGACTGGTTGCAGAACGGAGGGGCCCATCCTGCATTGCAGTGGCAGTTCCCGTTGTTGTTACACACCTACCCCAGGACAACAGGGATTAATGAGTCGGGCAGTGGCAGCTCCCACTGTTGTAACACACCTACAGCCCTTGCACAGGGGTGAGTCAAACGGCAGCACCTCCCTGAGAGCACCTCCACTTGCAGCCTCGGCAGGGATCTGGAGTTCCACGTAGGGAGTGGCATGTGGAAACACGGAATACTGCACAGTATTGCATAGAAATACCTGAAGTGTTAGCTGGGAATAAGCCCTCCCCCTCCATAGCATCCCAAACCACTGAGTGATCCTGATACCTCAAGTGAATTCTCTGTAGAAATTAACATTTGTGTTGTTGTTTGCCTCCACTAAATTGCAGTCCAAGGAACTCCTTTGGACTCCATTTTGATTTTTCACAGAGACATATATAAATCAGGAATTACTAGACCATCTTCCTCAAAGGAATATTTTCCTTTAGCAACTCAACAGCTCAGTAATAATAAAAAAATTCCCAAGAGAAAATCTGAAGAATTGCCTTTCAGTGTTAGTGCTAAGAGGTTTGCCCTGGCAACAGGAATTACAGGTAAAAAAGTGGATTTAACTTTTAATACAGATCAGAAAAAAAAAGGCAAAGTCATCTGGATGGTTGTTGCTTTTATGCAGGGAACTTGCACCAGTCTAGAAACATGAAGCACCGTCTACTCACCCCATTATTATTACACCTCTGCTTTACATCACAGCTGTAGCCCAGAAACATTGCATCAACACATTCAAAACCTACACAGGCCTGGAAGAAATAATTAAGAGTCTTGCAAACACAAAACTAAGGAAAAAAAAAATCCCATCCCTTTATAAATATACCATATAAATGCATCTGTTTACAACAAGGCTACAGCTTTTACTTGTATGTCAAGAAAAAGGGGGTGATAGAACATTCAGTACTTCACAATTTTATAGCTGTATTTTTATCACATTTTCTTAACCCTGTGGGTGCAGTTTGATGGAATAATCTGAATAACTGATTATGGAGTTGACTGATTCGTAGCATCCCAGTTTTTGAAGAGCTAATTAATTGTTTTTGTAGATTTCAAAAAAAAAGCAGGTTTTTCATTGTATTATGGCACACAAACAAGGGAGCTGTGGAATGCCTTTGGAAGTTAAGGACTTTCCACTTGGTGGGATATATTCCATCACGCTGCTGGGATGCCTCTTACCTTGTTTTCTCCACAGGCTGTCCCATCGTGAACTTGAGCAGGATCAGGGATATCTGATCCTAAGTCAAAGTCAGAAGACCAGCATAAAACCCCGGATGCATTATTGACAACACTCCAGGCAGGAAGGTTTTGGAGACTGACAGATGTGCACTGGAGTTTGCCACACAGACTGTGCCTGTATTGAAGGAAGGACACTCAGAGACAAGGTGAACAGAAAAAAACCCACAATATCAGTGAAAATACACCATCCAGTCAAATTTTTTAGCTTGCATTTCAGGGAAATATTCTTTAAATCTCACACTTTTATGGGTTTGTGACGGCATACGTTTTTTGAACATTTTAGGGTTAGTTTTGTTTGCTGGAGACTTACTGGACAGGGCATTTCTTGTACACTCCACCTTTCATCCCACAGTTTCCAAACCTATCTCCTTTAATATTTGCTTTCTCAAAGCATATATCAGGTGCTTTTCGTGCCCCTGTACAAACAAACAAACAAACAAACAGTAAATCTTTGTAAGCTGTCCGAAAAAACACAAGAAAGAAAAACTGGAAAAGGAGAACACCAGTGGATTTACATGAAATAATAAACACACCTTTCCCATATATAGCTTCACACTGTGAATCAAAACTCTGGCACACTCCATAGTAGCAATAGGCCTTGTTGTTGCTGCACGGGTGACCATTCATGATGTAAACGTCCTCTGGGCAGTAGGCACTGCTCCCACTGCAGTATTCAGGGAGATCACAGAAATCCCTTTTTGCTCTGCACTCTGCTCCTGCCACTTTAAACTGGAACCAGAGAGGAAAGGCGCTGTCAGTTTGCAACATCAGAAGTTCCAGGGTGAAACAATCAGTGACAACCTTCAGTGATGTCAAGGGAGACAAATTTCTCTCCTTTCTCAGATTTCAAATGCCCTCTACTGGTGAACGTGGTTTGATAGCGTGAAAATAGGTCAAAGAGGACCAGATCAGCTCTTTTCAAACGTTAAAAAAATCTAGTGAATAGCATCAATTTTGCTCAATAAGGCATTGCCCACCTTGCAATTTTTGCAGCAGAGTCCTTGAGCGCACTGGGATCCAGGCGTGAGTTTGCAGGTTGCAGCATCACAGCAGGGGTTGGAGCACTCCTGAGGAACAGCCACGGACAAGGGGACACTGTTTTTATCTCCTTACATAGCTAGGAAAGCACATCAGCAGTACAAGTGCAAGCCAGGCCTTAAATCCCTGTCTCTGCCACCTTCTGACAGCCGTGTGCTCCAACAGGAACCAGCGGACAGCGTGGCTGTGTCTGCCTAGTACAAGTCATCAGGAAAACACCTGCTCTGATGTGTTGTGGCCAGTTGGAACCAGGAGCTGGTGACAGCCTTTTGAGTTGTTGATGTCTTTTTTGAGACACTTTTGTTTTCTGGAGAACGAGCCAACACCTCCCATCCTTTGAGGGACCTTTTTGGCAATGCAAATAACGACTCACAAAAGTGATTCAGTGTGGGCAAAGTTTAAGGGTTCCTGTTAAGAAACCTGCATGTGCTCTACAGATAAAGTAGCCTCTGTCATGTAACAGAAATGTCTGTGCTAAAACCAGCACAAAACCCAGTTTTATCTGCACATACTCTGCTCTAAAATGCTCTTCTTTCCCAGCAGTGCCTCAGTGTTCTATGAAGACCAATAGCTTTAAACTGAGTCTACGTGAAAATCAAAGTATGATTTTAAGCTTGGATAGAAAGGAAAATTACAAGGAAAACTCCTCAGGTATTAATGCATTCATGTATATCAAAAGGCCAGTATTATATAGAATAATATCATATAGAATAATCCAATATACAACAAGTCTCCAGTTGAATTTCAACCATTACCTGTGGTTTGCCACAGTCACATTCTTCATTGTTGTCAACCACATTATTACCACAGACAGGTTCTCTGTACACATTACTTGTCTTGGGAGGATTTCTAAGGCAGTTTCCTCCTCCATTAAGAATAAGGGTCTCAAAATCATCAGCACTGCAGGTGCTGAAATTCCTGGATCCACTGGAAAACATAGTATTTTATTATTATAAGTATTTTGCTTACAGGAAAATGTACAACTCAAGCTCTTAAATTATTGTCACTCTATAATAAATGTTGCATTTCATAATGCTAGGAGATAATGAGATAGTTAATTTCTGCTTTAGTTTGCATTGAAGTGCAGTACTAGAAGTTAAAAAATACTATTATAATATAAATACATGTACTTTCAGAAATGAGATTATCTGTTCTGGTGTCCTGTATAAAACAGGCTTTAGAAATTCCTTGTGTGTACTGAGTCTAAAAATGTTTGATTAGAAAGACATTCACCTTAGAGTCCCTAAAAACTCAGGAATTCATCTCCTTACAGTGGTTTTGTCCAGTGTTCAATCACCCTGACAAATGTGGATAAATAAATAATATGATCTTTTGCTCTTAAGGGGAAGCCAAAGAACAAATGAACTGAAAGAAACATAAGCCAAAATGTTTTGTTTAAATTAACTGTTAAATATTTGTTGCATGTTTGCAGGAACCCAGTGAGTATATTTAAAGCATTCTCAGCAGGCTAAAAACCAAACCAGAAACACACTATCATTAAAAAAAATATATATATAAAATCAAATTAGGTTTTTAAGAATACTACAAATAAAGAATGATTGGGTCAGAAAACAAGGAAACATTTCAAATAAATTAAGATTATGTGAAATCCTAATTCAGTGACTACAGCTCTCTGCCTAAATTTTTCAAACAACTCCCCATTCACAGAAGTTCTTCCAGACTCCAGAGGAGTTTCACGGCTTGCAAGGCACAGTCGTGCAAACAAAAGGAGTTCTTGCAACCAAACAAGTGGCAATCTTACTTGTCTGTGCTGTGCATTATGTAGGATGCAGGACACCTCTTATCGTCGTGTTTCATGCCGAGGTTGTGCCCCAACTCGTGTGCAACCACCGTGGCGTGACGTAACATATTGTTGTGGTTCAACTAACAGAGAGAATCAGTGTCAAAAAAAGACAAAAAAACAACAACAAAAAGGTGACATCAAGAAAACACTGTTTGTGCCTCGTGTTTCATTCCCACCACCAAGCTCTGGAGACCCATGAAGGCAGAATACTAAACTATATCTCAAGGCAGAAGCAGCAGGAAAGGACAGTTTGTCACTTTTATTTTCAGGCAGGGCCAGATTCTGCCACTCCTTCTGTTGCTTCCATGAGGATCATATTCTGAATAATAAATAGAGTTGGCAGCTGGACTAGATGGTCACTGTAGGTTCCTCCCAGCTGAAATTAGTCTATTTATTCTGTTCTAACACAGTTAATCACTCATGAGACTGATTTCAGTGGAGCCTTCAATGACAAATGTACTGTTGGAGTACCAAAGCTGCTTCTGAGATTATCCACAGTGTTGTGGCATCCCTGCTTTAAGAACAGAAACCTCTGGTTCTGCCCCAAGGGTGGAGAAAAACCCAGTTTCTTACTAATTTTCCCACACTTCAAATTTTTGCAAGCTTACAGCCTTCCTGTGGGGAATTCCAGATGCTTGGGAACGTGGTGCATTATGTTCAGTATTTATTTAAAGAGTAAAAAACCCCACACATTGTTTTGTGCTTCGTGCCCATCCCAAAACCACTCTAGTTATGAACTTTAATCCTATGAGGATGGGCTTTTTCATGCAATATTGAGTTAGATGAATTACAAAAGGGGAACAAAAGAATTATTTGAGGAGTAAATCTGCCAGGTGGGCTGGAATTTGACAAGGAGAGAAATTGAGAAGTACTTAAAAGGAGTTGTAAAATATACAAGAATCTTTACGTAATAAAGCCCATGAAAGAAACCATACAACTGCAAGCCTGGTCTCCAAGACCAGGGTGACTTGGTCCAGGGCTAATTTCTTCCATCACCCACAAAATGATGTACTTACAGTGCTGATTGACCCTCCCTGCACTTGTGAGCAGACAGTACCCACAAAAGCCATTCCAATGGATCCCCTGAAAGAGCTTCTCCCTCTGCAACAAAAGCAGTTTGAAGGGGGTGCTGAAAGATGGGCTGAAAGTTCGTGATTTCTACTGAAAGACAATGATGAGTTTGAAAGAAATTCTGCAAGGCAAGATTTGGTCTTGCTGAAGTCAAGAAGAAATTCATCACCACATCAGGATTTCGCTGTAGTTAATAATGCTAATTGCAATAACAGCTTGAAAATAATGTCAGTGCTTATACATTGTAATATATTTACATTATAATTATATACTGTACATTAACACTGGCAGCATGGCCAGTTTTCCCACTGAATGAAAACTTACATTATGAGATGACTGACATCGTTTCTTGATCGCTTAAGAAGATCTTTCTGCCTCCAAGAAACAAATCTGCCCAGAACATCCCCAGCTGAACCATCCATTACAGAGATGTGGTTTGCATCTGTCCAAATCTCTAACCCAACCAATACAATCTGGATGTTTAATGGTCTATACATCTGAAAAAAAATGTAATGATAATTAATGTCCATCGCTCTGTTTTGATGAGGAATTTGAGGAATTCTGAAAGATGACTTCACTATTACTGAGTAAAAATAAGCTGAACTTAGTGACTAAGACAGAACTTTAGTTTCTTTGAAACTAAAGGTATATTTGTATTTATAAATGAAAATATAAAATGTTTATAAACTATAAAGCAAATAAAATTGTTTAGACTATAAAGCTAAATATAACTGAAGAAAATCTACTTTATGAAGATACCTAAACATATCTTTCAGTTGGAGAAGTTGGAAAGACCACATTCATTCATTTCCTTTGCTAATTGTCTCGAGGAGAAACTGGGAGCAGCTGATCAGAGAGCTTATGGAATTGTTCACAGTGCTGAGAGTTTTCTTAAAAAAACCCTACAAACATGAGAAATACTCTTCCTAGAAATGTAAAACACATGGAGACTGAAGCAGTCAAACCACAGAAGTGATTTGAAAACATCTTGGATCTCTCCCCCTGCTTGCAATTCCACAAGACTTGAGCAGAGATTCGTGATGTGCCTTAACTGTGTTACAGATTGTTGTATAACTTCCAAATACAGTTTCAGAACTGCATGAGCTGTACTTCTGAAACCTATGATAAGGTAGAAATTACTCAACCCAGGCAACTTATCTGACCTACCCCATCAACGTAATTAATCAGCTCGACCGTTTCCTTTTGCACCGCAGCAGGATCAGAATTCTTCAGCAAAAACTGTAAAATACCACAAGAATGTCAGAGAAAGAAAACTAACCAAATAATAAAATGCATTTAGGGTTGGATGAAATAATTACCCTCTTGTTATCCACCACCACAAACAATTCTACATAGCTTTTCTGAGGCAGGACAGCTCGCTTCTCCTGCCAATTAGAAAGGACAGAAAGTTAACATAACAAGTTCAAGGCTTTTTACTTCTGTTTCTCACGATTTTTATTTTGTGTGTTCATAAGGCAATGTGGCCATTCTTATAAATTGCATCTTCTAATTAGTGGCCTTAGTTTTGCCACACAAATATCTCTAGGTATCAGTAATTCACAGCAGGTCAGGCACTGGGGTGGATCAGCTGTCTTGGGCAGCCTCTGCTCTTCCACTGCAGGATTGCTTCAAGCTATGTTAAATTCCCAATGAGGTCTTCTGCTCCAGGATTTCCTCAGCAGCATTCCCACCAGTCTGGCTTGGCATGCATGGAAAAGGAAGGCCCCAGGGAAGTGGCCTCCAGGTCCAGTGATATTGTTCCAAAGCAAGAGCTCTGGAGGCCCCTTGGCTGCTGGGACGGGCTGAGGGGATGGCCTGGACTGCAGCTCAGCAGAGAAATGGGAATATATTTACCCTCAAAAGCTTCTCCCTGCCAGAGGTAGTGTTTGATGAAAATGTGTACTCCACAGCCTGCTCCACAAACATCTGCTCAAGCTGAAGGCTGCCATTCAGCACCCCACAGTGGAAGGGCACGTCCTGCTCGTCCTCTAATTCATAAAACACATGTTCAAATGTGCTGGATGTGTGGAGAGGCTCCATTCCATACCACTTGCCACCAATGTAGAGGACTCCCCTAAAAATCAGTTAAGAATGAAAAATTATTCCATAGTTTTTCCCTCGTGGTTAATGTCTAGGTGGGTGAATGAGAGCTGGATGCTTAAAAAAACCTAGAACTGTTCACACCACTACATTGAGATAGATTATTGTCTTAAATTATCTCAGTATGGGGGGTAAGGTCAAATGTCCAACAAAAGACAAAATAGAACTTAATAAAAAAGTTGTACACAAGTGGGGGCTCCTTGAATCAGAGAGAAAAGAAAGAAAAAAAAAAAAAGAGAGAAGGGAGGCAAATTGTTACTAAATGAGTCTGGATCATGGGTAAAAAGCTGATGCAAAAGGTCTCTCTTAATCCTTATCTCTGGTCTCACTTTCAGCCCCATGCAGCTAAAGCAATTTAAAAAATATATCTTGTAAGACAGAAGGAGAGGCTAAAAACAATCACCAGGGTGTTTGTGAGGACAAGAGCAACACTGCACTGCTGAGTGCAGCTAAGTACAAATATTTTGCATTTGTCCCCGGCTCAGAAACCCCTGGTAAATGCCTTTGTGCATTGCCTGAAATACCACAACACAGACCTTTTATCCTTCCTTTACAGGAATGCCAGGATATGCCATGATTTACTGTGAGTGGCATCTCACTGTGATCTCGCATGAAAGTTGTGTGCATGAATTTTATCCCACTTGTAATTTTACTGCACTTGAAACACACACAAAAAAATTGTTCCAAATTCCAATTTGGTCAAAATTTTTTCCATGGAAACAGTTTGTGTTTTGAAACGTGCTCATTTATAAGACAGAAATGTTTTCAGGAGTGTTTTTTAAGTGCATCAAAAGCTTAATTAGGTAACATTTCTCCTACATAAGTATTTCTGGTCAAAATATTCACATCAAGTCCTAGAAGCCTCAGGTCATGCCCAGGTTCTGCCTATAAACCAGGTTATGGTTTCTGTCATGTTTCATTATTTTTTTTTCTGTGAAGGAATCTTAGAAAAGAGGGAAAAAAAAGTGGGAGTTGATGGAAACTACAAAACCTGTAAAGAGTTTCAGCTTCATCAGAAGGTGAAAATATTAAAAAAAATATTTGCAAGACAGGATGGTGGGGTTTTTTTCCAGCTGTAAGATGAATAGCAACTGGGTTTTTTGCTGTTTTTACTTTGGTACTGCACAAGGAATTATCCTTAAAAAAGCAAGAGAGGATACCTCAGGCCATCACAGGTGCTGAGAGCAACTGTTGAGTCAGCAATTCCTTCGACAATGCCATGATAATAACAGTGTGTCTGAAAGGCAACAAACCCACATAATTAGTGACAAAACAAGGTGGCTGCCTCCAACTGCAAACTTATTTTCTAACTGACCATATTATTTGCATGACATTAAGGCTGCATGTTGTGGAGTTCCCTATTCTGAAAATAATCCCAGCCTTCTTGGAGTAAAATATCACTTGCTGTGTTGGGATTACTTGTTTAACCCATCACCATCTTTTGTAAAAATCCTCTCATCTGCATTGCTCATCCTGTTCTCAGAGTCCTCTCAAGGGCTGACCTGAGAAGATGTCCCATGCACAAACCACCCAGTGAAGTCTCACTGAGCTCACACGCAGTTTAAAGTTGAAATTAAATTTAGAAGAATTTAGAAGGCTCGTTTGATACAGCACCTAAAAATTATAGTGCTTTGGATGCTGCCACTGCACCTTTAATTGCACACTGTGCAAGGGTGACCTAATCAGGCAGCTCAAATTCAGCCTTGGCATCATCTCCTGGCATCTCCTTTCACACCTCAGGAAACAGGGATGCTCTCCTACCACAAACAGCCAAATCCCTCGTGAACCTTTTGTTTATTATCACTGGCAATTGTTAAACAGAAGTGCTACAACTGTGAAAATTCACAAAAGCTGCATCCCCAGAAAATATTTTTTTTTTCTCGGTTTCCCTGGTTTGAGGAAATTCTGACACAAAGAGGGGGGAGGGGATTTTATCAGGTACAGTACCTCATTTTTGGATTGTGTTGCCTCCAGTTTCCCATTTTCCCCATATGTAAACAGCATAAAGTCTTCACTAACAAGCTTTCTGGAAACAAAAATAAACCACTGCTCTTTTAAAGGTCTAGAAAGCAAGAAGTGGGTCAAGAATCCTGGCAAATGCTACATTCTGTTAGCATGACACTCATGCTAAATTATTATTAAAATGGAGGCACACCAAGCAAAATACCTTAAAATGAGCTGGAGTCTTTGGAAAATAAGTTATTTTAAAATATTTTAACTACAAAACCCATAGAGAAGCATCTAAGCAGATTCATTTGCATAAGGGCCTGGACTGCTCCAGGCTCAGGAATGAGGAACAACAGAAACAGAAATTTCTTCAAATACAACACAGCTAAGAACCCTCCCCCCAGCTAATAAAAAGCTAATGCTGAACAGAACTCTGATTTCCCCTAAGGATTTTCTGAAATGTACAATCTTGTGTTGCTAAATTGCTATTATTAAAAAAAAAATAAAAATCAAAGTAAATTTCTTCACAACTAGAGAAGTTATTATTCCTTTCTGTTTGCAAGATAGTACCATAAAAGAGAGACTATTGAACAGAATAATTTTCTAATTACTGCAATCTGACTTTTAAATGGTTTCTTCTGAATTTTTTCAGTATAAAAATGCTTGTCTGGATACAACTAACCCCAGGACAGTGTGATTCCTTAGAACACTATCACATACTTATTTTTCTTCAGTTTTAGGAGGTATGTTCCATTTCTGGTTTTCACTGAGTAAGAAAGGTTGTCATCTGAATGCTCCTGAAAACGGGACAAAAGATACCACTTAATTAGGTGATTTTCTACTTGGTTTTGTCATACCCATGTTCTACCCAACTTCTGTGTGTGTGAAGGGTGTGCCAAAACACAGATCCCAAACCTTCTCCCTCTGTAATTTCAGAGCCTCAGCAGCACACTGTGCATTCTTTCCTGTGTAAAGTTTTAAGTTCTATTAATCTGCACATTTTCTCTCAGAGGACAGGAGGGCACAGCCCATGTGTGCACTCTTTGCCAAGCACCACGCCAGGTTTTGTGACCCTCCTTATGTAAATCAGATAAGCCACTCGCCGAGTCTCTCGTTCCTTAATCGGTTTGCTCAAAGATGACTAATGCTACTTCATTAACAGTAAATGAACTCAGTATCTAGCACAAAGGGAAGTTACCTCAGAACTGGAGAATTAAGGCTCAGATCTTTCTCTTTTAACTCATTCCTTTAAACTATGTGACTCTAGGGGACCGTTTTTACCTATCAGGGGCTCCGTGGCTGAAGTCCTCTGGTTATCCAAAACCAGAAGGCAGAAAGCATGAACATCAGTGCAAGTTCAACATCTGACTCAGAAAATGGAAATATTCTTCGTGTTCCTTCTCACTTCTGCCTTACAAGGTTGTTAACAAAACCAGAAGTTTGGACGGCGCTAACTTGGAGCACAATCACAGGAATTTGTGGGAACAAATTTGCTCAAAATTAGTTGAAAACACTAAGAATCTGAAGAAATATAGAAATCTGGCACATTTCTTCACAAAAATCTCTATATACTTATACATTGTGTGTGTGTAATGTAGGACAGTGTTGGGAAAAACAGCAGCATCAGAAGAAAAAAAATCAGGATCACAAACCTCATGAAAAAATGGGTGATGTTTCTCTCTGCCCGTCAGACTCTGAGGAATGATTATTTCTAATGTAGAAAATCTGGGTGTCTGTTCAGAAGATACACCTGAAGATGAAGTTTGAAAGTGGTAAATAATCAGAAGGCATAAGGCATTATGTTGGCACCTGCACAGTGGGCGTTGCCAAAAGACCGTTCTAATCCAGCCAGAAATGGGGAAAGAGCGACTTCACCAGTCCAGAACCTGACTGCCCCTGCTCAGCTTGGGCTGTTCTGTCTCTTTCAGAGCTCTTGGATCATGCTGGGAAGTTGAAGAAATCAACAGTTTCAGTCATGGCCAAGTTATTTTTAATTTCGGAGTGTTGAAATAGATATTGCCTCGTTTTTCTGCAGAAATGCTGGTTTGACTGTATTCAAGGGTGATGACTGCACCACCCCAAACACAACTGCTGTAAAGTGCTACAAACTGCAAATTCAAGCCAAAGTTTCCTTAAACAGGGTGTCCAAAACTGGTTGGTAGTCTTGGCTTTAACTCTTGGGTTTAGTTACCTGCATTATAAACTGCGATAATAGCTCAAATTTTAATTTTCCCTTCATATGGACAATACCAAACCATCCTTTTCCCGGTGCCCTGAATGAGGAATACTTGCAGTTGTCCTCTGGATATAATTCTTCCACCTCCTGTGTGTATAATCTTGGCTCCTGCCATTGCCTAACGCTGCATTTTGTTTGTTCTAGCAACAGTCAAACCTTTGCAAAACATTTGTAGCCTTTTACATGATATCAGAATTATCTGCAGAACAACATGCTAATGCAGGAAGCTAAAGATAAGAAGCCTGGTTTCAGGTAAATGGTTAAAGACAAAACCAATATCCTCTAACTTTCTTTAAAACTGTGAGAACTTGAATTCATCTTCCTTTTTCTTGTCTGCACATCAGTCTGGTTTGATCAACAGAGACACAACCATTGCTTTTAAACAGGTAACAGAATCAAGAGTAACATGGGTTTTAACAATGAAAGTGGGTTCTTCCTTCTTAAATTGTTCCTTCATAAGGAAATAGAGAGATTTCTTCACACTTATAGTAATACAAAGTCACCCTCAGCCTCCCACGTTTCTGTGAATGGAATTCAGGATTGCAAAGAAGCCACACAACCAGTCATTCAAAGTGAGGAGGAGGGCTTTGCAGTGTAATCATGATCTCTACCTGTTAGATAACATCAGGGTTTTTAAAAGCTAGGTGCAGGTAGCTGTATGTTTAACATTACAGGCTGTCATTGCCATCAAAATGTGGAAGCTGCTGTTAGGAAACAGGTCTGAAAAGAGTATCAGCACTCGATATTTACTTCTGACTTTGCTCTCAGTCTTCAATAATTTTATTATCTAAATCACAAAACTCATTCTCTTTCACGAGTAAAAGTGTATGTTGAACTGACAACGGAGATGCTCTTTTAACAACTGAAATTTTCACACCTGAAAGCAGGAAACCATCTTCGATGCACATCACAAAAATACCACTGTCTAAGAAATATTTCAGGTGTTACATTTAAATCTAAAGAGTGAAGCCAAATCATAAATGGAAATGAGTTAATGAGGAACCATAATGAAGCTGTAGGAATTCCCCTCACATTACTAAAGAAGAAATCTTTTCCTGCAGTCTTTACTATTGATGAGAGTGACAGTAAATGCAGTTGTCACAGTGTCCTACATGGAAGATGATATATTTCCATACTTACCACATCCTGGAGGGAAAAACCCCACAAACAGCTCAGCAATAAAACCTTTCAACCTGCAATCTTTTCCAGACACCCTTTTTCTTGCACAAGATTTTCTCAATGAGCAGGTGCTGTGACTCGATGTGAAAAGGGAGCATCATTATGCTCAGGATCAGAGAGCGCAAGAAGAAGAAGAAACTTTCTGAATATTTAAAAAGAAAGCAAACTTACCTTTCATCCAAAAGGGTTTCCCAGTAAAAGTTAGCCCAAAAGTGAACCAAAATAGGCAGTGCTTTAACATGACTGGACTTCCCGGAGAAACCACTCCGGTGTCCCAGCAGACTGAGCGTACCTGGCTCCGGCTGCTCCCCACAGGAACCAGAAGAGCAAGAACCGTCTGCTCCCAAGGCAAACAACAGAAAAAAGCACCCTGACACTGCATCTCTGCTCAGGGAACGGGAAGTAAAATTTAATCCACTGGGCTTGCGAGGAAACTGGTCAGACGGCTTAATGCAAATAAAAAGCAGCACGTCCTGAAATGCTGATTGGAGAAGGAGCAACTGAGCCGTGCCGGGATCAAACTGGTTTTATTCTAAAGGGCTTTCATTCCACTGTGAGATCTTATGAGATTACAAACAGAAAATATCACTAGTAACAAATACAGTGTTTAGGATGTTTATCCTGGCTATTCCAGCTCAGCAAAAAAAAAACTCCAGTGTGAAACAATCTACTCTTTGAAATTTCAGCTTGTTGCTTTCTGTTTCTTCATCTTTGCTTTAAAAATATGGAATATACAGTGCATATGAACACATGGAAACCCTATAAACACATGGAAATCCCACAAACACACGGAAATCCCCAAAACAGGGATTTTGCCCAGTCCCTCCTGTGTTAAACGCAGTTCTCCTCGCTAAAAGTCCATAATTTTGTGCAGATCATTGCTCTCCCAGGATCACAATGATCTTCCATGCTACCACATTGTCACAAAAGCAAAAATAAATGCTTCAAAACCGTATGAAGCTGCAGCACATTTTGGAACAATCAAGCACATTTAGAAACACAAAAAAAGGAGACTGAGACAACACAGTTTTTCACGCTAAAGCATTTGCATTAATTAATTTTAATTAATTCTTTAATTCAAACAGAGCAAATCCACTTTTCCATTGCTGGTAAATCCCACAAAACAATGGCTTGGATGACAAAACGCTGAGGTGCTGGCTGTATTTTTAATTACAGCTTGTGCAAAGCCTGCTCAGGTCCATCTCCCGACAGTCACACACCCAGTGAACGTTCCTGTGCTGAGCCCTGGGTGGAAGCAGAACTCGATACCCCTGTTCTTTGGCTCTGTGTCTGTGCCACAGCCTCAGGAGCAGTCTTCCCCGACTCCAGAAGCCAGGATCCTACTGAAAATTAAATGAACCCCATCTTTTATTTATAGCCTCTTTTATTCACAGCCTCTCTCCTGTGTGGCACACCATCAGCACACAACTTGGGAAAGAGAATCCAGTAGTTCTGAATTTTGTCATATTACCGAATTTCACAGAATCACAGGGTCAGTTTGGTTTGAAAAGACCTCTGAGATCATGGAGTCCAACCTGTGACCCAACATCACCTTGTCAACCAGACCATGGTAGCCCATCCACGGACCCTGGGCAGAGGCACCAAAAGGGGTTTGTAGCCAGGTGGCCGTCACAGAGTCACAGAGTATGCTGAGTTGGAAGGGACCCACAAGGATCATCGAGTCCAACTCCTGGCCCTGCACAGACACCCCAACAATCCCACCCTGTCCCTGAGAGCATCACCCAAACCCTCCTGGAGCTCTGTCGGCCTTGGGGCTGTGCCCACTGCCCTGGGGAGCCTGTTCAGTGCCAGCCACCCTCTGGGGGAAGAACCTTTCCCTGAGATCCACCCTGAGCCTGCCCTGGCACAGCTCCAGGGTTGGCTTCTTCTCCCAGGTAACCTCCGACAGGAAGAGAGGGCATTGTCCCAACCTCTCCAGGGGAGGTTCAGGTCGGGCATTGGAATGGGGTGCCCAGGGCGCTCAAGGAAGGACAGGACGTGTCTCTCAGTGCCACGGTCTGGGTGCCAAGGTGCTGCAGGGGCCCAACGCTGAACCCGATGAACTCAAAGGTCCTTCCCAAGGGCTCCGATCCCGGGATTCCGCATCCAAGGGCTCCGATCCCGGGATTTTGTGACCGCCCCCCCACATCCCGGGATTCCCTGACCGGCCCCGCCCTCCAGGGCTGCCTCTCCCGGCGCGCAGGCGCGGGGCCCGCGGGTGGCGCAGGCGCGTGCCCGCTGAGGGCCGGCCGGCGCTCGGTGCTCGCTCCCCGCCGCTCCCGCCGCCCCGGGCCCCGCGATGTGGAGCGGCCGAGCGGCCCCGCCGGGCCCGGAGGAGCCCGAGGAGGAGGAGGAGGAGGAGGGAGCATCGCGGGGCCCGCGCTGCGTGTGGGCGCGGTGCTCGTGGCCCTGCGCGCCGCCGGGCGGGCTGTCCCGGGCGCTGTGCGTGCGGCGGGGCCCCGCGGACGGCGAGCCCGGGTGAGGGCGGCGGGCGGGCGGGCTGAGGGGGCGCCGGGCGAGGCCGGGCGGTGCGGGCTGGCGGGACGACGCCTGTGGTTTCTGTGTGGTTTTCCCCCCTCCCCGCAGCGGAGAGCCCGTGGTGGTGGAGCGGCGGGAGCGCGGGCGGGAGCCCTGCGAGGTGCGGCTGGAGTGCCGGCCCGGCGCCGCGATGGTGTCCGTGGGGATCCTGAGCCAGGCCCGCAACATGGAGGTGTACGTGGGAGAGGAGTACTGCGGCACCGGCCGGGGACAGAGCCGCGGACACCGCCGGGACACGGGGTGAGAGCGGGGCACGGGGGGACAGGGGCGCTCACGGCCCCCAGGCAGCCTCGTGTTTTGTGTGAGTGTATCTCTCTCAGGGGCTCCTGCTGTCATAGACCCGATGTTTTTAAAAAGAGTGAGGGAATTGGGGTTGTTCAGCCTGCAAAAGGGAAGGCTTGGGGTGACCTAATTGTGCCTTTCGGTGCCTGAAAGGAGCCGTCAAGAGAGATGAAGAGAGGCCATAAAAGCACGGAGTTGGCAGGACAAAGGGGAGTGGCTTCCCAGCCACAGAGAACAGGTTTAGATTAGGTATGAGGAAGAAATCCTTCGTGTGAAAGTGCTGAGACTCTGGCACAGGGTGGCCAGAGAAGCTGTGGCTGCCCCATCCCTGGAAGTGTCCAAGGCCAGGCTGGACGGGGCTTGGAGTGACCTGGAATAGTGGAAGGTGTCCCTGCCTATGTCAAGGGAGCTGGAACGAGATGGTCTTCAAGGTCCCTTCCAACCCAAACCATTCGGTGATTTCGGGAAAGATCTCTTGTGTCTTTAATTAAAGTGGTCATCCCATACTTAAAGGAAAAAGAGAGAAAATTGAAAAAAAAAAGATGGTTTTGTTTTCCCCTTCGATACTTCCTTCCATATTTTGCCGGGGGAAATAAAACAACGTTTCTGTTTTGTTTGTAAGTCATTACATGGCACGTCTTAATTAGCTAAATAGAAACCAGAGGACTCAGAGCCTCAGGGAAGGTGTGTGAAGAACGTAGTGAGCCTCAAAAGCTTCTCTAGTACATAGTGTATGTACACATACAACTAAATTTTTTATGTACATATTCCATAAGATTCATTGCAAGTTGCCTATAAGCATTAAAACTGCCATTGGAAATAAAAAAGTGCTCAAAACTAGAAATTAAAACTATTAAAATATTAAAACAGCATTAGAAATATGTTGGGTCAGTCTTGTTTCTTACCTGAATGTTTACCAATATAGTGTATTTCTACAAATAATGGTGGTACTTTGTGTATTGATGTCACAGCTTATCTATTTTACTTCTGTAGTGAAGCTGAAGAGGTTGCTTTATACCACAAGTACCATAAGTTTGAATGCCCTGCAACCTCCTGTAGAATTAAGGTAAGGAATTAAACACCATTGTTTTATTTTCCTTGGTGTTTTTAGTCCCTGAATTGACTAAATTGCATTGCTCTTCATCAAATTATTGGCTTTTGTGCCCTTCATCACTTCATATAACAACCTAAAAATCTGTTAATTGGTACTTTGTCTTGATAGCAGAGTTCTTTTAAATTTGTATCTCAGTTTTCATGAAGACTTTTTATGAGATACAGGTAATTTAGAGGAAAAAAATAATAAACCAGGTAAACTGCAGATCTGTGATTATAACTGTTAACTCTGATGTGGTTAGATAAGCTTTTGAAAATCATGTGGCCACTACTCTTACATGCTTAGAAAATCAAGGCCTGATTTATCTTTAGGGCACTCAGGCACCTCCGTTCCAGTCAGAATTTTCTGGGGAATGGCAGCAAGGAGAAATGGGCTGAATTTCCCTGGAAAAGAGTTCAGCATAATTTCCCCCAAGACTCAAGTGCACTGTCCCCTACGTACAAAGAAATTGAAACTGTCGGGGTTTTTTTTTCCTAACCAAAATATTTTTTGTTTCTTCTTGCAATAGCTGCTCTCCTTTGGTGAGACACAGAGAGTACTCATCAGTAAAATAATTATAGAAGTGAAAGCAGTGTCTGCAAAACTAGCAACTGATTTTCCTTCACTAGGCTCGAGCATAGATCTAGACAGAGTGCAAACTATAATGGAATCCATGGGATCTAAGTTGTCTCCAGGTGCTCAGCAGCTCATGGACATGGTCCGATGTCAGCAGAAGGTAAACCACTGTGCTTTTCTGTGAGCATGAACAGTACTCACCTGACACCTTTCCAGCTTAAGGATGTTCTAAATTGATTAATTAAAAAAGATTTTATGTTTGGTTTTTTTTGGTTTTTTTTCTTTTACCCCACACTTTCTGCCATTTTAATCCTGGTTTAGCTGTTGCCACTCGCGTGAGTGCAGTGAGGGGAGATTGTGTACTCCAGGAATCACTGTGCACACACCGAGGCCAGAGTTAATAACTCTTCGTTATTATTTTAAACTTCACTGTCACTGCTTGTCAAGGATGGTGGGCACATTCCCTGGAATGATTGGGATGTAGGTAGGTGGGCTGGTTTTGACCTTTATGGTCATTATGTCACCTTCAATTAAAGAGAACATGCTCTTACAGAGCATTTGCTTGACTGAGATCCTGATCCTGTGGAGTGAACTGTTCCAACAGAATCCTGAATCCATCTGCAGTTAAAAATATTCAGTCCTGGGGACATGGTGTGGTAAAAAGCCAGTAAAGCTGTTTTCTTAGAGAATGACAAGATAACTAACACATCATATGTACAGGGAAAACATCTTCCTGTGCTTTTCCATAAGCATGTAATTCAGAACTACTTTTAAAATCTTTATATCACACTAGTAGAATGCTGTTAAATCTGTTGATATTACTGTATAATTTCCAGTCTATTTCAATATTATTAATTGTGTTATTTTTTGTTCCCATCAGAACAGTTTACCTCTTGGAGACAAACTTAGTTGGATCTTGGGGAAGAATTCCGACTTCGGAGGTGACCGTGCAATAGATGGACTGCGCAGTGCGGCTCTTCAGTCATCCCCGAGTCACTCAGCCAGTGAACCTCTGCCCCTTAAAAATCATTTAACAAGTGAAACAGTCTATAAAGACCTAAAAATAAGTCGTGATCTGAACACAGAGGTACCTGAGAGAGGGAACTCTTTTGACTCTGAAATCAGACTTGCTACCCAGCAAAACGCAGTTGACCTCAGAAACGATTTGAAAGTCGTGGGATCTTTGCATGTGCAGGAACAAGCGGGTGAACCCCCAAATGTAGCCAACCCACAGGTGCTTCTTCCCTTTCTTCAAAACTTATGCAGTCAGGTGAGTCACCTCCGGCTAAAAGATGGAGAGAGGCAGCTCAGGAAAAACTCAGTGGCTAAAGAGGAAGGCGTTCAGTGTGTTGGGTGAGTTGAGTTTGTGATACTTCTGAAAGTAGTGGCTTCACTGTATTTATTGACTAGTTTAAGCAAAATGAGTAATTTTATTCTCATTAACAGCAGCAAATCTGAGATGGTGTGGTTTTAAAGGCTGTGTGGCAATGAGTGTGGTTACAATTAATTTTTCAGATGGGCTGCTTGAATGTGGGAGTTTTTTCAGAACAAATCACATCGTTTGTTGCTACTAAACTGTTTGTCTTTTACCTCCATTTCACCTCTTACAATTTTTAAAAAGTATGTTCCTGCATTTCCATACACATGTAGTTTGCCTTTCTTGTCTTTTACCACATTTACATTTTGACTCTTTCTACCTCCCAAATCCCTGTGTCTTCCTTTTCCCCCACAATGTGACCCAGCCTTTTTGCTGTACTTGATGTGTGCCTGTTCCTGCTCGTTTGTTGGCATTTCTGGAGCAGACTTTGATACCTAAGG
Organism: Myiozetetes cayanensis; assembly: GCF_022539395.1. NCBI lineage: Eukaryota > Metazoa > Chordata > Aves > Passeriformes > Tyrannidae > Myiozetetes > Myiozetetes cayanensis. The sequence continues at coordinate 2,739,853 of NW_026086605.1, read as the reverse complement.
AACAATGGTGGAAATTGTGAGATGTGGGAATGTTGTGTAGGAATTGGGATTGCAATAGAGCCTGAATATCTCCAGCTCCTGAAAGAATGCAGTGTTTTTGAAGAATGCAGTGCCAAACCAAAGAGTTGCATAGCTTGGATAATTCTTGAAGCACTTCTGCTGAGAAGGACAAAGTCTGCCATGCTGACAGAATTTGAACTCTGTGTGTACTGTCGAGTTGTGTGGGTTTTGTTTTATCTAACTAAGCTCTCTAATGCATCCTTGAGCCTTTGAAAAAATAAGGGTGAAGAAAGATGACTATATACTGTAGAATGTTTATGAAAAAAAAAAAAGAAATTTAAAATGTGGTAGGCAGGGTATTTTATTGTGCTAAAAGCCTAATACCTTCCACAGTTCATTGCCTAATAAATGAGATTTTGCATTTAAAAGAAGTTCAAGTGCCCAAATTTCTAATATGCTCCTTGTCATTAAGAAACAGCTTATACTTAACTCTTATATTTGCTCTTTTTGCAGAGTGGAACAACAGCCTATTTGCTCCTATTTGGAAAAGATCATCTCCAAAAATATGGATCTGATGGAGAAAAAGCTAATGGACTATATTGATCAACAAATCCAGGCTCTTCAGACACACATAGACAATAAAATGGTTCTCTTGATGGACTTGGTTCGGAACTCAAAGCCAAACAAAATTTCACAAGCACACTATGATTCTAATGAAGGGTTTTCCAATGGAGAGAGATGAACAGAGATGTAGGATTTCAGTGTAAATATTTTAAGGGCAATTACATTTACAAAGCTTAGTATTTATGGATTTACAGCTGTAAGGAAACCTCAGTGTTGTTAGCTTGCATTTTGTTACTGTAATTCTACCCACTGTTGCACGCAGTTGTCAGTTTTATGAAAGATCTTAGGGAATGTGTGTTTTTTCCTAAATATGAGAGTTTTGTATGCCCTTTGTGGCTTATTTATTTCAAGAACACGTGCTGAAAGCCATATGAACAGTCCCCCAGTTTCAGTTTGAACTCTGAATAAACTGAGTTACTGCATTATCTTTTTACCTGCACAGAATCAGTTCGCTTTGTTTTTGGAAGGTCAACCTTCAGACTTCCTTCTGTTTGTTGCTCTTTGATTCTGGGGTACAGCATTTAACTTGGACTCTGGGAGGGGCTTTGTTGTAAAGCCCTAAGTTGGGTGCATGCAAAGACATTTTGGGAAAAAAAATACCTATGGGGATATTTTGAGTCAACAAACAGCGCAGATGTGTAGAATCCGTATCTTTATTAAGTCTGCCTAATATTTTCTTCTCCAGGAAAACTGATGTCTTTTAAGGAGACTGTCACATCTTGATGGTTGTAACTCACAGGAGCAGGTTGGGAAGAGAGGACAATTTGCTTTGAACAGAAATCTTGCAGTTGTCCCTCAGCTAAACTCCTGCCAGGAGCGGTTTCAAAGTGATTTCAAAAGATTAAAAGTTTTGGGTTTTTTTTTAAAGAAAAAAGGATCTTAATTTCTTGTCCTTTATACCTGTAAAAATTTGGTTTTACGTGCTTTTAGGAAACACCCTGAGGTAGACACATACTCTTTTTCAACTCAGAGTTGACTTAAGACAGAGTACTAAGTTGAGAGGTTTTTATATTTGGTGTTTATTGGTTGCTTTTTTATTACAAAAGAAGTTGAAATATTTTCCCAAGTGGTGTTGGGTTCCAGTGCTGGTAATTTGTAGATGTTTTTTTCTCTCATAATTTTTATTTATCCCCTCTTCAGGTGACAGATCTGCATAGGAGTTGACACAAATACCAAATCTCCTCAAGTAGTTAAAATGAGCTCTGGATTTTTTGGTAACTGCATCCTGCTTGGTGTTTGTGATGTTTCAGTATCACAACTACCACAGTGAGAATATTTGAAACCAAAACCACAAGTGCAAAAGCGTAGAAATTGTATTGTTGCAGGCTTGGGGTTTCTTCAGTGTCTGCTTTAGTGAGGGATTCTGTGTAGAGGAAAAAAAAAAAGTGTTTAAAGTTTTGAATACCATTGCATTTCCAGGGAAATGTTATAAACATTTTTTCAGGTATTTTTGTTCTGAGGAGTTGACCCACCCAGTGTGCAAATTCTGAATATGTAGCACTGAAGAGTTGTAAAAATTGGTAATAAAACAGTTGTTGCAGAGGAGCATCACGATGTTCTTTGGGATTGCTGCAGCCAAGGTTCTGCCGAGCTGTGCTGTCACTGTGTTTACAACCAGACAGATTGAAGACATTTGCTGAAGCAAAGCTGGGCAAAAAAAGGACCTTGTGGTTCTAACCCTGAGCCTTCTAGTGGTTTATTAACTTGGCCTCAGTAAAACTCGTTCTGTGCTTTACAGGACTTGGGGTGTGATCTCATGACACCTGAACCCCGTTCCCATTACAGATGTGTCCAGTTTCATGCACCTGGGTGCAGAATCTTTCACTATGGAAATAAATGGGAACTTAAATAAAACTGGGTGGAATTGAGTGCGGCGTCAGAAGACACGCAGGTCCTAACAAAACCTGAATATGATTTGGAACGTGGTTTTTAAGCAGTCTGTGGCTCGAGAAGTGAGCTTAATGTTTTGCCATTCATAACCCTTTCTGATTGAACACAGATCCTGCAGACACTGCTGCAACCAGGAGTGAAGGCTGCTCTTTCTGCTTCAAGAGCACATCTTAAGCCAAAAGGCCCCCAGTCTGCCCGTGTGAAAAGTGCTGCTGTGACTTCACAAAACGCAAACTTTGTTGAACCCCTCGCTCTGATGCCTCGTTAGGTTTGAACTGGTCTCATTCAGTTATTTCATTAGAGGGATGAAGGTAACTGATTTACGCTGTGGAAGTGCTAAATGAGGTTTTAAATATCCATATATTCCTCTTACCTGAGTGCTGAGCAGACCTGAGATCTCTCTTCAGGCGGATGGGACCCACTGCAGTGTTAGTTTTCCACGTGTGAGGAGAAATGGCTCTCTTTTGCCTGGAGATACAGCCTTTGGAGCAGCGAGAGTCTGAGCTGTTGCTGTCACAAATGACAACATCACACTGGAGATAAACCGATGGGAAGCTCCTCAGGAACCTGAAGGCATTAAATTTGAACCTTCCACGGTGCTCAAGGGGCGGGTAGGTCACCACAGTGTCATCTTTATTGCAGCTGCAATGGGATTTACAGATCTATTAGAGTAGTCCCTTTGCAATCATCGTTCTTGCTAAGTCCTGTTGTCTGTAACTGCAGCATTTAATTAGGGCATTGTTTTTATGTGTGTGCACACAATGATGTGGTGAATGTTTCTCCTGCCTCTGTTTATGTAATGACTTTAAATTTCTCTGAAACTCAGCTTCCAAGCACAGCCTACTAAAGAAGGTAAGTGGAGGACATATAAAACCTTTGAAATTTAGATTGTATTAGAAGAATATAATAAAATTAGAGTCTCACCCACTTCTGATTAAGTCATATGTCGGCGATCCAAAATCAGGTTGTGGAGATGCTGTGCAGGTATCAACAAACACCACGAGGTTTGGGTCAGTGGATTGAAGACTGACTTGAGCAAAGAGAGTTTGGTTCAAGTCTACATAGTATGGGGACTGATGAATGGGCTCAGAGAACGAATCTGAGCTGTAGAAGGCCATGCTGACATTGTATCTCCCCATGGCAGTTATGTTTTGGATGACGTTATTTCTCGTTACGTAAAAGACTTCTAAAGTTGAGTTGTTTTCCATTTTGCATTTCACAATAATCTCTGTGTTCTTCTGACGGGTGATGATGTTCCCAGTTGAAGAGAGAGAGATGATGTTGGTGTAAGTGATGCTGTGACCTTCCTCCTGCAGAAGGAACCGTCGGAGGAGGTTGTAGGAGCAGAGCAGTTGAAAGCAATTGCACTTAAATTACAAAGCTGCCCAGCTGTGCTTGTCAGAGACTTGAGATTCACCTTAGAAATGTGGAACAGGCTGCAACCAAAAATATTATCAATCCTACTCCTGTTTTTTCAAAAGACTGAACCAACCCATGCAGCAAAAAGGTGAAGGAATGCTGCATGGAGTGTGGAAAGTACCAAAGCTGCACTTCAGTCACCCTTATCAGAACAATGCTAGGAACTAGCTCTTAGAGATTTTTTGGGGGTTAATTTGTATGGATTCTCCTGGACTTCCTTTAAAGGGCTCATTGATCATCAGGTTCTTAAAAAGGGAAACCATTCTTCCTACTTGAAGACAGGAAACATGAAACAGGATGAGCTAATTGAAAGTAAATCAACTTAAATCATAAACTGCTTTTACAATATTTCTCATTCATGAGCTGTTATTAACTTAATCAAAAGTTGCAACTTTTCTTTCCCCCTTTACCTTTTTAATTGTTCCACAGCTGGTCAATGGGAAGGAAAAGGCCACCAAATCTGTCACAACTGGTCTGCAAGATGGATCAATCAGCTGCAGTTGAGATTCATTATAGCCAAAGGAGGCCAGGTAAGACTTGCTCAAGACAATTTTCATGCTGTCTGAAGAGCATGTCAGGAATGCTGCCATTGGAAGAGAAATTAAAAAAAAACAAACCCAAAAATACATGAGCAACAAACTGCCATGGTCATTTCTCATTTGGTAGCTCAGGTACATTTGAGGTCATGCAGAAGTTGCAACAAAATTTCATGCTCAACTTCAAAACTGTAAGCAAAGCCACGTAAAACTCACACTAAAAGTTTAATTTTAAACCCAGTAACAGAATGAACCTCTGCCTTTATAAAAGGGAAAAGGAATCAGTGCTAGTGCAGAATGATGGGTGAGGAAATTGATTTTTTTTTAGGCTTTAGAGCCTCTCTTTCCACCAGAGTTAATAGGAAGTTAATGCAAACTTTTAGAACCAATAAGGAAAATGGTCTAGCTCTGGAGAAAGAAAATTATGACACAACTAAACCCTGTTTGACCAACCAGTGCAGGTCCTTTTCCTGAACATCTCAGGAAACAAAACCATTTAAACCAACCAGTCAATAAGAGTTTATCTTAGCATCTCTAGGATAGTAACTATGCCTGCTTTGTCCAAAAAAGAGGAAAAACTCAGATTTTCAGCAGTGCCAACCAGAAAAGAAGGACCCAAAAGTGAAAGAACAGGTTTTGTTTTGCAGATGGGTCAGGTAGTTTTGCTCTGTGGGTGAGACTAATAAGGGATTTTTGTGTGTGAAGAAGATGAACAACTACCAGGCTTAACTCCTTAGTGTCAACCATCAGTTATTTTCGATGTCTTTAAGGGAAAAAGCAGATGTGAGAATAAGAATCAGCATCCTCCTGAGGTAGCAAGTGCACTCACTGTCGGGCTCCACGGGACCTGGCAGTGGAACACTGGAATACTGAGCTGAGAATCCTCTGTAGGAGCTGGAAGAGTCTGTGACCAACACAACTGTCATCACATTGGAAGAAGATTCAAACGTGGGCTGGGCACGGCCACACACTTTCCCTATCAAGCCAGTGGTGGTGGTGAGGCCATCATAGACTGCTGTGAAGTCCAGCTGGCAGTTTTTGTCTGGTTCCAGGCTGTAAACAGAGGAAAAATTATTACAGGGAGATCAGAGTGTAGATAATTTTGCTCATACTGGGTAGGGCATCCAGTGCAGATAAAGTGTCTGGTGAATTCCTCTCAGCTGAAATAAAAGAATGGAGAACAGCAGAAAGCACCAACAGGCCTTGTTAAAACCAAACAAAAGATGAAAGACATACAAAAATTACTATATTCCTTAGAAGGAATAATTTTTCTTAAATGCCTTTAAACAGAATGGGTGAAGAGTAATAGAGCATGAGGGTGTTTACTCACAAAAAATCCAGGAACTGTAGGTTTATCCTGGAGTTTTTTGGTGTTTGTATGTGCCAGACACAGTATGTGAACGCAGGGTAAGGTGCTGGGTAGTTGGGGCTGCTAAATGTTCCATTGGGACCAGTCAATTGTCCCCCACAATTCACAGGCTCTGAAAAGAAGAGCAGATGTATTGATAACTGAATAGGTCATTAAAAAAATAAAGATCTAAAGTTACGTAGGTAGAAGGACTGTTTCTTTAGGATTCCATTCTTTTGGAAATGGTTAAAGGTACTACTAAACATGGAAGTTCTGTAGGGAATTTGAGGTCAGGTGGACGTTACAAAATGGAGCCTGAGGTCACTGTTCTATTTCATCAGCACAGTGTGATGACATCTGAGATGGCTGTAGATGAGTTAGCTTTGGTACCAGGAGCAATTTAGTTATAACCACACTGAGGGTAAATTAGGTGCCCTCTTGGAAAACTGATAATAGAGATGCTACACCAACCCTGAGAGACTGTGTATTACAGAAATCTATAAAACCTTGGTCATGATCTGTATGGAAGTGAAAAATCTGCAAGTTTGAGAGATTTTGCTTGATAGACAAAGGCAAAAAAAAAAATCAAGGCAGTGGAAACCTCAGAAAGACAAATGTGGACTGGAAATAGGGCGCAATTTTTCAGCAGCAAAGTTAAAAGCAGGAGCAGCATGAACTGCTGGGATGTGGTGACTACTCTGTAAAACTGAAGATTTTAAGGGATTAATTCCATGTCACCAGGTCAGCAGAAGCAAAGGGACTGAGTCACAAGCTGAGATCAATTTTGTCCAAGCTATTCTTATCTTCTAAGCAAAAAAGTAAGGAGCTTGTTGAGTGAAAGCCCTTTCTGAGTTCTGTGACCTGTACTCAGCAGGAGTTCTGACTGGATGATCAAATTCTCTTTCTGGGTAAATGCTACAATATTTGCAAACTGAGTAGATTTAGTAGAAGTCTGTAAGTAAAAGTTCCATAATGCTGCCTTTGCCATCATTTTTCTGAGCAAAATTTAACCTTTTAGTATCTCTGCAAGTGCACTGTTTGTGACCTCTTTCACTGCTTTTTTTTGCCCCACACTAAAGACCTGAGTGAGACTAATTAAAGATTCTATTAATGGTCTCCAATCGCAGTCCTAAACTTTCCCTTAATGGTGCAGTTCAAGGGGTATTTACTGACTTACTTGATTCTGGTGAAAAGAAGTAGTAGAAGGCAAAGAAGTTTCGTGTGAAATCGGCGGAGTTTGTTGTTATGAGGAAAGTTAAACTGCCTGAGGATGATTCAAGCACTGGGACTGCATCAGTGTTGTTACACACTTGCCCAAGAAGAGGTGAATGAGTCGAGGGACCATCATACACTTTAATGCTTTCTGTTTCACAGCTCGAAGAAGGAGCAAATCTATTGGGAAAAAAAAACCATGGTGAGAAGCACCTGAGCTCACTGATAGATAAATAGGATTACAGATAAATATATGCACATGGGCTGGGGCAATCCCACAGATACAGGCTGGGAAGGGAAAGAACTGAGAGCAGCCTCGGAGAGAAGGACCTGCAGGTGCATGAGAAGCTCAACAAGACATGAAGATGTGCATCCTAGAAAATGAAATAATTTTGAATGAGATGATCTTTAATGTCCCTTCCAACCCAAACCATTCTCCACATCACAGATTCAGTACAGAGAAATACTTGGAGGCAGTACATTTCTGTGCCATATTCCAGTGAAATGAAACAGTACAAAAGCATCTGTAGGAAATACTTACTTAAAATAGGAGAAAATGAGCCTAATTGTTTGGTTTCCATTCCTCTGAATTTGCCAGGTGCAGCTTGCATTTGCATTCAGTTCAATCCTAAGGGCTTTGTTGAGCTCATGAAGTGAAGCCCCACAGCGAGGTGTGCCTGGTGAAGAACAGCAGTCACAAAAAACAGCTTGCAAGGATCTCTCAAGTTTTCTTCTGCAATAATATCTCATCCTTCGTTATGAAAAGACTCTGGGACAGCTCATCATGGAACAGATAAGAATAATTTTCTGCTATATTTATTTATTTATTTATATTTCTGCAATTTATGAAACCTGGTGAATCAAATGGTAAAAGAATATTAGAAAATATGTTTTGAACTGATTTTATTAGTAGCAGAGGAAAGGGCAGTTAGGAAAGCACACAGATCAAGCCACCAGCAAAGCTGGAAATACCAAGTGATGCAGGACACCTCAGCAACTCTCTTCAGCAAGGTTTATCACCACAAGCACTTTAAGGATGTTTCCCCTACACTGAATTCCTAAAGATCCTTGGATCGGGTCCTGAGGTTCAGCCCTTGACCTAAAAGAATTTGGGAACCTACACTTGGGCAACCAAAATGCTTTTTTTTGGTTTGAGCTTTTCAGACTTGAACTGTAGGATCATTTTGTGTTTACTGCTGCACACGATCCTGATCCTCATCTCTGAAAGGACAGCTGCCAAACAGGGAAAGCTTCAGAGAACAGCAACAAAAATGATCAGGAGATTAGAATACCTTCCAGACGAGGAATAAGTAAATGAACTGAAGCATTTCAGTTCAGCATTTGAGCAAGGGGAAGAAGGAGGTGCCAGAGGTCTATAAATTGATAATACAAGATATTCTCTTCCAATACAACAACGAAGTGGCCTGGAATGAAACCAGTAAGTTGTAGGTTTTTTTTTTTCTTTGCACATGAATCTTTGGTGCAGGGTGATGGGGAAGGTAAAAGTAAAATATAAACCAGGTCAAATCTCAGAAAGAGAAAGCCATTGTTACCTATTAAACACAAATACAGCATTTTCTCTGTTTCAGAAGTCCTGAGCCACGTTTGCTGGTGACTGGGAGAGTATTCTAAGGAAGTATTATGCAGGTTTGTATCCATATTCTTGCCTGAGCATTGTCTCTTGACTGTTTCTGGGTTCAGGATATGGAGCTACCTGGAATTAACCTAGTTCTCTTATGAAAAAAAGCATAACCCAGCTATGTCTGACATCACTGACATCACTTAATAAGTCATGAAGGAGTTCAGTAATTCTGCAATTTCCTATACCATTGTATAGGAAACTTTAGAGAAAGCTTGTAATCCAATTTGAGCATAAGATCACCTTTCTACTTTAATATTAATCTAAAAATAATTGTCTAAAACAGCCAGAAGAATTTTCCATGCAGTCCCAGATAAAAAGGTTCAGGGTTTCTGATGGACTCCAGAGGGAAAAGAGGTATTTAGGAGAGACTTTTAGATACTTTTTTCACCACATGTGGAACCTCCTGATTGTAAGAGCATTACAAGGCCAGTCCTACCCTTCTGCATCCCTCTGGGGTTCTGTAGACAGCCACCACTGGAGCAGCTCTGCAGAAATGCTTCCTCATCCTGCAGTAGCCACCCACCTTTAATCAGCTAAACTGCTGACCTGAGCACAGAACGGTGATCCCAAATCAAACAACAAACAACTCTTCATTGCTTCTGATTGAACAAGGGAAAAATGAACAAATCTCCTTTTAAAAACAAACATTTCCCAGTTAGTCACCTGGTTCCACGTTACTCCAATGTAGTGTTAGTTTATAAAAGCAAATTTCCATTCCAGACTGAAGCACCTTCAAAATCATTAAAAGTTATTACATTAAAAATTTGCCATAAGGAGTACTAGATTGATTTTTTTTTTAAATCATTATTTAATATTTTTAATGCTTGTTGGAACATTTAGGTCTTACAAGTTGCATCAATACATTAAAACAAGATGCACTTTTAGAGATATGTTTAATGTTTCCCCTTTCAGTTGCCTATAAAATACCAATTGTGCAAAACCCAATAAAATTTCCCAGAGAACAAAAGACTAATTTCCATACCTATGGATTCTATTGAATTGCCTTCAGTGAGAGCCAGAGCAGTGAAGAGAGGAAGGAGGAGGAACTGTCTGAGCCCCTGCATTTTGAGGGCAGCTGGGGAGGGTAGGTTTTGGCTTTTTGAACTTTTATACCTCCTGCTATTTCATAATCATCCTCCAGTACGTGGTATCGTGGAGGGAGGGCTTAATCTCTCAGTTACTGTTCTTTTTAACAGATATAAATGGGAAAGTAGCAGGTGTGCCCGTTTTTAAACTGGGCACTGTGTGGAGTAAGTTGAGCTGTGCTTCTGTCAGCTCTCCTGGGTTCAAAGCACATTTTCCAGCTGATTTCGTGGAGCGTCTGTTTGAGTGTGTTGACATGAGCAGGAATGTTGCAGAAAGGATTGACAGACTCCCTTGGGAGACACATTTCCTCTCAGCAAACTGGTCAGCAGGAGCTTGGTTTTCCCACCTTCATTCCCACCTATCCCCTTAGGTTATGCTGGGCACATCATTCCCTGCCCTTGAGGATTCCTCAGGTTGTAAAGTGTGACTGCCACAATAGAGCTGTCATGAGTGATATATTGGAGGAACAAGGTTGAATTCATGTTCATCACAGATTAAAAGAAGATTGCACTGCAACTACTTTGCAGACAGAAGTTTCTTAGTCCCACAGTAAAAGCTACAAAAAGAGGAATCAACCTTTCCTTCCTGGAGCAAGGAGACAAGCACAGTCCCAAGAGCTTCAACTCCTTTTAGCACAACTCCGGTGAGCAGCTGTTCCAAAATGTTTACCCTGCTTTTGTCTGTCTTTTCATAAGGAGCAAAGCTCTTGAAATCCAGAGTATTTCCCCCTGCAGCAGTGGATTCCCAGTTTTTAAAGCTTCTAGAGGGTGCCAGTGGCACAGGTGTGCTGTTACCTGACCTTGGGAAGCCAGGCTTCCCACACTACCTGCCTGTCCCACTCCAGCATGGAACACATTCTAACACTTTTGCTCCACAGCTGAGCAAACAGGGATGCTTTCAACTTTCCTAGGAAGGTCAAACTGCAACGCAGATCTGCTTGAAACACATCCAGGTACCTTTCTTTCATACGTTTTGTTTTTTTTTTTCCCTACAAACCCATTTTGTTTTATAAACAAACTGAAACAGTATGTATCTGTAATGATCCTATATTTCTAATCTCAGGCATAGGCCTTTAAAACAATTCTCTCTGATTTTTAAATCACTTAGAGGATTTTGAATGCAACTGTCTCTTCATTGTGACAAAGTACTTACACTTTCCTTTAAGCATGGGGGCATTGAACACGTGTATGAAGATGTTGCATGGCAAGGCTGGATATTAGGAAGAAATTCTTTACAGAGAGGGTGATCAGACATTGGAATGGGCTGCCCAGGGAGGGGGTGGATCCTCTGTCCCTGGAGGTTTTTAAGATGAGATTGGATGTGGCATCAGTGCCATGGTCTGGTAACCAGGGGTGTTGGATCAAAGGCTGGACTTGATGATATCGGAGGTCTTTTCCAACCTGGCTGATTCTGTGATTCTATGAGTGTATGATTTGAATTCTCTTTCACTTCTGGAAATGCTCTCCCTCATCCTCTACAAATCTGAGTGTTCAAAATGTTTTCAGATCTTGTGTGTTAAAGCCCCTGTTCAGGTAGTGTGATGTTTTCAGGTATCAGGTGATGCTAAATTATCAATGGCCCACTTTGAACTTCCTCTCCCACCTCAAAAGAAAAGGGCCATCAAGACTTCATGAAAGTCCTTAAAATGAGAACAGAATGACTGTAGGGAAGGGGTTTTACAATAGCAGCTCCTCAGAAGAAAGCAGCATGCATTTTAGTTCAGAGGAACAAGGAATCACTGTTGTGACAATTTTATTTATTTACAGATGCTTTTTCTCACTGCCTGCACCCAGGAACACAACAGTGGGGAAAATGTGATTTCAGGCACTTGAAATCTTCACCTTTGAGAAGCAGAGCAACAGGGCTGTGAGTGTGATGGAGTTCTGTACGAGCTAAGTGTGATCAGGAAACGCTTTGGCTCAGGATGAGCATCCTGCAGGATGGGGACTTTGGCAGTGAACCCGCTCAGCCGATGCCAAGGCTCAAGCACCAGGTAGGAGATTAGACCTTGAACCTTCATAGGAGACCTGTGAGATCTGGGCTTTTGAGAGCTGGCCAAGTTATTCATGGAGAAGCCAAGTTTCAGAATGACTCTGCTCCCTTTTTTGAAGGGATGAAGCATAAAAGGAAAAGTTGCCGAAAAAAAGTGGACTTTTTTTTTCTCTTGTATGGCACAGCCTCTGGGCTCCAGGCAGCCTTATTCAGTACAGGGCAGCTTGTGATATTTATCATATGAAAATTGAATATTGGCCTTTAAAAGGCTTTTCACAGTCAGGCCAAATTCACCAGATTGTCAACATTTAATCCATCTCTATCTCTGAGATGACTGCTGTGCTCCTGTACAATTCTGCAGTCAACAAGGTATTTTTCTCTATTATGAACTCAAAATTATTAATTTCCACTTTTTCCCCACTGAGTCCCTCCAAGTTGGACAATTTAACATTGAAGTGCAGAAACACTTTCTTGGCTCAAAGTGATATAATCTGAAGATACATTGAAAGAAAAAGAATGAAGCAAATGCTTATAATGAAGTAAATTTCAACGTACAATTTTCTTTTCATACTTCTAATCTTCCCTAACAAAACCTGACCTATGGAAAGATTATGACAGTTCATATGTATTGCAGAGATGATACTTCAGCACATGTAAAATATTTTTTCCAAATATTTTTGGGTTCCTATTCAAGGGAAGTGCTCAGCATTACTGATTACAAGGGATATTTATCCTTTGGTTTATCTCTCTTGGTGAGCTCAGGAAGCAGAACTGTGATGTGTGCACCTGTAAGGCAGGTTAATCTTCCTGAAAGGCCCAATATTTGAATTATTTGGCACAATGGGGAGAACTGGAAGGAAACTTTGAGAGGGAAACAAAGTCTTGATGAGATTAAAAACCAGCAGCTGATCCAGTTATTCTTTGAGAGAATTTATTGAAGCTTAGGGTTTTGCAAATCTGCAATTAAGGATCTTAAGGACAGTTAAGATTAAATACGTTTAGATTCACACTGCCTAGTGCAGTGTAATGTTAGAAATTAGAAATCAGCAGCAGATCCTGCAATGCAGCGATCACACAGAGGAGTGATCAGCGTTGTTCTGGGCAGAAGGAGCGTTTTTTGGGGCTGTTCTTATTGGGGGACAATGACAATATCGATGCTGTCATCTGTGCTTCTTTTGCCTCTTGTCCTGTAGCTCGGGAGGGAGCCCTGGGGAGGGTGAGGGACTCCATTGCCTGGGAAGGGCCGGGGAAACTGGTGGGGTCTGTGTCCTGGGAAGGGATGGAGAGGACGAGGAGGGGGTCTGTGTCCTGGGAAGGGTTGGAGAGGACGAGCAGGGGGTCTGTGTCCTGGGAAGGGTTGGAGAGGACGAGCAGGGGGTCTGTGTCCTGGGAAGGGTCGGGGAGGAGGAGGGAGTGCCCCGCCCGGAGGGTGATGGGGACGGTCGGTGCGCACGATGCACCCGGACACTTTGCACCGCAGGCAAACCCTCGGGGAGGCAGGACCTCTGTAGTGGAACTGGACAGACCTCTGGGCTGATGAACTCCCACAGGTTGGGTCCCTCACACAGCTGAGAAAGGCAAAAAGAAAAAAAACACAACATATAAATTGTCATATAGAAGTTGTGACGGGCTCACTAAGCCCCTTTGAGGGGGAGTTACAAGAAACCTTCCTTCAAAAATTTCCGCCTGTCACCTTAATCACAGTTCACAGCACAGAACTCCTGAATGCAGGTGCAAACATTTGGAATTTAAGTGTCTGTTGATATAGTATGAACCACAAAATCTATAAATACCACGCATGTAAACGTGTAAATGTAAAGCACCTCATGGAATTTTAAATGCACGAGAAAGAATTATTGCATGGGCCTGTTAGCTTTCCAAAGTTATTCTTCCTTTTAACCTCAGAATTTCTGAACAGCTATGCAGAAATGATTCCACATCCCAAATCCACCAAAACCCCTTTAATCAGATGTGTCATTCTTCTCTAAATTTTTTTTGCATCATTTGTGAAATGCCTTCTGAGAATTTCTATCAATTCTTCTTCCCCACCAGAACATTATATTGAATTAAACATAAAAAGCCAGCAAATGAACCATAATAGCTGGTTCATTTAAAATCCTGCTTCTTCTAGCATGTCCTGTGTTTCAGGGCTCTGTGTCTTTGGTGTATATGTTCATTGTTGTCCCTGTACATTTTCCTAAATGGTTTTGATAACGTCTTGGCATGTTAATAATTTCAAACCTGTGTGTTCCTAAGACATTTCTTGTGGCACAGTCTTGGTATGGCACGTGAAATATGGCACAGGAGTTGATCCCAGGCCTGCACTGAGCACTGCTCAGGTGTCTGTCCCTGCACAGGAGTCTCTGGCATTGGTGTGGGGTCTGCTGGTGGTCACTGTTATACAAATTCCCTTCCCTGACTTTTATCCTAATCAGTCCTTAGGGGATGAAAGTGTATTAATTTGTTTAATATATGCTAATTCACATTATAAACTGTAATATAGTGGTAACTGGTAGGGTGGGTGTGACTGACAAGTCCAATTGAATTGTACCTGAGTGTTTGAAGGGTGTAAGAACGTGGTGTAAAACCCCATTTGGGGTAGCACAGCTTGGCTGGGACACCCCATTAGGGTGCATGGATAAATATTTACCCTTCTACTGTTATACTTGGCATCCCAGGTCTCCTTGGTTGGCACAGGCCACTTAAGTATCTTAGTAACAACACCCTCATGTAGACTGGCAGGTCATTGAGGTTTGCTGGAGAGGAAGAAATTTAATGTTAATAATGTTTAATAAACCATATGTAAGCACAGAGCAAACTGCAGCACCTATTAAACAGTAGCATGGTTTGAAAATTTAATTGTGGGCCTGGCTGCCAGTGCCTGGAAAGAGCAGCTGAGTGAAATGTTATTAGGAACAGTTCTGAGGAACAGCATTGTCGTGCACAAAGGGCTTATATTAAGAAAATTGTAGGGGTTTTAATACTAAATATGACATATTACTGGCATTAATGGGAACAAGATTTAATTCTGCTTATTCCTCTGTGTAGGGAGATAGTCCCACACTTAAATGTATCTCAAGTTTAGTTTCCTGTATGTTGTCAACACAAGGCAACTGAGTGTCCTTTACCAAGGATAGGGCCATACTTTAAAAGAAACCCTTAGGCTGCTCTCTAAGCATCTGAAGCAGAATGTTACCAGTTAATGAGTGGGATTTGCAATTAGATTTTTTTTTCTAAAGATAAAGCCCATTGTAGAAAACAAGTTCAAACCAAATACCACTGAGTATGTCAAAAGGATTCCCACTGAGTCAACTTTGAAGCAACTTTAAAAGTGCAGGGAGGATGGCTTTCTACCAGTGAGATGACCTAGAGCAAATTCTTATTGGTTTAGTGTGTCTACCCCAGTGAATTCCCCTTCCTCAGTATTTCTCCCCTATCATTATCAACAGCATTTTCAATCCTCTGATTTGTATAGAAGCCAAAAGAATTATCCTGAAAATTAAATACTAGATCCATGAGTTGTGCACAGTGGAGACAGTGGATGCTAGCACATCATCAGATCACAGCTTTGATGGAGGACTAGGGATATAAAATCAGAGTAAATATGCATTACTTACTGGTGGTAATGGCTGTTGTTGTTTCAGCAGCTGGAGAGACTGATGGAGCAGCTGAACCTGTCACTGTGAGAAGAGAAAATATGGAGTTAAACATTGTCCATGTTCCCAATACATTGATGATTCATGTGAAAAATAACAAACCTCTCACCACAGCTGAAGAAATAAATACCTGGTTTTTCAGCTGTGGTGGACTCGGTCGTGACTGTCAAAGAGAAAACAAAAGCCACACTTCAGTAACTGTTCCTTGCAAAGCAAGGGCTGCCAATGGGAAGGGCAGCAGTTCACTCCCTGGATCGTGCTTGATCCAGGAATTCTGACCAATATGCCAGAGCCACACATACCTGCTGCTCCAGGTGTTGTGCTTCCTGCAGGGGCTGAGAGAAAACAAAACTGCAGGTTAAAAACTCTTTTCCCAGCACTGGGAAAAGTGAGAGATACCTGAACCACAGGATTGTTGTAGGTCTCCCTGGAGTGGCTGGATGATGGTGCTGCTGCCCAGGGCAGGCATTACCAAATTACCCAGAGCAAGAGCAGCCTCAGTGGGAGGAAAACACATCCCTGTGCAGGCTGGCTCTGCCATGGCCTCAGCCAGGCTCTGACCTGCCATGGGAAAGGCCCTTAACTGTGTATGGAAGCCAAGGGAGAGACAACTGGGATTGTCTCTGATTCCAGTGGCTAAACCCATGATATTGTACACAGGGAGACAGTCCATACATGATCAGGGCATGGGTAGACAGCTAAAGATGTAAACCAGAATAACACTGTATTACTCACAGGTGGTGATGTCTGCTGGTGCAGCAGTAGGAGAGACTGTTGCTGTGAGAAAGAAAAGGTGAAATTAGATATTGTCTGCATTTTGAATGTATACTTGTGGTCTGAGACCTGTAGTAAGTAAGCCAGAGAAACACTATTACTCACAAGCAGTAGTATCTGCTGGTGCAGCACTAGGAGGGACTGTTGCTGTGAGAAAGAAAAGATGAAATTCAATTTGCATTTTAAATGGATTTTTTTTCACCAAGACCCACAGTATATAAGTCAGAGTAACGTTGTATTACGTAACACAGAAAAAAAGGTGAAATTAAGTATTGTCTGCCTTTTAAGAAATACTTTTGCTCTGAGACCTGTAACATGTTAAGTTGGAGTGACACTGTATTACTTACAGGCAGGAGCATCTGTGGGTGGAGCTGTAGGAGAGACTGTTGCTGTGAGAAAGAAAAGGTGGCATTAAATTTTATGTGCATACTAAATGTATATTTTTTTTCCCTGAGACTCACAGCATGTAAGCCACAGTAACGCTATTCTACTTACAAGTGCTAACTTCTGCTGGCACAGCAGTAGTGGAGACTATTGCTGTGAGGAAGAAAAGACTAAATTAAGTATTGTGTGCGTTTTAAGTGCATATTTTTTGCCACGAGACACGTAGCATATAAGACAGAATAACACTGCAGGACTTACCAGCAGTAGTGTCTGCTGGTGCTGCACTGGGAGAGAGTGTTGCTGTGGAAAAGAGAAGGTGAAATTTAAACACTGGGTGCATGTGTGATAACACCAGTGTATTTTTCTGTGTGTGTGTAATGCCCAGCCCCCTGTGAGAGCACTGCTCCAGGAAGGATTTGTCCCCTCTGCACACCACACTGGCTGTAAATACTTCATAAAATACGTCAGCTGTGGAGGCTCTGCAAGAGCCACGCGGGGAGAACTCACCGGCTGGAGTGGGCTGTGTCGTGGCTGGGGTGGGAGTAGGTGGCTCTAGGGAACAAAACAGAAAAGTGAATTTCTAGTTTTACTACAGAGGATGCTTGATAGAGACTTTCACTTACCATGTGAAGAGCAAGAAAGCAGTAGGGGTGTAGAACAACCCTGAGTGTCATCACCAAAAGGGATAAGGTGGCAAACCCTGTTTCAAATGTCAGGTGGTAATGGTTGCAGTTACCTTGCAGGGGAAACCTTTAATGTTTTTTTTAGGTGTGGTAATTTTTGGGGGGCCAGTTCTCCCACACAGCCTGTTTCAGCCAGCTGTGTCACACCTCCCTCATCCCAGGTTCATGGGGTGCCTGCTTTCACGTGGATGAGCTTTGTCCATGCACCACACAGGGGCTGTGGTGACTCTGGTTCTCCAACTGCACGTGTTTCCAGCCAGAATACAGAACTGCTGGAAAACTGGGAGTGGGTTTGGAAAAACCCTAAAGGGAGTTACTAAAAATAATTCCCACTAACTACAAGAAAAGCGAATTTTTTTTGTCTAGTCATAGTTTATAATTTATGGGAAATCAGGGGTAGGAGGACTGAGATACACCAGTGGTGATGTAAAATTATGAATCAAATAGCCATGCATAAAGCAGACAGGTAACAGAGCAGGAAGTGGCATCAGATAAGGTTGACAACTATATTCCAGGTAGACAAAGGATTTGAGAATTAAAATAAAAAACTAAAAAGCAAAGCTGTGAGAATGAACTGCACGAGTCAGCAAAAAGAAAAAAATGTGGTAAACCCCAGCAATTTTCACAGAGCTTGGCTTCATGCCTGAAATGATTCCGCTGGTGGAAACAAGTTGTTCATAAAAATATTAGCAGCAAGAATGCTTTATTTGCTTAGTAGGCAAAAGCTTATGAGAGAACACAGAATATTCTGAGTTGGAAAGGACTCAGAAGGATCACTGAAATCCAACTCCTGGCCCTGCCCAGGACACCCCAGCAATCCCACCACGTGCCTGAAACTGTTGTCCAAACTCTTCTTCACCTCTGTCAGCCTTGGGGCCGTGACCACTGCCCTGGGGAGCCTGTTCAGTGCCAACCACCCTCTGGGGGATACCTAACTTAGAGGTGGCAGTGTACCTGCACAGATGACACCGGCATCCTCTTTGTGCTGGCATTTATGGACACCGATCCCTGCGTTTGAGCACTGCAGCAGGTTCTCCTCGTCCCCTCTGCACTGCACGTCATCGAGCAGGATGCTCCCAGAGCCTGGGCCAAACTGGGCTTCAGACAGAGCTAGCAGGGCTTCTCCACACCCCAGGCTCCTGCACACCACCTGGGCGTCCTCCAGATCCCAGGAGTCGTCGCAGACCGTCCCCCAGCTCCCGTTGTAGTAGAGTTCCACGCGGCCGGCGCACTCGTCACCACCTGCCAGTCGCAGGGACAGGGCAGCGGGAAGAGCTGTGGAGGAAGAGCCCGTGCCATGTGTCAGTGGTGTGTTCCCAAGGCAGTGGCACTGCTGCTCTCAGGCCAAGGGTCACCCCAGAGGAGGCAGGAACAGTCAGCCCACGCTGTGGCTCCTCCCCGGGATTTCAGTGCTGCTCTGGGACAGTTATTACAAATTCTCCAACCCAGCTTTACACCCTGTGGGCACTGGCAGGGTCCTCTCCCAGTGTGCTGATCTCTGGGGAAAACGCTCCTCTCCTGTGCAGCCAGGCACCTTTCCCCACTGTGTGCATCAAAGGGAAGCTTTCCCCCCTTTTCTTCACCATCATCTACCCCACAGTGCTGCCTAAAGGACAAATGCCCATCTTTTTCCCGGGATACTGTGCAATCTAAGGGATGTGGTTTGGGTTTGGTTTTTTCCATCCTTTAAATAGTGCCTGGTTCAGCCTCTTTCCCCATCCTTTCTGACCCCCTGGCATAACAGATGGCTGGCACAGCACCATTTCCCCAGAACGGTGGCAGAGCTATTTCTTCAGGCCACGCTCATTTCTGAGAGCTGGGTACTTACAGAGCACTCCACACATTTATCTCCCTTTCAGAGGGAAAGGCTTTTAGAAACCTGAAGTTCCGAATTAGTTTTATGGGCCTGGAGTGTATTTTTCTTTCAGAGAAAGAAATCAGAGGCGCTGCCAACACCGTAATTGAGTTCCTCCTGGTTTGTGGCCATCATAAACTGCACCAAGTACACACACCTGTCTTACTCCTTGGTGGGTCAGCAATTACGAGGTTTTCATTTTGGGACATTCTGCTGTCACCTGGCAGCCATTTGTCACCACCTAATGCACATCCCTTCTGGATGAGGGCCATGTTTCCTGGGACTCCTTGCCCTTAATTCCATTTTGCTGTCTGTGATCAAAGCTCCTTCCATCTGAGCACCAGGCTAAGCATTTACTCCTGCAAAAGCTGGCTGTGAAGAACTGCCAGCAGCACTGTGCTTGGCTCACTTCCCAAGATCTGCGTCTAAACTTCCACAAGAATGCCAAACACAAGTTCAGGGAGAAAAACAGATAATTGGGAAAAAAGCTAATTAACCTGTTGATCCAGGCACTGAGTATTTGCCAAAGATGGTGAAAGGAGTTAAACAGGAAGTTTAGGACTACTTTAGGATTAAATTAGCTGTGTAAATCCAGGTGGGAATAGGGGGAGAAAGGCAGATTAAAAATTCTCTATTCAGATTCAGATCTTGACTTGAATTACAGGCAGAAATGAATTTGTCATTTTTCAGCTGATATTTAGAATGACTTAATGGGAAGGAAGCACCTATAAAGTTCATAGGTAAATGAAGTATTTAATTAATCTGAAATATGATCATCAATCTAAAATTTTCATGGGCACTTTTTTTCAGAAAATAAGGGACCGATTAGGTTGCCGTCTCAAAAATCTTTAGGGTATTATCGTGGGGTGTCTACAGGCAGCTGAACTGCAACTTTGCACTTTCAGCAAATTAATAAAGGAAAATCATTGATATATTTGCATCTTTTCAAAATCAATTTAAAAATATCTGTCAGGTTCAGAGGAAAAGTACAGAGTCATTTCTCTGGGGCAGGTTTGCATAGGGATTTAAAGGTCCTAATACTATCAATTTCTCCTTCACTGGAACAGGAGGTAGGACACCATGTGGGGGATAGGAAGGTGCCAGCTCAGCTGATGGCTGATGAAAAAATGGCCCTGTCTGGTGAAATTCTGGGTTTTTAAAGACTTTTTTTTTTTTTTAATACCTAAGAAGTTATTTCATAAATTTGTTAAAGCAGCCCTTTCATTAAAAACTCGCAAAGTGTGTTCTGAAATAGATGCCAGAGTAAGAGTTGCCCCAACAAAGAGAGTGGGGAAAGGTGGGACTTTGCAGCACTGTCAGCACTGAGGAAGGGCTGGACCCAAGCTCTGGATTTTCCCAATCCAAGTTGATTTTCCCCCCCAAAAGTGGGCACCACTAAGAGGTGCTGAGGAGGAGCATGAGAGTGGGACAAGATAACAAGTGATGCCCAGGATTGTCTCTTTGGCACCCCTTGGCAGCTCAGGGACTTTCTGAGCCCCAAATGGTGCCTTGCACGGTGATGAGGACAGAGATATTTTCTGCTCCTAAAGCACAGAGGTTGTACCTGGCTGGTCCTTACCTTCAGTCACTGTAGGCAGCGGTGCTGGGGTTGTTGGTGCCACAGCTTTGGCTTTAGCTCGGGCAGCTGCCACCAAAGCCTGTATTCCTGTGACAAAATAACCTCTTGAGGTTTGGAAGAAAAAAACCAGTAGGAACAACGAGCAGTAATGACCAGCATAGATATGAACCAGAATTAAATTTGGATTAAAGCATCTGGATTTGTCATTTTGCTAAAGAAAAGTGTGAAGTCTCCATCGACATGTAACACCACAATGAATAAATGTGTAAAAGTTGGATTTTGAAGCCTCTTGGCTACTGGAGAATAAAGCAATAGGTTCTTAGCCCCCTTTATTAAACTTAATTTCATACTTTTTCCATAGAGTATGGCTTTTTCTTAGCTTACTTTCGCTCCGAGTGTCTCTTGCCACTCTAGCTTTGCCTTCAGAAGCTGTGCTTTGGGCTCCTGGTGTAGATGCTGCCTCTCCCTCTTCATTTACTGAAGTGGATGCAAAGGAGGAGTTCAGGGATGTTGCAGTGACTGTGAAAGTATTGAGGAAATACATTATTGCAGAAAAACATCAATCAGTGATAGAAACTGGAGCTGATGATTGCTGAGATGATTTTGATTATGCCCTCGAAGGAAAAGTGACTTGGATTGTAGCCTCTGAAATCTGATCATTTGAGTCAAAACTTCTAGTAAATATTTACTCAAGTGAGGTGGTACTTTGTTAATATTGACTATAAGCTGAATTTTTCTTCACTGAGAAAATGAATTAGCAGTTGACTG
The DNA here is from genome assembly GCF_022539395.1 of Myiozetetes cayanensis. NCBI lineage: Eukaryota > Metazoa > Chordata > Aves > Passeriformes > Tyrannidae > Myiozetetes > Myiozetetes cayanensis. Next base: position 2,718,405 of record NW_026086605.1, on the reverse strand, counting down.
ATTTTAATCTTCATGCAGTTATTTTGATCCCTCCAATATAATCTATTTTGAACAAACTCAAGCACTACTGTTACTAGATTTTACGGCACAGTGTCTTTATCTTACCTTCAGCAACTGTGGAAAGGATTTCTGGAGCTGAGGTACTGCCATCTGTAAGGGGGACAGGTGAAAAGTTTGACTCTGGAGAAATTTCAGAGTATGTGAGAAAGAGGAAGAGACACGGAAACAAGAGGCAAAGAGATGCAGGTAAGGCTGGATGACTGAAATCAGCTCTTGATGAATTTTATTGCCTTCAGGCTTTCTGGAAAAGGGAGCCTGTGTATTACTTGTCTTTCACATCCACTGCCATCTCAGAAATGTTCATGTTAATGCTTTGCATTTCAAGCATCAAAATAGTTTCAGAGTTCTTTCACCAAGAGTGAGAAAAGCGAAAAGAGAGTGAGAAGCAAAAGTAAAAATGGGTGTTTTGACTTGGCAGTAACACTGATTGGTATATAATGTCCCAACGCTGCAAACAGGGTATGTTTTGTCAGCCTGAGGGGATTCAATAAGAAAGCCCAAGCCTGCAGGGTTATGGATTGTTTAGAACCCAGACAGGTAAGTTTACAAACAGTGAGCAACGCAGACTGAGTGGCTTTTTCCCCCCGAGTCATGTTTCATAAAGGAATAAAAACAAAAATAATGATTTCCTTCAGATTCCGTGGTTCAAACTGTGCAACATCCAGCTTCCCTCGGGGCAGGCTCTGCGTGCAGCACTCCCAGCTCCCCCCTGGGTGGTGGAAGCCTGCCCTCCCTGCCAGAAATCCAGCAATTTCTTGGACAAACATCACCTGAACTGAGAGATGCTGATTTTGCAACTCTTGGCACCTCCACTGAGGTCTCCCCCTAACTGGAACTTGTAACCACATTTTTCTAACGTGCTGCAGGTTGCACAAATGCCCTGTACCTGTCTGCAGCGTGGTCAGGATTTCTGATGTCTTGCTTTCCTCTGTGACAGCGGTGGAAGGAAGGGAGGCAGCTCTGCTGGCAGGGGAGGCTGGAAGGACGAGAAATTAAAGAGTTTTAAGCAGCAATTAAAAGCAAAAGAGTGATTTGGAGAGCTTGTGACTTGCTTTAGGTCTCAGGCTTGATAAAAAACTGATCTAGTGGGTGACAATCCTGCCAAGGGCTGAGGATCAGAACTAAATGATCTTTAAAGTCCCTTCCAGCTCAAACCATTCCATGATTATCAGAGTCTGCCAAATAACTCATCTACCAGCTGAGGAACATGACTGCAAATGCCTGGCTGTGCTCCTTAACATTTCTGGAGTTTTTATGAATCTTGGACACCCAAAATTACAATTTGGACAGCTTTGCTTTGTAAATTTCTAAGTGTGTTATTTATACCTACGAGCTCAGAGGTATAAGTCACATATCCTTGCTGTGTCTTGACAGCCAATATTTGTCAAGTGAAGGTGTTGTAAGGGGGTTGTTCCTTCACAAAGAGTTTTTATTTATTCTGCTGTGACTATTCACAGATTTACATCTTAATTCAGCTGAAAAACCCCAAATTAACAGAATATTTGTTTTAAATAGCACTTGCTAAACAGCTGTTCTTACCTTCATAAACTGTGGTTGGGATTTCAGGAGGGGATGTGGCAACTTCCTCTGTGACAGCAGTGGATGCAGAAGACACAGCTGGGGGCAGTTGAGGAAAAAAAAGGGTAGAGATTGGCAGGAATTAGGAATGAACACGTGAATGGAAGCCTTGATGAAGGTAAGTAGATTTGGGCTTTGCAGGACAGTGAGTCATTGCACAGCCTTTTATTTTTTGATGAAAAAAAAAGATTTTCACCTTCAGTTAATATTTAATAATAATTAAGTAGTTGATACTTATGTTGTTTCTGTCTGTATTCCCTCCCTACTAGAGGTGCTGTACTTATCTGGAAAGATGCAAAAATAATGCTGGACATTTGGCTCTTCCAAGGCTAATTACACACAGTGCTATTCATTGTTTTTGCTGCATTCCCAAAGCATTCCTCCTGCCTCCTCTAAACAAATTTCATGTATTGCTCAAAACTTCCGCACGTGACGTTTGCAGTTTGTTTTTTAACCTCACCTTTTCCAGCAGAAGTTGGGGGTTCTGGGGCAGATGTCACAGCAGGGCTCTCTGTGGCAAGTGTTGATGTAGAGATGGAAGTTTGGGCCTTTGTTGAGGGTGCTGGAAGTGAGAGGAAATAAATTGTTGGAGAGATAAAAGAACAGTCGTGAGAACTGAGACACCTGTGAGATAATTTGAATGGCAGGTTTTGTGCAGCACCAGGTCAATGCACCAGACTTTCACTTTTGGTAAACTGAGATTTCTGGCAATTAATGGCAGTTCTAAATGAGCTCCAGAGATATTTGCCAGTGGTGCCACCAGTGCAGAAATGGCTGGGGAAAAATATGCATCACCAGCTCAGTGTTACTGCAATGTGGTTTTGTGGGTTAAAGCCTTAAGGGTGAATGATTTTGGGAGCCATTTTTTCATTTCTGTGTTACTTATAATGTAATAAACCATATAACAATGATTCTATTATTCTATATGATAGAAAACTGCATTTTGGCATCTTCTCCTCTGTGTCTGTGTGTTACAAAGGGCATAATTAACACTTAAAAACCCCAGGAAACATGAGGAGGGTCTGTACTTTAGGATTTCCAGGGTGATATGATTATTTCAGGAACAGGTGAAAAAAAAATTAGTCAGAAACTTAGACCTGAAGTGTTAAGACTTGCCTTGTGTTTTCCCTAATTATTAGTAGATAAATGGCAAATACAGTTTGTATTAGGGATGCAAAGAACAGAAATAATGTTGCAGTAGATGAATAAATGGTAATTTGAAGCAATAACTGGTAATTCAGACAATGAGCTTTTCCAGAAAACTGTCTTCTAGGGAGGTGTAATCACATGACTTTTTTGAGCTAAAAATTAGTGTCTGTGAAGAGCTGCTGGGCTCATGTCTCAAAAGCCTTGCCTTACCTGAGGGTGCAGCTGTGGAGTGTATCACACCTGTGAACATCAAAAAAAAGGCAAAAATTTGCTTTGTTGTGCAGTTATTTATAGTGCTCCAAAACAGGCTGCTCCTAATGATGCAATCTCTGATTTCAGTTATGTTTACGACAGGAGTTATTTTTATTTCCAACCAGACATGCCTGGTTCATTACCTGGATGTGCCTCTACCTTCTCCTAACTATCTGCCTTTCTTTTCTTGGGAATGGGGTGTGATCAGATGTTGACTAAAGTGGTCCTGAAGTACCTGCTTTTCACCACTTTCATACTCAGTGCTTGCTGCTACCAATCCTGCTATGTTGTCCGGGACACCCTTCTTTTCCTCGATCCCACTGTGAGCCTCCACACTCCCATTTCAGCCCTAGTCTGATTTCCAGGCCCTACTCTGATGTTCCATGCATTTATGGTCAACGGGAAAGTCCAAAGGGGTTTTTAGGAGTGCATGACTTCTCTATTCACCTGAGCAGATGACACCAACATGCTCGTCGTGCCCGCAGTTGTGTCTGCCCCAGCCGGCGTGCGGGCAGTCCCACAGGTGAGACTCCATCCCCTTGCACCGCACGTCATCCAGATGGATGCCTTTCCTACCGGGGCCAAAGTAGGACCCTCCCAAGACAGAGAGAGCTTCACCACACTTCAGCTGCCTGCACACGACGTTGGCGCCGTTCATGTTGAAATAATCGTCGCAGACCACGCCCCATTTACCACCGTGGAAAACTTCGACCCTGCCGGCGCATCGGTGCCACCCGGCCGCCAGCTGCAGCTGTGGTGGCTGTGGACCTGAAGCAAAATTCGACAGGTGAATCTCAATTTGTTTATTTATGCCTGTTTATTCTTATGTCTAGTGGTGGATCTCCGTGGCTCTGCTGTGTGCAGGGCCTACCTCGGTCGGTTGTTGCTGAGGTTCCCAGCTCACCCAGGGAACTCTGAGGATCTGCCCAGTACGTTCACACCCATCTTACCCTCTTACATCTCACCCTCTTACCTTTGGGTTTAAATTTCTCTTTAAACCAGTCCGAAACTTTGTCCCATGGTGATTTGTGGTGTCCAGGTGGTCGGAACAACCATGAGCCACTTGCTGTGGTAGAGAAGAGAACAGATTGGCACTGAAGTAACGCATCACAATTCCGTGTGTGTTTTATGTTTTGCTGCGCATCAACACACAACCTGTAGTGTATTGATTCAGAGTTACAGAATCATGTAAAGTGGAGAACGCCTCTAAGCTCACTGAGTCCAACCTCTGATCACCACCTGTCAACCAGATGGGAGTTATAAGTGCCATGTCCAGCCATTCCCTGAACACCTCCAGGGATGATGGCTCCACCACCTCCCTGGGCAGCCCCTTCCAATGCTCGACAAACCTCTCTGTGAAAAAATTCCTCCTGTTGCATACAGTGAGTGCTGGCATGTGGTGTGTTTTCAAGGCAATCCTGTGGCTGAATGAGAAGCTCTGAGCTCGAACGCTGTGAAAAAATATTGCCGTTCCCTTATGAAAAGAGGCAGGAGAGGTGGAAAGGAGTTTGTTCCCTCATCTCATGGCTCAGGCAAATGCCTGCTCAGGTCTGCCTGTGAAACCCAGATTGGCCTAACTCTGCAGTGAAGACTATTCTATATAATATAGTATATTACAGAACAAAATGTATGGTTGATTAAACCAGCCCGTGGCATCATGGTTCAGGTACCAGAGGATGAAATGGTCTTCCAAAAGAGGATACAAACCTGTGGTGTGATTTGATAGTCAGATGTGTGGATTTGATAATCTGTAGTCTTAGTCACATAAATACCTTAGAAACCCTACTAGTATCCACGACAGAAAAAGAGGATTTAGGCTGCCAGGGGTCAGAGCAATGTTTTCAAACAGCAGCTTTTAAAAATAATGTACTTGCTCTTTCAGAATTGGCATGCTCTGAAAACCTGATGCATTCACTAAAATCAAGGGAAATTTCACTTGGGGATTTTTTTAATTCCTATTCAAATTGGCATTTGATCTCCAGATGTTCACTTTCACAGACTTTAATTTTAGTGATACTAAAGTCTTAGGTTTGCAAGACAAGGTCCTAAGGGGTTTTTCCAGTCAAAATTAATCAGTCTACATAAGGTCAAATCAAAGACAAAAAGGAACTTATGGAATAAGGACCAAGATTATATTATTGCTGAAGTGTTGGGATTTGATCACATTCTTGAAATGCAGCTTTGTACTCTCTGATGCTGACCTTCCCTCTGGGCTGTCTTTGCTCTTGTTTTTTGAATAATTCATTATAGCCAACACTTAATCCACAAACTCTATCAAATTACCTCTTTTTGTAAGGAGTTTTTCTTGGTGCTCAGGCTGATAATTAAAGCTCAAGCTATCTCATTTAAACTAACAATATTATAGGGGAGGTTTGAGGTTATTGTTTGAAGTTTAAAAGAAGATGTCACTGCAGTAAAGTATAATTCCATCTATGTCTGGTAGACTGCTCTGTGTTTCTTCTTCTCTCTTTCTCTAAATTTGAAAATGTACAGTGCAGAAGAAATTTAATTAAAGTTAGGATATTAGAAGGTGAGTGATTAGAGAACAACTTCCACAAACTATTCTCATCACAGAGGAGAGACAAAGAAATATTCTTCATCCTTCTCCAGTCCATCACCTTCGTAGGTTATATTTTTTAATACCATATCTTAATATAATATCATAAATGTTGTATATAATATATTATGCATATTATATATGATATATATTATATTTTGCATTTTAAAATACATGCGTTTTTGAATATAATCTATGCATTTGGACTGAATCTTTAAATCAGAAGTCAAATGAAACCATCAATTCTATGGTACACGGCTCACCAGCGATATTCTAGGAGAATCTTTGCCACACTTCCCAGCAAGCCAGCCTGTATTAGTAAATGATTCTGTCTGTGACATTGCCCTGCAAGCATGAAAAAACTGTAGAGGCAGTACCTGGTCCAGAGAGAAGAGTGGTGCTTAGCAGAAGCAGCCAGGTGAGACGCACCTGAGGGTCCATTGTGCTTGTGGTGGTCTGGTCTAACCCAGCACAGCTGCCAAATTTATACTAAATGGGCTCTGGCCTGCATCAAAGAGGGGTGTATGTGTGTGTGTTGTGCAACTTGATCTCTCCTCCTGAACTTCCAGAGCGATGCCAAGGAAGTGATTTACTGGGTATTTTCGTTTCTCAGGGTACATCCAGACACCCGGATGAGGAGATCCAGATCACGGAGCTGCTCCGGACTGGCTGTAGAGACCTCCCCAAACACTCCCCGGGCACCTCTGTGGCCCTGTGCTGATGATGTGGTTGTTCCAGGAAGCTGTGATTTGCTTTTGGAGATTAGGCTGTTTGGTAAGGACTCTCGTGCTACCCATTAAGACAGTTTTCCAGTTTACAACCATACTAAACCAGATTAAACTGGTGCAAGAATTGTGCCAAAGGATTAGCACCCTAAAAATGTCAGGGAAGTCTCAAACAAATTCTCTTTGTGTGCCACAAATTGCTCCTGTAAGAAGCAGTTTCTATGTTTTTTTTTCTTACTTTTCTGACTCCTCTTTAACCTGGGAGTGGATCCCTTCAGTGTGGTTCAGATCTGCAGTTGTCTCCCTGTTACTTGCAGCCCCCAGATCAATAAAATAGGTGTGAGAGATACTGGAAAAGGTAAGGTTGGGTAAGAAGAACTACAGCAACCAAAGAAAATGGACCAAGACAGGGCTAGAAGGTGCTATTAACACATTTTTCACTAGTAACAAGGTTTTATACAGGGATATGTTATCAAAAGATATGAGGCAGAAGAGATTGTAATGCCATTATAAATACAAATGAATAAAGGACTAAGAGAATGAATGAAATAAAGTCATCATGGAGAGGAAATGCACACTAGGTCACGCTGGATATACTTTGCCACCTGTTTTTGTGGCATCTTTTCAGATTAGGTGACTTGTACAGAAAAAGGGAATCCTACCCAGGAAGGCCATCCAATTTAGCTGGATAAGATTGTCCTCTGTCAAACCCCTGGATGTAGCAGGATCCCTCCAAGCACTCAGTCTTCTCCCTGGCATGAGGGGGTGGTGTCAGCACCACCATGGCCTCTGATACCCCTGAGGATGCCTCCTGCTCTGCCTCACTCTGTGCTGTCAGGGGGGAGATGAGTCACATCTGCAGTAAAAAAACAGAACTAAATTTTCTTTTCTGAATTAAAAGTGAACACCAATTTTTTTTTCCATGAGCACTTTTCTTAAACTCCCAATTGTCTCCTTGTATATTGTTTGAATTCAGCATAAATTCCTGCAGCGACTCAGTGGGTTTATGGTAGATTTTTATCAATATATTTCTCTCCATGTAGCTCTAAGCTGGGCTGGAACATTGTGGTGGGTAGTAATTTCCTTGGAATAATATTCTCCCTAGGAAGTGGTAGATTCCTGTGGAAATAGCTGTGCCTCTCTGCTGACTCAGCCAAAAGTGTGCTCAGCAGTAAAGTTACTTGCCCAAGAAATCCCATGCAGCAGGAGAATGGATGTTAATGGAAAGTGGGGAAGTAATTCACATTATCTAGTTGTAGGCAGCCAATCTATTCATAAACTAAGCCCTTAATCAGTGGCATTTCAGTGCAGCTCTATTTGAAGCCTCGATATAGGAAGGGAAGGTTTGGGGAATATGACTGACTGCAAGTATCTTGAATAAGGAGCAGCATCAATATTTGCTTTTTCAGCATTCCTCAGTCTCTTTTATGAAGCAGGTCCGAAAGGAGTCATTATTCCCACCAAACATGCAGAGGGCTGAGGATTCTACCACCCAGCTCTTGCCTAATGAGGCTGGATCTCACCTCAGGCTGTTTTACACCCTGTCAAGCAGTAATGGTGGCAGGTACTAGAGGGGGCAGAGGGTCTGTACAGCAAACCTGTGGTGACAGGTGTCAGTGTGACAGCATGAGCTGGAGTTGATCAGCTTGGAGAAGAGAAGGCTCCAGGGGAACCTTAGAGCCCCTTCCAGTGCCTAAAGGAGCTCCAAGAGAGCTGGAGAGGGACTTTAGACGAGGCCCTGGAGGACAGGACAAGGGGGAATGGCTTTAAACTATCAGAGAGCAGGGTTAGATGGGATAGTGGGAAGAAATTGTTCCCTGTGAGGGTGGGGAGGCCCTGGCACAGGTTGCCCAGAGGAGCTGTGGCTGCCCCATCCCTGGAAGTGTCCGAGGCCAGGTTGGATGGAGCTCTGAGAAGCCTGGGACAGTGGAAGGTGTCCCTGCCCACCACAGGGGTCAGAACTACAGGAGCTTTAAGAGCCCTTTCAACCCAAATAATTGTATAATTCTATGACTAGAAAGGAAGGGGTGAGATTTCAGTCCACAGGTAAGCAAGCAGACTAATCCTGTGTGGCAGGAACCAGCAGTGATGACAGTAGGGCTGACCTTTGTGGTCTTGGAAGAGCAAAGCTGTTTCCCAGAACATCTTCTTAGAGGAAATCTATCAAAATCTGCTCACGGAAAACAAGCAGCATTTGTCTGTCATGAAGTAGCTTTATGCTGGTGGTTGGGTGTTAATCTTTCTTCATGGAGTGAAGTTCTGTTGCAGTGGCAAAACTACTTCTCTCTGCAAATAGCTCTCTTTTTTTCAGCTCTTTCTGACTATGTATGTATTTTAGTGTGTATTTTGTATTGTGAAATGCAGCATCTGAACACTGGGGAAATAGCCTGCATGAAGTGTGGGATATCTGTGTGCACACACAGACAGGGGTACACGTTTGTACACCCTGCTCTGCAGCTCCTCCAGCATTTACAAACAGAAGTGAGCTCACCAAAGGCGTTTAAACATCCTGTTTTTATGGAAAATGAGTGGTATAATTTCCACAAGGGTCTGGGGCTGAACGGGGCTAAAAGCAGAGGGAAAATGAGGCTGTTCTGGGGGCTGCTGCCACCGGAGGGCAGCGAGGCACCGTCCTTGGGAATCGTGCACAGGGCTGGGAAAGATGCTCTGACACCACACTGCTGTTGTGGCCTCGACTTCAGCAAATACCTTTAAAAGCAAGGAGAGGGGGAGACAAACACAGGCAGAAGAGACAGCTAGAAAGAGCAGGACATCCACCTGTTTCATCTGCCCTTGCAGCTCTTCCCTCATCATCCCTTACTGAGATTATAATCCAGGACACCTAGCAGCTCTCCTGTCTAACAGTTGTGAAAAATTTCACTGTGGTACTTTTGAAGGAACAAACCAGGGCTGACTGCCTTTCTCCTGTAGGTGTATTTCTCACACAAATACTTTGGTTTGGAGAAAGGGAGGGAGAGGCCATTGCTCACAGCCTATTCTCATGCCAGTAGCAGAACCATCAGCTTCTGATCTTTGTATTTTCTCTTCCTGGAAAGAAAGGATTCACTAATGTGTGTGAACTCACAACATGGGGCTCTTTTTTTTTCCCCCATGACATAGCAATATATTTGTTTTTTTTTTAGATGTACCTTCTGCACTTTTAGTAGATTTCTTAGACAGAAAATCCTGTTTTTTACTGAACCCTTTTTTGTTTCCTACAGCCAGGTGCTGGCCATGATCAGTGCCCTGCCACAAGTGGAAGTCCAGGATGTTCTGAAGTGAAAGGTATTTTTGCATGCTGAAGAACGATTGGAGGAAAGGGCAAATCCCAGATGAAGTGAATCACATCTGTGATAACATAACCTGCAGGCAGGTTCCCCCTGTTTAGGGTTAATTTACTGCAAAAGTGGAAACCTTCCCTCTGCAGCCACCTTCTTTGGACAAAACTGAGTATTGGGTGGGTCTGGCTTTCCAGTCCCAGAGCAGAGCTGGCCTTGGGGTGAGGATTCACCATCCTGTCTCTGGAAGCCTCAGTCCACCCCTGGGAGGGAAAAATCTTTGCCAGAGGTGCAGGTTATGCCAAAGTCAAGGAGTATTGGTGACCTTGGCTGCACCCATGGTGGGACAGGCCATTTCATCCTGCTGCCCAGCTAAGGCTTCGTGTCAACACACCTTGCTTGCCTTGGCAGGTGCTGCATTCTTGCAGCTCTTCCTGCTTTTTCCACTTCCATGTGGACAATGGTCTTAGTGGGAAGGTTTTCTCAGCTCCTAACAAATCCCTTTGACCTCAGCAGGTACCACGGGCTGGGGTCACACAGAGTACCACCAGCACCAGTGACATTCTCCAGCAGCCTTTAAACATTTGTCATTGCAAACCTTTTAGTGGCTTTTTAGTGCACTGGGGGGGTGCCAGGGATGGAGGTGTCACCAGTACTGCCTTTACATTGAAGTAGATTTTGACAGTAAAATCAGTGCAGTAAGACACGTGGACTGAAGTGCACAAGTCTGATTCTTGTGAAGAAAAAAATTCATTTTTGAAAGATACATTTCTATTTAGAGCTTTTTCTCTGGAGAAATTGGGGAGACCATAACAAATGTTCAGGATTTTAATTCAGAGGCATCTCTACATAAGATTAATCACTGCATTGTTGATTAAAAATTGCACAGAGATAACACATAAACCAGCACTTAAACGGGCAACCCCCAACCCAATCAACTCCCAAATTAAAGTTAAAAAAAAGCTCAAATCACAGTAGAGGAGAGAGGAGAACCCTGAGCCAGTGCTTCCACTGATTTGGATTAATTGACTCCTCCTGATGCTCCTTCTCATGAGGAATGTTTAACTCAGGAAACAAAGCTGATTAGATAAATTCACTAATGTTTCTCTGGAGAAAACCCTGGGAGTTGTGGCAGCATGAAACTCAAGGATTTTTTTTATTTTTTTTTTAATGCAGTACTAGAGGGCTTCAGCAGGACCCTTGCATGATTCCTGCTGACTTTTTGACTTTGTAATAGATAAAATTAGTTGGCAAAAAGCTTTCTTCATTATTCCTCATTGAGAACTCCAGAGAGGCCAAACAGGCACATGTGAAGGACACTTTACTCTTCTGTGATAAATTTCTGAAAGTGCATCCAAGACTTCCATCGGCTTGCAGTGTGATTTGCTGAGCAGTGAGAGGGGCTGAGGGAGTCTGATTTTCACTCTGTGGTAAGTTCTGATCACCTTGCACTCTTTTTCGAGGTGGTTTCTCAACCTTTGAGTCCTCCACAATCATCCACAGCATTTGAAGGACTACAGCATGGCACTTTTCTGTCTTCTTTGAATAACTGTTTTTCTTTCACCCTTTGCATCAGACAAATGCAAAATGTAGTTACCAGTAAATGCCCAATTCTTAAACTTGATCAAGCAAAGGAATGGAACTCAGCAGTTCTCCTGTCTCCTCTAGAAGCTGTGGGTTAAAAACAGGAAAATATGAACAACAGGAAAATTGTTTTCTTAGCAGCTTCAGCTGCATTTCAGAAGAAATTAATTAATGAATTGTCAGCAGGGGAACAAACACTATGACAGACCTTTGTGGTACCTGTTGGCAGGTGATGAGGACTTTATACCTCATTATCTGTAAGTGGTGAAGACAATTACAAGGTTGGCAATTTACACAATTCAAAATTTTATATTAAAGAAAGAAAATCATGCCAAAGGTACCTGAGAAAAGCGCACCCTCATCTTCCCTCTGCCCACCATCAGTCACCCTCCAGGAGAGCATTTCCCACAGGGAACTAAACATCATCCAGGGAAGTGCTTCCTGATGCTGGAATGAAAAGTGCATTTCCCTGTGCAGAGAAGGAGGTAGGGCTTTATAGGTTGCCAAACCACTAAATTAAAATTCTGGAATATTCTGAAGCTGATTTAGTGTATCGTGGGGGCTACTGGATTTTCTCTGGGGAGGGTGGAGACAGTAATTTCATTAGTGCCAGCAGACCTACAGTGTCATTGTGGGCAATTTGAGATCCCTTGGTTTTTCCTGGGTCACTGTTTGACCCAAAGATCCCTGGCTTGGGCCAGGCAGATGTTCACAGTTACCTAAATCAGGTTTTCAAGGCCAGGTTGAGTGAGGCTCTGAGCAACCTGGTTTAGTGGAAAGTGTCCCTGCCTGTGTCAGGGAGTTGGAACAAGAGGATTTTTAAGGTCCTTTCCAAACCAAACCGTTCCATGATTCTCTGTATACTGATTTATTCCCAGCTGAATACTGGTTGTGAAATTAGTAGTAGGGAAATAAATTACCTGTGTTAGACAAATGCTGTTGGGTGTTTATCTATTGATATATTTGCAATGAAGTATTTAAATTAGTAGAGGAAAATCAAAGTTCCATTCACTGAGGCAAAGGTGACCAAGAGAGGAGGTTAATCAAGCCAAAGCAACACAGTGTGACCATGACTTACTTGTAACTGAATTTTCTTTTCTCCTTGCATTTTAAGGTCACTGAAGGGCCCTGGAGTTTCATTATGAAGTGGGAAGAGTCTCTTAGGCCTCTTTTGTGTGTGGGGTAATTCTACCAACAGATAAAATGCTGTTTTATGCAATGCTTTTCATTTTTTTAAGACTTGGGACTTTTAGCGACCTGATCCACAGAACAAATTTTTCACACACAGAAAGTCCCATCCTTTCCATATGTTTCAAACCAGATATACACATTTCAGTTTCATTTATTTATTCTCTTTAAAGTTTAAAAATCCATGGTTAGCCTCATGAAAACTATGCAAAGCAATATTAGTGCTTTCATTCTGATCAAAACAAACTATATTTTAAGAAGGTTTCCATATGCAGAAACTACCAAATAAACTCAATATGTAAATCAGTAATAATTTAAAGAGGAAGTTCATGCTAGGGAAAATTATTTCAAGACAGAAATGTCTGAATAAATATGAAATTGAAATTGCAAGTTATTTCAGGTCCCACAGAAGCTGAGAGAGGAGGAAATAGACAAAATATACGCCTTGGAAATTACAGGTTTTGTAAAATTAACTATATTTTTAGAACTGTTTCTTCACTGAGTGATTGGACCCTGGAAGAGATTCCCCAGGGCAGTGGTCACAGCACCAAGCCTGACAGAGCTCAGAGAGCACCTGGACTGTGCTCTTAGACGTAGGTGGTCCTGTGAGGAGCAGGGAGTTTGACTCAATCCTTGTGATTCTCCTCCAGCTCAAAATATCCTGTGAATCTGTGATAATAATTCACCTCTCTTTGCAAACCCTGTTTTGTTTCAGAAAATGTCCAACAGCTGCATAATTGAGCTCTTAGCAGTGCATGTGTTCTGAAGGAGACAAAAATGATGACATGTGACATGATGAGCTGCCTTTCCTTGCTAACAACTCGGAAAATCAACAGAAAACGGGACAACTTTGCAGCTTTCTTACCAGTAAAAAGAGTTGCCAGGGTTAAATTTGGGTAAGGACCTAGAATGGCCAGAGGATCACGGCATGTCCTTCTTCAGAGGGATCTGACACAGCCCTGGCTCCTTCTCGTTGACTCCTGCCCCTGGACTGCCAAGGAGTCTGTGACTCAAAACCTTTGGATTTGGCTTATCCTGATTATCTGACTCAAATAAACCATCTGCAGGCATTCAATAGGAGCTTTGTCGAGGTGAGATGGGTGGGATTAGGGCCTTAAGTTCGTGAAGAGTGTCCTGTGTGAAAGCTTGTTGGTGCTGTAAGGGCAGAATGTGCCTCGGGATTGCTTTTGGGTGCTCCTCCCCAGCCTGGGCAGTGAGCAAATAGAACTGGTTAGCAGAGATTACAGGTGATTAAAAGAGTGTGATAGTATTGGATGGACTCTGAGTGACACTGGCTAAAATGCTCTAAAAGGTTTTGAATCTTGGACAGATGGCCATCAATATTTGACATGTCAAATATTGATTTAAAAAAAAAAAAAAAGAGGGAAGCGCTCTGAGCAGGACAGGATTTGGCAACAGTCTGGCTGTGAAGAGGGGCACAGTGCTCCTGAGAAATGAGTTTTCTGGTTCAGGGGAGCATTTCTCAGCTTGACAAAACTATAAAATTCATTGGGACCTGTTGCTTCAGATCCTGTGCCAGCTGTGAACGTAAAAGGGTCAGTCATTTCTGGGTGGAGTTTTCAGTCACTGCAGTAACTACAACATCTATCTAGGAAATGGGGCATTGCACATTGTGCTAAAAATGTTATTGGAACAGTAAGATGCAGATTATTGCACCTTGTTTCAAGACTATTACACGCCTACAACAGAAGTCACACCGGTTTTGAAACAAATCAGTTTATGGCTGAAGGGGAAAATATGAATTTTTGTAGTGTTAGTGATAAAAAATTGTGTAAATGAGACCACACGTTGTCACTGAAATAAAAATCCAAGGTAAATCAAAATAAAATCAAGGGATGTTTGAATGCTACAGAGGAAATGTTACTGGAAGGCAAGAACCTGAAAGAGCAGCCATGGCCAATGTAATTTCATGAAGTGGAATTACTTTTAACTTCTAAAAGCATTCTAGATTTTTTTTCTTTTTTGTTTGAGAGTTTATTTCTAATACCTTTTTTTTTTTTTGAGTAATTACTGTTTGGAGCCCTTCTCTTCTGTGGGACTTTGGGACTGTTAAACCTTCCCCTTGGAATATCCAAAGGCAGCCAGGGAGAAAGCATTTCCAGGGCAATGGACTGCCTTTTCTGCTGGGAAACAAAATACTATATTTTTTTTTCAAAATGCAATGCCAGAAACTCCTGAAGACTGTACAAATTATAACTTGTATTTCAAACGGTTAATTTTCAGCTTGATCTGCAAGTGTCACCCCAGCTGCCAGACTTCACTGCCCTTGGGAAGCATCTCATGTGATGCCTGGATGAATCCTTGCGGTGTTGGCAGAGGGCACCCCGCTTGTCTTCCTCGACAATGCGTTCCTTGCCGAAATCCAGTGAACTTCTGGAACAAAGAAGGCTTGTTTCCCACTGGCAAGGCTCAGATCAAGTGTTTACTCTACATGCTGAGAGTGCAGCTCTCCAATGAACGCTGCCCCTGCCCAAGAGCTTGAAAAGAAGCTGAAGCAACAGGTTTTGGCCACCCTTCTGCAACTGGGGCTACACAGGTGGCTTTCTGAGCCTGCAACAAGGGATGGAAGGATCCAGCATTTTGGAAAGAAGGCCTGGCTTTGCCACAGGGAATCATTTAGGTTGGAAAAGCTCTCTAAGACCATCAAGTACAACTGTTTATCCAGCCCTGCCAAGGCCACCACTAACCCATGTCCCCAGGTGCCACATCTACACGGCTTTTAAATCCCTCCAGGGATGGGGACTCCTACCACTGCCCTGGGCAGTTTGTTCCAGCTTGACCATCCCTTTCTGTGAAGAAATTTTCCGTGATATCCACTCTAAAACTCCCCTGGCACAACCTGAGGCTTCTTCCTCTTGTCCTGTTGCTCATTACTCAGGAGAAGAGACTCCATCTGGTTGCAACCTCCTTTCAGGTTGTTGTATGAAGTCATGGTCCCTCACACCTCCCTTCGTGGGAGAACAGAGCCCTCATATCAACACAACTCAGTGTTCATCATATCTCGTGGAACAAAGCCCTGCTTGAATCCAGGATTAAAAGTGGAAGATGGTGACAACTAAAGCCAAATGTTTCAGAAACACCTCAGTATGGATCACCAGGAGGAAAGAGAGAACTCATCTCTTTCAAACTATAGTTCCTGAGAACAGGGAAAAAAAACTAAGAAAAGAGGTGGCAGTCATTCAGAGTTTAGAACAGCAACAGTACAATTAATTTCTACATTACACCCTCTGACTAATCCACTTATTTGAGAAAGAAGAAGAAAAAAATTCTGCTTGGATGGGTACCCAGTAATTGAGAGCAAAAGAGGTGATCCAAGTGTTGTTCTAGGAAAGGAAAACAAATCTCGCTCCCAGTGACGCAGATGGGTCACTGACGAGTTTCCTCAGCCAGGAGGGATCTCATTAAAATAGACTTTTTGTGTCGTGGTTCTTGAGTCTGAGAGAGAAAATCTGAGGTACACAAGTGCTATAAGAATTTTAATGTCTCCTTCATTTTTCACATTTAAATAAAACCAGATAAAAATAAAGTAAAAACCTCATGAAAATAGAATGCTAGAATAGTTTGGGTCGGAAAGCACCTTAAAGATCATCTCATTCCACCCCTTGCCATGGGTAGGGACACCTTCCACTAGCCCAGGTTGCTCCAAGCCCCGTCCAGCCTGGCCTTGGACACTTCCAGGGATGGGGCAGCCACAGCTTCTCTGGACAACAATGTTCCAGGTTAATAAATAATACATAAAATAATAATTATAAACATAACCCCACAAATAAATAGCAACATAAATAAATACATGATAAATAAACTACCAAAATAACAAAAAGCAAATAAAAAAGGAAATACATTCTGCTTGTAACAAAAGGCATTTAACAGAAAGTATGGGGGGGAAAAAAATTGGGCTTGGGCTTGGGGTGCTGGAGAGCAAAGGACTGCAATAGTTTTTATGTGGCTGTGGTGGGTCAGTCTCAAGAAATTCATGTGCTGTTTCTCTCTGCCTCATTTCCCTTTCAAGGTAGAGCCTGTAGCAACCCTGTTAAAACTGTGTGGTGAGTTGGTGAGTCTGAAGAACTTAATTAAAAAAAATCAAATTATGAGTCAACTGAAGTGATTTCCAGAGTGTATTCCTCTAGTCATTTAACTGGAATTTGGTGCAAGATTTTGGGCTCAGGCATTTAGGGACCCCTAAGCCCAAACTATGGGCAGAAGATAATGCTTAGCTGCTTCATTCAGCTTAGTATCAATGAATATCTGTAGGGTTCTATGGGAAAGGATGGGGGAAAATAATGAAAGCAAGAAAAAAATCATGTTTCTTGCACATACCCTGCAAACCCTAATTGGCTTTTTTGAATCTCAGTCTGCGTGAGGATTTGTTGTTAACAACTGAAAGATTAATCTGCTTTTTAGCTACGAGATGCAGAAACAAAACAATGTTTATTTATACCCAATTATAAATATTTTCCTAATGGGTTCCTGGGAAGGAGGACTGCAGAGTTGAATTATCTGCTTCATAATCCAAAATTAGAGTGGGAAGATAAACAGGACAGCAAAGCACGGGAAATTCAGCAGACAAACAAGCAAACAAGGACTTTGCTTCTGAGCTTTGCTTCAAACCCAGTGCTGGCCAAATAGGTGCTCTGGTAACACTGGGAACAGCAAAACTTTGGGAACTCATAGACCCTGTGCAATTATTTCCTAAAAAAATATGGGTGTATTTGAAACCAAATTGCTAGGGGTTCAAACACAGCACTGTGCCAGCCACTGGGAAGAAAATTAACTCTATCCCAGCCAAAACTTGCTGGTTTTTGCCTGCTGGTACTTGCAGGCACCAGGCTTCTCTGTGAGACTGGCATAACACTGATCCCACACAAAATAAACAAAAAACCAAAACAAAAGGCCAAGTAAACAAATTCAGTTTACATTTTGGCTTTAATTCTTTGTATTTTTAACCAGGACATGAAAGGCAAAAAACCTCAGGTCTTGCTTTTCATGTTTTCATGCACCAGTGATAAATGTTTATGTGGGATTTGGGTGTTTGCATTTCCAGCATATTTCAGTCTGATCTGTGAATGCACACAAGACATTCTGAAAGGCTGGGTAAGCCCTGAGAAGCCAAACTCCTCACAACCACAAAGCATACCATCATGTAAGGGGAAAAAAAGTTAAATAATTTTGTGATCAGCAGCCAAAAGTAGTAAAAATTGAACAAAAACCCTTCTGGAGAGCAGATATTAAATGTCTTTCAACTTTTAAACGACATTTCGGTGAGAGCTGAGATGTCTTCTGGCTGAGAATTGATCTTTTGGGTGAGATTTATGGTTTTACCTGGTTCAGGATGTGTGTCAGTGGAAAGGAACATCTTTAACACACACAGAGGGCTGTGTCCAACACTTACACACAACAGAGGTACCTCACACCTCTTCAAAACATCATGTAGAAGTGTTTAAAAAAAATGATGGGCAGAATGTCAAACACTGGAAAGTCAAATACTCCATCACTTGGAATTTTTAATCCAAGAGGTCACACTCTTCAGCACAGTAAAACATCTGTTTGTTTCTTTAAGCACAGAGACATTAATTTGAAAGACAAACTAGATTTATTTCTTTGTAAACATTCCTTCTTTTGATTGTAAATTACACTGCTCACAAAACAGATTACTTTTAGCTTGGAAATCTCTGCATTAGATAAGCACAGTCCCATTATTATTTCAACAAGAATTTTAGCTTTAAAAGCAATGCTCAAATTAATTAGAATATTGCATAGCCACAATTCCAGTTGCTGTGGTAAGATCAGTTTTTACATTTCCTTTCCAGACATGACCCATTCTCCCCAAATTAAATTTTCCTTCCTTTTAATAAGCCTTGAAGTATTTATTGGTACCTCATTCACATTTTCAGTCCAGCTCACAAAATTCTGAGGCATTGGATAAATGGTTTTAGATTGATGTGAGAAGAGAACTGAAGAGGAGAAAAATGATAAAATGGTTGTATCAAACAGCTTGTGGCACGGCTATTGAAATTATTTGAGACTGATTATTTAAGAGATGTTAGGATTACAAAGCTGTTCTAAAGCACTGTAGCAGGCCAGGATTCATTGTAGGTAAAGATATCATGGTTTCCTACAAATGGCACGTGTGTGACTGTCAGCAGTGAGGCATTTTGGTGGCTGGTGAATACGTGACGCTTGTGGTCATTTGGTGGGTGGTGCTGACCTTGGATCTGATGCTGTCCCACGTGAAAGCAGTTTCTTCAGTGCTGCTCTTGCAATAAAACCATCAAGAACAAAAAACTGCAGCTGCCAGGATGGCAACAGCACTAACAGCCAGTGTGAAGGAGCTGTCAGCAGCAGTGGGGACTGCCTGGGGAGGAGGCACAGAGGAGCCCAGCCCTACGAGTGAAAGTTGGTGCAGTTTGATCTCAGAATATTAAAGATCAGGGCACAAAGAGCCTCCTGTATTAAAGGGATGGTTCCCAGGCTGAAATCAGAGGTAAGTGATCTTCTCACAGATTCATTGCTTTCAACTTTTCTGACAGGCTTTACATTGGCAGGGATGACAACTTAAAGTCAGCTTCATAAGCAGAAGACAACTGAGGGAATGAAATGTTTCTCAGGGAGGCTGGGTGTTAGCTTCCAGCTGGCCATCATGGAATCATGGATTATTTAGGTTAGGAAAGACCTTTAAGATCATTGAGTCCAACCATTAAACCAGCACAGACAAGTCCATCACCAAACCATGTCCCCAGGTGCCATTACACCAGCAGATTGGAACTAATTGGCTCAATTCAAGGAGTTACAGCACCAAAATGGGTTACAGGCAATCTCTCCTTTCGGACAGCCAAAGCAGTTACACATTTTAAATATGCAGGTAAGAACAGGGGGCTTGCAAAGAGTCGATTGCTTCCTTTTCACGGAGAAGTTGGCAAAAGCAGATTTGAGTGACAGGTGTCAGCAACGCAAGAGCTACGGCTTTTCTTGGGGCCTGAAGTCACCTCAGAGCAGATGTGAGAGGAATTTATCTGGCTTTAGTGGTATTCCCACTCTGAGCAGCCCCTTCTCGGCGCCGAATCGGCCCCACAACCACGTCCACTTTTTCCTCGGCAGGACTCGTGTCTCTCTTGGCCCTGCCGGCGCAGCCCCGGTAGCAGTGGGAGGAGTAGTCCCCGAGCCTGCAGACCATCAGCTCACACTTCAGGTACACCGAGGGGTGGCGGCTGATGAACTCAAAGGCGTTGAATTTGAACCGGGCAAAGTGGCTGGAAGGGGAGTGGAACGTGGCGTAGGAAGGGTCTCTGGGACACCTAGAAAGGAACCAAAAAAAAGGTGGTTAGTCTTCAAGGATGCACAGGGGCACATTCCTGCAAAAACACAATAGATTAAAACTAAACTGTATCGTAGTCTGATACTAAAAAGAAAGAGCTACAAATGCAACTTGCACAGCAGATAGACTTTAAAAATATAAACTTATTTAACTCCTATGAAGGAGCTAGAGCATTGACAACTCTTTTTTTCCCCAGAAGGAAGAACAGACTCTTACTAATATCTGTGCTATGCAAGGCATAAAAAAGCTAGTCTAATGCTTGACCTGGCTATACTAAAAACATTAAACTCCTAGGATTACAGGTTCCTGCTGCCAGTTTTCACTGTCTCATTTACGTCGCTCCCACTACTTTGAATTTTGCTCATAGGACAAAGATGAAGTAATTGAAATGAAATGTTAGTAAGGTGGAAGCGTAATTTCTTATTTCCAGGCTCATGCTGTTAAAAAAAAAAAAAACAAACAAAAAATCAAAGGCCCCTTTTAACAGTCTATTGATAATGAGTTCTAACCCAACTCAGATTGGCTCTGTTCTTTTAAATGAATGCAGATCACAGGTGTGGTTCTAACAGCTTGAAGAAAGCTCTTACCCGTTCCTGACTATGTCATAGGCCAGAGTGTTAAAGTCCCGAGGATCAGGTGATGCCACACACGTGTCCACAAACACCTTCAGGTTCGGGTCTGAGCTGTGAAGACAGGCCTGGAGGTACAAATTTTGGTTCAAGTCGATGAAGTAGGGCGAGCTGCGCACTTGCCGCGAGAAGGCTGAGGAATCATAAAAGGTGATGTTCATGTCGTATCTTCCAAACTGATATTCATTCAGGTCTACAGTGTCCTCAGCAGTGTACATTACTTGCATCCACGTCTTCTGCAGCATTTTGCAACTGATATGTAAGTTGATATTCTTTTTCCTCTTGATTATGTGCCCAGAAGATGCAACTCTGATCGTGTTGGAATAGTTGATTGTATCGTTGTTCTCCTGTTTAATGTGCAATTCAAAATGAGGAATTGCTTTTTTGTCACATTCCGTGAAAGTTCTAAGATTTTATAAGCTTAAATACGAATTTTAAAAATGTAGGTTTGTCTTACACACTTTAAATCAAAGGGAGCTTGATGTTGGTCTTTTCTGCTCACACAGTGTAAATTGTATGTAATTAGACAGAATTCAGCAGAGAAAAACCCTGTTAAATCCAAGGCAGAGCCAACTCATTGACCATCAGTACAAACAGCAGTTGTGTAGAACACAGGCATCCCAATCCTGTGCACTTAGAGGACCACATCTATTTTAAATCACAGAAAATTCTTATAGCTTGCTCCCATGCTTTCCTCCCTAGAAGCTCTTTCTAATTAAGCACAGATATTCCCTGAGGCTTGGAAAGCTAAAGCACTAAACCCTCCA
Organism: Myiozetetes cayanensis; assembly: GCF_022539395.1. Taxonomy (NCBI): domain Eukaryota; kingdom Metazoa; phylum Chordata; class Aves; order Passeriformes; family Tyrannidae; genus Myiozetetes; species Myiozetetes cayanensis. The sequence goes on along the minus strand of NW_026086605.1, from coordinate 2,697,305 downwards.
GCTCTCACTGGCCACAATGGCCTTTTTTGTGACTCTTCTCACAGTGGGTCCTGCAATTCAGAGCCCGCCCTGGTGAACGCACCTCTCGTATCGTCCCGCAGCCGTCGTAGGGAATGTTGAACACAACCTCCTGTGAGGTGATTGTTGGCCTGCAGCGATTGTCATTCAGGGTGACCATCTGGGCTGAGTAGCCCTGAGACTGGAGGTGGTCCCTGCTCACCACTGCGTGCATGTAGTCTGGCAGGCACTGAAGGGCTGGCAGAAGAAGGAGGTACAATATATTAGTGACTTCAGGAGTTTGTTAAAGATTAAAGGTTGTAATTGAGGCAAGTGTTGTTTTCTTAATTTAGAAGTCAGGCAGTTCACACCCCAACCCGTCATGTTTCATCATTCAATTTCAGTAAACATCTTTAAATTTACACAAATACTTATTTTGCAAACAAAAGCAATAAATAAGCTTGTCTGTTGAGAAACACCAGCTGAGGACTTACTGGTGTTGTGATCTGCTGGGATGGAGGAGTAGTGAGCCTGAAAGCCTCTGAAGGAGCCTCTAGAATCACTGTGAAAGCGAAGGGTCATCATGTTTGAAGAGGACACGAATGTGGGGAAGGAACCAGAACAAACTCTCCCAAGAAGCGGGGAAGAGCGTCGAGGCCCGTCATAGACTTCAATGTAGTCGTGCTGGCATGTGCTGCTTTGCATCCTGGTGAACAAAACATCAGCACCTTGTTAAATCTGTTCCAGAAACTCTGATTTCACTGCCTAACATGTGATAAAATCCTTCAGGAGAGGTCTCATTTGGTTTGTATGCAGCCACAGCAGAAAACTGTGAGCAAAAAATACTACAGTAGTCTAGATTTTGATCTGGTCTTCCAGATATTATTGAAAGTATCTTTAAAATTAGGAAGGTTGCCTGTTTTAGATAAGTTTTCAAACTTCTCAAGTAAGTTCTGACTTTGTTATTTGCACAGGGAATCGGTGTTTTACTTACGCAATATCTCTAAATGTGAGTGTAACACGGAAATTGCTCTCGACTTGTATTTCCCACTCGCAGTCAGCGTTGTTTGGATAACTTCCAGGGTAGTAGGGACTCTGCACCATCCCAGAGGAATCTGAGATTGAGCCACCACAAAAATAAGGTGCTGCAGAAAGAAACAGAAGAGAATTTACTTACAGTAACTGCAGAAGTGCACTTGAGCTGTGCATCTCATCTGTAGCTGTGGAAAAGCAGGTCCCCTGCTGACTGTGGGTGATATTCTGTATGAGCCAAATCAAAACAAATATTTGTTTTTTTGCTTTAGCCTTTACTTTTGTATTGGATTTGGAATTCCCTGTCACATCTGTGGTGTCAGACTACCCTCTTCAGGATGGGCTGGAAACACCTTGATGCTTTCTGCTCTGGCCTCTTCTTTTTACAGTCAAGGTCTGATTCTGGGAGGTGTCATAACAGTCTAAATGGAAGTACCTTCCTCAGTAAACACCCTCTCCTCAGTTACTCTGCTCCTTCTCTTTATTGCCCTAAGGACTTTGGAGGGTAAATAAGTTGCAAGTCTTCTAGGAAACTCTGTAATTTTATGGTCTCAGACTGAAATAAGCACTCCAGGCTGCTGGAGAAAGTCTTAAATATAACTCATTTCTCCTATGAACATAGCTGCAAAAAGCTTTTGTGTTCCTGCCAGCATGAATGACATAATACTTGTTAAACACACAAATAATCCTAAAAGCTTTTCTGCAGGGAGGAGAACACAAGCTTTGAACCTAAATGCCACAAGATTTGACATGTAGAGGTGACAACCCATGTTATAGTCCTGCACAGAGGCACCCACCAGTGCTATACATGCTTCCCTGCCCCAGGATTTTGGGATTCACAGGCTATTCCAAGCTTGGGAGCATCAGCTGTACCCAGACATGGACTCTTCCTCTGATAACACTAGACAGGCTCTAGTGAAATTCACTTCATATTATTTTCAACTGTGAATGGTCAAGCTCTAAATCTAAAACCTGCTTTCTAAGGCAAAATTATAAAAGAGACCATAACAGCTCTAGTAAGCAGGAGTGCCTCAGACTGCACACTGCCATACTTGAACACCATTCTCCCAATGCTGATGAATGCAGTTAGTTAGAAATTGGAGATTTAGACAATATTTCCAAGGCCCTGACCCAGCTGAATTGCCCAGCAAGGAAATGGTTTGACACAGCCAATCAGTATGGTTGGAAAACAGCATCACTGAAAGGCAAGGGGACATCACAGCCTGTCTAGGAATCACCACACAACTTTAAAGTGATATTGTCACAGAGGCAAAAGACAAATTTTAAAAAATGTGCTAAAGGGACTCAGCACACAAATTAGGAAGGTGAGAAGAGACACAGAAGAGCATTACCTGATGGAGGTGGTGTGGTGGCTGCAGGAGCTGTGGGTGTGAAAGAAGAGACATGAGTGAAATGTGCTGCTCATGAGAAAGGTCCTGGGGCACACAGGGTATCAGGATGGGATTGAAGGGAGGAGGGGATGGGGGCACTGGGGCTAGGCTATAAGCTCCACCAGAGACTCAGCTGCCTTTACTGCCTACCCACCTGCACAGACGACGCTGGCATCCTCCACGTGCCCACAGTTGTGCACTCCCCAGCCGTTGTGCCTGCACATCTGCAGGGAGGGCTCGTCCCCACGGCACTGCACGTCGTCCAGGAAGATGCGCCCCGAGCCCGGGCCAAAGTGGGCAGTGTGTGGGGCCCCCAGGGCCTCCCCACAGCCCAGCTGCCGACACACCACCTGGGCATCCCGCAGGTCCCACTGGTCATCACACACCGTGCCCCACGTGCTGCCGTCGTACAGCTCCACGCGGCCCTCGCAGCCGCTCCTGCCGCCCCACAGGCGCAGGCTGGCACCTGGCAGGGGAACATGCCACGGGTCAGGGTCACTCCAGCATGGTACCCACAGCCCACACCACCTCCCCGATTGTTTTGGTGATTTTTCTGTGGTGACCTTGAACTGGGGTGGTGCAGCCTCAAGGGGACCAGGGGAGGACAGGGATGGAGCAAAGACCCCGGGTGTGCAGATTTGTCCTGTCCGGAGCCCTCCTGTTGGGGTCTGAGGGAGCTGCCTGAGGGCAGAGTAGCTCAAGGCACTGGGTCATTTGCAGAAAAACCCTTTGCAAGCCTTGAGATTGACCCATCCCCTGAGGGGAAAAACTCCCGCCTCCTGGAGATGTCAGGGTCAGAGAGGACCAGCAGTCATGCACTGAGCAGGATCAGACAAGGAGGAAGCCCCTAACCTCCTGTTATGCCAGACTGGGGCCCACTACAAAGCTGAACCTTAGCTGGGTGATCAGGAATTACCTGTTGTGAATGGCCATTGTGCAGGAGGGGTTGGACGGGTGGCTGCAAGAAAGAAGAGGCAGTGAATGAATGGGCAGGGAGATTATGGGAATGGATAGACAGGGATATGGACATGGTCATAGTCATGGACATGGACATAAAAAGCCAGGCTGGAGAACTAAAGCGGAAATGGGGAGTGGATCCTGTCTTTTCCCCACCCATACACCAGCCTGACATGTCTCCAAAAAACAATCCCTCTCCTTCAGAAAACAATCCCACCATCCTGCTCCTTGCCCCAACACTGAGCACCTACACCAGGAAGTGTGCAGAGCCTGCTGTGCCCTGGCTGTGGGAAACAACAGGGCTTTTGCATGACATGGGCTTCAACCCTAAGGAACAGAAGATCCCAATCTCACCTCTCTGCCCTGGCTCTCCCAAGGCAGCTCAGCACGGCTGATCCCAGAGGACAGATCCAGAACCCACTCAGAATGATGTGCAAAAAATCCCGTGGTCTCTGCCACCCACCCACCTGCACAGACGACGCTGGCATCCTCCACGTGCCCACAGTTGTGCACTCCCCAGCCGTTGTGCCTGCACATCTGCAGGGAGGGCTCGTCCCCACGGCACTGCACGTCGTCCAGGAAGATGCGCCCCGAGCCCGGGCCAAAGTGGGCAGTGTGTGGGGCCCCCAGGGCCTCCCCACAGCCCAGCTGCCGACACACCACCTGGGCATCCCGCAGGTCCCACTGGTCATCACACACCGTGCCCCACGTGCTGCCGTCGTACAGCTCCACGCGGCCCTCGCAGCCGCTCCTGCCGCCCCACAGGCGCAGGCTGGAACCTGGCAGGGGAACATGCCACGGGTCAGGGTCACTCCAGCCCGGCATCCACAGCCCACAACACCTCCCCGGTTGTTTTGGTGATTTTACTGTGGTGACCTTGAACTGGGGTGGTGCAGCCTCAAGGGGACCAGGGCAGGACAGGGATGGAGCAAAGAGCCCGGGTGTGCACATGGCCAATTTGTGCTGTCCAGGGCTCTCCTGCTGGGGTCTGAAGGAGCTGCCTGAGGGCAGAGTTGATCAAGGCACTGGGGCATTTTCAGAAAAGCCCTTTGCATCCACTGAGTGTGGCCCATCTCTTAAAGAGGGAAAACTCATGCCCCTTGCAGATGTCAGAGTCAGAGGGGAGCAGCAGTCATGCACTGAGCAGGATCAGACCAGTAGATCCTCTCTCTTCCCTTTCCAGGCTGAGGTTTCTGTAAAACTGTCTATAAGCTGGGTGGTCAGGAATTACCTGTTGTGAATGGCCATTGTGCAGGAGGGGTTGGACGGCTGGCTGCAAGAAAGAGGAGGCAGTGAATGAAAGGGCAGAGAATGCAGCTGGCTTGTGGTAGTGGATGGAGAGGGATATGGCCATGGCCATGGACATGAAAAGCCAATCTGGGGAACTAAAGGGGAAGAGAGAGAATGGGTCCTGCCTTTTCCCTGCCCAGAAAGAAGTTGGAGGTGTCCCCAGTCCTGCCCCACCCTCCCCCAAATATCAATCCCACAATCCTGTTTTTTGCCACTGCAGCAAGCCCTTACACCAGGAGGTGTGGAGAGCCTGCTGTGCCCTCTGTGGGAAACAGTGGGGATTTGCATGACATGGGCTACCAGCCCCAGGCAGCAGAAGACCCCAACCTCGCCTCTGTGCCCTGGGTCTCCCAAGGGAGGTCAGCACCAGTGGGTGCTCCTGGGCAGGGTTACCTGGTGTGCTCTCCTCTGCTCTGGCAGACGTTGTCACTGGAGTGGTCACCTCTGCTGGGCTGGACACGTCTGGTGTGGCTGTGGATGGCTCTGTGGTGGTGATGTCCAGTGGAGAGGATGCCCCTATTAGGGAGGTCATTAGTGCAGTGGCAATGGACATGGCAAAGGACATGACAGGCAGAGCTGGAGGACTAAGGACATAAGGGAGTGTGGAGCTCTGTCCTGCTGTTCTCCCATCCAGACACCAGCCGGACATAACTCCAGTCCTGCCCCATCCTCCCTAAAGAATGATCCCACAGTGCTGCTCTTTGTCACCCCACCAGGAAGTGTGGAGAGCCTGCTGAACCCTGGCTGTGCAAAAATTTGGTTTTCGCATGACATGGGCTACCAGCTCCAGGCAGCAGAAGACCCCAACCTCGCCTCTCTGCCCTGGCTCTCCCAAGGCAGGTCAGCACGGCTGATCCCAGAGGATAAATTCGGAACTCACTGAGAATGTTTGCAAAAAATCATGTGTTCTCTGCCACCCACCCACCTGCACAGACGACACTGGCATCCTCCACGTGCCCACAGTTGTGCACTCCCCAGCCGTTGTGCCTGCACATCTGCAGGGAGGGCTCGTCCCCACGGCACTGCACGTCGTCCAGGAAGATGCGCCCCGAGCCCGGGCCAAAGTGGGCAGCGTGTGGGGCCCCCAGGGCCTCCCCACAGCCCAGCTGCCGACACACCACCTGGGCATCCCGCAGGTCCCACTGGTCATCACACACCGTGCCCCACGTGCTGCCGTCGTACAGCTCCACGCGGCCCTCGCAGCCGCTCCTGCCGCCCCACAGGCGCAGGCTGGCACCTGGCAGGGGAACATGCCACGGGTCAGGGTCACTCCAGCCCGGCATCCACAGCCCACACCACCCCAGTTGTCTTGGACATTGAACCCAGTGACCTGAACCTGTTGTGGTTCAGTCCCAGACGGACCATGGGAGGACAGGGATGGAGCAAAGACCCCGGGTGTGCAGATTTGTCCTGTCCAGGGATCTGCTGCTGGGGCCTGAGGGAACTGCCTGAGGGCAGAGTTGATCAAGGGACTGAGTCATTTGCAGAAAAACCCTTTACAACCGTTGAGATTGATCCATCCCCTGAGGGGGCCAACTCCCACCTCCTGGAGATGTCAGGGTCAGAGAGGACCAGCAGTCATGCACTGAGCAGGATCAGCCAAGGAGGAAGCCCCTAACCTCCTGTTATGCCAGACTGGGGCCCACTACAAAGCTGAACCTTAGCTGGGTGGTCAGGAATTACCTGTTGTGAATGGCCATTGTGCAGGAGGGGTTGGATGAGTGTCTGCAAGAAAGAAGAGGCAGTGAATGAAAGGGCAGAGAATGCAGCTGGCTTGTGGTAGTGGATTGACACGGACATCATCATGGACATAAAAAGCCAGGCTGGAGAACTAAAGGAGGAAGAAAGTATGGGTCCTGCCATTCCTCCAATCCAGACACCAGCCTGATGAGTCTCCAGTCCTGCCCTGTCCTCCCAAAAAGAAATCCCACCATTCTCCTTTTTACCCACATACCAAGCACCTACACCAGGAAGTGTGCAGAGCCTGCTGTGCCCTGGCTGTGGGAAACAACAGGGCTTTTGCATGACATGGGCTTCAGCCCCGGGCAGCAGAAGATCCCAACCTCACCTCTCTGCCCTGGCTCTCCCAAGGCAGGTCACCACGGCTGATCCCAGAGGACAAATTCGGAACTCACTGAGAATGACGGCAAAAAATCCCGTGGCCTCTGCCACCCACCCACCTGCACAGACGACGCTGGCATCCTCCACGTGCCCACAGTTGTGCACTCCCCAGCCGTTGTGCCTGCACATCTGCAGGGAGGGCTCGTCCCCACGGCACTGCACGTCGTCCAGGAAGATGCGCCCCGAGCCCGGGCCAAAGTGGGCAGTGTGTGGGGCCCCCAGGGCCTCCCCACAGCCCAGCTGCCGACACACCACCTGGGCATCCCGCAGGTCCCACTGGTCATCACACACCGTGCCCCACGTGCTGCCGTCGTACAGCTCCACGCGGCCCTCGCAGCCGCTCCTGCCGCCCCACAGGCGCAGGCTGGCACCTGGCAGGGGAACATGCCACGGGTCAGGGTCACTCCAGCCTGGTACCCACAGCCCACATCACCTCCCCGATTGTTTTGGTGATTTTCTGTGGTGACCTTGAACTGGGATGGTGCAGCCTGAAGGGGACCAGGGGAGGACAGGGATGGAGCAAAACCCCGGGTGTGCAGATTTGTCCTGTCCGGAGCCCTCCTGTTGGGGCCTGAGGGAACTGCCTGAGGGCAGAGTTGATCAAGGGACTGGGTCATTTGCAGAAAAGCCCTTTACAACCCTTGAGATTGATCCATCTCCTGAGGGGGCCAACTCCCACCTCCTGGAGATGTCAGGGTCAGAGAGGACCAGCAGTCATGCACTGAGCAGGATCAGCCAAGGAGGAAGCCCCTGTTTCACCTCCTGTTATGCCATCTCAAGACTGGGGCCCACTACAAAGCTGAACCTTAGCTGGGTGGTCAGGAATTACCTGTTGTGAATGGCCATTGTGCAGGAAGGGTTGGACGAGTGGCTGCAAGAAAGAAGAGGCAGTGAATGAATGGGCAGGGAGATTGTGGGAATGGATAGACAGGGATATGGACATGGACATGGACATAGTCATGGACATGGACATAAAAAGTCAGGTTGGAGAACTAAAGCGGAAATGGGGAGTGGATCCTGTCTTTTCTCCACCCATACACCAGCCTGACATGTCTCCAAAAAACAATCCTCTCCTTCAGAAAACAATCCCACCATCCTGCTCCTTGCACCCACACTGAGCACCTACACCAGGAAGTGTGCAGAGCCTGCTGTGCCCTGGCTGTGGGAAACAACAGGGCTCTTGCATGACATGGGCTTCAACCCTAAGGAACAGAAGATCCCAACCTCGCCTCTCTGCCCTGGCTCTCCCAAGGCAGCTCAGCAGGGCTGATTCCAGAGGACAGATCCAGAACCCACTCAGAATGATGTGCAAAAAATCCCGTGGTCTCTGCCACCCACCCACCTGCACAGATGACGCTGGCATCCTCCACGTGCCCACAGTTGTGCACTCCCCAGCCGTTGTGCCTGCACATCTGCAGGGAGGGCTCGTCCCCACGGCACTGCACGTCGTCCAGGAAGATGCGCCCCGAGCCCGGGCCAAAGTGGGCAGTGTGTGGGGCCCCCAGGGCCTCCCCACAGCCCAGCTGCCGACACACCACCTGGGCATCCCGCAGGTCCCACTGGTCATCACACACCGTGCCCCACGTGCTGCCATCGTACAGCTCCACGCGGCCCTCGCAGCCGCTCCTGCCGCCCCACAGGCGCAGGCTGGCACCTGGCAGGGGAACATGGATGAGGGTCGCTCTTGGAAAAGAGATGAGGGTCACTAAGGAGACCAGTGAGTGAGGGTGGATAAGGTTACCTGGTGTGCTCTCCTCTGCTGTGGTAGTTATTCTCACTGTGGAGATCTCCTCTGCTGAGGTGGACAACTCTGCTGTGGAGGGTGGTAGGAGCATGGTGCTTGTCTTTGGTGCACTGGACGTCTCTGTTAGGGAGGTCATTAGTTCAGTGACAATGGACATGACACAGGACATGACAAGCAGAGCTGGAACACTAAGAGAGGACTAAGGAGGAGAGCCAGGAGCTCTGTCCTGCCATGCTGGGAATCTTCCTGCAGTACAATCAGGCCAGTGAAGGAAGTTCAGGCACACTAAAGAGAACAGTGAATGACTGTGAACAGGGTTACCTGCTGCGCTCTCCTCTGCTCTGGTGGCCGTTGTTGCTGTGGTGGTTGTATCAAGTTGGGTGAACATCAGTGGTGAGGAGCTCAATGTCAATGTGCTGGTTATCTCTGGTGAAGGGGACATCTCTTCTGGGAGGGTCGTCAGTAGTTCAGTTGTTGTTGTCTCTGGGGTTGTCACTGGCACTGTGGTGGTGACCTCTGGTGAAGTGGACGTCTCTTCTGTGGGGGTCGTCAGTAGTTTGGTTGTTGTCTCTGGGGTTGTCACTGGCACTGTGGTGGCCACCTCTAGGAAGGACAGCTCTGCACTGCTGGTCGATGGCACCATGGTGGTTGGCTCCCCTGGGGATGTCATCGTCTCTGGGAGGGCTGTTGATGTTGAGATTGTTGTCCCTGATGGAGGTATCGTTGTTTCTGGGGATGCTGTAGTTTCTGGGGATGCTGTAGTTTCTGGGGATGCTGTAGTTTCCATGGATATTGTAGTTTCCATGGATGTTGTAGTTTCCATGGATGTCGCCGTTTCCACGTATTCTGCCTCCAGTATTGAAGTTGCTGCTGCCATGGAGGTGGTTGGTGCTGCATCAGCCTCCTCTGTGAACCCAGAAGAAAACCACCCCACATGTGAGGACTGCACTTGTGCAATGGGTACATCTGTGTGTTATCTACAAGCCCGGTTCCTTAAGGACAAAGCAAAATCAAGGTGAGTTATTCTGATGGCAAACTCTGTCTTGTCTGGCGTCAATGGATAGAATGGAGATGGGTAACAACCAGTTGAAAACTGATCTTGAAAGTGGTATTTCCAGATGGTGACAGCAGGGTGTGCAAATAAATGGCACTTAAAGAGATTTAAAAAGCACTGGTGTAGGTAGCATTTTCTTCTAGCATGGATTCAGCCCACCAGGCTCTTACTCCCTGAGAAAATGTACAAAACTGCAATATATACATAAAACACCTGAGGAACCTGTTGCCATCAGCCATGCCTCAGTTCCCGATCATCTCGAGAAAATAAGATACAAATTATGTACATTATCTTAAAAAATAATGGGAAAGTAGAATGAGAAAACAGCAAGGTGACAGACTATTCAAAATGGATGGATATTTGTAAAGGGAACAGATATTAATGGACCTAAACTTGAAAGACAACTTCAAAAATATGGAAACAATGTAAAGTGAATTGTCAGCTATGACAGTTTGGGTTGTGACTGTAAAATTATTATTGCCCATTATGAATCCATTAAGAGCTCACCTAACCCCATTTCTCCCTGATAAACTGATATCAGACATAACTTTGACTTTAACTTTGACTTGTTTCCTTATTGCCTCTGCCAGTTGATGAGATGGAATTAATATTCTGCATACTTCAATATATATCTTATCCTTAGGGGTTTAAATTGCTTTGTGTGGATGAGTAAGCACAGTTTGTATGTCACCCTAGTGAGAAAACTTGAGTTCATGCTGGCTCTGCAGGGTCAGCAGGGTGAAAACACAGGGTTGTTGGAAGATCAGACTGTTCTTCTTGTGAACAGGCCTTTTCAGAGGGACTGTGCCCTTCCACAGATAGAGAATTCTTCATAGCAAAGCAGAAAAAAAGGTTAGACCTGTATCTAGGATAGCTTTTAGTCTTGAATGAATGAAATGTTACCCAGTAGGAGAATGTCTGCATCCCCTCACGCTGGCACAAACAGATTGAGTGTAACTTACAGCAAAATTGTTTAGAAAAGAAAAAAAAAAAGCAACAGCACCTGAACAGACAACACCAGCATCTTCGTAGTGGGCACAGTTGTGTATCCTCCACCCAGTGTGATTGCAGCGCAGCAGGGACACCTCATTTCCACCGCACCTCACGTTGTCCAGCAGGATGTAACCGGAGCCTTGCCCGAAGTAGGCGCTTCCCATAGCTGCAATGGCATTGCCACAGCCCAGCTGCCTGCACACAACCTGGGCATCGGCAAGGTCCCAGTAATCGTCACAGACCGTCCCCCACTGTCCTCTGTAGTAGATCTCCAGGCGGCCTTCGCATCGGTGCCTTCCGTTCACCAGCCGGAGATAGGGCGCTTTGGGAGAGAGGGAATCGAGCACAGACCGGTCAGACAAACAGGCTGGAAGTGACTGTCAGGAGTGTTCTGTCCTCTTGCCCCATTGTCCCTAGAAGGTGCTTGCCCAGCCCAGTATTAAGTGCCTGTAAGGACAGAGGTTTATTCACACCTTTTTTTCTTTTTTTTTCTTCCTCTCTTCCAGATCTCAAAATCAGCTGCGTGTATTTTATGCAACATTCCCACAGTAAAGACAGACAGCAGGCTAAGCAAAAACTATTTAGGCAAGAAAGGAAATTCTTTACTAATAAGCAAACTTCAATAGGAAAGCAAAAGAGAGAAAATTAATTTCAGTTTCTCAATGAAACCTCTCCATGGTTTAAATAATTTAACTGGAATTTCTCTTCTTCCTCTAGAACTTTCGGGAGAATTTTAAGGACATAGAGTCCACACATCAAACCCAAATCCTATTGTTTTTGAGAGTAATTTTACTGGAAGAATTCCACTGAATATTCTACAGACTGGACAGTGGTCTCAGCAGGATGATAAAGATTTCAATAGGAATTCAGTGGGTTTTATTTCTTTTATTCAATTGAAGTGTAATTAGATTTTTGAAATAAAGAAACAACCTATCATGTATACATCTGATTACTGTGTTCATTCAAATAAAACACATCTGCTTTTCAGTTTGAGTTGGTTTGTTTAGATGTTCTGCTGTCAGCAGCATAATCCTGATTTTAGAGAATCATTTTTGATGAAGACATTTATTGAAGCCTTTACCACCAAGTGTAAGTGAGCAAACAAATGTAGTAACTTAAGATTTGCAGTACTTACACTTTGGAATTCAAAACATGCACGCTGCACTTGTTATCCTTTGCTTTTCTGCCAAATGCATATTTGCCTTCTTATTAAACACTAAGTCATCCAAAGCAAAACAAATCTCAGGAGTTAACAGCTCCAGGATTTCTTCACTGCATCTAATTCTTTGTTATTGGACTAGAAGTACAGTAAAGACGGTGGCCAAACTAAATTTGTCCTGATTTGTATGCATTTCAAAGGGAGAAGCTACAAAAGTGCCCCTTGACTTATGTTTGACTTCTTTCTTCAAATACCTACTTGAACTTGCACATTTTTGGACCCCTCTCAGAGGAGTTCTGAGAGGTGACACAGCAAACCTGGCGAAAAGTCAGCGCGGGATTAGGAAATTAAAGCAGATCTAAACCGGGTTTATTTGCTTTCACTCAAGGTCTGTCATCACTGTGAGAGCACAGCCATCAGCTGGGGATGCAGTCAGATAGGCTGAGTCCCGCCTGACACTTCAGAGGTATCAAAAAGACAAAAGCCTGTGATTTATACAGCAAATACTCTCCTGCAGGAGACAGAGGCAGAGGGCAGAGAGAAGAAATAGAGTAGCCAAAGAGAGATGGCTCACCAGCAGGCAAGCAGAAGACAGATGGAGGAAATCGGATGAGGTGGATGATGGCAATATAAATTCTCATCCTGACGCTGAAATAACTGGTTAGAAAAATCATCAGCAATTATTCTAAGACATACACAGAACTATTTACCTCAAAAAAGTCACCCAAGTCGCTTAGGAGATAGAAACTAATCACGTAAGGGAGAAGTCAATGACCATAAAAAAGTTCAACTAAAAGCATTTCCTCACTTTCGTTATTTTTGGATGTCCACCATTTACCCATAGTGCTAGAGTAAGAAAAGTTTACTTCTTGTTATATTCTGTTAAATTTTACATAAGACCAAGAAGAACTAAATGATACAGGGAATATTAAATATACAACATATGTATGCATGCATATACTATGGAATAAATATACACTGAAAATAAGTAAACAAATAAATAACCATTTCCATGATTCTTAGATCCAGTTTCTGGAACTGGAGGAATGACTCGTTCATGACATACTCACAGATGCAATTCTTGAAGCGTTGCAAGGCACTAAAGTACAACCTTGTGACAGCAAAATGGACTCCACTAAATGGTTCAAAACATTCTTACCATTCACTCTGGTGATTAGTTCATCATTTTAGTAGAACAAAACTGTGCTCTGTCTTCCCTCTAATTCCCTCTTTAGTCTTTTTCCCAGACTGATACAAACATGAATCTAAATTCTGTTCACGGAATCAACAGACAGGCTCCAAGCATTAAATTTTCTTATGCACCCTGGAACAAGTCAAAGTGGTTTTACCTGTTTTGGCCTCCAGAACTGCTGCACCCAACAGGAGTAGCCATGTCAAAATCATAGTGGTACCCATCTTACCAAGTGTTGTTGATAGAAAGGACCTCAGAATATATAGTCTCTATTTCTGAAGGGGAGTGGCCCTACAGGTCTCTTTTTCTACAGGAGAACAATAAAACAACCACAGTCCTCTGATCTGAAACAAACATATGTTTGATTTGTTATTTAATATTTTGTAACTTCCTGGGGTTTTGCAAAAAGATAACATCTCAAGAGTAACATTTTCCATTGCCTGGAAGGAAATATTTATGCTACCATAGGTTTCACAATCATCTCATTGTACAAAAAAAAAAAAAAAAAAAAAAAGAATGAGTTCCTATCCAAAGATACCTTTCAATTCCAGCTGATGAATCTCAGTATTTTTCTTTCATGGGGAGATTCCCCACTGGCAGTTATCTGGATGGCAGCAGAATCTTGAAACTTCAATGGGCTTCTTCCAGCAAAACAGTAAAAGAGACTTTCCAACTAGTATGATAAGCTTTCCTGGGGAGTCAAGAATGTCCCAAAGCTTCAGCATACTTTAAATAAAATAAGACTTGACCTAGTGGCCCTGTTGAAGTGTGAATGGGGAGTCCCTGAAGAACCTTGCGATTGAAGTCAACACCTCCACCCCCGCAATGAACCCATTCTTTTTTGGCACATTTAATTTCAAGCCAAAACTCAAAATTCACTGAAAGGCTGTTAGATAGGAAAAAAGTGCCAGAGAATCAGGGTCAGCTGATAACCTTTTGTGCAAACACTGTAGAAAAGTGAGTAGATTTTATGCAGGATTAAGAAAATTACGTAGCTTGCAACTTCATTTTATTCTAAAACTTCCTTTGATGCTTTGAACCAGCAAATGAGGGTGGAAATGTTCAGATTTCTGTTAAGAAAATTTCTTAATATATTCCTGTGTTTAATTTTGCACAGTGGCAGTTACACCTGTGTCATTCTTTGAAGAACGAATCCAAAGCTTTTTCACAATATGAAATAATGCTTAATTCTCATTCACCACTCTCTTACCAGAGTGGTTACTTTCCTCTCTTCCTGTGTTTTAACAATTTAACAAGAAAAAGCTGATGAGCATCCTTACCCTGAAGAGCCAGAACGTTGTTCTCCATCTCATTCCTGCCTCTACAGCCATCATGTCTTGGATGGAATCATCCCAAGTTAAAATTGCTGCCATATACAAATTTGTTGCCTCCAGGGACAGCCATCAAGGATGAGAACCAAAGGCCAAAGGCAAAAGAGAATGATCTAGAAGGCCTTTCCACAAAGGCCAACGTTATTGGAATGGAAGAAGGAAGTGTAAAATACAAGAGGCCAAAGACAATGTTGGAAACCTTGAGAGTGAACGCTGAGAAGGGTAAATACGTTTCTTCTTTATCCAAACAACCATATTTGCACATGAATGAGGATATGTACACAACACCTGGTATTCACTATTCATATTCTTCTGGTTTTGACACCTTGAGAAGGCGCAGAAAAAATCCAATACAGCTGACTGGCCAATCAAACACTGCAGTCGGTGAAGCGAGAGTAAGTGATGGATCACAGTTCTTCTCCAAACTCCTGCAATCACTGAAAAGGGTGAGGAGGAAGGGGAACACAAAAGGGATTCCCAGGTGGTTCAAGTGTGAAAAAACATCTTAAGTTGCCCAAGTAAAAGGACAAGATTGCTTAATTAATTCTTCATTACACTCCTCGCTAATGAATTATTAATTTCAAATATCTAGGTATTTCTAAATATCTTTCTAGACATTATCAGACAATGTCTGCACATAGAAATAGATGAATGGTATGTTCCAATTAATCTTAATTAATTAATTAATACAAATACTATACAGCTCGTGTTTTCATCCTTCTCATTGCTTAGATTAGTCTCTTGCAGTAACAGATTTTTGTTCTTAAGGTCTTCTGGCAGCTTGAGGTATTTTCCAGCACATTACTCTGTGAAAGAAGCTGCACTGAGCTTTAAAAACACTTTCTCTTCTGCTGACTGAAAGTGGGGACACTTTGCAGCCATACTGGTTTTGGTGAGGTCACAATGAAGACCACCGAAAGAACAAACAAGACTAATCTGCTTTCAGGTGTGACCACCAGAAAGTACCTACACTGGAAAAAGGGCATCCACAGACTTCTGAAAAAAGGAATGATAGTCTGAATCCAGATGTTATGACGCAATTAGGCAGTTTAGTCTAATTTATTGGGTTACTTGATGGCCTTGTGGGCTCCATTGCCTGTGTCATTTGAAGCACATCATTGCAAACTGATCTGCATTTGGCCAGTGGTGAGGATGCAAGTGGATCAGAACCGTCCACCACTGGATTTATTGGTAGATTTCCCAAATGGGGGAGGACAGGAGGTGGGAAGGAAGGTCTGTGGCAGAGAAATCATTCACCAGGCACATGTAATTTAGAGCATGACCCTTTCATCATCATCAAATGCAGCCCTTGCTGTGCTGAGCAGATCACTGGATTCCCCTGAGTCTGGACAATGTGTGCTCTGCACAACAGGACTAGATGAAAGGCAGGTCACCCTCCTAGATTGTTCTGCCCTTCAAAGGTGGCTGTAGGCCAAGGGGAGGGGGGGAACCTCAATCCTTGTTCCTCATGTGTGGAAAACAACTCACACTTTCTGTGTGCAGTGCCGGTCCCTACGTGTTTGATCCCATCTCCACAACATGGAGAGGTGATGAGAGGCCTACCTGGAATCACGAGGAGAAGGCAGCTGGAAGGAAAAAATGGTACAGGCTGTAAGGATGATTCCTGTCAGAGCTGCCCACATCCTCCTTGTCAGATCAGGATGTCACCCTGGAGTACAGCACACCTTCCTTACACGTCACTGCTTTGACTCTGGCTCACCTCACACTCAGCACATTACGCTGTTCCAAATGAACTTACCCCTTTCATAGCTGGCTGGAAAACAGGAAAGTCTGAAGAAGGGCATTTCTCAATCAATACCAATGACCTTTTCACCTGTATTAAGTAGCTTCTTCCGAACAAATTCTTCTTTTTTTGTTAGTTTTATTTTGTTTTCGCATGGGGATAGGAGACAGGTCACACTTCCTTATGGCAACTTACGTACATTCTCTCCCTCCCCCACTTCACAGGTGTAGAAATGTGTGAGAGCAAGAGCAGAAATCATTGCTTGGAAAAGTCACTTTGTCAGAAGCCACATTTTCCAGCCTGATAATGTGTTAGCCATGAGTTCATACACACAAGTGCCATGTTTGCAAGTACACAAAAAAGAACATTACTTGAAAAAACAAAACAAAACACCATTTTTTTTTATGCTTTTATTACACATTTATCTGACAGATTTGATTATGTTCATCCTCCATACAAAATCTTATAAATGACCTACATCTACTCAGAGAAACGTGTACTTGGGAAGAACCATAGCCCCCAAAGTGAGGGTCGCTGTACAGGAATACTTCTTTATGTGTATTCTTGCTTATGGTTCATTATTGAGATTTATTTACTGCAAAGTAACATTTCTGTTGGACTACTTCACAGGGTATCTCATGGTGCTACATAGGTGTTTTATCTGCATATCAGCAATGGCCAAAGTTCTTTCTCAGGTCACCTAAATCAGACAGACCCTCAACCAAGGGTTCAGCTGAGATGCCCTGAAACGTCCAGCACTGAAGATGCTTATTTGAATGATGGAGTGGAAGAATCAACCTTTCCTTTGCACCTCAGGTATGCTTGGACTAAATTTTAAAGTCAGACTGCTTTATAAGTTCAGTTCATGGTAACATCAGGTATAATCTTGACACAAGACGTTCTTCTGACAAGAAGATGGTGGAACAGTCAAGTAAGAGTTGCCCCTCACACTGATTATTCAAACCCAAATAATGAAGCAGATGGCTGGTGAAAACATCCTTCCACCTGCAAGCCCAGGCTGCCTCTCACATTATCTGGTATGGGATGGGTCTCTGCAGTTTACGCTTCAAAAGAAATCCTCCCACTGTGAGAAGAGCAGCAGCTGCCATCACCATGGCAGTGACAGCCAGGGGGACGTGGGAGCTGGCAGCAGGCACTGAGCTCGGAGATTCCCCTTTTGCCTGGATACCAGAGTCAAGCTCTGTGCACGAAAGAGAAAGAGAGAGGCTTTTACACTTGCTTTGCTGACCTGGTTAATCTCAAAGGTAATTAGGCAAAGAGAACTTGAATTACAGTACTGTGATCTGGGTTAGATCAGAAACCAAATTGTTTTACTGCAAATGATTCAGTGGCCCCATGAAGTGAGTAAAGATTATGGCAAGAAATTAAAGAGTAACTGAGAGTCTGTCATGATTACACTCAGAGAACACAAGATGCCTTTTTCTGACAGTGGAAGTAGCAGATACAGGGAAGCAGCGTGTCGAAGGGGACTTAGAGATTGATTGTTAATGAATGAGAGACATGTAAATCAGGCTCAGCCAGCTTTGGAATATTAATACAAATCCAGCAGGGAGAGGAGTTATAGCTCATCCATCTTTCTGCAGAACTGAATCAATTGCCATTTGACATGTGCAGAACAAAGAATGGATCTGAACTATGACAGAAAGGAAGCAGCTTGTAAACCTAATATAAATATTATATTAAAAAAAAGTATAATCCCCCGTAAGAATCACAGCAGAATTGCAAATAAACGGGTTTCACATCTGAACCGCAATGCAAACACACTGTAACACACGAGAGTCTTACGTTATTTAGGATATTTAAACTTACCAGTGTTCCTGTTCTCAGCGTGAGCTTCCCGAAGCTGCACAGGTCCAATAACAACATTCACCAGTTTCTGGGAAGAACCTGAGTTCCTCTTGAGCCTTCTAACACAGCCCTGATAGCAGCGGGAGGAGTAGTCTCTGTACCTGCACACCACCAGCTTACACTGCAGGTAAACTGATGGGTACTGCTTAGCGAAGGAAAAAGCGTTGAACGAAAACCGAGCAACGCTGTTGCGCGGGGAGGGGTGGGAAGAGTAGGTAGGGTCCTCAACACACCTGGGAAGACATAAACCCAACAGATTAGCTGTTAACCAATAGCTGCTCTTGAATAGAAGCATTAATAACATTACCTTTGTGCAGTAAGTTTCAGGATTAAATACAAAATCAGACATCAGAAGGATGAAGAAAAGCGCGTGCTTTTAGCAAGAAGAGGGATTGTTAGGTGTACCCAGCACAGAAATTTTGGAGCTCAACAAAGTCTGTGTAAATATGGGGAGCTGAAAAATGACTAATGGTTCTGCTGGTTTCT
Source organism: Myiozetetes cayanensis (assembly GCF_022539395.1). Lineage (NCBI taxonomy): Eukaryota > Metazoa > Chordata > Aves > Passeriformes > Tyrannidae > Myiozetetes > Myiozetetes cayanensis. Next base: position 2,678,945 of record NW_026086605.1, on the reverse strand, counting down.
GTGTTTCAGCTGAGAACCTGTTTTGCATTTGAAAATGGGATTGCCTGTGTGCAAAGAGGTCCCTGAAGGTTGCTGAAGAAAGTGTCCTTTTCTACTCTGCAAGCACAAAACTAATTCTAATACTTTTTTGTTGATGTTTTTTGGTTTGTTTTTTTGGTTTGGTTTTTTGTTGTTGTTGTTTTGTTTAGTTTGGTTTTGTTTTTGTTTTTAATAAACATGTTCTTTAGTGCCTCAATGTCCCTTGGTATAAAATTAAGCAAAATGTTTTGGGTTTCTGGAATAACAAGAAAAGGCTAAGGGACTGCTTTTTGAGTAGACAGTTTTTTATTCTTGCTACAATGCAGTAAAACTCTAGTTGTGATGTATGGAAATGCAGAGCCACTGACATCCCTACATTTCATACATTGATTTCAGAAACAAAACCAGACTTCAATTTCTGCACTTGAGAAGAAATCTCAGTGCAGATCCTTGAGTGAAATCTCAGGGCTTGACTGCAACTTCTGAATGGCAGTTCTTTGTCATACTGTATTTTATTCAGGCTTTGCCAAAAGGTTGCTGTTAGAACTATATTTGTACTGAGGATTGCAACCAGTGTACACTGGCCTTAAATCACCTCTTTCACAAATTAAGCTCTTTCAGAACTATCCATGTACTTTCAAAGCAATTCTTTAGAAAATCCTTACCCCCTTCTGATCAGTTCATAGGTCTTTGTTCTAAAATCGCTAGGATCCGGTGATGCCACGCAGGTGTCCACAAACACTATCAGATTTTGGTCAGAGCTGTGCAGAGATGCTTGGAGGAACAAATTCTGATTCAGGTCAATGTAGTAGGGGAAGCTCTGCACCGGCCACAGGAAAGATGAGGAGTTGTAGAACGCCAAGTTCACGTCGTATCTGCCATACTGGGTTTCTTTGACGTCGGTGTTGTCAATGGCAGTGTACACTGCTTGCACCCAGGTGTTCTGGATCATTTTGCAGTTGACATGTAGGTGAAGGTCCTTCTGCCTTTTGACGGTGTAACTGGGAGCAGAGGCTTTTATCACGTTGGAGTAGGTGATGGTTTCGTTGTCGCTCTATTTGACACATTAAATGAGGACAAAATTACCACTTGTGGTCATGTTCACTTGTGTACTATAAACTTCTGTATGTGCCAGGTCTTAGAATTAGTCAGAAAGAACATGTCATACTCAAAAATACCTAAGCATCTGTGTGGCATTGCTCACCTAACTCTCCCCTGTGCTCTGCTCTTGTTCTCTAAAACATCACCCTGAAATAGATACAGAGATTTCCTAAACCCTGGAAAGGATAAATAGGAATATTGAACAAACTTTAGCCTCCAGAAACACGTGATTATCTCCTGTGCTTTGAACGCCTGTGGCCTACTACACCCTTTGCAATTCAAGACAGTTTTCCAAATGTCTATTATAAATTCCCATGCCCAGAGCTCTCCCAAACACCAACCTGTCTGTGCGTGCCGCAGCCGTTGTAGGGAATGTTGAATATCACCGCCGTTGATGTAATTGTTGGTCTGCAGTTGGAGTCAGGCAAGCTGATGCTACTGACTAGGTAGCCCTGTGACTGGAGATAGTGTCTGTCTACAACTGCTCGCATGGAGGTGGGGTAGCACGCAAGGGCTAGGGAAGAACATGAGAACTATTAGAGACTCCAGGTGCTTGATAATGCCTGCAAATTGCAACTTCAACAAATGCAATACCCGCTATCATCTAAAGATAAGCCAAACCGCTTACTGTCGCACTTTGGACTTGGATATGAGGAAGCAATAGTCTCTGACGTACTTCAGCTGACCTTCAGTTACTGCCCTGGCAAAAACATGTGGCTTACAATAGCTTTTTGCTTAGACCTTGAGCCTCTATCACCACTCACACAAAAATGCTAAGAAGTGGGAGTTTTTCCTGAACAAGAATCCAAAATGCATTGTGGAAGGTGTAGAGCTGAAGTTTCAGGATGGTTTAGAGAAGCACAACTTGGCTGGGAGGGGATCCTGATGCTGTCTCCATGATGCTTCACTGAGTCCATGACGTGAAAAGCAAGGATTCCATGGAGAGTTTGGCCTTTGTGGAGTGAGATGTCTGATAACAAGGACCTACTGGCAACACACAGCCTCTTGAGAAGCACTTAAAAAGACAAGAGAGCCAACTGTTTGTGTTGGGGAGGTTGTGAGTGTGCTTGAGATACACCTTAGCATAGGGACTGCAGGACAGTACTGGAACAGGTCACCCAGGGAAGTAGCTTTGAGTATTTCATCCCTTGGACATTTCTAGAGACACAGCTAGATAATGGACCTGACCAGGTGTTGGCAAGACCTCTGCTTTAAATAGTTGGACACAGAAACCTCCAAAAGTCCTTTCTAGCCAATATTTCTATGATCCTATGAAAATTTGCCCAGAAAGGTACAAAAAAATGTATGAACTGTGATGTGATACAAAGAAATATGAATTTAGAAAGCATGATAGAAAATATCTAGAGGCAATTAGATTGATACTGAAGATTTTTTTAAGAAGAAAAAATAATTATTGTCTGAAAGTGACTGATCAATAATCAGCTACAAAATTCAAGTTGGAATGTCATCTATGTGGGATTTCTTCAACCAAAGCAAACCATATTTATATGGTAAACAAAATCAGTGTATAAAAAAAGAAAAGAAAGCATTACAAACAGAATGGAATTATGAATAGAATGGAAACTTACTGGCATTCTGGTCTGCTGGGAAGGACTGATACTGAGCCCGAAACCTTCCATTGGAATATCTGGAGTCACTGTAAAACTTGACAGCCATGAAGTTTGAGGATGACCTGTACGTAATTTTAGAAGTAGAACAAATTCCTCCAAGTAGAGATGAAGTATTGGGTGGCCCATCATAGATCTCAATATAGTCATACAGGCATCCACCTTGCAACCTGAGGAAGAAATTTGAACGTGTAAGAAAACGCATTTGGTAAACTTTGGGTTTTAAATGCTGAACAAACAATAAAATAAGATTCTGCATTCATGCAATTCCCATGTGTATTTATCACTCACTTAGAGGATGGGAAACGTGCCCAGGAACTGCAGATGCAGTTGAGATTTTGAATCTATTTATTGCCCAGTAGAAAGTGGTTTACTTACTGAACACTTTCAAATGTGAGCATAATGCGGAAATTATTGGCTACTTGTATTTCCCACAAACAATCTGCTTTCTCCGGATAATTCAAAGGATAAGGACTCTCAAACGTCCCGGAGGGAGTAAGAAGTAGGCTGCCACAAAAGAATCTTTTGTCTAAAAAAACAAAAAAGAAAAAAGAAAAGAAAAGAAGACATGATTCACTTATATTTAATTATGTTAAAAAAAAAATATATATTGTATATAATCAAGTCAAAGCAAGAGGAGGTTAAATTTCAAAAGAAACTGAATGGTTGTTCTCTTCTAAGACTACAGGTGTGATTATCTCTTCAAAGAGTTATGACTGACCCTTGCAGTTAGGCTTCAGTCATACATGTGTCAGGGAAAGTCATGTCATGGTCCAAAAACCTTTAAATCAGAGAAGAAACAAAAGAAAATCTCCCACATGATCACCACAGTCTGAAATCCATCCCCAGAAACACAGTCACACAAGCAGCAAAGTCCGGTGTGTAGGATTTAAACAATATCAATAAGGATTTTTTCCCTAAATATTGCAACATGCAAATGTTGCATCTCACAGCTACTAAATAGTAACTAAATCACCTCCAAAATAATGCCTCAGAGAAACAGAAGAAAACACACCAACCTGGAATAGTTGTTGGAGGGCGAGGGGTGCCCATGGTTGCGGCATCTGTAAGGGAGGAAGAGAAAGAAGCAAGTGAGGCCCTGGTGGATGAAGGAGCTCCTGGGCCCAGGCCCCTGGAGTGGGGGGAAAGCAGCAGTCACACAAATATGAACTCACGTGTCGTCCAAGTGTCCCATATGTAGCCTGTTGTGGTATCTGCAGGAGAGGAAGAGAAAGAGGCAAGTGAGGCCCTGGTGGATGAAGGAGCATGGCCAGGTTTTCTCCCAGTGCCGGGGAAGTTGGTGCCCCCGTGTCACACGGACAATGGGGACCTTGGGGGTCTGAGAGAAAGAGGTTGGCCCAAAAACCATAAAATCAGAGAAGAAACAGAAGAAAATCTCCCACATGATCAACATAGTCTGAAATCCATCCCCAGAAACACAGTCACTCAAATGGCAAAGTCCCGTGTGTAGGATTTAAACAATATCAATAAGGATTTTTTCCCTAAATATTGCAACATGCAAATGTTGCATCTCCCACCTACTAAATAGTAACTAATTCACCTCCAAAATAATGCCTCAGAGAAACAGAAGAAAACACACCAACCTGGAATAGTTGTTGGAGGGCGAGGGGTGCCCATGGTTGCGGCATCTGTAAGGGAGGAAGAGAAAGAGGCAAGTGAGGCCCTGGTGGATGAAGGAGCTCCTGTGCCTGGGCTCCTGGAGTGGGGGGGGAAAGCAGCAGTCACAAAAATATGAACTCACGTGTCGTCCAAGTGTCCCATATGTAGCCTGTTGTGGTATCTGCAGGAGAGGAAGAGAAAGAGGCAAGTGAGGCCCTGGTGGATGAAGGAGCATGGCCAGGTTTTCTCCCAGTGCCGGGGAAGTTGGTGCCCCCGTGTCACACGGACAATGGGGACCGTGGGGGTCTGAGAGAAAGAGGTTGGCCCAAAAACCATAAAATCAGAGAAGAAACAGAAGAAAATCTCCCACATGATCACCACAGTCTGAAATCCATCCCCAGAAACACAGTCACTCAAATGGCAAAGTCCCGTGTGTAGGATTTAAACAATATCAATAAGGATTTTTTCCCGAAATATTGCAACATGCAAATGTTGCATCTCACACCTACTAAATAGTAACTAATTCACCTCCAAAATAATGCCTCAGAGAAACAGAAGAAAACACACCAACCTGTAGTACCTGTTCTGTAGGCCTTGGTTGCGGCATCTGTAAGGGAGGAAGAGAAAGAAGCAAGTGAGGCCCTGGTGGATGGAGGAGCATGGTCAGGTTTTCTCCCCATGCTGGGGATGATATTGGTGCCACTCTGTCACAGGGGCAATGGAGAGCTTAGGGCTCTAAACAAAGGGTGGTCTTGCCTGGTGGGAGCCATCAAAAGCATATTCCTGAACACGTCTCCAAGGCACAGCTAATTGTGGCCAACAAGGGGCCAACTGTGGAAAGAGTGCTGGTAGGTGTGGAGGAAAAGCCAAGGTACCTGAGCAAACAACACCGGCATCTTCACTGTGGCGACAGTTGTGGACGCCCCAGCCGTTGTGGCTGCACTGGAAGAGGGAGGACTCCCAGCCTGCACAGTTCACATCGTCCAGGTAGATCTCGCCACTGCCTGGCCCAAAGGCACTGTTTGATGGTGCAGAAACAGCAGAGCCACATCCCAGCTGCCTGCACACAACCTGGGCGTCCCTCAGGTCCCAGCCGTCATCGCAGACGGTGCCCCGGCCCCCCGGGAAGGAAATTTCTACGCGCCCCTCACAGCGGTTCCTGCCGTCCACCAGGCTCACAGTGGCACCTTGGAAAGGGGCAGAAATGGAAAACTTGAGGAGACCCTGCAGCACACAGGCTCCTGCTCCTGCCAGGGCCTTGGCAATGCTCTGTGGGTTCCACCACTCCCACCATCGGCCTCATTAGGCTGTGCTTTTCCCAGGCTCTGCCCTCCCACACAGAAGAGCAAAGGCCAACCTCTGCAGCACTTAGTGGCTCCGAAAGAGAAGGGGCCCGAAAAACAAGGAGAAATTCAGACCCACCTGGGGGAATGGTGGTGGTGAACCATGGTAGGGTTGTCCCTTCGGTTGGGGTTGTGGGGTATGCTGGAGAGGAAGAGAAAGAGGCAAGTGAGGCCCTGGTGGATGAAGGAGCATGGCCAGGTTTTCTCCCAGTGCCGGGGAAGTTGGTGCCCCCGTGTCACACGGACAATGGGGACCTTGGGGGTCTGAGTGAAAGACGTTGGCCCAAAAACCATAAAATCAGAGAAGAAACAGAAGAAAATCTCCCACATGATCAACATAGTCTGAAATCCATCCCCAGAAACACAGTCACACAAGCAGCAAAGTCCCGTGCGTAGGATTTAAACAATATCAATAAGGATTTTTTTCCCAAAATATTGCAACATGCAAATGTTGCACCTCTCACCTACTAAATAGTAACTAATTCACCTCCAAAGTAATGCCTCAGAGAAACAGAAGAAAACACACCAACCTGGAATAGTTGTTGGAGGGCGAGGGGTGTCCATGGTTGTGGCATCTGTAAGGGAGGAAGAGAAAGAAGCAAGTGAGATCCTGGTGGATGAAGGAGCATGGTCAGGTTTTCTCCCCATGCTGGGGATGATATTGGTGCCACCCTGTGACAGGGGCAATGGAGAGCTTAGGGCTCTGAACAAAAGGGTGGTCTTGCCTGGTGGGAGCCATCAAAAGCATATTCCTGAACACGTCTCCAAGGCACAGCTAATTGTGGCCAACAAGGGGCCAACTGTGGAAAGAACGCCGGTAGGTGTGGAGGAAAAGCCAAGGTACCTGAGCAAACAACACCGGCATCTTCACTGTGGCGACAGTTGTGGACGCCCCAGCCGTTGTGGCTGCACTGGAAGAGGGAGGACTCCCAGCCTGCACAGTTCACATCGTCCAGGTAGATCTCGCCACTGCCTGGCCCAAAGGCACTGTTTGATGGTGCAGAAACAGCAGAGCCACATCCCAGCTGCCTGCACACAACCTGGGCGTCCCTCAGGTCCCAGCCGTCATCGCAGACGGTGCCCCGGCCCCCCGGGAAGGAAATTTCTACGCGCCCCTCACACCGGTTCCTGCCGTCCACCAGGCTCACAGTGGCACCTTGGAAAGGGGCAGAAATGGAAAACTTGAGGAGACCCTGCAGCACACAGGCTCCTGCCAGGGCCTTGGCAATGCTCTGTGGGTTCCACCACTCCCACCATCGGCCTCATTAGGCTGTGCTTTTCCCAGGCTCTGCCCTCCCACACAGAAGAGCAAAGGCCAACCTCTGCAGCACTTAGTGGCTCCGAAAGAGAAGGGGCCCGAAAAACAAGGAGAAATTCAGACCCACCTGGGGGAATGGTGGTGGTGAACCATGGTAGGGTTGTCCCTTCGGTTGGGGTTGTGGGGTATGCTGGAGAGGAAGAGAAAGAGGCAAGTGAGGCCCTGGTGGATGAAGGAGCGTGGTCAGGTTTTCTCCCAGTGCCGGGGAAGTTGGTGCCACTCCTATGGTGTCACATGGGAGATTGTGAGCAACTTCTCAGCAGGATGTTCGTCTGGTGTGGGAGTAAAGAAACCCAGAACACACCTCCAAAACATTTTCTTTTCAATCAGATGAGTCCTCATTTTTTGTGTACCCTGCCATGTTTCCTTCACTGGAAACTTTCAGGGTTAGGTTGGACATATCTCTGGGCATCCTCTGGTTGAAGCTGTCTCTCCTTATTTTTGGACTAGATGATTTCTAAAGTTCCCTTCCAGTCCAAATCATTCTGTAAGTCCATGATTCTGTGAGTGTATTATTCTTGGGTTCTTGTTGTCCACAGCTGCTTTCAGTGACTCAATTTGCAATGCATGTAATAAATAAATTCAGATGAGGTATATTTTCCCTAGAGAGCTGCACCTTTTGGATGCAGGACAAAGCTCTCGAGCAAGGTCTCTGGAAATTAGGAAGTATCTAGCAATGCCATATTCCAGAAAGATTCACAAAATTATCTTTTCAGTGAACCAAAGCCTGTCAACAGAGACAACTGAGGGCAAATCTACCATTTAGCAAATCTATTTTTCATATATGAATGTTTGAATTAATGCTTGGTCAGACTAAAGAAAATAGCTTGGATTTTTGAGTAATATATTAAATTTCAGTGACAATTCCTAGTGTGTATTTGCTAAGAATGGACAGAAAGTGCTAGGAATTCAATAAACTAAACATTGCACTCTTATTGTCAGCCTAATAAAGAAAAACACTCAAAGTTTTCATGACTGGGTGTGAGTAATACAGAGTAGTTGTGGAACTTCCTTAAATCTGTCCTTGTAATTTGAAATACCCCACAGTACTTTTAGTTGCTGAACACATGTTTTTCTGCAATTGTGGTTTTGTTCTGTAAACTTAAATGTGTAGCATAAAAAAAAAAAAAAGTAAAACAAGCACAAAGAAAACTTGCATTTCATATCTAAAAAGAAAAATGTATTCAAGATTTTCATGTAAAAACAAATCAGGGACATGCTTAGTCATGGTCCCTGATTTGAGAGAGCATTTTAGAAGTGCTGTATTTTTCTCAAACCTTTTTTATTTTGAGTAGCACACAAAAAGTACTTGGTAATTCCCACACATTAAAAAAGTGACTTTATACAGTGAGACACGTATCAGAGGTTAATGTAAAAGAACAACAAACAACAAGCACTGAATAAATTCCTCCTTCATTTCTAGGTTGGGTCAGGTAATCTATATTGGGCTGCATTATTAAAATACATATTTTTGTAGGGGGAAATTATTTCAGAAAGACAGAGTAACTTTAATAAGTAATGATTCATGCATTCTTCAAAATTGATTTAAAACAAACAAAAAATCCCAGTGCTCCCTCCAACCCTTCCCAAATTAAATGACTGTCTTTAAGAAGTGATGTGTAAAGCCATGGGTTTGAGTCACACTGTTATGTTTATATAATGTGGTTTATTCAAATCATCCCTCATCTGAATAATACTCAGTAATTCATTGTGTGTGTGAGTCAGGCTGCCTACAAAAATTTCAAACTCTGACTTGTTTTTGATATTGCTCTTTTGGCTTCTCTGTTCTCTGGTTTTATTGCTTTAAATGTCTCTTGTTCTGACTTCCTTGGACTAGTTTTTTTTTTCCCCTCTGTTTTCTGTTTTTATAATTCAAACCTTTTTAACTCTTTTTATGAAAGCAGAGGGCAAAACTGGCAACACACACTATATCACCACACTTCCCAGGGATACAATGGATGGGTTTTTATTATGTATAGCTACAAAGAACAGTGAACAGACAGGTGCCCGGATCAGAAGAAATTCCTAGCAGGAATATAACATAATGCACACATCTGGGACCTCCTGACACTGTACAGGACAGCAATTGTGTCTTTCTATTGCACTTCCATTAAATTATATAAAGCTAACAAGTATTGGGTGCTTCCATGTGCATTTGCAAGGTTGGAGTGTAGTAAAGCAAATATGCATTACAGCCAAAGAAACTATATTCCCTCTTAATTCCATACTGAAAACCACAAATATATAGGAACAAAGTCTTTCAGTAGTATTTTCACAGTCACATTCTTTTTAAAATTTAGTTTAAACTATGCTGCAAGACACTACTGCAAAACAGTAATAATTTCATCACACTAAATTATCTTCAACACAAATAATACTTAATCACGATATCAGATCACAGCTTTAATAAGACAACATGATGTTAACCTAATTTCAATCTGCCTTACTTCAAATCTTTGGAAAACACTGATTAAACTGGCATGTGAGTTCCATCTGTAGAACCAGCGTAGAGAAGTGGCACGGGCTTTTTCCTACCTTTTCTGGAATCATTGGGGTTAGGTGAGGTGGCACCCAGGAGTGCTGCATTTAAGAGGAATGACACCAGCAAGGCTCTGGTGGTGCCCATCCTGCCAGGAGATCCCAGTAAAACTGAGCATTAGTATTTATACCCTGCACCTGTAAAAGAGTGAGGCTCCAAGGGTCAGCCTGGCCGGCCCTATCTCAGATCAGGCAATATTTTTTATGACTACCAGATCTTTACAGAATGATTGCACAAGAGTAGCAAAGCTTCTGTTTGCTCGATAATTTGTGCTTCTCAGGAAGTAGAACTAGGGGGGAAACGAAACTCCAATCCAGGCAGAACCGGCAGATGGCCTTATTACAAATTATCTTAACTGTATGTACAGGCCCAGTGTTACCTTTGGAACCAGAATGGTGAATGTATGTATTTCCTTGCCTCAGCTATCACAGTGTTATTTTCTTACTGCTAATAGATAATTACTTACTTAAGCAGACTGTAAAACATTGCAAGGTGAGGCAGTAATTTCCAGCAGGCTTTCTTCAGCAGAGTGTCCTGGTCTTATAAATGTTTATACTTCTGTTCTCCATTTGAAACTGCAGCCTTGTTTCCCTGCTGTTTGTACATAAACAACATCATGAGTGGGATTATGTCACATATCAAAAGTAAATTAATGGCAGCTATTTGTAACATACCCTCATCTGCAGGCCTCTGTTGAGCTTGCTCTGCTTTGCCAATGCCTTCCTTCAACCTACCACTATGGTCCTCAGCTGCATCTGCCAACAAGACTCCCTTCCATCCTTCGAATCACATAGTTTATAAAAAAGGAAGAGGAGTATGGGTGAAACTAAACTCAAACTTCCTGTTGAGCCGGGGTCCTTGGCTGGTCTATGCAAAGTCTTCATGGATCTATAGATCACTCAGGCCACAACAGCCCAGAATCCTGTTTGCTGGAGTCACTGTATTGCACCTCTACTGCTGTTCCTCATCTGATGAGGAGAAATAGAAGTCAGCTAAAAACAAGCCAGTTGTTGGTCTAATATTCTTTTCTTCACTCTCCTTTCAGGCCATGCCTCTCTGTTCATTTTGGTTGTGGTGCAAACTGCAACCGTAACGCAATAGTTGACATAACTCAATATTCCTGCTGGTACATTCCAACCTTCCTTCTGCAGAGAGGCACAGCTTGGGTGTAGAGACAAAGGGGATAAAGAGTCCTCTTTCTGCAAACCTTCACAGTGCTAGAATAGAGGAAAGAAAGACAAAAGGCATGAGTCCAGAAACAAAATCAGAAGCTGTCAAAGCTGTTGCTGAGAAGAGCAAACAAACTGGAGGACAATGGTAAATACAACTGATTGTACTCAGATGTTAATGAAGAAATGTAAGCATGAACATTGCTATTCACAGCTCTACTTCCTGACAAAAGCAAAAACAATACCATGTGCTCAGTGGAGTGATCACACACTGTCGTTGGGAAGGGGCTATGGGATCATAGTACTGCCTCTAAATTCTTGAAGAATAAGACCTTTGTACCGACCCTGCAGCCCAAGCATCTGGAAAGCAGTTTTGCAGAGAAGGCCCTGGGGGTCCTGGTGAATGAAATGGCCATGAGGCAGCAATGTGCCCTTGCAGCAAAGTCAGCCAGTGGCAACCTGGTGCTGCCACTAACAGAGGAGTGCTGCCTGAAGGTCAGGGCAGTGATTCTTACCCTCTACTCAGCACTGGGGAGACACACCCGGGGTGCAAGTTCCAGTCCTGGGCTCCCCAGTACAAAAGACACGGATGGACTTAGAGGAGCAAGTCTAGCAGAGATGATTAAAGATCTGGAGCATCCCTCATATGAGGAGAGGCCAAGAGAAGAGAAGGCTCAGGGAGGTCTCATCAGTGTGTACAAATAGATGATGGGGTGGAGTAAAGACAGAGCCAAACTCTGGTTTGTGACACGGTGAACAGAAAATTTATGGATGATACCAAGGAGGTTCCACAATAGAGAAGGCCTAAATGCACTGTGGTTAAATTTATCCACAATAATTAAATCTTCTAGGCATGGTTCTTGAACACCAGCTTGGCTGACAGGCTTCTTTCCAGGCCTCAGGCATTTCAGCTGACTGGTGCATTTCTGGCACATTCAGTGAAAGGTCTTTAACTTATATGAGGGCCTATGCCTTGATAACAGGCACCTTTGACTTACAGTTGCTAAAAGGCCAGAATTCTCTGCAGATAATGTACCTTAGGTTATCTCTCTTTCCTATTGCACATGCTGACATCAGAGCAGCACAAAGTATTCTGCAAAATAAAGTACCATAAAAGTCTGCAAATAATGGGGATTATTAGGATGCATTCCTGACAGCATATCAGCAATCCATTGGTGTTCTCAAATCAGAAATAAATGGCAACTACTGCCTCAGCTCTTGACCACCTATCACTGAGACAGAATATGTAGGATCGGATTTGTCTTACTGTAATAAAAAGGCATCAGGAACAAGAAACCTGAAGAAGTTTGTCTAAGAAAATCAGCTTCAATTGACTCATGATATCTGCCATCAGAACTCAGCTGTTTGCTGGAACAAGTGTTCAATAAACTATACTGTTATACTTGGAATTAAAGAAAAAAATATGATCTTTTTTTATGCAATTTCAGTAAAAAAATTTCAGCTTCAAACTACTGAAGATTGAGTTTTTCAGTCACAGTTGACATTTTTAGTGGTACTTAGAGCTGTTGGAGACTATAGAAAGCTCTGCTGTCTCCACTGATCAATAATCAGTCTTCACAGTGATCCTGCCCAGGAATGCTCTGCAGGACTTCAATTCTTCAATATTTTCCAATTCATTTTGTGTTGCACACAGGTAGGTAATACCCCATCAGGGGAGCCCCCAGTACTGCTCACATTTTTACTCTTAGTCTGCTTTACTTCTTCCCTACTACAGGAAAAATGTTTGGTTGTAAGTCTAAGGAGGCAGCAAAAGATAAGTATCAGAAATCTTAAGAAGAGTCATTCACAGGTGAAATCGATCTGTACAGCACCCATACCCACCACTAACATTTGGGTGCTGTCCTGGCTGGGTAGGGTCTCATATCCAGCAAAACCCATAGTATGAACAGAGTCATCTCCCTCATGACATGACACACCTGCATTTTGGTCCCAAAATGAATGAAGATCTTTGACAGCCCTGCATTTAAAGGGTTTCTGGCAAAGGGCGTGAGAACAATTTCAGCAAATGCTTCTTATGGGCCATATCTGCTCCTGCCTTACATGACCATGCAGCTGCATTCTTTAAATCTGCTTTATGTCTGATCCTCAAGCCTGGCTTTTGGCTTCCTTTTTACACTCCCCTATTCAAATCACCCTGAGTTCTTTGAAGCGCTTTTAATTGAGTGATCTTCCGTCTTCCTTTTATGCCTGTTTCTTTTCTGAGCTGTACTGAGACAAAATACACCTGGCAGTAGCAGCTGGCCACTGAAAGAGAAGCTGTGAACAGAGAAGTCGATTTGGTTCCAAGATTTCCAGCTCTTCAGTGTTTCCATCTGTTACCCTTCATGCCCCGACCTTGCCTTCAAACCAGAAGGACCAGCAGGAAGGAAATGATGCTACTAGTTACTAAAGGGGATTGCTCAAGGAAAGTCATCTCTTCAGATGCCCTGAAAATGTATTTGAAGCTAACTCACTGGCCACAATAGTATATCCTTGCCAAGGGTTTTTGTTCAGCCTATTTACCTCCCAGAACCTATCATGATCTAAAAAAAAAACCCAACAAACAAACAAACAAACAACCCAAACCCCCATCAACCAAACAAAAACACACAACCCTCCCCCAAACAAAAAACAAACAAAACCACAAAACCTAAGAAATCCATAAACAAATCCACAAACACAAAAACCCAAACCTAAACAATCCACAAAAAAACCCCCAAAACAAACCTTAAGGCAATTTTTCTTCTGGCTAAACACAGAAATGCAAAGAAAAAGCTGAATTAAGCTAACTCAAAAACAATCACCTCTATTTACTTGGGATGTTAGTAGTTTAAAAAAAATTTTTTCTAAATAAGAATTCCTTCGTGTGGTGTAACTGTGGTACCATGTCTTGCTGTATTTGTGTTTCAAGTCTGGAAAAGTCAGGCTTGCTGGTTTTAGACTTTCCTGTGCTCAAGCCCACCCAAGCCTTTCATATAAATGCTTTTCATATGAAAATTGTGTGCCTTGGTTTGTCACTTAATCTAGAACTGGATTTTGTTTGTATCTATCATAATTCTTAACGCTTCTTAGTACTTTTTATTGCTTTTCTTCCTTGTACTAATCAAAGATCTGAAAGCATCAAGCATCTTGACTTAATGTGCAGTTTTAGTAATTAAATTCTGCACCAAAGAAAAAATTATCAATTTTTTAAAAAGTCATCCTATCTCCAGTCTAATACTCAATGCAACATAATCTAGTTTTCCGAGCTGTGTGTCTTATTTTCTCTGAATCAAAAATTTAGCAAGATAGAATGTGAAATGTAGTATTTGCCATTTCCTTTTATCTTCCTTTTTTTTTTTTTTCTATTTTTTTCCCCCACCTAGCTGGGCAGATCGTTTCTACCAGTGTGTTTTTTATGATATGAGGGGTGCTCTACATCTGACCATCTGAGGCAACACGAGCTTGGCATTTACTGAACAGATGGGCAATGACAGCCATAAATATCTCTCACTTGTTTCTCCCCCATTCCCCATCCCCAGGCACTATACAACAATTTGGAGGCAGGGAAAAGGAGTTAGTAAATTTTGCCTCAGCAAATGAAGTCAGTGTACACACATAAATTTCTGTATCAGGTGTTACACGATGGCAGCTACGTCTTGACATTTAACTGCCAGCCAAGAGAAATCGTCAAAATCAAACATTTTAATTAGCAAATGTTTAAATAAGTTACATGCATAACTTTTTAACTATGACTGGTCTCCCAGATTCTTTGAAAATGACTGAGGCAGTCGAGTGTTTCCCTTCACCCCTGCGAGATCAGGCATCCAATACACTTCTCACTAACCATTCTGGAGATGTTTGCTGAAACACTTACTGCTGGAGCGATGCGCTCAGCTTACACATTTCACAATGAGGGTGCATATTGAGGGCAAACATACCTCAATTTCCACGGTGGGAAAATCCCAAAGGCCAAGCCAGAGTGGGCTACACCTCCCTGCAGAGCCAATACCACGCAGTAGGTTTTGCTCTTCAGCATTGAAAGGCAGCAATGCTCTCAGGTAGGCTGAGGGAGCGGTAAGGTCTGCCCAGCGGGCTCCACTTTGTGCTTGCTGTTGTATAAATAACCAAGAATTAGTATAAAGAAGAGAGCCCAGGAGCTGGCTGTGCCATAATTCCTAGGCAGGCACTGGCCACGGTGATTGCCTGCCCAAGTGCTCACAGCCCAACCCAGGCACTTCAGTGAACACATCTTGTTAGGTAACGTGAGTTTTGTACTGGTCTATTTGTCTAAAAATAACAGAAAGAAAAATGTGGGAAAGGTGGTGGGGACACCTTAGAGTGAAGGCATATAAAATTTTTTTTTTTTTTTTGGTTTTCATTGACTTTCAGATTTAATAGATTGATTGCAAGCTCGACAAATATGGTCCAAGAAGAAGCTTGGATCAATAGAAATATTCAAAGTACTCACAAAAGACTCTGCATTGTGTTTGCAAGTTATCTGTTGTAAGAGTCTCATACATCTCATCCCCTGAATGATCTATATTCTTTCCTTGAGGATTTCACTGTGCTGCAACTGCTTTGCCCTTGGTGTTCCCTGGTTCACGTGAACTCAATAACACAATGAATTGATTTTTTCTTGTCATAAGCATTCATGAGTCACCCCTTGAAAAAGAAAAAGACAATAGCCATTGACTTATTCCATTGTTCTCTTCGTAGCTGCCCCCTTACACTGTAGGAAGATTGGTGTCACTTTGAACCAAGAACTCGAGATAAGAATAGTAATAATATGGCCTTTGACTGAGCTCAAGATCAGCAGCCTTGAAAGAGAAATAAGTGCTACCACAAGCCTTTTCCACCAAAATTTGGTGGAGCACTTAAGGAAAGAGTGGTTAAAAAGTGTGAGTAGATGTCAATTATTAACAATCATTACCTGCATTTACTAAGAACACTACAATGACTACACTATTCAACCTGAAATTTAAGATATGATATATAACTGGAGAAGACATACATAGCCAAGGAATGGTGAGGAAAACCTCAGACCTTAATGCAAATATGACAGTGTAAATACAACTGTGGGGAGGTTGATATACTTTCTCTTCATTCAGTATTTAATAGAGAGAAATTTATAGAGACAGTTGGTGTTTTGCTGCAATTATATAGGTTGTAGTTGCATGATAACAGAAATTTATTAGAAACCATTAGCTACTCCACATAGTTTAGTCATAAATATTAAGTATGTCTGAACAGCTAAACTTTCATCCTCAATCTATATTATCTCTTAGCCCTCTTTCCCTTCAAGACCCTTCCTAAGAAAATTCCCCTCTGGCTTTATGCGAATACTTTTTATCACATTGGCACCTGATAAGTCAAAGGTGTTGAACTCTGATAGAAGGGGTTTTCCCTTGAGAAGTTTTGAACATGTTCCCAGCACCCTCAACTCCTCTTCATCAAACTTTAGCTCCAGACCCTTTCCAAGCTCTGGACACACTCCAGCACCTCAGTGACTTTTTTGCAGTGGGGGGCCCAAAACTGCACCCAGGGTCTGAGGTTCCTCACCAGTGCTGACTCCCTGGTTGTCCTGGACATGCTGCACGATGGCACTAGGGATGATCTGCTCCATAACCTTCCCTGGCACCACGGTGAGGCTGATGGGCCTGGAATTCTCCAGATCATCTTTCCAGCCCTTATCAAAGATGGGTGTCACGTTTGCTCACTTGCAGTTGAGTGGGACCTCCCCAGTC
The DNA here is from genome assembly GCF_022539395.1 of Myiozetetes cayanensis. Classification (NCBI taxonomy): domain Eukaryota; kingdom Metazoa; phylum Chordata; class Aves; order Passeriformes; family Tyrannidae; genus Myiozetetes; species Myiozetetes cayanensis. Next base: position 2,662,483 of record NW_026086605.1, on the reverse strand, counting down.
AGCCAGGACTGCTGGGGAATGATGGAAAGTGGCTCAGTGAGCACTTGCACCAGCTCCCTGAGTACCCTGGGGTGGATCCCATCCAGGTCCAGAGACTCGTGGGTGTTCGAGTGGTGCAGCAGCTCCTCTTGGACCATTTCCCCTTGGATCACTGAGGCTTAACTCTGCTCCCTGTCCCTGACTTCCAGCTCAGGAGGGTGGGTAACCACAGGACAACTGGTCTTACCTTTGAAGGCTGAGGCAGAGAATACATTAAGTACCTCAGCCTTTGTCAGCATATTTCCCTTCACATCCATAAAAGGAAGGAGATTCTCCTTAGCCCTCCTTTTGCTGCTAATGAATTCACAGAAACATTTTTAATTGTGTTTTACAGCATCAGCCAGAGTAAATTCTAGTTTGGCTTTGACCCTTCTGATGTCCTGCCTGTATGACCTCATGGCATCCTTGTAGTCCCCCTGATTTTCCTGCCCCTTCTTCCAAAGGTCTTAAATGTTGCAGTGAAGGTGCCAACGGTCTGTTGACTCAGGTGGAGCAGACCTGAGAGCAGACACTGAAAGTTCATTTTAACCTGCCTTGGCCACAGTCCCAGGACAGCCTTATCAGACACAGTCCAGCACTAGGGATGAAAATGCCCTTTCCAGAGACCTCAAAGCAAAGCTGCTCTGATGGCTCAGTAGCTGAGGATCTCTCAATATCTCTCCCTCCAGCACGTTCCATCCACAAAATTTATTGCTTATTGGGGAAACAGGCCGAGAAAAAGTGTAAAGAAGGGAAGGGTAAAGGTACTTACTATTTGTGCTGCCTTAGGAGCGTGTTTATCTTATTCCCAATAAGATGCAAAAAAATTTGCCTGCTCCTGCAAAGATTGCTGGTGTGGGGTATAGTGTTTTGAAATCGGAAAATGAGGTGCTAAAATCGTCTTCGGCTTTTGAGAGGGATTTGGGAGAGAGTGAATAAACGGACTACTGAGAATGAGTTGCTCAGGGCGGAGGTCAGAGAGCTTAAATTGTTGCTTTCGGGAAGTGATAAGAAACTACAGTTAAAGGATTAGTCGGGAAACCTTCAAGTCCGTATCTAATTTCGACACCGAGATTTACAGCAGTGATAGCGAGGATGATGATGAATGTGTGGAGGTTTTGGATACTGAGTGCCAGGCATTCTCGGAGTGACAGCCCTTTTGCCACCTTGCAATTTTCAAACAGTTTGTGTTTTCAAGTACTGCACTCCAGGAAGGCGTTATTAACCCTGGTAATGCTCATTTATTGCTAGTAGTTGGTCTCTTTTTCCCTGTAGAGATGCAAGCCGAAAAACTGGCACCTCTGCCTTATATGAAACAGAGCTTTGATACTGCAAAAAGAAAAAAAAAAAAAAGCTATACTGCCTGCACTTGAAATTATTTATGGGCAAAGAAAAAAGAAACAAACAAAACAAGCAAAGAAATAAACAAACAAACAAAACCCTAGACATGGGACTTTTGTTTTCCAGAATTGATTTTGCCTGACAGTGAAGTGCTAGGTTAACCTGGACAAATAATTATACTATCATGGTAATATTATAATTAGGATTTGTATGAATTTTATGGGAGGGCCTGACTTAGGCAGTAGGGCACAGACTAAGCTGTTATGCAGTGCTGATCTCACAGCAGATCTGGACCACAAATACGACCTTCCTGGAATTTTTTCACAGCTCAGGTTTGTGAGGGCCCTGTGTTCTTGCTGGAGAACCCCATATACAAACAACATATCACTTGGAAAAACTCCAGATTAGAGATGATGTCCTTCAAGACACCAAAATTTTGAGTGCAAAATGCAGAGCCACTTTCAGGAACCAAGACAAGAAATATCAACCTAGAAACACTGTCTTCCTGGTTTTGTAATTACATAATTTATATTGGAAATCGACCGTAATAGAAAATAACTTAAATAGCTCATTTTCTCAACAAGAACTTACCATAAATATTCAGACATTATATGTGATGATCTCTATGCAATTGGAAGAATAATTTTTGTCTTTCAGCCATGCATGATTATCCAGGTATTTTTAGCTACATAAAACCTTCTTCATTTGAAACATTTCGTTATTCCATGAAATTTTTATGCAAAATTTTATCTGCTTCTCAAAAAATTGATAGGAAGCAGGATTAAAGAGAAGGCTTAGGAGAGTATAACAGCAGCACTTGAGTTCAAATATTGTGCTTGCTAGCACTGACTGTAGTGAAAACAGAAAACATTTCAGGGCAGTTCCTGCAGTCCCTCGCCTGATGGGTAAAGGCACACATTGCATCACACTGAGATTTACTAAGTACCTCTCACAGGTACAGATGGGCTCCATTACCATTCGTAATTTACTCACAACTACCCTATGGAAAAGGAGGACTCTTGATCTTAATTTACATCTGAAAAGGCGGGAAACAAACTCATGTTTGTTGTGGAGCAAGAACCAGCCATCTGTGTTCTCTACAACCCAGGCCCTATTTTTCACTACCAGAGTCAAGATAACCATCTTGAGAGAAGTAAGCTGATGATTCAGGTACTGTGATAAGATTTGAGAACCTAATACTGTAGGCTGGCAACAAATCTGAGGGTTGTTAATGGGCTGCAAACTTCCCCTGCTCTTCTGGCTTCTTTCAGTGCTGAGTTTTTTTGTCAAACCCACCTCTTTTCACGACCTGAGCCACCACCATAGAAAGCCTGTCATGCTTGGATTTTAATCTCGAATTGTCAATGAAATTACTCAAGGCAAGGATATTGCTCAATCCCTCAGATTGCTTTACCAATGTGATCAGTTGTTGGTGTTTACCAAGGCTTACAGGATCTGGTATGGAATCAGTTTCTTCACTTTATGTTTCAAGAGAAACCCAACAAGACTGAAAACAGCAGCTGGGGACAGACCTCATGCTGGTCTGCATCTTCCTCATGAGGGGAAGCAGAGGGACAGGCACTGGTCTCTCATGTGAACCAGTGACAGGACTCAAGGGAATGGCCTGAAGGTGTTTTAGGTTTTATCAGGATAAGATTCCTCCCGCAGAGGGTGGTGGGGCACTGAACAGGCTCCCCAGGGCAGTGGTCATGGTCCCAAACCTGCCAGACCTCAGGGACTGTTTGGACAACCCTCTCAGGGACAGGATGGGATTGTTGGGGTGGTCTGTGCAGGGCCAGGAGTTGGACTCAATGATCCTTGTGGGTCCCTTCCCACTCAGGGCATTTTATGATTCTATGAACTGCCAGGGGCCAACAACAATAACAAATGATGCTTGAGAAACATGAGATACAGAACAGGAGTTGAATTCATGCTCTCCTGGATGACAAAAGAGTCCAGCTCTTGGAAAAATGAGAGAATCTAGTTACACTTGATCCCTCATCTTGTTATCACCAAAATATGAAAAAAAATGGGGGGAAAATGGCATTCTAGATCAGATTTAAAGATTAACCAACTTCTTGCACTCTGATACATCCAGGCTCAAGCATATATTAATAGAACTTGTTTGTAGAACTTAAACTGCAACTTAAACATTTCAGCTTTACCATTAAGACAGCAAACAACAAACAAAAAGCTTAGAGATCACAAAACTGACTCCCCACAGAACTGCTGAAATAGCATTTTTTTATATGGAGATGAAAATGACTGAAGCAAATTGGGATTAACAGGCATGAATCAGTAAGCACATTCCTAATGTTTATTCTAGAGCTTCTGGTAATCTAGCAGCAGAGTTTCTTTCAGAACTCACTTGGCACTGAAAGATCAATCTGTCAAAGGAGACAGTTTTACTTAGATCCAAGTTCATTCCTATTCTCATTATCACGTTCCCAAAGCTGTATTGGGCCAGCAATAACAATCACGCTTTCTTGGCCAGAGGTTGCCTCTCTCTTGGACCTGTTAATGCAGCCTTGGTAGCACCTGGAAAAGTAGTCAGAGGCCCTGCACACCGCCAGTTCACAGCGCAGGTAAACCTCTGGATTGCTCCAAACAAACTGGAAGGCCTTGAATTTAAACCTCAGGATGTTTCTGCGAGGTGAATAATATGTAGCATAGGTAGAATCTCGAACACACCTGAAAAGAAGCAAAAAAAAAAAACACCACCTTTCATGAATACAAACTGCAGTCATTTACATGCAATAGAACATATGATGTGGGAGAGGAGAGGAGAGAAAAAAGGGGACAGATACAGGAGTTCAAAGGCAGTTCTATCTGCAATTGTTATGCATAAGAGCTCACCCATTCCGGATGATGTCATAGGTTTCTGCCGTAGAGTTGTGGGGAGATGGAGATGCCACACACGTGTCCAGAAACAGCACCAGGTTTGGATCAGAGCTGTGCAGGTAGGCTTGAAGGAACAAATTCTGGTTGATATGGACGTAGTATGGTGAGTCGTACACTGGCCGTGAGAAGGATGAAGAGTCATAAAACGTAAGGTTTACGTCATATCTGCTGTACTGAGTTTCGTTGACTTCAAAATTGTTGTCCGCGACGTACATCGTCTGTGCCCACGTGTCCTGGAGCATCTTGCAGTTGACATGCAGGTGGAGATTTCTGTTTCTTGTGATTACAGTATCAGAAGAGGACCCTTTAATAACGTTGGAGTAGCTGATTGTATTGTTGTTTCCCTGTTTGATGCATAAAATAAAAGGCAAAATTAATTCATGTAGTCAGGTACCCTATTGCACCTTCAAACTTTGCTGTATCCTTACAGCAATGTGCACAGTAAAATCATCATTTCCCAGAAAGTTTGCCATGGAAAAGTTTGAATCCAATAATTTCTGTCCTCAAGATAAGAATCTATAATCTCCATGTGATATGCAGTGTTGGCCTAGAAAACTACTCACATTAAATGCAGACATAACTGAACTACATACAACCTCTAAAATGCTTTAAACATTATAGACATAAAGGTTCAGGTCCAGCACAGTATTTAAGTTAAAATCTGGCTTTAAACATGATTAGTCATGTTTAATGAAAGCTTTGAGATGTTTTTAACCATCACATTTAGCCTGGAACCTTAAAAATGCCAAATATTTTCTTTCTTTCACAACTTGTTCCTCAGAATATCCATAACAGGCTATGAGGGAATGCCCTGGCAGCAGATGCAGGAAACACAAGGGCTAACAAACCTTATCCCTCAGGAGAGGGAGAGGGACACTTCCAGTCCCTGCACACCCCAGCATAATTTTCAATTTGTGCTGGTTTTCAAAGCTAATTCTTCTGTTGGAATTTTTCATATCCTCCCAATATTTGCCCGTTTTTTTGGAGCATCTATTCCTACCTCTCTGACTGTGCCACAGCGCGTGTAGGGAATGTCGAAGGCAACAGACTCTGAGGAGATGTTGGGCGTGCAAAAGGGGTCATTCAGGGTGAGATTCCAAACAGAGTAGCCGTGGGACTGAAGGAAGTATCTGCTCACAACCACGTGCATGTAGTCTGGCAGACACAGCAGTGCTAGTGGATGGCAAAGAAAACATGTTATGAGCTCACTGAAGTGTCCCAATAAAAGGCTGGAAGTTGCAAATTAAATTAACAATATCTTTTGAAGGAGCAGCTGATATGGCAGAAGGAGTTCAGAACCCAAACTATATACTTGAATCTGTACGAAAATGCTACAGATACAATTTAAAATCACACGAAATGGGTGAAATTGGTACAACAAGATTAACAATCAGTGAATTAGCCGATCTTACTTGTGCTGTCATCTGCTGGAGTGGAGTAATAGTTGGCCTGAAACCCTCTGTACGTGTATCGAGAGTTGCTGTGAAATCGGACGGTCATGAGGTTTGAGGAGGACGTGTATGTGCGATAATAACCAGAACAGAACTTCCCAAGGAGAGGAGAGGTGTGCAGGGGCCCGTCATAGACTTCTATGTAGTCAGAGAGGCATCTGCCACCTTCCATCCTGGGGAGAAAACATGAAAAATTTAGTTAAATGCTTAATTTTTATTATGCATTTGTTTGGGGTTTTTTGTTTTTGTTTGTTTGGTTTTGTTTCTGGGTTTTTGTTTTTGTTTGTTTGTTTGTTTTTACTTTTTTATAGCAGAAGAGTACATTTTACTCTTCTGACTATCAAACATTTGAGATAGAAATTTCTGTCTCATTAGACGCCAGCCACGTTTTTGACTAAATAAACAAAAAAAGAACACATTTCTCGTCTCAAATGTACTTAAAATCTTCAGAAAAGATCCTTGAAATCAAACAGGCCTTTGCTTAGTGAGTCCAACTTGTCAGTCCCATACATTCATCTTCCCAAGTAATAAATTCTTACTTACTGAATATCTCCAAATCTAAGCAGGACACGGAAGTTGCTCTTCACTTCAATTTCCCACACACAGTTGGCATTGTTTGGATAATTTCTGGGGTAAAATGGGCTCTGTAATGTACCAGATGAAGAGGAAAGCAGGCCACCACAAGAATAATCTTCTGCAAAGAAAGATATTCCAAATTAGAAAAAAAAAAAAACACGTTTACTTCTTTTAACCTAAAGAATGAACAAGACACCTAATCTGGTCTAAGGGACTTTCAATTTTTATTTTCATTTTCTAGCAAACACTGAAGACCCTTCTCTCACTGGTCCAACATTCACAATGTGAACGTGAGCCTTTTCATCTGGGGACCCCACATCAGGTGTTCCTTGTATGTTCTACCTGAAGATCAGGAGACACTTGTTCACTGTGAGACTGACTGAGCACATGCACAGCTTGCCTGCAGAGGTGGTCAGCTCTCCATGCTTGGATACAGCCAAAAGCCACCTGGACATGGACATAGGTAGCCAGCTCCAGGTGACAGGTAGGTGAGTTAGGCCAAGTTTCCTCCAACACAAATCATCCTGTGATTATGTGAACCATACCTGGAGGGGTCTATTTGCTCCTGCCACAAGTCCCCTGAACCTACCTGAGGGTGATGTCACGGTGGTTGTCCATTTGGAAGTACCTGGTGCTGTAGGGACAGAGCAGCAAGTGAGGGCACGGTGTACCACCCAAGACCAGGAGCCCAGGGCTGGTCATCCCTCCCCAAAGCAAATCCAGGGATACGGAAACCCAAACCCCACAGTCAGCACTGTAACCTGGGAGACCCAGCAAGAGCAACCTCAGCCATCCTGGGACTCTGTGACCCTCAGCAAGGGCAGCAGGTGACCAGACCCCTCGAACCCTCCAGCCCCAGCTGAGCTCAGTGAAATAGGGGAGTGGAGCTGGAGTTTCCAGTGCTGCAGACAGGGAAGAGAGAGCAGCAGCCACACTTGCTCCTCCACACAGCTGCCTAAAGGAGTTCACTGCTCTGAGCACATTACCCCTCTAGATTTTGGAAAAACAAGTGTTTAACCATGAGCAGGAGCATTGGTCTCTGTAGCAATGAGAGTACCAGGAACCAAGTAACTCCTCTGCCTTCAGTAAAGGTCTGAAAAAAGATGACGGCCCAGTGGCAGCACTGGGGGAGGTGGAGAAAGCCCCATCCCTGCCCAACAGGCAAAGAAACTGGGTCTGGCAGCAGCCTCATGGCCGTGCTGTCCATAAAGATGTCCCTGAGAAACGATGCCCATCAGTGGGCCCATGGGAGTCAGGAGCCATCAGAAGCCCTTTAAGAGAGAGCAGCTCTGGTCTTACCTGTGGTGCTGTTGAAGGCAAGAAATGAGGAGTAGTAGGCCTGGAAACCTCTGCGGGCGATGCTGTAGTCACTGCGGAACAGGATGGTGAGCTGGTGGCCGGAGGATGTGAAGACTCGAGAGTCGTTGGTGCAAACAGTGCCGAGGAGCCGCCCCCCGGGGGAGCCGCCGTCGAACACCTCGATGGCATCGTAGGAGCAGCTGTCGCCTTCCAGCCTGGCAGGGAAGGGCGCTCGGTGGGCACCGCGGGCTGTGCCGCCTCCCGGCACGAGCCACGAGCCCGGCCAGAGCTGCAGGGCTCGGCCCAGGCCCCGCCATAGACACGAAGCCGCCCCTGAGCCCACGGCCAACCCTCCCCCCAGGACTCACTGCACATCCAAAAACTGGAGCTCCACTCTGAGGGCCGGGTCCCGCAGCTGAATGCGCCACACGCAGCGGGCGTTGTTGGGGTAGGAGTTGGGGTAGCCCGGGCTCTGGATGGAGCCCCACAAAGCCTGCAGTAAGCCACCACAGGAGCCTGGCCCTGCGGAGAGGAGCAGAGCCCGGGCACGGGCAGAGACCTCCTGGCATCCCATGGCCTGGAGCCGTCAGAGAAAGGCCCCACCAAGGAGGCTCTGCCACAGCCCCACAGAGACCCTCCCTCCCGGCCACGTGGCATCACCCCAAAGCATCACCCTGCTGTCCCCCCAGCCCAGAGCATGGCCTGTGCTCAGCCTGTGCAGTATCCCCAATCTGTGGGGTTGGCCATCCAGCATCTCTCCATCCTAGGAGAAAGCCAAAAGCCGCCTGATCATGGTCTTGAGCAGTCAGCTCCAGGCGACCCTGCTTTAGCCAGGCTGAGCTTTGGACCCCATTACTCCAAGGTGCCTTCTAACCTTGGCCATCCTTTAATTCTGTGATCCTTAACTGAGGGCAGAAGATAGTCAGACCCCATAAACCCTCTGGACATACCTGCAGTCCATGGCACGGGGGGCATCACGCTGGAAATAGCTGTCACTGCAGGGAGAGAGCAGCAAGTGAGAACACAGTGCTTTGCCCAAGAGGATCACCCCTCTGGGAGATGCCCCCTATCCAAGGGGAACCCTGGGACAATGAAACCCAAAACCCACAGTGGGCACTGTAATGAGGCAGGACTGAGCAGCTGCAGTGCCAACTGCCCCAGCACTTGCTCCAGGGCATCCCAACTGTGGCACCATGAAGACCAGTGCAAAACCTTTTCCACTGAAGGTGTGGCTGCCTGGTCACAAAGGATCCCAAGTGATCCCGCATCATCCTGAGCATCAGGGATGTTACCCATGGTCTGTAAGTGCAGCCCACATTTGGGTCTTCTGCTCTGATGAACACAGAGCATCCCAGAGGCAGAACATCCCATGGAAAACTAGTATGTAAATAGAAATCTGTGGTTACCTGCTGGTGGAGGCACTGTTAGTCCTGAGTCTGCAAAGAGAGAAAACCAGAGGGTGTGAGACACTTGGATTCCTCATCTCCCCTCACAGTACATACTATAATCTCCTGGAGAGCTATGAAGGGATCCATGGGGAGGATGGCCTGGCTAAAAAACATCTCCCTCCTCACTCTGCACAGGAGCAGTTTCCTAAATCCCAGATATCCTTAGCACAGTCTGCAAGTGCAGGAAGAGTGCTCCCTGTGGAACATGGACCCTGCATCAGGGACATGGACCTATGACCCAGCCTCACACAAACCCCAGGTGGGTTTTCTTCAGGAAATTGCCCCCAAAACACAAAGACCCACCTGAGCATATGACAGAAGCATCTCCATGATGACAGACGTAGTACTGGTAGCTGTAGGGGCACTCCCACAAATACTCTTCATAGCCTGCACAATTCACCTCCGTGATCACGTACGGGTATGAGTCACTCGAAGGGAAACTGTGCATCACCCCGAGGGGTGATCCGCAGCCAAGCTGCCTGCACACAACCTCAGCATCTTCCATGTTCCACAGGTGTCCACACACCTTCTCCCAGTCTCCGTAGTACAGGATCTCCACGTTGCCTGCGCAGCGGTCGGGCCCACCACTCAGCCTCAGTGACAGCCCTTGGACAGACACAGACCCTGCGTCACACCAGAGCGCTCCGGGCTCAGGCAGTGACACTGGACAGCAGAGCACAGCCCTCCACATCCCCTCCAGACACCCCTCTGCACCCACAGCACAGCTCAGGGCTGGCAGCCCCTTCCTGGGCTCCCACACTGAGGGACAGACAGGCTGGGCCAGCAGCAGGTCCCATCCCCGTGCCCAGGGCCACCAGAAGGGCCTTGGCAGACGCACTCACCATCAGCTGTGATTGGAACCATGGAGGAGAACAAGTAGGGAAAAAAATCACAAAGAGAGAAAATGAATTAGGACAAATGATCTGGGAGCTGTCAGTGCTCTCTACCCTTTCCCCAGTGAGTCAAGTTCCCAGTGAAGGGCACAAGTGACAGATCTTTTTATTTCTAGCAAGGAGGCTGGTTGCTGGAGGGCAGAGACATCCCTGAATTCCTGGCTCCTGGATATTTTACTCCTTGCATACATCCCTGGCCCCATCCTAGGGCAAGCATGAGCTTTGTCATCATAATAATTTGTTCCCAAGAATAAAAACTATGATAAAAACATAAAGCTATCACTATCATGTGAAGTAATAATACAGTAAATTCCATTTACAAGTCGTGGGGCCAAGTGTTGTTGGGGAGGTACTGCTTCTTCTAGAGAAGAAAAAAACATAGATCATACCATATGTGAAGGCCAAAAAGGCAAATATAATATGAAACTTCCTCAAACCCTGTTTCAGTCTCCAGGAATTAGTAGCCAACAAATTTTAGACCCATGCGATTTCTTTTTATTGTAGTAAATCACAGCAGTTTTTCCTTCCATTAACTATCAAATGTCTTTGTGAACCCATCAAAAGCCTGCAACTGCTCCAGAGAGTGCCAAGTGCCCTGCAAGTCAGACCAGTTTTCTCAGGGTCCTCAGCCCCCTGAGCTGGAAGGCAGGGATGGGGAGCAGAATGAAGCCCCCATAATCCAAGGGGAAATTGTCAGGGACACCCTCAAATCTATGGGGGTGGATGGGAACCACCCAAGGGAGATGGAGAGGCTCAACCTAGAGAAGAGAAGGCTCAGGAGGGGCACCTTATTACTCTCTACAACTACCTGGAAGGAGATTGTAGCCAGTCCCTTCTCCCAAGTAACAAGTGATAGGACAAGGGGAAATAGCTTCAAGTTGGGCCAGGGGAGGTTTAGATTGGAGATTAGGGAAAATGTAATCATGGCAAAGGTTGGAACAGGCTGCCCAGGGCAGTGCCCAGGCACCCCAGTGGGGTCATTATCCCTGAAGGGATTTCAAAGACATGTGAAAGACACTTATAGGTGTAAATGTGTGGGCCATGGTTTAGTGGTGGGCTTGGCAGTGCTGGGTTAATGGCTGGACTGGATGATCTAAGAGGTCTTTTCAAACAAACAATTCTCTGATTCTGTCTGCTGGCTTCACCTGATCTGATCAGAAGCTGATGGCTCTGCTACTGGCATGAGAACAGGCTGTGGACGTCTGCCTCTCCCTCCCTTTCTCCAAACCAAAGAAGGACAAAAATCCTAACAGAAATGGAGCTGACACAAAATATTTGGGGAGATGGCCAGAGCCAGGCCAGTGACAAGGGAGGCTGCACATCCAAAAACTCCCGTCACAGGTTCTGCTCACGTTCCCACTACATCTAAGCTTCTCTCATGCCCTTCCACCCCCAACACCACTGATTTCATCAATACCATGCTGCTGACTGCCGCTGGCGTCGGTAACTGTGTCAAAGAAGGGTTTTCCCTGCTAAGGCTCCTGTACGGCTGATGGAAAGCCTCCAGGTGGCACTCAGAGATCGAGGGTGTCCCGTAGGACAGGGCTCTGGCACCCGGGGAAAGGTGATCTCCTTCCTAGTGCTTCTGTGATCAGGTGACAGCACCAAACATGTCAAAATTAATAAACATAATCCAAATTAACAAGGGCATTTCATGTGAGTCCTGCTCTGTCTCTGTATGGGTCAATGGAAAATGGTCTACAAACCTGTACTCAGTCAAAATTCCTCTGTGCAAACTGTGGATAACTTTACTCTGGGCTTTCAGATACTCAGAAACTGCTGCATTTATACAGACTCTGTTTTTGACATGGCATTGTGATCCCGAGGTTTTAGCCCAAGGACAGACTTAATTAAGCTCTTCATTGCAGTGATGGCTGTCGTTCTTTCTCTGAGAAGAGGGACACACCTTCACTTACATGCTACATTTTGAGTGCATTTATGTACTACTCTACAGATTCTGGATGGGTGCATTCAGACCTGGGAGCCCAGTCTGAAGGATACTGAGCCCCTGTTTAAGCTGGTGGGTTGGCTACACTGGCTACAACTACATTAGAAGAGTTTCCAAATGCAAACATCAGCCTGGAGAGAATATTTATCAATGCCAATCCTATAAACAATGTGCACTTTTATATAACTTTAAAGTTACCTGGTGTTATAAGCCATTCTGGAACAGCATCTCTTGTAGTCCAAGCTGCAGACAGCGTCAACACAAGCAAAAACAACAATAAAATCAGAACAAAAATATTAGATAAAAATAAGAACATTACATGAATTAAGTAATGAGGATGGGAAGTTTGCATGCACAGGATCCCCTGGTGGCACTGGCAGAAGGATGTCAGCTGTTTTTCAAGGGAGTGGGTGATAAAAATCCTTCTCTAGGGACAACCTGAGGGGTGGGAATATGCCCCCACTGATTAATATCATGTATCATAAAACTTATAACACTGGCTCTCAGACTCACAGTTTATGTATTTAAAGTGATTTCTGGATGCAGAAGATCCTAACAGGGACATGTGTAATGTTTTCAGTTATTTGGGTACTTTACAATCCATCCCACCACACTGCTCCTCATGCCTGCAAGGCTTTAAACCTGAATTAATTAGATGGTAATAAAAGGATTAAACAGTAACTCAATATTTTCCAGCTGAACACCAACATCCCAGCTTAGTTTTCAGTATTACTAATGGCACCTCAAATATTTATGGAGGGAGTAAATAATAAGGGCATTAAAAACCTGAAGAAATAGGCCAGACTGGTTATTTCTTTCCACTGTGTACATGGGAGCACGGAAAGGGAAAGCAGGTTTTTGCTTTTGGTCCATTAGTCCAAGCCAAGTTCATTCCAGAATTTTACACTCAAAGAGGAAGGGATGGAAAGAAAGTGTGGCAACACTTTTGATTATTTTCCATCCTACCCTCCTGCATAAAGAATGCAACAGTAGCTGCTTTAAAAGCAATGCCTTGTCTCTCCCAGCACCATGCTCAGCCAGGGAATCCTCATCTGAAAAATGGGAAGGTGTTTTTTGAACACAAAAAAGCTATTTCACCCTCCCATCAGAACCCCCAGTGCCTCTGCAAGCAAATCAAATGACACTTGTAACAAGAATTAGCCTGTGGGAAATTAGAATAAAAAAAAATAAATGACAGTAATTCCTATTATATTCTAATAACTACAATAATAATAGGATAGGGACATGTGCCATACTTGTTTTATCTAGGGCACTCTGTTATTAAACACCAGTGTGCTGGTATGTACCTAATCAAATACCAACTCCGTTGTTCAAAGTGCACCTCTTCAAAAGAAACATATCTTTAGTCCAGAAAATACTTATTAGTCTTTAAATCCATTACCCCAATATAAAGAATTGGAAATTTATATCATTGGCTTTGCAGTATATTCATTTTATTTTACCAGGCTCTTTACAAAAATGGTGAGAAAAAAATTGAGTTCATTAAGCAGTTTTAATAAAATTGATTTACTCAGCTCATAGGCTTGACCTGCTCGTGGTTTTCCGAAGAACTAAGCTGTGCTGGTAAATCCTCTTTTACCCTTAAACCTCAGCATTATCCTGGGGTGAAATATAGCCATGAAGGAGATCAGAACTGAGACTTGTTACCTGCATCCACCTGGATCTGAAGACTTATCATCACCATCCAAGACAAGATCATGGTGGCAGCCATCTCCTTGCAGCTGCTGGTGCGGGAGGGCACCAGAATTTATAGGCAGGGACTGCACCAAAGGGTGTAGCTCAGCAGCCCAATCTCTCACTTCAGCAAGTCAATACCACATTCCCCACTGCTCTCACTTCCCTGACTTCCATGGCCATATGTTTGATTTGTTAACCAAGATTTATAATAGCTTCCTGGTTCTGCAAGATGACACCACCTGACTTCTGATTCAGGGGCAACAGAGACCAAAAGTGGTTGCAAAAGCTGCTATTTTTCCATCCCGTCCCTCTTTGGCTGTGAAGTTCAGTTGTGGCCAGTTATGTAACATGTCCCTTCCTTGTTCTTAGGTTTGAGCTGATTCTGAGCCAAAGCTGCTTTTTAAGATGGTGTAGAAGAGCTTTCCTTTTTGGGACTGCACATGTGGAAGGGTAAGACCGCGGTGGGAAACAATCGAGGGGCTTATGGAGACCCTTTATGCTGGCCTAAACTCTGGTACACCCACCCACTGCTGGGAGGGCATCAGACAGAGACAACCATCATGTCTCTAGTCCCTTAACTTTGCTGTGAATGTGCAGTTTCAGGGACTGAGTCAAATCAGTAAGGCTGGAAAAGACCTCAAAGATCCTTGAGTCCAACTGTCAGCACCGACACCGTATCCCCCAAGTGCCACACCCACGTGACTTCTGAACACTTCCAGGCACTGTGATTCCACCAGTTCTCTGGGCATCCTGTTGCAATGCTTGACAACCCTTTTGTGAAGGAATTTTTCTTAGTAACGTCCTCTGGCACAATCTCAGACCGTTCCCTGTTGTCCTGTTATCACACCTAACTTACCGTCACGTGTTTCTCAAATATTAGTTACTTACCTGACTTTCTAGAGGTAGAAGAATTTGGAACTAGAATGCTGAGTTGCCTTGAATTCCCCCAGACTTCATTTATGTGTATTTCTGTCCCTACAGATGTCACAAAAACATGCAGTAAAAGTGAGTATCTTCATCTTTTTCTGACCTCCCCCTGTTCATCCTTCATTGTGCTCTGAAGGATCATCACCAGGGCAGCAAGACTCAGTATGTTTAAGCTCTACAAGCTGCCTACAGCAAATCTGAAACCTCCAAAGTAACATTTTGACTTTTGTCTCAAATTCAGTGGTCGTACACTGATCATTGTTAAACAGTACAACCCTTCCTGGAGAACAAGGAGTATAAGTCCAGTGATAAGGGCAAGTATAGAAAATAAAGGAAAAATCATCCAAAATTCTCTGTTTCTGAAGCCCTTAATAGCATTACAGATCCCTTGACACAGTCCTCCCACTGGGATTTACCACATATTTAAGTGGTTAATTAACAGTTAAATAATGGCATCCAATGGAACTCTGCAGTGAATTTTTACAAAGAGAAATTATCATGGTTGGGTTTCAAAGAACCTACATTTGCACAACACTGGTAACTTTGGCAGTGTTTTAACAGTATAGAAAACCACAGAATCACAGAAATATTTAGCCTGGAAGGGACCTCCAGAGGCTGTCTGGTCCAACCCCTGGTTCAAGGTAGGGTTATCTTCAATCAGTCAATCAATCAACCTTCAGAATGTCTCAGGGTCTGAGTTATTTCTGTAACACAGAATTCTGCATTTTCTTTTATAGAAAAAAATGCTGCAAAAACTTCTAGTCGATAAAAATTCGACAGGATAGTTGTTCCTACTGTTATTTTTGGATGAGTTGGGATTTATTACTGATTGGCAAACATAATACTTCTCAGAAACCCAGAAACAGGTTTCTGGTGCCTCATGAAACATGCAGCGCATCTGTCCTGGATGGTCAGCACCCAAACTCAGCCTCACACAGCAGAGGAGAGCCAGAAGAAGATCAAAGGGAGAAAGGAAGCACAAACTCCATTGTGAGAAGGCAGAAAAATGAAAGGAGTATTTTGTTAGACATGCAAACAGTTCACTGGCTTGGTAAACATGGGTAGATTTTTCTTCTCATGGGTTTGCAAGGCAGGTGGAGGAAGTGGTCATCTGCAGGGACTGAAGAAAGTGAGGGACGTGGCTTGGTAAATAAACAAACTGGGGCAGCTGTTGCATGCCCAGAGAGACAAAAGAAAAACAAAAACATTAAAAACACTGACAACTCAACAAAAACTGTCAATATCTGAATGTAAAAAGAGAACATGCGAGGCAACTCCAAACAGAAAGGCTGAGGCAAGCTCAGCATGGCTTGTCCACACAGGCCCCAGTGGCAAGGATCACTGCACAGCCATCCTGCTCCAGGGCTGGCATTCTCTGCATGGAGCCCAGCATTCCAGTTCCTCTGTCCCTGGATAAAAAGAGAGTGTGGTGGATTGACCTTGGCTGGCTGCAAGACACCCACCTGGCCCCTCTCTCATTCCTCCTCCTCAACAGGACACAGGAGGAGAAAATAAGATGAGAAAGTTGAGTTGAGATAAGGACAGGGAAATCACCTACTGTCAAATGGAAAACAGAATCAACTTACAGAAATATGATTTCATTGCCAATTAAAATAGAATTTGATAGCAAGAAACACTGACAACTTAAATAACAACTCCCCTGCTGTTTACACGGGCTCAGCTTCACTTCTTCATTCCACTGCTGTGCCTCCCCCCTCCCTGAGTGGCACAGGGGCACTAAGGGGCACTGTGGTCAGTCCACAGCACTTTGTCACTGATGCTCTGTCCTCCTCACTCTTTCCCCGTGCTCCACTGTGGGTTCCTTCCCACAGGCTGCAGTCCTTCAGGATAATCCAAAATGAGCTCTCAGTGGCCACAGTTCCTTCAGGAAATGTCCTCTTGCTCCAGCACAGGGCCCTCCATGGGGACTGTGGGGCCACCTCTGGTCTGGCACATGGAACACCTTCTCCTCCTCCACCTTCTCCAACCTTGGTGTTCGCAGGGCTGTTCCTCACACGTTTTCGCCCCCGAATCTTCATTCCCTGAGTGGCATTTTGTGCATTCTTCAATATATTTTCCCAGAGGCAGCACCCTGAGGTGGGACTGTTGCAGGGATGGCTGGAACACACCAGAGATGCTGGGTCAGTGATCGAGACACCAGTTGGCACATGTTGAATTGACCCCTTCCATTTAATGTACTGTTTCTTTTGCAGCTGTCACTGCATGGTCCCTGATACTGCAGAAGAAAACTGAAGGGTCAGTGGTAAAATATTGCAGTACTATTGACCTGTTTTTTGCACAAAAAGATGTTTCTTCCCACCAGAGAGGATGGCTGATGGGGTGGGGGGTTTTGTTGGCTCTTGGCTCTTTTCATCAGAGCTGGAACTGGATGAAAGCATGTGCAAACACTAGTTTCAGTCTGGATCCATCATGGCTTTAAAAGTCAACTATGCAATGAAATGCTTGTCCTTTGGGTGGGAGAAAGGATGCAAGGTGTTCACACTTTTCTATTAACATTCAGTTCCCACTAACTCCTTTGAATTTAACTGATACCGTAATTTCTAGCACAGCATCAGGGATGCTCCTCTGTCATAGGACACATCAAGGGCCAGAAAGCAGGTACCAGTGACTCACCCCAAGCTGAACCATCCTCCATGGCACACCCCTTCACTGGTCCCCAGCCACTCTCCCCATTTTTCATTTTCCTTGCACCTCTGTCCACAGCTTTGTTTGCACAAGTGTGACCAAAGCAAATTGTAAGGCAGGAATGGTTTCACTGCATGAGGAAATAAAGATTTATGATTAAACTATGTTTGCTTGGGTCAGTGAAGATTAAATGATTTAGTCAGACACTGGAAACAGCCACGCTACCTGTCCATGGGAATACCACCTTCCCTGCTCAGAGAGGTCTCCTGCCACCCCTCTGCTGCTCTTGCTTCCAGCAATGACCATTTCTCAGTGGCCACTAAGTTACAAATCAGTTCCTTAAGCACAGTGGTGCACCTGGCAGCACGTGAACGAGAGAAAACAGTGCCAAATTGACTTTTCCTGGAGAAGACTTGCTGGCACTCCTCAGTCCCTGGCCTCTCTGGCTGCTTTGCTCACCCATACAGCCCTGAAGATTCCTCCACATCCTCGAGAGATTCCCCCAGCACCACTGCAAGCTTTTCTTCAGTCCACCCGCTGCCTCCCTCGTCATACAGCTGTGGCTGTGCTCACTCTGGATGCCTGAGAGCCCATGCACAGCTGGAACAGAACCAATTAAAGGTGTCACTTGATTACAATGTCCCAACAACAGAGAAGCTGTGGGCAACCACATAGACACTGCAGTCCCCACCACGTGGCTACAGTGGTGTCTTCTCTTCTCATTCCTCTTTTACACCCTCTTTCTCTTGACTTGCAGTTTCTTTCCCAGCCCTCTCCTGTCTGTTCCATTGCTGGGTTCCTCTTCTCCTGCAGGCATGACATCCAGCTCCACGCTGGCAGCTCACAGGAGGTCTCCATGCAGGGGAGCAGAGTGTTTGTCCAAGACCTGTGCCTGGTGTGTTACGGGTGAGAGCATCCAGGTAAGCAGGTGGGGACAGCTCTTCGTGAGAGCCAAGAGCTCTACAAGGAAATAGTCTTACTGATCTTATGATACTTGGTATCTGTGGCATTCCTGAACAGTAACCGTACTCCAGCCAGAAAAATGGGGAGAAAAAAGGCTCAACACAAATTCAGGTTGAATTCAGCAAACAGTTTCATTTG
The DNA here is from genome assembly GCF_022539395.1 of Myiozetetes cayanensis. NCBI lineage: Eukaryota > Metazoa > Chordata > Aves > Passeriformes > Tyrannidae > Myiozetetes > Myiozetetes cayanensis. Next base: position 2,644,236 of record NW_026086605.1, on the reverse strand, counting down.
AGCAAAATGCTAAAGCGTGAAAAATTTCTGTTCTGTACCTGTCATAACAAAATGTTTCAAGTACAGTTGTTGGACATGGACTCAATCTGTTCCTTAAAGCTTGAAGAACCTGAGAGCCTAACAACACAGTTCCTTTGGGGCAGGGTAAGATTACAACTGAAAAATTAACTATTCACCAGCTTTGCTATTACTGAACGGCTTTTGTGTGCCTGGAAGAGACATTGTTGAGGAAGAGAAAGGACTTGGATTGTCTAGGAAAGGCACATGGTGATGAAAGACATGGAACTTGTGCCTAGTTTCATTTTGTACTGTTCCTCATCTGCTTGGTTGCACCTCCTCTGCTTTCAGCTCCCCTCCCTCTCCCAGACCTCCCCTGACTCCAACCCATCCCAGCTAACCAACACCAACCTCTTTGAATGCAACGAGATTTGCTTCCCAAATTTCAGTGGGAGGTAACAGAGATCAAGCACTTTTACCTTACACAGCGAGGGGATGTTGTACAGAGCAGGAACTGTTAGATCTCTGTTTACTTTCTGATAGCAAGCACCGCAGTATTTTACACAGCATATCAGAGCACAAGATATGCCTTCATATGAGCACACACTCATCACTCCTTAAGTCAACACACCCAGACCTGCAGTTGGTAAAGGCAGATGAAACAGATGAAGGGTCAATGGCAAAATCTCAATGGCAAAGGAAAGATAAATGAAAATTATAATCTCCAAGAATGAACTTGTCATTATGAAGTCTCAATACCTAAGATTTACATAAACAGTTACTGCAACAGAGACAATGATGAGACCTAGAGCAGGGACTAGGACTGAGGCTTCCACACTTCTGAACAACCTTTAGTCACTGCTAGAAAGCTGCTCCTTACCCTGCAATCCTTTGTGCCTGGCACCATGCAGGTAGAAGCACAGACAGCTCCTCTACCCTGGCCAACTGGTAATCAAGTGTTTAATTTGGTTTTCTGGGATCACAGGTTAATTTGACTGCTTCTCATCTTGGGTATTTTCTTTGCTGAATAGACTGTCTCTTAAGCCATCTTAAGATGGGAACCACCCATGCTCAGAAATAAAATAGCTTCAGCTTTCCTATCTGTACGTGCCCTCATCCAGGCAGTCACTTATATCACCCACCATTTCAGACTTTTTAGGTAACTAAATGTCTGAATCACATAAAAAAAAAATATAAATACCTCCAAGGTACTGATCCTCCAAGGCAACTGATGTCAGCAAGAGACAGGGAAGGGCAGTTCAGCTTCCATCCCTCCCACATCTCCCTTCGATCTTGCCTCGTGTTTGCTGAACAAACCTGATCTATCACCCTCCGAGGCAGGGAGGCCCTGCAGAGAGACCTTGGCAAATTGAGGACTGGGCCATCACCAACCACATGAAGTCCAACAAGGGCAAGTGTTGGATTCTGCCCCTGGGATGGGACAACCCCGGATGGATGGATGGACAGACTGGGAATGAGATGCTGGAGAGCAGCGCAGGGAAGGGATCCTGGGGGTGCTGGTGGGTGCCAGGTGTCCCTGAGTCAGCAGTGCCCTGGCAGCCAGGAGGGACATACCTGTCCTGGGGGCAGCAGGGAGGGGATTGTCCTGCTCTGCTCTGCCCTGGGGTGGCCTCACCTCAACACTGGGGCAGTTTGGGGGCACACAATGGAAGGAGAGATTGAGCCATTGGAGAGTGTCCAAAGGAGGGAGAATGGGGAAGGGCCTGGATTTGAAGGTGTGTGAGGACACTGAGGGCACTTGGTGTGTTCAGCTGGAGCAGAGGAGACTGAGGGGAGACCTCACTGCAGTTCCAGCTGCCTGGGCAGGGGCAGAGGAGGGGCAGGACTGAGCTCTGCTCTGGGGGGAGCAGAGACAGCCCCCAGGGAATGGCTGGAGCTGTGTCAGGGCAGGCTCAGGGTGGATCTCAGCAAAAGGTTCTTCCCCCAGAGGGTGGTTGGCACTGAACAGGCTCCCCAGGGCAGTGGGCACAGCCCCAAGGCTGCCAGAGCTCTAGGAGGGTTTGGATGATCCTCTGGGGCACAGGGGGTGACTCTTGGGGATGGTCCTGTGCAGGGCTAAGGCTTGGAATGGATGATCCTTGTGGGTCCCTTCCAACTCAGCATCTTCTGTGATCCTGTGAAACAGCAGAAGTTGAAAAAGGCAAGCAGTGGCTTGTAGAAAGAGCATAGGTCTGAAACATTTTATTTTTTGCTGAAGCCAGAAAAGAAAACAATTAGCAGAATGATCCATTAAACCACAACCCATTAAATTTCATTGAAAAGTAAAAATGTTACCATAAACTTAAGGATAACCAGAAACATTTGACCGATATCACAGCTTGAAAATTTACATTTTCTTGTAACTAAGGACTCTAGACCCAAAGTTGGTGCTAATGTTCACAACCTGTCATGAATTGCTTCACCCCCCAAAATGGCAAAACATATTGTTTTGTCATTACATAAAGTTTAACACTGCTATCAAACAAATATTGACAATCTTCCTACGTAGTTTCTCTCCCATCATATAAAGAAAGAGTTCTATGTATTATTAACACATACTTTTGCCTATCCAGTTTGGCCAACTTCCTAAACAATCCATCCCACCTAGTTCTGAATTTAAGACAATAGTGTCATTAATTCAGCTGGGCTGATCACTGCTAGTTACAAATTTAGCAGCTGTGCCTCCTTTTCCCACTAAGACTTGCCATCACATCAAACACTTCTGCCACCCTGACAAAATAAATAAAATCACAACCAGACAAGAAAAAAAGTCTAAGCCAAGGGGCATTTGTATTAAAAAGGAGAGTGTATCCATAAAGTCATTTAAAAGGCAAAAAGAAAAACACAAAATTGTCCTTCACAAGGGGAACAGCTGTTTGACCAGTCTGAACATGAGACTGAGCTGTGCAGTTGTGTTCTGAGGCAAAACTGACTGCCAGCACCAAATGCCAGAAATTCAGGCAATGAAGGCTGTGCCCTTGGAGCCTCCCACTCAGAGAGACCCAAGTGCTCACCAAAGCTGTGACTGACCTGACTGCAGGTCCCTGCTCTGAGGGACCAGCCCCAGCCCTCCCCACTCCTGCACTGGCCTCCCACAGGAGGTTTGGGGTCAGATCAAGGAACAATTCTCTGCCATGGGTTTCTGTGCCACTTCCCATTCCTTGCTCTTCAGAGGCACTGCCCACTGTCTGGAAATAATTTTCTGTGGCCATTGTTTTAAATAAAACAATTATGTTTCTTTGCTGAAGCAGGCTCTCCTGGAAGCACAATTTCCCTGCTGTGGCTGAGGGTTGGCAAGGGTCTGATTCAGAAACAGAAAATCCCCTAAAGCAGATCCCAACCAGTCTGCAAGACCCTGAGAACTGCAACTCCCATTTCATAAAACACATACTGGCAGCTAATCACAATATTGAGGTGCCAGGCAAAACTTAGAGGCAGAAAAATCCTCAGAAAGCCATGTTTCTTGCCAACATTCAGCTCTGCCTGACCCCTTGAATGGGACTTTGAGTCCCAGGGGAGCTGCAGGGTGGTGCCACCCCCCTCACTGCACCAGCCATCTGCTCTGCTTTGTGCTGAACTGCTTCACTTCCAATGACACCAGAAATGACACAGCACCTCCTCCAAGTTCCCCTTCAAGATCCCTCACAGAATGGCTCAAACAACATAAAGAGGAAAAAAAAAAGTCAATCATAATGATGTGCTTTTGTAAATACAAGGCTGGCTGACTCCTGCAAGCCCATCCCAGACTGTATAACTTGTTGCCCTTCTAAGCAATGCCCAATTTAAGTTCCAAGAACTTAAATATGCTTGACTTGGACATGGGCTCACCTTAGAAATCCTGTATTAACCCTTCTGAGTCCTTGTTGCCTGGGAGAAATGCAGGCAAAGAAAACAGACTTAAGGAAATGAATTGCCATAAATCAGATTTTAATCTGGGCTTCCCAGTATCCAGAAGGCAACCTCTGAAAGACTGCACTTCTGCTCAAAATACTAATAATTTTGTAAAGTGCAAACGTTTGGTAGGTTGATAGAATTTCTCCTGCAAGGAATACAAGTTTCAGATTTTGGTAATAACAGCATAGTTAATGTAATGTAATTTGTGGATGTAATTTTGGCCAAAGGGATTTGCACAGGCAATTATCATATTTGAGTGTAATGATTCATGGTTTACTCTAAATAATGGGATTTACCATTACACAAAACAAATTGTTAATAGCATGTTATAGTCATATTAAAGTCATGTTAAGGTTATGTAAAGATTTCCCTGTGGTAACACCTGGATATCATATCTGGAACGAGGTAGATAAAATTAACAGCCCTTTCAATTTTAGCAATAAAGCTTCTACCACTTGACCTCTGTTTAAGCAAGTCTAGGGCTCCTGTGATAAAGATGAGAAAGTACACGTTGTCTTATTTAATCTTCAGTTTATCTGATGGCCAGAAACTGCCTGGCATAGCTGCAGCTGCAGGGCAAAGCATGTTATGGGTAAAGATACATATTTAGAGGTTGTGTGTGATGCCCCAACTGGGGAGGGAAACAACTGAACAAAGAGGTGACTCAGCTACAAGAGTTACCCAGTTCAACCAGCACAGTCAGTCTCCAGAAATACCCAAGAGCAGAGAGATTACCAATAAAGAAAATTATCCCACCAGAAACTGTATAATTTGGGTGGCATATCTATATATATTTTAGCATAATGTAGGTAATTTAATATGGAAGTTATGCACAATTGAACAGTAAACATAAGATTCTTTGATAACCTTCTGCTGCTGAGATGATGTGAACAATGAGGAAAATGAGACACAAAGGCCTCCCTGTTCTCATGAAATCTCACATAAAAGTGTGCAATATATGTTCTTGAAAATGGGTTAATAATTTGCTGAAACAAAACTGTAAATTTTGTAAAGTATTTCATCAACTTATTACTACATATCCACTAAATATTTAACACAAACAAGGTAAGTCACGTTGGGTGGTGCTGACAATCAGCTCCCAGAGAGGGGAACCAAAAACCCCAAACCAGGCTGCAATTTCAGACCCTCACAGACTGCACCCAGAGTTAAAGAACAAATATTACCCTACACAAGATCACTCCAGTGCCAGCCACAGGTAAATGAACTGGCTGTGTCTTCTGAGTCTCCAGGAGGTGCAGCTGGACCACAGCAAGTGATGCAGCCCTTTGGCCAGGGCTGGGCACTTCAGAAAGGATTTGAACCAACTGAAAACAGTCCAGTAAGGAGGACAGGTATAAAAAAATGTGACTGAGATAAAAAGAGAATAAAATAATTGCTGAGGACAATTGTCCTCTGTCTTCAGAGGCGTTGTGCCAAGGGTGGAGCTGTAGTGTATAACATTTGAGTAACAAATCCAGTGACACTATCAACATCGTTGAGCAGAGAACTTTGACTGACTAGCTTTTAATTAAAAATAACAATAAAAAAAGATATTGGTCAGTTCTTCAGGAAATAAAGCAAGTTGAGTGAAGGAAATCCTTTGCATGAGGTGGCAAGGTTTGCAGTGCCCTGCAGTGCTTGCAGGGACTCATTGGACAGGTTGGAACCAATCCCAGTGGAGCTTTTCCTCTTGCACGGCCCTCCTGCCTTCTCTTGGGAGGTGTTTTTTCATTAAACAAACAAACAAACAAAACCCCATTTAGCTGAGGATAGATAAAAGTAAAACAAATAATTTGCAAGAAAGAAATAAACTCTATGTGTGTCATAGCTTTAGTATATCATTATCCTTTACATAGCTGTGTATATGTAAATGTAACACACAGCTGTAAACCTTTCTCTGTTGTATTAATAAAATATTAATCTCCTTCTAACCACACTGGTGAAATGCAGGATTTCTTTTGCCAACTCCTCTTTAAAAGGAAGGTTTCCTTTCAGGATCCCAACCTCCAAGTCAAATGTTGATTGAGATGTGAGGAAATGTGCTCTCATTCTCCCATTAATTGCAGGTGTGTTTTATTACAGGTTTGTTTTGCACCAGAGAATGACAGCTAGAGCTCATTTTATGTTATATTTGCCTGTTTCTGCTTGATTTACAGGTTAATGGGTTGTGGGGGGGTTTTTTTTCTTCAACTGCAAAGCTGTACAGGACTTTAAGCCAGTCACAGCATCCTGAAACTTCCTAGTTTTCCAAATCAGGCAGTCAGCTCCCCTTCCTTGCCAGACACGTGAACTCACCTGAGCTGCAGACAAAATCTCTTTCCTTGCCAGATCTGCCCAGTTCCTTGGAAGACTGGAATAAACTTTCATGAGAGCAGCTTTCAGCTCTCCTTTCTGCACAGACACTGAGTTCAGACTTCCAGGGACAGCCACTTTTCCCCCTGCATCCCCCTCCTCCTGCGAGGGGAGAGTGCCCCACAGCCACAGCGCCACGTCCAGACACGGCTTCCACCGAGGATGGTGGGGAGTTTTTAGCTTCAATTCGCCCTCTCGTGGACTTACCTGGCCACAGGTTCTTTTAGGAGCAGGTTGCCCAGAGAAGTTGTGGATGCCCCTTCCCTGGAAGTGTTCAAGGTGAGGCTGGGTGGGGCTTGGAGCAACCTGGTCTAGTGAAAGGTCCTGCCCAAGGCAGGGGAGTTGGAACAAGATGGTCTTTAAGGTCTCTTCCAACCCAAACCATTCTGATTCTACTCTGAAAGACCTATTTTTCCTGGGGGGTTGCAGCTGTGGGGTCAGCCATCCTCCCTCAGCTTTCAGGGGCTTTGGGAAAGGGGAATGGCCAGGCAGACACAGCAAATCCCAGAGCTACTGCATGGGCACAGCCCAAATCAATAAATAACACCCCACAGATGTGTTTTCCTCTGCAGAGTGGTGATGTACAACATTAGCTCCCTTTCAGAGGATAAAGGGAGATTACACTACACTGCTGTAACACAGTCCATCTCCTTCAAATATTCACAAGCCAAACTTTCTGAAAATCACTGTGCTCTGTGCAGAAATACTGAACAGAAATGAACAGGAAAAATATTTAATTTTCCTCTCCAGCATGTATTATGTATGTATTATACAGCACTTCCAAGCTACTAAAGTTAATTCTTTACCACATTTCCTAAATTTGACTCCCATGCTTTAGCTCTGACTCATTTTCACTCTAATCAGTTCCTAATTATTACCCACTTCCTCAGAAAGTTTATGGGGACAGATGCTGCAGTACCATGACTACTAAACAAAACCCTGTAAACTGGAGGAAATCTTTCCAGCAGATGTAGGCAGATTAATCTGATGGGCTGCTCTGGCAGTTTCTTTCCTCACTTTCTCCGTCCAATTAGTCAATTTACATATGCACTGGTGTTTAACAGTGATTTTGTGCAATAAGTAACCTTTAACAAATCACATTAATGCTTATTTACAGGGTAACAATGCAAACAGGCTCCAGATAACTTCATCAGTTAACTGCTGGTGCAGTTTTGGGGCTCCTGAAGCCAAAGGAACAGCAGGATGAGGCAGCCCTTTGGTCATCACTTCTCTGCCTGGTTCCCTCCTGTCTCACGGGGAAGTTTCTGCCTCTTGGTGTGAAGGCAGCCTGACAACTCACTGACATTTAACTTAAAATCTGATTTAAAGCCAGCCTGGGGGGTGATTTTGGTTTCCTTTTGCTGGCACTCACCAGCAGCACCCATGGGGAGGGAGCTAAGAGCAAAGGGAGAGGGAAACCGAGTAAAGGATGCCAAGTCACATCCATGTTTTCTGGGTGGGAGAAGAAACAGTGGGAAACAACACAGGCATTCAGGAACAGCGGGAATAATCTCAAATATAATTCAATCAAGGAGAACCCCAGAAGCTCAAATGAACATTTCTCTCACTCTAAGGACGAAAAGGACTCTCAGAGTGCCCCACCACCACATGCAACGAACACTCAGTGGGCTCATCATTCACTGCCCTGGACTGGTGACTTCTTGATCACCTCTATTGCTCTTGGATATTTGCAGCTTCAGTTTTAATCACTTCTGCAGTACTTTTCTGATATACAGTAAAACCCTCTATATAACTTAATCATGCCCTGCTAGATGCCTTTTTCACTGTAATTTGGAAAGATGTAGTTTTTAAAAACATCCTCAGCTTCCTTAACATGAACACAAAATAGTTATGGGGAAGGGGGGGTGGGGGGAGAATAAAAAAAAAAAAAAAATCCCCTGGTATTGAAATTACAGGATCTTACTGCTTGGCATCTAAGCCACAGGAACCAGACAATTGTTAGTCATGGCCATTTCTTTTACAGCTCAAGACATTTCCCTTATGGAATAAGTGAACTAGTGTTTCAAAACTACCTCCGAGGGCAGCCACACGTAGCCATCTATCAGCAGCACACACACAGCGACTCCAGTTTCCATTTCAGACATTCCAGAATACTGAAAATCAAGCCAGAATGTCCAATTTCCCTGATTTAGCGTCCAACACTTGCTAAAATTTCCAGGAAACTGATATTTATACAAACTGTGCCAAAGCTATTCTGTACAAAGCAGTTTCAATTGCAATTTGGAAAGAACTGTGTGCTGCAGCAACAAAGAATAAAAGCCATTCCAGATCTGAATATAACCCAATAATACATCAAAGATACATGGTAATTAATTTTATTAAAGGAAAACTTTGCTTCTATGACTCTGCTTATCAGCAATTTGACTTTAAATACTTAAAAATCACTTAGAGAATATTTTGATTGTGAGAAACCATCTGGGTAGCTGCGTGGTTGGATACTAGAAAGTAAATCCTAAGCATTTTTCAGGATATTCAAGTGGTTATGGATATCCACTGCAGAGAAATCAATTACTTAATTAATTCATAATAAATAAATAAATTAATTAATTTTAAAAAGGCAAGTCAGAAACCCACTTTCAAATGTGATGGAAAATGACTGGCTGCAATAAGAGACCATCTCACATCTCACATCCCACTAGGTGGAGCTCCGGGCTAGAAATCTGGTTAAGATATTTCCCTAATCCCTGTCACCCAGGAAAACCATTTACAGAAGTTCATTTGCCTCTTTCCTAATGCCCACACACACACAAAAAATTAATGGGTTTGCATATTAAGAGACCACAACAACAAGCAATAAGATCATAGAGAATCAATCAGCTCTTGTAAATTGTGCAACCCCTTGTTTTGAAATTAAAAGGCAGATGAAAAATAACTTCTGTTTTAAACACAATTTCCTGGCTTTGAGCCTTTAGCTTGATTGTTGCTAGCTGGGTTACATGGAGTACAAGAGGAGGTAGGTGATTTTTAAACCCTTTTTTGCTGGTGGCTGTGTGTCACCACACTGTGTGCTACACAGGGCATGGATAGACTACAAAACATAATATCACTTCCATGGGAAGCTGAAACGTTAATCAGCACCAGCAAGGTGAAGTTGCAGCTCAAATATACTACAGAGCACTTCTTCAAGGTCATTCTACTGTTCACCCCTCAGGATAGGAAGGATTGCAGACTGTCAGGCACCACCATTGCCTTGGCAGATTTTCAGACACGTGGGATTTACCACAGTGATGGCACAAGTAGATCGGTAATGAGGTGCTCCATCATGGCAAGCATCAATACTGTACTGAAAGGTACACTCTGTAATTAATTAATATTATACACTGCGTGAATTTATCGTGGTCCAGGTGAGTAAGGGCAGGCACTGGCACTTGGGGATATAGAGGGTCCTCAAATTGGGATAAACTGGCTGAAACAGAACTGAAATACAGCTGGAAGGAGAGGGAGCACTCTGGGGTCCAGGCCTAGAGGATTTATTGCTGTAATTGGGTGGAATACAGCCCTTTCTTCAAAAACCATAAACTGTCAGCTGCCCAGTTAAACAGTTTTGCTAAGAAGTAGTTTCTAAAACAGGAGCCTGTTTAGGAATGACAGTCACCAAAACTAGTCTGTAGCCCTTGGAGTTATTCTCTGAGATACATATTTCAGCAGAGGAAAGAAAAGGCTGCTTAGCCTATTGTTTACCCAGTGAGTAATTAGATGTAGTTGATTGTTCTCCTTCACGGTAAGACAATCCCATCCACCACTCCAAGCTTCAAGGGCACCCATAAACTTCTGTCTAAAGATTAGTGTCTGTGTAAGGGGAATGCCCAATGTCCCAAACCAGGTCCTACCACACACACACCAGCACTCCAGACTGTGGATAAAACAGCCCATTTCAAAGAGCTTGAGCCCAGATCTGCACTGGTTACAAACATCCTCGTATCTGAACTAGAACGGTATGGGATCTGTGATCCACAATATGGCAATTTCCACAGTGGGCAAACAGATTCCAGGCGCTGATGAAGCTGTAATTAAAACAATAAGGAAAAGGCATCAACATCTGGAAGACACAGGCAGTATGACAAATTCAACCCAGCCTTGCTCGGAAGAACAGATGCACAAAAGCACAAATGCAAGCACGCGCTGAAAAATAAAGTCATTTGGTTTGTGATGATTAAAAGGAGACCACCAGGACATCCTTCCAGGCAGATGTGCAATTCAAAGAAAAACACCCCACAAGGGGAAGCAAAATGAGTCACTCACAAGAATTACTGTTGAACTCTTTTAATAACACTAGGAAAATATCATAGTATTAAAGTCCTGCACGGGATCCTCGAAAGGTTATTTTGGTTGGGATTTCTTTTGTGTTTATAAACCAGACTCTGTTTCCCAATTGTGTTTTCTTTTAAGCTGACTACTCCTTTACAATGGCATTTCCAGTTAAAACACAGCTAACCTATAAATACCTGAATGCCACAGCACACACTGTGTGCGTGGGTTTTGTTTAAGTCTCAGCGGAAATAACAGTAAATCTACTCAACACAGGGAAGCAAACGTCGATTTGTTAAGCAGGGAATGTAATAGCCAGTAAAGAATACATTGCATACATAATACAGAAGGAAAAACATTATCATCTGGAGTATGTGAAATTACACTGATTTCGCACCTTAAACCTATTAGAAGTTACTCTGTTGGCCAATACTAATCCACTGAACAAGCAGAATGTTGGTCAGAAGTCTAACATGTCCTGTACCAGCACAGAGAGAATACAAGCAGTCCATTGCTGTTAAAAGAAAACATGAAATCCAGCTCATGTTTCTGGTTAGGGGTCGATTTCTTCGGGAACTACTGTTAACATCACGTCTTCGTTGCCCCTGCGTACGACCATGTGCAACGTACTGTCCTTTTTGATGATGTCACTGACATCACTGGCTGAGCTTATCGACTGTCCATTGATGCTTATAATCACATCGTTGTCCTTCAGGCCACCACTGAAAACACAAAGCAGCAGTGTGTTATTATAATTGCCATTTGGTTGCCTTTATATTATTGTTAAAAAAAAATAAAATAATAAAAAAAAAAAGATGGCTGGATTTTTTCCCCATTTCCCACCCAGCAGCAGGCATGTGAAAAGCAATCGTAATTTATGAAGCGGTGAAGATTGCAATACAACTCAGAAAGCCTCAGAATTTGATGGATGCACAAGTTTGATGGATCCTATATTTCACTCCCTTCAAAGGAATTCCGTGTTGCAAACAGCAGTAATTCTGCAACAAGGATCTTAGAGGTTGATGTGGTAGAAAAGATAGAGGCAAGCTTTCATTCTAAAATAATTGCAACAAGGCATCCCCTTTAGAGGGGAAATTTCCCAAGCTTTTACTCCTGTGTACACAGCAAAACAACCTGAGTAGCACTGTGTTAACACACGAGGGATTTCAGTCCCAGATCCACGCTGCTCTCCATGCAGAGCTCACTGGCAGCCACTGCACCTTCCCTGAGTGTTTTAAACCTGAACAGAATCAACACACACAGCTCAGCCACCAAAACGTGTCCTTCCTCTCCTCTCACCTCCCTGCCTGTAGTCCCCAGAGTCCCTCCTGCTGACCTCAAAAACTGAACCTTCCTGACTCAAAGCAAGACAGAAAGGGCAGAAGCAGAACCTCCTCCTGCTCCCCTGCCCGGGGCTGTGTGTCTCTCCCTGAGCTGGCTGAGGCTGCTGTCAGGACCAAGGAACGGGTGGTGAGGGATGCCGCAGACCACAGCATCTTGCCCGGTCTTGCACAACGGTCTGGCTCCCAGTTATGGAAACATTAACCAAGACAGATCAGACATGATTCAACCCTTCAGCAAAATCCTCCACAAAACCACAGAGCAGTCGTCGGCCTCTTCCACCCACAGAAGGCGCCTCAGATGAGTGTCTCCTGCAAGCAGGGTGCCTTGGTCAGTGTTTGCAACAAATCTGGTTGCCTACTGAAGGCATGGCTCAGAGTATTTTCTTGGTGGAAACCACTCCAGGGTATCCTGGTCTCTCCTACAGCCTCTCCACGTGACTCGTGCCCAGGACAGGTCACTGCAGAACTGCTCCCATGCCCCAGCAGCACATCCACACAACAGGCACTGGAGAGTTCAGCAGAACAGGGAAGCCCATCGACAAGGGAACTGTGAGTAGGGGAAGACAAAGCCAACGTGGGCTGCATTTTATTTGCCAAGCCAGCCTTTGGATGAAGCACCCTGATTTGGGTTTGCCTTCACGTTACGAGTTTACACTGCCTGACATTTCTTCTCCCTCTCCAAAGTCCTCCTCCTGCTCTCTGCAATTATCCACACTCGTGTAATGACTTTTCTACGCTTTCAGACCGGACCTGCACGCCAAGGCAGCAAGTCCAGTCCCACACTGGAGCAGCCACATCATTCCTACGCTGGCTGCAGTTTAATTTCACGTCACAGACACGCACCACCATAGTGCCAACAAGAACCATCTACAAAACACAGTTCAGAGAGCACTCTAGAGACCTAACACTAGTTATCTTACAGTGACATCCAAACTGCAGTGAAAAGACATCATCCAACCATGCTCTCGGTCTTCCTAAGAGGAAATGTATGCCTGCCCCAAGCAGCTTTCTGCCTACATGCCTTTGGTGCCACATAAGCCTCTTTGTTGCCACAAAGACTTACCCTTCTCTTAAGTGATCACTAGTTTCAGAAAAGGAACAAGGCTTCCCATTTCCTGCCCTGGATTACTGAGTGGTTTCATATCAAGCAAACCCTGAAAGGGAAGTGTCTCCAGCAAGAGCCAGCCAGAGCAGTGCCAGTGACCACAGAGCAGCTGCCCTGCATCATCCAGACACCTCGTGAAGCTTGGTACCAACCACCAGGTCTGTTTCTAAGCAAATACCGAGTAACAGGAAGAAAAAGATAGTTGTCCAAACTCAAAAGCTCTTCCCAACAAGATGACTCCTGATGAAGCCCTCACATGGAAGAGTGTCTCCTCTCCTGCCAAGAGAGGATTTTACCCCTGAGGAGTGCCAGGGGAGCTGGTGGGTTTGGCCAACACTGAGGACCTTGGGCTGAGCCAGACACGTCTTCCCAAGGTGAACCCAAAACTCCTCCCCTGCTCTCCTGCCAGAGTGACCAGCAGGGCTGTGGGGAGTATTCACAAGCAAAAGTCTTTATTCAGCGCTGGCACTGGTGCAGGAGATGCCTTGGAAGCAATTGCTGAGAAAAACAAAAAGGAGTTTTCACACCCCCTGAATCCTTGCCCTTTTGGGCCGGGAACGCTGACAGGGCTTCCCTGCAATACCCTGATACACTCACAGGATTGCCCATCAGGGACCAGGCTAAAACCACAAACCCACTTCCAGCAGACAAGCTAATAGCTATCAGATGCTCGTAACTTTGTTCATTTAGCATAATGAAGAGAGCCAGTTAAGCAGGGAGCAGTCTCCATCGTTACCCCCTCAAATCAGTGGCAGCGGTTTTGAGAAAAAAAAAAAAATAAATGCTTCAACCTACGCTTCAGCTGGTGTTTCTGGAATTACTTCAATAACATAGGCCCCAGAGACAACATCAGGGAAGTCTTTATGGCGGTCCTTCAGCTCTCTAGCTTTGCTGGAAAATGAAGAAACAGCAACAAAAATATTTTGTCAAGATGGGGAAAAAAAAAAAAATCAGGCATTTTTACCAAATTCAAGATCTACTAGCTGAGATGCTTTGCATATGTTGATGAGTCACTCCACCATTTATTTTAACCCTTAGATGTGTATTTCAAGAATTATTGCACCTTTTGCATGCATATATCTTTTTAATGCCTCTTTCTGTTAATGGCAATCACTTTAATAGGCACAGAGGATCAGAGTTAAAACATTGCAAAGCTCAGTCGTTGTTTTAGAACCAGCAGAATCACAGAATGGCCTGGGTTGGAAGGGACCCTAAAGTTCATCCAGTCCCATCCCCTGCCATGGACAGGGGCTATCCCAGGTTGCTTCAACCCCATCCAGCCTGGACTTGGACACTTCCAGAGATGGGACAGCCAAGCTTTTCAGGGCAACCTGAAAGCTGGGGCCTTACCACCTTCACAGTGAAGATTTTTTTACTAATAGCTAATCTAAACCTACTCTCTTTCAGTTTGAATACATTCCCCCTTCTCCTGTCACTCCAGATCCCTCTAAAAAGTCCCTCTCCCTCTTTCCTGCAGTCTCCCTTCAGGCCCTGGAAGGCTGCAATCAGGTCACTTCGAAGCCTTCTCTTTCCCAGGCTGAACAATCCAAATCCTCTGTGCCTTTCCTCACAGCAGAGCTGCTCCATCCCTCTAATCATCTTTGTGGCCTCCTCTGGAGTCCTTCCAACAGCTCAATGCCCTTCCTGTGCTGGGGACCCCAGAGCTGGATGCAAAACTCCAGGTGTGGTCTCACTAGAGTGGAGCAGAGGGGCAGAATCTCCTCTCTCAGTCCTGAACATCTGAAAAAAGAAACCCCAACCCTTCGTGTTTCAATGCTCTGTTCTACCTGTGGATCCTGCAAAAGGGAAAACTTTTCTTTGTTTTTACAGGACATGGAATCGCCTGCTCATGAATCTCTTTACAGTCTGAGCATGAATAAGCAAGTCCACACAAAAGCTTCATTTTACATTAAGTGAAATGTTTAATGGAAATTAATTTTATAGGAATGGGAAAACGCACGCAGCTGCTGCAACTCTTGAAAACATACAACGACAGGGACAGACCCCCAGGACGAATTCACAGTCACTAGCTATTCTCTTCTGAAGCATTAAGGAGAAGAAAAAGCCAGGAGTTGTTTAAGAACCAGCTCACACAGGAGCCTAGAGGAGAGTTCGACCGCGTGGCAGATGCGGAGGAGAGAAGAAGGTGGCAAGAACTGGCTGTGAGTTGTCACCAGCATGCCCAGAGGCACGAGCTGCTGGCTCAGACCTCCCGGTCGTGTCTGCAGGTCGTGGGCTTGATCCAAAGGCATGCAGAGCTCACACTTGGGAAAGGTGAGGAGCCACCACTGGCACTTACCTGGCAGTTAGAGACATCATTCGTATGCCAATGTATTTCTTTTTGGTTATAGCTTTTCCTGCAAAAAGGAAAGCAGGGCTTGAGAAATCACTCGTACCAAAAGAGCCTCGAAGGCTGTTGACTTTCTGGTTTATTACTGTTTTCATAGAAACACAGAATGGTTTGTGTTGGTGGGGACATGAAAGGTCATCTAGCTCCACCCCCCTGCCCTGGGAAGTGATGCCACCCACTAGACCAGGTTATTTTCATGTTTTCCTCTTTCAAAGCAGTGAAGTGCAGTACCTTTAGCTTGTCTGTCATGGGACTCAGTTAGGAACTTTTTAATTTTATCTGATGGGATAGCGAATGAGATGCCTGCTGTAACTTTCAATGTGTTAATTCCGATGACTTCACCATCCTAGAGAAACAAGAAATCATTGTTAGCAAACGTGAAACACCTCAAAGAGAAATAGATCTTTTCTTCAAAGCAATCACAAATTCACACAAGACACTCTGTAGCTGGTTTTTAATTTACTAGATGCTTTCTTTGAGTCTAATTTTTCTTGAGTCTACAGATAAAACACTCTTTGAGAATTTTGGAAAACTGATGTGGATATTCATCTTGCCACAAGCAGAATAGAGATAAGAACTGGGCAGCTCTTCTGCTTGCACCAGACAAGCAGCATGTTCTGCAGCCAATCTGAGTCTGCTGACTTCAGCAGGCACCTCACAAAGCATGGCACTGACTGCTCCTGAGCCAACATTGCATAATTACAGATAAAGGAAAACGACAGTTCACCGGAATCAAAAGCTTTTCTTGGTAATGTAACTCTGAGAGTTTCAGATAAAACATCTCTGCTGTCACTTGATGACAGGAACACTTCTGAAATCTCAGCAGCTTCTTTCCCTGATTCATCCCAGATAAAAACTGTCCAGCTACATTTTTTTTAAGTGGAGCTCACTGGGACTGAAACTGTCCCGTGAACTGGGTGCAAAAGAATGGCTAAATCTCCCCCAAGGCAGCCCAAATGTGTAGCCCCAAATTCCAATTTATGCTGTGCCTCCTGAGGATCACTGTCTCTCCCCTGCCTGAGAGAGACCTGAGAGCTCTCACACAGCAGATCTGACTACGTGCTACAATATCAGCAAATAAACCCTCATATCCTGACAAAATTTTGCAGCCTCCCTGGTGTGACCCAAAATAAAGGGGAAGATACATTTTAGAACCATTAGGCTGATTTTCAGCGTGGAAAAAAAAAGAAAAAAAAAAAAGAATTGCCATTGCTGCAGGGTGGACAGAGAGGGAAAATGCCTCA
Organism: Myiozetetes cayanensis; assembly: GCF_022539395.1. Taxonomy (NCBI): domain Eukaryota; kingdom Metazoa; phylum Chordata; class Aves; order Passeriformes; family Tyrannidae; genus Myiozetetes; species Myiozetetes cayanensis. The sequence goes on along the minus strand of NW_026086605.1, from coordinate 2,627,682 downwards.
CTTTAAAATGGGCTTTTTTACTTTTCGCAAGGCAAGAGCAATAAAAACATTACACTTGCTCGAAACTATGCAAGCTGTAAACATCTTAAATATTAAAAATCCCTTTGCCAACATAAACACAGACAAGTGATTTGCAAGAACCACGCGAATTTTGTGCAGTCAGCCAGATATTGAAAGCTTTTAATCACATATCTGATGGGGGAGTTTGTTTGTTGGTTGGGGTACTTTGTTCTGGTTTTAAACTAAAAAGCAATAAGCTTGACACTAAGTAAAGCTGGAGAAACTCTTACCAGGTTTACAAGGGGTCCTCCGGAGTTCCCATACTGCAAACAAACATAAGTCAAGAACATATTTTAATATTCAGCTCTCAATTTGTGGCAAGCAAAACATAAAAGAAATTTCTGGAATATTTCTGCAGTGCAGTTTCCATATGCAACAGAACAGCCCTAACAGCCAGACCCATTAACTGCACTTAACATCACCCATTTTTAGCTGAGCTTTGCAAATGCTTCCTTTCTTTTACTCTAGTCAGACAAAGTTAGGAAAGCCAAGGTTTTACTTTAGTTTTAATAGTGCCACACTAGCAACTTAGAAGATTTTAGGACAGCTCTGGGAGCTGTTAGTGAAGATCTCTTACAAGGCCAAGACTTGAAGTACAAAAGCTATTGTTTTGCCTTAATGCAGAAACAAACATGAACCCTTAAAACTAAGCTTGGCTTCTTTTTCAGAAAACAAGATGGATTTCGAAAAGACATTTATTTGCCAGAGATTATTGCCTCCTCCCTTGTAATCTGCAAGAGTTTTGAAGTGAAGGCAGATATTGTGCTTGGTGAGGTTCCTCGGGGGATTTTTAAACAACGATCCAGCGCTGCTGCGGCGCAGATGTCCGTGTTTTTGAGGATGAAAGCAAAGCTCAGTGCTCTTAAGAGCTGTATCAAGGGTGAAAATTTCAAAGCAACTATTCAAGAAATCTGAGAGCTGAAGGGGCTGAGGCTCAGGGCAGGACGTACGTTGATGATGGCATCTGTCTGGATGTAGTCCATGTCGGAGTTGCGCAGCCCCAGCTCCTTCCCCCCGCGCTGGGTGGTGCTGACAATGCCCGTGGTCACCGTGTTCTGGAGGGAAAACGGGCTTCCAATGGCCACCACGAATTCTCCCGGCCTCAGGTCTGCAGACTGACCCAGCAGAAGGACCGGCAATTTACCCTGCAAATAAAAACAACAAACAGATTAGAACGTTCGGACGCTGCTGCGCTGGCGAACAAATGCTACGGAAACATGAATATATTCATAGGGCGGAGGGAAAGAGGGAGGCTTTTATCCCTCAGGGATTTTGCTTGTTCTCTTTTCTTTGAGTGTTTTGTGTGGGTTGGTACAGAAACATCCCCATGAGCTGCACTGAAGAGTGGGCTCTTTACAGCAGAGTGAACTTTTCCCACAACAGGTACCCGTTAAATCAAAAACGATTAAAAGACCAGAGGAATATTTGTGTTCTGCTCTACAAAGCAAACACCTGATAATACCAAGATAAGTTGTTCCCAACACTCCTTGAAATAATTAGCCAACAGCTGCTGAAGTAAAAATATGATATTGTTTGAGAGTGAACACTAAAGAGTCATGAAAGCAACAGCCAAAGAGTATCAAACATGCATATGTGCAGTTAAAAGCATTTTAGATTCTCACAGGATGCCACCGCCTTACTATCTCTTCTAAATAATCATATTGCCTCCTACAAACCCTGATGTCTTCCTCTGAAGATGATAGAATTTAAAGACTTCTGATTTGGTTTTTTTTCCTGTTATGACAGTAGAGGATACCATCATACTTTCCTTTCAAGATCTCTAAACATATTAAATATCATGCTCTTTTGCTTGGCAAAGCTAACTTTAACCCAGCTTTCCTCCAGGCTTGACCCACTCCAAAATTCTAAATTTTGAAAAAAAAAAAAAAAAAAAAAGAGAGAGAGAAAATATTACAAGTTTAAATTGGAAATCCAGAGACAGCTCTTTAGGGGTCTTTTGTCACCAGCAGTGTGAAAGCCTGTATCAATAACTCATCCTTAGGGACAAATATCCACTAATTTAAACTAACCTAAACGCCAATCACTTTGTATTTTTCACCTACAGTCTTCTTTCAAATACCCCAGGAGACAGACAACGTAGACAGTACAAAATAATGGCATCAGTTATCACTATATGCTGCTGCAAATACAGAAGTTTAACAAGACTGGTCTTGTGTATCCTTTATCCAGCTTTGCCACAATTCCACCAGTGAAATTTTACTCAGATGAGCAGATTGTTTCAATAAAACTCATTGCCAAATCCCAGACGGGATAAGATGCTCTATGAAAACTTCTCTCTCAGTCTCCAGACAGCGAGAAAATAATTGAACCAACTGCTTGTTAAACAGTATCAGCTGGAAGAGCAACAGAAGAGGCAACACAGTAAGGAGAAAAAAACGTCTCCGTTTCTCATTCTCTTTCAGGTGAAAGTTTTCACAACCAGCAATGCCCTAATAAATATTAATTATAACATAACAGCCCCTACCGGTGCCACAGATGGACCCAAGCATGGCCGTGGGTCAATTCTGGGGAGGATTCAAGGGCTCTGCCCCATTTCCCCATCGTGTTTGCGGCGTGGCAGATGAGCAGCAACATCCCAAGGCAGCACTGCCAAACAGATCCTGGTCCCAGCCCCGAGCCCTGACTCCAAGGGATCTCTCCAGCACGATTAGCTGTGCTGGGAAGCACGCAGCACATGCAACACAAACAGCCCCAGATGGGTATTGTTTGGACACAGGGAGCACTCTGGCTCTTCCTTCTCTCACCAGATGCTCTTAAGCTTACGTAGCACGTGTTTTCAAGATGTCGTTGGTCAAGGAGAGCATCTTTTTTTTTTTTTGGCACTGCTTTTTCCTCATTTAAAAAAAAAAAAAAAAGAAAATAAAAAGCACAAGACAAAAAGTAACTTTTGTTTGTATCCCAGTGCTCTGAAAAGGGATACTTTGTAGAGAAAGGAGACGTTTATCAGCAAATGAAACATAGACAAAGAAAAGAAAACAGGATACTTTTTATTTTTCACTGGCAGAAAAAGAGTGGCTGTACACAAAGTTAAAGATTTATACAACGTTTCTGAGTTACAACAACAGTCACAAAGCCAAAATCGCGTTTGGCAGCAGAAAGAAAATACAGGAACAGTCTCTGACTAATACAATTACCTCTGATTGTGCTGAGTTTTCAAGCCTATACTAGCTAAGCTTCAGTTCAAACTGTAACACTCTATGGATTGGCTGCGGGTCATCCATGTGATTCAAATGCCTTCTGGAAAGTTTGGCTAACCTCTCCTTTGCCAGAAACATAAATCAATTGAAAAAATGGCCTTGTTCTGCACGTACTATAAAACACAGCTTTGGAAAACCTGTCCTCTGCTCCTTGTGATGCCATGGTGTGGTGCAGAGCACACCAAGAGCACTGCATGAGCACACTCATTAATGCCATGCAGAATTGGTTATGATGAATATATACGCTGCAGAGGCTTTAAATTTGGGGGTGTCTCTCTCTCAAGTAGCTTAAAAAATACCATTGTCCAGTTCAGAATTGAATTTTCCATTAGGAAAAACAAACAAACAAACAAACAAACCAACAAACCCCAAACCGAGTATTTATTTGAATCGTAGATGTGGTTTAGAAGTTAAATCAGTATAAAACCTATCAAAATCCCTGGGCATCAAGTGATGTAGCGGGAAAAGCATCCTTTTGCAGCCCCCACCAGGAGCACTGGAAATGCCAGGCAAGCACTTACAGCAGTGCTGTAACCACAATCTCAGCAGAAGGCCCTGCACTTGCACCCTTCCACCAGCAAGCTCGTCCCTAGGGTGCCAAGGAATCCTTGTAAAGCAAACTCAGGTGCTTGAGTCCAGGGATTTTAATAACTGTCCTCAACAAACAGGCATTCTTCAACTTTTACACAGCCTCTGATGGTGGCCAGGATGACACAACTCGCTACAGCTCGTGATTCTCCTGGTTAACCGAAGATTGGCCACGGCAGGTAATTAAAATCCCCCGGGCAAACCAGCGTGCCTTGCAGCACAACCAGCAGGGAGCCAGGAACACCCAGCACCCCAACCCAGCTCTGCCAGTGACTCACTGCAAGACCTTGGGTAACATGTAATGTGTGTTTTCTACCCCTCCACTTCTCATCTGGCGAAGCCCCCCGGGGTCTGCTGGGATCTGTTGTTTGCTCAGTAACACAGATCTGCAAGAAGCCGTTCTGCAGGCACACAGAAATAGGACCAAACATGCAAAACCCCTAAGTGGCACATGACTCACTGTTTACACCCAGCTGGGGGAAGGAGCCATTAATTAGGGTTAATATTTTAAGCCTTTCGCATCCCAAAGGGCCTTCAGACGTTTTTATATATGGATTTGAGTCAAGCCCTTGGATAAACACGACTCCCACGGGATGGAGGGCTGCACGCCACCACAAGAAACAGCTCCATCCAACAATGAGGTGCAGCTTTTGTGGCTTGAGAGAACAGGGCAAGGAGAGATTAGCATCAGGAGCCAGAGAGAATCATAGAACCAGAGAGTCATTTAGGTTGGAAAATGCCTCTAAGAGCGACGAATCCAACCATTCCCCCAGCACTGCCAAGGCCACCACTGAACCACATCCCCATGTGCCACATCCACAGGGCTTTTAAATCCCTCCAGGAACAGTCGACTGCACCCCTGCCCTGGACAGCTGTGCCAGGGCTCAACAACTCTTTCCATGAAGAATTTTTCTGAATATTCAAACTAAACTTCCCACCTTGGCACAACTTGACACTGTTTCCTCTGTCCCTGTTCCCTGGGAGCAGAGCCCAACTTCCCCCCCAGCTCCCTGCTCCTGTCAGGGAGTTGCAGAGCCAGAAGGTCCCCCCTGAGCCTCCTTTTCTCCAGGCTGAGCCCCCCCAGCCACTCCTGGTGCTCCAGACCCTTCCCAAGCCCCATTCCCTTCCCTGGACACGCTCCAGCCCCTCAATGCTTTCCCTGGGGATCCCAAAGCTGACCCCAGGATTGGAGGTGCCACACCAGTGCCAAGTACAGATGTCAGGTACAGCAAGTGGAGCCTGGACAAAACAGCTCTGAAACTCAAAGAAAAGGCAGCACAAAACCACCACCAGGCACAGCCACTGCCACAGAGAAATGCAAACCAAGAGACAGACACTCAAAACTGGTGGGCATTTTGGTTTGAGCTTTTTCATCCATGAGAGAAGTGAATCTGTCTCGGTGCTGGCACAGAAAGCAAGTAAATCCCTGTCTCTGTTCTGTAATCCCATTCGTTTGTGGATGGAAGATCAGGAATTTGCAGGAAGCAGTCTGCAGTTCAGCAAACGGATGAAGAGGAGACAAGTGCCCTGAGTTCAATCTGTGTAAATTAGCGGCAGATTTCCTTCGTGCTTTTTTTATTTTTAGGTGGGAAAGGAACAGATGCTGGTTTGGTATACTAATTCAGCTGTAAGTAACTCTGGGAATTGCGTTTCTGTTCTGGTTAATGAAACTATTTAACTTCCAGATTACACTATGGCAAAATAAAAACACAGGCCATGAACACGTAAAAATGTACAGTATCATCCTAAGTCTAGAAACTGCTTGACAAAATGCCAAAGCAAATAAAAAAACCAAGCTGAGTACATTACAAGCCTCCAAAAGTATTTCATCTATAGTTAGAAAAGCAAAACTGAGTCTCCTTATCTAAATATGGAGCATGGGAAGCTTGCAGAGAAAAAAAAAAAAAGAAGAAGAAAAGGATGAAGTGTTGTTTTGATATGTCACCAGGTTTTCAATTGCCTGGCAAGAGATCACTGCTCTTGCTTAAAAAAAAAATAAAATAAAAATAAAATTGACACTTAAAAAATACTCAAATAAAATAAAAATAAATTAAAAACATGCTGGTTGCTGGCAGACCCACCCAGGAGCTGTGCGGGGAGCAAGACCAGTGCATTGTCCCCACAGCAAGGGCTACTAGAAGCTTAAGATGGCAGGAAAGCACTGCTGCCTAAACTGATGAATAAACAGGAGTTAACATCCAAGCTTTTTACAAGCTATTTCATTTCTCTGGGTCTTCTGGAAGCAATATGTGGGCTTCCTCAGGCTCTCGAGAGGAAGCCGAGCAATATCCAGCGACAGATTTCAAAGTAAAACCAGCATTTTAGAAAAGCCACTTACATCTGGTGCCCAAGTAGCTTGTTTTTACAAAAAAAATGTGGGCTATTAAAATATTGATACACAAACAGGAAAGTTTGCTTTCCTGCTTCCTGCAGTTTGTACACACACAGGGGAAAAAAAAAAAGCAAATCCCCTCTGGCCGCAAGGATACAGACGCTCTTTGCCTCGTGAAACCACCGAAGGGATGAGGGCAGAAGGTCTTGTTGATTTAAAAGTGTCAAACTAAGTGCTCCTTAGTAAGATGGAGGAAAAAACTTAAGCTGAAGGGCACTGAAACGCCACCACAAATCAGAGATGGATCACAAACCCACTGCTGCTGTACCACGTAGATGCCAAATCTGGGCTGGGATAAAGAATCAGTGACCGGACACACTTGGGAACAAAAACCTTCAGGACCTGGCATGTCTTCCATGACATAGGTGTGATTTCAGAGCTGGTGACAAGCGTCCCAGGGCTGGTTTTTAAGCACGTAGGAAGAAGAAACACCTCAAAATAAAGCCATTCACCACGCTCCTCCCTTCAGTACCCCCTGCCAAACCGGAGGCACGTCCACAGGGATCATTTTTGCAGGCAGAGTCCAATTTCTGGGGGTGGAAAAGGTCTCCAGGCAAAAGCCACCTGCACCTTCCACTACTTTTGGCTTCCAGTTTGAATTTGGGTGGGGGTACAGGGCTCTTGTATGATTCTGCCCCCCCCATTAACCCTGATGTTGTCTGTTAAACCACCCCAAAATTTTCTCTCCTCCTCCTGGTTCTTAGTTTTCAACAGCTGCATCACACATTCTGATTTAACAAGGTAGTTAATTATTGTGAGTTGAATTCCATAATCCAGCTGTACCAGCTCCAAAGCATCTGTTTGCCTTGGAGTGTTGAGCAATAGTTTTGATGGATTTCACACTCACTGCAGCATCACACGTGCCACGCAGGACACACTATTCATTTCACCAGTCTCTGCCTGTGCTGCCAAAATCCAAATTTTTCTAGGAAAGTTTTGTGAATTTTGCACGTTTGTATCCAAATTGTCTGCAACTGCACTGTTTCTTTCTAGAACTGTGGTCTCCTCGTTGCATTTGGAAGGATAGTTAGATTGGATTCATGTTGACCACAGTGACTCCAACCTCACTTCCTACTTTCAACACTTCAGCAAACTGCTCTGTGTTGCTACAGACACGAGAAACACAGTTGCTCTCTTTTTATAGACTGTAAAAACAAGCACATTTCAGGCTCAGAACAACTACTCCAAGGTTTCTGTTCCTCACTGACTGCAATGTGTTTTTCCACGGAGAAGAATTTAATCGGGGAAACGGTTCGTCCTTACCGGTGCCCAGGTTTTACCACCCTCTTTCATTTCCTATTGCTCTCAGCAAAGCCAGATTAGCTCTAGCAATGTCTTTGGCCAGATGTTCACACCTTAAACAGAAACAGCATTCAGGCTGCTGCAAAATCTGAACAGCTTTAGGAATACCAGCTGACAGCCTAATCCCATACTTCAAGCCCAGCTCTGTTCCTAACCACAGAGACATTCCTCATCCTTCAGATCCTGCCTTAACATGCCACACAGAAAGAGAGGGAAAAAACCCACAACTTCTGCAGCTTTGATGTCACCTTTGAATAATTTATTCAAAATAAGGAACTTCACCTCTTACTTCGGAAAAATTCCTAGGGATGGTTTTCATGTCGTATCTGGATATTTAAAGGGTCACATTTGTACCATCCCATTGACTTCTTTAGCCATCAAATACATTTCAACTTCAACAAATTATTACCTCAGTGACTTTAAAAAGCCTTTTATGAATCTGGATGATTGCAAGGCATTCCAGTACAAAAAGGAAAGCTCAAACACTGAACTTGAATGGGTACATAAAAATGTGCCCTAAAAGCTCAGTCTGAGAACCAATTTCTCAGCTGACGTTTTCCATTTGAACATTTTTGTGAACACATAAAATGTTGTGTTTCTAATGCTGCCTAACTCGTGAATACTAATGAGTCAATCCCTCCCTGTCCACCCTCAATAATATAAATAAAATAATATAAATAAAGCTTTGGCTTAGATAGCTCCAAGACAGAAAAAGTTTCCTGCCTTAAAGAAGGCAACTCATCTGCCTGCATTCTCCCTTTTCCAAGCGGCTTCCAGTCTTCCAGGTTCTCCCTTCCAGCAAGCAGTTTCCCAGGGAATTTTGGAGCCATTTCCTTAAGATATCAAACAACATTCGATCCCATGGCTGCTGTCTTCCCAGCTCCTTCAAAATGATCTGTCACATCAGTTCAGTGGTTCCTCTCTAACTCCATTGTCTCCTCTGCAGTTCAGTTCACCTTCCTAGTCCTCCAAATCTTCTCACCACCTTTCTCTGGTCTGCTTTCCACACCATTTTAAAGCACTTTTCCAGCTGCCCTTCACTCTCTGACGTATCCTACTCATCCTAATGCTGACAGTGCTCATCCTGGGGATCTTACCCTTTGCTTTGTTGCTGCTTTTGCTTACTTTAAGATAAAAATGAGAAAATAAGCAGTTGACGTAAGTAAGTTACCTCAGGAAAACGGAGGAAAATTCAACACAGCAAAAAGCTTTAATGGTATTGTTATGTTTTCCTGTTTGCTGTTAAGAAGATTTTAAATAAGAATAAAAAAAAGCTTTTAAATGCTTAAGGTGGCAAGGGAGCAGCAGGAGCACTTCTTACCTCGGGTCATCCAAGAGTTCTGATTTAGTCATGAACTCTGGCACAAACACTTTTGGCCTCACTAGGGAATAGGTCTGAACTAAAACAACACTGCAAGACCTACACATTTTTGAGTCATGTGTTTCAAATGAAACGTTCTCGCCCGTTAAATTTGGAGGTCATTAACTGACGGGCCAAACAAGGGAAACCAATACGAGCAGCACCCCAAGCAATCACATGCATCCAATTGCATCTACATTACGCAGGATTTCGACACAATATTCCTCTTGCATTACATGGCAGAACCTCATGACAGCTTTCCTGCTGGGAGAGGAGACAGAATAATGCTGACAGACATACATTTGATATGGAGGAGGACAATGGATGGGAGGTTACATTCCCATTTGTTCAGAAAACCACTTGCAGTGTAAGAGCATCTTTCCAAGCCAGCTCCAATTTCCATGTGCAGGATGCTTACCAAGATATTTCCCATTTCATGACCTACATCTGTGTGGTGCAGCCTTTCAGAGGGAAAATGCATCCTCTAAAACAACTTGTGACTTCAGTATAGGCACTCAAGACAGACTAAAACAAGCACGAGAGAACACGCCCATTTCTTCTCTGAGGGAGAGTTTTTATCAGATAATGTGAGTGCAAACTGGCCAGCGAACTATGTTGCTGGATTTTATTTAGAGGATACATACAAAAGTGCTGCAGACTTCTTGCACTGCACTGAAAGGTGACAAAATTAACCACCACCACCCACAACCTCAGCTTTTAAAAAAGTGTATCCACCTTGCTCAAATATTCTCTGTATAACCCAGCCCAGCAAACTACTTGTTTTTCCTTCAAACACGAAAACCAGCAGCAGTTTTTTCGGAAAGGACGACACTAAAATTAGAGGAATGAAACGTGCCTTGTCTTAATGACTCACCTGAGTATCTATTTTAATTAGTGCAATGTCTGATTTTTCATCAACATCTTTAATTTTAGCTTCATACGTCTCCCCGTTCTTCAGCTCCACCTTCACCCGGTTCTTGTTGGTGACGACGTGGGCGTTTGTCACGATCAGTCCGTCTTCTGAGACAATGAACCCCGACCCACTGGCAACAGGAATCTCCCTCTTCGAATAGGGAAGCCTAAAAGAGGAGGAAAATCGAATATTTATCACTGCCAAAAAGCTGGAAGATCACTCCAAATACCACACAGTTGAAAGGAGCTTGGTGGATTTTAATGTTTTGGGTATCTACTGCCACTTACTCTCATTAAGAAGATAAAGCACATGCATTAGCTTAACTATTTTTATTTGCCAGGACTCTGAAATTATCACTAATTCTTAAGCATGACAAATATTTATTATCTCAAAAGCCTCTTGGCTATTACACAGCATCAATCAACATTTCTGGCAGGCTGGCAGCTGTTTTCAAGAACACAAAAAAATAAAATAAAATAAAATAAAATCAAAACTGGGCATCTTGTTTACTTGCGAAACAATTCAATGTGAACCACAGCAGGAGCTATCTTCTCCACCACATCTGCAATAAAGTTGTATTTGTGCCTCAGGCTGTTAGGGTGTTCTTGGCCTGAAATAGAAACAGAAAACATGTCATGAGTTCTTCAAGTGACCGGAGGAGGGTCATTGCAAAACACCTGAATTAAAAAAAGCTTTAAAAAAAAAAAAGAAAGAGTGGATATCTTTCCCTTTCTTGAAAGTCATCTGCAGCATGACCCCAGGACCCAGATTTCCTTGCTGCCTTTTTGCACAGAGGCAGCCTGCATTATCCTTAGGACAAAGGTATCCATGAAAGCTCCTTGCCTGGATCACTGGGCCGTGGGGCGTCAGACTCGTGTCCGCAGTCACAGAGCTCGGTTCATCCCCCCCGTGGTGCCCAGGGACGAGGCACTGGAGGAGCACAGGGTTTAGTCCAGGTCTGCACTGCCCTCTTTCCCTTTGTCAAAGGGATTTTGTACTCAGATGGCTCCATTGCTGCTCTCGCCTCTTTTCTGGATGGTTTGATTCGCTTGTATGGTCTCCTCGGATTAAACAAAACGAGCTCTGTTCCTCTGCCAAAATACGCCTTCTTGGAGGGGTTGAAGTTTCGTGCTGCTGCCTTTGGAGAATGCTGAGGACACAGAGGTCCTGACCCCGGTGCAAGCCCTCAGCAGCTGCTGGGAAAGTTTAACTTGGGTACAAGTTTTGGGCTTCCTTTCCCACCACTGTCCCTGCTCAGCCTGACCCACTCGCCTCAGCCTGGCACCTACACATGGATGCACCTCCCATATGCTCCATCAGCCTTCAACTAACCACACAGCCAAGGCATCCTTTCCACTGATGCCACCTGAGGCCCATCAGCTCCATAGGAACCTGCAAGCTTTGGAGTTTCTGAGCCACCCCAGGACTGGAAAATAGATACAAAAGCACACAAGGACAATGGGACCACAAAGCTCTGCATTCCTGGCCAGTGCTGTAACAAAAGCTCGTGGTCACCGAGTATTCAGGAGGGGTCAGTGGGATTTTCAAAAGCAACTGGATACCAAACTCCCATTGTGGACAACAGAAAACCTGTCTGCACCACCAGACATCTAAAGGTCTCTGGGAAAACCTCAGGATTCTGACACAGCTCCTCCTTCCCAAGCAGTCTGGGGGCAAAACTTTCATTTTTAAAATTGTGACCAAGTAAGCAATTGGAAAGACCCCAAAGAGTTATTTTGTGTTTCTTTAGAGGCAAGAAACCCCTTGTGTTTTCACTTTTTTATCTGATGCCTCCATCTCATGTTATACAGGCACAAACCAAACCTGTGACTGACTTGCAGATGAGTATTAATTGTTGTGCTGCTCCAATCCATCCTTGCCATTTGACTTCTAAATCTGTCCAGAGATTAAGCAATAAGCAGCTTGTGGGTGCTCTAAGTGCCTTTGGTGGTGTAACAGGACGATTTATTTGCAGAATTGTAGGAGACAGGACTATCCTATAAAACCATCCCAATGCCAAAACCCTGAGTGCCCTTCATTACTGGAAAAAACAGAATGGGAAAACTATGCAAATTTTTAAGTATATACTGGAGACAATAACAATTTGGGAACAAAACATCACTGCTTTTAGAACTATCCAGACACAGATTTGATTCAGGGGTGAACAAGTTTCAGGTGACTTTCTGATGCCAACTAGAACAAACTGCCCTCATGAGAGGGGTGGATGCTCAACCCAAACACTACCTGATCACTCAAGAACAGCCTTTTTCCTATTTATACCCTGTGAAGCATCTCAAGGGCTTTTAAATGCAGTCAGTCATGAGCAGCAGCCACGGCAGTAACCACATAATGCACTGTGCAGTTTGGGATCACGGTCTGGAGATGTTTATCTGCTTTATGAAGCAGGAACATCGATCAGGAAACTTGTTTTCCTCAAGAGTATTCAGTGCTTTCTCTGATTTACACATAAGCTGCCCTTGGACTTCACCCCAGAGAGGTAAAAGGGCTTGCTGATAGACAAACATCAATTTACCAAAGGATTCCTATTGTCTATTAGAAATATTCAGTGTCAAACAAGCCCCACCATGGCTGTGAAGCTGACAACTATAACGGGGGTGTTTTGGAAAACTTCTAGAATGAGAACTGCAGTTTTGAGTTATTCACTCCCATTAAATAGGTGCTTTGACAGATAATCAGACAGGATTACCATGAATTTGGGATAAAACACCACAGGGCACTACTGTATCCATCAATATGCTTTTTGATCACCGCTTATGAAGCGGTTTCATCTCAGCTACAATCCAGAGGTCACATCCTGCCCTTGGGAAAAAAGAGAGCTCCATGGTTGAGGGAGCTGCACAGGAAACACACAGCTTTTTTGGTTTTTTTTTAATGCCTTCAATCTTTTTAGCATTTAGCTATTCAAGAGGAGAAAGGTTGCCCAGGCTGTGCATGGTGAGACTACAAATAATTCACCTCAGAGCTGCCTCCACTTGGAACAGGAGGCTGCAAACACCAGGATTTCAGAGACAACAGCATTTTAGTGACTTAAAAAAAGGGAAAAAAGGTTCAAAATTTCATACCCCGAAAAGGTTAGATAATAAATACTGATTCATGGCATACTGACCCAAAAAGCTCACAGCAGCTCGCCACGCCTGCCTATTGCTTATGTATTAGGAATTCCTGCATTGTGTAACACAGTTTTGCAACAGCTCTTGAACTCCTGCCCATTTAAATGGAAAACATACCTTTTTAGAGCAAATAAACAACAGTCAAAGTGCTATTCAGCTGAATTCATTGATGAATGTTAATCCAAAAAAAAAAATCCTGTCAACTGGTCTTTACCATCAGGTGATGACGTAAAATCTGAAGGCTGTAGTAAAAGTATTAACATGTTGAAAATTTCTTCTATCACTGAGAAAAAAATATAATGCTACAAAAGCACCAATATTACAAAGCTAACATGAGCAGATGCTCATTCCTCAACCACCACGTGGTGCTTTCCAGCCATCACCACCCACTGGAGAAGACAGAGGTGAAACTGATAATTTCTCTGGAGATGCTTTCCTCTTCTGTCTAACACAGATGTTTTTCAGCTGGATAAAACAGCTCAGGGTCTTAGTAGAAAGCAGCCTAAAGAGTGGAATGAGTACAACTCAGCATCCTCCAGGTTTCCAGGTTCAAAGAGCTGGAACTCTGCAGAGGTTTAGTGGGCTGTGCTTGACTGTCAGGCAACAAAAAGGCAATAGTTTTAAATTCTGATTGATGATATGGCTTTGACTGTTTAGTTCCCACTGCCAGTGTATTTTCATACTCTTATCTAACCACAATGTCCTTGACTAACAGGTACCTCCCAAGTGGGTAGCCAGCTTAATTCTGTGCTTAAATTGATCCAAAAAAATGCAGTTCTCTCAGTTAAAAACTGCTCCTTTGGTATAACCAGGGTTGAATTCATGAGAATAAAGTTTACTAGTCTTTTTCTTTAAAGCACCACCTTCTGGAATTTTGTTCTTAGTAGAGTATTTTCATTACTTTTTGGTTTTGTGTTTGGGGTTGGAGTTTTTTGTGGTTTGGTGTTGGGTTTCTTGGGGTTTTTCTTCGGTAGGTTGTTTGGGTTTCTGTTTTTAAATCATTGAGAGGTGAGCTTGAATAAAGCTCTAGTTCATAAATACCTTCAGGCTCTGATGTTCAGATCTTCACACACTGCTCCTCTTTCTATTTATATGCTGTGATTATTGTGTTTTGTAACGTTTTTATTGAACTATTGCACAATGCCCTAAATGCCCACAAGCATGGCTAAGAAACCTTTATTAACAAAATTATAAAGATGACTGCTGTGAATTCAGCTAATGATAAAAACCTGACTTAAAAAAAAATAGAAATAGGTTACAGCATGAAAAATTCCCAAGGCAACTAATTCCTCTAGGACTTCAAAGGTGTGCTGGCTGTCAGACCTCAAATGGAAAGGCAAATTTCTGCCAGCTGACATTAAAAGGACTAATACCTGTAAACAAACTGCTGGCAGGGCAAGACAGAATACCAAGCCATGAAAAAAGCAAACCCAGCTGTAAACAACTGAAATAATTCAGTTTCTTAAAGAGGAGCCAAAAAGTATATTAAGATCTGGGTTCTAATTAGGTCATTACTCAAAGTGGCATGAAGGCATTAATGCTTACAACTCTCACATGCTGCTTTGGGTGATAAATTTTGAGCCAAACTGAAAACTCCACGCTTTGGAGATTGAAATCTCCTTAAAGGAACCCCTCCCCTTCAGGGGGGAGAGCTGTGTCTGAAAGGGCTTCTCTTGGCATAGGCCCTCCTCCTATGGGAACAGGTTTTCAAACAGATTTAGGCGCCTCTCAGGCAGAAATGGATCTTTTCCCCATGCAGTTTTCACGTGTTTCCCCCTTTCAAACAAGGGGGTTCTGCTCTTGTTCACCAGCACAGTTTGCTGTCCATTCTCTGCTTCTCAGCATCCAAAGCAGTCAGCCCTCATTGAGGCATCCCCAACATTCCCACTGCCTGGAGTTAGAACCAACACAATTAACCCCTTCAGTGGGGCTTTTTATCTTAGATACAGTGAGGGAAAAGAGAGGCACAGCCCAGCAAACACCACAAAACTTCTGTCAGTCACCCTCACTTGGTGTGGCCACACCAGATATCCTCATGTCCTGAGTGAAAAGTTCCACGTTCAGCCTGCAATCAAACCCTTGATTCCTTTAAAAACAGCCAGAAACTTCCATTCATTCCCATTCAGATATTAAAAAAAACCCAAACAACCAACTTCCCATGAAACAATAATCATACAAAACAGATGCAACTGGCAGTATTTGTAATTTTAGAACTGTTAAAGGGGATGCAAATTGCAGGGATGGTGGAGCACCACCTCCAGGTTCATCACTACAGATGCTTCATATTGGAAAAGTGAAACACCCCTGTCCTTGCAGGGGCACCAAATTATAAAGTCCTTTGGGTCTGCTTCAAGCTTGCACCTGAGCAGCACAAACTGAGCCAGGAGGGCTCTGCCACCCCCACCCCGTCCCTCAGGTACAGCACTGCCATCTCCACAGGTGAGGGCCCAGGGACTGCCAACAGCAAGCTGGTGCCAGTGGAAGAAAATGGGGCTTGGATCCAGGGATCTATGGCCATTCTGTCTTTTCCTGTTAACTCCACAAGGATCAGAAGTGTGCCTATGAGATCCTTGCCCAGTAACACACGGCACAGGCAGAGCCACCACAACCTGCTGAAGTTGATAACTAAAGATACTGAACTGCCCACGCTGCTGAAAATAGGTGACCATTTCCTCCTGTGCTGGCCCCTTGCTCAGCATTATATTTAGACACAGATACACAGCGAGGGGCTGAGAGCACAGCTTGGGTTTGGGATTCTCTGCAGAACGAAACCAAAAGGGCTCCTGCTCTCACGAAACCTCTGGGCTGCCAGAACCGGTGGCCACCGACACAAACCACAAACCACATCGTCGAGTTTTGCTTGGAGAGCTTCCACCCTCCCAAATAAAACTCCAGCCCATGGTGTTTGTGCACACCCCCATTCACATACAGGAAAACTTTAAAACCTCTGACACTGCCATAGGGGACAAAAATCTCCAGCAAAGGTGCTCGGCTCGCACTGACAACGGGGGTATCAACAAGTCCCTCTGGAGAGAGACAAGGAAAAAGGGTGGGAATCTTCTGCCACACTTTTTTTTTTTTTCCTAAATTATAGAAAACTGCAAGCCTAAATATTCCGCTTCCTATTCAAGGATAAATTGTGTAATGTACCAAAATAGGATATTACGCAATGAAAACACTGAGAAAGTAAGAAACAACATTCTACGTGTCACAGGCAATTTGCTCAAGAGCAACTCTTAGGTCAGTGGAGGGAATTTTAAGAGGTCTAAACCGCAGCACCTTGTTAATAAAGATGCTATGACATCAGTTATTTTTCCCCTTGCATAGTCCATGGAGAAGCTAAAGACACTTCACAGATTTCTGAGAGGAAAAAGTAATAGGCTGTGACAACCCTAAAAGCAAAAATATTTTCATAGCCCTAAATAATGGTAGAAAAAAATGCTTGAAACCTCTCCAAACAGTGAACTGCACAAATCTGGTATTCACTTGAAATATTTCCTGCAGCAAGAACCACTGCAAGATAAAGTGAGGATTTAAAGTAAAATCACTTTTTGCTGTGGACACAAGCTTGCAAAGGGAAAATAAAGTTCATTTTCATCATCATAATGTTGAGATGATCAATTCTTTCTTGGCAGCCTTTAACAAGGACTTTGCATTTTCCCTGCCAATCCAAAAGCCTAAACCCTTTCATTTTAATCACTGATTTTAAACAAACCACGAAGAGCTGCCAAGCTAAACAAAACAGGGAACCTACACAAAGTCTGTGGAACAGAACAGCACTCCAATTAATGGTAGCACAGGACAGCTTTCAGACCAATGTGTGGTCGCTGATATAACATCTCACGTTTGAGTAACAGAATGAAGGCAAATAAATTGCACGTTTAAATTGGTATTCTCCAAAAACCAAAGCTGACTTTATGGGTTTGCAGGGGGAAGTTTGCTGCACTGCACTGGATACCTCAGTCCCTGCAAGCACCCCATTCCCCACTACATCCCTGGATGTGCCCAAGGCCAGGCTGGATGGGGCTCTGAGCAACCTGGACTAGTGGAAGCTGTCCCTGCCCGTGGCAGGGGTGGGGGTTGGAATGAGATTTTAAGGTCTCTTCCAACCCAAAACACTCTGTGATCCTGTGATTCTAAGAATGATCGGGCTGTGTGCAGGGAATGACACATGCAGAGCTCTTCTGTATATATAAAACAAGAAAACAACAACAAAAAGCATTTGGAGAGAATTAAATTGTAAAGCGAAGTCTTCAGATAATTTTGGTCCAGCCTCTTTGGTCCACCTCCTTTCTTGGTATGAATCAGACCTTTGGCATCCAATTCCATAGCAACTCAAGCTGTTCTTGCCACTGAAAATGGCCAGTGGGCAACATCCTCCTGCAATGTGCCCACAGCTTTCTTCAGGCGTGATTTCAGATTGACACTTAAATTTTTAGCCAAACAGGAACTTTTCCTACCGCTTATCTACGAGGCTGAATAAGGGGTAAGTTAATCACATACAGAATATCCTCGTTGCCACCCAGCTGCTGAATTGCTGGGCAGATCAGATGGTTTGAAGGTTCTGCAGAGGAGGATCACCCTCTGTGTGTGCATCTTGGTTGGCCTAAGCTGTGTTACTCAGTCTCTCCATGCAGCTTGTGAAAAGCTATTTGAACCCTCAGAGCCTCAGATTTCTCTCTAAAATGGGCATAGCCCCTATTTTATCTGATGGGAACAGCCTTGGGCTTTAGCAACCCTTGCAGAACCTCCCTGGGAGAAAAAAATGTACATAAAACCTCTCAGAAATGCCAGAAATTCTTTTACAAACCCAGTGCACTGGCTGCCCTCGCAAAACAGGCTCCCAGTTATAACAGCAAAGAGCAAAAGCAGGAGGCTTTCAAGCTGATGAGGCTCGAAAGCAACTGGGTGTAAGCTGGGAGGGCAGGAAGGCAGAGCGGAGCGACAGCTCCATCTAACACAACAGGAAACTGCGATCCCTTCTGTAAACACCGGCGGTGAGCTGGGAGGAACCCCAGCTTTGTGCATAAACAGCCGGGCCCGGAGCCCCGGGCTGGAGGAACGCGGCCCCGGGAGCAGGAACAGGCTGTTCCCGCAGCAGCATTGCCATATTAATACAATGCTGAGCCCGGGCTCGTTGGAGATGACAAATGAATCGGAAGCCAGCAGCCCTCTGACAAAGGCACACGGCTCCCGGTGGCCGTGCCAGCGTCGGGATGAGGAGGGGAGGCAGCCTGGAGGGAGGTGATGAGATGCACATCAGAAAGGTGAGCAGCAACGCAGGACAAGGGCACAGAGTGCACTAAACAGCAGTCCTGTCCGAACTGCAAACATTGAGAAATGTAAGTCAGGTAGTTTTGGAATCGAGTCTGCCTGATTTCCTGCAGACAGATGAACGGAACATTTCAGCCAGCAGGTTAAAGAGGATGTATTCTCTTCTCTGCAGAAGGCTGAAAATACAACAGATGAGTCAGGAATAATTTCTCCTCTCCCTTATCCAGCTCTGTTCAGTCTGTGTCCCTTCCAAGTCGGGTCATCACCCTGCTTTACCTCCCAGCTCCGCTCACCACAGGCAGAGAACCATCAAAACAACCTCAAAATGCCCATTAAGTAACAACGATGTGGTAATTCCTATATCTGACATGGAACCAACAGCTGTCCCATCTCGAAAACTCCTCTTAAAATTATAAACCCATTAAGATCTCACTTTAAGTATGTGAGAAACTTTCACACTGCATCTTCAGAAGAAATCCCTGCCTAAGAGAGGCTTAGTTTCAACTTCCAGGAACCCTGGTATGAAAACACCAGGGAATAAAAACAAATTCTTGTTTTCACGCTTCTTAAACATTTTTTTTTCTCTGAGGAGAAATCTAAAATAAGCTTCCTAAGAGGCTAAAAAAAAAAAAAGCTTCCTAAAGTGCTGCTTCTCTGCAGCTGGAGAAGGCATTGATTTCACCACTTTGCTGTGGCAGGACTTTGATACACAGAGAGATCAAATCTATAGAAAAGTTACATATAGAAAAAGAAATAATAGAAATTCTATAGAAAAACAAACAAACAAACAAACCTGGAACACACACCCCCCTCTCACTCTGGGGCATTGTAATTATCCGACACATAAACCCTGCATAACTCTATTGCAAAAGCCTCAATACTTCCATGTCAAACAAATCCCTCAGCCTCTGGCAATATTTTCTTCATCTGCCTTAAGAATCACTCTGAGACCATCCAGACATCAGAGGTCAGTGAGGGGCTGGGAACTGAGCCTGGAGTACCTGCCACCCTTTTGCCATCCTACTTGGAGAGCTACAGAATGGAGGTGCCACTGGTGAGGCAGCCACCACCCCACAGCACCCAGCTGGAGGTAGAGCTTCTCATGAAAGGTTTAAAGAGCAGCTTTCTCTTTCACTCTCTCAAATGCACATTTTTTAATGATATTTAGAGTTCCAGTTATTGTATTCACTGCTCCCCTATCAACATCATTAGCTACTTAGGGACATTTTTATCCACAAACCTATTCTGCACTATTTTATGGATCATCTGAATATTTTTCATATTTGTAAGTCTCTTCTGTTTGCTCACCTTTTGTGTCTGAATAGAAAAGAAAACAAGGGTTAGCCAAGCTTTATCTTCATTGATAGAGGTCTACAGAGACACAGAAAGAGCAGACAAGGCAAACAGTGCGCATGCTGTCCTAGAAAAAGGAATGAATCATCCCTTTACCACCACAAACGTTGAAGCAGGAGATTCCTGGGGGGTTGTGTTTGTTTTGGGGGTGGGATGGTGGGAGGGGAGAGAGTTGTTTGGGTTCCTCTTCCTTCCTAGTGCTTGGTCCGCCCCATCCTCCCTCTTCCAAAAGGACTTTCTGCGGACGCAGATCGACAGATCGTCGATGCTGTTTGCAGAGCAAAGCCAAGACTGCAGTCTGCAAGTTCAAGAAAGAGTAATGGAAAAGAAAAGTAATGGGAAATGGAGCAGCAATGCTGGCAAGGGGCAGAAAAATGAGCAGGGACTACTCATAAAAGCTCGGTTTGCTCTCGGCTCTGCTACTGGCTGACCTTGAGCAAAGCTCTTTATCTTCCCCTGCCCTAGATTCACTATCTGTGAAACGGGGTAACAACAATCAGACTCTGGAAAAATATTGTGAGCTCCTCCTGATGTTATCTCCCTCCATGCAAAGTATTCCAAATTTTAGACCACTGGGTAACTTCTATGCGTGGCCACTAGATTTAATATGCACTATTTAATCCAATAGCTGTTTGTCAGTAAATACATGTGCAAATCCAACTGCTACCAGAAACATGATGCAGCTTTTAATTTCAACCCCCTTAGCTCTGTCTCACTGGTATTTACAGTAACAAGCCTGCAAAGTGGATGTAGGAACTATTCATTGCACATCCCTCTCTCATTCCTCGCCAAGAAGAGGCCTTACAGGAGCAAGGAAATGGAAAGACTGAGAAACCCTGATGGGAAGAAACAACAGACACAAGAGCAAGGTCTGGTGAACTAATATCACAGAGTCTTAATGCCACTGACACATCACTGCTCGCTCTGACAGGACCAGGGACCCCCCTGGTGCCAGCCTGCAGAGCTGCTGTGCAGTAAAAGCAGAGGCAAATGCAGCTGCTCACATGTTAGACACATGTATGCTTTTTTCCTCCAGAAACAAGCTCCTGGCAGAGCGCTTGTTACAAACTACACAACCCAGCTGACTTCCAGCCTTGTGCTTCATCCTGTCAGTGCACCAGGGTACCAGATAATCACCCAGAAATTCAAGAGCTGCTCTGTCTGGCTGCCTAATTCAACTCCACCTGCTAAAATATGGTAGCTGAGATCTTCTCAATTCACTAAACAAGCTTAAGATAATACAACTCACCTGTTATCTACAGATATGAGGTCAACATCACCAGTTAGTAAAAGATCAATGCATTATTTTATAGCCCTTTGATAAAGGGGAGTTGAGACTTACTTTCTAGTTATACTCTTCTCTTTGAAGCAGGACAACCAATTTGAGAATCATAATAACCTTCATTGGCAGGCAAAATAAAGTCTTTCTTTTTTTCCCTACATCCTGAACACAGCTTCCAAAATAATATTAGATATTCACTTAGGCCCAGTTACAAGCACAGTGGGATTTACTGCCAAGTCCAGCCAGGGATCCTAGAGGCCCCAGCAGCTTATGGGAGTGAGGAATGACTTTATTTACAGCAAAAGTTAAGTTCCACGGTATCTCGGTTTCTATTTCAAACGTTGCTTTCTTTCTGTCACTCCAAGCACATGTAAATCCACATTTGAAACAATATTTTCCAGCTTCTCCTATTTCTTGGACTGCAGAGTCTTTCCTTGAACTGCTCAGGTTATGCTGCCTCCATCACATCCAAACTCTGCTTAACAACACTCCTGCTGCTTACTCATGGCCTCAAGGATTCCTGCCCAGTCCACAGGTACCTTTAAATCTCAAAGCCCAGAAGATGAAAGGACTGAATCTTTCCTGCTTCCAAATCTGTATTTACTGACCTGACTGTTTGAAGTCTGGAGACTGCAAAATTACTGCCTGCTCCTCGGGATGGAAATCGGGATGTGGAGAGGGGAAAAGGTGAGTTTCTTCAGACAAACCACTTCTTACAGTTGCCTCCTCTCAGAGCTGAATACTTGGCTTTGGAAAAGCTTTTTAATCCCTCACTTGGGAATTGGTTCTCTTCTGGAAATATGTTGCTATTTATTTCCATTGCCTTCAGCTGCCTCTTCCCTCCCTCCCTCCCTCCCTCCCTCTCCCTGCCTCCCCTTTTCTTGTTGCTGCAAAAGAGACTTAGGCAAGTCAGAAGAGAATGACATTTAGACCACCCAAACACAGTAACTGAGGGAGAAAGAGGAAATTCAACAGCACCAGAGCACTCATTTGTGCATCCAGACCCTAAAAACCTGGTCCTCCTGGGTCATTTTTACTGGACTTGACACGTGCCAAGTAACATGCCAAGGTCTCCCAGCATTTCTTCAGCGCACGAACCATCGCTGGCCTGTTATTATCTTTCGGGAAACAGCTGAAAGCTTGTTCATAACAACAGTATCAACTTTCCCTTGATAAATGCCTGGCTCAGTTCCCAACCTTCACGGATTTCTCAGCCGAGTTTCCCTTCCTGCCCCGACTATTCATTCCTGCAAGGCTCAGCACTGCCAGTCCATTAGCACTATCACTGCCACAGGCACAGCAATTCAGGCAGGTCCATCTCTTCCCCATCCTCTGCTGCACCGACCTCACTCTTACGCTGTTTTTGAAGGACTCACTTGATGACAAATGGTTTATTGACTGCAGAGGTCCTTTTGCTCCTCCTGCCAGATAATTACAGAGAGTCACTTGGATGCAGCCTTGCCTGGCGCATTTCAAAACAAACTCAGACACTTTGCAAGAATCTGAGTGGTGGATTTTTTTTTCCTTCCCCCTCCCTGTCTCCAGAACTGTAAAATAATGTGATGAAGAGAAATAGCAAAGGCTGTATCTGTTAGTGATACACAGCTTTCTAGACTGAGAGTTACCCCTGAACTCACCTCTGCCTTCCCCCCAAGCAATTTAGCTGTGATGACCTGCTTAATGTAAACCATAAGAGCTCACATCAAACTCCTGATATGACATCATGGTGTGAGCACAGCTGGGACAGCAGTGTGAGCCACCTGTGACAGATGCCAGCATGCTGAGGACCACTGACATTACTGGGATACCACATTAGACACAGTAAGCCTAATAAAAATAGGAAAACTTATAAAAACTCTTCAAAACCAGGCAGAGCAGTTAGAAACTGAGAGCAACCACATGGAACTTTCTTCTTCTTACTCTGGTTAAAGTTGAAAGGACAAATCCAGGTTAGTTTATCTTTTACAGTGTGAGGAGCACAACATGGAGAGAAGGGCACACTGTCCTGAAACGCCTGCCAGCCCTTGTGGGAAAAGTGGGGAAGGGAAGAAAGTCTAGTTTCAGTTCTGTGTTGAACATTCTGAGCCTTCTTCCCTTGGTCAGCAGGAGGGATTTATTTAAGGGCACTACAAACCATGTTTGCAGAAGAAAAAGAAAACATCCTCCCAGCACACTGAACCTCATCACACAGAATACCGAGGTCTCCCTGCACTGGCCTCGCTCCCGGGTATGGGGTGCTCTTACACAGCCATGATTTCTGCTCAGAGGACCTTCACCTTCTTTCTGTGCCTTGGTACTTTTCAGGGAAGGTTTCTGCTGTGAAAGCCCTGCCCAGGCTGGTGCAGAACAGGCTCAGTGGTGTCACAGGGACAGCAGGACGGGAACCGCCAGTTCTGCTGCCTGCGGCCACCCCACAGCAGGGCATTGCTGGGAAGGGCTCCCTGCCCCAGACAGGGACACAGCACTAATGAAAGGGGTCGAGGGGCCACCACACTCTGTCACCCTGCTTGTCACCTGCCTCACCCGGCCTTAGCACAGGCAGGGTGTGTTTCACCCCGCTCCCATCCCATATTCATCCCATCACTAATTCAGCCAAAGCATTTCCGGGCTAAAAGCCACAGCTGGGCTTTCCCCTCTCCCTTTGCTGCCCCTGGGGTTTCTCCAGCTACAGCCTGGTTTGTCTTTTCTGCACGTCTGGGTGGCAGAGAGAGCTGTGGGCTGACCCTGCACCCCAAAGAGCAGCACCTTGTTGCAGGACACCTGCTCTGCATCCATCCCCTCCGCAGGGATGAGGACAGAGCAAGCTCTGAGGCTTGTGGAATTTTTCTTGAGTTTTGAAGATTCACAATCCCCACTTTGCATAGGAAAACATCCCCCTTATGGACACAGATCCAGAACAACCTGCTCCTGCCTCTCTGGCATCCTCTCAGACGTGGCTGGTGTTTGAACAGATGCCCTGGAAAACACTGAAGGACAAATATAGTGCTGGGAGTGGACTGCAGCAGATGAAAAATGAAAAAGACAGAAAGTTTTACTGTATTTTATGCAATATACGCAATATTGTACTTGACCAGCTACTGAAGCGGTGTGAAACCTAAAAACAACAACAAAAAGTGCTTTACAAACGCTTCCTTCACATCCCCATCCCCTCATTTCCCTGGGCCATTGCACTGTATTGACCAAATTATTTATATGGGTATGTTGCTATGAAAAAAATTGCCCAAGATAACTCAATCTCCCGTAGCAGAAGTACTCCTGAAAATGAACTGAAAATAAAATTAATAATTAACAACCCTTAAGGAGCCAAATATTAGGCAATGGCTTTTCAAAACAGCGGTTCAAGCGCTTTACAGCCTTCTCTCTGTTCCTGTTTATTTTAGGTTCTTTACATATGAAAAAAGCTTTGCTGGCAGCAACTGTTTTCTCTGGCCTAGGGATAAACATGTGGTGCTGGTTGGCTTCTCCAGCACTTTCCTTTTGTCCCTGGTGATACAGAAAACAAGCATCGCTCCAACCAGAGGTGCAACAGGGCAAAATGATTGTCTGGCCACGCTCATGATGGATCTGTGACAGCACAGCTTTCCCAGACAAGGTCTCTATGCAGCCTGTGCATTTTCTGTACAGCCCTCCAGAGGCACCTACTGATCTCAGCTCAGACACAGCCCCAGTTCAGCAGAAAAGACTGAGAAAACAATATTGGTTTCACGAATCGAGAATAAAAATCACAGGGCATTATCTTGTACTGGAGATCAGGAAACTGTGGTGTGAAAGCTTTAATTGCCTCCAATGTCAGCAAATGCTGTTCCGAGGAGCACAACGCAGCTTTGACACTGAAGGGAAAGGCAGGGGGACAAAAATTTGACTGTATCGATACCAAAGCTCTAAGTTTGATTTGTAACACGGGATCAGGATTTTGCCTAAGCTGAACATGTGCATCAGAAGATTCTTTTGCTGGAGAGGTGATGACTAAACGCAGCAAAAGATGTGGTTTTTTCAAAGAAAGAAGTGCAGAAACGGCACAACCTCTACAAAAAGAACGAATCCTCACTGAAACAGCACTGACTTACTAAAAGGTGACTACTTCAAAAATAGAGACCTAATTCATGCTAATTTTTAATATTACCCCCTAAAGGTGCTGAGTGGCTTGGAAGGGATACACAGCCTTGGCTTACGAGGTTTAATCCAGCCTGTATTTAATCCAGGGGCTGCATCTTGTGACGATCATCCCCTGTTTATCCCAGCACGGTTTTGCCTCGCTGTGTGTCACATCCTGCGCTCACCATTCCTACAAGACCAAACTCTTCACCGGGCTGCTCGGTCCAGCCCCTCCAGCTGCTGAGCCACGGTTTCGTAACCCGGCAATGCCTTTTCGTACGGTTTACAAATATTTCGCATCCGTCCCGCAGCTCGGAGTGCTCACGTTACATCCGATTTGACTACACTGACAACTAAGAATGCCGGAGGAAAAACACCACCAGTTACATTGTTACTTATCGCAGACATCTCCATCCTCCAAAAAAACACAAACAAAAATAAGCAACAACCAAAAAAAAAAAACCAAACAAAACCCCCTAGGGTCAGCTCAACACGTTGTTACAGGCCCCCCCTTTCCAGCCAGACCATTACTAATAATCAGAGCGCATCTGCTAAGCCGGGCCAAGGCAGGCAGCTGCCTGCTCTGCCCACCCATTCGCTCCATCACATCCGAACGGCTCCTGCATTCCTGGCTTTATTCCCCGGGGCATTTCCCTGTGACAAACCGCGCTGGTTGGGAGCGCGCTCGAGTTATTCCTCCAAACTTTTCTGGAGCGGCACAGCCGGGCTCGGGTCTGCATCCCTGCCCGCTTCTGGGGGCTTGCAGCAGTTTCCCCCCGGTTTCGAGCTCGGCATCGCTCCTCGGAGGGGTGGAGAGAAGCGTTTAAGTCTAGCACAGGATTCTTTTCCCCTCGGCGCTTGGCAGCCGCGCACAAACACCGCATTCTTGCTCTAGTTTCTCGCTGAGCTGGAGCGCCGGACTTGAGCCGAGGCCAGCCCTTGTCTCCGGCCCCTCTCGGCGCTCCCTGCCCGGGACGGTGCGGTCCCTCCTCCCGGCGAGGAGGCGGCAGCACCGCCCGGGGACGCGGGATGGAGATGACCGCGCTGAACCTCAGCACCTGCCGCCCCCCGGGACAACCCTGTCCCATGCTGAACCTCACCGCCAGCGCTCCAGGGACAGCCCTCACCCCTTCCTTACCCTGCCCGCAGGCTCCGCGCTGGATGGCGATGATGGGCGGCTGTCGCAGGCGCTCGGCTCGGCGGCTGGCTGCCCGCAGCTGGCAGGGGCTGGCGTAGGTCACGGCATCGCTGCCGCACACGGGCTCGGTGCTGGAGCACTGGCAGCGCCCGGCGGCCGCCCGCTTGCGGACCGTGGCCGAGGCGGGGATGCCGGCGCCGGGCGGCACCACGCACTGCAGCCCCTCTCCGCAGGGCGGCCCGCCGCCCCCCGGGCCCCCGCACGGCTCGCCCTCCTCCGCCCCGCACACGCGGCAGCAGCCGCAGGAATCCAGCACGGGCCCGCCGGGGCACGACGCGGGCAGCGCCGGGCACCGCGACCGATCGCAGCGCTCGGGGCAGGCGGGCGAGGGGGCGGCCAGGGCGGCGGGGAGCAGCAGCAGCAGCAGCAGCATCCAGCCCCGCAGCGGCATCGCGGCGGCGGGACGAGGGCAGCGAGACGAGGGGCGGCGAGCGCGGTGAGCGCGGCGGGGGCCGGGCGAGCGGCTTTAAAGCGGCGGCCAGGCGGGGCGGAGCGGGGCAGCGGGACCGGCCCCCCGGGCTGGGACACCCAGCACGGCTCCCCCCGGGATCACAATAAACCCCCGCGGGATCGTAACACAACCCCCGCCCCGCCGCTTCGTCTCTCGGGCTCAAACTTTCTTGGTCCGTCCCAGCTGCACGGAGCGGTTTCAGCTTTTCACTAGAAAAGGTGATAACGCGCTCCTGCAAACAAGAAAGGGGGGGTTGAACGCTCCTTGCCGCCTCGGGAATTACGGGAAAGCAATCCAGAGCAAGCGCCGATAACGTTTCTATCTGATAAGGGGATGGGTGGGGGCGCAGAGCCGCCAGCCCGTCACCTGGGAGAAAGAGCGAGATGATACGAGTATTATATGGAAATGTGTGTAAATATCAGCCATCCCCACGGGGAACGCCCGGTATTCCCGCACAAGGAGACCCCTGAAATTCCCGGCTCGGGAAGGACCCGGGAGGTGATGGCCGGTACCCGAGGGCAGCGCGGACGGGAGGAAGGATGCTCCCTCTCCCGGTCCGCTTCTGCTCTCCCCATCGCCTCACCCGAGATTCGCAGAGCCGCAGGGCGAGGTGGATACCAGCAATTAGCAGAAGGTTAATCAACCGAAAGGAAAAAAAAAAAAAAAAAAAAAAGTCGTCCTCCGCCACCCCACAAGCAGGCTGATCCAATTTATCCGGCAGCTGGGCAATCGCCAGAATTTATGGGTAGAGGGCTTTCTGCCATCTGCTCTTGGAGCACAGACAAGGTGCTCTGAGAGGCGGTTCAAATACAAGTGCCTTCCCAGGGACGAGGCATCACTGCCAAAGAGAGGAGGGAACGCTTTAACAGAGCTGGAAATTGAGCAAAGCCAATTTTTTTTTTTTTTTTTAATTACAAGCCGATTAAACTTTTGAACTGACTACCAATCTATAATTATTTAAGTGTACCTTTATCGGGCGCCGATAACCACGCACCTAATGAACTTAACAGCATTTCATCTTGCCTAATGGGTTGTAAACTGTTAGATGTGCTGTGACCAAGGAACTGAGGATGTCAGCAACTGCATTAACGCAGAGTAATTCAGTCTTTTCTCCTAGGAAAAGTTTAACAAAGACTCACTTGAGCAGGTAGAAGCAGCATCCCAGGTGTCCAAATTCAAACCTCATTGTGCCAGGGAGCATTATAAAAACTTATCAAACTGTGACCACAAGCGTGCAAAACTCACTTAACTGCTTCGTTAGTACCTGAAGGTGGGAAAGCACATATAATATCCCCAATTAAAGCTCCAACACCAACCCCTTTACATCTGTTGTTTTCCAGTAGCTTCTATGCCGTCCAAGAAAAGAGATTTCAGGAGAATTGCCTGATTGCAGAAGTGGCCAAAGGAGTAAAATGGAGCAATTGGCAGCAAAACTGCCTTAGTGTTAAAATCATTACAATGTTAACAAGTTTGAATAAAAGCTTGAAAACGTTTAGACGTTTAAATATTTGTTAGTGTACAAGTGTACTATGTCAGTATATATACATGCATAGAGATAATGGAAAAATGTTTCCAAATTTATCCATTTATCCAAGCTTGGGTTTTTTTGCTTGGTTTGGTTTTTACCCCTTTTAAATAAAGACAATTCTTTAAGGAAAGATTAACAGCTTCTAGTGAAAAAAAAAAAAAAAGGAATATAGGTTCAGAAAGGATAAGTTCCTACCTGGAAGCAGGACCAAAATATTCCAAGACCAGTGAATTATCACGGGGTTTCACCCTCCCCTGTCCAGAAATGCTTTGCCATGCTCAACCAACTGCTTGAAGCCACTGGAGCCTCATCTCCATAGGCAGGAAAAGATGACATGAAGTGGGAAAGCTCCAGATTCTTTCATCCTCTCTCCGTGGATGTTTGTGTCCTTTTTAGCTTGCTGTCCTTTGATAGAGATCATTCTAGGGAGAAAAAGTTGTATGATGGGGTTTTTTGGAAAAAGTCAGCCAGGAATATCAGCTTCAAGCTCTTATAGACTACTAAAGACTCAAAATTCACCAGCCAACAATTTTTCTTAAATAAATGACACAGAAAAGGGATGCAAATTTGTTGCTGGTTAAACACTGCAAAGGAAATAAAATATATCCCAAGGTCTTAGTGAAAACTATTAGTTCACTTCCCAACAAGTGGACTAGTATTAAGGACCTTCTCCTGTTATGCTTTTTCATTTCTCAAACCAGGTAACAATGTCAATCTTCTTTTTGGCATTAAAAATATAATATTTTATAATATTATAGTTTTCATGTGGTTACACAAAAAACCCTGAAAATGAACATCTCACTTTCCAGAATAACTGAGGTAAATCTCTGTGGATGATAATAAATTAGCTTACTAAAAAATATATCTTTTTGTTATCCATCTAATCTGTACAAAAGCCTGAGCAGCTTTGTAAGCCCAGAAATTATAATTTCTCCCCCACCATAACCTTTTCACACAGAAGGGCTCCCGAAGCCAGCAGACATTTACCACTACTCAAAGAGGCCAAAAGTGGCCTGAAAAACACTCTCACTGGAGGGACTGAGCAGTAAAACATCTCCTCTCCCACTTTGCAGATGGAGCTGGGTGACAGGAGGCTCCACCTAGAGATCACACGCTAGAAATTCTTCTGGAGGTACAAAAGTTTCAGTGCTGCTGTCGGGGATCCCGGGATGCTGTGACATCCAGCCTCAGCCCTGCAAGGTGAGTCTGCACACCTGGGAACTCATGGAAAGGCTGGGAAGCAAGTAAAAGATAAGAACAGAGGACATTTGCCTGGAGAGGAAAGGGTTAAGGTGACAGTCTGGGTCTAGAAGGGTCCTGGCCACAAAAAAGGCTGGTGGAGGTTTGAGAAGGCCAAAATGCCTCCAGTCTGAGCAAATTCCAAAAGCCTGGACTTTGCAGAGCTTTTCTAGGTTTATTATGTCTGCATTACCATTTTGCTTCATTCCTTAATGAATGAAGCTTTCTCTCCAGATTTTCTGGGGGAGAAATGCAACATCCCTATTCCCACCTCCTGAAAACCCAGGACTTCTCTACTTAGTTTAACGTAGTAAGACAAGTCTTAATCAAGATTTACTCAACAAACCCCTTTTTAAGAACATATGCTGGATTCATTGCCACACACAGAAAAAATGCTATTGCTTTGCAAGGGAATGGCTGCAAACCAGGGAATTTAAAACTCCATGTTCTTTTCCAGATGTGGTCTAGCCCTGGTGCTTCACAAGCATAGCACAATTTACAAAATACATGAATGATCAGGTTTTGTAAAGCCTCACCTGAAACCAAGTCACCTGCCCCAAGAAACACTCACTAATCTGAACAAACTTTGTGTTCAGGTGGTGTTTTCTTGCTGTCAGAGGGCAAACCCACAAGCAGGAGTGCAAATATTACACTACAGACTGTAAAACAAGCGTTGACACTTCGTGATTCACAAAAACAAACTCACTGCTATGAGAAGTTGCAGCAGACACCCACCTGTGGAGCACAGACTGACTCAGGTGTCCCGGTGTGCCCGGGTATCCTCAGGAGAATGGAGGTGATGGGAATGCAGTGCAACAGAGTGGTTTAAATTCTTACAAGATGCGTTCACTGTGCACATTGATACGCAAAATTAAACTCGTTTCAAATGCAAATCCCTAATTACAGTGTGAAAGGCACCACTTTGAAGAGCAGGATTCGACTTCTACTGCATCATTAGGTAGTGCCTTTAGGAAGGAGCACCAGTTCCTTTTCCTCGGAGGCTGCACAGAAAATCTGAGGTGTCAAATGCAGGCAGACTGTGTGTGGGACATGATCCACTTACAGAGCAGGACTCAGGTTTTAACTCTTCCAGAGAGCTGCCTTCAGTATTTCACTGGAAGATCTCTGAAGTGCTTTAGCAGCTTACTGGCTTGGGGCATCCAGTAGTTACACAGGCAGTTCTCCAAAATACAGATGAATATTAAGGCATTAAATAAAGCTGGTAAAAGGTAAAACTTACATAGCACAGAGCACTTCAGTTTTTTAATTTCAACTTTTAGATTGAAGTTCCCTATGCAAATTTCCCCTTCTTTAATTTTTTTCCTCTCTCCCACCTCTATTTAATACGGAGTTGTTAAAAGAACAGTGATGTTTCTGTCCCATAGATTCAGAGTGCACATTTTAGGAGTGCTCAGTAATTTTTTCCATCCATTTTAAAACAGATGTACTATGAAACCTAAAAAAAAAAAAAATTTGCCTTTGAATATCAGTATTTTCTACTAATACAGCCATTTTTATGACAGGAGATACTCTCTGATGCCATGTGCACTATTAAATCATGAACCTATTTATGCGATTGCAAAACCTCAAAAGTCAAAAAGTAAGATGATTAAAATGGCAGCTGTTAGCAAAGAGTGATGTTTCAAACTGGTGCCTTCCTTCAACTTGGAGCCCCAATTCTTCTGTTCTACCTCCAAAATTCCCATCTTTGTGTCACATTACTTTGCCTACTGAAAGCAGCAGATGCTTCTTTTCCAGTCCCACAGCTGAGGAGACTGCTCTGATGAGACATTTTAAAGGTCCTTCTGGCCACAGAATTACAGACTGGTTTGGGTTGGAAGGGACCTTAAAATCCATCCAGTCCCACCCCCTGCCATGGGCAGGGACACCTTCCACTAGCCCAGGTTGCTCCAAGCCCTGTCCAAACCAGCCTTGGACACTTCCAGGGATGGGGCAGCCACAGCTTCTCTGGGTAACCTGTGCCAGGGCCTGCCCACCCTCATAGGGAACAATTTCTTCTTTATCTGTGATCTTCTGTCTTCAATCAGTTTGCTGCTATTGCTACTCAAAGCTTACAAGGAGCAAGAATTAAAACCAAACACACACAAACACCTAAACAACAATCATAGAGCAGTCCAGTGACTCAACAACTGGAGTTTCAAGACCAATTTCTATATATGAAATACACTTTAAAGGCAAATGCCCGACTTGGGTAATTTTTAAAGCTGGAGCATGACCCCTAGGTGGTGCTGACATCCTGTTATTCCATGAGGTTAAGGCATATGCCACTTTCTTAAACCATATCCTGGACCATTACCCCTTGGCAGCCACCTTCAGGAACATGGACTGCAGTCACAATTTCTGTAAGTGCCTTATTTTAACACAGTGGGTTGAAATCTATAACCAGACAGAACTATTTGACTCCCTCTTCAGCACAGGGGCACAGAGTTCACAGTCTGATGTCCCAGTCAAAGAGGAATGTAGGGAACTGTGCACAGCCCATGTTCCAGGAAAGCATTTCCCAGAGAGAACCTTTCTTATGCAATAGCATAAACCCAGAAAAATGCATGTTACATTTTGTTTTCCTGGGGGATGGGGAGGGGGGGTTTCCCCTTTCAGATGGAGCCTGAGTGTTTCCAAATATTAACCTGACATTACCAGGCACCTCCTCTTCCCTTCCTTTGATGCAAAGGTAACCTGATGGACACCCTCTGCACAACACATAAAACTTGCACAGAAGGAACAGAACAGCAAAAGAAAACCAGCTCATTCTGTTCACCTTCTGTCTTAGGCTACACAATACTGATCAGATTTGAGGAATTAAAAAGACGTTATGGCTGGATAAAAGATAATCTGATCTCCTACACGCTGAAAAGGAATACGTTATTCTGATAAAACATTTCACGTGCAAAGAAAGTCAGCCAGATGTTACTTTTAAGTTACCCAAACTGATTTATTGACAATTTAAATGTGACATATTTACAGCACTGTTTCTAAAATAATTTAACAATTTTCATAGATTTATAAAAGTACTGATAAATAGGAGACCCTGACAATTACCAACCACAAATATTTTGCTATGCTACTGAACTACATCAGTAGTTCTTTTCTTTTTTTTCTCTTTTTTTACTTTTTCCCTCTTTTCATAAGTCCCATAATGGAGCTGCTTTACCTCCACCCAATGTGTAAAATTGCCAATACCAAAATATATTAAAATGACCATGCATCGTGAAAGCTGTACCAGAGCAAGTGAATTCAGATGTTAGACTACAGTAAAAATATTTCAATGCAAAGTGTCTTCCACACAGAACGTACTTGTGAAAAAATAAGCTTTTAAAGAGCTATTGTTTTATCTTTATAGAAATTAAGACCTACAATACTAGTACAGACATTTACAGTAACTTCCAATTCTGTGCTAGTTTTCACATATATCTAAAGAGTCAAACAAAACCAGTAATTTACAGATACCACTGCCTTAACACAGTGGTTAGTTAGCTTATGGATAAAACAGAAAAAAAAAACAAAAGAAGGTGCTGATATAATTTAAGGATTTGAAATTAACTACATTTCATTCTTATATGACACCAATTATTCTATGCTGGGATCAACAAATTGCTGTGGTAAAGCCATCCATATCTCTCAAGCAGGAAGCCAGTTTGGAAGTCGGAGAGAAGATGGACTTGAATGATATGTATTTTAGGTTCCAGTAGACAACAAAGGTATTGCAAAGCTGGACAATCTGAATCACAGTTAAGCAGCAGCACGAGATATTTGTGTGTGGTGGGGGGGGGTTGATTAAAGCAAACATTTTCTCAAAAATGATGAAGAAAAGTACACACCATCTAAATCCAACACTTGAAATGTAAAGGTTCTCCTCATTCGCATCACTGATGCCCCGCAACACAGCGTACACAAACAACAAATACTCACTTTTTAAACACACATATTGCACAGCCAGTGGGTGCAATACCAGAACACTGGTACCCCTAACATTAGCCCCCTGTTTTAAAAATAGCTGTTTCAAGCTATGCTGTCCAGAGCAACTCCAAGCCAACGCTCAAAATCATCGGGAATGGTCTGTGTACTTTGAGTAACCCAAAAGTGTTTCAACAAGGTGAGAGAAAACACAGGCACTTCAGATTATTAGTGCACCAAAAGTTATAGGCCACGACTGCAGGACTAGGAACAGTTCAGTACCAATAACAACAAAACTAAACAACGAGGTTTTCCACTGATCAATACAGAAACAAGAACTGTTCACAAAGCACTGGTAAGGAAACCACTCTCAAAACCAGTAAATGATACATTTAAACATTTAAGGAAACATAATTGCTGCAAAGCCTAATGTAACACAAACCCTACTTAGTTCAAAAGATCTAAAGTGTCCAAATTCCAAAGTCCAATTTCTCTTCTCCCCCCCCCACTCCAAAACATCACTACATGCAGTTCATTGAAATCCAAATGTGCAAAAAAGTTATAACCCACCTTTAGGAGTGCATCAAAAATAGGCTGACTATTCAAAATATTATTTTAGTGGAAATTTTACAGCACCATAGCTAGAATTCCAAGGGAGTTCAGAATTCTTGTTCTGATAACAAATCAGTTGACACTGCTGATACTAAAGAACAGAAGAAACATTTTGTGCATTTCCTGGTATCTGAAATTCATGGAGAGAAACAATTCTCATCTATGCCTAAAATCTTACTGTAGTTCAAGGTAAAATTAAATAATCACATTTGTTGGCAGTAAGTTCTCCATAATATAGCATTAGTTGCAAATTTAGTAAATTTGCCAGATTAGGAATTAAAAATTGCTGGTACTTTGCTTACTTGCAGAAGTGCCTTTTTTTTTTTTTTTTTGGTACATGTTTTGGGTTGGTTTTCTTTTCTAAATTGTGCAGTTTGGCCCCTCCCTAATAAGGGATTTACTATCAGGCTTTGAGAAAACGCCTGAGGTCCATTTCTGACCCTCAGCTGAAAGGCAAAATACAAACACATTATATATACACATGTGTGCCCACAAACACACACACACACACATATATATATATAATATAACATCAGTGTTCCGGTTTTTGTTGGGTTTGTTTGTTTTTTTGTTCTCATTTCCTATCATTTTCTTTGGTTCAAAGTCCGAGCAAGGAAATTAAGAGGACCGAACAAATGGATCGTTCTCCAAACGCTTCCAGTCCCTACACGTCACTGACTGGAAGGCTTGCATCATCCAGATCCACGAGGCCAGGATCCTGTTCCTGAGTGCCGTTTTTCCTCCGGGGTTCCCAAGGGCCCCGCTCAGTCACTTTGGGAGCTGATTCTCTTGGAGCGACAACCTGGACCTTGTAGCTCCCTGGCCTGGCCTTGGTAAAAGACTCGTGAAATCCTCGCTTCTCCAAGGCAGGGGGTTTGGCGTGAGGGGCTGGGACCAGAGGGCTGGAATGTGAGGAGGCTGCGGCTGGGCCGGCAGGACGGACAGCATGGCTGGGTTCGGAACCAGGCTCGGGATGCTCCTGGAAAAGAGGAGGACGCGTCAGACGCGGCCGCCGATGCCACGTGGGAAAGATGCAGTTTCAGGTTTCGCTCTCAGAAACAAAACCAAACAAAACAAATCAAGACAGAAAATACACGAAGCGAAGCATCAGCCACGGTAGCAGGAGGCAGGTGCTTTCTCGAGGCGGTGTAGTACTACGTGTGAGCTCACAGCAGGATGTGACAGCAACATCAGTTTCTTCATTTAAAGACATTAAATGTCTTAAATCAAGCACAGCAGCTCTTTACGCTTTGTAATATAGTCCAGCAAACTGAGGCTCCTCATTTTACTAAGGTGTTAAGTAAGCTTTTGAAGATAAACACTTCAAAGGCCATTGAAAGAGATACCTTTCCAAGAGAAAAGTGTATTCAAAGCTATTCATACAAATCAAATACTTGTATCCTAAATCCTGGAGTAATGCACATTATACTGTTCACTCTTCTTGGAGGAACCATATCTTCCAGGGACCAAAGAAAAATAGTAGCTATTGTATGTTATCAAGACTGTGTAACAATTTCCAGAGCTAATGGACCTAGAAAAGAAACTGATCTTTAAGCAATTCCTTCCAATTGTCAAGTTATTGTCTTGTGTTTAGCATTGTTAACTGCCAGTCTGTCGACCTTTAAGTAACTGAAAATAATCTTCCACCATTTACCTACTGAGAGAAACAAGCTCCCAGACTACCTAGGTCTGATTTAATTGTCTAAAACACCGGCAGAGAGTGCCATTTGAGATATTTTAGGGCAGCCTGCCCAACCTACAGCTGTAACTCCGGAACCAGAAGTTCCTCAGGTTGTGCAGCACATCTATCAGTTCTGCAGGGATGTCTCAAGCCCCCGAATGCTGCTGGATCCAGTTTTACATGCTGTGATCCAAACGCTGTGTGATGATGCAGTGAACTGTGTGTGTGCATCAGGAGCTGCAGCTGCTGCCACTTCTGCCATCACCAGTGTTAGTCCAGGAGCTAAAGGAATCTGACAACCCAGGGGCATTCACAAATCAAGGCACTTTTCAAGCACACTTGTTAGCAAAAAAACCACATCCCAGATGTGTGTCCAAGATGCAAATATACATACTAATTAAAATCCCTATTTTTTCACAGTAGTTTTTCTTAGAATGTTACCACATAAATTCATAAACTTAATCATAATGGATTCTGCCAAGTACTACCATTATTTCTTTTTATAAATGAACTAATAGTATTGGGTGAAGCTGTGCAACTTTTTTGGGACTTCAGTGTTGTGTGCCATTTCACTGAAGTATTTCACATTATTTACACTGCCTTATTTCATTTCATTATTCCACTGCCTTTACCTGAGGATACTCCACTTTAAGAAAAACATTTGCTTCAGGAGAACACATGATTCAGTGATTTACCTACTATCCTTCTTATTGTTATTAATTTTAGTTCAACAAACGGGACAAAAGGGATGTTAAGAAACGTCTCTATGATTTTTGCTAATCTGGCCTGAAGGATGCTCAGATTTTACTACCCACACTGGCTGTTTACTAATCACACAGTTAAGAAGCCGTGCTGCTGTACTACTCCTAAGTTGCACTGCTTTGGACAGTGTATTGATTATAAGGTTACAAAGCTTCTATGTTTGAACTAATAATTTCATGCAGGGGCTTACAAGCCATGCAAATCAGGCTAGAATGTGATCCTCCCAAGGAGTGGAGTTACAACGTTTTGTGTGCACGCATCTGGATTAGTCTTGTGGGCAGCTTCGACCTCACCTCGCCTCGGCGCAGTTTGGAAACAGATGGAAAGTAAAATGGAAACATGAACTCTCATGCAAAGTTAGCTTTAGTACTCTGCTGTTGCAGTGCCATCGGATCACTCACATTTAAATGTTTAGCACACTCTGAAGTGTAAGCAGCGGTTTTGCCGTTTTTAATTTTCAACTCATTTCAAAAAAGCGTGAAAAAATAAACCCCCCAGTGCAAACCTGTGAGCGAACGACATTATTGACGAGTTAGTTTTAAATGGTAATGACGACAGGTAGCGTTATTTTTTAGCTTTGGTTTGTTTGTTTTTGGGGTTTTTTTACAGTGCAAATTAGTCTCTAGCCGTAGCCCTCTGTTAAGAAGGCAAGTTTACATGAGAGCCCACATACGTGCTGCATTCACCAGTTCTTGATGTATACCTCTGTATACAAGGATTCGACAGCCTTCTGGCCTGCCGCATCTGGAACACAGTGCAAAGCTAAGATTAGAGTAACCTGGACTTGGGGAAAGAACAGAAAGAACAGAGGGAACAAGAAGTTGATGCAGACAGTCATAGCTACATTGCTCAGTTAGCCCCACATTAAAAGAAAAAAAAAAAAGAAAAAAAAATAAATAAAGCATACACCAAGAAAAGTTATCTGCGTATTTTCATTCCCCCCAAAACGGAACAGAATTTGTAACGGGAGGTTTTATTTAAAAGCAGCTCCCAAAAACACAGTTGAGAGCTTAGACTGAGTTACCAGAAACACAGTATGGGTGCAAAAGTAGTCAAAAGCCAGATTTAAATTGTTGTATTTCAGATTATGGGGGTAATGATATATTCAGCTTATTACAAAATATCCCAGAGCCAGAAAATGAAAACCATAGCGTGCAACATCTGAACTGTAAAGTATTCCATGTGCTAAATCTGGACGTACTTGGAGGCACTGTGACACCACAGTAACCTTCACTACTTGTCACAAGTTAATTTGGACTTTGTACTGAACATCTAATATGGTTTAAGTGCAAGCAGGTATGAAATGTTGGCTTCAGAAACACCCAGCTTTGTCACAGTGCCTCAGTTCAGTACCAGGAGATGCTGTTTTTGCTACATTTCCAACAGCAAAAACTAACTCATGCAAGCAGAGATCTCTTAGTTACTTTAAACTTGAATCTACATCTGCATATGCAATAAACTATCAACAATAGAGAATGACAATTTAGTAGTGAGAGTTGTTAAAAACAAATTAGGATATTATCATCTGATTGCAAAATGCAGCAACTAGCAGAAACACCTGAGAGGAAATTAGAAAGTTTCAATTTAACTTCCAAACTAGTAGTAGTGACAAAGGTCATATTGAACTCAGAGGAACTTTTCTAGGTTAGCACTTGCATAATCTACATGTTCGAGACAAACAATGCACAGAAAGTCACACACAGGTAGGACTAAGCCAAGGGCTCCACTAAAAACACCGAGTATTTTATGCCAGTCTGTACAAAAGTTCATGCAAAGAGGCTACATTACTACAGGACAGGAGAGAAGAAAGGCAAAAGGAAAACAAAACAAAACAAAACCAGTCAGAACTTAATGTGCACAAGTGAACAATCAGCTAATCACATCTTCTGTGGGGTGCAGAGTGACATACGGAGGCTGCTGATCTCCCAGGTCCCCGCTGCGCTACGATGGCCCCGGAGATTGCCTTGATCCAGCTGTGCATGTCCTCGGGACTGTCGGCCTGCAGCGAACAGCACACGGCACGGTTAGCACAGCTCAGCTCCCCCAGCATCCTGACCACCCGCACCACAGCAACAGCCTCACCCTGCTTCACCCTGCTGCTCAAAGCCATTGTGAATTCTGTCTCCTAACCCAGACGTTTTCTAAGTTCTTACCCTGAATTTACTGTTGCATTTATACAGTTACACAAAACAATCAATAAAACACACTGAACATCACCTTCCCTCTGAAAATCACGGCACAGTCAAAGCAAAGAAGCACTTCCATTTCAAAGCTGACTTTAACTATGGCAAGTCTCCTGGTTTTGCCCAAAGTTTAAAAGAAGAAATTACCTGCACATAAAAGGTTCGAGAAGTTGTTACAATTTCAAAGAGATTGTCTCTCATCATTATATCGCTGTAAATGAAATACAGAAATACATCAAAAGCAGGAACAACTTTCCCACTGTATTTTAACAAGATTCTAGGATGGGCAGAGAATAAGAGCATTTGTTGTCTGACTCTTGCATTCCTTGATCACTCTACTGTTGGTTTTCTGCTAACTTAAGCCTTAAGACACTTTAATTTATCAGTGGCATGCGTGCTACTACATACATTTCTAATCAGAACATTCTAAATCATATAATAAATTTTAAAATATTTACTGTTCTTGTCACATTTCTGTAAAATTTCTCACTTATATTTTGTTATTCCTCTGCTAAGCATTAGTCCTAAGCAGTAGGCTGCTAAAAAAAAAATTCAATATCCATCATGACTACTGCAAAGAGAATTATTCCCTAACATACTGGCATTTGGTGGGAGGGAAACAGCAGGATTAAGAGTGTTCTCATCCAGATTCAGACATTTGATGTGAGTTAATGTTCCTCTAAAGGTTTACAGATTATATAAGCAGAACAGAGACTCCTAAAATTGCTGGCTCAGATCAAACAGCACCCATGCATCTGTAACTCAGGATTCCAGGATTTGTTCCGCCCTTGTCCAAAGCATTTACATCCCACTGAACGTTACAACTTGGAAACACACACTAATATAGAACCCTTAAAACCAGATTTATGCACAAAACCAGGTCCTGTCCCATAAAGACAGACTATCCCACTTGCACACATCAAGTCAAGTTATTAAATAGTTCTCCAAGGGGCAGCCTGGCCACGACAAAGCAGGGAATGACATCCCATACAATGGCATCTGTGCTTCTCTCCTCACCTTTGTTTGCATTCCTGAACTTTATGGACCTCCTTAAGTGGTATAACCCTGAGAGGTTCCTTTTCCTGGAAAAATAAAAAGGCAAACATATTTCAGTGGAGTATACCTAACAGCCAGAACAGAGTCAGAAAGCCAGAGGTCAGCACAGCGCACTTACATAACTGAGATTTTTCAAGGCAGTCACTTTCGCAAAAGGTGGTGTCAACCAAGATTTAATTTGCTTTTGTAAGTATTAAACTAACCATGGCACTTTCAGTGTGGAGGAGGAACAAATCAAGAAGTAAAAAAACCCCTAAACATTCATTCCATACCATCATGGAGACAACCACCCCTCTCCTCTCCTCCTAACCAGGTCAGAAAATTGAATTTGCCTCAAGCAGCTTACTTCAGTAAAACTGTGATTATATTCAATTGCTATGAAATGCTTACATAGAAGATGCTTTATTAATTGTACTGCATGACATGGTTTTAAGCAAGATTAATTGTATTCTATACTTAATACAATTAAAAGCAATACAAAGAAACTAACCCTACAACACCTGTAAAAGAGCAGCTACTCCTAAAACACAAGAAAGTTCTGCTACCATAAAAAAATAAATGTCAAAGTTTCACACAACAGGAAAAAAGTGAGACCATTCAAACAGAAAGACTTTCACTTTTGCCATGACAGCATAATGTCACACATAATATTATTTTCCAGTGGTTGTTGCAGTAAACCACAAACAAACAACTTATTTTACCTCCTAATGTGTTTTCTTTAGGCAGTGGTACAATGGACTGCTTCAGCTGGCTACAACTCCCAGACAAAACAAAAGCTGTCAGCTCTGGAATGACTTTCTCTACCATTCCTACTACAGATGCTGAAGAGATTTATGTTGTTACAGCAAACAGCGAATGTCTCCCAAATATAACCATCTTCAAGTAGCAGCTTTCATTAGATCATTTGTTTCTACAGTACACCAAATGTAGAGAGTTTAAAACTCAATGTTTTCAGCTATTTTGTTCCTCTCATCCTCTCTCTGTGGTTCTTAGATTCATTCATCCCCCTACAATGAATTTTCAAAGCAGAGCATCAAAAGTGAACAGCAAGGCCATCTCTGCAGTACAGACAGCTCTTGTAGGGAAAGACCCAGCTCAGAAATCACCATTTTCTGAGTCTCATATTGCCTGTGTTCCACTTTGCTCCACCTGACTTACACGGGCTCTTCATCAAACCAGGGAGAGCAGGCTGGGTGTCAGGCAGCCACAGTCTGACTGGAGACTGCAGCTACTGGGAACTCAGTCTAACAGAAAGAAACTCTCCAGAACTACAAGTCTGGCGCTACATTATCTGATATGCCCTCCAACTGTATGAAACATTATCATGATTACGTTTCCTAACCATGGAATTCTTTGATTAACCACTGTAATACCTTCCTCAGACTGCAGCAAGGGAATATTAACCTGAAGAACAGGGGATACTACAAGATTTTATGTTGCTCAAGGAGCATGATGAAACACAGGCAGTGTAGACATTTCTACCATCTGGTATTCTCTCACACAGTACACTTCTTCACTGAGAATTTGTTTGTGAGCAACCTGCACTCAAATTTGTTTTTTAAATACAAATAGAGGGTTTATTACAGGCAATGAGTCAGAATTGTTATGCTGACATCTTAGCAAAGATAATGATGCAAGATCAAACTCCTGCTGCTGTTGGATACACCCTCATTATGAGTGGAGCCAAAGGTCACTCCAGTAACAGCCTGAATTTTGGGTTCTTGACATTTTATATCTTATGTTTGGCCTGCAAACTCAATTTACAATACTGTACAACGTAGACTTCATTCCTTAGGTACAGGTTTTCTTACAGTTACTAAGCGTGGGACTCCTTTTTTTTGGTAAAACCGATTGTCTGCAGAACCAGCCACCTAATTTTTAAAAGAAGTCTGAAGGCATTTAACCATGTGGTCAAAACGAGAGTGATGAGTGGGAAGAAAGGTCATGGAACTGAAACAAACTCTGCAAGAGTTGCTGCTGAACAGAAAATCAGAGTTTTTTGCTTTGTCTTGGCTGCTCTGCTGAAACAAGTGTGTGGGAACAGATCCCATCGTTTCTACGACAAAACACCTCATAATTCTATCTTTAAATTAGGAATTGCCAGGTTACGGTTTTGTCTCTCCCATAATGATTTGCTATTTCAAGAACACAATTAATTATTTGTGAGTGAAAAGTGACATAAAACACTAACACAAAAATCAGGGTGATTGTAGAGTATATCCTGTTACTGTTCTCCAGTGCCCTACAGATGGGTTCCCAAACAGACTGAAGTCCAAGTTTACAGCTGCCCTATTTTTTGGTTTATTACAGTACAAACTTCAGAGATGGAAGGAACAAACACAGCACAGCACATTTTTCAAATACAAGCACATTTATTTAGATTTTCTTGCAACTATCACTGGAAAAATAACACACAGTTGGAAACTTACCAGTTCAGACTTGAAATATCCTATTGTGTTTTCATCTAACTGAAAGTATCTCCTCTTCCAGTTCTTCATCTGTTAAAGGAAAAGAAATAAATAGTTATATATTTTACATATAAAATAAAATACATGTCATATATTATGCATATACTGAACTATATAATTCTCATATGTATAACATGATACAGTAAAATTAATCTTATTCATAATTATTCACTTTAATAATGTATTTATTATAATTTATAATAATTATAAATTTCATATTTTGTATGTGTGATGTGTATAGAGAGAGTCCCCAAAATAATTATGCAAGGCTCTGCTCAAATCTTTTTTGAAAACTGCAAAAATTAAAAAATCCAGAAGCTGCTATTTACTATTGTAAAATTTATTCAAACTGTAGAAACTCAGCAGTACAAATATCCTGGAGGAAACACTAACAGACAATACATTCCAGGTTTCTAGCTTATTTTTAACTAAAAAGGGAGTATTACAAAAAGAAGCTTCATAACTCAAGATAAAATGAGTCTGATAACTCAAAGATGGATATCTTGCTTAATC
Source organism: Myiozetetes cayanensis (assembly GCF_022539395.1). Lineage (NCBI taxonomy): Eukaryota > Metazoa > Chordata > Aves > Passeriformes > Tyrannidae > Myiozetetes > Myiozetetes cayanensis. Next base: position 2,585,108 of record NW_026086605.1, on the reverse strand, counting down.
TGAACTACCAATTCCTTCTTTCGGCAAGGCATCACATGACTGGTTCCACTTGTGTCAATCAGCCTGGGAAGTTGTACAGTTCTTCCTCTGAACTGAAAAGTCAGCTTTTTGCAAACATTTTAGTGATTTTAAAGGCCTGCGTTGAGCTTTTCTCTTAATTCAGATGTTTTTAATGAGCAAAACAAGAATCTCTACGTAACTGCAGAACAGAACTCCCAGTTGCATGCACTGACCATAATGTGAAAGTCTGTGCACACACTTGGCCTCTCTAATATCTTCAACAACATAACACTGAAGAAAGTCATGAAAAGAAGTAAAACAGACATAAATCAAATGCTCCAGGAGGATAAGTTTTATCTTTACTACTACTGACAATATTAAGGATGGTTAATGTTACTGGTAATTGTGTGGGTTTTTTTATTTAATCATCTACTTGATCAGTACAACTACAACCTTAGGACCACTGTTCTTGAAGCACACTGATCTCCCACACTTACCACTGCTCCTTGTTTCACACAGTAGCCAGCTTTGATAATAGCATTATCTGGGGGATGCTTAGCAGCAAAATAAGGAAGGTGACTTTGTGACCGCTTCAAATAATTCCTGTCAGTCCCTTCACTGCACTCACTGACTTCTTCTTTCTAGAATAAAGCAGGAAAATAGAGAATACTCAGGTTTTATTCTAAAGATCAAAGAGAAACTATACTAGTTATAACAGGAAATACATTGTATCATGCCATGCCAATAAATCCCACTTCCAATTTGAAAGGACAAAACATTTTAACTGATTTCCAGAGACAACTGAGAGGCCCTCTGGGCAAGAGGAGAAGCTGACACTGTGATACACAACACTGTGAAACACAGCTTCCTCTATCAAATAACAACCCACTCGTCTGAAGGGTGTTACCTGGGTGGGTGTAATGATGGGAACACCACCAACAATTTCTGTCCTGTAAGAGACTTGCTTCTTTCCACCTGGGCTTTCAGCTTGACGATTTGCATTATCCACCTGACACAGAGGATCCGACTGCTTTGGTACCTGAAAGTGGAATTTGACAACTGACGTTAAGTTTCATGAAGAATTCTCCAGAATTCTGCATTTGTCTTCAGCAGGATTTAACAAATGTTCTCCAATTGTAAAAGGCTAGAAACAGCTTACATGAAAATCTGTTGTAATGACTATGGTTTATTCCTCAGAAAACTGGTGCCAAGAAAGACATTTCACTGGATGAAATCAGTTGCAACCTTTGCCAGAAGTTCTACACCTGATATTCAAGAAGCACTGCTAATTTTTGGAAGAACTGGTTCTTAATTTTTCAGTTGCTTTCAGTTTTAGTTATAAGTGCTTTATACTGGAAACATCCCAGTGCCCTTTGTCACACGGGGTGTCTGACCAGTGTGACATTTGTCCTCACAGGTACTTGGCATGAAGGCTGCATGTACTGCCCCCATTAATCCTACATATATTGCCAAATTCTGTCCAAAATGACCCTACCTACCTATTTCCAACTATCATTCACTATTGGATAATTATCTCAAACGTGGAACTAAATCAAAACTTCACAGGAATTTCATTTCCCCAGTAAATGTTTTGATCTAAAATGTTCACTCAACTTTCTGAGTTCATGCAGGAAGTAAACTTCTTTAACCTAAGAAATGCACTGACTGGCTACCTAAGACATTCTTATTCATAATTTCCTTACACCCCTAATATTAATATGGTAAATTTGAAGATATCAAGTCTCACATACAAATATCCCAGCCAGCACCCTACTTGGGTATTTACAGAAGGCACCCAAAGTCATTCAGAAATAAGGGACACACAAATTGTCTTTACACAGTGAAATATCATCTGAGACTGTGGCACATTCAAATCTTGAAATTGAACTGATCTAAACAAAGAAACACCAAAGCTACTTCACAGTCTGCTGTGACTGCAGTTCCCATGCCCAGGACTGCTTATTTTACAAAAAAAAAAAAAAAAAGCAGCCTGCAAAGAAGTACAAACAGCCCTGGGAGCCCAAATGTCAGCCCAGGACAGCTGGGCTGTCATCAGCAGCTTCATCCTCTCCTTTCCACTGTCCCCTTCTCTGGTGACTCCCTGAAGTGCAGGGAGTGACTCCACTCCCAGCCGAGTCTGGCACTGAGGGACTCCCTAGTGCACAGGGCTTGGAGCTACAGCTTTATGGGCAAGTGCTGCAGTTGTCACAAAGCCCTGCTCACAGTGCTGCAGACCAAGCCCACAGCCACCTCCTCACACCAAGGCATTTTCAAGCAGCACTCAGGCACTGATACACAATGTGCCGGCCTGCAGAGCCTCACAGCCATTCCCAAATTATCAGCACTCAAGAGCACTAAAATATGCAATGAGTCCTCTTGGAGGACTACAATCTACAGCAAGTAATGCTCATGTGAAAATTAATAATTGAATTAGCTTAATTATTTGATTAAATAATTGGCCGTATTAAATAAGCTGTGAACAGATTAACAGTTCAAAGGCTTGTTCCTTCAAAGATATAATACAAATGATTTCACCAGCCATTTAAAATGCAAGTTAAACATGTGGTAATCAGTGTTGAGACTATATTCTAAACTGATGCAATTAATTATTTAATTTTTCACACTGTTTCCTGAAGTTGAAACAACTCAAGCCTGGTTATGATGTGTCCCCCTTATGGAAAATCCAAGTGAGGAGGCTTTTCATTTGTGAGGCTTTTTATTTATCATTAGCAGTAATGTTTTTACAACTCCAAAGAAAGGGCAACTTTAAAACAAAGCAAACAACTCATATAAACATCCTTAGATAACCTAAAAATGAAAAAGTAACCGACAAGAAATACAAATATGGGCACCCGTCAGAACCCCTTCTTTGCCAGGGTATGCTCTCAAAACTGTTCATTGTCATCACTTCCCCAAAACTGGAGAGAAAACAAAACCATAACTTCTGCCTCCTGAAAAGATTGAGGTAACGCGGGGGGGGGGTTTCTGTCACAAGGTAACGACTTGTCCTGGCCCAGACCAGAAAATAACAGAATAATTTAACATCTGCCAGAAGAACCACTAAAGTTTCTCTGCATGGATGTTACTTGAAATCAGGAGAGAGCCTTTGGAACTTGGCATGATGTGTTTGTTCAATGTTTTAGTGATACTATAAGAAATACCAAATTTTGACAACAGGCAAAAGTATATGTATCTTTTAATTGCTTGCAAGTGTCTTCTAGATATTTCAATCAGTATTAAATGTGCACAATTCATTTTAAATTATTACAAAACATCTTATGCTGTAATTAAAAATATAATCAATCACATTTTTGTCCAATGTCCAAAAAGTAAAATAAACTTAAATTTAGGGGAAGCTCTGTACAGTTTCTTCAAGTTTTGGAAAGCCAAGCCATGACTCGTTTGTGGTGATAAAAACTGGAGGCAAAGGTTACATATAAGCACCCTGAGACAGTCACCATTCGAAAGCATTGCTAAGGATCAACTCAATCACTTACTGTGATTTTGGTAGCTTTGTTCAGAACATTTACCCATTCAACTAGGTCCTGCTGATCATTGGCTTGTAGAAAGTATTTTCTCATCCCTGCATTCATAACTGTTAAAAACCATTGTGAAAAGTTAACAACACCGACATTTAAGAGCAAACTTAACATCATCGTGAAAAGATTTGATTTCAGATGAAAAATCCAGTTGAAGCATTCAAGTGCTCTGCTATATTTGTTTTTAGAAAGTCACCTTAAGGTATGTATATATCCATTTGACAGGATTGATTTATTCTAAAAAAACAAATAATAATTTAAGCTCCCAACTTAAATGGCATCATACAATGTGACAATCTCAATAACACGACTATGATCACTGGGTTTTATTTTTTTAATTTTTATTTCTGGAAAACTCAGTACTGATTACTAAACAGATGATGCTCAAGACCAAACAACTTGAAGATGGCTAGAACATAAGTCTTTATTTTACTTTAGTGACTTGGCAAAGAAAGTATATTTTAATAAGTTTGTATCTTTACTGGTAACACCCAGCATCCTTTATCCAAAAAGGACAAACATATTTCTGTGTAACAGTAAAAAAAATCATGGGTAGTTTGCTCACAGATTTTAAGAACTTATCTTGAAAAGGGTTTTAAGGTGAGCAGTGACTAAAACCCTCCCAGAATTCTGAAGCATTGCAGCTAAAACCTGCACAGATATTGCTGCTCTACCCATACCACAACAGCCCTTCAGGTCACCACTAACAGCAAACCCAGGCCAGAAACAGATCCTTTTGCTTTTCTATCATCTTTCTGCCCAAAGTGGATGGTTTGAAACAAACATTGTTAGATGCAAATATAAATCCAAAACACAAAACTGTATAATGAGTTGATTGAAAAAACAACTCCTGGTAATTGAATAAAATGACAACAAATTTATATTTTTCTTCTAAAAAGTAAAAAAAAAAAAAATTTAATAAATTTATTTAAAATCTTTCAGCCAGCAACTTGGATAATTAAGGTGTTTTAGAGCTGGCCCACTGACAAGAGCAACTTTACAAGTGCTGAAGACAAATCCCTGCACACACACATGAGCAGAGGGATCTGTAGATGGCACTGAGCTGACACAGCAGGTACTCATCTAAAACCCCTGCAGCCCTACACACACGATTTACCAAGTGTTTCACAAGCTCCAACACAGAGAAGGTACCCCAAGCAAATTATTTTTCTCTCGATGCAGCAACAGAGGCTGAAATTTAACTCGAGAACACTGGCTGACAGTATTTTTAAATTAACTGTTTTATCAATAAAACAGACCAAAATAGTTGAATTTCTTGTCTTCACAGCTGACAGGCATGCCATTTATTAATGCCTCAAAAATTTCAGACACCTGAAAAACAGCTCTGACTTACTCCCCATTAAGCTGCAATATGAAAAAATACAATAACACCTTATGAAGAAGCCAACATTCCCCTCACACTAAATAAGCAACAGCAAATACAAGCTGTTTATTTAAAAATTACACTACCAGCTTAGACAGTGACAGAACTGCAGAACACAATCTTTGCTTCAGGTCTCTGAAGAATGTACTTGATGCAGACACCACATGCAAGAACTTACCAAAACAGAACTCTGCCTTTGGCCTTAGCTTAGTTGCATCGCTAACCTGGGAGGGAAATTAAGATCCTAAGTGTCACTGTGCATACAAAACACACATCAGATATCACGAGTTCTACTCTCTTTGAAGGGGCTAAATCCAAAGATCAGCAGCCCAGCAAGCTGGTTAGGTATAATGATATACAGACATAACAAAAATACTATATGAGATTCAGTTCAAGGTATGCAGCCTATGGTAAGAAGACAGCTTAAGACATATGTCCATAAATCTTAAATTTAAGGATTATTTACCAGATAAATGTTGAAATCTGAAAGCATAACATTTTTATTTGCATTTTGGTTCATTAATATATGAATAATGGCCACTTTTCTTCAGGAGTCTCTAAAATGCCCGTGCTGGGGGAGGAGAGAAGCAGGCACCCTGTTCTGAGGGAGGTGTTGACATTTTTACATTATAGAGAACCTCTATCAGGGGTGGGGGAGAAGGCAAAGAAGACTTTTTCAAGTTCACAGTTCTTTTTCACACATATTTAGAACTGGCTGTGTACAGAGTAACGAAATATTTCTTCCCTGCCTATTAAGGATCATTAGTACCTGCAAACTAATCACTCCCAAAGACTTATCTTCCACCTGTCCTTTCACCAAGACTAACTGGAATTCAAATAATCATAAATAATTGAAATATACAGTTCACAACTGTTAATTCTATGCTGCACAAGGAACTGCTACTTAATCTGGTCTTATTTTAATCTGAACCTATTGAAGTGTTTGTAACACTAACTCAGGAACAGCACACAAACAAAAATAGTAACTAAGTGGCATTTAATTTCGTCTGAAGTTGAGGCTTGAGGTAGATACAACCAAGAATTTAGCAACAAGTGTCTTACATGTTATCTTACCTTTGAAATATAGGTAAGTTTAATGACCCCAACAGGTGGAGATCCAGAGGGAAGATTCTGAAACAAATCACACATGTTACAAGGTGAAACTAGTTTATTCTCACATCACAGTCAGTGTTCATGCATAACAAGCAAATAATTCCACAATCAAAACCAAAATCCTACGCCTTTTTTATGGACAATGCACAATGTATGCTTGAAACAGGATCTAAACTACTTGTTTATTATACACACATCTGCTAATCAACTAAAAACAGAAAGACTGCTAGAAACAATGCAAATAGTAATTGTTTCAGAGGTTTATGTATGCTACTAGAGGAAAAAGGATTCTTGTGGGTCTGCATCCAGGAAATCCGGAAAGAATACTTTTTCCTTAACAGATGTTGGAATCTCGTGTACTTTGACCAGGGCAGGCGGAAGGGACAAGAAGTGACATTCATCTGTTATGTCAGGTACTTCAAAGGCCACCTCACCTATTTTCCAGTCACTTCAGGGATTAAGAATGGTCTTCACATAATGCCTCTACAAAACCTCTGCTGTTCTTCAAAACTAAAGCAGTTCGAGAAAATCCAGAAGAAGGTTCAATTCGCCTCTTGCAAGAAATCCTTTCATTTGTACATGAACGATAACATTAAAAAAAATGCCTGAACTAGGCCTGGGTGTGCACTGCAAATAAGCATTGAAACCTCTGGAAAACTGCAGTTTCTACAGCATTTCAAGCTTTTGTTCATGTGCCCTGGTTACATCAGAGGAGAAACAGTAAAAAAAAAAAGAACTGCTTCATACCAATGACTGAGATCAAATGTTTGAAGCCTCTTATTTCCAGCAATTCTTTTTCTCCTCAGTGAGGACTGCTGAATGCCTCAGTCACAAGTCCCATTCATAGAGCTGCACATCATTTACATTTTGGTTTTGCTGGTTCCCTTGAACAGCAGGCTCCTGCATTTTAACTCTGCTCTTCCTGGCAGAACGGTGCAGGGATGACCTGGATCATGTGCTCTTACTGTGTCTGTACCCAAAACTTAAGCAATTATCTGTTCTTCCCTATGCTAGGAAGCACATGGATCCCTGGACACTGTAAAAGCAGCTCTTATCTAAAGGATGCTCTCCATCACAACAAGCTTTCCCCATTCATGCTGGATTGCAACTGCAGGCATGATTATGAATTGCTTTTCAATGACTGATTCCGCTGAGGTAAAGTAATATGAGACAGCTAAATGAGCCACGCAGTGCAAGGAAAACTACACACCCCCACAAAAGGCTAAAGGTGAATTAAAACACCTGTGTTAAAGCAAGTATGTGATTTGCCTCATCAGGTTATATTAAACTGATTTACAATTAATTTACTTATGGCAACTTATTTTTTGCCCTGTTTCTGGGTCCATAATCTAACGCTGAACCCCATTTTACTTCAGCCAAATCCTTAAAAAAAAAAAAAAAATCACCAAAAAGTGGGAACTGATATAAACCAGGACAGTACTGGTAAGACCACCTCACCTGGGGGTTGTCCATGTACCACACCAGGCTGTCCTCCCGTGTGTCCAGGATGAAGTAGCGCCGCAGAAACTTCCCGCTGTTCTCATTTTCTTCAATGTCTAAGAAACCACAGATGCGATTCTGGCGATCCACATAAGGCATTTCTGACCCTGGACATCACACTGCAGAACACAAAGCACACACAAGGTGAGCCAAGTTCCTAATTTTAACCCTGCTCTGTGCCTGCCCATGACATTTTGAGCAGTTTCAGCTTGGGAGCTTCAAGAGGTTTCTACGGAAGAGTAAGTGAGATGTAGCTGCTCCCCCACCCCACCACTGGGTTTTTAGACAGGTCTTCCATTCTTCTTTGAAAACCACACTTAGATATCTAATAGCCCAAAAATAAAAGTGGTAAATAGCAGATGAGATCTAGACCAGCTTTTATAAGATCACTGAAAAATAAAGATTCTCCTTCACAATGCACATCAAGCTCAGAGAACGCTGGGGTTACACTTCCTCCTTTCATGGCAAGAAAGAACCTTTGTCAGCAGCTCTCCTGCCCAGTGCAATTTTTCATATTCTGCCCAGGCAAATTCAACAGAAAGCTTTTAGAAACGTTGTGCACAATTTTCTTTTCTCCTACAGAAAAAGAACTTCGTGTCTAACCGTGTCCAAGAACAGACATCTTTTCATCCTTCTACATTAAACAGCCAAAATGCAGTTGGGTATGAGCAGCAACAGAGATGTGAACACACTTTGTACCGAGGTCTGAGAGTGACACGCCTTTTCTGTTTTACTTTGGCTTTTTTTATTTGTTTAAACACAAAATAATTCAAATCTGCACTGCTGACCACCTCTCCCCATTTTGCCTGCTTCACCTTTTATGGCTTTGCCTTACTGCAGCCACTGCACCGTTGGTTTTGCTTCCTTTTATTTTATGGGACAGTCATTTTACCTTTAGAGCCAGCCTTGTAAGACCAAAGATAAATTTGCATACTTATCTAAAAATGGCAACGAACACACATTTAAACGATAAAAATCAGGTCGATGCCAATCTTTCCCAGGGCAGGAAAGAAATGATTCAGTCTTTACATTTTGTTACAGTGCTCAGAAATAGTACAGATCCAAAAATATTAACATGAGACACACAAGGTTTAAGCACTCCACACTTTTCACAAAATTTTCCAGCTTTCACTGCGTAATATGGAAGTTTCATTTTAATATTTCTTTAAATTCTTTACCTTTATTACTGCCTTAAGGTTACTTGGTTTAAATATAGTTACATACACACACAATGAGGCAGACACCTGATAATTATCTGTAGATAGCTACTGATACACCACAGCACAGCACAATGGATGGCTTCTGAAGTGGGTTTTTTGGGGGGAAATCAGTGTTCATTTTGGGGACTCAGATATGCAGATAACCACACATTTTAGGGATCAATATATATACATGTAGATGTATATTTGTACCTACAGCTGTCATTTTATATGACTAACTAGGATACAAGACAAATTTTGGTTCAACCACTTTGAGAAATAACTTTTTACAAATCTATTATCCTGACTTTGATACCATAACAGAAGAATTTCCAGGAAACAGTTTTAAATCATTTAACTCCAACCTGTAAAACAGTTTACCGTTTTTTTGTGCCCAACACCAAACTAATCTGTCGGTGCCAACTCAAGTTTGGTACATTAAGTTTTGCACCAGGGCCCAAATTTACCAACCTCAATTCAGCAGGACTGGCAAAGAGTTAAAGGGAAAGCAATATAATGGCGATGTTAGCTTGGGGTTTTTTACTATAAGCTGAATTTTAAAGCTAAATGCCTTTTTGTGCATGACAAAGTTAACACACTGCTTTGAGATGCAAGATGTTTTCTGTGGAGGAAAGGAAGGACAAGTGAAGTACCAGGATATTAAATGTGTATGAGCTTTCCATCAAGCAACTCTCTGATTTGCTCCAATTTCTGCCTCCAAAAGGTAGAAGAGTCTCTATATCTAAGAGAGGCAACAATGGTTTAAATAGGCAAAGGTTTGTTTTTCAATGAAGTAACAACATTTTCTAAGGTATTGTAAATGTTATTGGTATGTTACTCACAACTTAAACATCACAGATCTAAGACAAGTTCTGTAACCAAGTTATAACCATAAGTAACACAAAAACAAACACTTGAGCACTCAGGACAATACCATAATTGTAATAAAGTCATCAGCAATTCAATTGCTGGCTCTTGGGATCACTTCACACTGAAGCAACACCTCCCTATAAACACATCTGTAGCTGAGGGCAGGTTTAAGGGGATCTGTCCTCTAAATGACACCTCTAATCTGGCAGAACTTGGCATCACACACAGAAATTTCATTAAAATGAATATAAAAATCATCATTTCACCAGTATTGTCCTAAGCTGGGCCAGGTGGTCCCTCAACAAAATAGATAGAACTTCCGGGGCACCATTTCGGCTTCATATTGACAGTTTGTGAAGGCCAGAAAAGGCCTGTGCCTAAAAAAAGCAAATATTGGTGGCTGGTTTCCTGTCTGAGCAGACTTAAGGCTGTGTTCTCTGCAGATGTGAAGAAAATGAAACAGGGAAAACTTGTTTTTGAAACAAGATACGAATTGATTGAGACTCCTCGAATAAAACCAACCGAATTTTCAAAGCGCTTTTCCCCTACAAGAGAATCTGTGAGGTAAAAAAAAACCTTTAAGGCAAATGAAAGGAGGGGGCTCATAATGCTCCATTATGAACATACAATTATCTGAAGTTAAACTACTCCAATACTTGAACACTTTTTTTTTTCCAGGGCAAGAGACAAAATTCAGAAGCTTTTTTTATTTGTCAATAAACCAATTCTCACAGAAAGAAAAAAACATCAAAAGTCAAACCAAACCTGAAATAACACAGACTTTCTACTTCACAGCACTACTAGCTAATTTCTTGCCTAAAAATTCATACTATTTGCAGCTCCCCTACCCTCTGATGAAAACACAGCATAAAATACCATTAATTCAAAAACTTCAGTTCTGTAACCGCTGTTTTTTTCAGATTAGTTTTAAATTCCTCATGGGATTACTGACCTCTACCAGACTGATGCTCTTGAAGAATAAGAAATAAAAACCCCTCTAACTTCATAATACACTGAAATCTAACATAATATCATGCAAGGGCTTTCCAGCTTTAAAAGTTTGCTTCCATATATTACACCTTGGCAAGGTTCCCCTGTAAATGAATACCTATTCTATTCAGCATTCAAGAATGAACCAAAATTTGTAGTGCACATTAAAAAAAAAAAAAAATCAATTTGTGGCTCTCTTCCAGTTACTGAGGCGACTGAAGACACATGACAAAACCACCACCACAATACCCTTCCTGACAACTCCTGACAGATCTAAAATGTTACTTCTAAAAATTCATATAAAAGGAATTGCAGAACTCCACCATTAATTCCTCAGCATAGGAAATCTGGTTACGAGACCACCAGCCTAAGAATTCATCCAAACTTCAGCTCAAGTGTCTTCAGAGTGCAGATCCTGTCTTGCATGGATATGATTTGCCATTAAATTATTTTAGGTAATAATAAAACAAAAATCTCCAGGTCTGTGTCTATTTTACAGCACTTTACAAAGTGCACCCTTAGTTATTTTCTGCAGCAGAATCTGCAGCACAGAACAGTGTATTAACCCCTCTGCCCACTCCTACAATCAAATATAAAAAGATTACAAGTTCTTAGAGAGAAAAGCTGAAGGTATCAAACCTGTTACAGATCACACACAGCTTCATCTGGTTTTGCCTTCCCTCCCCGGGGTGGGGGGACAGGGAGGGGAGATGAGAGTCAGTGACACAGTTCTGCTTCAGAAAAAAACATCCCCGTGGCCCATTTCCTCTTGGCTCTCGCCATAATCCACCAGAAACCAAAAGATTTCGGAAAAAAAAACCCTTTTGTGGGTGTACAGTGACACTCTGTAAAGAACTCAGCTCCTTTAACTCCTTTCCTGGAGGGCTGTGTTCTGAGTGAGGAGGTCTCATATTATTTTTGAAGCCTTACATCCCCCTTTCCAGCAGCAGAGCACTAATTTGGGTAGGTACATACCTCACCAGCCCAGCTTCTCTCGGGTTTCCCCTCTCCCCGCTCTTTTCCTCTGGGGTGCAACACATACTGGCATTCCCCAACATTTATATCCCACACTGGAGGCTGCCACTATAAATAAAAATCCCAGATCACCTTCTCCAGCCTCCCTGCAAACGCATGACTGCACAAGTAGAACCTGCAGAGGCACACAAGCATCTCCTTTTCACCATTTATAACAGACGGCTTCAACTCTCCTACATTAATTCCTATTTTTAGCTTCCCACCAGCACCTGCTCTCGAGTTCACCTCCTTTACAGACTGGTCACAATCTCCATATCTTCAAGTATAAAGTCTAGACAAGACTGTTGCAGTGATGTACCAGGTGACCTTTCTATGCCCCAACCTCACCTTGGACTTGCTTTCCATAGGCAGTGGAGCACTGGCTGACTAGATATAAGTGGAATTTTGTAAAAAGCCCATGCAATAGGCTTTGCAATATCCACAGGAAAGACTGATTAAGAAATACAGCAATATTTTAGTTCCCCCTGAGCTTTATTTCACATCTCTTCCCCAGGCTCCAGGTGTAATTTCTTACTTTTATTTCTTTGATTTAGAGTAACAGTTGTACTTCCTGCTCTATTAAGGTGTGGACAATTGAAGCTCTGGATTTAACTTACCCCAGGAGATGACTTTGGGGTTCTTCTCCTGTTAGCTAAGAAGATTAAGAAACACACATTACCTACTTACTCATGTCTGTGAAATGAAGAACAACCTTAGCACAACTCCACCTGATAAAATGATGCCATGAGTCATGCCCATCCCTCCTCCCCACCTCCCTTTCCAAGCCCTGCTGTTTACACCAGCTCCAGCACCACAAAGGGAAGGTGAGCAGCATCCCCAGCAACCTCCAGTCTTTCCTGCAGTTCCAGGGACAGCTTAATTAGTGAGTGGGTTTTGCCTAGGCAATTACTATCAGCTTCCTGCAGTAAATCAGCTCCTCTCCAGCTGGTCATCTCTTTACTGACCATTTACTGACTCCCCAGGGGAAGGGATGAGTTCCGACTGTCTTGCTTATCCCCTGAAGAACAGGGCAATGAGACCCTTCCTTCTTGAGTACATCTAGCACAAGGAAGGGAAGAGGGGGGAACAATCCCAACCCTAAGACAAACAGCTCAGAACATCCTCTAAAAACAAGGCATGTAAATCTTCCAGGATAGCAGCTCAAACTTCTTTATTTTCAACCCCCTGAAGCCCCTCCAGCACAGGCAGTCCACCACAGAGATCACTTAAACCACGAGACAATGTCCCTGCTCATCTTTCACACAACCCTTTAAGATACAATTTCCTAAGTACCAAAAACATGACAGAAAAACACTAATCCAGGAGCTGGAGAGGTGATTTGGCTGCAAATCTGATGACAGCCAAAGATAATTCAGAATTGATGGATTTAAAATTACATGACAAGCTTTTCTATTTTCCCAAAGATCCTTCACTGATTCCTTTTTGTTCTGGAGGGCACAACATTGGACACTTCTGTTAACAGAGAAGACATGACTTTGATTTCAGGAAGCCTATGACACTATTACCAACATTCTAACTACCTCTAAAAATGAGAACTGGAAATCTCCAGGAAACACTGTCCCCTAAATCTAAATTTACATTTCTTCTCTAAAGTGGTCAAAAAGAAGCAAGAAAAGCAGCTGCAAAAAGCCAGTATCCACCTGGAAGAGAATTCTTAAACACAAGTAATTTTTTTTGCAGAATTAAAAAACCTGAAGTAAATGCTACATTAGTAGCATTGACCTCTCCTACCCCTGACCAAACTAGGAGGGATATCAAACACCACATCCCTCCCCCAGTACCTAATCCAACTCCCAACCAGAACACAAGATAGAAAAATCATCCTTTGCACTGGTGAATCACCTCACAAAAGCAGCAGCCTTATCTTGCACTGAAGTCTTACTCAGTCGTGATTCTGTCTTCAAAACACGGATCTGCTGTTTTCCAGGAAGACTTGTTAAGTCAGGGTAGGCCACCCGTTCCTGCCTGTCCCAGTGTCCCAGCAAGTCAAATGACTGATTTTACTCTATACTATCCACTAATGTTACTTTATTGCCTAGGTAAAAACTTCATTATGTTTTAGGGGAAGACTGGAGTTCTGAGGAAAATGTTCTGAATCCATCACTCCCTGGCCCATTTCAAGCACTGATCTACAGGTTCCACAATGGAACAGACTGGTGCTTCCCCAAAGACTTTTTGCAGGGATTTCTCTAGGTGATGTTTTGTGCTCTTAATTTAACTATTCTTAATTTAACTACTTTCCTCCATTTCAAGGTATTTGCAACAGGAGCCAAAGGCTTTGGGATATGAGGAAATGCACTGCACAGGATGCAAAACTCCTCTCTATCACTGATCTCCCAAGACAGCCAAAAAACCCCCACCTCGCCTATTGATGGTTTCTGCAGAGCTAAAGCAAGTATTTTATTTGTCCCTCTAAATGCCCTGTGCAATGAGGCCATTATAAAAAAAACACTCTTGAAATTTATCTATGAATAATTTATGATGATCAGCTTACAAAGCAGTAAAGAAAAATAACAAAGCTAAGGGACAGGGAAAGAATATTCTCAATAACGCCAAGTCTTTACAACAGCCAGAAATTCAGTTTTCAACACTTCATATTAAGTCTAGGTAATACAGAGTTACTCAAAATGAGATATAATCAGAGATAAGTATGAGGAAAACAAAATACAGATACTGGAATTCACTTTGATTATCTCACAAAACCCCCAAGTTTTTAAACGCTTATTAATTTCAGTTACAGACCAGTTAAAATGCTTAAAAAAATGCAGGTTCAGAGTTGGTTACCATTTACAATGATTTTTAATGTTATTATAAACCTTTTCAAAATTTTAAATAAGTGCCACCTGCCAAACTCCAAACCAGACAAAATCAGGACCTTGTTCTTGAAAAGGCTTACAGGCTTCATCTATAGAAATTATTCCATTCATGACAACCACAACAAATTAGAGATTAAGCAGGGAATAAGCATATTACTTATCAGGATTACTTATTATTATTATTACTAGTTAACCATTCGTTAAAAAAACCTGTTTAATTTCAATAATAAATTATTAACTGTTTCATTTAGGCCAAGCACTTTGAGCACTGGGATTCCACACACTGCCATCTATTTCAAATTCCCATCTGCCTCAAACTACAAATCCTGATGAAGCTTATTTGGCCTGAGGAAGTTCGAATACAAAAAGAAGGCGAGGCTGGTTAAAAAAAGAAGTTTGCCGTTTTTGAGCCAGTCTCGCTGATTTTCACCCTGAATCCTGGGTATAAACTCAGCAGTATAAACAAACACAGACCTCCTTCCTGTGAAGTGTTCAAGAAATGAAAAGGCCAGCTGGTTAGGAAATTAGCAAGTTGAAAATATCTTCTTCAGTTTTCACAGAGTACTTTAGCATTGTTAAAGAAACAGCAGCACGTACATAAGAGTGTGTGAAATTAAATTTGAAAGCACTGCTTCAAGAAGAGAAAATTATCTGCCTCAGTAGCATCAAAATGTTGTGCTGAAAACACCGTGTAGAAGCCAGAGGGGAAAATTAAAACAGCATTGCAGTAGTAAAAGATTACCTTTAGCACAGAGATCCAGGCAAGTTCTGAATTTAAATGCAAGAATATCATACTCAGACCAATTCCATTCAACTCTACATATTTAAGACACTCTAAAGCCAGCTCTGAGTAGCTGAATAGCTGCAAACTGTGACTCCACATTACATCTGCCTGCTAGGAGCACAACACATCACATCTTATTCCCCCCAAACACAAGTCGAAGACAACATTTAACGACTCTGTCTACAGTGAGCTCAGAGGAATCACATTCCTTTTTACACTTGTAACCAAACTGGAGTCTAACAAGGGCTGTAAATGACTGAATTTTCAGTTCATTTAAAGTATCAAATAATAAATACAAGATTATCAGACAAATATGTGGTTTGACCCTTTTTAAAGATGTAGAAGGATTTCATGGAAACCAAAGCACTCAAAGCAAGTAACTGATTATCAAATTTCATTTTGTAGATCTAATTTAGCAAATCCAATGCAGAAAAATAATTAAAAAAAAAAAAAAAAGCCACAGTTCCTCTACATTAAAACTTTGTGAAGGAAATATTACTATTGTTAAAAATTCCACCTGACTGTTATTTTAACACCGTGGGACTTTTCAGTACAGACCATGTTTGGTTCATTGCATGTCACTACATGGGCCAAACTTCCCTCTACTGCAAAGACCAGCCATCTCCTGCAGAATCCAGCTCACTTATCAATTATATACACAAGGATTCACAGAGATTAGGACTAATCTCAGAGCTCTTCAGCAAGTGCAAGTGTAGTAAAAGCTCTTTAGGGAGAACAAGGCTTTGCCTGTCTCATGGAAGAGAACCAATATGCATTTACAGAACACATGTCAGCTCCTGTTTACCACAGTGGGAGGGGAAAATTAAGCTCCCATCAAATGACAAGATTTTGGGGACATTGCCTCCCCCCTCCTTTCTTTTATACATCTTAAATCAAGAAAATTAAATCCCACGCTGGCATATTTAATAAAAGTCTCACCTGACACAGAAAGAAACCCCTGAAGTGAAGGCTTATCTGCAGTGACAGGTTTTGTAGCACGGTGCCAGCACACGAACACTTGACTTGAAGCACAGCATTCACTGTAACTTCTCAAAGAATTAATTTCCAGCAGCCTTCCTCCTTGGAAGCAAGCCACGAGCCCGAAGGAATTGTCCTCACCTCAGGTACAGCCCGTGTCTGGTTGCTGACCTTCTTCCTCACCTCTCTTCTTGTTTGTGGGATGACACAAACACCAGTCACTGCCCAGCTGCTGCTCTGCATTGACAAAGGTGTTTCCCAAAGCCCAAGTAAACAGTGTGCATATGGAGAAAAACACCATTCCACCTACACAGTAACCCCAACAGCACCAGGAAGTCACCAGGCTCCTGTCTGACCTGCACACGGCGAGATGGAAACACTCCAGAGGAATCACAAGTCCTGTGTATGTGCAACAACGTGCCTGGAAATCCTGGATGCACCAGGAACATGCAACAGGCTGCTTTTCAACACCCTGTCCTGCTGCCTTCCCCCAAGAAGGGAGCAAAGGAGCCTCCTGAAGGAATCACGATCCTCCACCCAAAAACCAGGGCACTGCACAAATTAGCAAGACAGCATAAATAAATTACAGGACCTGCAGTGAACTTGACTGAAGGGAGACATAATAAAAAGAAAAAAGTTAATCAGAAAAAAACACAATATAACCAAAGCCAGAAATCCTGAATAAGCAAAAACACTTCTGCATCAAGAACATCCCTTAAGCAGCACTAAGTGCACACACAGGCACAGAGTCTACTAGACACAGAAATAACTTGTCAAACAAATCTTTGGTGCAGCCAAAGTTTGCATTTGTCATTTTAAGCCTCCCCAAAGAGTTAACCAATATATTTAACAACATCTTTTGAAGTGCAGCTTTAAGAGGACTGTTCAGTCTTACAGCAAACCTGGCATGTAACTGTTCCAGCGCTTAACAGAAGAACACTTAATTAAGTCACTAGTCTGAACAAGTTCAAACACATTTTCTTGGACATGGGATGGAAATGTGGTGGGTACCAAAGCACCCAAGGAGAGCATACACATCAAAACAATTACATATTAAATGAATGAATTTATCACCTATCTGTCAGCATTCAGACTGTTTCTGGGAGTGTTGACTCTCAACAGTGGAAACATGTTTGCAAAGCTCCATAATTGCTGTCTAGTCTACATTTTCAATTTATAGCAACAAGGGCCTATTTCCACCAGAAGGGTTTTAGATCCAAAATACTTTTAGCTTTATAATGTTACTAAAGACACTACTTTTTAGAGGTGGCTGCAAATTCCTTTCCCCCTTGGGACACTGGGGAGGTATAGAAGTTATTTTTTCTCAGCCTCTTTCACACGGAAAGTCAATAAATCAGACCTAATTTAAGAGATTCTGCCTATCATGCCAGCAGAACAAAGGAACAAAACTGATACCCAAAACATTTGGATGCAATGGTTAGCTAGGATTAAAACCATCTCCCAAAGAAGAGAACAGCCAACAAAGGAACAGAGAGAGCTTTGCTACTGTTCCCTGTGTGGCAGAGCCCTAACAGAGAAGGTTTGCATGTTTGTTTGGGTATTTTAAGCATTGTTTTTAAATTTTGTTAAACAAGCAAAGCAATGCAGTGCTCCCTAAAGCTTCAAGGACTTGTTTTCTCTGTCTTTAACTGACCCAAGAAATTTCCAATCAAAACCTTTTTTTTTTTTTACCCTCACTTATTTTTCTGGTTTGACTCCTCCTGCCTGGAGCTCATCCCTGGCTTTTAAACCTTGGGGCATTTTCTCCAACCTCTCCCCTCCCAGCACAAGGGAGCTTTATCACCACCCCTGGACTAGCACACTGGACACATCAAACCTGCCACACAAAGCAGAGCT
This sequence comes from Myiozetetes cayanensis, assembly GCF_022539395.1. Classification (NCBI taxonomy): domain Eukaryota; kingdom Metazoa; phylum Chordata; class Aves; order Passeriformes; family Tyrannidae; genus Myiozetetes; species Myiozetetes cayanensis. Next base: position 2,567,043 of record NW_026086605.1, on the reverse strand, counting down.
GCTGCTGCTCTGCAGTCTCGGTATGAGAACGGAGGGACAGAGCAGCAGCTTGTCCCAGGCCACACAGGAAGCTTTCTGGCAACTCACTGAGCTGAACCTGTTTCCCAAGTCCCAGAGCAGCAACCTCACCACTGAACCACCTTTCTTCTACATAAAATACCTGAAACTATTCAGATTTTAAGGCAAAGGCATATGTTCAAACCTGAAAACTGTTTAAACTGTTGAATGCCACAAATGTCTACCAGACCTGCAACTCCCTCCTCGAGCAGATAACATCTGTTAAAAGTAAGTGGCTCATACAGTTCTGCACCAGAAAGCTTAATAAGTTCCTTCTCCAAGATTAAAGAAACACCTACACATTCTAGATGCTTCTGCAAGTCCCTGGAGGGAGAAAACGCTGCTCAGTGCTGAGACAATGAACCAGCTTCCTTCCTCAACAGCAACAAAACCCTGCTGCTTTACCTAGCACTGAGAGGAAAGTGTTATTTATAGAATTCAACCATATATGAACATGTATCTAAATATTTCTCACAGTTAGGGGACAGCATGTGGCAAGGTGACCTTAGACCCATACATTTTCAAAGCCCTAATTGGAGAGATCAGTGCAAGAGGAGAAAAAAAAAAATTTGAAACGGTTCTGCCACATCTCCCATTCCAACTCATTTCAGTCATTCTCTGCATTAAAGTGTAACTTCAAAACCTGAACTCGAGCCATTCTCATTACTCTGACCTCTTCAGCAGGAAATCTTTCTAGAGCAGTTACATTATTTTTAAATGTCAGATAAGCCCACTAGAATTTTGATATTTAGGTTTCTTATATAATTTTATAAATCATTGATAGCAATGCTTCTAGCCATGTCTTACTGCATTTAGGCCCAAAACCAAAAGAATTCATGTACTGACCATTCGGTTTCTTATATAATTTGTTTCCTGGTGACTTCTCAAGCACTTGCTACTCTTTACGCTAAAGCCAGTTACCCAAATTCCCCTATTTTGGCACTGCAGTAAGCTACTATCCTGTATTTTCATACAATTATACAACTGTACAAAGGTTCACTTGGCTCCAAACTTCGGTAAGTATTTTCTAAGATTAATTCTATTGTCATATAATTATCATAGAAAAAAAAAAATAATCTGCCAAAAACCACTCTGCAAGAAAGATTCATGCTCTGGTATCACAAGTTCCTGATTGTCTAAACACTGATGTGCAGCTGGACACATCCCAGGGCACACCAGAGCATGCAAGGAAACTTCTCATTAGAGCATGCACTCACTTCCCAACACTGCTGGTTCGCTGCTCTCTGAAGGAACTGCATTTACTCTGATAACTGTCAGCTTAAATAACCAGGAACAGTCAGTAATGCAGACACCGATGGAATCCTAAATCTGCTGAAATAGATTAAGAATTGTGCAGGCCTGGCAGTCTGGGCTACATCCAGCACTGCACTGGAGGCTGTGTTACAAGCAGAGACATTTCAGTAACGTCCTCCAGTTCTTTCTAATCTGTTACAGTCAATAAAAACTGACTTTTGCACTTCCTCTCCTCTGCACCAACCCCCTGACATACAGCAGCCTTTATTTCAGCTCCTACAGCTCCCTGGCCTTGGGAAATAAGCCACAGCTACCTGGAAAAAGGGAGGCCTTTTCCTGCAGTCTCTTCCTCATGTACGTGCCTTCCTTATTCCCCATGTGTGTGTCTGTCTTCTGTCACTCAGTTACTACTGCTGAGCAAAAACAAACACAGGGCGAGAGGAGGAGGAAAAGGCTTAAGATGCTGCCTGTTTTCCTCATACACTGGTTCTTCTCTGCCTGTTCTCCAATTTATATGAAAGCATCTCCTCCTCCAAAACATTTAAACACCGCAATAGAGCTGTCAGTGATCCAGTGTGCACCTTGTTCTTTAATTTCACCCTTAAAATGCAGAGCTGCGCAGTGGAACACGAGGCCAAGTGTGGTTGTAAAGCACCAAAACAGCTTAAGAAAATAGATTTTATCGTTAGAAACGATCAACTCGAAATTAAATTTTCTAGGCTCACAAAATGAAATCGCAGTGGTTTATAACTGCAAACAGAACATAGCAGAGTCACACAAAGTTTCAATTTTTTATGCAAAGCTGACTCCAGCAGTCCAGCATTCAGTGATATCCAGGATACACGAACTCCCCATGCATTATTTCTTGAATTATCACTTTCTGCATCAGTGCTTACCTATCCCCAAATGAAAAGTTTCTCCTCCAAATACCAACCAGGCTCAGCATCTCTCTCTACCACGAGATATTTCAGCCCACTTTTCACACTTACTCACATGACAAACAGGAAAGCAGCACTTCTACACTTCTTTGCTTTACAAACCTCACAGTTTTATGTATTGTTACTTCTGCGACTCTCTCAACTAAAAATAACCAGGAGTAGGAAACAAAGACTGAATGGACCTAAAATGTAAGTTCACAGTTCCAAACTCACTGTTAAGACTCACCAGAATGCAGTGAGTGCTCTGTCAATTTATCTAGTGTGGAGCCTCACGAGAACAAGTGATAAAACTTAAGAGTCTTCCTGTACAAAACTGGATGTGGAGACCTTTCTGAGGACTACTGAATTGGCTTTGAAGTTGTGACTCAGCTGTGAAATAAACTGACATGAATTTATCACACTTCATAGCTATTTCCAAATCAGAAGTATTAAAAAAAAATAAAAAAATCCTTAAAAGTGCAGCACAGTAAACTCAGTAAGACAGAGTAATTCATCACAGAGCAACCAAAGTTACCAGGTACAGTTCCAGCTCAGTAAAAACTGTGTCTGTGCTGCTTTAGAATGAACAAATATAACAAAAGGAAGAGGACAAATCTAAACAAAAAAATGCAAAACCCAACAAACCCTGATGCATTCAACAGTGAGAAACCATTCCTTGCACCTCATAGGCCCAAAATGCAGGATCAAATATGGCTCTGTCTTCCAGTGTCATGTGTGGGATTGGGTAATGGGAAGAGAACAGAAAATTGATATTTACAGGCATTACAGCCCCTGTGAGTAAAGTAAGGAATTTGTCAAAAGGTAAAAAAAAGCTGATGCTGTGCAGTTTGCTTGTTCATCTAATAGTCTCTTTAAAAGTACTGTGCTTTGGTGAGAAGGTGAAGCATGGGGAGATCCAGCTCTTTAAAACCTAAACCAAATTTAAAAAGGAGTTCTACTGCTCAACTTTACTCAGATAAGGAACCCCTTTTGCTCAGGCCTAATTCAGAAGCTCAGCCTAACAAATTAATAACTGTTTTCCCTCTTGAAGACTATTCATTCTGCTTGACTATAAACACAGTACGTTGATTACTGAAAATTAGAGTTGGTTTTTTTTTTAAAAAAAAGGCCTCAAAACAGCAGCCTGTTCCCCAAAGAGAAATTGCTGTGCTCTTGATGTTACTTTGCGAACATTTTAAGCAACGACAACAGTGCCTTTTACGAAGGTCATGCCCGAGTCCCTCCTGAGGGAACCGCACAACACACGCAGTAATTTCAGCCTGTATTAAACCAGCAGCACCGCCAAACGCCTATCCGGAATTTTAAAGGCGCTAAAAACCGCGGACACAACAACAGCAGTTACACTTTAACACTCGTTTTCACAGCCCAAGTTATCCATCTGAACTCGCCCGGGCTCAGTAAATAACCAAGCTAACCTGGAACACGGGGCAACAGCTTGTCCAGCACGGGCCTCTCCAAGGGCTAAAAACAACAAACCCACCGCCGCACGGCCCCGGCCGCGCTCCCCTCCCTGCCCTGCCCTCCCTGGGATGGGGATGCCGAGCCGAGCCCGCACAGCCCCGCAGGGTCTGCCCGGGACCGCCCGCCCCCGCCCTTACCTCCGGGGCCGGGACAGCGCCGCCGGGCCGATCCCACGCGCGACACCGAGCCCCCCGCGCCCGGCGGCGGCTCCCGGGAGAACGGGCAGGGAGAGGAGGAGGAGGAGGAGGGAGCGGGACGGAGCCCTGCGCGGCCGCACGGCGGGCGGGCGCGGCAGGAACAGCATCACCCGGGGCGGGGCCGCCGCACTTACCGGGGAGCCGTGACGGGAGCGGCGAGGAAGGGAGAGCCGTGCCGGGAGCCTGGAGCCTGGAGCCGAGCCGAGCCGGGCCGAGCCGAGCCGAGCCGAGCCGGGCCCGCTCCCGGCCCGGAGCCACCCCCGCTCCCGAGCCCCGCCGAGGGATCGGGCCCCTCCCGCCACCCCGCCGGGAGGCTCCCCGTGCGCATGCGCCGCAGCCGCGCAGCCCGCTGGGATATGTAGTGCGGTGCGGGGGGCGAGGCGCGGCGGCGAGGGGCATGATGGGAGTTGTAGTCTTGCTGTGGTGGTAGTGGGGCTGTGTTTGACGGGGAGGCCCCGGCGGGGAAGGGACTGTTGGATGTTGGGAATAAAGTATCCCTTGTGAGGGTGGGAGGCACTGGAATGTGCTGCCCATTGAGGCTGTGGGTGCCCCATCCCTGGAAGTGCTCAAGGGCCAGGTCGGACGGGGCTCGGAGCAGCCTGGTCTGGTGGAAGGTGTCCCTGCCCACGGCAGGGGGTGGAACGAGACGAGCTTTAAGGTCCCTTCCAACCCTTAACATTCTTTCTGTGAACTGATGATCACTGACCGTGTGGTGGTTTGCAGGGCAGGTTCCTGGTTCTGCACCTGGGACAGGCTGGCCCTGGATGCACGGACAGACCGGGGAACAACACCCTGGAAAGGGACCTGGGGGTCCTGGTCAGTGGCAGATGGGCTATGAGTCAGCACTGTGCCCTTGGAACTCACAGCAGTTAGCTTCTCTTGCTCAAGGATATCCTGGAGCTTTAAGGATGTAGTAAATCAAGGGGTTGATGTATTGCTGAACTGGCAAGAGACTCAAGGTCCATCTGCCCACAGCTCAACTATCTTCAGTACAACACTAAAAATCCCACCTACCAATCAGAGATGAAGACCCTTCCCTGAGCATGCACAAAAGTTTTTAGGGATCATGTCATTTCTGTGGAAATGACTAACCAATCCTAACAGAGCAGCTGCTCCTAACTCTGAACTTCTGCGCACAAATAACGGTGCAGAAAGCCTGGTGGGGGGGTGCTGGATTTGTGGAATCCCACTGAGCACCCAGGCTTGCACAGCTCTGAAATGAATGATCAGTGTCTCCCTCGAGTGTGTAACTCTTGCCTTGCTGCACACTGGGTGCCAAGACCACACTCTGGCAGCCAGAAGGACCAGCTGAGTCCTGGAGTGCATCAGGCACAGCATCACCCTGTGACCAGTGACAGGACACAAGGGAACTGCTGTCAAGGAAGGTTTAGGATGGATATTAGGAAAAGGTTCTTCCCCCAGAGGATGGTTGGGCACTGAACAGGCTCCCCAAGGAAGTGGTTGTGCCCTCAAGCCTGACAGAGCTGAAGGAGCATTTGGAGAACGCTCTCAGGGACAGGGTGGGATTGTTGGGGTTGTCCTATGCAGGTCAAGAGTTGGACTCGATGATCCTTCCAGCTCAGGGCATTCTGTGACTGTGTGACAGTTTGGACATGTGGAAAATCAAGCCCTGCCCTTCCCTGCTCAGAGAGGCCTGGAGCCTCAGGTGCTGCCTCAGAGCCTGTTGCCATCGGTCCTAGAGGCAAATAGCAACTTCCAGCAATGATGTTTAACCACTTTTACTGGGAAGATACACCAAGTTTATACTGAAAAACTTAGTAAACTTTCAGTTTTCTGAAAATAGTAATAAAGATTATTTTTTTCCCTTGCTCAAAGCAGTGCTCTCTCTAATTATAGAAATCATTTGAACTTGGCTGTACCCTGTAAATACATCTTTGTTTCAAGCTGGCATGTAACAACCATACTTCACAGTGAGACAAAAGCTGTAATCAGAGCACAACAATGAAAGCTGAAGTCAGCTGCAAACAATGCAGCACCATTCCCATGGCAACTTTTCCCTATCAAACCCCGGAGAGGTCACACACTCTGCAGCTGCACGAGCCAGAAACTTTTCAATCTAGGCTTCATTCACAATTATTCATACTTTTTTTTTGTTTGATTCTCACTTAACAGCGTTGTACTGGAGTTAATGCAACACAATTAACAGTGGGAAGGCACCACGTCCCTCCCCCGCTCGAGTCATTCCATGAGCTGCCACAGTCAGGATAGTCCTGTCAGGAGGAGAAATGTCAATACAAGCACATGGAAGAGCCCTTTACAAAATTATACTCCCTTTCTGCAACCAAAAAAAGCCCTGCAATCAAAAGTCATCCCATAACACATGAAAACCATGGCAGCCCATAGTCTGATGTGTCTTAGTTTTCATATACTTTCTCCAGCCTCCCACACAAGGTTTGAATAACCAGATATTCTGACAGTAGGACTCAGGAAAGGCAAAAAAAAAAAGATGATTACATTTAGAAGAAGGAACATATTTTATTGAAATCAGGTAACAAAGTTCTTACTGTATTTTATCATAATTTCCATCAGGGAAGACTACTGTAACCTTCCTTTTAAGATGGCCTGATTCTCCCCATGTTTGCAATTTAGTGAGGAGACAATCAGGTATCTGAAGAACTATCTTTACTTAAGCTGAGCTATCAAGACTTTAAAATAGCCAAATTCTGTAAATTGTGCTGTTCACGAAAGCACTTTCATGAAATACACGTGGAGAGCCAAAAGATGAAGAGATAGGAATCTTTGTCCAAGACAACCTTGTGTGTGTATATATATGTATATATATACATACCATAAATATAGTCATTTCTAATGCCTCAATTTAAAGCAAAACTTGCTTTCAGTAAGCAGCTGCTTGTAGCTGCAGTGTTATGATTTGTCCTGGTACACAGTCCACTTAAAGCTCAGCTGAGCTCCCTGACTTTGAAGCACTCTCTGTGGGGTGTGCAAACGTAACAGTGGAATGTAATTGCAGTGACAAACAGGTGAACTTCAGATCTGAAGGTATTAGATGATGTGGGGACTTTCCCGCTCTGCAATGCAAAGTAGGAGTGCAGAGATTGCAAAGGACAGAATCTGTATTTTACCTACCCTGCCATGTCTAAAAAGTTTCAAGAATAAAAGTCTGCACAGCCCCATGCAATGCCACTGAATCCAATCAGAAATTGGTTCAGGGCCCAGCATATTCCAGTAGAATTATGAAACAGGCATGCACTTCCTCTCCAGTTGTCTCTACTCACAGTTTTCAAATGCTGGCAGGTATCCTCACAACAGTCTTCACATCGACAAAAAACATTGGCAGGCCCCTCCTGTACCAATCCTTTACTCAGGACCTGCTCATGACACTCATCACAGAAACAGGGAAGAGAGTTTGGACACCGATTCCTGCTGGGATTTCAGTTGCTCAAAATAATCTGCAATAAATAACATTTAGTGAGTGACCTATGGCGATGTGCACCTTTGAGAACAAGTGTTCATTTCACAAGGAAACTCCCGGTAGAACATACATGTGTAGCAGTAGCATGCAAAGGAATAGTATATATCTATCTCTATATATGCAAATATACAAATATAAATATGCATATCACACATGTACCTTGTATATCCAAATACACATCTCGAGTGTCTTGACAACGAAGCAAAAAACATTCGACGATTCCAAAATTCTTCGCTTTTCTAATTGTATTTTCATGATGGATAATTTTTATCCAGCACAGGAAGTTCAGCAACTTTGTACACATGCAGAAATAAAGAGACAGGAACAAAACCTCACTTCATGGCTCTAAAGAAATTAATTCTGCCTTAGACAAAACGGTTTTGTTAAAACTAACAGTTATGCTGCAGTGGAAAACAGGAAAAAGCCTGGACAGTGAATTACTAAGTGTAGAGCAAAATGCTGTGACTATACCCTTTTTTTTTATGGGTTCAATATTGCAAATTCCATCCACATGCAGTATGCCTCCTGTGCACTATTTTAAGAGGGGTGTTGCTGACCTCAATGGGACTTCTTTTCTGAGAGGCTGTGACCAAGCAGGGTCATTACTCTGCTGACACCTTCGGTGTGAGCAACCAAGGAAAGCTTTTCAGCCGTTAAACTTCATCCCAGAAGATGAATGTCTGAGTTTTCTGCCTTGGCATGGGACTAATTAAGGTGGTATTTATTACCTAATTAAATTATTTGCCATAACGTAGAAGCAGACCAAAAATTCTCCTTCAGTGTAAGCTGGGGAAGAGCAACTGTTCTTATTTCGGGGTTGCCAGTTGCTGTGACTTACATACACGAGCAAGACAGACCCTAAGAAACAAGGTTTTCCTGTCAACCTCGGGAGCAGACCCTTGTTCGCCTTGTTTATGGCCAGTTTCTGAAGCTCGAGAAGATAACACTGATTTCTGAGCCGATCTAATGGGCAGTGAAGGGAAAACACCCTCTCCATCCCTGCAGGCAATCAGCTAAAGCACCAAAGAAGGTTTTCCTACCTTCATTGCCTTACAGAAGAACTCTGTGATGGCCACTTTGAGGGCAACACAGACAAACCTCTTCCCTCCACGCTCCCCTAGGGAGGAAAGGAGCAGAAGCATTTAAATCCCCACACGTATGAGCAGAGAGTTTAATTCAAAAGCTGCTGTAAAGCATATTTACAATATGCATTTTAAAGCCACAACTTCATCCCTTCTGATGAAATGATGTTGGCAGAGCTTGGGAATTTAATCTCACATGGAGGTTGAACTGATTCAGCTTCAGCTGCCCGTCGTTAGATCTAGTCATTAATTTGATACTGAGGTAGAAAAGCACTCTGATGTAGCTGCTCTGTATAAGCACTGATTCACAGTGATGAAGTAATTTCACAGCCTTTTAAGTACTCTCTTTCCGTCAAAGTCATATTTAAACACTCTGAGTTCGTTAGGAGTTTAATATCCTTAATATTCTTGTGTTGCAGTTGTTTTCCTAATTCCTATGCACATAGCATTATACTACAATACATTTGGTGTATCCTTATTTTCTACCAAACAGTGCATTTTTTTTTTGCTTCCACATAATTTCTAGATATAAAGGAAAGAACAAAAATCCCCCTTTTCCCCTATTTTAACCTAACACCGTTCTGCATTAAAAAAAACACGCGAATTGTCTTTAAAATACGACGTCCCTGCAATAAAAAGCTTTAAATGCCTTCATTTCATTTCAAAGCTTAAAAGATGAGAGCTTAATCTTCTTCAGAAAAGGGCGTGTTCTGCGCTGAAATGTATGCAAACTGCCTGAGGGGCTTTCAGCTCGCAGGGCTGCTGCAGTCAGGTCAGGACAGTGCTCTGCCGCTGTCATGGGGCAGATCGCGAGGCAGAGGAACACTTATTTTATGTGTTTTCTTTGTTTAATATTTCACTGTGTGCTGTATTACAGAGATAATTTACATTTAAATCAGACAGTGCAGAGTAAATCTGGGGGCTGAAGCTGCTCTCAGTGGTACATTTACCGGAGCTATAACATTAAATCTCGCCGTGACAACTCCAGAGTGACGGTCTGTCCCAGTGCATACGGGTGGTAGTAAGACAGCTTTTATCCAGCCACAGCAAGATCCCCAAGGATGTTGCAAAGCCCTGCCCTTGGCACACCCTCCTGACTTAGCTGTGGCTGGTATTTCCCAAGCTGGGGAATCCCTTGGTGATGGCACTCTGGGTTTCTCCCTCTGGCAGGCCGAAGCACTGTGAGAGTCCCACTGCTGGTGCCACCAGCCCTCAAGCCCTCCCACGGATACCCACTTGTGGGTGTGTCCCCACGGGGATGCCCACACAGGTGGCCAAGTCTTAGACCAGGGTTTTTCCCAGGAAGAACAGCTCTGCACAGCACCCCCTTTGAGGATTTCAGATGGGAATCAACATTTTTCCCAGCACACTCTTTCCCTGGCAGGTGCTGTGCCAGATCAGGTATCACCTGGCACTCCGAGCTGGCACAGGGGTGGCATTACAGCCAAAAATTGGCACGATCTCCAGAGCAGACACCTTGGCTCATTCACTGCCATGTGATTGTGCAAAAAAAACGTACAAGTGTATGGAGAGCCTGGTTAACAACTAACATTGTAGCTTTCAAGCTCATAAAATAAAATAAAACAACCAATTATTAAAGATTCATTAAAAGATAAGGACATCTCTATAAAATCCACCATACTGCATTACACAACTTCAAATAGATAACTAAAAAATTTACAACTCTCTACCTGCATTTAAAATGGCAAACAGAAATGTTGATTATCATTCCAGAGCATCTAGAAGGAATGCAAAAATATTTGAATGCTTAAATTAAGAAAATGTGTGAAACAATGAGGTTTTGAAGACATTCCCAAACTCCAGCTTTTTAGCCCGCTGGTGTTCCCCTCACAGGTTATTCCTTGATTTACATCTTCTTCAGAAAAATTATTTTGCAGTGTCCTAGGGTGGTTTCTAAGCAGAAAAACTGAGCTCACTTCAGCCCTAATCACTCCTGCTTCTTGGGTGAAATGCCTGTCACCCTTTTTGGACAATCCCCATTTTTCCCACCTCATTGCTTCTGAGGAGCTCTCAGTATTACTCAGCGTGATTTGCTTTTTTTCCCCTCCCTCGTGTAATTGTGCAAACTCTGCTGTCTTCAGCAGTATCCCCTTTTATTTACATTGAAGGAAAGATTAAAACTGACCATTGGGGGTTAAAGCAACTAGAAAACTGGTCCCAAACTCGACCAGATGTCAGTGTTTTTAACTTCCAGCTGCTCTGATCGTTACTACAGGGAGCCACAGCCTTTGCACTTAGTGCACGGTCAGAACCTGCCACAGGGCACCAAGGCAATCCTGGCCTCTCCTTCTTGACCCCCAGGGATGCTTTAGGAGACAACAGTTTTCCTCTGGAGCCCTTTTTCTGAGCCCCGTTGCCATCAGTGAGTAAACTCAGGGCTGAACATGGATGACATTGAAGCGCTGCTGAAAATTATTCAACTGACAACGCGCCCAGCGCCGCTCCAGAGATTGCTCCAGCTTGTCTGGCTTTTCAGCATTTCCTTGCTCTCCACAGATTTTTCCACTCTTGCTAAAACCAGCTCCACAGGTTGTGGCAGTAGCTCCAAGGGGTTGTGTAAACAGCAGCACTGCCAGGTCATCTGCACCTCTGCTCAGCCGGTGACAGCACCGGCGTCTCCGCTCCCTGCCATCTGTCATCCCACAGTGGACAGATGTTGACAGCTGTTCTCATGCCAAGTGCTACCTTGGTCATCAAGCTGCTGAGCTCATCCAGCCACAAAATGTGGCTAAGTCACCCTGGTGGCTTCATATTTTAAAGGTAGAGACCCAATTTCTGTGGTAAATGGGTTGGATTTTTGTTTCCCCTGATTCCTGGAATGGCAGTGTTTCCAGAAGAGCTGCTCTTGTGGCATTTAGGATTTTTTTATCATTATTCTGTAGACATCTGGCTATGAAATGCATCAATTTTTTTTTTTTTTAATGACTGAGTATAATTCTGATAATAATGATGAAAAGAAGACTGCTTCTGTCAGCTCTACTTTGTGTTGGGAAAAGAAAACAGAAATGACTTATCCTTTGGATCATTTGATAGGTTCATCACACCTCAGAAACGTTTAAAAGCAGCTGTAGTGGAATGGGGCACATGTCTCACTAGGAATCACTTCACTGGGAAATTACCTCTGTAGATGTTAAATAATGTCTTATGAACCACTAACACAAGGATGAATTAAGTTTAGAAAGGAGTAAGGTAAAGCTGATGCAGTGTTAAAAAAAAAAAAAAGATGAAATAAATATTTGATAGCAATTAAGAGGCATATCTTTCTTCTTACAGAGATTGAGTTACAGTTTTGTAAAAGCATCTTTCAGTTTTGTTAAAAGCAATAAGAACCCAACAGAAGTATCTCATGGTGCTGTTTTGAATTAATTATTAACCAGCAAGAGTAATCAAAATCATCAAATAAATTTGTCTCTCTCCATTCAAAGCATAGCAGGGTGGTTTGCAGAGGCAAAAGGAAAAAAAGTGAGACCAAAATAAGGGCAAAATAGAGCAGCTGGGTTTTTTGTGGCACATGGTAGGAAACATCAGAGGTGAGCCTGTGCTGGGGGCACAAACTTTGCACTTAGGGAAGAGCCCTGCAGGGTTGCCTTATGTAGTTGTAAGTAATGACACCAACCTGCCAACCTCTGGGTCCATAAATTGCTTTACAATTTTAGGGATACATTTTTTGGGATTTTTAGGATACAGTTTTTGGATTAAAAATGTGTCCCAATTGTTTAACAGAAGATGATTCGCCTGACTGGAGTTAAAATTGTGGGGTTTTTCCTTTTGCACCTCTTTTCGTTTGAAAAATCAGGAACCATCCCTTCTGGAGACAGGAATTTCTTCTCCTGGGTGAAGGTTGGGAGCAGGTTATGGAGCTGGCTCCTTGATCTGTGGGAGTGGTGGTACCCACAGTGAGGGGAACCCACCTGGACCACGCCTGTCTGCTGGGGAAGCATCCTCTTCCTTTGGAGTTATGGAACCAACCAACTGCCAGCCATCCCTTACTGCTGTGCCCTTAATTTGAGTTGTTTAAATGAAGACACTCCTGTGAATGCTATAAAATCGCAGTTTTCTGAGAAACCAAGGACCAGTGGGCTGCGATAGGAAGCCAATCTAGCCCACAAAACGCGAGAGCCACGATAAGGAAGAACAAAGGACAAAAGGAAAAGGCAGAAATCATGGCTAACAATTGTATGAGTAACCCACTTGCTCCTCTGCAATGATTAAACATTAAACTCCCACGAGCTAAGTAAACAAAAGAGGAAAAAACCCCTCTGAATTCCCCCAAGGCTTTGTCTTCACAGCAAGTTCTGAGGTTTGGGGGTAAGTGCAGCTGCATCTTCCCCTCTGCCCTGGAGGTGCTCTCTGTAGGAGGGTGTCTAACAGGAGGGAGTGACTGTATCGGGGTGTTTCTGGCAGGGCTAGCCCCGGGTCGGGGTGCATATAGCTCTATACCACCCCTGGAGATGCAGCAGGGCATCAGAGGTTCTGTCCCTCTGCAGACCACGGAGCTCCACCTCATCTGCACGGGTTTTAGCCCGAAGAGGCAGAACGGCACCTCTTTTTAAACCCTACAAAAGAATCATTTGCGTTTGCCTGTCCTTAGCTGTTTGTAACCCCACTTGTCCTCCTTTAGCTTCATTTTATTCATCAGGCAGATCCCAGGCACATGCAGAGCGCCTGTAGCCTGAAATTTGGCTTTTGCTTCTTATCGCCCCTCCTGATTGCCAGCACGGCTTTAATTATTCCGACTGACTACAAAAAAAAAAAAAAAAAAAAAAAAAAGAAGCTGAAAAGAGATTTTAAATCACCCCAGATTACAAAGCAGGGAACTCAATTTACCTCTGCAGAGCCGCCTTGCCAAAGCAAAGACCGCAAAAGTGGTTCTCTCATAGGTGGACTCCACCACCACTTTATCATAAAGACGGGAGCGGAGCAGCCAAGCTTCCCACACAGCTCCCGTCCCGTCCCCTCTCAAACCCAGCTTCCCTCGGGAATGCGGCGGGAGCACGCACGGGCACGCCGGAGCCAGCAGCTGGCAAACAGAGCTCTCCTCGCAGGGTCCCACAAGGCAGAGCTCGGCTCTCCCCCCTGCGCTCCGCTCTGCCGCCGATGTTTGCTGTCGCGGGCTGCGAACGGGGTCAGCAGAAGTTGCTGAGAATGGGATTCGGGTTTGGTTTTGTTTTGTTTTCTTGTGGACAGCACTGAGTCACTGCAAGGAGGGTCGGGGATGGATTCCTGGCAGGGAGGGCTCTGAGGCAGTATTATCCTGGGGGCAGCCGAGGTAAGTCCCCAGTCGCTGATAGTGAGGCTTTCCAGAGGGAGCATCTCCACCATTGTCCTGGCAGCAGTGAAACAGTCGCTGCTGGATTTACCCAGGAAGGTCTGGAGCCATAGGGAGACCCTGTGGAGGAGCTACGATATGATTCCAAGTTGCCACCTTTGGGTATGCAAAGTGAGTAAACACAGATGCTGCAGAGTAGGTAACCAGAGGTGCCCTGGCTGCACACTTGTTCACAAACACGCCAGCTCTGAGAAAACACCAAAATAAACCCAGGCACACCAAAGGTCATACGTGTAAAAAAGGATTTCTGTTCGCAAAATCTGAAAATATCCCTCTCCTGAAGCTCAACTCTGAACACCATCGCTTGGGAGGGAATGAGGTGTCTGAAATCAAAATGAGAAGTACATTATCATACGTTATTATTTCTTCAATACTGTGGCCAAAACAATGAGGCACTTATGGCCTGTGACCTAATGGGCCTATTCCTCAACAGAGCTAAAGGTAAGGCTGGGCAATTGCAAATGGTTGAGCTATCATGTCTAACAAGTTAATTCAGCCAACATGAATAAGCTGACTTAAAATATATTTGGGGTCTTTTTTTATGTTTGCAATAGGCTACAGGCCAGTTTGCAGCTGGGGAATGTGACACAGTGAATGAGAAGTGGCATATTAGGCTCGACTCCTTGAGCAAATGTGTGGATTGAAGACTTAGGAGTACAAATGCAGAGCTCTAAGGGAGTTAGGGAGCTGAATAGAGGAAAAGAAAATGGAAATGGTAAAATTCGAGGGGAAAGGAGGAGAAAGGAAAAGCGGGGGGGGTGGTGATGGGAAGGAAATTTTGGAGCAGACATAAAAACAGAGATCACCAGGAAGAAAACAAAAACAAACTGAGACTGGGTTGTCCCTTTTCAGCTGGTGATTGAGAAATAAAAAAGCTTCACTGGAACCTAAACTGGTCACTTCAGTTCATCTCCCCCGGAGACCCTCGTAAAAGCAGCACCACGTACCCACAGACACACGGGTGAGTCCTGCCCCTGTGTCATCTGTTTGCTTTCCTTTGATGAAGGTCATGACTTTGAGATTTTCCACCAGACTGGCCCGATTTGGGTGTCGGGCTGTTTGTTTGTTTACAGATGGGGAAATGTTTCCGACATCTGTCTGTGTTCTCCCAGCAGCACTACCTCATGTTTCCCACCCTTGCCCACGGACCGTTCTTGGAAGGTCAGTGCAGTTTGTGTTCGTCAGACACCCTTTAGCTGAACTCACTTAACACAACACCAAACTGAGAACTGTGCTAGCCTTTATGTAATGTTTTGCTAATTTTAACAAACAGGTTGAGCACCAGGAGCCAGCAGAGTTGCTGAAGAGCCATGAAGAGATTACTCTGTCAGATATTTCTGGAAACGTCTGGATTTCTAGAAATACAGATGAAATCATACCGAGATCAGAGAGCAGCTGTGCAGAGAAGAGGCAACTCATTTTTCACCTCCATCACCAAGCCAGAATGATGTGTTTGCTTGGCTTTACAGCAGCTTGAGCAGAGACCTGTGAAATGGGCACAAGCAGGGGCTGGGTATTAACAGGTCCCTTGAGCCCTTGGAGCAGCTCCTGTCTCATCCCTGTGTGCATCCCACAGCAGGCTCAACCTGCATCTCACCTCTCTTGGGGTTACCTGGTTCCACTGCAGGAAACAAAAATAATTTGTACACAAAACCCACAAAGTCAGTGCCTCAAGTGGAAATCTTGCAAAAAACCAAGTTGTTCTCCGTGCAGTCAAGCTTACAAATTTGTGTCTGACCCCTATTCCCACCCCCTGAGGGGCTCCCAGCTCCTTCCCACGTCCTCCTGGATGTCCCCTGGGCAGAGCCAGGACTGGGGTCAGCTGCCCAGTGGGCAGGACTGCAGCCAAGGACCACATGTCCTCTCCATCAGCATCCTGACACGTCTCTCCTCCTCCTCCCTTGCTGATTTTTATCATATTGGCACGGATTATCTTTGGGTTTCTTAGGGTCTTTCAAATTTGATTTTAATTAGACAGCAGGTTCTACATTCTGACAAAATGTGTTTTAGCCTTAACTCTGCTTTAAAATTGACTTCTGTGTAAGAACATTTGAAAATTGACGTGTGGGAACTTGTGAGCTTACTAACCATACAATTTATCTATTAATGGCTATTCCTAAACATTCTGCTTTTCCTATATTTCAGTATTATCCTTGTGCAACTAATTGATCAGGGGATTCATTGAACTGCCTCTAAGAACAGTTTACACATAAATACTCAACCAGCCATTTACTAAATCTTTTACAGAAATGATTACCAAAAATTTCCTTTCAAAATGGTAATGTAGTGCAAGGACACTGACATTTTTTTTAGCAAGCAAAAAAAAATAAAATCTATGCTGTAGAAATGGTCTTTGGCAGACTGGTTTCCTGACCTCAGAATTACTATGAAACATGTATTTTAAATACTGAGAAACTTGAGAGTAAATGTCTTTACAGGAATGAAAGCCTGACCAGAATGATAAATGAATCAGGCTTAATCAGAAACAAACAGTGATCTATTCATAGCAGTTTCAAAAAGGCAAGGATTTTGCAGATGTTGTTAGGTCAAGTTATATAAAAAGACAGTTTATAATGAGCAGAATGTGTGTGCTGAAGTCAAGGGAGATCTTCACAGACAGATGTTTTTCCCATAGCTACGTGACTTTATTCCCCAGCAGCGTGGTTCCATTCTGATACATGTCCCTTTTCATCTCTGTCCACTGCACATCCCTGTGGTGGAGAGCACAGGGAGAACTTGGGAAACTGAAGTTTAGACTTAAATCCCTTAAGATATCCCAATCCATACCGATGGGAGGGATGCCCAGCGGGGAGCAAAACGCATCCTGGGAACCTGCACAGCGGCCGGCACGGGGGTGGTGGCTGCACTGAGCAGATTTTGGGCAAGGTCAAACATTATTCTGAGGTATCCATCAGTGCCTCCGGGGTCCTTGCTTGTGTGTGGGAAATGCTTTCTTGGAAGGCACCTCCAGCTGTCATGGACAAGGCTTCTCCTGGCTGGAAATGAAATTTTGAGAGCCCTGTGTCTGGAGTCCAGCAGGACTGAGGAGCTCATCCAGAGCTGGAGCCCATTTTATTCCCATCTCAAGCGCTGGGAGAGTCAGGCAAAGGGCTGCAACTCAGCCAGTAGCAGAGCTGGGGAAGAGCCAAGATGAGCTTTTTAAGGGCTCCTGAGGTGACACTGATTTTCCCTTGAAAACCCTGAGCATCTGCACTGAAGCCCAGAACACCAGAACCCGCTCACTGGCCTGGAGCCCAACGCACACTCCATTAAACCACGTTTCATTTCTCCTAAATAAATAATCAGCATCCTTTATGGCATCATGACATATCTGAGGTAGTCTCTCTGCTGCTATAAAAGTAGGAGAGGGGAAGGAGATGGACAGCCAACATTTCGTGTGATGAAAGGCAGAATTAATCATAACCCAGGTACAGGATGGCACTGCTGCAGCAGTTCTGGCCTAAGCCTGCCTCTCCATATATCACCACTGTTGCACAATATTTAGTAAAACACAGACATTTTGGAATAGAGTCATCCTGGAAAACAACTATTTATACCTAAGGAGTGGATCTGGTGGCATTAAACAAGAGGCAGCTTTGATGCCTTGCTTTGATTTAGGCTGTATTCTGTCCCCTCTGGAGGCAGCAGGGTTGCTGTGTGGCTGCAGAAGAAGTCAGACCTGCAGGGTCCAGAGTCTGCCAAGAGCTGTGCACTGAAATTTGAAATGTTGAAGTGGGGTTGGAGGACGAGACACAGGCTGGAGGGTCAGAGAGGGCATAAGTAGTGTGTAAACTCCTAAGGATTTACAACAACAGTTGCACAGCTGATCTGGATGAAAGTAATTCATAGTTTATGTAAAGTTAGAGCCCACTTGGAAAATATTATTCAAGCAAACAGAAAGCAGAAAACATGTGTGGATCTGCAGGAAAGCTGAGAGGCAAACACCCCCAAACTTTCTGTTCCTATAATCTAGAGCCAGGTTTTGTCATATGAGCCTGTGCCTTAATACACTGGAAATTGCCAATTTTCAGCAAGAGCCTATGGGTCATGGAAAGGAGCTGGTGATTGAAATTACCCTTCCAATGAGCATGACAGGAGGAGAGGCTGCAATTGCTTATTTTCACTCTGTGACAAACATGATTAATGGGCTAAAACTGATCAGTCCCACTTCACCACCCCCACCAGGTGCTAAAATCACTTCTCCAAGGGAGGAAACACTAGGGCTGACTGACCTCAGGGAGGTGGAAGGAGATGAGCACGTGTGGCATGGCCTGGAATGGATGGTAGCCATGTTTCACCACCTACACCCAAACCCAAACCAGGATCCGTATTGGAGGAATCGATCTGATTTATCGGTAATTTAAAACTCTCAGGGGACTTCTGGCCAAGCATAGCTGCAGTTTCTTTGTTTCCCTGCCACGAAGCAGACAGTTTTTATCTATACCTGAAACGTGAGATTTTCAGACAAGGTGAAAAGAAATATGTTTAACTTCTGAGTAACCATGCAAAAGTCCTGACACAGATACACAGATAGGAACCACAGACATTGCCTTTTAAAAAACCTTTTGCAAAGGCTGTGCAAGCGACTCACAGGTCTTCACAGGAACCTGGTATTTCGCTGGGGAGCGTAATCTTTTCTAATACTGTTAATTTTAATAAGCCCTTTCTTGTCTGGTGGTTAAACCACAGGTCTACAAGTCGTAACACAGGCGTATCGTTCCTGCCCTTCGTCAGCCTTCCGTCTCACCTCCAGCGAGACACTCGCACTGTTGCATTTTTCTGAACCTTCAGCTCTAAAACTAGAAGATGTTTGCCCATTTGGTCCACTGAATTAACATTTGCAGAGCACTTTGGGTTTTCGGAGGGGAGACATTATTTATTAGTGTCGTTTCTGATTTCGGTTACGCCCACGCAACCTGCTCGTTCGCGTGGAACGGCGTCATTTCTCTGACTTCCTTTCTGTGCAAAGCCTCGGTGTTATCTGCGTTAGGAAGTGTGATTAAAGAAAGAACTATGCTTCTTTTTAAAGGTTTTTCTCTTTTTTTTTTAGATATATCAGCTTAACACGTGCTTTTCCTTTCGCAGAAGTCATTTTACTTTTTAGCTAAGCTGAAAACCCTGCTGCAGTGAGTTCAGCTCTGAGACAACAATTAACATTTTCCATGGTGGCTCGAGTCCACGTGTCACCAATATGTTCTTTGAGGTGCTAAACGTCTGGTTTTGACACCAACATCAGTAAAAATTAAGGGAACTCAAATACTCCAGAGTTGAATCTTGGGATGGAATGATCCTTGTGGAGGATGGACACCCTTGGGCATCCCCTGTAGAAAACACTGGCATTGATGTACAAACCATCTTATTTACAGAATCTGTGCTAGTGAACTCTCCAGGTAACTGTGACCCTTGAAACACTCTGCAGCTTCTAGAAAGTGCCAGGTGAGTTAATGGCCATATGTAGACATGAAGATCAGTGGACAAAGGCTCAAGAAACCCCATGTCAGCAGTCTGTTGAATCAGTTCTTTAAACAAGCTGCTGGATGTTGATGTAGGGGTTTGAAGTCTTATGTGCTGACAGGTCATTGTATTTGCCTACTGATGGTAAAGGCATTATATTTGTCATCAACTGAACAGCAAGAATTGGAGACAGCACTTTTGTCACAGACCCAATAGGTGTTGCAACAAGCCTGATGTGTTGCCTCTGTGTCTGTCACCACATTTTAGAATTCATGGACTAAGACTATTTTTTAATTTTTTTATTTCTTCTATGTCCTATCAGAGTCCAAGCTCTTTTATGTGCAGTAATCATTTAATCACCAGAAATACCACATGAACATTTAGACATAGCAAGAATAACTGCGGTAGAGTTCATCCTTTCCCAAATGCCTGTTGCAAGAGGACTGTGTCACTCTGGGTTTTGTCTGAGCTGATCAGTACCCACCTCTGTGTCTAATTCTCTGAAGAGATAACTAATAAAATTCAGGGAAAAATCTGTAATGTGTATGGGAAAACCAATGACTAAATATTGTTTGCATCAACCGGTAATTGCAATTCAGACTGGGAGACTGTAGCCACTGGTTGTGCAGCTTTTTTCAGGAATAAAGAGAGATGAAGTTTTCCAAGGTGTTTTCATTAGGAGTGAAAATACTGAATCTGAGGTCAAAGTTTGCACTATGCATATGATTTCCCTCCCATTTTTGCTGTTAGTTCAAATTACTGGGATGCTGTAGAATTTTGACCCAGGCTCATGGGGTTCTGAGGGATTGCTTGATGCAGTGGTGGAAAACAGGCTGGAGGGGACCAGACAAACACCTTCTCTGATGCCCCAAATGAGAGATGCACGCTCCAAAGCTGGACTCCTCAGCAGTGGTTCCAGTGCCCGTACCCCCTCCCCAGGCCTGGCCCTGCAAATAAAAATTACTAAATGTTTGCATAAGAAGGAAGATCATATTTGCTTCAAAATCTCCTCCACGCTGCCCTGGTGCTCAGTTCTGAAGGCACCTTCTGAGCTGCTCGTGGGCCAGTCCAGCCCTGGGAGCACATTTGCCTCCGTGAGTCGAGGCTGAGCCTGGTGAAGTGCCTGCAGCTCTGGAAAGCCCCAAGCAGCAGCAGCAGGCAGACAGCACAACCTGTGTGCTGCAGAAAAACCCCTATTCACCACCACCACCGATATTATTAATCGGCCCACGGTTTGCTCAGACAGGAAATTGTTACTGACCACTTTAATTTTACTAAACAAATGAAACCACCCCATTACTCATTCAAATCTAATAAACCGCAGAACGCAGAGGAGGAAGTGAGCACTTTAAAATGGCTTGGAGAAAAGTTCTCACTTTGTTTTGCCATTTAATTAAAGCCAGGCTCTTTACAGGAAAGGGCATAATTAAATGGCAGCATGTGCACTGTGATAATCTTCTCCACCGGCATCTCAACGTGCAACTTCCTACCGAAGGCAGACAGACTTTTTGTGCTGCTGTTTACATTCCCAGAATCTTACCTGCTCCTCAGGAAGAAAATACATTGAGTACCAGGACAGCTCTCCCCTCCCATGCCCCGTTGGATGATACAGGGTTTCATTAGAAAGGTGCCAAAGAAATAAATTTCCTGACACTCAATGTCTGCAGACGTTCAGGAAGCGACTTCCTGAAGATGGGCCCTGCAAATCACCTGACAACCATCGGTTTTATCAGTGCCTTGACATTTCCTGGTCATCAAGTCTTTAAAGTATCAACAGAATATCATTCCCTTTTTAATATTTGCAGTCCTAGCACTGGTTCAATATGTGATGTGATTTGTATGCATATGTAAATATTGTCTTTGCAGTCAGGAGGCAGACAAAGCATGAATGTACTTGTAGCACAGAGAGGGATTGCTGTAATTGTTTGCCTTTCTTCTCAACATCAAATTACTGCTTTAAATGAAGGGAATTTCACAAACAGGCAGAAATGCCATTTTTGCTATGGGAATTCTACTTAACTCCAGCTGAAAGCTGCACGATGAAGCTTCACCTGAGAGGAGAGTTCATAAATGGGAATTATCCCTTTGTGGTGTTTTGGCTCCTAAAAGATGATTAAAGAAGAAAAACGCAGATAATCTCAATAAAGGGCAAATATCATGAAGGCTTTTTCAAGTGTATATGAGGTTGTTCCTGTCTGTACAACACGTGCTTTTGGGACCTTCACACTCAGGGGATGGACAGTGTTTGCTGGAAGGTCCTTGCCAGTTTGGAGCTGGTGTCTCGCCTGGTTTGCCCTAAACAATCCTTAATCCAGCGCACACAGGCGTAAAGTCAACAGGAAGATGTATTCAAGAAGCATACATAACAAATAAAATCCCTTTTACTCACCATCAGGGCAAACTGGTGTGTGATAAATCATTTTTGTTACCGTGCATCAGTCCCACGCTTGGACCACGTTCATGGCCCCTCTTCCCTTCCCCATCACAGCTGTGCTGCAAAACGGGATTGCAATCTGCTCTGCTCCCCATTCTTCAAAATATTCTCCCTACCAACAACTCTCATTAGTCTTACTTAATTTGTTTTGCTCTCTGGAAGGAATTACAGATTTGCCATCCTAGAAAACAGCTGACATTTTTACAGGAAAAGAAGTACGTGATTCATGATTTTCCAGAAATCTGCACATTACACACGTAGCCTATCAGCACCCTTCTGAGAAACACTCCAAATCCTGAAACTTGTGCTGTATTGTTTGCTTCTCTGCTTCTCTGTACCTGTTCAAACACCACACCAGCTCTCACAGCCAGCGAGGAAAAATATTTGTGGCATCTCATGCCACCATTCTTCGGGTGAAAGCTGTTGCACCTCAAGAAGGAAGTGATTTAAAATGGTGCCATTTTGTAATGGCATTTTCCAGTGGCACAGAGGACTATGGAAAATTCAGGGAGATGGAGTAATGGGAGATGTAGGACAGACCTTTTTCTAAGCCAGAACATGCAAAAGAAATTCATAATGTAATTCTAATTCAGTGTTTAATGTCAGTAGTCACTTTCTCCTTGTTCTGTTGGGGTTTTTTTCCCTTCCCTTTTCAAAAGCAGCATCCTCAGCTTGTGTCATCAGGAGCCATGGGGTGAAATTCTGTGATGAAAGCAGACTGGTACAACAAGGGTCCTGAGGAAGGTTGGCAAGAAATGCAGTGGAAAGGTGTCGTGGTCATGGTGATGTTCAGCTCCATCTTTCCTCTTGTCATTCTGAGAGGCCAACTTGCACATGTTGCACAGAGTGGAAGAAACTCCAAGATGCTGGAAAAAAATATTAATAATTAAACTCAGCGAGTGTTTCATGTCAGTGAACACGGTCTCAGAAGGAATAGCTGGGTGTTTTGAATAATGTACTCCTCAGAAACCTTCAGAATGTCCAAAAATTATTTATGAAGTGCATGTAAGGACAACAGTGGTCTATCCACTGGACTGAAAATGTCTTTCTGGGCTCTATTTTTAAGCATCATTCACAGGTACCTTACATCTTGGGGCACACCACCAAAATGATTCTATACGTGCCACGGGGAGTAAAAGCTTTGCAGTTCAGAGGTTGCTTTTTACATCCTTCCTCTGGCTCCAATCTGGCACTTTTAAAGGATGCAATCTCCCCCTGCAGGGCTGCATCCAGCTCTGGGGTCCCCAGCACAGGAAGGACATGGACCTGCTGGAGTGAGTCCAGAGGAGACCACAGGGAATGATCAGAGGGGTGGAGCAGCTCTGACAGAGTGGGGCTGCTCAGTCTGGAGAAGAGCAGGCTCTGAGGAGACTTTAGAGCCTCTTCCAGTGCCTAAAGGGGCTCCAAGAGAGCTGGAGAGGGACTTTGGGCAAAGTAATGGAGTGACAGGACAAGGGGGAATGGATTCAAGCTAACAGGGAGCAGGATTAGATGGAGTATTAGGAAGAATATTTTCCCCTTGAGGGTGGGGAGGCCCTGGCACAGGTTGCCCAAGGAAGCTGTGGCTGCCCCATCCCTGGAAGTGTCCAAGGCCAGGCTGAACAGAGCTTGGAGCAACCTGGGCTAGTGGAAGGTGTCCCTACCCTTGGCAGGGGCAGGAACAAGATGATCTTTAAGGTCTCTTCCAACCCAACCCAATCTACGATTCTGTGAATATGAAAAGCACTAATCTGAGTTTCAAGGGACAACCTCCAACATTTTCTCTTTCTGTTCTGGAAGGGATTCCTCCAGCTTTCTGCAGGATGATCCCACCAGCCAAGGCACTGGGAGCAGTCAGCCTTCCTCAAGCCCTCCAGCTGCAGGAGCACTTCACCATCCACACGCCCAGCTCGATGCCACCCTAACCCCTTGTCCCTCCCCACAGCATTATTGAGACAGTGGCATTTCCTGCTCTGGAGCTGTACATTCCTATGGCTTCCTCTGGAACAATAACTCTGCTGTGAGTAAACAGCAGCCTTCAAAGGGAGATTCCCCTCCGGAGCCGTTTCACTTGGCTCTGCCGCAGCTCTGGAAGTCCCCAGCACTCCGTGCCACCAAAGCAGTTTCTCAGCAGGTTTTCCCTGCAGATCCTACCCAGCCAAGCTTCCAGCACAGTGGGACAGGGACAGCCCTGTCTGGGGCTGGTTTCCCCCCTCTCTGTAGACCTTTCTGCCATCCCTGGGCTGCAGGAGGCTTTAGGGGCACAAATTCCCTGTGGGAGCTCCCCAGCAGCAGCTTGCCAACAAAAACACCTCTGTATGCAAGTGCTGAGGTTCCTCTTTCTCCCCCAGCACCTTCCCAGCAGTTAAAAGAAGTGGTGGTATAGGTTTGTTAAAGAAACAAAAAAAAAAAACCACCCAAAACGTGAAGCCCTGAATTTCAGAGCATTTTCAGATTCCTTTCCAGTCTATCTCATCCTTCATGTTTGCTTAAACAAACTGTTTAAACAGTTTGTGTTTGCTTAAGCAACCAGATTTATATCCCAAGTCAGTAAATAAACCTGTAACTGTATGCTTTCCTGCAGATACTTCTACCTGATCGTTGCAAAACACAGCAAGGAGGAGAAAATTACATGTGTACAGAGAAAATTGGTGTCTTTAAGGAAAAAGGTCAGAAATCGTAGCTCTGGTTTGACGTATGCAGGCAGACACACAGCCAGTTGTGGCTGCTTAGCTCCAGGATTTAGGTTGAGAAGTGTCTCTCTAAGCAAAAAGATGTCCAAGCAAAAATGTTAGGGTGGATGATAAAATATTAATCCAGAAAGTCTGCGGGTTGGATTTCACTGGGCTTTGGCTGGGGTTGCTGGATTGAGGAGCTCTGTCTCCCCTGGCTTAGACATTACATAGCAAAGCTTGTAATTTTTCATCTGCTCTGGAATGTAATTTTGCAACCAATACCAAATCTAACTACTAGGTGCAAAGGAATTTTTTTTTTTATTTTTAAATAAACTTTTACCTTGTCCACCTGTGTTCAGAGCAGGTCAGAGTGTGGAAGGAAGGTGCCCCCCCTGCCCAGGAAAGAGCTACTGAGAGGAGCTGGGCTGCTCACAGACCCAACACTGGCACTTCAAAGCTTTCCATCTGAAAATAGGAGCCAGTAAGGTTTAAATCACAAACACACAATAAAACCTACTTGAAATGAGTCCACGTAAACGAAGGGACTGAAAAACAGCGATGCATCTCTGTCCTATTTCCCTTTCCAGGAAGGAACATCTCTTGGGTAATCCAAAAACAAAGCAAAGCAGCAGAAAACTTTACTTAACCTCAAGCTGATTTCCTACCCAGACTAAATTTAGCTGGTTGGGTTTTATTTGGTGGATGTGACTCCCAGCCCTCTGGATTCAGAGGGATGTTTGCCACTCGCCTACAGCAACTGCTGTAGAGCTCTGGTTAAAACTGGCTGATTTAATTCCACATCACAGCATTAATTTTTAACATGAAATGTCACTTTCTGTTTGGAGACGGCGGTGCAGGAGTCTGGTAGGGCTGAGGGCTGAGTTTTGCTCCCTGGAAAAGCCCAACCACCCACACAGCAAACAGCTGGGAACTGGCTCGCAGTGACTTCTGCCTCTCCAAGAGCAGGCAAAGGGAGAGCACAGGAGGATAAAAACATTATCATAAAAGCTTCTCCAGGAGTATTTTGAAACAGACAGTCATTAATTGAGGGAAGATCAAGTCAGGGACCAGCCCAAAACACAGATTATTTTTCCATGAGTCAAGAGTTAAACTCAAAACAAAAAAATTAGCCTACAAATACCGAGGCCATGCCGGTGCACCAAGCATTTCCCAGCACAGGTTGCTGCTGCCAGCCTCCTGTTACAGAAAAAAAAAAAAAAAAAAAGCGTTCTGACAAACTGTTTGGAAAGTTTTTAAAACTTTATTCTTTCCATCTGTCTCTGCCTTTCTAAAACCTTCAATTTTGGGGCCTGACATTATTTGTACTGCTGTCAGCTCAAGGTGTAGAAATTACAGAAGGAGCATAAAAGAGTAACAAGTACATTTAGAAACTCTCTAAAATTGAGAGCAAGTATTTCTGCTGGGTGCAAGGGTCTGGGGAAGCTGCAGACCAGAACAAAGTGCTTCTCATACCCCACTCAGAACTGCATCATCTTTGTGGTGAGAGCCTTTCCAGGGTAAGGAGATACCAGGTTACCAAACTGTCACTAAGCAGTGTCTGCTGCCCACCTCAATCCAGACATACTGAAGGAAGGAGAGGAAGGGAAGAAATAATTTTTTAGCTAGTGAATTTAAAAAAAAAAAAAAAAAATCACTCCCTGTACAAGTAAAAATTAACATCTTTATGAAGGTACTGCTTGAAGTTAATGTTTGAGCAAACATCGTCTTTGATCCCATCAAAGTAAAACGATTGAAAGGGAGTGACAAATGAACCAACAGACTGGCTAGAAAAGGTAATTTCAGGACATGTTCCTGCATCACACGTTCCCCAAGACCCACTGGACCCCTGTCCCACCCCCCTGCCCGTCCTCAGCCCTGTGCATGCAGAGCTCCTGCAGCTCCAGCCTGGCATCTGAGGTCCCTGTTTTCTTACAAGCCAGGCTTTGAATGCTTGAAATGACACAAAAAAATTTTGTGGGCTTATAAATGCAGTGGCAGAGGCTGCAGCCTTCTTTTCCTGTTGTGCTGGGAGAGAGAAGCAGCACCTGGCACAGCATTGGCACAGTGGGATGGGGCACCTTGCTCTTGACAGATCCATCTTTTTTTTCCTTGATTTTTTTTTGTTTGTTTGGTTGGGCTTCTTTTTTGTTTGTTTGTGTGTTGGTTTGGGGTTCTTTTCTTGCTTGTGGGCAGAAAAAAATTTTAAAATCAAGTTGCATAGGCCACCCTTGCTAAATTGGACCCTTATTTTGAGATTTTGCTACTCACACTAACGAACTGCGGCAGCCTGGGATGTAAATGAAAAGAAAGCTGTCCTACATGTAATTTAGCCTTCTGTAATCATTAACACTCTTTCCTAAGTCCACATTGATTCACTTTGACTTCTTCTGTTGGATTTACAGACCCATAGAACCTCTGTGGAACGAATGAGGCTGTGCCAGATGCAAGCCAAGACTGAAGATGATTTAAGAGCATTTCCACTCTTACAGCAGCAGCTCATCTTTCTATCTCTGGCCTTAACAAGTAAACACAATTACAGGCAGGGCAAGAAGAAGCAGTAGTAGGAGGAAAAAAAAGTGGTAAACTTTTAGGAGGGGAAAAAAGCAAAAAAACTGTTTTTCTTTTGTAGTTGCATTTTTCATCTGGTGACACTCGACTCTGGCAGAGATCTGTGAGAGCTGATTCAGGACTGGCTTGCAGAGTTAAGTGCAGGTGGTGTCAATGACTTTAAAAAAAAAAAAAGGCCATGAATAATACATAACCAAGCTTTTGTTGAGTAATTATTAATAAGAAACACACAATTCAAGATAAAGCAGTCTGTCAGCTGGCAGAACGTGGCAGAGATCACCATAACACTAAAGTTATCCATCCGTGGGGTGTAGCTGGCACTCAGCAGAAAAGGAAATGTGTTTTCCCTGCTATTTCCCCAAATAGTTGTGAGTGGAGCAAATCACCACCTGAAGAAAGCAGGAGAAAAAGGATCTCTGTTTCTGATGCAACTTCCCATATGTTCTCAATCAGAATTTTCCATACACTGCCTTCTGCTGATGCAGTGATGTAAATGCTCTGAGTGCAAAGGGTATACCCATATATAAAAATACACACATAAATATATATAAAAATATATATTTTTATCTATTACATGTATATATTTATGGGTCAGCTGAATACTGCCACAACTTGTGGATGAAATCAAAGAGAAAGATTAATTATTTGTCTCTCCAAGTAGACGTGCATTTGTGGGCCCTGGAAACACAGGTACTGTTCTGCAAAGGGGTCATTACAAATGAGAAATGAGAAATGAGCTCTAACTCCATCGAATTTCCTCCCCCACGTTGTGAAAGGTCACGGCTGGCTGGGCCCCATTGTAGCTCCCCTCTGAAAGAGGTAAAGGAATTCAGTTGTTTTTCCCACCAAAAATAAAACAAAAGAAAGAAAGAAAAAAAGAACAATTGTTCACCGTTTCCATTTTCTGAAGAGGAAACGGGGATTTGTCTCAGCCATCCTCTTGCCTGGGAATTCAGCAGCCTTTGGTGTTAAAGGAGTTAAACAGCAAGTTCATCTTAACTCTTGAAGAAAACATGTTGCTTGAATTGCTTTTTTTCCAGGCTAAATAAGCATGGATGTTTCACAGCACCTTTTCTGTTTGAGATGAACCCTGTCTCTGGCTTGGCTGGTTCTACTGAATCCCACCTCAGGTCTCACACAAATAACATAACCTGCCACACCTGAGAGATGCAGCCACGCTGGAAAATCTCAGCTCGAGAAAAACAAGTAAGAAAGGCACTGAAATGCTCTGAAATTCAGTCTCCTGAGCAGACACAAATTCCAGCACACCAGCTGATTACGTTATGTGGGCTCCCTCACCCAGTGGGTTGTGGTGGAAACTCAGACAAGTATGCAGAAAAATGGATTTTTCACTCTGGCCTTTTAAAACCTTGGAAAAGCCCCGGATCCTCTTTTGTTCTGAACCAACCTCCCCAAACCAGGCAGCAGAATTTCCCTCCGGGTCTCGTGTCCAAACACAAACCCACCCTGCCTCCTGAGCACGACATTCTGCACCACAGCTGCTCTTTGGATTAATCTTTCCCATATTTACTCCTCTAAGCCCAGAAGATGCACTCCTGCACCTCTGGCAGCAGGCGATGGCTCAGGTGCTGGACACACCTCAGCCCCTCTGGAGAGCCCTGTCCCTTCTCAGGGGGGTATCACAGCTGGGCACGAGGGAAGCGACACACCAAGGTACATTAAAACACGAAAATGAGTTCAGAATACCCCAAGGGGGTAATTCAGAGGAGCTGAATCTTCACACCTCAAACTGGTATGAAAGTAAATTATTAATTAATCACGTTCACTGGGAAAGACTGGGATAAGAGCCATCATAAACCTGACAGTGGCATTTATTATCATGATTTCAATTAAGTGTTTCAACAAGAGATTGCAAGATGCAGTAGCCAACAAGGAGACAGAACATGCAGACACCTCATTTTTGAAGGCTTTTCCACTCTGCATCAGGGATGTGATGACAGAAATGGTTCTTATAACTATTTATTTAAGGCTTCATTATAATGCTTGTGCCAGAGGGCCCTGGATTAAGATGAATTGGAAGTTTTAATCATGTCATCTCACTGTTTTTGTGGGCCTGACTTTGCATTCGCTCGTAGGCAGCTGCTGGCTTTACAAAGAAAACTGTGTGAAAAGTCTGTATTTTTCACTGCTTTAACAATGAACAAAACCCCAGCTCACAGGAGCAGTACATACTCTTTTCTACACATTGTCCATGCTCTGAAAGGGAAGAGGAATGGGGCTGGGCTCCTCCAGAAATGAGGCAGGAATGCCACTGAGATCTCATTTCCTGTGCAGGGGCTTGTGAGAGTTCCAGCGGTGGGTTAGAGCTGTGTCATGGCTTGTGAGATCTGCTACATCCTCCTGAAATCACTCATTCCAGATGAAAAAGACTAAGAAGGGGTCTGCTTTTAATTAGCTCAGGAGCCTTAACAGCTCAAGCAGATTGAGCCGAGGACAGTCCCTTTGAATGGGGACCAGAGATCCCCTCACCTCTACCCTGATGAAGGGTGGGAGTCCCTGTCAGAGGTGCAGGAGAGCAAGTTATGGGTTGCAAAGAGTAAATATGAGAAAGATTCATCCACAGAGCAGCTGTGACATAGAATTTCACGCTAAAGAGACAGAATGGATTTGTGTTTGGACACGAGACCTGGAGGGAAATTTCGCAGTATGGTTTGGAGAGCGTGGTTCAAAACAAAAAAAAAAAGGGGCTTTTTTCAGGACATCTCTGCATCCAGAACAGCCTCAGCCTGTCTGGTCATTAAGAGATCGTCCTTGATGTGTCCAGTGATGGTCAGCAGGCCCCTGGTCTCCTTGCCACAAGCAGCACAGCATGTGCCCATCTGGGCATCAAACCCTTCTGAAGTAATTGTTTAATGCAGTCGCAGCCAAGCAGAAACTGGAAAACATTAGAGCTGTTTGGGTGCTGGTTGTACACACTGCCATTCACACTCCTCAATCAGGCTCCAAAAATGGTGGGATGGCTTAAAATGCTGTTGCTTGTAAATCACAGTTTAGGGGCTCTGCTTGTTTAACACTGACCTTCTGCCATGGGAGATATTTTAGGGTGGTACACTGCCAACCTGGCTTCTTCCAGGGTGTGGGGCTTTAAAACCCACCCTTCCTCCCAACTAAAAACCATGGACTTGTCAAAAATTTGCAATTTGGCAACACTGGGCATATATTTTTACGAGACAAGAGGTCACTGGTAGCTTCTCCTTTCCTCTGTGCGCTTGCATGGAGAATAAAGAGGCAGTTTCACTGCCACACAATCATCACTGTGTGGATGGAAGAATATTAATGAAAGAGGAAACACCAGCTGCACTGGAAAAAACCATCTTCATTTCCAGAAGCTGTCATGGGACAGCAACATGGATCGTGTTCATTTCAACCCAAAGAAATCATTCTGAACAATATTTAATTTATATATAGTTTCTCAATATAATGTGACCTTTCTCTGGGAAATTAATTTCCTCATCTCATCTCCCTTCTTTCCCCCTCCAACCTGAAGCGATGGACACCATGAAAGAGACTTCTTGATCCCAGATGTGTCCCATTTCCTGCAGTTAAAATTAAAATCATTGCCTTTTTCTTAAGTATCTGCCAAGGATAGAGATGCACTACTTAAGAACTTTCTGCGACCGCTTCAGCTCGAAACAAATAAATCAGGAGGATTTAATGAGCCAGCCAGCATTTTCTAATTTGTTTCTACTGGCAGAAGCGCTGCTGTGAGTTACATCCAAACAAATTTAGTGGCAGCATCTGCTCTGTAACAACCGAAATGTCTAAATCTAACTTTAGAAAGTGACTTTCAAAAGGGTTCAAGCGAGGCTGTCAGAGCTTTGTTTTCACCCCTTTCAGCGAGGAGCTGATTCAGGGCATTTCTTCAGCCGCTGATTTTCGGATCCACGGTGGGGTCCTAAGCCCAGTAGAGCTGTGACCCGATCAGTGCTCTTTGTGGTGGGCCACAAAAAGGCTAAACACAGCAGGAGATGGCCCTCTAGGGAGACAGAATGTGTTTCATCACCTCACCTGACAGCATCAAGGGAAACCGGGCAGACCTGGGTGTTCAGCACAGCAGCTGCAGGGCTTGGGAAGTCCCATCTCCCTCTGGGCAGTCTGTGATTGCCTTTGTTCCCAGGACCCACCTTTCCAGGGACATCCCAAACACCCCCACCAGAGGCTGCAGTGGGGAGGTTTCACCTTCTTGGCTTGCAGGAGGATTTTGGGGCAAGGCAGGGCTGCCTGCAGGGTCAGCCTGTTTGGCTGGAGCTTGGGTAAATAGCATTGCTGGGGTTATCTGGCAACAGGGAACAGCTGAAATTCACCTGGAATGAATACTAAAATACCCTTAAAAATCCTGCTAACAAGGCTTCTTATGACCCACTAATTCCTAACCTTCTTGCTGGGGCCCTTCCAGCTGTTCCTGATGGAATTGGCTTCTGGGGCTCTGCCTCTGGCTATTGAATTGGATTTTGCTTGCCAGGTTTTGGTCTGATTTGTTCTTTTATCATCTGGAATTCTGTTTGATTCCAAATTCAGGGTTCTCAGCTTGGATGTGCTTTAGGGTTGGTTTGGTTTGGTTTGGGTTTTTTTTGTCCAATTTGCTTTATAATTTGGAATTCTGTTTTATTCCAAACTTGGCTTGCTGAGTTTGGATGGGCTTTAGTGCCCAGGACTGCTCTGTTCATATTTATCTGTATGATTTTTTAAATAGGTGTTGCAAAAAATGTCTTATTGTGTTGTATCATACACACATAAAAGAATATAAACACATAAGCAATAATATGTTTCTGAACTGTATGAGAAAACATACTTTTTAGGGGGATTTTAAGTAGTTAAGATGCCACTCTGGAATAAAATTAATCACATTAATAGTCCTGATAAAATGTAAAATCAATGTCAAAAGATATAAGGGATTATTACTATATATGATTTAAAGAAACATGTTATAAAGCAGCATGTTAATGTCTTGTGTCCCATGTAGCTTTGGCCTCGTGTTTTAGGTATTTTATCACATGATTTTCTTTTCTTTTAAAGCTAGTGGTAAAAACACATCTCAGGTCAAAATAGTAAATAATGAATCACCCACAAATTCAGCTCATTTCCTATCTCTCACTGCAAAAATGTTGATTCCAGACATGGGAGCAGAACTTCGAGCCAAACAGCAATTTCTTTATGGTGCGGATGACTCACAGGAAAGAATGCCTCATGGGGATAGCAGGAGAAAAAAAAAACTAAAGAAGGAAAAAAAAATAAGTAAACTTGCTTTAAAGAAACAGGCAAGTAAAGGGCAAAAGGTCAGAAAAAGCCCTCAGCTGTTTTTGCTTCGCTCCTTTGGTCTCCTCAGTGTCCTCCAGCTCCTCTGCCCTGGAATGCTGTCCCTCTTCCCAAGGAGCTCCAGGGCTGGGTGGGTGTCAGGGGAGAAGGAAAGGTGTGTGTGCCACCCTGGGACAGCACAAGGGCCAGCCTGAGCCCACCCACCGCTTAAAGAAGTCGATATAAGAATTAGGAATTCATTTCAGACCATCTTGCGAGACACTGGGAACAGACACCGTCCTGTTCCCAACGCTGCTCCTGGTGTGAAGGGCTGGGAGCTGCTCCCTGGCAGTGATCCCTGGTGGAAGGAAGGATACAGAGCCAGCAGACACCTCTGTTTTGGGGAGGTTTTAATGTCCAATGCCTTTTTAGCAGCTCTCCTCAAGTGTGTCTTTTGCATTACCCTCTCCTCATTCACAAAGCAGTTTAACCTCCTCCATAAGCTGCTTTGTGATGTCTTGATGGGCCTTTAATTATTACAAATATTACTTGCCCTCTTCTGGGAAGTGTCTCCTCCCTCAGGCAGATTTATCCAGTGGGGTGAATCGATATTCATCAGGCGTATTTCAAGAAGGCTGATTGTGAAATGAAACAGAATTTCAACTCAGCTTTCAGCAGCAATATCTCATCTGATTGCCATTTCTTTTTTTTTTTTTTTTAACCCCACAGTGCTAATGGATGATTAATTTCAACAAGCGTTGCTATCTGCATTTGCATAATTAATTATGCATAATTAAAACATCCCAGACTCAATATCACGTGGCCAGGGATACAGAACGAGCCAATGATGCAACATTAAAATGTAGGGTAGCTCATTCCTCTGGGGTAACTGAGATTTTTTTTTTAATGTCACATATTTAAAGCCATGTTCAGGACCAATTAATTTCAGAGTGTGAAGACTAAGAAAACTATCTGTGTTATCTCAGTATGGATCATTACTCTCTCCCACACACTTTAGGAGCTTTCAAAAAAAAAAAAAAGTGATTCAGGTTCCAGCAAGATATAATTTGGGGCCTGAGGGTAATTTCCTGTTCAGCACCTTTCCTTTCAAGGATGCTACAGCAAATGGACTATAAATTTATGTGCTGTGATTGGTATAAGAAATAAACCAGATTTCTCTGGTTCTCCGTGAACACTTTAAAGGTGAAATACAGCCATGCCCTTTGGAACAAATTAGGAGTTAATTTTTGATGATGTAGGAAAATGAATTACAAAATTAAAGCTTCTGTTTCAAAAAACAAGCTTGAATTGGAATGGAATTAATTTCTTTCCACTCAAATTCACCTCCTTACCTGGTAAAATACAGTAGAACAGTTTCATGAGCTGGAATTATCCGGAGGGTTGGATTTACCCTTGGAAGATCCACTGGGGAGTTGTTTCCAGAAAGTGAAATTCACGGAGTGTAAATAACGTGCAGGAAGAAAAGATTTGCTAATAACAGATTGGCGTAAATTATTTATTCCATATTACCATGCCAGGAAGAGCTGGGCCCTGAGCCGCCGTTTCCAACCGCAATCCATTGGGAAGCACTGGGAGGGGGAGTCACAGTCTGAGCTTCTGCAAATATTTGGGACATCAAAGGTCTGCGTATCCGGAGTGACTTTTGCCGTGGCAGGTGTGACACAGATCAAAGGGCTGCTCTCCCACCACGTGCTGCTGGGGCAGGCTCAGGGGAAGGGCTAAGCCCTCTGAACTACTCGTGGTGTCGGACACGAAGCTCTCCAGCCCTGAGCAGCTCCTCACAGACCACAGGTGGGAGCCAAGTGCTTTTCCTGGCTTTGGGTTGTCCTGTGTTCACTCGGCTTCAGGAGTGGCCATGCCATGGAAAGAGCAGGATAACAAACCTTTAATTTGGGCAAGCGCTGCAGTGTCACTCCTACCACCCCTTGGTGCCCATGGCAGCACTGGCCACTCAGTGAGCCCTTTCCTGCATTAGAGCTTACAGAGGGCTAAAATCCTTGAGTCTTGAGTCCAGAAGCCTATTTACCAAATATCAAAATGGTAAGTGCAATAGATTCATACTGTGCCTTTCAAACTACTGGAGACATACTGGCCTTCCTCACTTATTAAATTGTGTTTAACATATGAAATAATGTCTATTGTCTCCTGATTAACAGGGAGAAGTGGCAGATGATTCACTCATTAGAAGGCAAACAGCTGGAGTAGTGAGACCTGCACCCTGACTTGCAAGGGGGTGTGAGGATCAGCCAGGGAGCACCAACAGCTGGAGGATGAGTGCAGGCCATGAGGGCATTTTGGCGTCAGAGGGATACAAGGAATTGCAGAAGAGAGGTTCTGGAACAAGCTCAGGCTGCAGGAGGTGAAATGCTGGGAGCCCTGTGCTCCATATCCAGCACTACCTCGAGGCACAGAGCCCAAAGAACCCCCCCGAGCTTGGGCTGAGATTTTCCGAGCAAGCCATTCCCAGACAAGGGACAGAAAGTGCTGGGGACAGGGAACCAAACCCTGCCAGGGACAACGTGAGCGTGCAGGAGAGCGCTCAGAAGGTGAGCCCGTGTGTGGAGGGATCCAGGGCCCGCGGGGGTTTGTGATGACAGCTGGTGGAAGGGAAAAGGCACCGCTTTTCCAGTGGAAAAGGCGACGTCAGGGGGATTGCGTCAGAAGTCGGAAAATGACACTTTGTAGTGGAGGAGCCCGGCAGGGACGGCCCTGTGTTTCTGTGTTTGCTCAGTGCTTGACGTGGAAATTGGAAAATTTGGTTTGGGGAGGACAAGGCAACTCGTAGAGCTGGTAACCAGCACCTCAAAAGCTTGGAGGAAATGGTAACGTCTGCAAAGGGAGGTAGAAGTTACAGGTCATGACACAGAGGTTGTGTCCTGCTGAATGAAACATCTGCACCATGATTACAGCAACCCACACTCGGTGCCCCCAGTGGAGCATGGGAGGGTGGGAGACCCACACCCCTAATTACAGCAAAGCAACAGGGCAAATGAGAGATGGGGGTGAGGGAAGGAGCCAGCTTGGTTTTTAGCATCAGCCTTCACTGGGGCACCACCGAGAGATCAGGGAGGATGTTTTAGGACAGCTGTGTTAAAGTTTTACAGCCTATTCTTTCATTTCAAGTTAATTAACAGTAATGAAGCTATTACATGGATTAGGGGGTGGCTCTTGTTTAGCAGAGCATCAACTATGTTTACCTATCAGGACTATTCCCATTTTATTGACTTTCAGATCCTTATTAGATATTAAAACCAAGAACCTGGAAGGGAAAAGCCCTTCATCACATTTATCTTAAGTCAGTGTTTGTGCTGACTAGGTTGTGGCTCTAATAATGCTCTAATCGTTGCAAACTTTCATTAAATTTGAGTTTCTTTCTTATTAAAATATAATTAACAGGGTGAGATTGGAGAGAAACTACACTTAATATCAAAAACTGCACTGCAGCTGAAGGTGGAAGAGCATAGAAACAAAAGCAGGGAGGTGAGACTGTCAATATTTTGAACCCTCTCACAAAGCCCCAGACTGTTTCGTTTTAAAAGGGCAGCAACAACAAACCTTCCAGAGGATTTGCTTTCATGTTTTCATATGCCCATCGTCATTTCTTTGCTGTTTGTTTGTTTTAAAACGCTCCGCTCCACTGGTGGCCATGGTATGCTGTGTTACAACACAGTGTTTCCAGACACGGAAGAATGTTTATATATCTGTGAGGAAACATTTAGCTATCTTTTAAAAATAAGCTATTTATGTATCTGGGTGTAAAAGGCTGATGTTGAGTTCGGAGCCTGCTCCCATCAGCCCTCCCTCTGCTCTGGGTCACCACGGTCATGTTTACAGGGTAGACCTGGAACTCTTTTTTTATGGATGCTCCTGTAGCTGGAAGACATGAGCATGAACTTCAGAGCCTTCATAAGGAGTAAATATTTAATGATGCCAACATCCCATAGAAAAGGTTGCAGGAGCTGGAAATAGATCTGGGTAGAGCAGCTGAACACGAAGAGGTGGGGGTTTTTTTAGGTAAGATACAAAAATCAATGCAGTGCGAGTGCTCTCACTTTGAGCACACTCCACTCCACCCGTCTTACATATTGATTTATTTTTTTTGGCCATTCAACAGAATGTTTGCCTGATTTTGCTTGGTTGCACTGGTATAAAAGATAAAATCATTCTGTGTATGTGAAAAACCAGAGCATAGCTAGTCCAGACACCTGTCTGATGTCTCTGCAGAAAGCAGAAAATCCAAAAAGGAGCAGGACAGGGTTCACAAGCCCATACTCACCCCACAGGAAAGGCTGGGGTGTGCTCACAGCGCTGTTCCTGAGCTTCCCAACTGCATCCCCAGAGAAAAGATGTCCTGTCTGCCCCAGGGGCAGGGAGCTGCAGCGGGAATTTTGTCCAACATGTCTAGCAGATCTAATGTTTGTACACAGGGAGATCTGGCAAGGGAACAGCTTTTTACATGTGCAGATAATGGCAGGACAAGGGGGAAGAGCTATAAACTAAACGAGAGGAGATTTAGATTAGATGTGAGGAGAAAATTCCTCCTCATGAGGGTGGGCAGGCCCTGGCACAGGTTGCCCAGAGAAGCTGTGGCTGCCCCTGGATCCCTGGAAGTGTCCAAGGCCAGGTTGGAGCAACCGGGTCTGGTGGAAGGTGTCCCTGCCCATGGCTGAGTTTGGAATGAGATGACCTTTAAGGTCCCTTCCAAACCAAGCCATTCTGTGCAATAAAAACAATCCTGCAGACACATGGTTTGGTAAGCAGGTCTTTTGATTTACCTTTTGCAAGAGTGCTCGTGACGTCACCCAAGAACAGAAAGAAATCCATTTATGACGTTACTGTAATTATTACTGTTATTGCCATCCTCCTAAAAAGCCTGAACACCTACAAATGTATTTGGGGATTTTTTTTTTTTTTGTCTGTGTGTGTAGAAAACACAACAGGAACGCTGCTCGGAAGGAGCCGTCTGGGAGGTTTGCTGTGTGCGATGGTTGAACGCAGAGCGCAGCGCCCGGGGATGCGAGAGGATGGTTTGTAAATGCCGGGTACCATCTGCTGGCGGGCGGGGGCAGCGCGGGGGCGACCCGGGAGCGTCCAGAGGGACTGGGAACACGGACAGAGAGCCGGGAGCATCACCCGGGGCTGGGAGCATGGACCAGGGCTGGGAGCATCACCCGAATGTCTCAGGGCACTGCCCGCTGCCGGTGGGAGCTTGACAAACAGAATGTCGCTGTCAGGCTGACTTCATCACTTCATTCATGCTCATAAAATTCAAACTGCACAGGAAATAAGTTCATCGACTGAAAAAAAAAATCTGCAAGAGAGATGGAGAGGGATTTTTTACAGGGGTGTGGAGGGACAGGTTGAGGGGGAATGGCTTTAAACTGAGAGAGAGTAGGTTTAGATTAGATATTAGGGAGAAATTTTTCCCTGTGAGGGTGGTCAGGCCCTGGCACAGGTTGCCCAGAGAAGCTGTGGCTGCCCCTGGATCCCTGGAAGTGTTCAAGGCCAGGTTGGACGGGGCTTGGAGCAACCTGGGCGAGTGGAAGGTGTCCCTGCCCATGGCAGGGGGTGGAACTCTTCGGTCTTTAAGGTCCCTTCCATCCCAAACCCTTCTACTATTCTATGATCTCTTAAATTGGCATAAACTGATGGGCAAATTAATCAGTATCTCAATTTGTGTGGGTGCCAGAGTTCACAGATTTCAAGCCCAACTTTTGCCAAGGAACTTAATTCAAAGTCATGTGCAGAGATGCTCTATAAAAGTCAGTGCATGCAGATGGTTTTCCCAAGAGCTCTGAGGTGCCAAACAGCAGTTTTGAAGCTCCTGAACTGGTCATAGTTTAGTCACCTTGTCACCTCCCACCCCAAGGAGTGTTCCCAGACCTCAGCACTGTCTCTGTCTCTGGCCAGCATCTACAGACACAGCTTGGCAAACTCCAGGTTTCATGACGGACTGACAGCTGTGAAACAGAGAAAAAAAAAACATTTTTAAAGCAGGTAGAAAGAAATCTTTCAATTTTGCAATCAAAAATCAATAGATGTGAGTTCAAGAGGTAATTTTAATAGTTAAATCAGAGGTGGGGAGGGCTCTGGTTGCTGACAGCTGTTTGCTAACAGGACATTCTCTGGCATTTTCTTGGAGGAAAGCTCAGAAGATCTTTTCCCATTAACAGTCCCCAGAATGGGTGTTGAGTTTGCCATTATTGTGAGCCAAGCCTGGGCAGCCTGGTGCCCTGCCTGGGAGCCAGATGCCCGGCCAAGCACGGGCAGCAGCTGGGGAACAGCTGAGAACTGCCCAAGCAACGTGGCCAATTGGAACAAGGAAAAAATTCCCAAGAAAAAAAAAGGATTTTTCAGAAGGGATTTGATTTGGGGTGACAGGAGCATGACTAAGTGATTATTTTGATGTACAGAGGGGGAAATAGAAGGGGAAAAAATGTTTTATTGACCCTGAAGAGACCAGACTGACCAGGGGTACCAAGGGAGGAGCTGGGAGAGGGGAAAGCTGCAGTTTTCCAGAAGAAGACAGCTGCTAATGCTCCTTATAATCCATAATCCTAGGGAAAACAGGAGGTTTGAGCTGGAAGCGAGGCACTTGTCTGAAGGGATTCCAAATCCTCAACTGAAAGATGCTGTAATTTTTTGTATAACCCTGTTTCTAAAAAATAATTTTGCATTCCCAGGACCTCTTGTAAAAAAAAAAAAAAATCTGTCTGATTTTGCTATCATCAGTATTTATTTCCTCAATTTAATTTTCATCAGTAGGAAAAAGTAACTTCAGCCTGTTGAGTGGTGTCAGTGGATGTCAATATTTGTACTTCTGTTGCTTGCATTTACATACATTCCTCCAGAAGGACTGGTTTCTTTTTCCTGAGCACTAAAGCTCCTCTAATACTCCTCCTGTTTGGAGAACATTAGGCAGCTGTAAAGTGATTTAATGAACCAAAAAGAAGTGACTGCTGATGATCCTAATCAGTAGGTTCTCCATTGCTGTTTGGTATCTTGCCTCATCAAAGGAATAAATCACAAATGTGCAAATTAAGTGCAATTTAAAGACACTTAAATACGAACAGAATGGGACTGCAGATGAAATTCTAGCGGCTCTGAATCTCAATTTTCAAAATTACTGTCAATCATTGCCATTGCTGTCATTATTTTGGATGTGCAAAAATGATTTCTCCAAACTAGACAGATAAATAAATCACATAAGGCAAATACAGGGATATATTTTGGCCTGTAAAAGAAGTTTGTCTGGTTGCTGCTTGCCGAGAGGTTTTTGTACTCTGACAATTCAAGAAGAATGCTAAAATTTTAAATATTTCTGCATTGCTCCTGGTTTAAGCTGACTTTTCACAGGTTAACACATCTCTTTGTGTGCACTGCTATTCTTAAAAGCGATTAAAAAAGCTGAAAGGTGTCTCTCAGCACATTCCTGTGAGCCTCTGTGGTTCCCCCCAGCTAACTGTGCCATTTTGATTCCACTGAGAGACACCCTCCTAGTTCAAGGAAGCTCATTTGAACTCTATTTTGCAGTAAAAGAATGCTACAAAGCCAAGAGCTTTTCCTGAGGACTCCCTCAATTCACCAGAGCCAGCGTGGCCAAAAGCTGGTTTTTGTCTTGTCTTGAAGCCCTGAAGACTTCAGAGCCCCTTCCAGTGCCTAAGGGGGCTCAATAAACAAATGTAGAGGGATTTTTAGCAGGGCTTGTTGCAATAGAACAAGGGGGGAGAGCTTTAAACTAAAAGCAAGCAGTTTCAGATTAGATATTAGGAAGAAAATCTCC
This sequence comes from Myiozetetes cayanensis, assembly GCF_022539395.1. Classification (NCBI taxonomy): domain Eukaryota; kingdom Metazoa; phylum Chordata; class Aves; order Passeriformes; family Tyrannidae; genus Myiozetetes; species Myiozetetes cayanensis. The sequence goes on along the minus strand of NW_026086605.1, from coordinate 2,527,080 downwards.
CCTGTGAGGATTATGAGTCCCTGGCACAGGGTGCCCCGAGAAGCTGTGGCTGCCCCATCCCTGGAAGTATCCAAGGCCAGGTTGGACAGGGCTTGGAGCAACCTGGGCTAGTGGAAGGTGTCCCTGGCCATGGCAGGGGGTGGAATGAGATGATCTTTAAGGTCCCTTCCAGCCCAAACCTCTCTATGATTCTGTGATCTTCTGTGTGGGGACAAAAAGAGTTCCTTTGGGTGGAGTTTCTGTCTGTTCAACCATTGAGAAAAAAAAAAAAAGAAACAGGAGAAAATCTTAAATATTAAGAAGGGCTGCAGAAGGACTTGTGTGCTTGTTTTGTTCCAGTTTTCTTTGCTGGCCTCAGTAAACACTCCCACCTCCCTCCAAACCTTCCTCCCCCTCTGCCTTTAAGCTGTCACTGCTGCAAGAACATTACCCAGAGCTAAACATATTTGTACCATTTTTTTTTTTAAATTGTAAATTTCTGCTGTTTCTATAGAATATTTCTGTGGGGTTTTGTTGTTTGTTTTTTTACCTGTGAAGCGTGGCACTGTTCTCTGGGGGCCATGGTGATGTTTACATCTGAGGAGCTCATCCTGTAGGTCCCAGCTCCAGGTCCAGCCCTGCTGTTCTCCTGGAGACATCGGTGTGCCCCAGGTAAGATGCTGAAGATGGGTTTTCTGTTGACTGAGGGGGAGATCCTTGGGGAGGTGGCACGCTAAGGACCACCCTCCTGTAAACTGTGCAGCAAAGGAATGAAAGTGATTTTCCTGCAGAAAGAATAAAGAAGGAGCGCACTGCTCCTCGATGAAAACTCCTTAAATCAGCCCCTGATTTGGCACTGCAGCCTCCTGAGGCTTTCCAGGCAGAGTCTAATCCGATTTAAAACGCATCCAAATTCCCAGCAGCAACCAGCAGGGATGCAGGACAAAGCTGACATCCAGACAGCCAGCTCTGGGAGGGGACCTGGAGCTGAGACAGGGCCGAGACACCTGAAGGTCGGTGTCTGTCTGCAGGCACCTCATTCAACCAGGGCACACTTCCAACAGCACCAACATCACTAAACGGTGTCCCAGTTACAGCCATCGGCTCCAGTCCCGTCTCCTCTGCCGGACTGGGGCTCGTGGCCACCTCACCCTCAGTTTCCCAGTTATGAAAATAACATAAATGAAAAGGCTTCTGCAGTTGCTGGGCAAATCTAGAGCAAGAGAGTTTGAGAAAAGATAAAAAAAAGAGAACTATTTTAAGCTCTGAGTCTGACTGTTTCTCGAGACCAAAGCAGCCCACGGGCCATCTGTCTCCTGGAGAACTGGTCCCTGGGACTGGGCACAGACAGATCCCCAAGCACACCATGACTTGGAAATGGCCTCCAAGATGGGAAGGAGTGTTTTGTTTGCTGGCTCAGGACGCCCCATCCATGGGCAGTAATCCCCTCTTCATCCTCCTGATGAGAGCCAGCTGAAGGAGAGGTCACCAGGATTTGCCCTGAATAACCTGGGTTCACAGTGCAGGCTGGAGCCAAAGTTTGGATAAGCATAAAAAGCTTTGGATAAGCCACATTAAAGCAAAGGTCAGATGAGATCACTACGCTGCTGATCATGAGCATTGTTTTCAGTGGCCACAGGGGATCCCGACTTTTGAGCGGGGAGAAGATGGGTTTTCCAGGGACTGCTTCTCTCTGATGTTAACAGGAGGTGTCAAATCAAAGTGTTTTGGTTTTTTTTTTTTTCCCCCTACCTGTCATCATACTCAAAAAAGTCTCATTGAGGTCAGCTCTGAAAAACTTCCTGATTTGCACAGTTCCTGATGTATCACAGCTGGAACTGGCAACAATGGATGAAACTCAGGAAAACCACCCTCATTTCAAGAGCAACACACACACACACACACATGCTGGGATTCAGAAGGAAAACATACTAAATCCTGGGTGCTGGAAGATGTTGGGAAGATGCTTTAGGAGAAGCTCCTCCCTGTTCCAAGCCCTGGGGCGAGTGAACCTAACAAACCTAAGGACAAACCCCTCATTTTCTTCTGCTGCACAACCAGCACCAAAGCAAAGCAGCCTGGTAGATCCCTCCTCCTCAAAAGCTCCTCATACCCACGATTACAGGAATGCTGATAAACCTCTGCCAGTGCCCCAGGGGCACAGCCCTGCTCGGATGACTTCCCCATCAACATTTTTTCCTGGCTCAGTTCACCGCCCCACTCTCAGATTTGCTTCATCCCACTAACTGATTTGCTCTTTCCAGAGTCATAATCACTGAAACAGAATATTTAACAAAACCAGACGTGTTTATCCAATACAAGAAGTCATAGTTGGCTGGGAGAACGTGGAAACAAGTGGTGGAGGCTGCCAAATACTCATCAGCACTGTTAATGGTACAGTGCAAAAGAGGTGTCCAGAAAGACAACTCCAAAAAGTAAAGCTTAACCCTTAGAAGGACTGAAAGAGATGAAGACAGGGTTTGTCTCTGGCTGCTCTCCCCCACCCATGTACAGCTGGTGTGGCAGCTCTCACAGATGCAGTGAATCAGAAGCGAGACCCAAAAAAAGCACTGAGGGCATTTGATGCTGCAAAGGTGCTCATTTCTCTTCTGTGACAGCAGATTTATTTAAAATTGTGTCCTAACTCGCAGTTCTGCAGCCCCAGAAAGGCTCAGCTCTGACAGCTGACTGTGATTTCAATGGATCCTGTGTTGCACTCAGCTCCTGGGTCCCTGGCACGTGCCAGTGGGGCAGGAGCTTTCCTTTGGAGCTGGCTCATATGGGCCTCAGCCATTCAGCCTTCATATGCTCAGCATAAAGTGAAACAGAGCAAAACTCATCCTGCTGATAAAGGCTGAAAGTAATCCCAGCTGGGAGAGGCAATTCCAAGATTATCCTGCTGTTAGAAGTGTTGTTCCAGTGACATGTACGGATGAGAACTTGAAATTAATAAATATGCCCTCGTGGAGATTTTCTCATCAATTCAAATTTGTAAAAGGGGTTAAAAACAAGTCGCTAAAAGGAGGTGAACATCCTCAGGATCTCAAGAACATGTTGGAAAAGCTCTGTGTAGATTGGGAGAGTAAAGGAGCAAACCTGAGCATCTGAAATTTGTCTTTAAGGAAAACCTGACCTGGCTGAAGAGACACCAGCCAGTCCCTCTGAGCTCCAAAGCAGATTGACAGACTTTTTGCATCAAAAATCAGAACCTGAGGGTGACTGGCATTGCATAAAACAAGACATCAGATGTCTCCAATGAAGGCTGTAGGAATCAGTGACTGCATTTGGACACCAGCCTTGATTTTTTGGCTGAGTCTCTGCTGGTGTTCAAATACCTTTCTCCTCTTGAGTGTTGAAAGGAAAAACTTGAAAACATTTTGGTGAGGTTAAAAGGCAGGAAGTCTTCAGAAAAGGGAAATGACATCAAGTGAGAATTTCTCCTTCACCTGTCAAACATTATCTCATACTTACAAGTCCTTCGAGGTAGCAGCTAAAAAGGTAGTTTTATGAAATATTGCCTGTGGGGCTAAATCAGGTTTCTAGAAAAGGTGTAAGGCATTTCAGTAACTGCTCCTCCATGGATTACAGTGCTAAGTGCAGAAGAAAGGAGGGTGGAGTGGCTAAAAAAGAGAGCAGGTGTAAATTGGGAATAAATCCTTCCCTGTGAGGGTGGAGAGGCCCTGGCACAGGTTGCCCAGAGAAGCTGTGGCTGCCCCATCCCTGGAAGTGTCCAAGGCCAGGTTGGACAGGGCTTGGAGTAGCCTGGTCTAGTGGAAGGTGTCCCTGCCCATGGCAGGGGGTTGGAAGGAGATGATCTTTAAGGTCCCTTCCAACCCAAACCATCCTGTGATTCTGTGTTACAACGCTCAGCCCCATCCTCCCACTGGCGTTCCTGTGCTCTAGTTTTGTTCCAGAAAACTGCATTACCTGTTTCCCTTGGAAACCCGTCCCTATGGCAACACACAGAGGAATATCTCAATGCAGACATGTTACTGCTTTGACAGCCCCTTCTTTCTGTGACACTTCTTATGGCAACATCCCGAGGTTGTCAGAGAGATGATGTGATCTCACCCGTGTCCAAGACACCACTTGGATGATTTTCTACTGAGAACTTGTTTTTGCAGTCTTTCACTCTCCTGACTCTTGAAGTCTCAGTCTGTATATCACGATTGCAATTCTATCTGAAATGTGTTGTAAAATCCATGTATTTGCCTTTATCAGCAAAAATCCAAAACCTCAAATGAGATGGTTTTGATGTGACCTATTTTCCATACAGCCACCCTGCCAAGCACCACGAGCTGCTTCTGTGGTTCTTTCCAAACTCAATCCCACATTGGCTTTTCACTTGTGGGGTTTTTTTCCTGTTCAGATGCTAAGAAAGTTTACTTGTACCTACGCCACCGACACAGTGAATTTCTAGCTACACTCTTTATACACACTCTCACAGGGATTAACAGTGTCAGCATTTTTTCCCACTCTGCTGTGGAGTAAATGTGCTACCTCTGAGCACATCATAAACTTGCCAGTTAAAAATACCCCGTGCACTGCTGGCTGTGGATGATAAGAGGGAGTGTATGTGTATGCAGGGTGATAACCCTGAGCTCCAGGAACTGTAGTCAGGAATTCTGATTTCATAACACAGCTCCTCCAGAGGGCATATTACCAGGCACAGCCAACAGCCCCGGGTTATGTTCTAAACATCTGCAGGGTCCAGAAAGGTCAAGACCCTTTGGAGTGATGCTCCCAATGAAATCTGATGCTCACAATGAAAGCTGGGCTTTCATTGCACACAAAGACATAGCACAAGACAGCACAAGGTACAAGAGACTCACGGCTGACATTTCATGTGAGCAAAAAAGGTTAAAAAAGGAACTCTGGTTTGTGATAGCAAGACCTACTTTAGGCTTTCATTAAAAACCATAGCAGGTATTGAGGTGATCTTCTCTGATCTAGATTTGAAGCTTATTCCTTACCAAGAACAAGTTGGTACTTTGCTCTCACTGCAGAGAAGTGTGGATGAACACTGACCCAAGCGAAATGGTGCATTTGCAGGGATGATCTTAGAGCTCAGGGCACTTTGCTCAGACTCTTGGGAGGTCCAAGAGTCTCTTGCAGTCTTTGAGAAGAATAGGAAAACAAGGAAATGCTGTTTGTGCTGCCAGAGATAAGAGGACAGAGAGAAATCATGCTTTGGGGCTCTAGTTACAACTGAGAGTTTCTCCCACTTGTAAATCAGAAATAACGAATCTCTTCCTTTGGAGATCCTTCCTCGGAGGTGAGAGGGCAGAGTTACAACCAAATCCAGCACTTATCCAACAGAGACGTGACAGAGGCCCGACTAATACAACAGATGAAAAAGAAGTCCTGTCATTTTCAGTTGCAGCAGAAGGCATTTGAGTATCAATCTCTGCCTCTTTTGTCCCAGCAGGCTGTTGACAGTAAGGAAGACAGAAAGATCCTGCTGCTGCACCGGCAATGATTACACTTCAGAACAAAACTGAAGGCAGATACTTCCCACTTTACACATGACAGCTAATAGCTCTGCACAGTCATGGCAATGGAAACTTTAAGATATTTTCTGTATTTTTAATGGAGTTTAAAAAATATTCCTCCTGTTTTGCTCAGTTTTTTTCCCGTGCTTGCCATCAACGCTTACGCCAAGAACCACCGCGAAAACCCTCCGAAACCACCAACACCACGAAAGCAGTTTATCATTTCTAGGCATCTACACACAGGCACACTGCAGGTTCACAGTGAGGCAGGAAAAATGCCAGACCTGTAAAAAAGCAGCCCCCAAGCCGTGACGTGCCGGGGGGCAGAACCAAACGGAGGCGGCGGAGCTGCCTGAAGATCCCAATCCTGGCTGCCGTCAGGAACGACAGATGGTGTTTGTCAGGAGGATAGAGATTTACCTTCTTATTTTACCATGGAAATACAGCAGCAAGAACACTACCAACACTTGCTATTTCATCTAACAGATTTAAGGAAGACATCCCACATTAAAAAGAAAAAAAAAAAAACAACAAACCAACAGAATTCCCGCAGGAAAACAGGCCGCCAGATGCAACTGGAAATCCCAATTACAAGAAGCAGTTCTGTATGTCAGGAGACAATGTCAGCCATTGCATGTAATTTATTTTCTCATTAAGGAAATGCACTGAGCATATACAGAGATTACATTTGATACAGACTTATCATTACAGAACAATCAGAAAATAAAGATACAATCAACACCTATTCCCCATAGCAGACCAGATTGAAGGAACTGCTTCAAGCTGAGAATAAAACAAAAAATACTTACACCAATTTAAGTGATTTTTAACAGATGACACACTGAAGTCCAAATTAACATTCTCAGCCAAGATTTGCTGCATTGTTATCATCTTTATATTCATAGCTTTATCAGACTCGTGCCTAGAGACTAAAAATAGACCAGAACTGCCTTGTCTGAGCCCATTTGAACAAACCCCAGGAGAGCAGTGCCAGTCTGAAGCCGCAATCTACAGGAGATGACGAAAAGATCCACATAGAGAAAAGAAGACAATAAAACAAGGAGACAGTCTGGTCCATGTGACAGGCAACAGCTACGAGGCAGGTGAGGATTATGCTCTACACGGAGGTTTCCCTGATTTTACCTGAAGAAGCTCCCTAGAGTTTGCAAACTTCCTAAAATTCTGGTGAATGTGCAGAATTGTACGACACGCTGCTGGAACTGATTTTCCAAAGAACTATACCGAAAAAAGCCACGACACAAAGCTAGTGGGAAAACTACCTTGTCACGTGCTTTGTGAGTTCCTTTAATTGATGACCAAACATCTGTCCAAATAGGCAACTAAAACTAGAACTGCTAAGACCACCTCTACTTCAGTTACACCAGCTGGACTTTAGGCCGGTCCTATGCACGTTGTGGGGCAGGCATTAGACCAGATCATCACAGCTGGATATTAAAATCTACAAATATCACTCCTCTGGTTGCCTGTCACTCTGAGTTTTGAATCAGAGGAGGTACCACCCTGCCCTCCAACATCACAGACCCAAGACCCTGCTTAGGGTTATCACACCACGCCTCATGTCACTTCCCATCTTTCCTACTTTCAACATAACCAAAGGACCACCACATCTGTCTAATAACCAGTGATGCACAATGCCCTCTGCTGTGTGGCCCACTCTGGATCATCTACTTGGTAAGACTGCAATGAGTGGGATTATTAAAACTATTCATTGAGTTTGTTACACCTCTAAAGATCTCCAAGTAATTTCGTTCACTTTGCAAAATGAAAAGGATGCATAAACCACCTCAGATCAACTCCATCACGTCATTGGAGGGGAGACACATACTCTTATTGTCAAAGAACAGCGTTTAGGACAGTGAAGAATTATCTACAGAGTGGAAATGGCAAGAATTTGGATTAACAGCATTATTACTTAAGCCTTCAAGACAGGGATTAAGCACTTATTCTCAAAACCAGCAGAGGAGATAGATTGACCTGATCTTTGGAGGGAGCTTACCCGTTCAAAACAACTCCCAGGCTCTTCTCTTTTCTTCTTCTCCCAGTGCTGTAGCAGGATTCTCAAAGGATCAGAAAAGAGAAGACTGGAAGGTGTTTTTTTTTTCCAGGAGATACACAGAACCATAGAATCATAGAATGGTTTGGCTTCAGAGGGACCTTTAAAGATCATCTCGTTCCAACCCCCCTGCCGTGGGCAGGGACATCTTCCACTATCCCAGGTTGCTCCAAGCCCTGTCCAGCCTGGCCTTGAACACTTCCAGGAATATAATATATAAGATATAATACATAATATAACATACCTCTATGTATTGTTCTCTTAATGACCATCTCTTACCAGTTTGTATAAATACTAAACCACTTTTATTTCAAGGTTTCTGGCTCTGTCCAGTTTGCCAGTGTTCTCTAAAAGACTAAACTGCTTGCTAGAATTTTCAGTCACCTTGTGCTCGAAAATTTTAGCTTGCTTTTGAGTGCCTGCCTACAGTAAACAGCATCTGGAAGATATTGGTCCTTTACCTTACTACAAAGCTACTTGCAGCAAAGATTCCTCCTTCTCTAAACTGTGGGACAGCGTTACGTATTTGCACAATCAACCCCTTAGGATTAAAAAAGAACAGGGCAGCATTTCTTACATATAGGTCAAGACAAACTGAGCAGATGAAACAATTTTTATCTAAACATCTGTCACGTCTGCCTGATGCTTTTTGCCTACTGAGATACGTGGTACATGACGTGTGTGTAATAAATGATTAAGAAATATTACCATCCCTTGCTAAGAAGGCAGACTTGTTGCTTCAGAATACTCTTTTTTTTTTAAATCCCCCTCATGTCAGCTTCAACAACGGGTGCCACAGCAACGTAAAGATGAGGAGGAAGAAGTAGCCAGTGGAGAGGGTGATTCTCGAAGCCAGGCTCTTGTTGCAGTTGTTGGAGTAGCAGCAGAAGACGCTCACTCCGGGCGCTCGGTACCCGTCTCTCCTCGCCTTCTCGCAGAAGGATCTGTACGAGCAGGACTTCATAACTCCACCTGGAACAGAGCCACGCTGAGCCCAAACACACCTGCAAGCGCTCACCCCTCCCACCTGCAGCCCCTCAGCACGAGCCTGACCACCCAATGCTGGGCACCAACCCCAGGTTTGGCTGCTCTCTGCGAGCAAATGAACACAAGTGCATCAGATGGCAGAACACAGACAAGCTCCCACTTGAGCAATTGTCATTTATCTCAGATTCAGCAGATGCAGCCTTAACACCTCTGCATGGGCACAAGTCCAGTGCCTCCTTAGATGATTTTCCTTCCCAATTTCCAGGTGAGTCACTTAGTTGGCAATACTTAAATGCTTTTTTACAGCTCTTACCCACATGGAGTGGGTACAGCTCATTGTGGCGCACTGACAAATCACCCTCAGCAGGATTTTGTATCAGATTGCTGATACAATAAAACTGAGGCTTATTAATAGGGTTTATTTTCAGAGGAAACATTTACCTTTGGTTTTCTCTTTAATGTACTCTACACTCTTCTCTTTCCAACACCGATTATTAATTTCTACTATGAAAAATTTAGTGAGTCTGAACCATTTGTGGTTACTTACTTGCTTGTCCTTTAATGACTGCACAGGCATCTGCATGCCCTGGACACTGCTGAGTTCCTTGTCTGTTACACTCCTCATCATTAGAACCTACACAGGTGTAGCACTGCAGTGCTTCACCTGGTGTTAAGAGGAAAAAGACCACTTAGAGCAGTAGGGTTTAGAGTTTACAAAAAGGAATTAAAAAATATCAGCTGCACAGTCTCTCTAATTCTGTTTGAAGCACATACAAAAAATGGCAGAAAGTTTTAGAAAATCCAAAGACTTTGAATATCTTATCGAGGTTTCTTTTTTAGAAGCGGTGCAGACATTGATTTTAAAGGTAAAAAAAAAATCAGTCATATATTATTTAGTTGTTACAATTTGTGCTCAAAATAATCCAAGGACATCTGATGTTCTGTAACTTCATCCACACCTTCCTGTAACACTTTCAGAGCGGAGTTCTCTGTAACAAGTTGTAGAATCATGTTTCCCACCCCCCCTTCCCCACATCATGATCCTTGGTTCACAGTACCATGGAAAAAAACACGTTAAAAACACATTAAATCTTACTATGATCCAGATTTCACTTTAAGTATCAATTCTGCTGGAAAGCCCAAAAATACATCTTGAGTTTTGCTTTTGTTTAAACATTACAACTGTAACTCAATCCTCTTTCTTCTCCTTAGCTCAGACTATGTGGTACTGTCAAAGGCAGGCATGAATTTGAAAATACTTAAAACACCTTACTTGAACCCTGCAGAGCAGATGGCACCCTTTGCTGTTCATGGGGACAAGGTGCATTTGAATTTGTCAGCACACATATTTATCTTTACAGAGGTGGAATTCTGTGCTAACCACATACCCAAAAGAACCTGAAACCAACCCAACCCAGGAGAGGAGCCCAGAACAGCAAAGAGGCTCAGCCACGCCCGAGGCAGGAAATGAAAACGAAGCAAAAAAAAAAAAAAAGAAAGAAAAGAGAGCTGACTTACTTTTGAGGACAAAAAGGGAGCTGACAAGAACCAGGCTGAAGACTGTCCACATCATGGAGATCCAAGAGGTGCACCATTAGCCAAAGAAAGCAGTTTGTTTGCTATTACAGCTTTAATGCCTCTCTTACATAGCTAATCCTCTGCAGAGGATAACTTACAGGATAAAGAGGTGTGCGAGAACGCCACTTACCGAGCCTATTCTGGTGGCACTTCTAATCACACGTACCTCATCTCCACAAACCCTGCAGGCAGATTCTTCCAGGAGCAGGAAGAAGGAAATGTATTCACTTCTCAGTGCTAGAACATGCTCAAAAACCATCCCATCACCGTATGCCACAGCCTCCAAGTCCTTCCAGCAGCCTCATTACGTTTGCCCATGGGATTTGCTGGATCAGGGTCAGAGCATTAAATATTTTGGAGGATTAAGACTATGCTTGAGACTCGAGTGGTCCATATATATACACACATATATATATATATATTTAGAGAATACAGACCTAGATATGTGCACATAAGTAGTATATTCTTGTGACCCACAAAGGGTTCCAAGCAGTGACCTTTGAAGTGCTTTCTGTGAAGGGATTGATTCATAAGAGCTGCTGTATCTGGTGCTGAACATGAAATAAGGCAAGTGAAGGACACAAAACAGAACCATACTTATCTTCAACTTCCAACGAAAAAATTTATTTACAATAGAGAATTTCATTTGTGACATGCATTTTCCTTTTTTTTCTTTCTTTTTTTTTTTAAATTTTAAATTTTATTTTACAAATCGGCAAATGCAGATAAAGTTTACATTCCTTAAGGCAAGAGTCCCCATGCAAGTAATACGTGTTTATATTAAATCCAAAAGACATCCAACATGGGAACTCATGTACAAAGGGAAGGCTAGGATCAGCAATTTGTAATTTCTTAGAGAACTTGACAATCTCCCTGATACAGGAACTTTGAGATCAACTTGCTATGAATTATACTATGAAAATGCAAACAATAGCAAGAAATTCTGATAGTCATCTTAGTACTGCATACAATTAAATCAACTTTATTTAGAAAGAAAATACAGTAGTGCATACGAAAAAGTGAAAATATAACCTGTCCACATAAATGTATGGACATCAGTGTGCCAATGGTCATATTGCACTCAGGATCGAAGTCCAGAAATTTGGTTAAAAGTTAGCTTTTCCCCATTTTGGCAATCAGTTCATCACAAATCTTTGTTAATTCTTCTATCTCTTTATTCTGGAAAATAAAGCGTTAAGCATTATTAAAAATACTGCTTCATTAAGACGAGGGTTTTCTTTCTAATGTTGTCTAACCATTGGGAGAAATGTGGGAAAATTAAGCTTCCTCCACTCCTGAGAACAGGATACCTACACATATAGGTATATATGCATATATAGTACAGCTACATGTTTGTATTGAATTCAAACTATGTGAATTCAAACCAATGCTTACTTTTTTCCCAGACAGGAGCTCCTCTGACTTCCATAAATCCAGTTTAGCACCAAAGCAGAGAGCTTTGTGACAGCCATTCCCGGCACACCGTAATGATACACAGTGTAAATTTGTTTCTAGGCTGCACTTTTCTGTCATTTTAATTATTTTCACCCTGTTTTGCAGGGCTCTGAGCAAGGACAAGCTGTGCTATGCCAAGGCAAGCTCCCTTGGCTGAGCTAGGGAACATGAGCTATAAATAGGCATTTCCTACCGACACTTTGGAAATAGCATTGGAATCACAGCTAAAACTGAAAAAGGGAAACAAAACCTGGAAGAAGAACCAAAGCAAGGTCTTAAACCCGAGGAGCAAAGCAATCCAAGGGCCTGGAGTGTAGAGGTGCACCCTGAGCTCTGGCTGAGGCTGAGCCAGCCCCCAGCACTTGGGAGACTCAGGTCAAACCATCTGCCTCAAATGCCTGGTGCAAATGGAGGATTTTGTCCCAAAATCTGGGCAGTGCTACCCTCCCTGATGCCAGGATGCTGCTGAGCCAGCTGGACCTGAGCAGCAGGGCAGACCTGTGGTCTGGTCTGACCTCCAGGGACAGGTGAATTGCTGTTTACCTTTTGTTCCAGTGTTCTCTCCAAGGCGTCCACTTTCAGCTGCTCCTTACGGAGGCTGGCTTGATACGCTGCCTGCTCCTGCTGAGCTTTGCCTCTCACTTGTGCAATTTCAGCGTTGGCTCTGGAAAAACACAGGTTTTGGTCACGTCAGGATCTCTACAGGAAAGGGCAGAGGGTACCAAGGGGTGGAGTGCACCTTAACAGTGGGTGGAGAGGGCAAATCTTCGACAGCATTCTGAGGTTTGTCTCTAGAGACTTTTCACGACTCCCTCTCTTGCTCAGCAAAGGCTGCAAAGTCTTTTCCTAATGTCTGTGTTGCTCCCTTCAGACATTTGTGCTGGGGTCACAAATAATCACTTGGGTAGAGGTGTTTTATGGCAGTTTGTAAATCTGATCTGCAGTTCAGGGGACTGTACTGGGAGTTCCGAATGTAATTCCTAGAAATGCTTAATTGGTCATTACATGGAAATATAGAAAAAAACACTGAAAAATTAACCAAAGCTGCCTCTCTTAAGCCACAGCCTGATGTTCATGCTTAACAGTGGCTTATCTGTGCACACCTGGTATGATCTTTTGTGTAACTATTGCTTGTCATCCTCAGCACAATTGGGCTGATCCTGCTAGGCTGCCCAGTGTCAGCAGGGAGAGAGCACCCGACTGCTGCTGCACTGAAAGAGCTGAGCAGCACTTACAGGTTCTGTTCTGCTGACTGATACAGGGGTAATAAGACAGCACAGGGGCAGAGGCAAATCTCTGGGGGCAGCAATACTGGCTGCAGGTGCACAGATCTGAGCTGCAGCCCTCTGCATCTCCATAAATCTGGCTAGTGGCCTCTTTCTTGATCTTCCGTGGAAAATTTGTTAAAGAAACATGAAGATGTTCGATAAAAATAGAAATTTAAGGTGTTTTCAAGGTCAGATGCTGGAAGAAACACCAGCACATTAGAGAAATTCTCCTGCAGCATCGACTCCTGGAAAAAGGTGTGTACAATCCGTGCCCCATCCCTGGAAGTGTCCAAGGCCAGGCTGGATGGGACTTGGAACAACCTGATCAAGTGGAAGTCTCCCTGCCTGTGGCAGGGGGTTGAGACACGATGGTCTCTACAGTCCCTTTCTGTGATTCCATGAATCAATTACCTGTCCAGTTTTTCCTCAGCGTGAATTTTGAGAGCTTGGTACCTCTGCTCTTCCTTCTTCACTCGTGATAAATATTCCTGTGCGCATTTCTTTAACACTTCCTCGTTCTTAAAAGAGAAGATCACATTAAATTTAATCCAAGAGGTCAAAATGTAGGGCAGGCACCTATTGGTAGGAGTCACACATGGCTATTTTTAGGGCTGACACCCCCCTGCAGAGGCCATCTGAAGCAATATTACACAATGCAAAAGGCTTTCCAGCTCTGCTGGCATTTGATAACTGCCTGCAATCCTTCACCTGAGGACTGTGTTACGTCATGCACTTTAGGCCTGATGCAGTGCATGAGAACTGGCTGGAAACACCAGCTGTGCCTCCTGCTCAGCAGCACTGGCACACGAGAGCCCCCTCAATCTGCCCTTTGCAGGTGCTGACGCGACTCACCTTCCGAAACCCCTCCAACACTTCCTTCATCTTTTCGTATCTCCTGAAAAGATCTGCCAGTGATTTCTCCACTGAGTTCAGATCTGCCAAAGCTTGTTCCTTCTCCACTATCAGCTGCTGAACAGTGTGGTGGGACACAGATTTCTCCCTCTGTTCATCCTCTGTTAGAAAGGAGAGAAGGGGAGGGGAAAAAAGATTTTCAGTAGGGTAGCAGTAGTAAGAACATTGATTTCACTGTCATCTACAGTTTCTACTATGCTGTGCTCTATGTTGTCTATCAGTAAGTTTGCAGGATGCAAAAAAGTAATTTTTATATAAAGGCACAATCCTGTTTTGGATAACAGTTGCTAAAAACAGTGATACTTAAATATTTTGATGTTGGGGGAAAATGTGAATGTATCTCTGTACTGCTGGTTTATTCACTCTGAACTTGGCTGTTCCCATGAAAAGGTAGGTGTTGGATTTCCCCTATTTGCCTAAAGATCTAGTAACTACAGAAAAGGACAAATATGCATATTATCAGCAGTGGCAACAAATTATTTGCCATTGCTGATATACGCTTTTTATCTCCTGGTATCTCTTTCGTAAAAACAAGGCACTTTATTTAGTGGAATTAACTCCAATTCTTCCCTTGGAAAAACAGTGTTTTGCCAGCTCTCATTTTTAGGATTACTGTAGCATGTGGCAGAAAGGAAATCTAACACTAGAGAGCCTTCCTAAGCTCTGGTCTGCAGAAAACATCTGCCAAGATCCTCCGGTGTATGGTTAAATTTGAGCCAGGGAGGGTGGGAAGAACACGACAGGAATCCAAATCCATACACAAGAGAACTTTTCAAGGGAATTGACCTCATAATAAGTTGGAATATCCATATAACACTGGAAGAAAAAGTCTGGCACTGTCTTCCAAAATGCTGCATTGTTTCCTTCTTATTCTAAAATATGATTCCTGTGTCTGTGTTTTAAGGACTACTTCGAATGATACTGAAATGAAAACCAATCTGCAAAACACAGTGATTTGATATTACCCTTTTCCTTGGTCTATAACAGAAACAGAAATAAGGCAAGAAGTTCTCCCACATGAACAGCATGGGGCATTTCAGAATGTACAGCTTTTCATTTAGGTCTTTTTTATAATATAAAGAGCTAAATGAAAGTGTCTTTTTTTCCTTCTTTTTTATTTGAAGTTTTCACCTGAATTAAACATTTATAGTGCTGGTCAGCACCAAATGTCAAAGTTGATACTGTCAATTCCCAATCTGAGATTAATCTCTTCCTTTTGCATATTCAATTTTGGTCTGTGATGCAGAAGATCAAAGGAACCAGAGAAACTCTCAGGACCTGCTTTTTTTTAACACCTTCATTTTACTGGTGAACAAACACCTTTGATATGGCAGAAGAGGGAAACCCAAAGCCCTGTAATGCCAGATCAGTTTGATATATTTAACATTTTATTAAGAATTAACATTCTTTTCTATTTTGCCTTCTTAAAGACACCCTGTGTTCATCTATAGTGTCAAAATTAATGTATTCTCAATCAAAATTTGTTGTCCTGTGTTTATTTTTTTAAATCTGAGAAGCTGTCACCTTGTGTTCCAGCACTAGAATTGTTTATTCACGCTGGAGATGACACACTGTGAAGCTTAATTCCAAAACACTTACTGGCAGGATCCTGTTCTCTGGCAAAAGTTCTTGCATCACAACTCCAGGCAGGACAAGGGGTCCCTTTGCATGACCATCTACTGTACTTTAATGCATTTAATTTCCCAACTTCACTTTTCCTGCCTGTCTGAGGTATTTCAGCAACTTCCTTTTACTTGTTTTTAGGGCAGGCAGAAAGTTGGTAATTCTTGGGCTTCCTCACAACTACTGAGCCTCCTCCTCTTCCTCCCAGTGCATCGTGGTGCCCCCTCCTCTCTCCTCAGCTGGATCAGCTCCTCAAACACTCAATCCCAAGCCCCACTTCAATTTACACATGGGAAATAGAGGCAAATGATATAAAATCACAGGATGGTTTGGTTTGGAAGGGACCTTAAAGCATATCTTGTTCCAACCCCCTGCCATGGGCAGGGACACTTCCACTATCCCAGGTTGCTCCAAGCCCTGTGCAAGCGATGCTCCCAAAACAAAATGGTTAAATCCTACAGAAGAGTAAAACTGGACTTTGGCTGGAGGGGGACTGGAGTTTTATGTGATATTTTCATCAAATCATGGAATGTTTTGGGTTGGAAGGGACCTTCTCTTTTCTTAAACCACGATTTAGTTTCAACCAACACGCTGCTTAAGGGAACTGCACTGATCATGCTCTGCCAGCCAAATCTTAGCCAGGCAGTTACAGATACTTATTTCTCAGGCTATTTATGAGGTTATGTGATCAAGATACTTCAAATTAAATGACACCATGCACTGTCCATGGCTCATCAGCAATAATAGCAGAATGCTCAGGACTAAAACTATCCAGATCCGCTCTCAGGCTCAGCTCACTGTTACTCACACGACTCAATGGGAATGCAGCAAACAGAGAACAAAAGCAAAAGTAACTAAAAAATGCAAAATGCTGGTGTGAAAGTTGGTGAAAAGCTTTACTTACCAGGCTTGCCTGTTTTGTTTTTGCAAGCAAATAGCAAGAAGCAACGAAAACGGAAGCAAAATAGAAAATCGGGAATTGTTAGGAAAGCAGAAAAGAAGTAATGCAACAACCTGTAATGCACAAAGCATAACATCTGTTTGTTTTTCACAAGGAGGATTTAATAATGTCCCTAAATGTAAAGTATAAGGATACATTTTTAACAGGAAAAAAAAAAAATGACCCAACCCAACTTACAAATCCGTCAATGAAAAGGAATTGGGATGGGGATTTTGGAGGGGGACTGGGGGTAGCTGTGATCAAGGTGTGTGGAGGGTGGACATTGGGGTTACACAGGCTCTGCTCCACACAGCCACGCAGTTGTGAGCTGCAAAAACTTGGGCACCAGGCAGCAAAGCAGCAGCACAAGCAGCAGGTTGGCCTGGAAAGGTCGGTCTTTTTAATCCCCCACTCCTCAGTTTAAACTAAAACGTGTCAGGGGTTGAGGAAAATGTAAGGAAAAAGGAAAAAAAAGTTAAAGCACCAGTAAAAAAATATGCAAAGAGTCACTAAGAGTGATCTCTACACTGACAGCTTGGAAGCTCTGGCTGTACAGTGTCACATAATCATATAAGCTAAATTGGGTGATATTGGGTCCCATATGGGTATGACAAACCTTCCACAGCCCTTGGAATCAAAGGCAGCTATTGACTTGCATGTTTTCAGTGCCTTTATAGGCAAATGTAGGCAACCCTATGTTGTTAATATGGAATATTTTCAATATTCATTATACACATATGCCAACCTCCAAAAAGCTCAGCAGGACCCATCGACCCCACCGAATATTCACCAGAGGGACTGGTGAAATTGGCTCACTTGTGCCCTACTAGCAGGGCTGCACAAATAGCTCAGAAGGGTGAAATCATCAGCAGAAACAGCACAGGCACTTCTTTTGTAAGAGTGCATATCTTGCTTTAGCACTAAGGCATTGCTGTGATAACAGGTCAGTGAAGTACATGCAAATAGCACACAGACACATTTCCCTCCACACGTGGCATTTGCATGAGCGGATTCCTGTATCAGAAGAGACAGCAGTTTACGAGAAATGGCATGAGAAAGTGGGACAATTAGATCAAAAATTTACATTAAATGCAGGGGGAAGCCTTGCATTTAACACACTACCATGCTGTAGAATTTGCATACTGCTCCAATTAACAGGTGTTTTCTGTGTCCCCGTTGTTGGCTCAGTTCCTTTGCAAATGAAATTACCTGTAGTCATAACTCTTAAAAACTTGCCATGGAGCACCTGAAACACTCTGATACTCTGAATGTGAAGTTTAAAGGTCTTTCTGTTTACTCAGCAATCAATGGCCCCAAGCTTTAATTATCCTTAATTTCTTTGCAACAAGAGGTAGTGACTGTGGTGGAATGTACCACGTACACCAAGGCTATGCCTTTGCCTCAGGACCCCTATTCTGTATCTACTTCTTGCACCATAGCATCAAAATTTACTTTTTTTTTAACTCTGTTTTTCAAAACCAGAATTTGACTTTGTCATTGAAAAGAAACTTCTGTTGCTAACTGTTACTCAGGGAAAAAAGGACAGGTCCTGTGTGAGTCCATATGACTGGTCAGGTTCAGGGTACATACCAGAGCATATTTAGTGCAAAGCAAAATGAAATAAGTACTTTTCATACTCTGGTCACTCCCATTTTAACACCTGCATGATGACAATGACAGACACTATGTCAGAAGGCAGGCAACTTGGCTCAGTTGTGCATACAGAATGCAAGGAGGCATTACACCATAGAGACTGAAGCCAGGCGTATCATTAGCATATATTATTCATTATTAGATATTTCATTAATTACTTTATTATCACTGTCATTATTGCAAAATTTAGTTAGTTAGTTAGTTAAAGGTAAATTTTTCCCTTCATTTGAAAGGAGTCTGGGGTGTTTCCCAGTGGCTGAGAAATGCAGGAAACGCTACCACACGTAGAGCTTTCCATTTGTGGGACGTGCTGTTAACAAAGGTGGGGTTTAATTACTGACAGGCAAAACACGTCGTAATTTAGACCTTAAAGGAGACTCCTATGTCAGTAAGTAACTGGGAGTGGGGGGTGGTGGATTGGCCACTCATAAACTCCCAGCTGGGATTGGAGTTAATCTTGGTTTCGGTCCAATCGATGCACTTAGCGCAGATAATCCCTGTTGTTGTGAAGAGCTAAATTTGGTATCTGCCACTAAACAGCTGGGAGTGGATGCCTAAGGGGTTTTTAGGTCATTGGAAGTCTCTCCTGGAGATACCCCTGAATTTGGGGCAAACCATTTGAACGTGTTTCCTACGGGACAGTTTGCTTTGACGCAGAAATGGCAGCCCTGACCTCCTGTGTCACCTGAACTGCCCCAGGGCCTGCTGGCTGTCAACTGAAGCCCTGATTTTCCTTACACAGGTGTCCTCAGATGCATTCACATTCCCAGCAGCATCAGCAGGTGTAGCCAGCATCAAAATGAAGTCCACAGACTTCAACCAGAGAGTACCTTTCAGAGCAGGAACACCTACCTATCATCTGAGCAATCGTCTTCTCGTATTCCGAAACTATTTTCCTGTAAGAGGGGAAAAAAACAAAAGAAAAGCTTTTGGCAAACAACATAATTGTCATGTTTACTTAGAAAACAACACTATCAGTAACTGAACTGTGGTGTTTTAAGAGATACAGAACACCATCATGCTTTTATGTGTTCTTTATTGCCCAAGTAACAAGTAAGACTGGCAGTTTTAACACTGCACCTGACTTTTCGTTCTCCATGGAAATCAATAAAGGTGGGGGAAGGAAAAAGGGATTGCTTTGAAACAAACTCTGGTTTTTGAGTCATGCCCAAAGCATGTCACCAATCATAATTTAAATATTAACATGATCACAATGGCCCAATTCTAGAATTACAAAGGGCCTGATTTTTCCATTACTTTCTCCTCTCTTCTCCATATCTGTGTTTATTTTAATATGAACATCAAGTATAACTTTTAATTGGTAGCAAGCAAACTTAACAGGAGTAGAGTTGGCCCTCACTCAAAATACATCTCATCTTCTAAATGAATCTTCTCATGACTAAATGATCCGTTTGCACTTAAAAGAACAAGACCACAATATTCAAACACGTAGCACAAAATCAATCACATCCCATTTCCCACATCTGTTTTTGAAGCAGAGGTGGCAAAATGTTACTTTTAAGGCCATTTTATTTCACATACTCACGGTAGGCTTTGAATTTCCTTCTCGAAAAGAGGTTAGCCAAAATAAGCAGATTAAATGCGATTTAGAAAGATGATCCATCCCTTCCCAGAGCCAAATAAAGCTAATGAAATGAGACTAGCTTGATCTGTGCTTTGATTCATGAGCCACGTAGGACTGTCTACAAAAAACAAAATTACCACACACTTCATCTGAAGTGGATATTCAAAACTGGGGTTTGAATAAGGCTCTTTTGAAGTCTTAGCTCGCTTTCACTTGCCCTGTTTTAGAGGCCTGCTGCAGTTGGGGAGGTTACAGAAAGGATGTGGGAAAATCCTGAGACAAAAGTCAGTAAGGAGAGAAGAAACTTGCAGAGCTCCCAAAAAGTCAAAGCAGCAACCCCAGAACCTGCTGCCCCAAATCTGAATCACAGGTAGAGCCCAGAACACCTGGGAAGGCCACCTTGCCCTGGTCCTGCAGAGCACTCAGCAGAGCAGAGGCTCTACCCCTGTGCACTGGGATTTTTCCTTTGAACCATAAATGACACTTCTGAGGGCAAAGACAGCAGTAAGGATTTCCCCCTAAAGGGAAGGGTTTGGTTTCCTGTCCAGAGCAGATTATCTCAAAAGCTTCGCTGTAAGCAATAAGGATTTTAAAGCCTTGTCATATCCTTGTAACACCAGGCACCTTTAGGAAGTTTTATCATCCTAGAAATGAAGCCAAGGGCTCAGGGTAACGAGCACTTCCCAGCCTGAGCAGCACCACAGAGTCTGGCAGCCAAATTAAATCACATCACCTATTTCTTACTCTTACCAGCTCAGACTAGTGCAAGTAGGCACCACTGTAGTTCCCTGCACTACCCAGTCTTATGAATCATCTGGAAGCTGTTCAGCAGAAGGGGATGCTGCAGTGGCACACTGATCTTAACAACATGCAATTTGGGAAGCAAGGTAGTCAAATGAGGAATTTGTTCCAAATTCATGTCAAAGGCCTCTTCAGTCAAGCAGCCTAAAAAATGGTCATTGTGGCTGGAGAATGGAAGGACGCTGCCACATCGTTACTCCCTGGGAGGGCACATTTAACCCCAGCTTGACATGCTGCACAGGCCTAACTTTTGCTCTTTTAGACATTCAGTCAGTCATTCATTTATTGACTTCCTGAAATTTCATTAAGTCATAAAGCCACCAAAATCCAGGGCTACAAAGGATCTCAGGGGTCGTCTGCTTGACTCCCCTTACTGAGGCACCACAAATATTTCTTGCCTGCCTCTTGGATTGTGGTGCAGCCCATCCTGGTTTAGCTCTTTGATAGTTCTTGCATTATTAAACCCATTTTGGCTTCTGTTCTCTGGAGAGGAATTTTCTCCAGACTGATGTTTTCCTGGAAAATTAGAGGAAGTCAGCATATTCCAGCTAGAGTAGCCTCTACATGGGTAGAAGAGCATTGCTTCTCCTTCTGTAGAAAGTGATGCTTTTGTGCTTG
Source organism: Myiozetetes cayanensis (assembly GCF_022539395.1). Lineage (NCBI taxonomy): Eukaryota > Metazoa > Chordata > Aves > Passeriformes > Tyrannidae > Myiozetetes > Myiozetetes cayanensis. The sequence goes on along the minus strand of NW_026086605.1, from coordinate 2,506,115 downwards.
CAACTCAAGATAATCCCTCTACTCCTTGCTTATCATTATGTCACTTGCTGCATGTCTAATTTACCACACATGGGCTATTTCAACACTCAATCCTCCAAGAGAAACCTTTCTCTGTGCACATATGCGTGTTCATCATGTGGTGACAATATCAGCCAGGGTTTTTTTTTTTCCCATCCATGTGTTCCAGGCATGTGCCTGTGAGAATTTTGGCTCAGATAATGGCTTTTTTTCAAATCAGATTTTATTGAGGGTGCAGAGACACACAAGCACGTTGCTGTGAGGAATATAAGAGGACAGAACCTATGGAATGCCAGCTGCTCTGTGTCACCCCCTGCTCCGCCCTCCTTCCATGAGGGAATAAGCAGCCTCTGGCAGCGCCCAGCAGACACGTGCAGCCCAGCAGCTTCTAGAGAGCAGACCAAACACACACTTGAGCGTGTGCTGCATGCTGAGACATTCTTTACAACTCCTCATTTTGTTCATTCCTTGCTCTGCTCCCTTGGTTTGACTGCTTGCAGCCGCTCCTTTCTCCTTCTCCTCATTAAGCCCTTGAGGGCTATGCCAGGGTTTTGTTTCCCTCTCTCAGCAGAGAGGTGGGAGAGGGTGAGAGAACTCAGCTGGGCACTGGGAGATGGTGAAAAAAAAAAGAAATAAAGGGGCTGCCCTTGCCTTTTGCAGATGCTCCTCTTAAGATGCTTTGGCTCAGAGCCTCGTGCTGCCACAGTTCCAATCTGCCATGTGTGACTCCTGGCTCTCGTGCTAACTGCACTGCAGTTCCCTTCTACTCTCACTCCCTAAGCACAGTTTTCCTGGATACAAGCAGCAAGTGCTTATGTAGGTCAGCACTAGACACAGCATGTTGGCTTTAGCTTTATATCACCGAGAGGTTTCATTTTGGGAAGAAGCTGGTGCTGGAACAGAAGGGATTTTGAAGAAAATTCAGTCTCTGAAGAGATTGAAAAAATTATTACTTAAAAGAAAGATGCTAAAATAATCTGAGAGTACCCTTTTATTTATGAGTTACGAGGCGGGATATTTTTTGTCTGGTTTTTGAAGGCAGAAAAGAATAGGCTTTAAAGACTCCATGAAGTATTTTCATACATTCTCTTTTGCAATTGATGACTTAGATTCAGATCAATGAGCAGGCCAAGCTCGTTGGTCCTTCTTATGGTCTTACCAACTGTAAAAAAAAGAAAGGCTGGACCTTTCAACTGGCTAAATGAGCAACATCAGTGACCCTCTGAGCAGCACCGCTCACCTGATCCACTACAGGGATTTTGCTGTCATCTTTGCAAGTGGTAGGACTCTGGTTGGGAAGAAAGGTCAAAACATGTTCCAGAATACAGATATTTAATGTAATAGGGGCAGGTTTGCAAGGAGAAACAGAATAGAACAGATGCAACCACAACAAACTGAAAAGCTCAGGGTCCTTCTGTCAGTTTTCAGTGATTACCCTGAACAGGGGTGCCCACCATACAAAGTATCAGTTTAGGATCAATCCACAGCCTGCAGTTAAATAATGAAACAAATTCAGATACCCAAAACAGCTGTGGGACCATGGTACTCTGTGTACCAACCACAGGCTGAAATGAGACTTTCTATCTCATTTTATTAACCAGGGACAAGTTAATAACCCACCTCATTTCCATCACTTCCCTTCTGCTTTCTTCGTATTTCTCTTTCCACTCAGATACTTCTCTTTCCTTGGCCACAATCTGAAACAAAGAAAACAAAAGGAAAACCCCCCTCATCATTAAAACCATGTGATTCATTAACGAGGAAATCAAACTGTCCAATATTTGTTTTAATATCAAATCCTGATTAACAGGGGTATAGTTTTGGAGTGGACAATGGGTTCAAATGTAAGCAACCCTAGTGATGTTTTTCAGACTACAAGGTGCAATTAAAAAAGTTTGGATGCGAAATCATACTGCAGTTTTGAAACATGAACTCAGAAAAGCAGTTGCAATGTTCTTGTTTCATTTTTCGCTCCTAAACTACAACAAGGACACTTTTCAAGGAATAATGTATGACCCTACACTGTGTCTGCTTTGACCTGGTGCCAAACCTGACATAGCTCTGTGCATGGGTTTGGTCCCTCAGTTTGTCTTCTAAGGGGATTCTGTGCTTCTGTGTGCATCTTTAGGGCTGCCCATGACCTTTCATACCCCAAGGACTGTGCTCTTTTGTGTACTTTTCATTCACACAATTCACCAACAAGTTTGGAATACTCTAATACTGGATTGCACCCACTTTTAATTGTTATCATTAGCCAGACTAATACTACGTGGAGTTTGTAAAACCCATAATGTTATTCCTATTTCTAGCATCTTGCTATTTTTCTAGTAATTATACAGCAATGCCAAGATGCACAGAGCACACCTGAGGTTAAAAGAAATAAAGATTTATTTCCACATAACGTCTGCTCTCCACTTACATGAAACAAGTAAAACTCACAGCGTAGCAAGAAGCACTCATAAAATAAATCATTCAGGAGAAAACAGGAAAGGAGGAGAACACAAGGGGCAGGTATTTCCTTCTACAAATTCTGGGGAAAATCACCTCTGCTCTGGCGAGCCGCAGTGCCGAGTCCAAGTCCTGCTGGGGGTAGAGAAGAGCGGCGGCGCTTTCTGCATCCGAGGAGCCGATCCGGGAGTAGAGTGCACTTTTAGAGATGGAAACATCTGCTGGGATAGCAGGTTCTCTCTGTGTGTTTGGTTGTTGTTTTTTTTTTTAAATACAAAGAAACAAACCATTAAATAAATGTTTAGCTCACATTTTTCTGGGTGTAAGTGCGAGGCTGGGACTAGGATTCTGTGCACCTCTAAATTGTAAGAGCAGCAACACAGACAAGGAACTTTGAATTCAGCAATCGTAAAATAAGCATTTAAGATCCATAGGAAGTGCCAAGAGAGTCGTATTAACCTTACAGAGAGAAAATAAAAGCAGCACTTCGTCATCAACATTTTAAAGTATTATATTAGAAAAATTTACTACTCTCTGATGCAGAATTTCATCAGAACATCCACAAGAAATGCACATCAGCAGAGGAAATTAGAATTGGAGGCAGAGAGCTTGTTAAGGAGAATTCCCCTTCCATAAAAATAAATCAAGAAACCAGAAGTAAGAGGACAGCTCACTCTCCTAGGTCTGACGTGCCAATACAGTTTATCTATCATAAACAATATCACATAAAAAGTGTGAATATACAAGCAATGTTGTTACCCCACTAGTGTTTAGCATGCAATTAGTAAGTTATATGAGGCTTTTTTTTGCAGCTCATTGTTGCTGGTGTCAGCAGCCCAGGTTAACACAGGAGGAGGCAGCATGTGAAGTGAGGAGGAGAGCAAAGAACAGGTCTGTGACGCTGAGATGCAGGAGATGTCTCTCAAACAACTCGAGATACAAACAACCCAAGCTACAGCACATTAAACCTGAGGAGGTTATAAAAGATAATTCACAGAATCCCAGAATGGTTTGGGGTTGGAAGAGACCTTAAAGATCATCTCGTTCCCACCTCCTGCCATGGGCAGGGACACCTTCCACTAGCCCAGGTTGCTCCAAGCCTTGTCCAACCTGGCCTTGGACACTTCCAGGGATGGGGCAGCCACAGCTTCTCTGGGCACCGTCAAGCCCACCACCAAGTCCACATGCAGCCACAGAGAGGGCTGGACTGTGGTCCAGCTGGTTCAATGGATCAATGCCTTTTTCCATCCACTGATGGAAATGGATATTCACATCCAGTTTTTCTGGTGCAGCACTTCCTTACTGGTGAAAAGGGAATTATGTATTCTTCCAGTGTACTTGTTACAGTGTACTTGTTACCTTTGTGCATAAAATAATATGTTCTGTTCCTTCAAGTTCATTGCTGCAGTCAAGAGTTTTAAAATTATTTTTTACAGAAAAGAGAGGAAAAAATTATTTTCTTTTACTGTAAAAGAGGATGATTTAGGGTTTTTTGTTTGTTTGTTTGGGGTTTCTTTTGTTGTTGTAGTAGTAGTTTTGTTTTCAGTTGTTTTGTTTGTTTTTAATGTAAAATAGCCAGAGTCATACTCTACTGCCTGAAGCGCAGGAATGTGAAAGTGAGTAGGTTATGTCTGGATCAAGGTTCAGTCCTCATTAATTTCAACATCACATGTCCTTGTTCCAACACAATTAAAGGAAATTTTGCCAGATGCTATTCCATTAAACATTGACTTCCTCCCAGTTCTTCCTGCCCAGCTTAGACTCATACAAAGGATTCAACCCCCTGATGATTTTGTTGCAATCCCTTCTGAGTTCTCATATCACACCTGACTGAAGAAGCTGTACCAGCAATTATATACAAGGCTCACTCAACAGAAACACAGGACCAGATGTTCTGGATGTCACATCTGTAGACAACGTGAAGAAACCACACCAGTAATGTTACAAGACTGGGCAAGAAAATTTAATTAGAGCAAGAATAAGCTCAAGAGTACTTACAGAACACCACACTGAATCTTCTTTTATATGAGACTCTCACTAATTTGCTTTGTACTTTTAAACAGGAGTCAACTGGCTCTTACTTCTAGGATTTATGGAGGAGGCCATCCCTTCTCTTTTTTGCTACATTTAAAATGAACACCCACAGTAATGATCTATTCCAGCATAATTAGGAGGTGCAACCTCAAAGCCAGTGGATTTTTCCTACCAGAGGAAAAAGCACCCCAAGATCTATCAAAATTGCATAGCCTGTGCCCTTGAAAGTATTTCCCAGTGTACAACAACTATGTAGGAAAAAATACACCTGGGACACAAGCTCAGACATCTCTGTAAATGCATAAATACAAAACGACCTAGTGCTGCCTCAACTCAATATTCCAACTTCTAAAAAAATTGTACTTCAGTCCCTCCTCAAACACGAGGCAAGAATAACTGAGAGATAAAAAAGAGTCATTAAATCATCAAAGCTGTCCTCCAAACAAAGGCCCCCCTTCAGATCGATCTGCTGAACTGCATGTATCACATTTCAAAAGCCTCCTGCAGCTTAATTTGCTGGATCTCCTAAAGAGATTGCAGGAAAATATTAATTGTGGCAAAAGGAACACAAATTTCCTCAAGCTTGTGTAAAAACGTGTCAAAGTAACTGCCAGGATGATGACAATTTTAAAGAAAAAAGAATTGAAAGCATTTAATATTTCTTTGATATTTATTTAATATTTAATTATTTTTATATAGTGCTCAACACCTCACTAATATAGTTATGTTTTCTCTAGTTGCATTTGAGTAAATTGTGCAGAACAATAGCAATAATGACACTCAAAGCAACACAAAGCTTTCAAAGATTACTATAAAAACTCTTGGAATTTAACCACTGAGCAGAAATGCTTGTGGTAGTGGTCCAATCAGCATTGGCCTCCCTCTGGAAACACTTCACAAGAGTCACAACTGGGCTCTCTGTCAGGAGTAACCAGTAAAAGTCCTCATGGTTTGCCTTCAAAAGCCATTTTTACACAGCTCCTAACTGATGTGTAACTCAGCAACTGTTATTTGCTGCCTTGAAACATTCCTATCCTGAGAAAATACTACAACCTGACAACAAGGATGATGGTATTACCAAAAATAACCCAATAATAATGCTTTAAGTTCAACACCTAATTGCTGAGAAGGTAAGCAGTTAATTGGGGTAATAATCAGCGTAGGGATTTGCAAGTCACTAAACCTTGCACAGAAAGATTAGAGTCTTCAGGGGAATTACTACTAAATGTAGGTCACTGCAATCTTAGTGTAAATATTTGAGAGCTCCACACGGTTCTTCTCCTGTCCCCAGCACCTTTCACAGAAACCAGATCTCTGACCAGACAGGGAATAAATGCACATCCATTAACCAGCTGCACTTATCTCACTCTTCTAGGAGGTCAAAGAGAAAAAAGAGAAATGGAATGCAAATGAAAACTGGTTTTTTTCATACTGGAGGAATATGTATTTAGCCCTGCCAAAAATGAGCTTGCCCTCTCCAAGCCCTGAAACACAGCTCGGGTGTGTATCGAGTGATCGACCCTTTAACTTATTGATGCGTGTGCAGACAGGTCAGTGGAGGCAAAGCAACACCTGCTTGTGCTTGCAAATATATGGAAAGGCAAAAGTAAAATCCCAACATGAGTTTTCAGCTTGTGAAGTTTTACTGGAAAGTGAGGTATTCCTGTTTGAAGGAAACATTCCTCCTGCACTACCACAAGAGCCCCCCAAAGCCGTGGTGCCTCAATCCCACTTGTGCTGGTGCCTTTCCTTTCAGTTTCTTTGGATCCTATTTCAACACCCAGCTCTCATCATCTCAGCATCCCCAGGGTGGTGGACACAAAACCTATTCAAGCTGCACCTATTAAAAAAAATGCCCACAGGACATCCAAATTGAGACTGCTCAGTAGGGAAGAGTTCATTCATCTCAGCGCTGGGAGACAGAAGTGTAAAAGCAGTCCTATTGTTGATGTCTGTGACAAGAAATTTGGGAGCAGCCAAATAGCTTCCCTCTGCCTGAGAAAAAGAAACTGCACGTCCTCATTCTCACTCCTAGTGCTAGCACAAAATGGTGATATTTAATCTTTATTTTGGGTGACCTAATTAGCCATAACAAGTACTTCTGTCTTTATTTACCAACCTCTTCTTGTTACCCACCCTTGCAAGGTTTAGCAAATGTTAAATGTAATTGTACAACATCAAGAGAAGAATGGAGGCCAGACATCCAGAAGGGAATTCTGCCAGTTAGCATCCAAATTTAAGTCAGTGCAATCATCTGATGGATTCTGCTCTACTTAATGCAGGCCATCAGTCACTGCAGGTCACAAGGGATGCCTTCCTAGGCTGATTTAAAATGACCAATCTCCCACTGGAACAGCAAAGTTACACAGGGACAAAAGTCTTTCCCAGACTAACATGACACCCAGGGTGTTTGTGTACAAACATTCCTGAGACTGGACCAACGTGGAGCCTTTTGAACATCAGACTGCTGCTGATTCTCTGTCAGAGGTGGGAGGTTTGCCTATTTTTCTCTGCATGTCTCTGCTTATCATTTTTGCTATCTTTATTACACAGATTATTGGCCCTTAATAAAAAAAAAATCACATGAAATCCATTCCAGATGTCTAAGTTCTAAGGAGTTCATAAACTTATTCTGGGTAAGAGGCAATGATGTTTAAAAGTATCTTTAAAATGTAAGACCATATGATCAAATACATCCTATCACATTTCTGCAGCTCAGAATCTTCCCTGAGTAACACACAAGTGCTCACAAACACACAAACCCATTCTCTTCAGTCTTAAAAGAGTACAGTTTGTGAGTTTCTGAATTGTTGGCTGGCAGCAAAGATGCAGATTTTTCACAGAAGTTTTTTGTATAACCCATGAAGAGCATCTACATATTTATTGTGTGTTTCATCTCGAGTGTTTCCTGGTGATGGAGAGCCTGGATGCCACCTGTTCCTGGGAGGACAAGGAGGCTGAGAGGGAATAAGGAGGCAGGGAGGATCCAGAGAGGATCCCACCTCATTCCCTTCCAACACCTGCCACTCAGGGCAGCAGAGCCAGGGGACACCCTCACACATACAGGTTGCCATTCACACAGAAAATGCTGATTTTTTCCTCCCCTCCTTTATTATTTATGTTCCTTATTAGAAGTTTAAGCTTGGTTACTCTTTCCAGTGAAGACAACAGCATGTCTTTCTTCATTAAATAAAAGATTATAGCCACATACTTTAAAATACCCCTCAACCTTGGAGCAATGCATTTACTTCATCAATTCTATGTGCACCATGGAAACAGCTGGTTGGTGGGTTATTTAAGGTAAGTGAAATAAATCCAATGTAATAATTATCTTTTCATAAAAGAACAGTTAACCTTAAAAAAAATATCTTTACTTTCATGAACTATCTATTTAATCACTGATCTTCAAGGTACCAAGAAATTCCATCCTATAACCAGTTCAAATGTAGTTATGATGCAATAAACTCCAGACAATTTAGATCTGGGGAAAAAACCCCTTTCAACTGACTTATTAACAGACAAGCATAAGAAGAGGAAGGTCACTGGAGAAGGCCACATCAGAAGCACATTTGGAATAAAATGTCCCACTGCAGCAGGACACTGCCATGCCCTCAGCACCCCATCCTGCTGATACCACTTCTCAAGAAACCCACTAACACTTCTGGACTGACCCTTTGGTTAAAAGTAACATGAAGGGCATCATAAACGGGCTGTGCACCTGGCTGAGCACCAAACTCAGCACATCAGAGAGAACTTGCCCAGCCCCTTCCAAACACAGTGAGTTCCACGAGCATCCCTGGAGCAGTGCAAAGCCTCACTCTGAGGCAGAACTAGCCAGGATGTCCTGGAAGTAACAGTTAAAAAAAAAAAAAAAAAAAAAGACTTAGATCTTTATGTATAAAGACATAAAGCCACATTGTGCTGAGAGGTTTTTTTCCTTGGGAACTCTTCTAACCCTGCTGCAGTCCCTTTCTTCGGATGCCTGAGGGCAAGGTCAACTGAATTTCTCACTTCTAAACTTCCGAGGGCCAAAGGTGCCTGAATTCAAACTGATAATACCAGCAAAAGACAAAATGTCCCTACAGAGACATTAAATATTTGAGGCCAAATCTTGCTGTAGGGAAAGGACAAATGGATTCCAGAACTGCCACCTGGATGGCAGGATCGTGCTCGAGGACCGCGACTCCTCCCTGCCTGCAGGGCAGGTCTGTTGTTAATGTGGGTGTGAGCAGGGCAGTGCCAGCGTTCCCGTGGGCAGCACTGCTGCCAGCATGCTTTGGGTGCCACACCAAGGTGTGCCCAGCTCAGCACTGCACCCCGGGGAGCCTCAGTTCCCCCCCAGTGTTAGAGGAGAAGCAGCAGCAGGATCCTCGGTCTGTGCACACTCACACACGCAGGGCAGGCACAAACCAGGTACCTTGGAGCGGAAGGAAGACAGGGCAATCTGCCTGGCTAACTTCAGGGCTTCTATCCTCATTGCAGCAAACTCTAACTCCTCCTGGCGGGGGGGTTTGGTTGGGAGCAACCCACGGGAAAGAAAACGGATTAAGGACAAGGCAAAAATGTTTAACGTATTAAAAAAATGGAGCGTTGTATTTTAGCGCTTATCCCCGGCAATTCCTGGGTGACAACCACACCCCAAATTCCTTGCACTGATAGTACAAAACTCCAGGAGTGGGTTAGTTTTGAGGTAGCTGCATAGAGAAATAATTTTTATTAGGTTATCAGTATGAACAATGCTTTTTATCAAGTAAATGTTTTCTGAAGTTAAAGCTGTTTTTTCACATTTTTCCCTTGGTTTCCATTTCATGCGAATTTATGCCAGCTGATGGTCTCAGTTCAACCTTTGCTGTTTTAAAATGTCACTAAAATTGTCTAGAAAACCTGTCCTGACATACAAGAACTGGTCTGAAGATCAACTTGCTTCTCCTAGAAGAAGCCGTGCCAAATTCTGCATTACAGATGATTAGAAAAACAAAGCCTGATTTTCACTTCAGCAGAATTAGGTCCCAAATCTCAAAAAAATAAATCTGTGCATACAGATATCCTAAAGCCAGGTATCAAGTCAACTCTCTATCTGTCAAGTCCTGTGTTCAAGCTTAAAAAATTTTGCCTTATAAAGATTTCTGCAAAACACAGGTACAGGATAGTTGTTGAAGAAATGTAAGTTTATGTATTATATACATGTATTATTATGTATTATATCCAGTTAAATGAAAATATCTCTGTTCCTTAAGTTCTTGAAAGGCCAAAGTTGCTTTGGAAAGAAGGAAATAACTATTTTAATTCTTTTCCACTTCCCTTCCAAGCCTCCCCCCACCCCTTTCAGATGAGGCAAAGCATTGCTCTACCTGTGCACAGACAAACATAAAGAAAAGTGATATTTATAATTCTGCTACAAACCTGAAGTTTCTGAGCAAATACTGGGGGGTTCTTTTCTGCTAAGTCAGGATCTAGATATTCAGGTTGATCACATATTGAGGTTTTCTTAGATATCCTATTGAGAAGAGCATCAGCAGAGACAAAGGAGTCTTCAGGAGATGTCTGAAGGGTAAGGAGGATATAGAATGAGCAACAGAGATTCTGCCAAAGCAGTTCAGATCAAAAAAATCTTTGATTTCTAGTAATTTTGTGCCTACTGAAAACCATGTTCTAATACACAATTCACAGGCGTGACAGACAAACACCAAGAGCCATTATTCCTAATTTAAAAGCAGAGTAAATTTTCCGAGACTAACACAAAACAAGTAACATCAGGGCCTCTCAAACCATGGACAGCCCACCCTCGACACTTCTGCAGTAGTTTTCAAACAGTGACTACAGGTTCTGTTCATGCAATAGTTTATATTCAGTTCAGGCACCTCTAAGGCACTCCAAAAGCTTTGGGGGGCACCAAAACCGAGGGGAACCTCAGCAAGACTCTTTCTGAAGTCTTAAAGTCTTTTGCTGCTTGCTGGGGATAAACTAAGTTATGTTCACAATTTTAACGTTACCAGGACAAAGACACAATATCAGGGTGGAAGAATTAGAATGACACAAAGAAGACCACTGGGATTTGAGTTCTCAAGACTTCCTGCGGTGAGAAAAGTATTCAAACTCTCAAAAAAGTCTTCTGTGAGATGGTAGCAAAAGCCACATTAATATAAATTAAAATTTACTATTAAAGTGATCTGTAGCTTTTTTTGACTCCTCAGTAAATGTACTGTCACACAGTTTAGCATTTCTAGTCCTGTTGGCATTTGTGAAACAAGTTTACCTGGAAAAGTGGAGGCCTCATGAATCTGAGAACCAATGCTCCTAAGTCTATAATGCAGCACAGGTTGAAAGCAAGGAAGGGCTCACCACTGATTCAAATGCTAACCAGGGAAGACACTGAAATAAAAGTGTCTTAACTGGAAGCTGGAATGAGTTCTAATGATCAAGAAAGTGAATTTTGTATTATCAGCATCAGGGGAAAACAATATCCTTAACAGTTTCAAGGAAAACATGAAAGGACATCTGTTCTTTAACAAAAAAAGTTGAAATTTCACAGTACACATAATGGAACAAACCATGTCTCTGTGTTTACATCAACCCCCATATTTTATATATAAAATTTTTTTTCAAATATTGTGTTGAAGCACAGTGTAAAAAGGCCTGTGTGAGAGAAAAGGCACTTCAAAGTATCAACTTGGAATAAGTTACCACAAAAACGTGTTAAGGTATGGTAATAATTAAAAAATTCCTCTGAATTCCATCAGTTCCATCAACCCACCTCCCTCATTTGGGTCCTTGCTGCTACCAAGATCTTTAAGTGTCAGGCTGAGTTTCACTCTACAGTCAAGATCCACCTGTGCTACCTCTCACATGATGTGGGAAATCTCTGCAGGAAAATGATTCCCAAACTCTTATCATAAATGACTTACTATTTCAATAGCCTCTGGAGTTGGCCCCAGAGTCATGGGTTCTAGGTCCTTCTGCTTGGACTTGTCAGCTGACTGCAAGTGAGCCTCTTGGCTGGCAGCAAGGACTCGGGAAGCTGGGTGTTGGATTTTCATTCCAGAGGGTTGCTGGGCTTCAGGGTCTTCAAAACTTGACCTGGAAAAAGATTGGGCACATGTTTTCTGGGTGGAGCACAAGGCCTTTACAATTCTGCTTCTGGTAACAGCTAAGCAAGTCCCCTTCATCACTTCCATGTGTATGTATATGTGTGTATATACATATATACATATATATATATATATATATACAAGAACAAGATGTCCTCAACAAGCAAAATTACTGGAAGCAAACACAGCCCCCACATCCTGTTCTTGTGAATGGGAGTCCTTGTTCAGAAAGTGTATCCAGGAAAAGCCAAGTGAAAAAACTGCAATTAGGAGATTTCTAGGTTAATATGAAAATGAACTCAGAATCTGAGAAAAACTGTAAGTAGGAAGGCACTGTAAGTAGAAGTCCAGTGAAACAGTTGCCACTGTGACTTTATTTAGTAACATATGAAGGAGAAATGTACGTCCTTATTCACGTCCTTATTCCTCCCCATTGGAAAACTTCTGTGTCTTTGCCCTCTATCATATGTGTACACAGATGGGAATCTATTTTTAAACAAACAACTTGGCAACACGGAGGCAGAGGGGAGAGGAAGAACGGCCTGTGTACGTGCTCTGATGGCAACCCACTTGCCTGACCCCCTTTCCCACCGCTGACTTTGCTCCCACAGTCACCTACCCTGAGCACGGAGTTGTGGAATCAGACAGTCTGAGGGGAGGTGATTTGACTGGGCTCTCCTGCTGTGCATCAAACATTAGGTATAAAGATTGTTTCTTCGGGGTACTGTCATCCTGCTGGCAGCAGCAAAAGAGAAAACTCATTAAGCAACTCAACCGTTCCCCATTAAAGCTAATTCAGGTCACTGAAACCTTAAATGACCAAATGACTTGACAGAAAACTAATAACATAGGACTGTAGTGCTGATACTGAGATGATCCCTTTCAGGAAGAAACCATTAAAAGAACAAAGAGCCGTTACACAGAGTGAGCTGAACAGCTCTCTCTTTGTAATGCCTCCTCTTCTCCCACTTTGGGGTTAATCAGATTTCTAGTCCTGTCAGGCAGGAGGCATCCCCTGGCTGAGAGTGTTACTGAAATATTCATTGAAAATTCTCATTGGTTTAAGCACCTGACATACATGCCTGATTTTTCTAACTACCCCACTGGATATGCCCTCATGGGACCCAGTCCAGCTATCAACCCCATGGATTACAAAGAAGCAAGGCAAAACAACTGGTGATATATAGTACTGCATTCCATACTTCACAGTAATTCTGTATTCTCTCCTGATTCCCTCCAGCTTCTTTAAAGTTTTACTCCCAGTTGCTTAAAATAGCTGGTGTAGACAGCTCTGTGCTCTGCACTGCTGGAAATAGTGATGTGCTTTTAATCTGCAGAAAGAACTACTATGATGCCAGCCTAAGAATTAAACAATAAAATGGAACAAGCTTTGCAGGACAACAAAGCACATGCAATTTACTCCAGTTATGCCAATTTAAAGGAACTGGTTTTGCAAATCTGCTGCAGGCACATTATAATTAATTCAAGGGGTAGTGAGGCTGATGGCATTATCAGGATAGTATATTATGACAAGGGAATGCAAATGAGAACTTACAGGCACAGAGGAGCCTATTTTCTCCATATATTCTATTTCATATGAGTTGCCATATTCCAATTCTGCAACAGAAACAAGAAAAAGAGGTGTTAAACACAGACCATGGCAAGATTGTTGCAGAAATAAATGAGATCTCATTTACAAGGGCCACTCCCACCCTCCTCAATCCTTTCCTGTAACATATTAAAAGTAGAATATACAGAAAGAAAGTGTGGAAGGTGCACTGATATTCACTGATTTTCAACAGTGAACATAGGACACATTTCAGGCAAATCAGCTTGCCTGAAAAAAATTTCAGCTTTATCTATTTGCCCCAGGGGCCAGGATATTAAGGAAGTTTCAGTGCAATTTCAGAGCACAGACAACTTTCCTCTATCATGTTGTCTCATCACAGAAAACACACTTTTCAATAATTGACACTGCTGATACCAGTTTCCTTTAGAAAAAAATGTTTCAACAGCTGTTGAGAAATGAATTAATTTCCATATCCTAATGTTTATCACACAATTCTTAATTAAGAATAACTACTGTGTTATCACTCAAGAAAAACATACCTAAAGTAACCTTGAATACTCATTGACCGGGATGAGACACCAGCCTGGCTTACTGGGCTTTTTTCACACTTTAATTTCAGAGAAAAAGGGAATCTAAGGCAGGAAGATTTACAAAGAACTCTAAATCTACAATCTAATAAAAATGCAAATCTCAAATGCTTCTCTACTTCTAATCTGCCAATTATCCTGGAGGGAATAACCAGCATTTCTTTCACTCCATGGTCACGCAGTAGCTGAAACAGAAGCAGGCAGATCTAACACAGGAAAAGAGAAAAGAGAACATACCTTCCTGCACCCAAACAAAAGCAAAGACTTTGTTCAATGACAACTTAATTTAAGAATTAAAGACATAATTAATTTGTCCTAATGCTGTCCTTTATTCCATTTCCATGAGTTAATGCAATAAACCACTTGCATCATTTAATTTCCATTATAAATAAATTCTAAGGAATGCCACAGTAGCATTTACATTATGATAAAATCACGTGTTAAATCCTTCTAGATTTGGGCAGCTTTTGAAAAGTAGGGCTTGCATTAGGGAGATAATAACCACCATTAAAATGTTTGATATTTAAAAACAAACCAACTCTAAAGATAATCTCTTGTCAGTTTTGTTAAAAAAAAAAAAGCTTTCAAAAGGTGCAATGTGAGTTTAAAATACTCAAATTTGTTTTTATAATAAAAAGCACTGTAGAGCACAGGGACTGTGATTCCACAAATCATGTATTTTTGTCAAACAACCACTGAAGAGGAACAGCCACAAACTCTCAGCACCTGACATGTGGGGGAGATGAACAGTAAAACTTGTAAGTGAAGAGAAAACTGTAAGAGCAGGCCCCTCATGTTTAAATTCCTAGCACATTATGTTTTTAGTGGTAGCAGGCAAGATGGACAACTTCCTGGTACCAGATACCAGGAGCATCGTTTCTCACTCCCTTTTCTTCCCAGTGAAAGCAAAACCAGAACTGAACCCATGGGATTGAAACCCCCACCCAGACAGGGAGCTGCAGAAAACCTGAAATCCCAGGGAACAGCAGCCAGTGCTTAGAAACTGCCTGTCTGTACATCATTTATCTACCCACAGCTTGGTGAGGTGCAGCAGGAACGTTTTGTGGAGCAGTTTTACACCCCCAGAGAGCAATCCCTGAGGGAGCATCCGAGCAGGCTCCCGGGCAGGACACGTTCCAGCACTGTCCTCTGCTGGCACAGCCACCAGAGATCCTCCACCTGCCTGCAGCACTGGCAGCAGCTGTGCAATCCCAAACTGACTGCTGGGACAACACTTATTTACCTTTACTGTTTAAAAAAAAAAAAAAAAAAAAAAGCAGGACACAGATAGAAGCAGATCAACTAGAAACAAAAGGAATAACATGGCTGGCTAAACGCAGTTTGTTCCGTCTCGTTGCTCCGAGAAGTTTCTGGCATAATTGCTCTCTCTCCTTTCCTAAGTATCTTCTCTAAGGCATCATCCCCCCTCCAAAATCTTAGGCTCTGGTTATCTCTATACATTCAAAATCACAAATGCCCAGGATATCCCATAAAGCAAGATAATTATCTATAATTATCTGTAATTATCTTCTATAAATATGTACAACAGACTTACTAAATGGTGTCCTCCAACTCCTCCTACAAATAGCTTCAGGATTATATCAGAATTTTCTGCTAATAATTATGCCTCATTTCTGGTCTGTGCAACAGGAAAATGGCAGCAGTTATGAGCAGCTCATGAAAGAGATGAGAGCTGGATGCACTGGCTGGCTCAGGAGTTGGGTTGTATCTGTACAAAAGCCGTGTTAGGTTACAGGGTAACACTCATACTGGTGTCTGGGAGGGGTAAAAACATTCCCAGTGAGAAACAGCCCTCAAATTCCTCAAAAATTGCTCAACCCTGCATTAGCAAGACTGTCAAGGGGAAAAAAATTATTATTTTTCAAAGATCTGAAAAGCAGCAGCATTGTTGATTATAACGAGCGTGTAATCTGAAACTCCGACTATACCATGCAGCACACATGAGACAAGACAATTAGCATTTAATTAGGAGATTTGCTCACTTTCTTCTACCCACTCTGAAAGCTAAAATGATTGCCTTTGAGTATCTCTCACTATTCTTTTGTTCCATTTCCTGCCATATAGTTTCCATTTCCCTGGATTTATGGGGCTTATTTCTGAACAGCATTTATTTTTTAAAATCCAAATAAACTGGAGATGATGTCTAAAATTTATAATTTGACAACCAAGTCAAATGGATTTATCCAGACTGAAATACTTATCTGTCCAGGAGACCCAACAGATTTCCAAAAAGCCCAGGGCACACAAACACAGAAGCACGTGCATATGAACCATTAAAAGCACTGTGATTATTTCTGCCTTTTGATGTCAAATGCTTTGACCTAAAAGCTTATCAATTCTTAATTAGGCAAAAACTCAGACCCAGTTCAAAACAGCATAAAGTAGCTTTAATGGTAGGCTGGGACACAGACTGAAAGGTTGGGGAGAAAAAATGAATTCTGATCAAGAAGAAGAAGTTTGGGCCAAGTTAAACTCAAACATTCTTCCCACCCACAAAGTTGAAAACCTGCCTTTGGAGCAGCTGTTGCAAAGCAGTATTCCCTCTGCTAACTCCAAGGAAGGCCACACACAAACTTCCTTAATTCTGTCTCTTCCACATTTCACAGACTTGGAATGACAGTTCTCTAAACAGAAACTTCCAGCTTTAGCTCACAACTGCTTGTTGGAAAGGATAAGAGCAGAAACATTAACAGGCTGATCCAGTTGGTGAATTTTATCTGGCACATCAAAGATAACTATCTTGCACGGGGATATCCTGGACATTTTAATGCATAAAGATACCTGGATCCCAGGAAGCTGGAGGAGAGGTGGCATGTTAAGGGTCTTAATGCAATGCACAAAATTTGAGCAGAATTTTAACCTGGGACCTTCTCCCATTCAGGTTAGAGGAAGAGGCTCAGGCAGAATCAGTAGTTCAATGACTCTGGACCCAAGAGATTCAAGAGACCCTGAGAGCAGTCTCAGCCCCCAATCTCCTGTGCAGGCACCAAGAGAACAGGTCACACACACAGAAGAGCAGAGCTCATCTACAGTTAATCACACTGAGGAAGCAAAAACCTCTCTCTGAAGGTCCCTTTCATTGTCCTTTAAGCAGATCCTTTTCCTTTTCTTGAAAACCGAAGGTCAGACTATTGGGGTCTTCAATTCAGCTCCCCATAACTGCCACATTCCCCTAAATGGTCCAGAGAGCATTAGGGTTCCTAAATAATAGTTTTCATTCAGCAAAGTAAACCCCTCTCTCAGTAAGTATCACACTGGCTGGAGCAGACAGTCCTTTGGAACACGTACCCTCTGTAGGAGAGCTGAACTTGGTCTCATTGACAAAGGTGGACAGGTCAGAGGGTTGTGGGTAATCCTGTTTATCCGTGTTCAGGTCCACAGTCATGCAGGTCCATTTCTGGCCCGTCACTGAAGATGCCAGTTTCTCCTCATCCGTCGCGTGAACCACCGTGGAGATGACGGGAGGACTTTCTGGAGTTGGCAGTGGAGTGGGATCCTGCAGAAAACCAGCGCCAATTAATTCTCTAATCTTTGCTTAGCACATTGAACAGCTAAACCTCTGAATTCCTCTGCACCACCAGAGCCATCTTTTTAATTCCGTAATCTTGGCTGCTGCCTCTGTATAAAATACTTAGCAAAAAATACTAACTCTACCAGCAGCAAGTTTTCCCAGTACAACTAAACTCTTTGATGATAAACACTTGCATTGCAAAGCTGCTTTGATAACGGGGAAGAAAGAAAATCCAGAGCTCTTTAAATCTGTTAGGCACTTGACACAAGTGGCACACGTCACCCTTGACTGAAGTCTCTGACTTTTTAGGCTTCCCCCACAGGAGCAAACCTTCCCAGGACTGCGGGGTCACGAACCCTTTCCCCTTTCTTCACTTTCTACACTGTCAAGCAGCACAAATAAAAAGGGCAGGAGGGATAACAGGAAGAGGAACAGCAGCGTGGAAGGAGCTGTGCCACATCAAAGCAGTACGGCCTTTGTAGGTAGAACAGCTTTTGTTAACTCCTCTTCCAAGGAAACCACCTGCCAGCAGTTTACAACGTGGAATCAAACCATCCAAGCACATGTTCCTGGTAGATCAGCCCACTTGGTTTATTTCCATTTCCCTTCCAGCCCATCAATTTGATGCATTTAGTTTCTTGCATTCTAATCTAAAAATTCCAGGGTGGATAGCGATGCCTGGTTTTTCAGACAACTGACTGAAGGTATTTATTCATATTCTTGCTCCATCATAAGACAAGACTTTCTAAATTACATTTATTAATACTCTGACTGGAATTCCCAGAGCAAACACCAGACCTGGTGTATGTTGTATACACACTTCTAGAGACCAAAAGGTTAATACCTTGTGGCTATGGCCCAGTGTGCTATACTTGGGACCCAATATGCATATATGCTCTACAAAAATCTCCTTTGTTATTAAATGTACAATTCTACAACTAAATAAATCAAATTTGCCCCATCAAGAACACAAATTACATGCACCAGAATAAGGCAGCACTTTACCTGAGAAGGAGGATCTGATAGTGGGGATCTTTTTGGTGACTTTTTCACCCTAAATGTATCACTGAAAATGAAGTTAACACAGTTAATATGGTAATACCAGCAAGAAACAGGTCATTTCATACTTAGCAAGAGACAGCCACAGACAGTGCAACCTCTGTAAGCCCTTCTGCATTAAAATCCCATCCACTAGGCAGCAGCACCACAGAGAAACATGCCATGGGTACAGATTCTTGTCATGCACTTGGAACAGGCCTCGATTCCCAAAAGCTGAGAACAGCAGGACTGCCATATTTTTCATGCTAACTACCGACACTTTTACAGAACAGGGTTACTGCTCAGTCACAATTCAAATCCCTGCTCCATCACAGGCACCCTCAGTGGCCTCAAGGAAATTATTTAGCTTCTGTCTCCCAAGTGAAAATTAGGTCTAACCCACATCTTTACCTGAGAGTCAAAACTGTGATAAATTTGGGCAGTAAGTTCCAGTGACCCCAAAAATCATTAAGAAAGAAACTGTTACGCTTTGGATGAACTACACAAAGCCATCTGAGGCAGATGCTGCTCCCAAGATGCCAGAACAAAGCTCTGTCATTACAAAATGGGCACAACAGACCCTTTTTTAAACAAATCCAACAAGAAATATGGCAATTCTGCTTCCAGTTCCCCTGACAGCTCCCAGTGCAGACTGAGAGCATGGACACTGTAACCCTTCAATATCCCACAGGTTTCAATCAGGCAAAAGGAAAGAAGAACATAAATTCCGTCATCAGGGTGTATATTTACAGACGTTGCCTTTGTGTTTATTTACAATTGGTTAAAAAAATATTTTCTAACTAGGAATAAACCAATTATCTACCTGCTCTCTTGATGCATACTGCCAGAGTTATTAAAAAAAACATTCATGTTACTAACTAGAAGAGGGAGAAAAACACCACAGCAAACTCACTGATAAAGACTTTGTATTTGAACTGAGATGCAGTGGCAAAAGTTGCTGCCCATCAGCTCATCCCTGATCAATGCTGGCCAGACCGACACCAGAAATTGTAATGGTGGGTTTCAATCAGTAAAGGGTAAATCAATACCACATCTAGAGGGGAAAATAAATTGGACAGCTGAATATTGGTGTGTTCAGTGCCACTAATTATCCAGATATGATCCTAGAAGTAATTAGGAGAACTTCTTCCTTTAAGAAGGAGAAGCAGTTTATGCAGTATTTACAAAGGACTGATTGTACAACGTTGTTCAATGTCACAAATAAAATTTTCATATTTTAGCTCAAAGATACAGAATCTCTGCATTTTTAAATGAGGATCTTTGATAGGCAAACACATAGTGAGGCAATAGATTCCTTAAACTCATTCACAGCCAGGCATCTCACTTAAAATAGCTCTCACGTGTACCAGGGAAGTGAAATCGTTAACATAAAAGCTTCATGCTGAATAATAACTGATCATGCTGTAAAATAAATAAGTAAAATTAAAAAGCCCATAAATCAAAAGAGGAAATTTGAAATGTTAGCTTAGAATTACTTACAACAGAGAACATACAGACATCACATCTTCTACCATCCTAAGACAAATAAGACAAAGAAAAGAGAGACAGACAGAAGGAACTGACAAAAAAGATTAACCTACAAATACTCTGTTAATGTTAATGTGTTAAGGCAGTCTGATCATGCATATTTTCTACCTGTATAATCTTAACCCTTACTTCTTATTGTGAAATACATCAGGAGAAAAATAAAATACTCGTCAAGTCCTTCAGTGTTTTCAAGTTCAATGTTATACTTTTGACACGCTTTCACCTTACCAAACACATTTTTCAAAGCTGACACCTTCAAGTTAAGTTCCTCTCAACACACTAACCTTGCCTTCCCTGAAGGAGGCCACCTGCTTGCTCTTCAAAGCATGGTGTTTGTTATTACAGGAGATGTAAAACTGTTCTTGAATGGCAGCTAAGCTTAAGGAAAGAGCCATTCCAGGTTTTGTTCACGTTTGCTGATGTGTTACGACAGCACAAGAGCTCCTTGACCATTTCAAATCATTTACCCAGGTCAGGAGAGAAAATGACATTTCTTTAAATCTCATCTATTTTGCCTCTGCAGGAAACCTAACTTGGTGATCTGACACAACCAACCCATTTCCCCCAAACCAGAACCCAACCTTGCCAAACAGTTTAGGCTGAGAAAAGTCTTCATCTGCTTATAAGTTTGGCAGCTCCTGCTTGTCTCTTCTCATGTGACAGTCGGCACCTTCCATTTCTAAACAGCCTCCAACCCTCCAGCAGCTCCCAGAGCAATGCCCACACAAGCCATGCCTGGGCAAAACACTTCCTCTTACTCATCACTATCAGCTGGCACTGGGGAGGCATCAGCTGCTCTTTGCTCAGCATCACCTGAGCAATGTGATTATCTCAGAGCAGCTCAGCACTTGGGTAGATGGCCAGAGAGCAATTTGGGTTGAGCTGACATCTCTCCTAAAAACCTCAGTATTTCACACGGGGGTCAATGCTTAGACTGCTGCAGGTTTCACTCAAGAATAAAAATGGGTTGTTTTTATTGATTTAATGTGGGTAAGACTGAGCACATGGTTCAGATTCAAAGTAGTACAAGCTTAGCAAGAACTGAAACTCATGCCTGGCTCTACCTCTCAGAGGTCTAATCTAGGAATCACCTTTCACACAAGGAACACATTTTCAAACTGCCCAATAGGATTTGATTTCTGCACCTTTCAACAGTGCTAATGAAAACCTGTGACTCGGCAAAATCACCTATTAATTAGGTGTTAGAAGTCCAGGAATACCAAAGTATCATTTCCTAATTCAAACCCCCTCATTTGTGCCCCTTGGAGCTGAAACATTTTGCATTCTTTTCTCTCCCTGTCCCACCATGGACTATTGCCAAGGAGGATCCTACATCCCATCTCCCTACCCAGCCAGAGCTTCTCTTGCACTGGATGCCAAGGAAGACTCATGCTGAGGGCTTTTTCATGGAGAAGAGGGACCAGAGGGGCAGAGGCAAACAAAGCCACTGCTTTTGCTGGCATCCCCCAAGCAGCTTTAGGCTCATTTTCTTCTAGAAAGCACCATAGCTGCAGGCTGCACTATTAATATGCAGAGTCTCTTCTTTGTAAAAAAAAAAAAAAAAAAGAAAAACACTTGCAAAAGTAGGTTACGGGGCTGCAGTGAGCAGAGACACAACACAGGGACAAGCAAGGGCTGGGAATTCCTGCAGCCCTCCTGAACTTGTGAGCCCTGTGCTGGGGAAGCTTCTCCACCATGATAAAGACCAGCAGTGAACTTTTGTGACTGTAGGACAGGGCATTCTCATGATGGATTTTCCCAAGGATGAATGTGGTTTGGAAAACTCTCTGTAAACTCATTTTGCCCCTAAATTAACATTGGAATTCATTCTAATATTCGAAGCAGATGGGTGAACTCAAGAGGCCCACGCTTGGGGTCTATCAGCTCCAGCTACTGAAAGACACAAGAAGACTCTGTCTGGCTGCAAGTATCAAACTTAAGGATCTGTTGATATCAAAATTCCCCTCCTTCCCTCTGCATTTCTCCAGTACAAATCAAATAGTTCTCCTTTTGCTGTCAGTCTTTGAAGTCTTCTTGATTTGGACCAAATCAGTTTTGACTACAGAGTTGGAAAACAAGCTAGCTTAGCATGGATCTTAATTCCCACCTAAATTACCGCTAAATTTCAGGTAAACCTCAATATGCGCAATATGAAATTTGCCACTGTCGTATTATTTCACATCCCATTCTCAAACCCAATTATTCATAGAACAGTCTTCACTGGTGTGAAACTTCGATCAACTTAAACAGCATCACGTTCCCAAGATGAGGTCACAGAAAATTTGGTACGAAACTGATAAAATTACAACTTAATCAGGTTCAAAAAAACTTTGGAAGCATCAAACTATTGACACAACAGGTCGAGGGAGAGCAGGCAGGTACAGCCCCCAGCTGTGGCTACCAACACTCAGCTCTCCAAAGACGAACCACGTGCTAAGGGGTGGGAATGTGCTGCCTCTGTTCTAGAAACATCTCTGCCCTTTAACTTACGTTTTCAGTGGCGTCTTCTTCTTTTTCGCAGGTTTGTTCAGGCTGTCTCCTTCTGTCCCGTTTGTTTCGTTGGCACTGGCTGGTATCTCAAAGGAAGCCGGAGATTTGGAGGGCGAGCTGGCTATCTTAGGAGAAGACTTGAAAGGGTCGATGGAGTCCTCACACATGTCTGGCTCAAAACTGTACGTTTGCTGAGGCAGTTTGGGCGACTCTTGCATTTTTGTACTAGATGAGAAGGGGTTAAAATTGGGATCGTCCCACTTGTCAATGTCAAAAGTGTAAGAGCCTTTCGTGATGGGGATTTCGTTTGGATCAGTGGGGGACTTGGTCGGAGTGGTGGGAGCATTGTCCAGCTTCTCCACCGGTTTTTTAGTCTTTGGCCTCCGCAGCGGCATTTTAGCACCTGGCTTTTTACCCGCTTTTTTGGGAGGGGCGGGGCTCTCCTGCTGGTCTTCGCTCACCCCCTTCTCTTCAGAATAGTCGAACTCCAGCCTCACTGCAACGCCTTTGACCGGAGGGTCCTCCTGTCCCCCCGTGTCCGGCGGAGTCACCTCCCCAACCTCCGGTGCCGTTGTAAGAGGTAGCGTTTTCTTGCTGGCAGGGGGGGAGTTCTGCACTTTGCTGCCTCCACTGCTAAATGCACTAATCCCTTCAAAACGGTCAG
The DNA here is from genome assembly GCF_022539395.1 of Myiozetetes cayanensis. Classification (NCBI taxonomy): domain Eukaryota; kingdom Metazoa; phylum Chordata; class Aves; order Passeriformes; family Tyrannidae; genus Myiozetetes; species Myiozetetes cayanensis. Next base: position 2,483,098 of record NW_026086605.1, on the reverse strand, counting down.
GATCCAAAGAGGAGTCAGATCCTTCAGGCACAGGTGGGGCCTCCTCTCTCTCAGCAGAGATTTTGGAAGGTTCGGTACATTCGGGCTTCACCGGCTCAGCCTTGCCCTCAGATGCTCCTCTCTCCTCACCCGGGGCACAAGCTGCTTGGCCGAGCTCAGAAGGTTCTTGTGGTGTTTCCTTCACCAGTGGAGCATCCAGAGGTTTTTTGGCTGGCTGCTTCTTTTTTAAGGAAGCTGGTCTGGGTTTTTTTGTTCTCTTAAGGGTACTGGAAGCACTGCTTGAACCGGTACCGTACACATCTGCTGACGGCGCTAGCGTCTCGCTGTTGCCGAGGTAAGACGCTCCATCAAAATCACTGGCTTGCAAGCTGAGGGATCGAGACAGCGTGGATTTGGAAACTGGGACCGAATCAGTAGATTTTCGTCGCACATTTGCTTTGGGGTCGCGGCTCTTGGGCTCTGCAGAGCTGGGTCCTAAGGCATGGAGAGAATCGACCAACTCGATGTTATCAAAGTCCAAGTTGTAAGTCCCGCTGCTGGCTATGGGCTTGTCCTCGTCGAAGACGGTGGAAAAAGAATGGCAAGGGGGACGGAAAGGGCTTTCCTGAACGGGTTCACTGTGTGACACATCGGTTATGGGTTCAGCTTCTGAGCATAATCCTGTGGGAATAGTCAGAAAACTCCGTGAACTTTAAACACGCTTTTAAAACGGGGGCGTAGTGAGTTGGACTTATAATCTAATATAGTAAATGTACAGCGCTTGTTTGGATTACTAAAAAGTCATTAAAACCAAACAAATGGACTGAGTAATGATTTAAGGACATATAAACCAAAGTGACATTTCCAATAAATGAACTAGATTAAGGGAAAAAACAGAACTGTTCTGCCCAGAAAAGGATTCAAGGCAAGCTTCACAAAAAGACAAAATATGTATTTTACAATAGCCCCTAAAGCATCTCTTCTAAACTATCATTTAAAGAGAGGGATATTACTGTAACATGCTATATATTCCAAATACCTGGAAAACTGCACACCAAGCACATTAATCCCATTTTCTACTATTATAAAGAGTTCACACCACTATGTCAGAGCTCTTAGGCTGTAAGTTTGCTGTAAATTGACTGGTGCTTCAGTAATTACATGTTGACCTCAAGTTTTGTTTCCCATATGCTATTTTTACCAATTTTCCCAGAAGAAAATGGCTTCCTCTCCACAACCCATCAATGCTGCTCCTCTATTTGCCCCAAGCAGTCAATACACTCTACTTTGACCTCATACTTAGAAGTTTATAATGAGAGATGAATCACTGAGAACTTAATATGAAATAAATTATGGTAAAGATAAAAAAAACAGTCAGTTAGAGAACTCTACAAATATTTTCAGCTGAAAAATTTTCTTTTAAAAAGATCACTAGATACTCCCTACAGATTATTTAAAACAGATTTTTCCAAGTGTAGTTCTCACTAGTTGATGAAAAGAAAATTTTGTAGAGAGATTTATATGCTAGAAGTGTTCATCCAAACAGCTTTTCATTGTAATTAAAGATCTTCTTACTGAATGGAATCCTAAAATGATTCATAAAAGTCTCTTCACTTGGGGTATAACAACTCTACTGGCAAAGCAGAATAAGATAGAAAATCAAAAAAAAAATAGAAAATATATAGGTAGGAAAGGATTAAGAGGATGGTCCTTACTGCCTTCCAGCTCATTAGGTTGATTATTCAAACGTTTTACAAACCCTGAACACGGTTTGCTCCTGCTGTCATTGCACTGCCGCTGGTGTGAATGTAACACGGTCACCTCTGGCCGTGTGTCTCTGTGGCATCTCTGCTCAGCTCACAGCTCAGCCGGGCTAAACCAGCTGCTCAGAGCTCTCACTGAGCACCAAGATGCCCTCACGTTTCCTACTGAAGCAACACAGCATTCTTCATGTTGTCATTTTTTTTGTAATTATGCAATTATGCAGGAAAACAGTCCAACAAAAATGAATGCTTTGCTCGGCCCTAAATGATTCCAGAGACATTTCTACACTTCTTTGTCATTCCAATCCTGACATGTTTTGCAAAATAACTCCCATTTTGCCCAGCCACATTCATTAACACTGTTCATAAAAGCAATATGAGCAACCAATTATTACTTTTAGTGAGAAGCTATGACTGGATTAAGAACAGAAAAATAAAATTTCCTTTGTTTCAGAAGGTAATTTCAGAAGAAATTGTATGTCTGCACAGAGACTGCAAGAATTATTATTTATGGGTGTAGAGGACAGAAAGGATTTAAGGGAATTGGACACATTTCCCAAAGCAGTTCCTTAAAGTGGCACCATGTATTTCCAGAGACTGTCAAAGGAATGACAGCTACTCAGTTTCTCTGTTAGACCGGGGAAGTTCACTAAGAGACATCAATTAAAACAGTATTTTAATGTGTTTTTCTGCTAAATGAATGCTAATAATGTGGCAGTACTTCAGGACAGTTTATTTTTCTCCTTAGTCCCCACTGGGTTGGGCTCAGTCTCAGCCTGGCTGAGGCGCCATTAATTAGGCTTTGTTTGCTGGTGCTCACTTGACAGACCCATCACTTTCTGACACTGATGGGACTCCTGTTAAGGGCACTCAGAGAGTGCCATAAACCTCCAGCATCAGCCTAATCTGTCCATTTTACCCCGAAAGAAGCATGGAAGACGCTTCAGGGGAATACATCACAATAAACACTGCCAGCAGAGTACAAATGTAGGTCAGCATGAAATAAAAGCAGGATCTGAATAAGAAATCATCGGCAGTTATGCACTGCTTTCATTCCAGCCTACGTCAAAGCCCTCCACAGGGCTGGGGCCCCTGTTCAAAGCAGTACAAACATGCATTAAAACAAAATAAAATAAAATAAAGCTCTGTCCCTGCAGGACTTGGACTGTAAATAAGAGGCTGAGGTTCGGGAATCATCACGCAGAGGGAGCGTACAAGGCTTTCCAGCTACTCCAAGCATTCAGATTCGGTGTGCTCCACCGTGCAGGGCTTTCCTCTCCTTTAACTGCTCATTTCACAACTTCCTCCTAATCAAATCCTTTACTCAAGGTATGGATTTCTGCAGAGCATTGCTCGAGTCGCCACTGTGATATTTTTATTGTTTCTCTATGAAACAAGACGTGAAACTGCCTCAGAAAACATGGCTTTTGGCAGAAGGGAAATGCTGCTGTCAGACTCTCCTGGCACTGCTGGCTCAGCCCTGAATTGCTGGAGGAGAAGACACAAACAGTACTGACAGCCTTATTACTACAGAAGATAAGAAGATCACTCTTTCCTGACATTAACAGCCTATTCAGGAGCAGTGACATTTGTCCTTTTGCAACACAAAACCAAGCAAATCAGTGTTACTAGAGTACTTCATTAAAAACCACGGAAAAACAACCTCAAACCCAAAAACAACCACCAAAAACCCCCAGATGTTTTGTATCCAGGTGATGAGACCTAAAGATGAGAGCTACATGGCGTGTTTAATGCTTGGTATTTTCACCTGGCACCCGTTATGGCACAATCAAAAGTTGCTAGAAAGTCAAAGAATGTTTATCCTGAGCTGGAGGGGACCCACAGAGATCATCAAAGTCCAACTCCTGGCCCTGCACAGGACATCTCCAAGAATCTCACAGCATGCTTGAGAATGTTAATAACAAGATATTTTAAGGCTGTGTGCATTAGTAAAATAAAACAAATTCTCATTGTTAGTAAAACAAAACAAAACAAAAAAACCAACAACAACAAAAAAACCCCCACCAGAATTAAAAATTGTTTCTAGTCAACTACAGACATCTTATTTTGGACATTACAAAACACATGGCACTACAGGTGCTTGTAAAGCTTTAATGTCCCACAAGAACAGTGAGGCAGACACACACCTCAGCTAACTCAGCCTTCTTTCAGCAGGGATCTGTAAATGATCTGAACAGCAGCAAATCCCATGCATGTGCCTTGAACTGTTCACTGATGAGGACATCAAACTTTCATTAAACTGCTTTATATTGAACATGAAAGGATAGGAGGCATTTGAAGATTAGATCAGGATGGGTATCAGGATTTAGGGCTTTTACAGCCTCAGGAAAGAAATGCAGATACTCAGTGGCAGCAGTTGCTCAAGGAGCTACAGGAGTATCCAGGCAAAGGGGCTTCTTTGATGAAGTATTTCTGAAACCCCAATAAGCTGAAAATAGGCCTTAACACTGGTGAACTGCAAAACAAAATGAAACACTATTTTGAAAGGCTTAGAAACAAAATTTAGCCAGATCTAAAAAAAAAGTAAATACAGAAGAAATTAAATTCTAGTTCTGTTTTCTAGAGAAAAGCAAACAAAGGCAAACCCCTGGAAAATGCATACAGTATGCACCCACATACTCTGTTATGAGGAAATAACTCAGGAGAAAAGTACACTTTGCCGAAAGCATACAGAAATTGTAACTACCTAACATTAGAAAATTTGAAACACAGTTTATTTCAAGTCCCTGCTTGTTAGGAGAAGCCTTTGAAGTCAGAAAATCAATTCGCAGCACTTTTAAAAAGTTCTGTAAAAGTGCTTTTGTCACTTATTCTGAGAGAAAACTTTGCATATGAAGTTTCTTTTCATTTTTTTCTGTGTCAGGCTTCAAGAGGAAAACCACCAAAGAAGAATGTTTTCCACACCAAAAATTCATTTGTTTTTGTCTGGGCCATCAAGTCTCTACTGGAAAGCCTGACCTCAATTTCCCTGGCACCAGAAGGACCCAAATGTAGGTGTCCCATATCCTCATTGTTGGTCTGTAATGCACAGAGGGCTCTCCAGCTCTCACGTCTGCCCTGTGAACATAATCTGAATTCATTTATCAGCTGGGGCAGGCAGTGGGGGTAGGAGAAGAAACAGCCCTGCCCAGGCAGGAATTCCTGGCCAGCAAGAGGGTCATTTGAGAGAAAAGGCTTGGGGGACTTTCTGGTGCTTAGATGAAACAAGGAACAAGAGGTCACTGCTGTTCGAAAGCAGCTGATGAGACAAGCAACAATAATATAAAATATAACCAAAATAATGATAAAAACTAATAAATGCAAACTCAAACCCTCAAATTTGCCTCAAGAGCATAACCCACATTTCCACAATTTATTTAGGGAGGAATGGAAGGGCTTGCTGGTGGCACTTTTGGGGTTCAGGAATAGTTTCTACACATGCTCTGTTACTCCTCTCCCCCTCCAGACTTGCCCTCAGACTGACTCCCCTCCTGTGCTCTGCTGTCGATGGACAGGAGCCATGCAGCAGGTTTTACCCCACCAGGAGCTGGCACAAACCCAGGATGAGTTTAGCTCTAGTTCCCTTTCATCATATTTATTAAACCAGCATTGAAGTCGGCCTAATTAAAAACTCTCCTCTTGGCTTTCCAGCAGTGGGGTCCAGCTGCCGTCCTAACGATACCGTGCAGCACAACTGCAGCCATCTGCATAAGTAATTATTGTCAGCCAGGGATGAAATGCTCCTCTAAACACTCACTGTGCCTCCTCCTTCCACCCAAACGCGTGCTCTGTCACCAACCTCGTGCCGGAGACAAAGCCGTGGGGCTGGTGGAGCAGAAACCCAGCGGGACAGCCCTGCCTCTCCCTGTGCCAGGCTCTGCAGCTGCCCCTGCTCCCACTCCTGCTTTGCTGAAACCTGTTTATTGAGCTGTGTGGTACCATCAAGGGACTCTGCTGCAGCTCTGCCTGTGACACCCAAGGAAGGGTCTCGTTCCCTCCGTGTGCAGCTACATGAGTAACTCATGGGGTAAATAAACTGCCAGATACCCAAGTGGTTTAGGAAAGCACAAAGAGTTCAACTTTTCCCATTTCTAAACACCTAAGCTATACACTTAGTATTATTCATGCCTTCTAAAGATTTCCAAATCAAATGGGTGCTTTGTGTTGCCCTCCTACATTTGAATTTTTTCTGCATTACGCATCTTTTTGGTTTTTTTCCCCTCCAACAAATTACCCTGTTGTATAACTGCATTTTGCATAATTTTGGAACACTGAACACAGCTCTGTTACTTTGTGGTAACTTGCCTCCCATGGTCAATCTGATTTGCAACTGAAATGGTTTCACCTCTGCCATCCAGTGGCCTTCAATACAGTCCACACTGGCTATGAATAGATATATTCAGGTTTTATTTCTATTTACTTCAGAAATATCTGAGAGAAAGGAGGCAGGGGGGCCGGGATGTAAGGAGTCAAGAGTCACACGTGCCAGGGAAGCACATGTGTAATCAAGGGTTTGAAGATAATCTACTGCAGTAATTAAAGACACACTCCAATCCTGTTCAGCATATGCGTTCTTTTGTTCTCTCAGTGCTTATTTTGTGATCATTACATTGCCAAAGATTAGAAAAAGAAAACAAGATGGAGAACCAGTAACCGTTGCTACAATGAAAGGGGAACTGTAACAACAGAAAGGGAAAAGGGACAAGATGCCTGAGTATTTAATTTTTATTTTGTGGAGTCAGTTTGTTGAACGTCTTTCGAGCTGCTTATAAAACTGAATCATAAATCACGATCTTAAAGAGCATTCCTTAAAGGATAACTGCCCAGAAATGCTCTAGGGGGTTCAAGACATTTGCAAGACTTATTTGACACTTTCCTGCAGGTTTAAGTCAGAGCTGGGCAGCCTTTGTAACACACACACCAGCCTTGGACACTGCTCTGCCCAGTGCTAAACATTCCCTTCCCAGAGTGGAAAGGGAAGCTTTAAAACACTGCCTGGCAACACCAGACAACTGCAGAAGCCCAGATGATAAGGGGGCTAATGTGTACCAAGGATTGTTGGCAATGACAACCAAACATTGTTGGTAATAACACTCTGTGGGAAAGAACAGAATGTGGCTGGAGAAAGAGCCACAGGGAGTTAGGGCAGCAGTTTGCTGGGACAAACATCCTTGTTATCTCCTGGAGATAAACACAGCACGGCACAAGTGCAGGAATGAAGCCAAGCAGTGGGCATGGACTGCAGAGGGGCATCAAGACCATCAGAGACCACTGAAGTTCTCTGACCCATTTCCAGAAAAGTCCAGAAGAACAGACTGTGCATGGTAACTAATCTGCATAGAAAGCAAGAAACTCATCTCCAGGGCAGGGAAAACTTACCCATACAAAGGTCCCCCCACAAAGCCTGGGTGCAGTCCTGGACACCCCATCAGCTGGATCAGTGCTGGAGCCAGGACTCTCATTTTCTTCCTTTCTTCCTCTGTCTCTCCCTCTTTAACTCATCTCTCTCCTTCTCCTTCTACCTGTCCCTTTATCCAAAACCCACTGCCCCATTCTTACACTGGGAGGTCAGGGACTAACGTCCCAATTTCCATGCCAAGTGTGTTATCTGCCAATAAAACTTGGTGAGCTGCTGCAGACCCTCTTCCTTTCGACCAGGAGCATTTACAAATCTCAGGTGTTCCCTTCCTCTGGAGGGTGGGATGCCACAGCATCTTTCTAAAGGCAGTACAAGCGAGCTTTAGTCTGCTGGGAGTAATATTACCTTTGTGCAATTTAGCCAGGTGATCGGGATGACTTGACTTTCAGATGGGAAAAAAAGAGAGTATAATGGGGAATTTAGTCTTAGACTGTTGAGCTGTCATCTGACAGCCCAAACAAAGCTATTTTGGGCTAATAGCATGCTTTCTACTCACTCATATTCCATTACTCAATTTGGAGAACAAAGAACACTTTCCTGGGGAAAGCATTCATTTAGTTTTTAAAGACAAGTCTCCTTTTTTAAAGGTTATTTTCCCAGTATGTACCAATTTTATGTATGTATACTATACATACAGTCATACCTTCTCCCATGCTCCTGCTATAACTCTAATATCAATAGTTCTACTGTTCTAATGGGCTTTTTGATCACCTCCTGTTTCAGGTAACAACACGTTTGAAAATGACATGGTTTTTGACTGTCAAAATTGTTTTGATTTTTTGAGGTACTACATCTGCATCTCACGCTTCCTTTTTCTACTCAGCTGATTCTGTAAAGATCCTACAGAAAGAAGTTTGATTCAAAAGGAAAAAAATATGTTTTTCTAGAAAACTCCTCTTTTGTTTACCATTTTCAAATGTTATGGAGAGATTTTCCTAAACTTTGTTCCAGGTGCAACAGGGTTATATTTGTTTATTTAACCCAGCATGGATAATGCCCAGAACACACTAAATGAATATTCCAGAAGACAATTTAATGGCATCAATTCCTTGCTTATGCTTAGAAAAACACCTCCCTGCAGCTTCACCTCCCTCAGTAACCCGTTCCACCCATTACATCCTTATTACCTGTGTCTTCTAAGGGCAGCTGGGGTTTTATTTCTTGCTCTGCTATGTCTGCAACAACCACAGCTGCTGCTGCTGCTTCAGGGGCTGGCTGTGGAGGTGAAGGTGGTGCCTTGACAGGTGTAGTGGACTCCGGGGTCTCAAAGGCTTCTTCAGAGTCAGAGCTCCTGTGGAAAATCAAATGAGAGACTGGTGAGCACAGTGAAGATCCACGTTTGTAGGTCAGGCTTGGGAATGCTGGGCTTCCTGAGCTGATGGCACAGACCTCAGCTATCAGGCTGCCTCTGCATTTCCCAAAGGAGATGTTGCTGTATGGTTTACAGAGCAGAGTATCATGGCTGTGGTTTGCTCCCTATACAAGCATTTATGTCACTTGTGTTACCCAAGTGTAAAGGATCTTCTCAAGAGACTTTCACAGCTTCAAAAAACAAAACCAAAATGAAAAAATCCCCATCTAAAATAGCACCAAATTTATGTGTATGCTCTCAAGGGTGAAAGAGATGGAGATATCTGAGATGCAGCAAACCCTTGAGCATCCTGTGCTTCCCACAGAATTTCACCACAGCCCTTTTCAAACAGGCCTTGTTACACAGGGTAAGACAGCCTGTAAAATGCACAGTCCTGGTATTATCAATGGCCTTTTTGGAGCACCACATCCTCCCAAGGACACAAAAACCACAGGGACCACAATGGGTTGGTGCCAGCACAGCAAGGAAAACAGCAGCAGCACCCAAAATGGAACACCAGCTTGAAAGGCAGCAGGTCTACAAAACTATGAGTAACCTAAGCATTAAGTGAAGATCTAAACCATTCAAGGACACACCTGTTATAGCTGTACAGCCGCAGGAAACTGTCCTTCTAGGTCTGGAAACTATAGGTCTTAATTGTTCTTAAATCAAACTGAGCCCAAATTTTAAACATTTCTTCTTGAGACATTTTTCTGGGGAGCAAGGAATGCGGCAACAATGGTGTCATACTCAATAGGCATTGACTCAACAAGCATTTCTGGTGGTCAGATGCAGTTTTGGACTGCTGGCCTGTAATGAAGTGAATTGAACATGGCTGTTTCCTGAAGGACAGGACTGATCTGCCTCTTTCCAGAGATTCTGTGTGAGCCTGCAGTCTCCACTGCTCCTCACGGCTGTTCACACCCTGCATGGGGACAAAATCTGCCATGAAATGAAGAGCCATTTCATCTCCCAAAAGCACTCCACAAGCCATCCAAAACCAAGGACTCCTCTTGTGCTGTTGAGTTAAAGGATAACTCTGAGCTGCCAGATTCTGTCTGCTTTCTTGAGACTCGCGATTATTTTAAGCGGCTCGATGTCAGGAGAGGCACAAGCACAGGATTTGCATTCCATTACATTTGCCTCAATCTATCACAGCACGAAGCCTTCGGAGGGTTGGGGAAGAAAAGACCCCCAGTGTCACCCCTGACAGCTCGAGGAGCACAGCAGACCTGATTCTCCCCAGCTGCCTCAGCAGAATCCCAGCGAGAGCTCCCACCTCCTCCCAGGGCACACGTCATGGCCTGACACCGACTGTCTGATCACCTCTGCTCCGGTGCAGAGCAAAAGGATTTCTGCTGGGTGGTAACTCCAGTTGCTTGCCTTGCTTGGGGATGTTGAAATATTGTGGTTTTTTCTCCACAAATTTGTGTTGCTGCCTGGGGAACTGCTCAAAAAAGTGTGTCTGGCTTTCTATGATCCCTGTTGCTGCAGCTTCCCCAAAATGCCTTCTTTGTGTCACCTCTTAAACCGTACTCATTCATCAGGTCCCAGAACAGTCACACTGAAACACATGGGCTGCAGCATTTTAAATCATATCCCTACAGAGATGCAGCAACCTGTTTTAAGCACAAAATATTTTAAGTTTAGGAACAGCTGCAAACAAAGGGCTTCTGTAAACAAAGCTGCACAATAGGTATTCAACAAACAAACCCTTTCTCCTCCTTCCACAGAGCTGATTCAGGAAACATTGAAGTTGAAGAATCAAAGACAAACAGTTGTGTGATATTTTTCCCAGTGTCATAAAAATAAACCTTGGAAGTTATCATCTAAGCCAACAAAATGAAAGGTAATCCACCTCTCTCAGGCTCTCACATAGTTCCTCATTGTGCTGCACTTAATTAATGTTTCACTCTCCTCATTTCAAACTCAAAGTCTTGCTTTGTAACACTGAAACAATAACATTTAGACTCCTTCTTTCCAAACTGTCTGTATAGCACATGTAACACATGGAGTAAATATATATATATACGTATATAACTGGAATGGACAAAACCCCTCTATTTTCATACTTTACTCCTATTAGTAACTGCTTTGTTAAACTGGCTTGATGGAGCAGTTCTGTCCTCCTTCAGTTACTGCAGAAGAATTGGGTACCTCCCTTTTAAATGAGCTCCCTTTGTTTACTGGGTCTCTTCCTTGGATAAGGTGGGCATGAACACTTGAACTAAAGAGAAATATCTGTTCTTTTTTTGTTCACTGCATGAGTTTTCACTCTAGAGAGCCTCCCGAGTCTGTGGACAAACAGCTGAGGTGCCCAAGCTCCCACACAAAGCTTTGTTTTGCTAATAGTTAATAATTTCCAAAAGATTCTGATGCAATACTCCTAATTTTCAGCTATTACAATCAAGTAAGAACTGTATTAACCATAACTCAAACGCTGCTGAGTTGGTTATGGGAAGCAATTGTCCTCATTAAAAAAGAAAAAAAAAAAAGGTATTTAGCAAAGAAACACAAAGGGAAGCTCAACACCAGGAAAACCTTCTTTGTCACAGCATGGGATCTGGGTGAGGGCATAAAATCTGGATGCACATAACAGCACTGTGCTCCCAAGTCTGTACGACCTGCATCCTGGAAAAATTAGATCTTGGGTTCAGTTTTCCTCAGTGATGGATGGTCTCTCTTACATAAGCTATTTTTTTTTTTTAAGGCTACAGTCCTACGTTAAAACCTTAAGAAAAGACTTTCCCAGAACAACAGGATTTCCTGCGAAAAGGAAATGACACATTTCAGCCAGTTCAACTCTTAGTACCTTTTTCCCTGAGAAATTCAGGGAGTACACGGAACAAAGGGAAATAATGCCCCTGCAAAGTTCTGGGTTGCAAAACAGATGACTGCCAAACTGACACGCCGTGAGAGCCGGCACCGATTCAAAGCCGCACAAGGAGCAGCCACCACAGGCCCAGCTGTGGGCAGGCTCTCACTGAAAAGGGCCTTGGACCATCTGGAATATTATTCCGAAGCCCCAGGCAAGGATGAAGCGGGATGAGATGGGATGCATGGCTTTCAGAGGTGGAGAACTCGTTTGCTGGCCCCATTTCACGGCATTGTGGAGGTGGGATGTGCAAGTGCAGAGTCTGAGCCTGCAGGGCTGGTTTGAGGGGCAGTGATGAAGTAAGAGCTTCAGGAAGGAATATACATTCACACATCTATTTAGCCAGCCTGGGAAACTAGTGGGAGATTGCTTCTATAACATGGCATATCTCTCCAGCTGTATCCTTTGGGTCTTGTACTATATCAGGCAAAAAAGATACAGATTGCAAAAGCTACAAAATATTCCTCCAGTCCACCTCTTTCATCTCCCTTCTCACAAGACAGCCAGTAAACAGTAAATACAAGACACACAGATGGGGTCCAGCAGCAGGGGAGAACAGAGAAAGGAAAGGATCATACTACAAATCTGGCAACACTGCATCAACTTGTGGAGCCTGAGCTCTCCCACTCTCATCTGGGAAGTCTGAGCCTCTTGCCCAGCCTGTTGCATAAATCTCTGGAGGAAATACTGAAGGGAGTCACTGGGGTTGACTCCTCTTCTTCACCTCTGGCAGTGTGGAAATCCAACCTCATAACTTACATTACTTATTATTTTTTTTTGTAATCCATAGGCACTTATAATTTTAAGTCCTCCCTGATTTCAGAATGAAAAACTGCCTTTTTGTCACTGCAGCTGGAAAGCACTCAGGAAGCAGGAACGAGATTCCTTATTCCACTGCGTCTCCTTGCTGTTTGCCCTCATCAGGCACGACAGCCTCTGAAGGGAGGTCATCCCAGTTGCCACCCAGAAACTCGATTCATTAAAAAGTAGTTTGCAGCAGAGCTGTGGCCTTGGGCTGTGTTGGGAACCCTGCCATGTGCCTTGGGTTCCTCTAATATTTACACTGCAGCAGCATAACCAACACGAGTGTGCTCTCTGGTTTTATTTCACAGCACAGAAAGAGGGGTCTGCTGTAAAAAAAAGAAACTTCAAAGCAGGGCTTTGACATGAGGACTGAGGTCAGGAGCATCTCTTCCTATGGAGTGGCACAAGTGAGCAAAACTGGAAGTGGGATGTGCCAAGGGAGGTTCACAGGCTCTTGTGGATTTACCTAAAGTCAAACCTATATAGAAAGTTATTAACTGTATAGCCTGCTTCCAAAAAAAAAGTCCCAAACAAACATGCCTAACTACTTTATGGAGCACTGATCTACTGGTGTGCAATACAGACAGCCTGGACAGGAATGGGGGGTGATATTATGAATTTTTGGAACCAGGAGCTGGAGCTGCATTATCAAGAAGTGCTGCCTGTGCTGGGAGTGGGGAAAGGGGGATGGACCAAAGGAGATGCTCTGCTCTGTGGTTGTGGAATCACAAGTAACGACATGAAGACTGGCTATATGGGGATCTGCTCTATCAGAGCTGTGGTGAACAGCTCTGTGTTTAAATTTTTATGTTTTCTTTCAACCTCTGCACTTAGCAAAAAGTATGATAAATTTGCCTTATTAGTGGAACACCCCTCAGATTAATTGAGGTCACTCGTACCTGTCAGCAATCTCACTGATGCCCAGCCAACACTCCATAAATTTGTCCTTCTCATGGGTGGCCAATAAAATCTATCAACCAGCTGCTCTGTCTCCATGCACCTTTGCTTTACCAACATGACAACTTCATTCTCATGGTGTATTTGGAAGTACAAGATACTGGGAGGAAAAAAGCCAGGTCATTTCATAACACACACACAGACAACAACAACAAAACTGAAGCGTGCTCTGTTACCATCCAAGAGAGCTTGGAGAGTAATGCAATGAAAGCAAGGGCTGCAAAGATTTACTGGACTCTCCCAGATGATGAGCAATTCCTCCCTGATCAGTTTTAACTGGCAAGAATTCCTACAGTCTTTTCAGTCTTTTCCTGAGATACAGCTGTACTCCCTGAGGGGAAGGAGAAAAATGGGTATTTTTGCTTTTTTTCCCCCATCTCATCTTTAGATCTACATGTTCTTTACAACTGGCTAGAGCTGCAGTTCAAGGGGAAAATATCTGTCCAAGTACATCCATTGCCTCCAGGCCATGTAAAACCACACCAGAGTCAGCTGAAGATCTGTTTCCCTGAGCCTTAAGAACCACACAAGAAATCAGAGTGCACAAGGCTCGTGCATCTGTTCCCAGGGGGACAGTGCTCAGTTCCTGTAGGGTGGGGTTAACAAGGATCTGAGGCAAACAGCAAGTCCAAGCACTAGGTCTAGCACTATCTAGACCTAAAGGCAACAGATTCCAACAGATCTGGCCCTGAAAGCATCTGCAGCTCTTATATCATGAAGTCAAGGTATAAATTTCACATGAGTATTTACTGAACAATTTATCATTCACCATGAGAGGAAACTCAATCAGCGAGAAGCAAAAAAAAAAAAACCCCAACTTTTTACAGTGTTCAATTTAGTGCTGAAGATTAATTTTGGCTTTCATTCTTGTAAATTCCACTGGGAGATGAGCTGGAAGTTAAAAAGGAGGAATGAGTTCTGTAGTCTCACCTCCATCGATCATTTTCAGAGATGATCCTCATAAAGCCTGCATGAATAATTCAGGGGTGGTTTACTGATGAGATCAGAACCAAGGATGCAGGAGTGCCTGTGTACTTCTGAGGTCAATCTGTTTGCCTGTTACTTAAGCAGGCACATTTACTGCAGTGGCAGGAGCCACCCAGGCTGATAGATTTGGAAAGACACTCAGTAACTCCAAGGCTTAAGAGTTTCTAAAGCCAGAGAGACAAGGCACTGGGAGATGTGCATTAATTTCAGTCAGAGCTCATTCACTGCAAACCATCCGATAAAACCTTTTTAAATTTCCATTTTCAGTAGTTAAACTGATTTCCCCACATAATTCTTAAAAAAACCTCAAACCAAATAACAAGCAAAAAGAGGCAGGATGGCTCAGCAATACAAAGACCAATTCTAGTCTCAGCTCTGGCTCTGAACTGCTGCAAATACATAGAATCATAAAAGTTTGGGCTGGAAGGAAGCTTTAACTTTCATCTAGTTCAGTGGTCTTGGTCAGTTCACTTCTGCATCCACTCAAGTTTGTCTTATCTACTCAGGCTGGGATCTCTAAATAGCACAAACAGCTTCTTACTGTGGTTGCATGAAGAGTCCAGAGGGGGAAAAGATTGCTCAGTACACATTACACTTCAGGGTTTCTTCCTGCTGCTTATATAAAATTAAATAACTGACAATCTCTTTATAATTCATCTTGTAGCATCACTCATGTTGCAGTTACACAGCTCTAATACAGAGATGCATACTTTTTTTTTTTTTTCTTTTTTTTTCCCCTTCAGACTCTTATAAATACAGCTCTGGATCATAATTCAAAAATCATTAAGAGAACCTAAATGGTAATTCGTTTCCTGGAGATCAAGTTACCACTTTAGACCAGCATCCATTAGCTGGCCCAAGGGCCTGCTCACAAGGACCATGAATATTCTGCAGCTACAACAAAAGGTCACTTTGTTCATCCCACCACTAGGTCAGGATAATATCAAGGAAGTGTCAACTTTCTATGCTATAATTTTTGTACAGTATTTGCCTACTCAGCTAACGTGACACTCCACAATAATTAGATTCTTTTAACATGATGATTGTTAGCTGTGTCACTGCTCATCCACGTGCTTTGAATACGAAACATCCCCATAGATTTTAAATTTTAATAATTAATTTTTACAGCAACACACAAAAAAACATGAATGCCACAGCACAGTGATCTGGTTATTTTAGGTATTAAATATTAATATTTGGTGTCTGAATTACTCTGCCTATCAAACCTAGCACCCACACATCTGTTGAACTCATGGTTTTAAAAACCAACACAAAGACACACGGTGAGAGGCATAAACCTCACAAACAACATTTCCCTTGTCTCTAATAGAAGTGCACCACTGAAATTATAGAGCTTCTCAAAAGAATTCAAGAGAATAGATATCTCTGCACCCATCCCTGGGGGTTGGACCAGACCATCTCCAGGGTTGGTCCCTTCCAACACCAAACCATTTTGTGGTTCTGTGAAAACATTTTGCCAGAGACCAGCAAAGGCTGCAACCTCAGCCCAGCCTCCAAAAGGGTGGGTGGCACTTCAGGGACCATGGAAAGCTATCTGCCTTGCTGCCTCTGCCCTCAGGGGGAACGTTCTCAGTGCTGGATCTGATGCTTGTACTGAGTCAGCAGCTGGGGGAGGTACAAACATGTCACTTATGTGTCACCAGACTCCATTTACAAGGCAGTTCCTTTAGGGACACATTTCTGACCATTAATTATTAAAGGACCTCTCTCATTCAGCGACAAGATCACCCATCCCATGGTTAAATACATTCACAACAAACCCGTGCTGTGAGGGCACTAAACACCAAATGGGTCACAGGAAGATGATGCTGAGAGGGAAGCAGATCACCAACCTTTCCTTCAGCTCACATCCTGCCCTACAGGCACGGTTCCTTTGTCCCACTGGAAGATCACTACTGATGTGCACATGCAGGATGAGCATCAAGCCTTGCAAATGTAATTAAATCACGTCTGGTACCACCCCAGGTGGCCACAGGAAAACCAGAGGGGATTGGATTCTGAGGATCTGCTCCAGTGACTACACCAGAAGTCTGTGGGAATTCACAGCTTTTTAGTGCTGAGTCTGCACTGAGCAAGTGCATCACCTGACAGGGAAACGTTGTCTTTTGTCTGCTGCATTATATACATGGCACATGTACAGAACACACATCACATGTGCACCAGAAAAGGCAATCACGCCTTGTGCTCCTCACCTGCCACAACACCAGGGCCATATTCTACGGGTTTCTCACTTGCAAAGTCTGATCACCAAAACACAGCCCTAACTTCATCACAGGACTATTTCAGCTTCAACAATAATGCTGGAGAATAGTTTTGGTCTTACTCTATAACAGTCACCTCTGCTGAGTCACCAGATCTTTTACTTTAAAACTGGATATGAAAAAAAGGTACAACTCCAGCTTCTTTAATCACAGCAATTAAAAATAATTTTATAGAAGAAATCCGTGAATGGGGATGAAATTAATTTCCTTGGTATCTTCATTCTTTATCCTGCTATCTTTCTGATGTATTAAAATACTAATTAAAAACAATTCCATAGGACAGAAAGAGAGATAGCATTTTTTTAAAAAATGCTTTTGTGGAAGAACACAGACAATCAAAGCTGGCAGGTTAAAAGAGACATTCAGCTTCACATTCAAAAATAATACTCCACAAAATCATCTGCAGTTGCTTCCTCAGCAGAGGCATTCTGCTCAACATCACAGCAGGATAAACGTCACGTGTTCACTTTCTGGCCTGAGCCACAACGCAGCAGAGGAGCCTCCTTTGCAGTTCTCACTTAAGAACAAAGCTCTTATCAAATAAATCCTGTTCCACCGAAACGACAAAGACCTACTTTAGTGCACTGCAGTTCCACCAGAATTCATACTGACGTGGATGTGTGCAGAAGGCAGGATGTTATTATTATTTCAGTGTAAACACCCCTGCAAGACTCACAGAGAACGTGGCTCTAGGAAAATAATCACTGCTGTAACAAAGGCGATACTGCCCAGTCCACAGGTGATGTGTCACAAGGTTTACCTTGGGGACACAGGGAGGAAGGTCATCCTGCAGTCGTTCCCCTGCCCTGCCTGCCCAGCTCTGTGCCACAAGCCCCAGGGTGTGACATCCCCTGCTGCCCCTGAGCATCCCAGCTGGAGTGCTGATGATTTACACCAGTGTCAATTTGATGTGAGTGGGTAAATAGGCTCAGTTACACACTGCTGCTGACCTAATGCTGCTGGGCAACTTCACAGCTCCTCCAGTGACATCTGACTTCCAGCATCCAGCCCTGGGATAACTCAGTGTCTGAGCTGAGAGACAACAATCTGGATTTTCTTTTTTTACATAGGTGAGTCAACGTAATTAAAATGCTACAGCTCCCCTTTTTGGATGGTCATGTGGGACTTTAGCAACGGAAAATAATCCCTTGTGTGTTATCCAAGCCACACAGGTCAGTTTGGAAATGTGTCTTCTATAATAGATTGCAAAAAGAAACTTATGGATACCCTAAACATTAATCACTTGCTATAAAAAGCCAATTTTTCCTCACAGGATGGTTGTATTTAAAGAACAGGATTAGAACTGCAGTGGAGGAGAATTAAAAGGGCATAATCATCTTAAAAATAATGTTGATTTTTGGTTTTTAGCCTACTGTAGTATAAGCCATCTCCCTACCACAACTGAAATGGGAAGAAGGAATTATTTTTTCCTGCTTTTTCTCCTTGTTTATTCAGCAATTTTGAGCGTATTTTGTGCAGAAGCCAAATTCCCACTCCCCCAACAAAAGCCATTTCCTGCTTTCACACAGCAAGCAGAGAGAAATGTCTCAAGCTGTGGGAAACCACATCTGAAGGAAAAAAGACTGCGGGATATAGCATGGCACACTTACAGCAGCACTTGAATCTACTTAAATCATTTTTCTAACTGATTAGCAAGAAGTTCCCCATATTGCTTTAAATCATGTTAAATCTTTCCTTTTTATTGCTGTCCTTGAGATCTGGCAGGGTATGTTTTTCAACAGTACTGATATACATGAATAATGAAACGGTTCCTCATCCTTTCTGGCCAGCCTGCTTTTTCTTTTACTGGTTTCAGCCTGAATAATGAAAATATCTATGCTTACAGAAACAAGACTCAGAACTGAAATTGTTTTTTTAATCCCTATGCTCTTCTCAGGCAGATGCTTTATTCTCAGAGGTGCAGCAGGAAGAAGCTATTTAATTAAAGGCACTCATCTTCAGACATCACAACTGCAAATATACTAATGTGTCCCTAAATCACCAGAGGCTGCTGAATACTCAACCACATAAATTTCTGAAGAAACAATAAAGATGCAGGTTACCCCAGTATCAAAGGTGGAAGATACTTAACACAAATATAACCAGTTAATACATAATAATCCCAGTCAGTGAGGCACTTTGCTCACCCTAGTAGGTTAGGGACTGGTATTTGAATCTGAAGTTGATGTTTAAGTATTTAATACCATGGTAAATATCTTTTTTTTCCCTGCCATTAGTACTGAGCTCTAAAGTCTAAATCCAGGAAAGAACAACATTTTGACCAGCCCTTCAGAAAGCATCCAGGTGCCTGTGCTGCTACAACAACATCATCAACGGCTTCAAGGGATACCAATCAATAATTCATTTGGGAGCCAGAGCCACAGGTTCGAGATGGCTTTGTTTATTGGAACTACCTTCCAAAGCTCTGCCACACCACTCAAAAGCAGGACCCGGGGACAAAACAGCAATTGTGAAGTGTGAAGATGGAAGTCTGACACCTGTCATCCCTGGGGACCGGCTTGGAGAGCACGGAGATTGCTGGGAATAGTGAGACGTGGAAATAAGGCTGTGTTCCTGCAGTGTTCGTGGTCCTTCCCTTCAGAAAGGAGGTAAGGATTACACAGGGATGGAGAAGAAGAGAGGAAGGGACACCCTTTACTAAAAAGGAAAGAGGGGAGAAAAGAGTCCCTCTACCTTCAACCTGCTCCATATTCTGCTTATTTGACCCCTGCACAGCCTCCAAAAAGCTGCTAGAGCTTTGCAAGATCCCTCTAACCCTTATTCCTCTCACTTCAACATGTGAAGCAGCTGCATGGATGGAAACACGGTCAGCAAGCCACAGGAGCAAAGGACAAAAAAAAAAAAAAAAAATTAGATCTCAACCTCTTGACAACAAAATCTCTGCTCAGGCCATAATAATTCCATCTACCGACACAGGGTGGGCGTGAGCCTTCAGCTGCTCCAGCCCAGTGCAGCTCTGGGAGGTTTCCCACGGACTTCATCTGAGCTGCAGCTCTCCCTGTGCCACAGGGCACCCTCCGTGCTGCCCCAGCTCTCAGCAACAATGAATCCATCATCCCTTGCCGTAGGTGCTGCGGGAACGCCCGGCTCAGGAACTGCCGACTCAGCACAAACAGCGCGATGGGAAAAAGCAAATCCCTGATGTGCAGTGGCACCTCTCCAGCTGTGCTGTGGCACCTCTCCAGCTGTGCTGCCCGCGGCACTGCCAGGTGAGGAACACGGTGCTCAGCCTTCCCTTCCCTTCCCAGGATTCCACTCTGGAAAGGGACAGTCCCGCACTTGGGAAGTTAAACAAAGAGACTGCAATCCCTTGCTCATCCTCTCTCTCTTTTAGCAACCAAACCCTCTTCCCAGCACAACACTGGACTCATTTCTAAGGAGAGCAATGGATTGTTATTACCAAGACCAATAAAGGCAGGTTTTATGCTGAAGGAAATCAAAACTCACAAGCAGGAGTGGATGTGACTGTAACTGCTACTCAGGGTCAGATACAAGCCTGAGAAACAAGATGCTTTCATTTAGGAAAACCCTACCGTGCAAATTTGAATACAATTCTAAAGATCTTGTTTAATCAAAATCAAATAAGCCTAAAACATAAGACACAGATTTTTCTCAAAGTTTAGTTCTCATCCCAACAGAGCCAACAGGCCCTGTTCTTCCTCTGGCAAGGAAGAGGTTTCTCAAGCACCCATTCATCTCCTTAATCACTCCTCCTAGCAGAGGGACAGGAGCTGTAGCAAACAGTACCACAGGGAGGCAACAAACAAAATTAAGATTACCCCGAGGTCTCTCTGAGACATATCCACAGTTGTTTAAACCAAAATTCAGTTCAGGTGCTGTATGTTTAGACAGCCTATGCTGCAAACTCCATTTTGGTTTCTGGAGCTGAGGAGGGATCTCACTATCTTGTCTGCTATCACCATCAATGAAGGCTCTCAGGCCAAAACACGCCTTACAAGAAACCTTGAAACCTCAGACTGGGGTAGAAAAAGGAAATTAATTCGATTTTTCCCATTAAGCTGTCTCCCTGGTGCTAATGGGAATACAGAACATGATATCCACAGCCTGCTACTTAAATTCAAAGGGTTGCTTCAGAGCATTTAAGGTTCTGAAGGGAAATAACACCCTTTTTTCTTTAGCTTTTCCATAGTAAAAAATATATTTGCTTGTTTGTTTCTCACCACAATCCCGCCCACTTTCTTAAAGGGAATGCAAACTGCATCGAATTTCTAGCTGTAATTACAACTCTGCCTCTTGCCACTCAAAAGCCTGCTTACCTGGGCTAAATAAGAAATCCCTTACAAAGCATCAGAGATGGATAAGGAAACGTAAGCAAACACAGAAACTGTGGGTCTTCAAACAAAGGAAATGTGTTTGTAACACACAGATCTGCTTTCCTAGGTGCTGCAATCATGTCAGAGAAACGCTGAAAGCACGCAGATTGCTGCCTCTTGAAACACCCGGGACTGCCGAGCATCTTTGATTTAAATCTAACAATCAGCTCCTCTGACTGCCGGGTCAAGCCAAACAAAAAAGCAAAGGCAGGCAGGGAAGTGGCTCTGCCGATGAGTGGCAGCCTCAAGGCGCGTTGCAGGAACGCCTTTCCATTCATGTTTTCACCACCCAGCATCGGTTTGCGTTTTCCAATTTGCCTGCGTGTCAGAATCCATCGTGGACGGCAGCGGCTCCACTGCACGTGGCACAGGGCACCCCACTCCGTGTGGAGAGCTCAGCAGCACACGTGGGTTTGCCAGATGTGTGCTGAGCCTCGTTAATGGAAGGGTGAGGGGGTCTGGGGTCTTTTCATTTCATTTTCTGACCTGCCTACTTCTAGCGACAGAAGTGGTGGTTGATGTAACCACCTCTCTCACATCAAAGGAAGCGCTGTCACTGACTTGGGAGATGAGATCCTTTGGGCTCAGATAAGGGAGGCTGGAATAAAAGACAGGGAAGCTTGACAGAAGAATCTCCTCGTTAACTTCTGATACATCTCCTCCTAAGTGAAACATCCCCACGTCTTCCAGGAATTCACCCTATTTAGTAGACAAATCTAGTAGATAAGAGCATCCTCTAACTATTGATGGGGATGATCAGTGATGGTTGTCGATGAGAGGAAGAAGAAAAATTTACCTTCCTACTTCATATGCTGACAAAAGGCAGCACTATCTGCCAAGGGATTAACTAAATATCATTTCAATAACGGCAGCCTCCCTTCCTCCCAGGATCCAGACAATTTCAAAAGACGTATATCTCAGTCTTCCATGTTATGTATAATCATTATGATCATCTTCCTATGGATGAACACATAAAACCGTGCAAATATTTTGTCACACTCATTTCTTTCAAACTTTTAAGAACAACTCAGTGGATTCTTTCAGGTTTCAGAGATAGAAAAATAAAAAATGTGGCAGCAAGCAAGGGCTGTGCTTTTGTACACATGCAGAGATAACTTATGTGTATATACACCCTTACACATAAAACAACTGCACACATCTCCTATTCACAAGGCTGACAACTATCCAGTGCAAATTTTTCTGAGTCTTTCCAAACAGAAAGACCATGCAGCAGAAGAAAGATTGCAAAAACAACCCACCAGGGCACCGACGTCTTGGCCTGCTCCCAACAATCAGCAACATTCAATTTCTTTTTTGGAGCCTGATCCAGCTCCCATTGAAGTCAGTGGGCATTTCACTATCAACATCAGTGGGAGCTGGCTCAGTCTGCAGTCATTTTCCTCTTGGATTGGCAAGGGATGGAAATGTTAGAGACGCCGCAGGTAGAGCTCCTAATGGGAGGAAATGACACATCACCAGCCCTTTGGCTGATCACAAAATGGGCAGCTGCTGAAAGGGCAGCAGCCACAATGCCTCACAAAAGCAAGGTGCGGTTCGTGCTCAGGAGAAAGGAACCCTTTCCACTGCAGAAAAGGTACAACTCAGAGGTGACAACTGGCTAAAAACTACCGACATTTAAACCCCTAGCAACATTTCCAATTTGCTAATACTTTAAAAACACTGCCAGCAGTTAGAAATACGTTACTATTGCAAAGAAAAGCTGTGAGGTGTAGGTGGTAGCACCTGGCAAGCTGATTTCTGTTCACATCCTCAGCAGGACAAGGCTGGTACCTCAGCACAGCACAGGCAGCACACACGAGGACACCGTCAGCAGCACCAGATGTGTGCAGGCACCCAGCAAATCCACGCACACCAAACATCATCACACTGTCATTTGCTTTCATTTCAACCGAGTCCACTCCTGTTATCTGATGGAAACGTGCCCTTGATTGAGCTAAATCTGTGGCCACCAGGGTGCCTGCTGCGATTTGCTAAGCACATGACAGCGCTCATAACGTCAACAGAGGTCTGAACCACACCACTTTCATCTGCAGTTAACTTTTATTGTCAGGGGCTTCCCTTGGGCTTTCCCTTTTTTATCATTCCAAATTGACTTTTCTTTTCTCTTTAAATAGAAGGGCAATTGTCTGCTGCCAGTGAGTGAGTGCTTACAATCCACAATGAGCAACAGAATACCCCAGGCTGTCAGTGTCAATACCGGGTTTATTACAAATACTTTTATCTTGGCTGAAGCAAATTTACATTAAAATTGGGAATTCGGCATGCACATGCCAAAAGGGCACATTCAATCATGCATGCACTCTGAATTCTTGACCTAGACCCCTTTTCAGCACCGATTCTAACACCAGTTTACCTCTATGACTACGTGTTTAGTGAAGAAGTCCATCACAGGACACTTTGGAGGGACATCCTATGAGGACATTCTCATTTCAGAAAACAGGTCTGTATTTCCTCAAGGAGATAAAGAAATGCCTTCATTCTTATCTTATTTTAAAGGGTGTTGAGTTGGAGAAAATGGCACACTTTTTTAGTGATTTATTTAATACAAGGTTAGTAATACCTGCCACAAACTCTTCCAAAGGGCATCAACAGTTCCTGAATGATTGATGCCTGTGCTAAAAAATGTATCTGTTGATTATGTTGGGCCTTAAAAGATCAACTTGAAACCCCACAAGATGAGTATGTTTATATATAAAAGGAGCCACTGAGATGACAACATAATTTACTCATGTGTCCCCAAAATGTAAAATATATACACATACATCTCGACCAAGATGTTCTTCCAACAGAATGCGTTCTCAAAAGGCTGTGAAAATTGTAGATAAAAAACCCTGAACCCTGTATTAGCTACGTCTCTTTTATTGCCCAGGCCTCGGATCACTGTTAAAAATCAACACCAGGTTGTGCAGATGAAAATGTAATTTTAGGTGCTTTAAAGGCAATGAGGCATCAGTTTATTCCACCATATTATCAAAATAGATGCTGTTTATAGGAATGTCAGATGGAACCACAGAGAGAAAAAAAAAAATCTTAATTGCTGAAGCTAAACATCAAAGGAACAAAGGATCCATCCAGAAATGCTGTTAGGCCTGTATTTTACAACTATAGCAAGACACTATCAAGCAAAGCTATCTGCTAACATACACAGAATATGACAATAGGGAGCATATACCTACTTGTAAGGCCAATTATGGAGGCAAAACTATCAGTTCCTGCTCTGTCATTCCCCAATGACTCTGAAGCACTTATCTCAAACATACAAATGATGTCCCAACCATAATCAGATCTACCTTAACAAGCAGACACTACATTAAAAAAATTTCTAAGAGACCTGTATGAGGCAGTTTATAGACCAGCCCTAGTGAATAAATACCCAAAAAACCTACCAAAATACATAGTCAGTAATGAATGCAGTAGTCAGACACGTTAGATAAATGTGATTTATATAACTGAAATAACAAAAGGAGACAAGGCAATTCTTCCTTAGCTCCATTCAGAGCTAAGGTCCATGCTCTAGCATCCCAGCTTAGTAGTCCAGGGTGGATGGTTAGGGAGAAAAGACTGTTGGCTAACTAAACTGATAAATCTTCCACCAATAAATATGAAAATCCTATTTACAAGGGGGAAACGATGGTGCTGTTTCTCCAGGCACACACATATTCGTGCACTTTCACCGACGATTTAGCCATCTGAAAAAGTACCAGCT
Organism: Myiozetetes cayanensis; assembly: GCF_022539395.1. Classification (NCBI taxonomy): domain Eukaryota; kingdom Metazoa; phylum Chordata; class Aves; order Passeriformes; family Tyrannidae; genus Myiozetetes; species Myiozetetes cayanensis. Next base: position 2,458,599 of record NW_026086605.1, on the reverse strand, counting down.
TGTTCTGAACGAGCACTAATTGTCTGCCTTTTCCTCCCTCCCCCAGTGAATCTTTCAGAGCCGGCCTTCAGTGAGGAGAGATCTAAGGACACCTTGCTTATGATTCATCACAGGATAATAATGCCATGACAGGGACGGATGCTGACAAGGGTGATGTGACCCAAAAACCAGTCTCTGTATAGAGAAAAGCAAAATGGGGAAAAAAAAAAAAAAAAGGGCAGTGAAATGGAGCTCCACACTGTGCATTGTAAATAGAAAACACAGAGGTGGGGGATTTGGGAAGGGGAAGGGGCTGGGTGTTTTGTTCGCTGGAAATGGTCATTGTGTTTGATTGATTATGCACCCGAAACACGAAAGGACGGCACACACGGAGCGCAGCACAAGCCATCCGAGGTGGGCAGCCCCGGGAGCTGCCCTGGTCCTGGGCAGCGCCGGCAAATCCACCTCGCCCTGCCCGGCAAAACCTCAGCTGTGCCTTCAGCCGGCTGCGATCGGCAGCGAACAAAGGCCCCGCAGGCAGGAGCCGGTCCCGGAGGCAGCGCTCAGGATGGGAGCTCAGGATGAGAGCGCGGCTGCGGGCCCGGCAGCGCAGGGGGAGAGGGGGAGAGCAAAGGGAATCCGCACTTACATGGCCTCTGACGGCTCCCGGATCAGGCCACCTGTCTGTGCCTGCTGCAGGGACTGCGACCCTCCCATCCTCAGCGCGCCCGTGGGTCCAAGCTAGACACGAGCAGGGCCAGCTTCCTCCGTAATTCCACCGGCAAGGAGCCCCGGGAGCTCTGGCTGTGGAGAGGCTGCAATGCTGCAGTGCAGATGGAAACAGCTGCTTGCATCAGTGGCAGCACGAGCAGAAACACTTCAGCAGCTTCTCTTCTCTGAACTGTTGCCAGTTTTGGTGGTGGGTTGCCTTTTCTTTTTTTTTTTTTTTTTTTTTTTTCCTAGGTCCAGATGAACGGTATTTATAAACTAAAACAAAACCCCAGCCACGGTGACAGGGTAATCATCTGCTAAACATCAGTGGTCCTAACAGCTCCGGTGCAGGCGCCTGGAACACGGGACTATTGGCTATGGAAACCGGCTTGGAAAAAAAAAAAAAGAAAAAAAAAAGAAAAAAAGGGCGAAGAAGAAAAGCAGACCCTCCCTTTAAGCACACATTGTCAGCTACTGTGGCTCTCTAAGGACATGCAGGCAGGACCATTATATTGTGTTGACTCAGCTGATTTGAAATGCAAATGCACGTGTGCACTGGGTGCCCTGCATACATTTCCCTCTCATAAACAGGCAAGTTGTGCATATCAGGACGGTTGCAGAGAGGATTAATAAGCAGAACGGCTGCTTTTCTTGTTCGTTTCACAAATGAGCTCATCCCTCTTGCAAAAAAAAATGGAATCTTCCATGAGGAACGTAGGGAGAATATCATGAGCAGCCAAGGTAAACAAGCCAATGTGGGAGCCGACCAGCAGCTCCATCCAAGACATCAGGGCACTTAACCATTTTGCTCCTGCCTGCACAGACCCCCTTGCTGGACAGCGAGGTGGGGATGCTCATCATCTGATAAGGATGCGATTCATGGGGAGGATCTTTAAGCTCATAAAGTACAGCACTGCAAGCCCCACAAATAAGCTTATCCTTTTGCTTGGCACTTGGAGATGCCAGGGCACAGGGAATTCATGTGCGTGGCACACTGGAAAAGCTGCACACCACCACTCTCCACATCCCTGTCTTCAGCAAATAACAGATGCTCCACGTACAAGTTGTGTTTCACATCACCAAAGGGAGTAAAAAAAAATTAATCAGCTGCATCTCTGACTATACCAGGAATTAAACACTGGGGACAGAAATGGCTTGAAGCTATGCCACAATTCTGGATACATCACAGGGTGGAGAGGTCAAAAGGATCAGCTAAATTTAACAGAAATATTAAAACACACTAACTTTCAAACACCTCCCACAGCACGGCTTTTATGCTTTAGTGGAGGCCTCATTAGGCTCACACCTTAAGCAGTTGCTGCAGTTTTTTCTCTGCTTGCAAAAAGGGAAACCCAGTTGGGTTTGCTTGCTTGACAGGAACAACAACTGCTGAATACCTGTGCATGAATACCTCTGGCTCTCTGGGTGCACCCACAGTAAGTTGTTCTTGGTACAAGAGGAAACAAGGATGTTTAGTGAACACAGAGCATATTTCATTTCCAGAGGCTGCCTGAAATTAAATTCTGTTTCATGATCGGCCTCAAAGTAAATGATGGGGGTTTTTTTCTCTGTTTTGTTTAAACTAAGGGGGAAAGCTTGTGGGCCAGCACTTTGTTCAGCCACAAGCTTCCAAGCAAGTTATAATTTGGGGGTTGTTTTGTTTCTGGTAAAAGCCAAACCCTCATTTCTAGTGTCTCATTGCTCAACACTTATCCCAGAGAAGCAGTAGCACTGCCTCACTCAGGGACTGAGCTTCAGGATTTCGGGAGCAGGGTTGGGTCCCTGAGCCACAACTGACCCCCAAATTCTGCTGCAGCTCCCAGCTCCCTCGCCAAGGTGGCACCTTCTATATTTGCCATTCCCAAGCAAGTCAAACACAGAATGTGCAGAGAGCGTATGAAAAGTCCTGTGTGTTCTCTGGCAGTAGATTTGAAATGGTTAATAACTCCAGCATCGCTATCCAATATGGGAAATCAATGGTACCAGCCAACAGATTAAAATTACATGCCTGTATCCAGAGACCCTATTAGGCTGAAGTTACAGCTCAGCTTCAGTTTTCCGTGTGGCAGCTCTACTGAACTGGTCTTTTGAATATCATAACAGCTCCCTACTGGATTTTATTTGTTACAGAGGAAAGGAAAACACTGAGAAAAGAAAAATCCGTAGAAAGGCAAACACCATATTAAGTAAAGTCCTAGCAGGTACCTGGAAGCCAAGAGGGAGAACACAGGCACTGTTTGTCCTGACAGTGAGGAAAACAGGGATACTGTGGCATCTTCCTAACAAGTGCAGAGAAAACACTTAAAATGCCTGTGTCAAAGCCCTGAAGTTTCACATGAACATTTATTAAACAAAGGTCCAATAAAAGAAGGCTTGGATTGAATCCTATTCTGAGGCAGCACGGTCCTTTCAGGAGCTGCATAGTGGAGAAAGCTTTTTTTTTTTCCCAATCCCCAACGTTTCTATTCAACAAACCCTCAAGTCCCACTAGAAATGTGAATGGAGCACAGGTAAAACAAGAACATGGGCTGTAACACCAGAGAGACCTCGATGGATGTGCTCCCATCAGTTTAATGTCACTATTTCACTGACTGGCCAGAGGAGCTGCCTGGAGCCTTGGAAAACTGTTTGAAGGCCAAAGATGAAAGAGCTCGGTCCACTACACCCAAAAACACCTGCACAAAGAGAAGGGACATGCTCGAAAGCAGCGGCAGCTCTGACAAATGCTACAGCAACAAGATCCAGGGAGAGAAACTAAAATTAGGAAACCAAAATCAAATCGACTGGGACACAAATATTCCTAAGAGTGACTTTATATCAACACATTTAACTTTATATTTTGTTATTTTATATTTTAAAACTTCATACAACCATGGTCTCTCAAAAAAAGGTGTGCAGTGCTTCCCCCTCTCCTGCCTGGCCCCAATTCACCCTTTAGGCCTGCCAAGAAGCATCAATTTAGTACTAAATTTAGTGCTGGCTTTTAAAGATATAAGAACTGTGTTGACACTGTAAGTACATTTTGGAAGAACTTCTCTGGAACCTGAAAAACACAGAGACGTAGCTCAAAAAGAAAAACAAAAAAAATCCCACTGTAGCTTCAAAGGATTTAAGGATGCCCCAGGCATTTCAGCCTAGGGATGAACAGCCATGTAACATCTTATTGTGATCCCACTGCTGAAAAAGGCTATTTAAGTATTCACTACCATCCTTTAAAATTTATCATTTTCTCTTCCTGCCTTTTCCATCCATTTAAACAAGAGTCATGTTTTGGTCTATACAAAATTGATGTTTTGTTGAAACTGGGTGAATACTGGTTAGTTGTTTATAACACTGTACAGGCTCCTAAATATTTGGTCTTATTCCATTTCGTGTTTATGTATAAATTCAGACCTGGGTCACTTGCACCCAATTTTGAAATTTTTGGCTTCCACCAAAAAACAGTGCTGGGCAGGACCATGACAAGTTTTATGATATACTGAAATTTATGTTCTGTTTCTTTGCTCTCGATTTCACTGTCCACTGTGCCAGGCATTTACTCTAGTTGTAAATGCTGGTTGTCTGGCCACGCATGCACACACACAGAAACATCAAAGAGCCCACTGAAAGGAAAGCCTTCCTCACACATCCATCCCCGTGGGAAGGAGTGGGTGAATATTAAGCCATACCTCCGAGCTGCAATGCATTATTGAGGTACTGAGCAGAAACGAGCACCATATAAAGCAAACTGCAGAGACAGAGCAGAACAAAACATCCCAAACAAAAAGGGGGGGGTCTCTGATATCTGAAAGCTGCTGCCAAAGCTCAGAGGAACAGCGCTGTCTACACAGAAACAAACAAACAGAAGACGGGAAAATGTTTAAAGAAATAGATTATTGTTTAAACATAGTTCTCCTCTCAATAATATATATATTTATAAACTACTGCCTTTACAGAGATGGTCACGAGCAGACTGTTTTCAGCCACGTGGGCACTCCACCTTTGGAGTTCATCTTTCTAAAGGTTGTACAGGAAGCAGTTTACAGGCTTTTAAAGAATTCAATATTCTTCATCATAGGCTGCACAAAAATACACAGGTCTAGACATCCTGTTCATATTTCTGTGCTTCTTTGCTCACCATGCATTTTTTTTTTCCAGTCCCGGGACAGCAAGGATTTCCTTTTTCTTCGTTTTTATCCTGCAAAATTTTTTGCTCCTGGAGGCAGATTTTTTGCTCCTTGGCCTTACCTCCCTCTCTAAAGTGAGCAAGAGAGGATGGGTCTTTTAATTTCCACTTGCCTTGAGGAGTCACTTAAAATTCCTCCTCAAACAGCAACCTAAACAAACACTATCTCCTGAAGGGCCAAACAAATCGTCAGAGAAAGGAGTGACCTCTTGCAAGAGCAGCGGAAGAAAAGTAGATTGCTTTCTTTCTCTGCCTTAGTTTTATGAGTAACTTTGTACTACAGGTGAAAGATCAAGTAGGAAAAGTCACTTGAAACATGCAACAATGTTGTCCCATTTTGGTTTCACTGGCAAAAACCAGTGAAAGGTTAACATCAATTGTAACATCTATGCTTTAGTGTGGCTAATAAATAGTCATGTACAGTTTGTGTCCACAGTATAATTAAGATATTATTATATAGTCTATAATTAGCCATTTAAAGATACATTAATCACCATTCTTCTAAAATTGAGTTATCCTTAATTTGATCCCATTCCAGTACAGATAAATCAGAAATTCAGGCCTACTGGGAGAATGATAGATCATGAGGTTGAAACCACAGGTTTGTTGGTTTAGTGGGTTTTTTGGTAGCTGTGGGGTTTGGGAGGGTTTTTGGGGAGGTTTTTTGCAGCATTTATTTTTTAGTGGGCTCAAAGCGGGGCACTGATTCACAACTGGAGAGCGTAAATGAAATCTGAGCAGTAAAATAATTAGGGAGTGTTAGTTAAATCACTGGGATATTTTTCAATGTACTTTGCAGGAAAAATAGAAGCAATTTGTTCAACTGCCTCTGTACATCACTTGGCATAACCCAGCCCTATCTGTGTCACCATGATCTAAAATAACACACCACAAAATAACACAAGGAGATAGTAGGTATAAAGCTTCACAGATTTAACTTATTCTTCCAGATCGAACACTTTGATGAACACATTGTCTGCTCCTCCACTTATCTAATTACCACAGTGTGAGTGCTTTATTTGCATTGATACACTCTCCATGAAAACACACAATGTCTCAGAATTTCAAGCCTGAGCACACTGACAGAATTCCCATCTGCTAATTCCAAGAGAAAAAGGAGTGACCAGTGATGATGCAACCAGGGTGGACAAGAAATAAACTTTAGGAGGGGTTTCAAATAAAAGTAAATACAAAACTAAATAAAATCAAATGAAACAAAACATAATTGTGCCCCTCTTCCCATTGATCACTGTCGGGTTGCTAAGGTCGCTGCCTAATCTAAATTGCAAGTGAGATTAATGGCATTAAGAGTTATGAATAACCAAAATGCCTGCTTAGTTATTGAAATTTCCAGCATGGGAAACCCACTGCAAGGATAACAAAAGAGGCCTCTGCACGGTGCTGCTCAGGATGCCAGGGGGGCTGCAGCCCTTCAGAGGTCAGCAGTGAATCACCATCAGCAACGTGAGAACTGAACACCCCACGAGATTCCACGTCCCAAAAGTGTTGTATGAAAGCAAGGGGCCATGCAAGGAGGGGGATGAGGTTTCCAAAGCTGGGCACAGCCCTGGGTGTGGGTGCTTCCCTCCACGGTGGATGTGTGGTGATCCCCCTGAAAGAGCGAGGGCTCTGCAACCACACAGACCTACAGAGCAGACACAAGTGAAGGCTCAAGGGCAGCCAAACCCCTGGGAAAAACTCTGCATCCACCTCCCTTCATGCAGCCCTGGGCCTGTCATTTGCTCCTTTGCTTTCCCCTCCTGCTGAGGCACAGACCCTTCAGTTCTGGATTCTGTCTGTACTGTGCCAGTGCTGTAAGAACTGAGCCTGAATTCACTGGGTCACAAACAAAACGTTAAACCCCTGATTTCCAAACGAGTTTCAGGCTGGGACCACAAGTGTAACCACACCAAAGGAGAGAGTTTGTTTTATTGCTGAATATGCCTCTGCAGACCACGTCCACAAGCCAAATGCCCAAAGCTCTGTCGACATTTCCATGTGCCAGAGTTGCAGAACTGCCAACACAGACAACAGGATCTCATCTCACTTCCATACCTCTTTCTAAGCCTGTAAACATCCCAAGGTGCAAGATCCCTGTAACAGCTGGAGCCAGGCTCCTTAGGAAAGCAGCTGCCTAATGCCAGGAGGGGACTGACATTTGTAAGGACTTTCAGGCACCTGCCCTCAGCTGGTGAGGTCAGTGTGGATAACGCTCTCCAGGGGCACCTCACTGCAGGAGATTGCAGGAGGCAGAATCCAGAGGTCTCTTGGCCTCGGGGTCTAAGTGAAGAACCATTTTATGAAAATGCAGGATGAAAAAAAATCAGGTAAGAACAATATTCCCACCTGGTGCAGGTCTTTGCTGTGGCTGCCAAGGATGGGTGGTCAAACTGACATCCTTTAAGAAGTCAGCTTACAGCTTCAGTGTGATTTCAAAAGAGTTAACAAGAACTTGGTTTGAAGTATTTCCAGTATTTTTCAAGGATTTCTTTATATTTTTGCTCTTAGAAGATTTCAGCATTAGGGAGCAGAGCGCCCAAAAAAGCACAGGCCGTATTTAAGTGTAACAGCAATTATTAAATGTGAAGTACAACTGACTCAACAGTTATAGCCTGTTGTGTTACCTGCACTGGGACAAGAGGTGATCCCTACAAACCCTCCACCCTCCTGGCAGCATCAGGACCTCTGGCACCCTCAGAGCTTGCCACAGTGCCAAGGAACAGCAACCCAAGCCAGGTGTGTAATCCCTGTCTTGAATCTGCAGTGCCACAGTTTTGTAAGATGCAAGATGATCGATGCCGTCCTAAAAACCCCTTGTGGATGGGTTAATTACTGGAGTGGCACATTCATTTTCATGCTGCTGAACCTGTTCTAGCAGCAAGGAAATTACCATATATTGCCTGAGGGAACCTGTAAAATCCACAGTAATAACAAGCAAACAGGGGGCTGCCACTGCCCTTTGGTCCACTGCCACACACTGAGAGAAGCTTCACAACACACACAAATAATTGCTCTCTTTGAGCAAACACGCAGGCAGAACGCCCCAGAGAGCCCAAATTCTGAACAAAAAGACACGGTTACAAAATAGGTGACATTTCCCACTTCTGACTGCTGCTGTTTTATGGAAGCCTGAAGGACGCAGTTCCTCACCTGGGGACCCCACCACAGCAGTCCCACAGTCAGGTGCAAGAAAATGCACTTAGTCCACAATGTTTTGGGCTTGAAGCACAGCAGAGGTCCCAGGAGCTGATGCTATTACTCAGTAATAGGCTGAAGAGATCTACACTGAGCAACACAAAGCATCCTCCTGCCTGGGGCTGAGCAGTCACTCAGGAGACAATCCCCTTTGAAAACCTGGAATGGAGAAAATGAATGAAGAGCAGCAGTGTGGCTCGTTCCTGTCCATTTGTTCCAGACTGGCTGGTCATGTGGAAGGTATCTATTTTTTTTTATGTTGTGTTTGAGAAGGTGGTAAATGCCTCTCATAGTGTCAGACACAAAGCCTCAACAAATCTCCTTGGGTTTAGTTTAAGACCTAAACAACTTCATTTCAATGTCTTCATTCTGTTGCTATTATAAAATAAATAAATAAATAAATAAATACAAACACTCCTTCACTTGTAATTCCCATCTCTTCCTTGCCCAGTAATACTTGTAATACTTGTAAACCTAATGTAGTAACACATTCCTTTCAAAAGGGTTGAATTCCCCCAAGGGAAAAAAAAACACCTTGTGTTTTTGAATCCCATTTAATCCCTTCTTGGCTTTGATTACATCATTAAAAGCAACTCAGTCTAGTATTATCAGCATCGGTCAAAAATGAAGGCAATACATTGAATTTTTTCTAAGTTTTACACTAAGCCTCTCCAAAGATGGGCAAAAGCAGAAAACCTGTTTTCAACACATGATCAAGCAAATAAAACCCAGAAGTCACCAAGCTTATCCTGTTTTTTCAGTGTGACACCAATTACTCAGCTTTGCTTCCTCCCAGAGAAGAATCATGAAACATTTTGGAAACCAACAAGACAGAAAGTGGAGTTTTCTGTACAGACTATTGTGACTTTTTGCTTCCAGAAGAATTTGTCGCTGTGCTTCCAACTGTTTCCATGCTCATTTCAGGAGAATTAGGTAAGACAGAAACGTGTATTTAATTTCAGAGATCAGCAGAAGCTCCCTGTCTATCCCAAGTCTCTCAGAATGATCTGAGTCCAATCTGGTTTAGCTTTTGAAAGAAAAACTGGCCCCACACCTGACAGCAAGGAGGAGCCACCTCTCCATCCACAGCAGCCACAGAGAGCACCACAGGTGTAGCTCTAAAAGCAGCTCCTGAGGCTACAGGTGAGGACATGCACGAAACCAGCAGAACAGATCACATCCACCTCTCCTCCTTCCAGGACAAAGGGATGGATCAGCTCCTCACAGCCTTTCCAGCTCTCTCTGTAGGGCTCCCGTAAAGAAGCAGTAGCAATTTCAGCACAAATTATGAAGTGCCTGTGACACAGTTCATGATGTGACCACGGCAATTACAGAGGAGACTGAAATGCCTCAAGGATCCCTTTTGCAGAAATTCATGCAGTGGCACAGCCTGTGCAGAAGTTCAGCACCTTGCCAGGCAGTTGACACAAATGTGACAAAGCGAAACATAACTCAATTTGCAGACTGTTATTTTCCATGGCTGATTTGATACACATGAATCACATAAAAATGCAAGGTAGTCTCGGAAGTATTTACATAAGGGGTTGATTGTAACAGCAAACAGCTATTTGGACAGTAATAGGTTTGCTTTTCAAGAGGATGCAAGAATTATCTTTTGTCCCACAGAAAACTCCAATTCTCACCTCTGTGTGCATCTTAAATTCCATTAAGGTCTGTGAAAGTCTTGTGTTGGTGTCACAAAAAGAACAAACACACAAGTTCAGATCTGGAGGAGTCTGTGGGTGATAAAACCACCATCCTCAGTGTCCACTTGGGTTACTGACATCCTGGGCTGGATTTCAATTCTGCATTAAGCAGTTCTGCTAACATAACAGGCTGCCTAGAGAAGCTGTGGCTGCTCCATTCCTGGAAGTGTCCAAGGCCAGGCTGGAAGGGGCTTGGAGCAACCTGGGCTGATGGAAGGTACCCCTGCCCATGGGAGGAAGTGAAATGAGATGGTCTTTAAGGTCCCTTCCAACCCAAATCATTAGATGATTCTATGATTCTACTTAATTAAACCACTGTTTACCCTATCCAAGAGTTTCTTATGCACACATTATTAAACACACTACATCGACACCAAAACAAATCAGAAACTTCAGAGGCACAAGCCAATCTAAACATGTGAGCACAGCAGCCCTGCTTGCCTGCAGAGTTCTAAAATTACTCCTCCTCTCCTTGAAGCTGAATTCTAGGGAAAAGAGAAAAAAATACCATGTGTTTTGGTGGTTTCAATTTGGATCTGTAAACAACAGTCATCTGTGACTACACTAAAGCACTCACAGAACGTGAAATTCAGTCCAGTTCAAACAATTTTGGCTGATTCTCTGGAAAGAGCCAGCATCTCAGGGTGAATATTTTTTAACTTACAACCTCACCTGCCCATTTCTCTCAATTTTTAGAGAATGATCATTGTATCTACCCTTCAATTCAGAAAAAAAAAAATCTCTCCAGCACTTGCACCCTGGTGCAAAAGAGACCTTTGAGCCCTTTTGTTCCCCACCAATGACACACATGTGGGTCCAGTGAAGTATCATAGAGGAAAACTACCCAGAAGGTTTGGCCTGTGTTACAGCAGCACACACACTAAAGGTCAGGGCACCATTTTCTGATCAAAGTAATCAGAAGTTCAGAACAACCAGTTAACCAACACCTCTCCCAGAGGTTGTACCGTGGATAGTCTTTTCAGCAGCATTCGCTAATAGCTATTCCTGCACTGTTCCACAGCAGAGCATCGTCTATTGTGTACATTTTAATTCATGATTCAGAGTATCCTCCTGCTGACAGCAGCATCTTTTGACATTTCTGAGCAGAGCTTTAGTGGAGGGACTGTATTTCCCGTGGTGTCTCCTGCCTTGCATCCTGCTTGTCACAACCTGCCGGTCTGTATTGGTGGGGTGGAGAATGCTGCTCTCCAGGGAGGGCCCATTTCATATTCTCAGCTGTGCTGTGACCTTTTCCATTAATAGATGTCACAGTAAGGGCAGGCCTTGATTGCCAAGCCACAAGAGCAGACTGGTTAATCACCCACAGACAGACGGCAGCTGAAGCTCTGACACGAATACCCAAACACGTCCTGTCTCGACTATATTTGAGATGGGAGAGCTGGAACCAGATCATCTTTAATGTCCCTTCCAACCTAAATCACTCCATGACTCATTCTGGGGGGTTTTCCAAGCAAAAAATGCCATCTATCAGGTACTGTGGCAACAACCAATGCACACCTGAAGCAGTGAAACTTTGAAATCAAGATAATACAGCATTTATTCAGCAAGAGCAAAACCAAGCTGAACAACTTCTTCCTTCCCTACTGACAGCAACAATGCAAATCTACAGTGTGAGGTGGGGAAGATGCTGGCAGAACCTGAAGGGGAATGAGCAGAGCAGTCCTCTTGAATATAACCTGATCCTGCACAGCTTCACAAAACAAACAAAACAAAACAAACAAAACCCCAAAACTGAACTTCCAGAAAGGAAAATATTGGTTAAAAAAAGCCAAAGCAAACAAACAAAAACCCTTAAAAAATATTAATTTAAAAATAGCAGGAAAGATCAGCATAGTAAGAACCAGTGTAGCCCAAGCTCCCTCTTCTGGTATTTATGAGTAAATATCCTGGATTAGGCAGGTCTCGATAGTCCAACATTTGGATTCAAAACCTCGCAGCAAAGTGTTCACATAACTCCACAAAACACCTGTTGAAGTTCTTCAGCCTCCCTCTTTCACACTAGCAACATTTCTTAAGCAAAAGTTGTACAGACATGGAAATGCATTGTAAGATGTGAAATAACACCATACCTCTTCTTTTCCCCTGTGGAAGCCTCTGTTTCTTGAGCAGGCAGTTCTACACCATCACCAGGGGCCACAGCCAAAGGTTCATCCTCAGAAACGGGGTTGTCAACTTCTCTGCAGCTGTCAGGCTTGGAAGTGCTGCAAAACAACCATTAAAAATAAGCTGACAAATTTCTGAAGTGCCCATGAAGCTTTAGGGAAGTCTCCTTAAAGGATGAACTTGGGTTGGATCTGTAAGGAGCTCTAAGGGGCACATCAACCACTCCCAAATTCCATCTCTCTCCCACCTCCCACAAATCACTTCTTCCTACAAACCTTATCTCATTTAATTTCTCAGATGACCACATAATCAGTAATACTGCAGAGTTTTGACAGCTCTTATAGACCATAAGATGAAGTGCCAGAGAAATTTAACTATATATGAAATTAGTAAAATAAATAAATCCCTAATGACTGCTTTGCAGTTCTCACACAGCCCTTTCTCCCCAGTGTAGAATATAAACATTCAATTAACTGACTTGTCTTGTAGGAAAAAAAAAAAACCAACCTAAAATCTGGGACTATAAAACTCTCTTACTTTAAAAGCTCTCCCTATGCTGTAAAACCAAACATACACCATAACCCCAGAACTCATCACACGAATGTTAAGATTACAGGACTGTAATGCTGCTGTATTTGTTAATTCCTGCAAGTCCCTCTGCTCAGCAAAGAGCCACAAGCCCCACACTCAGAAGCAGAACAGTAACCACCCTGCTCCCCTTGGTCTTGGCCACACTCATTAAACCACTGACAGAAAAAGAACTAAATAACCAATGACTTCATGTCTCAAAAACAGACACGGTGTAGGGTCTTGTCACACCACAGTGTCCCTTCCTGGGCACCTCTGACACACCAGAGGGACACAGACGTCCTGGGGCAGCAGCCACACACAGCAGCCTCCCTCCTGCCAGCTTCTGCTTCCTGAGATACAGACACAAATGTTTATGGAAACGTTGACGGAACCAGGCCTTGGCTGAGAAGCTTCTTTTAGGTTTCCTGAACTAAATATAAACTGCTATCTTAGCTACTCCTTTTAAAAAGTTCTCTCTGCCCTTCCCCCAGTAATTACACTGGAACTGTAGAAGGTAGATTAAATTGTGTTACTAATTAAGGGTTAATAAGGTTCAAGGACAGGCTGTTCCTCTGTTTAGAACCAAGTGTGCAGAGAACAAGCCTAAACCACATCCCTAACTTCAGTTACAACACACACCAGCATGAGAACAGGTATTTCCCAAAGTGCTTGTGCACTGAGTTACTCAGATCACCAAAGCCCTTTCTGAGAGTAGTTTACCTTGATTAGCTTATATCCATGAAGCTGCTTTGTGCCATATGGTATAATTACAGAGTTATTTCTTCTGAGAAAACTTCTCTGCTTTACAAGCTCACTCCTTCCTTCCTCCCTCCCTTTGCCCAGTTTGTCCAAACTGGCCTGACACACAGGTTAATACAAATAAATAAATAAATAAATAAATAAATAAATAAATAAACAAACAGTGATTTCAAAGTAAGCTGTTTCCCTTTTCATGCAAAGGCCTTTGTCCTTTGCTAAAAATGTCTTTGTCCTAATATAGCAACATCTATACAGAGGCGATGTGACTATATAGGGGCACACGGAGAGCAGTGAAAGTAAGATTTTAAAGCTAAAAAAAAAAGTAAACTGCTAAAAATAAGTGAATGCTGAACATCTGTTTGGAGAGGAAACAAAGAATTGCAAAACCCAGACAATTCACAAGAGGGCCCAGCCAAGTAAGAGGACCAAAGGCATACAAAAAATTATGGTCCTGGTGTTGTGCACACAAAGCCCTCCCAGTTACCTGCTCACAGTAACACCTGCTTCCCTCTCACACAGGCCCAAATGACCACCTGCAGCCTTTCAGCTTCCCCATTTAAGTCCTTCCACATAAAATAAAACAATTTCCAGATACAGAGTTTGACTAATGAATGTCATTCCTAACCCTAAAGCAAAGCTTGCTATCAACACACAAGCATTTTTATAGGAGCTCTGCTCCCTGGCCCTCACAAAGCACAGGGCTTACTTTCACAGGCTACTGTACTGTGTGTGTTAAAATCCACAGCTAATTTCCCTTCTTCTTTCCAAGCTTCATTTACACCACCAAATCCTGGCTTCCCACAAAGGCCACTCCTGCCAAGCCTCAGCTGCCTTGCTCGTGCTGTCGCTCTGGGAAGGGATCCACAGTACCAAGAAGTGTTGAGTGAGGCCATGAAAAGCAGGTTGTGAGACTAATCACCCCAGGCTGGGGCTAACATTGCCACATCATTACTTTGGCACTGCTCAGGAGGGCTTGCAGGTGGAATTGCAGCAGCACAGAGCTCCTGGTTATTGCCCATCATCAGATGGGCAGTACCTGCAGGTGGGTGCTGCCCACAGTAAGCTCTTAGGGGACAAGCAGGAGCAGAGCAGCTCAGAAATGGCTCAGATTGAAAAAAATTATAAAAAATAAAAAAAGAAAAAGAGTTAGGGTAGCACAGAACAGCAACCCTGTCCAAAACACAGACTGTAAACTCTCCAGCCTAAGACTGCATCAACTCAGGTGCACGTATCAAGTCACAGGATTTGTATCAGATCAGACATGAAGTGGCTACATTAAAGCCTCTCCACAGCTCCTACTAAAACAAGGTTTCCCTTTAAACTTGTTTCCCAACTGGTAACATTCTAATGGGTGTAGCAAGAATACTACCAAGAGAGCCAAGTCTTCTCAGTGCACAATAAGCTATACATTGACCAATCTTTATCCTGTAGAGTTGAGCTGATTGGAAAACAAACATTTTCAAGCACCATCTCTGTTTAAGTAAACCTCAAAAGTCACTTTCTGACTGTCTGTGTGTACAGGTAACCCTGAGAACCTCTGCCTGCCTGTGGTGCTAACACTGAGGAGCACAGCCCGAGAGCATCACAACTCCACAGGCTGTGAACTGCGTGGCCAGGAAAGGTCCATCTGCAGACAAAGCAACACAGCTTTTGGTGCATCCAACACCACCGATTACAAACTCCCTATGACAGCTTAATGTGCATGACAAGAGCTGGGGCAGAGGTTGATGCAGGGGAACACATTATTTTGTATTGCCAGCTCAGGTTCTGCACAGCTTCCACTCCCCAGTATTCAAGACAGAGGTGCAACAACTCTCTCTGGTCTGGACTAAAGGCCACAGCAGCTCCACAACCTCAGCTGGACATTAAATGCAAGAGCAGAAGCTTTCCTTAGCATGAGGCAGGCACCAGAGTGAGTTGCCCTGACTGATAGCTATGGTCTCACTATAAAGAAAATTCATACAGCAAGCACTTTCCAAGCTGCCTTTTTCTTTCCTGGGCATTTGCAGGTTTGGGGTTTTTTCCCCACGAGACAGGCAGGAAGTTGCAGGGAACAGATAAACACTGCTCAGAAATGTTTCACACCTCTAAGCACGGAGCTAAGCTGTGGTTCTTGTACAGCTGGGGCACTTATTTGCCTTCTCTGCCTTTCCAACCCAAACATTCCTTATATAACACACAAGTCCTTTTGCAGAGCTCTGCACCTGCAGCCTAAAGAGAAGGCTGTGTGTAGCCAAAATTTCTCCTAGTGCAACGTGTACTGGCAAATCAGAGCGAACTTGGCCTTTCACTGCTAAACAGAAATGCTTGGCAGGACAGCCAACGAACTTTTTACCTAATTCTTTTCAGGGCACTTCTTTGCAGATACAGTAAATGAAATCTTACTGCACAGATGATACCATGTTGTCCCTGATCAATATGTTATCAGCAGGAGAGAGGCAGACAGTCATCCTCAAGAAGCAAAACAAAGATTCAGTTTCTTGACTGGACAGATGGAGGGACAGCCTGATCTCTTACCATGCCCTGCCATCTGGAAGCCATTGAGCACAAGCTGACCCCCACCTTACACACACCATTATTTTTCCCTGCCAAAGTGCACACCATCTGCATTATGTGACACCCCTGACGTGGTGTGGAAATACACATGATGGGAAATACACAGAAACAAAGGGAACTGCTTAGTAAATAACTAAATATATTGGGGGAAACACTCTATAATTGCACTTTACTGCAGACAGACTGAATTAAACATCATGCTATTCAGCAGCCCTGGCAATGTCTCCAAAGTCCAGTGCAGAGGTACCCAGAAACATCCCATTACATGTGTTGCATTAGAGAATGTTATCCAGACATATTGAAAAGCAGAGGGGCAGTGTTTCTACATAAAATGCCAAAAAGGAATGCTTCAATATGATCACCTTACCTATACAAGCAAAAAGCTGCTCCATCACACAGGCAAATAGTTGATGAGGGATAAGGCAATGACACAAAACAACAAATACTGAAGCTCCTGGATAAGAAAAGCCCAGTCCTTACTGTGAGCATAACCCCACGTGTTTTCAGATTCATTTGCTACCAACAATCACTTTGTTCCCAGTTTGGGTCTGACCAAACCACTGGGAAATCAGCAGAGCTGTTACTGCAGGGAGAAAGCAGCACCATGACTGCACCCACAGGAGATAAAGGAGGGGTCCAGCTGCATTGATTTAACCCCTCTTCTGCCAACCAGATGCACCTGGGGGTGGGCACATGGTGGCAGCTACTGGGTTTCTCACTGCTGGGACACCAGGAATCCTCTCTACCAAGAGAAGCTGGCAAGCAGCAAACCCCTGGACAGGAAGGACAGGTGCAAGGAGAACAGGTAGGCTTTTATATCCGAAGCTGAGCAAGGATGCAAAAGAAAGGAATAAGAAAAGCAAACAGTACTGACAAGAGTTAACTTATGCGGCATTTAAAAATAAACAAAAGAATTAAAACAAACAAACACAGAAGAACCAGTTACAGCCAGCTTCCCTCCAGTTGACAACTGTGTATTTCTCTCTCAGTTTCCTAACTGGAAAACTACCTACATCCACACTGAATATCCCTGGTCTGCAACTTTTTAGTGCTGAACCCTTGCAAAAGTCCTGGCAGCTCCCTCGAGGTCAGGATATGGAGACAAGAGGCTGATCCTGCAGCTGTTGCACAGTCCCTGTGCCCTCACCCCTACTGGGCTCAGCCCCTCTGGATGGGGCAACCACAGCCCAGCACCAGCACTCACAGCCTGTGCTGCTCAGACGGGGCAAGGAACCCCCAGACTGTCAGACACCAACCACAAAACCTTTTAAAGACAGGAGTTATGAAGTACTTCAAAAGAAAAGGTGTAACATAATTAACTTGAAATTCCAGATTCAGATGAGAGTGTGAACAGGGTGAATTCATGAGGTTTACAAGAGGCAGTGAATTAAACCACTTGAAGATTGCTCTTCCTAAATGTTTCCTAAGGTGGCATTTAATCACAGACAGCTTGTGTGCCTTTTTCCATGCAAAAAGCAAACTTCCACCCTAAGGGCACAGAATCTTCTATTTTAGACTGTGGTCCAGAGCCCATAAATAAATCTTTTTGGCCCTTTTTGGTGTTAGCCTTTTTTTCCTGCCTGTACATTCAGAAAGTAGCTCACAGCTCCACCTCAACTACTGCTCACCCTTTTCTAAGTGCCTCGCTACTATGGCCAACAATCCATTAGCAGAAAAAAACAGAATCCACAACAAAAAACACATCAGTAACCCAATTACATTTGTTAAAAACAAAGAAACACAACTCTCTGAGTAAAAACTTACAAGAACTGGAAGAAATCCACATCATTAGCTTTCTACTGTAAGCTTCTCTAGATCATCTTACTCCAAGTGTAGGAAAAAGTTTGTTTTTTCACAGACTCACTCAGCCAGTCACTAACCAGCCTGGGGACTGGTGGCAGACCAGTATGGGCTAAACAACAAAGTCACCCAGCTTTTAAGGTGGATTGAGCAAACCACACAAGGTCCTTTCTGCCTTTGATGGCACGTTATTGTGACTTCAGCTAACAAATTTTATGCTAGCTTAAATACACTGTGTATGTTTACACTCCACTGAACTCCCAGAGATTGAAGGGTACACATACCCTACAAGGCTTCCTCTATTGTTGGCAGTTAAGACAAGTTTATATGCCCAAAGATCCTGAGAATCCCTCTGCCACCAGCACAAATAAAGCAACAGTTTCCCTTCCCAGTGCAAGCAAAGACAGACAAAAAGGTCAGAGTCCAACAGAGATGAGATACCTGAATAATAATCAGGGCCTGCTTTATAATCAACATTATCCTGTTAAGGAAATTCTCAAAATTACAGAAAACGAACAAAGGATCAGTTACCTTGTACCAACACAATTAAAAAAAAAAAAAAAAAAAGTATAAGCACCTAAAAAAAACACAGGGTGTATATTGCACCTTCACATGTCACGACCCTGCTGTGTGCTGAAGTGATACAATCTCAGGGAAAGGTAAACAGCATCTTCCTTTGGAGCTTTTGATAAGGGGGGATGTAAATTCTGGCACAGATTTCTGCTGACAGATGTTCCACAGATGTGTATCCATCCAAGGAGAGTGAGAGCAGCTCCTGAGCCAGCACTAAGAAACCCCCAGCAGCCAGCAGGTGCAGCCACTTCCCCCAGCTCCAGTGCCTGGCTCTGGACAGTACCTGTGTGGAGTCAGCTCTGCAGCACCCACGGGGCCAGCATTTCCAGACGCTGCAGGAACGGGGAAGGGTTGCTCGGAAGGATCGAGGGGAGAAGCCAACTGTGTATCATCACCTGGCCCAGGAGGGCTGCAGAGAGAAAAGACATGGAAAAAGGCACTTTTAGAGGTCTGAGATATTGCAGAATTACTTTGCTTTGCTGTCTGAACCCCCAGACTTTAACATGTGTGTGCCAACTCATGTGTTAGGGAAGGCAGCAAAAGTTGGTTTTGTTCACAACCCTCCTGTTCCTACAGCACTGAAGCCTCTGGATTTTTGTCTGAGTTACAACTGCAAATTAACCTCACTTTGATTCTGATTATGAAAAGTGAAGGAGAAATTGAGCTAAACAAGAGAAATGACAAGATTTCCTGCCTTTGAAACCACGTAAGGAGCTCAAGATTAGCTTTCACCTGAAGCTGTCACTCAGCATTTGGCATTTCAGCTTAAAAATGAAAAGCCCCAAATCACAAAACTCAGCTTTAACACGACCTTGCCTAACTTCAAATCCAAAGAACCAGTATGACTCTCTACCCCTGTTTAATTCTGGATCAAAGAACATAACACAGAGTTAAACTTCACTAAAATAATATTTGCAGTGTTTGCTGCCATCTGAATACACTCACACTTCCCATATTTTATCTGAAGGATTCTGTAACATGTTCACGTGGGAGAAACAATTACAATGCTGAGCCATTAACTGTCCACATATTCTCTGGTTTAACCACACCTGAGGGCTCAGCCTGTTGCAGCAAACTTTGAGCCAAAGTTCTAAAGTCCTCTGGCTTATTACCAAAAAGGGACCATTTTTCACTCCTTGCTGAGTTGCAGATACAGCACAGACTGGGGTGTCCCCTCTGCTTTGCCTTCAAATGAGTGTTTAGAAAGTAGATCTTGACAACAGCACTTGGCAATTTGGTTTTTTACATACACAATAAGTAAAAGGAGCAGGTGTGCCTCAGTCTGGTGAGCAAGTGAAGTGTTTGTCCACCACCATCACATCACAGCAATTTCTGCAGTCTGTGGACAAGGTAACCTGAAACTCAGGCTTGGGGAGGTGATGGCAGAGCTGCTCCTTTCCCAGCCACCCTGCTCTGTGCAGCACGAACAATGAAGCCATCCAAAAGCTGCTCAGACTAGTTCCACAAGTGACATTCCTGGGCATCACAACCACTGGGCTCACAGGCACCCACCACCAGGTCCCTGCTGTCACTCCTCTGCACCCACCAGCCTTTCAGGCCAATTTGTTTCTCTCTAAAAAAGGCCACGAGCTTGGGTCGAGCCTGGAAGAGGATCTACATAAAACTGCTTCCAAATTCTACTTATGACAAGCATGACTGGAATACTTTTCAAAGGAAAATACCTCACAGTTTAATAAGCAGTTGCTTACCAACAGCTGCAGCAAGCACACTAAATTCAGCCCCAAGACCAAGGGGTTCAGCCTGTTATTAGTGTGTCAGAAGTGAAAGACACTGCCCATCGAGTGTCCTTAGGCTCTTGGGTTTCACAATTTCACTTTTAAGGCCTCTACTTATCCTCGAAAAGAGATTTTCCAAGTCACTCTTAGGAGGCAGGTATGCAAATAATAAAGTTTCAGGCAAAGCTTGACCCATACTAACCATTAAATACCAATGAGCAAATGAGAAATAACTGCATAAACCTGTGTAATTTCTTCTGTTTAAACACAGCAGGTCTATGTAAGAAGGTTTCAAACCAAGGTAGAAATTTGAGATATGTACAGAAAACACAACCTGGCACATGTGGACACAAAGGCAGCAAGGGCTGGGTGTTCTGGTGGGTCTGTTTGCTGCTCTCCTCCTTTCAACCATGAGATGCAAACCTTAAACCCCCTAACTTCATAGGCAAGTTTCAAAACACTTTGACACTGGTGCTGGAGACAGAAGACAGCTACAGGTCTTGGCATTTACTCCCTGTCCATGTTTTTCCAATCAGGAGAGCTGGATGTGGCTCCCTTTGAACAGGCAACAATAGCTCCAAGTTTACTCCAAGGGAAACCAATGTGCATTTCAGACTCTGCTATCTCCTAGTCCCAAACATTTGGTTGCTTTTAGTGAGATAATGGGAAGATTTATAGATCCTGCTCTTACTCCAGAAATCTCTGGAAAATGGCACCAACAACTGCAAGGCAGGGTTGAGCTCTCAATGCTCTCATCACCCTCTCTTTTGTTTTCTTCAAGAAACAAGATGATGCTCACTGGGTACAGCAAGTCAGACAGACAAAATCCTCCACAGTTCATACTTGGTTTGCTAATAACCTGGGCCAAAGAGTCAATTTTTTGAGCCTCAGTTTACCCATACATAAGAAAACATACTAATAAATCCCAGGGAAATATTGAGAGGATTTGTTATTTCTGGTAAGTTCTTGCACTGCAATCCTTTGGAAAGCAAAGAGATCTAGCAGCACCTACACCCATTCAAATTCATTCGTTCAAACACATCATACCTCATAAAATTTGATCCATTTTATTAATTCCTTCTTAGTAACCATTTTATCTCTTCCTATTCTGTTTTGTTGCTTATACTTTAACCACACTCACTGGAATAAACTTTATGTGTAGAAAACCCAACAAAAACCTCTCATAGTAACACTATGCACCTTTGGTATTTCTGTTCTTTAGAAGTCTTTTCATGATTTTGGGGGCTCCTGTGACTATGACTTAGTGGAGAAGAAGGTAATAAGCTATTTCCTATATAAGAAATCAACATTACTGGTATCAGGAACTAAAACTAAACTTGTTCAGGAAACAGCTCAGAAGTGCTGCATAAGATACAAGGAAAGGATTACAAAGTTTAAAAAACTCACCTCTTTCCCTCCTCTCTCCTTCCTTGCCCCACCTCCCCCTACACTTCTTATGAAGTAATTTGAAATCGATTCAAATATCAACAGAATCTTAGGACAATATGAGATGCTAATACTGAAATGGAAAGTGTGGCTTTATAGATATAGCAGAGGTTTTATTTTACCAGCTAAACACACACTCACAGTCAAATTTGAGGAAATATGCTGCCTTTTGTAAACCCAACAAAAGACTTGCTTATGCATTTAAATATGTAATTTTGGAAAAAAATCTCTCAGGTTCCTTCTGTACTCGGAAGAAGAAACGATGCTTTAAGTGCCTCACATCAGCAGTTTGTATTTAGACTGGGAAGGATCTGCTGCCCACCTCAGCCAGGCTGAGCTGGGTGTTGTGCAAACTCAGCAATGAAGGTATCCAGGAGATGAACTGGCATGTGCTAATTAAAAGCAAACAGAATCACTGTCATACAGGGGGGTTTGACGCACAGCATTTGCATGGCAGCATTTCTACACTTGGGGAAGAAAGACATTGCCACTCAGACACCAAAACTGGCTCCTGGGGGAATCATTCCAGTGCCTGGGATTTACAGGCTCTTCCTCTGAGCGGGACTGGAGCAATCAGCAGAACAGGTCTGGGTGCTGGTGCTCAGAGCACCCAGCAGAGCCAGCCCAGCCCAGCGAGGTTGGAGCAGCCCCTGAGTCACACCTGAGCCCAAGGGAGGGACCTGCCATCATCCTGGCCAAGCAGCAGGAACCACCTGCATCTCCCAAAGTGCCTGCAGTCCACGTGGGAACACGCGGCTGCCCGGCTCCAGACACCGGGCTGTGCTTCCAGCAGCGAGGGACTCCCTTCCCTCACTGCGGATTTCCACGCCAACAACACCAGAAAGGAAAACAAACGCAGAAACTGCGCTCTGGAGACACCAAAGCATTTTGTGAAAGGCTTCCTGAAGGCAACACCCCACCCTTGAGAAGCAAGCCCAGGAAGCCAGGTGGTGCACAGCAGCTGGCAGTCCCCGCAGGGAATTCCAAATGACCTGCCGGGGCAGGAGAGCGCTGTTTCTGTCGGGCATCCAGACCCGTGACCACGGAGAGTCGTTCTCAGAAACGATACTTTTCTGGCACTGCTTGTGGAAATCCTGACAAGATAGAGAAGTTATCTTGGCAGGGGATGGTGTTTAGTAACACATTACCTGAGGGCCGGCACTTCCATGCTCACCCAACCCTTCTTGCCCAGAAAGCCCCTAATTCCTGTGATATGAGTACCCAGATTGATCACTGATTTGTTTAGTTGTAACAAAAAAATAATTTTTTTTTTGCTTGAGTGTTCTACATTACTGTGGTCACATTAAAACTTAGGGTGAGTTAATACAACAAACAAACACAATTATTCTAGATTAAAACACTTAATGGGACCGAAACACGCGTTACAGCACTACTTCCACTGCAAGCTAAAAGAGGGACGACAGAAAGCCACATAAAAGTCTCAGAAGTATAAATCATTCCTGCACGGGATGAATAAGCATATTTGCTGCAATAACTGACAACCATTATAAAAAGCCCATCACGTCACCACCGAGCAGCTTTTAGAGCCTGGGAAGGGCTCTCGGTCACGTCCTGATGTCACTGCTACAGGATTTCAAAGTTCCCAAATTCCAGCTAGTGAACCTGAAGCAGAGGTTTCTCGTAAGGAACAACACACACGGAGTCTCCCTGCTCGAGTAGAAACCCCAAACCCAACCAGAAACCGTGGCAGGAGCCGCAAAACCATCCAATCTTTTAAGAGGAGTAAGGAGAGTTAATCCTCACCCAGAGCTGGAGAAAGCGCCGTGGGAGCAGCAGGAAAAGTTTCGAAAAGTTGTTCAAAGGGGAGGGGGAAAGGAGAGGGAGAAAAAAACTTTCCCCCTCTCAAGTGTCTACTTACCAACGCCAGGAAATAATCACCAGCTTTCCTACTCCCAGTCATCCTCGCTTCCAACACAACACCCCGCAACAGCCCCTCGCTCGAACAGCAGCTCCCTCCGCTCCCACCATCCCGGGTGGGGACCAGCGGCTCCGACAAAACCCCGCTCCCGGCCGCGGCAGATTTTTGTTTTTTGGGGGTGGTGGTGGGGGGGCGAGCTCTGGGGCGTACAAAAGGCCGAGGAATAGGAGCCTGGAGCTGCTTCTCGGAGGCTCCTCCCATGAGGCTCCCCGAGGAAAGGCCGGAGCGGCCGCGGCTGCCGCGCCCCGTCCTCCCCCGCCGCCCCGGGGCATCCGAGCGCCGCCGCGGGGGGATGCGAGCTCAGGGAACAAAGGAGCGGAAAAATAAACAACCGAAATAAAAAGGAGCACGAGAGCCCCCCGAACCGGCTCCCACGTGGGTTTTCTTCCTCCTTTTTTTTCCCCCTTCTTTCCCTTTTTCCCCCTCTCTCCCGTTTGTTGTTTTTTTTTTACGGTGGAATTTCGGAGTTTTCCATCTGCTGGAGGGGTGGATGCAGAGAGATATTAAATTACGGTGCGTGTAAGGCTTAAAGCACACGCAAATAGCTCCTAACGTTTTATAATGTGTTCGGCAACTTTTAAAAAAAAAAAAAAAGTTTCAGGAGGTAGGAATGGTGTTTGGCCCAACCTTAGGGATAACTTTGTAGAATGTTTTCAGGATGCAGAGGCAAAGTTTTGAACAACTTTCACTGAAACTTTATGTGTTTATGGCTAAACAAATAACATATGTTTAAATCTAAACAAAAGCATTTTATTTCTAGTCTAATTCTTGGGTTAAATTCTAGTTCACAGGTTTTCTCATAGGTTTCTTTGCCTGCCTTCTTATAGGTTAATCTTCTTCCTTTATGGGTTCCTTTTCCCTGCTTTCTTGTGGAATTTTTTTAATACACTTTATTACAGGTTTCTTTTCTCTACCTGCTTTCTTATAGATTCTTTCATCTGCTTTCTTACAGGCCTCTCTACCTTCTTTCTCATAGGTTTCTTTACCTATGAAAAAATGGAGTATTTTTAATTAGCTGCCTGCCCTTATTAATCTCTCATGTTTCCTATGGGTTTATTACAACACAAAAGAGTGGCTTTACAGGTAATTAGGTCCTTGCATGGAGATGCACCAAACTGCATATACGAGCTGCCAGCACCCAAGGAATTAATGAGTCTCTACCAAGAGAGATCATTATCATGTTTATAACATGCCATACAATAACTATAGCTTAAATGTCTATAATACCCATCCCACAGCAAGAGAGTTAGCAGATTCATTGCTTACCAAATGTCCAATCGAGATATTGCAGATAAAATGCTGGGATTACAGAGATTTAATTTAGCTGAGTTAGTTTCCCATCTGACTCCCTGTCTCCAAGCTCTTCAACTGTGGTGTCCACCACACCCTGGGTGACAAAACTAATATTTCCTCTTCTTCAGAGCTCTGTCCAGACCCTAGCAGGACTGTGCATCTCCTTTTAATGTTAGGGTACAGTAATCATACTTGGTGGACCTCCCAAAGCATCAATTTAGAGCTGGGCCAGAGGGGTGAAAAAGTATTCATCAGTGTTTAATGGGGTTTTTTTTAACTCTTGGACTGTTTCTCCTTCTAGCCCTTGTCTGATTTTCCTATAAGCAAAAGGAGGGAACAGATTTTTGTTCAGGTAAATTGTGTGTTTCAGAAGAACTTTCCCATCTAGCCCGGAAGAAGGAGACAAGGATTTCCCTACAGTGTCCTCACTGCTGCTTTTAAGAACTCAGAAACTTGCACAGGAAATAAAAGATTATCCCAAATGATCCCCAGATGAAAAATCAGACACTGCAATGGATGAAAATGCTGAAAAACATGTAGACTGCCAACATCACCTGCAAGGTCTGGCTTATTGAGGGGCAAACTCTGTGCATGGTACAGGGAGGGTTCACTTGGTTGTAGAACCCACTCTGACAGCAAGAATTCAGATGAACCTCAGAGTTAAAAGTTTGTGGGGAGAGCATCTCTTTCATATCCTGCCTCCCAGGCAGCAGGAAAGCAGCCATGGAAAAAGTTACTGTGATTTTTGATACGGGTACAAGCATTCAGTCCCCCTCTCATTTTGGGGGGCATTGACCTCTTCTGTCATCTGGAAACCATTTCACAAATAGCTTCTGCAGGTATAACTGCCCTGACGGGGAGGGAGACCCTGGAGAGAGGAATATTCATTAAAATAAGGTTTTATTTTCTTTGCTAGCAGCACTTCAGTCTGGCACAAAGCTGTGGCGACAGCCTAGCTGTGTTCCTGCTAACAGAACCAAATGTAGCATTTTTTGGAATAAGATGCCCGTTTTTCTCAAGGAACATGCCTGTCCCTGTTTGTTCCTTGGCCTCTTGCCGTGCCAAAGCCCTTTGACCTCCCATGAAGCAATCTCAACCCACCTTTGTCACAAAAGCATTGCAACTTGTCTCCCAGTGCCCTCTGCAACTTAACCTCAGGGAACCTGATATGCTGTAAGTGCAGGAACGCCGTGCCGAGGTGTGCCTGACCTGCCTCGGCACAGGGCTCGGGGGAGGAGAGAGGAAACCAGCTGAAAAGCAACAGGAAAACAAGAGATAAGCAGGGCTAGAGAGACAATGACAGGGCAGGGGTGGCTGTCAGGGTGCAGGGACAGGCTGGCTGGGGCAGCCACAGATCAAAGGAAAGCCTTGCCAAGGATTTCTCCTGAGGCCAGAGCTGGGCTGGAGCAGTGAGTGTGCTGATGAGAGGGACTTGACATCCTACAGCATGGCTGTGCCCTTCCCTGGCTCCCAGGGAACAGTTAGGTGGAAAGAAAATCCAGAAAGCATCAGGATGGTGTGTACAGGGAGGATATTTGTTTTAAATGTAGATCATAGAATCACAGAATGGTTTGAGTGGGAAGGGACCTTCAAGATCATCTTGTTTCAACCTCCCTGGAACAGGGACATCTTCCACTAGCCCAGGTTGCTCCAAGCCCCATCCAACCTTGGACACTTAGAGGGATGGGGCAGCCACAGCTTCTCTGGGCAACCTGTGCCAGGGCCTCCCCACCCTCACAGGGAAGAATTCCTTCCTAATATTCCACCTAAACTGCACCTATACCCTCCTGCAGCCAAAGGCTTGTCCTATTCCTGCATGGCCCTTTAAAAAAAAAAAAAATCTATGTGTGTAATTTGAAATTGTTCTCTGTGAAAACTTAATGCCCTTCATTAAGGTTATTTTGCAACAAACAGAAATAAAGGTACTTCAGTTTGTTTAGCCTTAAAGAGGAGTTTCTTTTTTGCATTTCCTACCCAGGGGTTCGTAGTTATTCACTCCACAAAAACCACAGGCCCAATTAACTGGGGAGCAGCCTGGCTGAGATAGCCAAGCCACGTCTGTAACAGGCACCTGAACTTTATATTTCCACTACTTTCCACACACAGACTGCCCACAACCGTCATTTGTGGTGGCTGGAAATTAGGTTGTGCATTTCCCAGCAATTTTGATCGGTGAGGCTTTGGGATGGCTGTCTCTTGGAATTCCCAGACTTCTACCTTAACCTCCTTCTTTGGGGAAAAAAAAAAGTTTAATGTTAACCCATTACATCTTGGAGGATCAAAGGGATGGGAAACTGCCATTCTGCAAATTTCCAAATAAGTGAGATGGATTTTTAGAAGACCCTAGGCTAGACTCAAAGCCTCACAAATTCCAGGGATAACTTTTCTAGCAAAACAAGCCTATTTGGAGTTTCTAGCAGAAGAATAAGATTTGAAGAATGCTGGATGCAACATAAGTTTCATGTACAATCACAGCATTCAGGAAAAAAAAAAAAAAAGATAAGATGTGGAAAGTCTTGGAGACTTTTAAATATCCAGCAAAACGAACTCTATGTTTTGACTCATTTAATGACATTGTTAAGAAAGGGAAATGGAAGTTTTAAGTGTCCATTTATTTCTTTTTCCTTAGTTGTTAGAAACTGAGCAATGTATTCAAGCTTTTTGCTTTCATTCCAGGAAACAAATCCAACCTTCTCTGTCTGCTGCAGAGTTATTCTTAGCTGGCTTTGATATTTCTATCAGCTAGGAGAGCATAACAATGTTATCATGCTTACAAATTCCAAAGATTTTACATAAGCTAGTGAGTGCCTTAGAAAAAGCAAAGAAAAAAAAGAAAAAAAAGGCTTTATTGATTACACTGTTTGTGTTTCATCAGCCAAAGGAGCTGGGAAAAACAGGCTGGAAAAGAATTTTAAAAAGCAGCTTGATGAGTTTCACGGAGCATACACTCCATGTTTTCCAGAGCACCTCCTACAAAGAGAAGCTGAGATTGGCAGGTTTGGGGCTGGAAAACACCAGGTACTTGAGGCCAATGAATCCTTTAAATCCTACTTGCCTGCATAGAGCCCTATCTTCCTAATTTGATTTTTTATCCGTTGAAACAACCAGACACCCCCCTTATTTAAGCAAAATGGGACAACTATGGGTAAGGTGCTTGTAGGATGGTCTGGGTAGAAAAAGATCACAGGACCATTCTCCTGGGCTGATCAGTCATAGGCTCAGGGCTAAATTCTTTGCTGCTGTCAGCCCAGTGGAGCAGAGATTTTGGCCCAGCATTTACCAGCTTTAAGACAGGCTGCAGCTGTACCCTCCCCTCACACAGCTGTCCTCAGAGGAATGTGGGAGAGGTAAAGCAAGTAAATTAGTGACATTAAATTAGAAACAACCTCCTGGAGTCCTGGGGCACTTTTGGACAGCTGGTTATTTTACTGAGGACAATGGATGTGTGGAGAAGATCCAGAACAGGGAGAGAGGGCAGAGGAAGGGTTAAGCCTGGCTGAACAAAGAGGAGATGCCCAGCACATTTCAGCAAGCAGAACAAGATTACCATAACATACTGGGGCTGCTTCTTCCCAACTGCACAGAGTGGTGGCCCTCAGCATTTCAGAGGGACCTCAGAATCCAGAACCACCACACCTTTGAGTGAAGCAATTAACGTTTCTACCCTTATCATTGCAATTTGAGATGCAGAGCTTCTTACACACCAAAGAGACTCCACTGTGAGAGTTAAGCTGTGGGGGTGAGTGTAGCTGAACAGGCCCAAATAGATACATGGAACATTTTTGCTTTTTTCCAGAGTACTTTTAAGGTATTGCAATGCCATAAAAAGCCCCTCCTGTTGTTAGCAATGCCTGTGTGTGCTTCCATATACCTGCAAGAAGGGGAAGTCAGGAACTATGGAGTTCTGGCTCTTCAAAGACGTCTCCAGAGGAGTCCCTGTTGAGCAGCATTTAGTGCAGTGCAAGTGTGCCAGGACACAGAGGAACTGGAAGGAAGCCACATCCAAGGCATGGAGAACATGCCTGTGTCTGTAATTGCTGCTCCCAGAGCTGCCCTTGGAGGGGTTCAGAGCTGGGGCTAATCCTACTTTGCATATTCTGTTAGAAACAGGGGCCATGGAACAAGCTCCACGGCATCCAATTTTGCAAGAAGCCAGAAGATTTAGGGTGGGAACTGAGAGAACATGGGATCTGTAAGATATGCCAAAAATGACTTTGACAAAATAGGCAGCTTACTTGGAAGAAGCAAGGTTGGAAAATACATCTGGTGAAATCTACTCAGACAAAAAAAATAATCCGAAAGTAATTTTTAATGTAATGAGAAAAGAAGACAAAAATTGATGCTGAAACTCCCTGTTCAGACATTGCACGAAGTATTTGCAGTGTCCATGCTGGATTTCTTCAGCAAATGCCTGTGTTGGGTTGAATAAATGTAATGTCTTGAGAAACACAGAAGGATGTGTGAAAACAGAAGCTCATGCATCATCCACCCATGTCAATACCTTATAAATATGTGGCTCAGGTTCTCAAGAGCGTTACAGAATGTTTTCAGTACAGCAGTTGGAGACAGAAGTACCAACAATTTGGCAGGACCAGAGATGATCTACTTCTGGACTTCTGTGTAGCACAGCAGAAGTAAATAAAATTTAAAAAATAACCAGTGTGGTCTCACACATCCAGTTTTCCATTGGCATGTGTTTTGGATACAGCAGGGCATGTTATCAAATCAACATTTTACAAATACTTCATAAATTTCATAAATATTTGAATGCTGCCTAAACCAGTGGTCAGTTCAGTCAATGGAATCCACTAGAATAGTTGGCAAAACTCCCTTTAACTTCCTAGAAGGCAGTGGGAGATGTTTATTTAAGAGTGAAGTTATCTTCATTTTACTCTTCCTGAACAGAAAAATACCAAAATTAAACATCTCAGACTTCACACAGATGAAATTGCCCCAGAACTCCCCATCCAGTTAATTTAGTTCAGGACTGCAGGCTGAGCTGCCTGCACCTCCAAAAGCACAACTGTACTAACAGCTGCACCTACTGAGGATAGCAATGAACAGCAAGATGGGAGGAAAATAAAGAGAAAGAATTCAGATGCAAAGGCAGAAGGGCAGGAGAGACACATAACTCATTTAATTTTGTGCATTTCCTTTATGTGTAAATCCCCTCCAGCTATTTCTCCCTTTGCTTTGTGATCCTGAGATGCTGCACACCTGAACCAATTTTGAAGTTAAAAACCAGGGAAATAAAGAGCTGCATAACCACTGTTTTGACAAGTTTCCTTTTAACTCCAGACTCTTGTTTGCAGCTGC
Source organism: Myiozetetes cayanensis (assembly GCF_022539395.1). NCBI lineage: Eukaryota > Metazoa > Chordata > Aves > Passeriformes > Tyrannidae > Myiozetetes > Myiozetetes cayanensis. The sequence goes on along the minus strand of NW_026086605.1, from coordinate 2,428,731 downwards.
TAAGGACACAAAGCCTTAGTGCTCAAAACCCACTTGACTGATCTGAAGAGCACTTCTACATCCCCACCTCATCCAGCAAGACTGCTAAAATATTTAATACTGTATTTGCTACACAGACAAAACAGACCAAGTCAGTACTTAGTAAGGAGTGAACGTTCTTTCTGGAGTTACTGAACTCGCCAATTTTTGATGGCAAGAACAAAGTATGAAGCAAATTCAAAAGTATGTCTGGGCCAACTTCAGAGATCTTGTCTGACCTATGCATAGGATGTAAAGAATGTTTTTCAAGTAGCTTTGCTGACTCCAACTGCTGCAATGTACTTCTCATACAAGAATAGAGTTTAGATTTGTAAGTGATGTGAGTCAGTGCAGCAGAACTCTCCACTCTCCCAAAACATGGGTGTCACTGCTTGTGCTGTTTCCTCACTGCACACCCAGCCCCAGCATCTCTGAGAGCCTGGAACACCCAAAGGCCTGTTAACAAGCTGAGCCTTTTGCCAAACCAGCAAATCAGGGAACGATGCAACGCGTTCTCTGTACCTCACAGATGCACATCTGGGAATGACTTCACCAGCTCCGCTTCAAAAAGCTCCCTCAGTACTTTTTCCAGGAGACAGCAGCAGTTTGCATGTACCAGACAGCTGAATTGCAGGAAGTTATCAAAAAATCAATGCCACCTCTAAAAACCCCTAAAATGTTGCCATCATCTCCAGTTTTGCTCTGTGCTCTGCTTGGTATCTGTCACAGGCCAGGATGCAAACAGGGGCACTTCAGGGCCATGAGGACTCCCTGTGTACACAGGAACCTCCATTCTCTCTCTCTATGAAAGAAAGATGTGTGGGTTACATTGCAGATGTGTGGGTATCCAATGCAAAAGGAGGAAAAAAAAAACCCCAACTCAAGTCCTGGTCTTCCTTTCCAAATAAAACTCCCACAGCAAAATGAAGGAGCTGGATGCCCAATGGTAAGCAGGAAGAAAGACATTTTGATGCCCAGATGTGTCCATGAGGAACAGAGGTTTTCAGTTACAGATTCAGTAGAGAGAGTTAAAAACATCAAAACCAGCAAAAAAAGGGGGACTTTTTTACTCCTTTTCAGTGCTGACAGGGTTGGCAAAATCCAACCCTTCCCTGCTTCTGCAAATAGCACAGGAATACTTCCACAAGAAAGGGGAGGGTAATGCTTCAGCCACAACCTCCACAACAAAAATAATTGTCCTTTTTACTGAAGATTTGAAGGGAAGTCATTGGTGCTGTCCTGTTGCCTTCAGGACTCTCCTTATGAGCTGACCAGTGCTCTACTCCTAAAGGAGGTGGGGGCAGGAATGGCTGCAGGCAGTGCTTGGATCTGCTGTTCATCTCAAGACCACCCTCCTCCCACTGTGCAGCCACAAAGGGAAGAAATTCCTCTCTTTCCTCTCCAGGAAGAAATCCCAACAAGGCTTTAAGAGTCAGATCACACAGCTTTGCCCCCTCATGCACAGCTCAGTGTGGTTTCAACATGAGGGATCATGTAAGAGATGAAGCTATACAGGAGCAGCGGAGGGGGAAGAAAACAATGCTGAAATAATTCAGCACCCTCTTCTGGAACCAATTCAGAACCATTTACTTCCCCTAAATATAACATACTTCTAACTGCTAAATGTTGTGTGAGCTGGGTAGGATTCTTTATCCCTGGAGTTCTTTCCATCAGGTCCATATCCCCACAGTCAGCCTCTTAGAAACGTGCACCTGATTTTGCATGTCTATAACACTTTATTCTCTGTAAGGATGACAGGGCAATAAAGCACTGCAAACCACTCAGCAGCTCAGACAGCATATGGAGTACACCTTGACATTTAGTGATACAAATCCAACTTTAATCTCAGAGGAAAACTGGATTGGTCAGTGTATTGGACCTGATAAAGACAGACCAGCCAGCTCAACTAATGCTTTCTGCTTCTCTTTTATATTATCAATGCATATTCCTCTAAGAAACAAGCCTGATGAAAGCAGAGGCTCCTCTGCACCTCTGAGAGCCCCCAGTGCTTCAGCCTTTGGGACAGTCACAGTCCAAAAGCAGCAGCTGCCTGCTGATACCAACACTCATGCTGGAAAAACAGGTGATAATGAATTCCTGAAGCATATGCAAGTATGAAGCAACCACTCCATGAACTGTCAGCAGCTGTTTCAAGAACCCTGCCCTGCTCACCACAGGTATTTATTTAAAGTGTGGTACCCACCCTGACATGGGACACATGCCCAGACAGATAGATGTGCATGCACTGCCCGTGGTCCCTCGTGGCTCCTGAGCCAGGCCATGCCAGCAATTCGTTTGGGAATTTCAAAGCTACCCACTGTAAAGCTTCCCATCCCATGAAGGGGAAAAAACCAGAAAGGAAAGGAGCTAGAGAGGAATAATGGGGTCTAATTTCCTTGTCCTTTTATAGACAGATCCTTAAAGAAAAAAGTCAGACAGCTGCCCAGGTTTCCAACACTTCCAATATTCTTCTAATGTACGTTCTGCTCACACAGTTAGTTCCTAATCAGCCTCCATCCCTAACTCACATACAGCAGGAAGAACTCCCCCGCCTTCTCCCAACAACAGAAATTCTTCAGCTATTTTCACTTACAGTATGGTTTTATCACCCTGACCTTGAAGGAATGTGGCAGTGAAATATTCTCCCTCCTTATTCAGTTTTTGGTATTACTTAGAAAGATTCCATCTCTGCAGACCATTCATTGATATTGTTTGATGTAGTTTAGCTGTTCCCTGTACCCTTCTCTCTGCTGTTGTCTCAGAATTTACAGCTCTTGATGCCTCCTCTGGTATGGGAAGGAGAGGGACAGTGTGCAAGGAAGTTGCTGAGGTTACAGAGGAAGCAGTGACAGGACTAGATCAAGGCAATAGATGGAAGGAAAGCACCTCTTCTAAGATCTTAATTATTTTCAATTAACTGCACATCAAGCTAAGAATTCAGACAGCAAATAGAAGCTCATTTAAAAAAAAAAAAAAAAGGGGGAATCTTAACTTTATTAAAGCAGTTACTGCTAGGTTTGGAAAACAAATAAACATAAAATGAAAAACAACTCTGAGGCTCCACAAGTCCCAGCTCAGAAGAACTCACATCTGAAACAACTCCGTGCCATTGGAAACGCTGAATAACGCAGTGATCAAAGGCACTGTCAGTGCAATTATAGTGTACGGGAGGATGAGAGGGAGGCCCAGACAACTCACAGAGTGAGTAATTGGGTTACTCCGTAGGCTTGTTTTTAAATACTGCTCTCCATGTGAATGCTGCAGGTCTCACTTAACTGGGTCACCAAAACTTTGGCAAAACTCTACTAACTTGAGGCTAGGAAGTGCTATTTGTATGCCTAACTTTAGGCTACGAGGTGTGAACGCTGGAAGTGTAAGCAAATCCACACAGGTAAGGGCAGGAATCTGGACTAGCAGATGGAACAGGTAGGAACTGTGCTCCTCGGCTTTTAGGACCTCTCTGTCCTTACAAATTATTTTTTTCCACGTAGTCTACATTTAGAAGCAACATATATTTAAGATACATTTAAAGAACACAGTAAGTGCTGTGCCCTCCCAGACCGCCCAGACAACGGGTATCTGCCTTGAAGATTGTACCTCTATCCACCCCTGGGGCCCTGACAACCATTTCACATAGTAATTCAAAGTAAATACCTTTCAGGAGGTAATCCTGCCACAGCCATGTCCTGAAGTTCACTGAGGTCAAGGCTCTTAGGCTCAGTTAATGCAAGCGGTGATAGCTTTCCTTTGGCATCCCGAAGTGAGCTTTCATGTTCTGAATTCATCTTGCTCGGCTGGTTTTCAGCAACAGCGAGATCTGCACGTGCAGAAGGCTCACCCTGCTCTATCACAGGGAGGGTTGGAGGGTGATTTTTGTACAGGTCTGCCTCCTGCTCTCCAGTGCTGGTGTTTATGGCTGTGTTGTCTTCCCCAGTGACTAACATCCTTGCAGTACCTGTTTCAGGGACGTCTCCAGTTTTCTCCTCACCTGCCTCTGCCGTGCCTAACACTGTGTCACTGTTCTCTTTACCATCTCCCTCAGTCATGCTGCTAGATCCTAGTTTAGAGTCAGCTTGCATGCAATCATCCTGGCTTACTTCATTTTTTAAGTAATCTATTAACCCGTGCATGGTCACTTTGCTTTCCTGCCGTGCATCTCGTGAATTTTCAGATGTTTCCAAGCATTCCCTGGTCACTGCACCGTCCTGCATCACCTGCGTGTCATCCTGAGGCTTAATGAAACTGCTGGGAACGTGTGTCCCCCATTTCCCTCGGGGGACACATCAAAAGTGTCTGACAGTTTTTCACGGCTGTAGGATCCTCCCGGGACAAGGGCTGAAGCGGCCATGTCAGAGATGCTCTTGGCAGCGCCTGGATCGCCGGACTCACTCCCCTCCTGTTCATTTGGCTGGGGATCCTGGCACCGTTCAGAAGCGAGGCTTACATCCTCCTCAGATGACACTGGTTCTGCATCACACCCCGCAATCAAGTGATTTCCCTCTGTGGCAGCAGCATCTCCTACATCGTCCCCGTGCCGTGCATCGCCCGCAGAGACAGCAGCTCCGGTGGGTTGTTGCCGGCTGTCGGAATACGCAGGGAAGTTCTCAGCTGCTGCCCCATCAAACAAAGCCGGTCCTTGCTTCTTTATCTCTAAGCTTATTAGCGATTCAGGATCAACGCCACCAGCACACACGCCTTCCTCTCCTTCCATCTCACTGCTCTCGGTGGGCTTGTCTGGTCTTTGCAGATTTCCCACAGCACATTCAGCAGGTGTAGCTCCATCCGAGCTAGGGACCACTTCTGAACAGCTACTGGGCTGCCTGTTTTCCTCAGTGTCCTGGAGACTTGCTGGTGGCAGCTCTGCCACGGTGTTTTCTCGCTGCAGAGATTTGCCCTGGGCAGCTTTGCAGGAAGTCTCAGTAGCTAAAGATAACTCTTGCCCCTCTGATTCTGAGGTGCCCTCGGGAGCTCCTTTGTCCGCCTTGTTTGGTTCTGAAAAGTTCTCAGCACCACAGAGTTCTGCTGTATCCTTGGCCACTGGACTCTGCTTGGAGCCTGCATGGTTTTCAGACAAAAGCTGGGGTAATTCAGCACTCAGTGTGCTGTGGACAGTTTTCTTAAATATCTGGCTGATGTGCTGCCGAAAGTCTGGGATGCTGGAGCCAATGTCCAGAGAGCTGCAAGTCAGAGCCTCATGCTCCCTTCCAGAGTTCTCTGCAGACTGCTCAGAAATACTGATGTCTGCCCTGGTTATGTTATTATTCTCTTTTGAAAGCTCTTCCATTTTTTCTGTATTCCCAGGTTTCCTTAAGATCTCACCGTGCTTGTCAACTACGCAGATATTGGTTGCAATTTCCTCATTACAGCCTTCTTGTGATGATGAAAGGCTCAGTAGCTTCCCTTCTGGAGTAGAGAGAGCTAACAGAGACTCTGCTGAACTGTCACTTTGCTGCTCTTTGAAGTTCAGCTCACTTTTTGTTTTTTTGGATTTAATTGCAGAGATCTCTTTCTTCAGCTTCTCAGAGCTGAACTGTGATAAGTTTCCAGTTCTCTGCCCTACATTTAAAGTCTCTGGCAGGGCGAAACTTCTGTCTCCATCACCCTGAAAACTTTGGTCTGGACAGTCTTTTTCACTCCCCCACACACCTGCCACAGAGCTGTTTTCTGAGTTTGCTGTTTTACCTGTGCTTACCCTGGCTGAAGGACCTACATGAGCTGACACCTGAGGACCTTCTAAGGTGTTTTGGCATGCTACAACTTCCAGTTCATTATGTAGTGATTCCCCCTCAGTACCCCTGTCTGTGATGTTTCCAGGCTGCTGGCTGGGGTGGCTGAATACAGAGGTCTGGGTAGAGAGGGCTGTAACATCTGCTTGACAATAACCAGGCTGCTCTGCTGTCTTTTGAATGCAGCTGGATTTATACAGTTTATCAGTGGGAATTACTTCCCCGTGTGCCTGTGATGGTGAAGGAGATCCTTGTGCCCCTGGACTTTTGTCAGGCTTCATATTGCTTGTTTCTGTCGCAGAAGCACTGTCCCCACAACTTATCTTTGTGTTTCCATCTTTCTGGATGATTTCCCCATCAGCAGTCAGAATATTTTCCGAGTTTTTGCCATTAATGGCGTTTTCTTTTGAGTTTCATGATGAGATATTTGAGGATCATTTTTCTCAGAATTATCAGAACTATGTCCTATTTCTGTATCACTTGGCAAAGCCTGTGACATGTTAGTGGCACTTGCTGAATCCTGTGCCCCTGGAAGAGTGTTTACAGCAGCAGCACAGCTCTCACCAGTATTATCCTCTACCCTGCCTGGCTGTTCATTCTTGTCAGATTCTTTACAAAATGCATTGCTCTGACATGCTGCTTCATGCTGTCTAGCCGAGATCAAAGAATTATCACTCTGCTCGGGCTTGTCTGAGTTTTGCTCACTGCAGCAGATTTCCTCTGCCTTGGGATGGCTTTTGTTTTGATGGTTGCAACCTTGCCAATTAATCGCGGTGGCACCAGAGCTGCTTTGCTGCTGCTCCCTCCTGCACACACCCTCAGCACTGCTGTTACCCTGCTCCTGTTCTTTTACCCTGTGCGAGTCACATCGAGGCAGTGCTGGACCCGGCACAGAAGACCCTTCATTGAGGTTGTTTGGAGGCATTTGTGGTATGCTGCTGTGATTATTGACGTCCAATGGCCGTTCAGGTTGTAGCGCCCTTCCTTTGTGTTCCTGATCATCTGCCCCTGTGACAGCTGCCTCAGTGCTCTGGTGCTTCTGTTGTTCAAGTCCTGTGTTTGAATCCTGGCCAGACACAGACACCAACTGCTCCACTTGCTCTGCTTGGGGAAGAGCAGTTGGATCACCTGCATTTTCCTGCAGCCCTCTGATCCCGCGCTCCAGAGACTCTGAAGAGCCGCACGCGTTGCTCTCAGAGGAGCAGTTGTTTGCAGGGATGTGGCTGCCACCCCCTTCCTCCACGTGCACTTGCTGAGCAGCAAGTCCTGAAGCACCAGCTGCAGCTTCAGGGGGTTCTGAGCAAACCTTCTGCACATTTCTGTGACTTTCTGCAGCCACTTGCTCCAGCTGAGCTTGCACCGGCACATCCGATTTGCGTTCACTTCCCAGTGCCAAATCTTTGTCCTCCATGAAACTTTTCACTGCAGTCTGCTGCTTCTCCTCCTGTTGCTTTCCACCCCCAGCACTGCTTGGTGCAGCTGCAGGTTCCTGCTCTGGATCTCTGCGAGGCACTTCAGGGATGTGACTGTTCTGTGCTTTGGTTTCCAGAGCCCAGGAGGCCTCCTCGGTTTGTGCAGCCATGGGATCCACAGTCCCTGCCAACTCGTCTAAGCCCTGGAGATCAAGTTTTAATTTGGGCATTTTTGCACTTTCTCCTGACTTGCCAGAGTTCTCAGGCTTTTCTTGCCTCTCAGCTTGGCATTCACATTCCAGCACAGTTTCTCTAGCAAAAGCCTTTTCCCAGGATTCGTCCTGCTTACTCTGCTTAATATTATTGTTCCCAGGGTGGAGAAGCAGTGAACTGTGTGCACCATCTAAACAAACCTTTTCAGTCCTGTTACAGCCTGGCTGGTCTGAGGTTTTGCCTTCTGGCTCAGTGTTAAAGCAATCAGAACCCAGTGGGCATTCCTCCCTTGCAAACTGTGGTGAAGCCACGAGCTTGTTCTCCAGGTCATCTGGAACAGCTGTTTTCCCTTTACTCATTTGTTGTTCAGGTTTACAACCAAGAGACTGTGAATTGGCTTCCGGTGTTTTCAAGTTACTGTCTAAATTCAGAGGCTTTTCCTCACCTTTTTCCCCTGGGTCACCTGTTGAAGGGTTTTCACAAAGGCTGAATTCCTCAGGATTGTGTTCCAAGTGGGTATTTTCTGTGTCCTGGTAGTGGTTACTAACGGGTCTCAATAGTTGTCTTCCTGCCCCACTTGAGCCCTCAGGTAATTCACTGGTTTCTGACATTTGTGTATCCTCTGTTCTGATTCCATTTTTTTCTCCTGTTACATCCGACTCAATTTCTTTTTGATACAGCTCTGTGGATCTGCTCAAAGAAGTACTTAATGCAGATTCTTCCAGTAATAATCTTTTATCTACCAGTGAATTTTCCTTGGTGGGACTGATAATGCTTTCTGTTTCAGAAAGTGTGGTGCTTTCTCTAGACACATCATCAGCTTTTATAATTTCTTTGCTTCTGGCTTCATCTTTTGGGCTTTCAGTTGTGACAGCTGATTTTTCTTCTTCCCCTTGCTTAAATGATAAAGGCACACTGAAATGCTCAGCACTAACAAGCTCATCCTCCTTTTGAAGCTCTCTTTGAAAAGTGGATTTGTTTTTTTCAGAGGTTGTTTTCACCGTTTCGCTCCTCAGTGGATCTTGAGAGTCGTTTCCAGGCACATATTCCCTCGAAGGCTCTTCAGGCTTTGGTACCAGGAAGAGATTTGGAGGGTTAGAAGGCAACTCTGACATTAAAGTACAAGCTTCTGATTGCTTCCTTTTGCTTACAGATAGAGCTGGATTTGCCTCATTCCCTGTAGCTGTTGCTCCAGCCCCCATCTGTAGATTACAGACTTCACTGATCTCAGCTGAAGCCCTGAGCATTCACAATTGCTCCAAATTTTTCACTGTCTGAGCCTCCTGTTGCTGGATAATTTAGGATTAAGGTTTCCTTTTTCATTAGCAGACCCTCTCCACCATCTGTGTCCTGTCTACCTTGCTGCATTACTGCCTGCAGCTGACCTACTTCCAAAACTCCTCGCTCCTGCTCGGCCTCCTGAGCAGTAAAATAATCTCCTACTGCTTTACCCCGGGGAAATGGGCTGACATGTGGCCCCCTCATGCCACCCAGCTGTTCCCTCTGATGGAGAGATCCTAATTCACTCAAACCCATTTCTGTGATTGCAGCAGTAGGGCTGGGCTCCAGGCTCGGGATTCTGGGCTCACTCGTGCTGGTTTTGGTGTAGGAGGCAGCAATATTATCACATTTCGGCCCTCTGTCCACAGATTCAGCATGTGCTAATCCCTCTTCTCTGTCACTCACTGGACCTGGCCATGGCAGTGCTCTGTTGCAATCTGAGGTGGGTAACTTGTCACTGCTGCTTGTGAGATCTGCTGAGACGTGTTCTTTGGCCCCGTGTTCGGGAGGCACCAAGACAGGCAGGCTTGTGTCTCTTGCTTCGGCAGAGTGCTTCAAGAAATTAGGGTCTGCTTGTCCTCCTTGCTCTTGCAAGACAGTGTTCTGTCCTGTCACCTCTGCAGACCCCGTGCTTGAATTTGGGTTGGACAGCTCTTCAGCACCGTAGCTGCTGACGCCTTCATTACCGACGCTGCCAACAATGGAAACGTTTATTTGTTTCATGTCAGTAAGGAAGCAAAGAATACGAAGCAAATGAAGCAAAGAGTAAAACCAGCTTGTGCCACTGATGTTTCAAAGCCATGCACTGCATGCACTGTGAAGCTGATAATCTGCTTTCAGGAGTTAAACCATCAGACACAGTGATTTAAATGCTCATTACTCTGGAAAGTATTTCCCCAGTCTTACCTGAGAGCAACCATGCATTTTAACCATTCCAAAATCTTAGGTGAGTGTGGGAGAGGGGACACACATCCAACACACTAAGAGAGCAACATGGGAAAAACTGGAAAAAGAAAAAACAAAACACTGGGAAAACCCCCAGTATCTCAAAGAAAGACTTTTTGTTCCTGCTCCTAAGAGCCTGCTCTGCATCAGAGCTAAAGGCTGAGCAATCCACAGTAACTGCTGTTATCTGGCTGTGCTCGAGTGTGCAGCAGCAGATTAGGAAGGGCCCATCTGTTGAATGTTTTCTCCAGCTGATCAGCAGGGTTGATTCTCACCACAAGGTCAAAGGTCTGCCAAATGCAGGATGCTGCCCTGCGATGCTACACACCCTGTGAGGTCATTTAATTGCAGGGTTTGATTTCAGTGCATGTAAGCTGTGACTCTTGGCGTGATCTCTCTCTCTCTCTCTCTCTCCCCACCCATTACAGATAAGATAGGAAAAATGAAATCAGAGGTGACCAACTGCGAGAAGGAGAAGTTACTTTAAACACTTTTCACGTGCACTGAGGTTTGTTTGCTGGTGATGAAATAGCTTGACCTTGTTCTCTCCCTCACCTCCCATGCCTGGGCATATTTTCACCCCCTTAGGGAATATGGAATGTAATATCAATCCAAAACTGAGTGTGGAATTGTACCTAGGAGCAAGGGGTAGCGTTTACTTAAGATGAAATAATAAATCCCACCCAAAGCAAGAAACACAGGTAACACGTTGCCAGATGCTGGGCACTCAGTGTGATGACAGTGAGCTCTGGTTCCAGGGCTGCACAGGGGGAGGTGGCTCACTGTGAGCCCATCACTGCAGCTTAGCAGTAACAGCTTACATTTCATAGGTTGGAGCTATAAAAGATGCTTAAAACACCTTCTTTAAAGGCAAAGGTAGATTGGATTTTCAGTAATCTCCAGAAACCTGAGAAGCCTCTCTCCTTCTCTGACCGAGTTTTACAGATGAAATACCTGATGGAGAAGTGAGTCAGTGAGCAGCTCTCCTGTCCCTGCAGTCGAGGTCTGTGTTTATACAACCATGGCCTCTTGGGCTGTGCTACCCTGCACAAAATGCCAGGTGGGGTTAAACCCTCTCCTTATACTGAATTCTGCCTCAGTAGGAAAGAGCAGGACCTAAAGCCAAACACGAGCCTGTCTTAGGTCCCAAAAACCTCCTTCAGAGTCACTGCAGTGGAAAATTAACTAGCCTTTAAAGAGCCATTGAAATTTGCCTGTATTAAGGCTAAGCCTCGGATCTGAGGTAAAATATCTATAACATACAATTCTTCTACAGCTTCAACAAAGTTTCACCAGTGCTTGGCATCAGTTTGAACATTTAATTTATAACACCAATACATTTCGTTTAAACTCTCAGAAAATGGTTTTGCCCAGAGGAATTTTTCTACCCCTCAGCACACTGAAAACACCTGTCCATATAAAACTTACTGACACTGGGAATACCAGAGATGGCAGTGCAATGTGTGCTATCTGCTGGATCACTGACCACACTGGGGCATGACAGGGCATGAGCAAACAGCAGGGAGATGCCAGGAGGCTTTCCCTAAGGAAGGAATGCACTTTATTACTGACGTTAATTTTACACTCAGGGAAGCCTAATTAGAAGAGGAGGGACAGAAACCACAACACTGGGTTGGGGAAGGGGTGGAAAATTGGGAGTCAGTTGCTATTGTAGCTTTCTGCTCATGTTGCACGTTTATCTTCTTCCTGATTAAATTGCTCATGAGCAGCTTTGTGCCCAGGGTTCTTCAACCTGGCAGCACCCTCCTGCCAGAGATATGGTGATCAGGAGGGCAACAAAAACAGGTGGAGGTTGAGGGGGGAAGCCCTCTAACCTCTGTGAAACTGAGCTTTGGAAAAAGGAGAAAACATCATCTACAGTTACAATGTCTCCTTATCATTTATCTTTAATCTCTGATTCTTTACTTATCTTTCATCCCATCTGTCAACAGCCTTGGAAAATGCTGGCAATGTTCACCATGCAGACCTTACATCATCATATATTTGCATTTTTACAGAGTTCATCTGACTGAAATTTCCCTAAGACTTTTGCACACGACATCTTTGTTACATCAGACTTCTGTTTGCAGATATTAAATATCAAACAGTCCCAAACCTGTCTGAAGTGGTTAACTTTTCTTGACTGCAATTTCTAAGCCCATGAGCTATCTACTGCCGTGCTGGCAGCAACTTTGTCAGGAGCCCAGAGTCATAAACCTGTGACTAAGCAGGTTCAAGGGAGATTCAGTATTATGCATCAATCAAAACCATTTTTTATGGTTTTCAATAATGCTGAAAACTCGTTCATTTTACTCAAGAGCAGATGAAGGAATTGGGACAAGTTTGTAATTAATGTATGCTGAACAGGATCAAAATGACAGTGCTGTGACAGCAAGTTAAACTCCCACTTTTAGAGTGGAGCAGTACAGATTGATCATCTGTGCTACTGCAGCTTCCTTCAGTGTTTTATTCACGACATAACACAGAGTTGGAAGTCTGAGTTTTTCAATCATAATAGGATAGGCCCAGACTGACCTGTTTGGATTTTTCCACTTATGTTTCCTCTTTCTGAAGTAACTAACAAGGAAAACCACACAGGGAGGGGATTCTGCATCTTCCTTTTCATTTTTTGCAATCTTGCTTTTCTGTCTGCAAGATGTGCTGGGGTTAGACAAACATCTGCTGGGAGTGACTTAAGCACAGCTGATCCTGCTTTAGGGCAGAAGGATGGACTAGATGACCTCTTGAGGTCACACCTAGTCCCATTATCTTCCACTCTTTTTAAAGGGAATAGCACTACAGGGAAATTACACCACATGCTGAAGATAATTCCCCAGAGTAAAACCCAATCTGCATTAAATCAATAATTACCTGCAGAGAACATGTATTTCCAGACAACCCATTTAATACAATCAACAGAAAGCTATGACCCTAAAAGTTTGGATTTTTAAACACAGGAAAATAAAATTTTGTGGGGGACTTGATCTCTTTTGTTTGTAATCTGACCCAGCTCGATATAAGGGAAAAATTCATTCATATTTAAAGCAAAGCATGCAAATGACAAAGCATGGAGAAACATTCGAGTTCCTCACAGTTCATGTAGAGTTTAGGGCAGAAAGAGTAATTTTACCAGGAGTAATTGCTGCATGTGATTGATGGTACTTAAAAAAAAAAAAAAAGAAAATGCAGTCATGCAAAGATGTAGATGCATCAGTAACTTGAAATAAGTGTGTCCCACTGTACTCAAGAGTTACCAAAGGGAACTTTTCCCCTGTCTTAGAAGTTAAGCAATTTGTAAACATTTAAGAATTTGCAAATCCAAGGCCCTAACATACTGACCATATGTATACTATACTTCCAGTTACAACATCAAATAACAACAAATAAAATCTTCCCAGGCCTAAAATATTTTGCATAAATAATTACTGAGGAATTGCTTGTTTGGAAGCACATTGAAAATTGACAGATTAATTTTTAATGCCTGTAGTTAACCTCTTTCCACCATCAGAAGATATTGTGGCAAGTCTGAATTATCCTGGAACAACTTAGGGGTCCTGCCTGGTTGCTGAGATGTTTATTAGGAGAGCACTGCCTGGTCTGTGTTTGGGGTGTGAAGCTATAAAGGATGTTAAGAAATAGATGACTTATGCTGCATATCCCATAAATGCTTCCAGATTAAGAGCCATACCCAATCCACCAGCCATTAACACTCGAAGTCACAACTTCCATTACTCTGCTTTCTCATCCACAGCAAAGGCAAAGGGCCAGAAGATAAAACCAAGCAGCAGCAAGACAAAAAGCTCTCTGTCATTTAGCATTTACTGTCTGAGGGGGAGTGTGTGTGGAGGGGTTAGAGACATCCCAATAGGTTAAGTGTACTTGACAAACAATAAGAAGTGAAGATACCACAACAGAAAAATTGCAGATAACTTCACATTTTCCATTTCTTATTCCTTTGCTACCCTTCTAAAACATGCAGTAGTCGTTGAAAGGACAGGCAGCCTTCCCCTTCCCAACCTAGTCATGCCTGTGAGGGAAAAACACCAAGTGCCAGAGCCTCTGAATCCCGAAGGTCACATACGGCTGCCATCCCTCCTGATGTAACTCAGAGCCTGAGCGATTATATTCCCAGGAGCATGAGCCTGAAATCTGAGCACCAATTTAGAAAGCACTTGAGGGAACAAATGCACAGCCAGCTCTTCAACCACGGCACACATAAAGCTGCCTCTCAAATGTTTCTGTTCTCTCTCCCCTGACACATGAGAGATCAGCCTCTACTTTTTGAGTTTACACATTTGGACACAGAGTACTGGAGGACTTCAGTAAACATAGGGAATCCTCCATTTTAATCTGTCCCTAAGAGCTATTGAAAGTTAATCAGGAAGATGGAATTAATTTCCATATTCCTTTTCAAAATGAAAAAAAAAAAAAAAAGGAGTCACAGTTTTAAAGGCAGAGCAAGTCACTATTTGAACCTCTCAGTGTAAACAAACACATGAGAAATCCATCATCGCTGAAGGGCTGCTAACAGCAGCCAGCCTCCCCCACCCTCCCTGTGCAGCTAAGCTTTCAGGAAAAAGTGAAGCAGGAATAATGATCCATATGATCCTCCTGGGAACCGTCCCCTCCTTTTCCCCTCTCACCCCCAATCACTTTTCACCTCCTTGTTCCCTACACTGAATAAAACCCTGGGCCTGCAATATTTTAAGTATGACCAAAGCAAATTGCTCTAACATTAAAGAAGTGAGCTGTGCTGCTGCAGCAGCAAGCAAGATCTTCAGTTCCAGTTCCAGGACCGGCTCCTGGCCTCCATGGGAGATATCCAGGGAGCCAGCAGGAAGCCTGGCACCGAGCAGACTGTCCCACAGGATGTGTGGCAGCTCCAGCTCGTCACTCCACGCGGCTCTGTGTGTCCCACAGGATCTGCGTGCAGCACTCCGGGTGGGACAGCGGCCAAGGTCATCCACAAAGACTGCCCATTCCCCTGAGCCACTCCTGGGTGTGTGTATCTTTTAAATGGCTGCATCTGCCTCTTCCTAAACCTGCTGGAAAAAGTGCCTCTGGGGTTGGGATGTCCAGCTCAGGATTCCCCAGGGGTGTGTTTGTGCACCAGGGGAAAGACGTGTTACACCTCACACAGTCACCACTGCAAAGCCTGAGGCTTCCTAACTATCCTTGTGCTCCAGCATTTTTATTCCACTTGGAAAGTTCACAGATTCATTACTGATGATCTTACTTTTTAGCATAAAGGACTAGTGAGAAACAGGTAAGAAAAAAAAAATTGGACTCAGACTATTCTACAGCCAGAGCCCCAGACATTTTGAATTCCAAAAGGCAGGAGTTTCAAAGCAGCCGAAACGACTTCAGAGAATTTGTGGAGGGTAGAAGGAAGCCACCCAGAAGACCGGAAAAAAGCAAACGTGGTAATTTTCCACCCAGAGATGCTCCATCCAAAGATGGGAGGTCACACGCTCTGAAGACTCCAAGAGTTCACTTCGGGGTGGAAAAGGTGCCTTCAGAGCAGCCCAGGAGAGCGAGTTAAAAATAAACAGCCTGGAATCCGGGACTTCAAAGATTTCCCGTTTATTGTCTTCATCTCTGTTTTGGCAGGATATAACTCACAAGCCACCCAAAGCAGGCATGTGCCAGCAGTCCCAGGAGTAAGGCTTGAATAACAAGCAATCGCCCCAGCTCCCGCCCATCTAATAAATTCCCTGAAACCAGAATCTCGTGAATCCCTCCGAGCTGACTCACCCGCGTGATGTTCATCTCACACGAGTCATAATTGCGCCTGCTGCAGTGCGAGGCTGTTTCACCCAGCTGAAATATAAATCCAAGTGTTCTAGGCACTCACATTTTGAAGAGGAACCCCTAAAGAGCTGCTGTTACACCATTTGGGGGCAATACATACTTTTTTTTTTTTAAATGCAAATTAGTTATGGAACAGTATAAAGTTGCTACGCTAATGTTAAAAGGAAAAAAAAAAAAAAAAAAAGGCAAGACTGCACTTGTTGCAGCCAAACCACAAATATTCCAACCTCAAAGAAGATAAGAGTCTCCAGTGTATCAGGTGGATGCTGGTACAAATGCTCTCAGCACTGGAGGGTGGTGCAAGTTCTAGGTACACAAAACAAACAACTCCAGTTTGCAGGAACGTTAGTCATGATAGGCCTGCTGTGAAAACCAGCAGCTGGTAATACTCATCATTTCCTCTCATTTTCCCTCTCCCAATATATAACCTGCATACTGATAAGACGAGGACCATCCACCCACCCCCTCCGACGGTCTGGGGAACCCCCAGGTCCGTCCGGCTCCCTCACAGCTCCTGCCCGGCCCCCTCACGGTTCCCGCCCGGCCCAGCCCATCCCCTCATGGCCGCCGGCCGTCCGCCAACCTCTCCAACGTCCAAACACAGCTCCCGACGGCTTCTCCACGAGGTCAACTGCACAGATCGGCGTGGCAGTGTCTCCCATGCTTGCAGCTCAGCGAAGAGCCGCGGGAGCAGGAGTGGGTCCCTCATAACCCACCACCTAGCTCGTGGCTGCCCGCCCGCCATCTTGGCCCGCCCGCCATCTTGGCCCGCCCGCCATCTTGGCCCCCTCATTTAACCTCCTGCTCCTCAGAGGCTGCTGAGCGTTTTGGGATGAAGTCAGCTTGAAGAAAACAGAACTTTTATATCAGCCTGCATCTCGGGACGTCTCCCGTCATCCCCGTATCACCACTGGCGAAACAGAGCTCAAATCAGCCTGGCAATTTAATTACCTGGGAAGCATCATCTCCTGTCTGATTTTACGTTATCACTCCAAAACTGATTTGTTTTTGACTGGTGAGAATGACGTCTATGGCTTCCCTCCTTTGACATGAAAATGGACAGACACTCTCAAAGACATGAGAATCTCATCCAAGAAAAAGTTGTTTCATATATAAACCTGGTAGACAGCAGAGTGATGCATCTCTAGGTAAGAAGCACAACCTCTCATCCCTTTAATCTTCATGCCTCAATACCTTTATCATTGTAAATTACCTTTAGCAGTCTTAGTCTTGGTCAGAATCTATTATTTTCAGTAGATAATTAAAACACATTAGTGGCAGTCAAAAGAAATAGAATTAATAGTAAATAACTTCCTGTGTGTGCACTGAAGTACAACAACCTACTGAAGTGTAAGTGCTCCATAGCACAGCCAGATTGTCCCTTCCAGAAAATGAGATGCTCTTGGAAAATCTTTTTAGATTTTGTCCTGTGCCTCATTTTTCCCTGAAATGTGGTCACTGATGATCTTACTTAATACCTGAATTCAGATTTAAACTGCCACGAACTGTTGCATAATAACAATAATTTTAAAATAGACTAGACTACATTAGACTAGACCAGAATACTGCAAGGGACCTACCATGATCCAACTGCCTGACCACTGCAGGGCTGCCCAAAAGTTAAAGCAAATTCTTAAAGTCATTGTCCAAATGCCCTTTAAGCACTGGCAGGTTTGGGGTGTTAACCACCTCTCTAGGATGCCTTTCCCAGTGTTTTACCACCCTCTCCAGAAAGAAATGCTTCATCTTCATAATTTCTTACAAAGAAATGGCAATCAGAAATGGCAGCCAGGGCTGGTGCAAACACACTCTGCTTTAAAGGACGAGGCAAATCTTTCTGTAGTGAATTCTCCAATCTTAAAGAAAATTTGTGAGAACACCTCAAAAGGTGCCCACAGCCTAAAAATCCTACACAGATCTCAGCAAGTTACTGCTACTCCTAAACTGTATTTATCATCCTATGCAATGGCCTTATCCCTTCCAACTCAGGACACTTTATGGTTCTGTGATTCCCTTCTACTCCAGGTAACACTGATGATCTGCAAAATATTCAGCTCTGTTCTGAAACCATTCTGGTATCACATCATTTCTTCATTGAAGCTACTGAAAACAAAAGTAGCATGGAAAAATACAAGTATTTGAGTAAAAAAGTAATACTGCTTCAGAGAAAATGTTCCTGTTGGGATACTAAATAAAATCCAGATGATGTCATCTTCTACCATCTTTAATAGCACTGAAGAATATCTCAACTCTGCAAGTGGTCCTGTTTATTTCATCAGGTGAATTTTAAGACACTTAGAAGAGTGCAATGCTAATAAATATTAGCTGGGCTGGTATTTTTTAATAGGATTATTATACAGGGCTGAGCACAGCATTTTGCGATTGTTTACAATTACATCTTATTTTACAGTCATATACAACCACTAAAGACTCTTTGGTGTTTTTCTGTCTCAGATGAGAGTTTATTAGTACAAGCAAAAAGCATAGAAAGTTTAGGTCAAGGGTTACAACAACAGATGGAGCCTTGTTTGTAGTTATGCAGTAAGGCAAGAAAATCAGTGTGCTAAACAGTGGTCTGGCCGTGTCAGGTTATTTTTGAGGGCATCATCATCATCGTGATCCATCAGGATGATAGACTTGAAAACCAGTTGCCCAGGAACACACACCAAATGCACAGCCCCCAGCTGCCAACAGCATCAGGGCTTCAAATCTCTTACAGGAAGAAACTTCTTTTCTTACCTGGTCAGTCCTGCCATCGATGAGGTTCTGCTCTCAGCCGGTGGCACAGCAGCAGCAAGAGAATCTGAGATGCCCCCCTGACCTCCAGACCTCTCTGTACTCTTGTCCTGAGGGCTCCTTGTTGTACTGAGCCCATTACCAGGAGGTTGGTAGAATTCTGAATCTTGGGGAGCATTCTAGAATGGAAATAAATAAATAAATAAATAAAAGAACAAATTATGTGGCTGCTGTTAGTTTGGAGAATACACAAACTGGAGGAGTTTTGTTCTGCCCCACTGACAAACAGCTTCTGCAGCAGATTTCACTGCTTTGATGGAACCTGCAGGTTGTAAAGCCAAGGCATTTTTTTATTAATGACAGAAAAACAGAAGGAAGTGGTTGAGCCAGAAATAAATACTAGGAAAAGAAGAGAGAGAGAAGAATGCAACAATTGTTCTAAAGCAGCCAGGGCCTTTACTGACCCAAGGAGGGTATCATCTTCTCCTTTTCCAGGCCTGGCAAATGCTTCCTTGCTAAGCAAGTTTAAAATGAGAAAGGATGGAAATAGGCTGTAAACTTGTACACTCATAATATTAGCAGTGTATCTGGAGTCAAGTGAAAGCCAACATCAGCCAAGACCCAGTGCTTGAATCCAAGTCCAGATTCCTTCCCTCCCACTTCAACAAAGCTCAGAATGCCTCTGAACTGAAACAGAGAGCTTGATTCTTCACCACACTGCCTGTCTATGATAACAGCTCCAGGAAATGCTGCAGATTCTGTAGTAACAGCTACAGAAAGGCTATTGCACAGCTGTGGCAATGCTGCCTCACCTCTTCTCAAAGGTAAATATTTACCCAGGAGCTTCATCCATGGAGACGTGCCTTCACATGAGTGGGGTGTTTCTTTGGTTTGTTTCTACTGCAAACTATTGGGTTTGCTCCAGGGAGGAAGGGAGTCCTGTGCAAGAGCCAGAGCTGTGACCCAGGCTGTGCCTGCAAATCCCTGGGGTTCTACAACGCTCTGTGGGGCTGCTTACAACAGGTAGTTGTAAGAAGGAAAAAATAGGAGAAGAACTGGAGTGATGGAGAGAAACAAGTGCAGTGCAAAAATGAAGTTAGACCGAAGAAGGTCTTTTTCAAATCCTCTGGCGTGTCAAGCAGTAGTTAAAGAGAAGGAAAACTGTTTCATCAGATCACCCTCAACGTACAAGCACTGCTGTTTTAATTTTTAACAGCAACTGCAAGAAGCCTGAGGCACATTTATTGTAAAGACACCCAAGTGTATTCACTGAAGGGAGGAGAACCACTTCAGAGCAACGTCAGAGCCTGAAAGCACAACTCCACGCTCATCCTTTGGGTTTCCTTACTCCCAGTTTTGACGTTTATTTTGCTCCAGCAGCAGAGAGCTGCTGTTTACACAATGCCCCTGCCCTGCGTGTGCAGGGTGTGCTCCCACACAGCCAAAGGCTTCCCCTGCTCAGAGCCGGCAAAGAGACACCCAGTGGACAAGCAGAGCCCTCGTAATGAGCGACTGAAGATATAAAGAGACTTCCTTTAGACTTAAGACAAATTTGATTAACTCTCATATCCTCTGCCTGTCCCTGGAGGAGGCCCTTCACTACAGCTCTGTTTGCAGAAGTCTCCTTTATCACACCCCTTTCCGATGGGAAGGACCAAAGGGCTCTTGGTTTCATGATTATTAAGCACTTACCCGGCATGTGCTGACATCTGGCATTTAGAATATTTATCTCAGTATATATGTTGGCCCCAAACTCAGAGCATATGGCAAAAAAAATACTAGGATGTCAAGATTTATACAAGGAAATTTGGTTCTTTACAGCTAGAAAAAATAATAATAATATAAAAATAAAGAAATAGAAAAAAACAGTCCTGAGTTAGCTTACAGGGCTCTGGTTTGCTTTTGGTTCTTGCCTTTTGGGCAGCCCTGCTTTTGTTTGCCTGAGAAAGCCTGAATGGAGAGTTTATTTCAGCATGAATATGTGTCTGCAGAGAGTAAAGAACTGGGGGGAAAAAAATGTGTTATTAAATTAATTATCAGGGAAAAAACACAAAACAACCCAACTAGTGTTTGGTAAATTCCCAACCAGCCAGGAGAGGCAGCCTCAGTGACACACTCTTCCTCAGTCCACGTATCATGTGTTACCACGAGAGGTACAGCTGGGTCAGACTGGAAGATGTGCCTCAAACAAATGCCTCATGGTAGCAGCCAAATGAAGAGTCATTTTCAGGCCACTTGCAGGCAGAAACGACCTCCTTTTCTTTCCCAGTAGGGCAGGGAGGGTAAGGAAAATGGCACAAAGAACCCCAAGAAATTAGGCCAATTTACGAATTTGTCCGGGTGCCTCCAGCAGTTGGCAAGAGCAGTGAGAACTAATTATTTATTTTTTTTCTCCTTTCCACTGCAACCATCTCCAATTTTCTTCAGCTGCTTTGGGTGCCAGGCAGGAGGAACTACCTCACAGCCCTCTTCAGAAGATGAAGAGCTGCATGTTTTGTATCCTTCTCCTAAAGCCTCTGTCATGTCCCATGGCAGAAAGGTGTACACTGAATAATTAGGACATTAATTTACTGCACTTGCCCTGCAGCCTCAGTAGCCACAAATGGCCTCTAATTAGTGTCTCCTTTACAAGATCAACCACTTAACTCAGAAGGCTCCTTTAGGTTACAATCCTCTGTCCTGCTGACAAAAGAGGGATCTCTTTTGGAGCCATGGAATTATGGGGGTGCCTCCTGCACATGAATCTCTAAAGCAAACCTGTGCAGAGAACCAATACAGGTTGATTTGTGCCAACAAACCTTTGGATTGTCATCCAGAGCCACAAATCCCACGAGCCACATGATAACCACATGTGGCTAATCACAATATGGGCTCAGCTGTGGCATCAGAAGGAAACATTTCTGATCAGCCTGTCATGTCCTAAATCAACTAGCTGATTGTTACTAAGGCTCAAGTAACACAGACACGAGGAGACCAAACTTAGAGGTGACACCTGCCAGGTACTTACAAAGAGCAGTACAGTTATTTTAGGACAGTTTGAAGCTGTAAGATGGAATCAGGCTGGTTTGTCAGTGAGTCCCTGAGTCTGATGCTTCACAGAACACTTTGGGGCCAGAATAATTCTGCTGGATTGTACTATTACTAATTATCTCCAGAATTCACAAGTGAACCACACAATATAGACACTGATGTGCCTGCTATGCCTGAATGCCCCCTCTCACCAAAATTAGGATGTTTCCATATTAGACACAGAGAAGAGCCCGGGTTCCAGTGATTGTATCAGCTGTTACACCGAAATCTGGACTTAAAATCCAAACAGAAGCCCTGGGAGGGGCAGACTGAGAAGGCAAGGAGAAGGATGACAACAAACCAGGCCAGGTATGTCACACATTTGAAGACAACATTTAACATTTTCCATTGTTTGTTTGGGGTCAGGGGATTGGTGGGATTTTTTTTGTTGGGTTGATTAGTTTTGACCTTTTTTTTTTGTTTTGTTTTTGTTTTTTTTTTAAGTAGTTTTGTGCTTTCAGGGAACTAATGTCCAGTTCATCACCAAATTTAACATGTATTAAACCAGTCTTAGCAACATAGGTCCTACTGGAGCAGAGAGGAGTTTGAACTGTAGACACATTTATTTCTTTCTTTCCAGGGTGTTTGAGTGATCAAAAAGCAAAGCTGTGCTATTACCTGGTAAGGCAAAAGCACACATACATGTTCAAAAGAAGCTCAGAGGATTATTTTAGCAATAATCTAAAATAAATCTTAATGTAGATATTTAAATGTAAAATCAACTACTAATATTCCAAGATATAGGAAAGCTTTATATTATATTCTGCATTTATTGTATTAATTTAATCATCACAAAAGAACATGTTCTGTGAGTTTAAGCCAGACGGAGGAACAACATAATTCAATTTTTCGATTAAGTTTTTAAAACTTAAGCTAGTCATGCAAATCAGGTGCTGAACTAGCTTTGCAAAGCATGCTGTTTTATGTTTAATTAACATCTGTGAAAACAATTAGAAAGGCTGTGTTTTGTTCACAAGTATCATCAGAAAGCTGCTGTTAAATAAATTACTTTCGAGGTTTCAGTACATGCAGCCTGTGAAGTGATTGACTACAGAAGCCTGTAGCTAAATTTACTCTGTATTTGTTTCAAGTGCTGCATACTCCTGTTTGAAAAGGATTTTCATTAGAAAAAGTTAGTTAACTGAATGACTTAAATAATTATAATAAAAATCAGAGCACAGAGGTTCTCAGTAGTTTTTTCTTTAAGTCTGGAATAATTTAAAAAAACCCCAACAACAAACAAACCAGTTTTGTCACAGAGGTATACAAACAACAGAAGGAAAACTAAGCAGCCTATACTTTCCCCCTTTAAGCCAGTACACCATTTAAATGGATAAAACCACTTCTCCTGAAATATGCAACGTAATTTGCTTTAAACCTTTCCAGACGCACCGGAGTCTGCAAGGACACAAAGTAAATCTACAGAATCACTTTATTTTCCCCATGCCTTTGAACAGGAGGCTGAAGAAGCACAACTCCATTAACAGTGTAGCCAAAAGGATTACTGTGCTCTGCTGTTCTCCGGCTGAAGCTGCCACACCAGGAAAGAAATTCCTTTTAACGCTGCACATGGGAGCCTGTTGGCAGCCCTGCTCCCAAAAGCCCGGCTCTCCCTGCCCAGATCCATGGCAACAGCATTAGGCACGGGCCACAGCCTCGGGTTACAGCCATCCCAGGAACCTCCCGTTTCCCAACGTGGGGCTGGTTGGGACACCTGGCATTCCCACTCCAAACCCCTCGAAGAGGGAAACTTCGTTTGACTCCCTTTCCTCTCAGTAAAAAGTTGCTTCCTCTTCCATCTGCCCTCTGCAGCATTCCTCCATCAAGCACACGTCCTTTTATAGCAGCTGCTGGAAAATGCCAGAGCTCTGAGTAGCCGAGGGTAATCTCTGAGGAGTTACGTCAAGTTTCCATCCCACGAACTCCCCCTGGTCAGTGGAGGGGAAACTGGAGCACGGCTTTACAAGTCGCACTCAATAAACCAGAAATTCCTTTTCTGTTTCTCCATGCCCTCCATTATAAGCTGGGGAGTTTTTAAATAGTTTCTTTTCGAAGTCTGCCTGTTACAGGTTGTTCACCTCCACAGGGTGAGCAGTGCACACTCAGGACAAAGAGCAAAGGTCCTGTTGCTCTGCAGGAACAGCAACCGAGCAGTAAATCACAATTTAAAGATTTTGTATCTTTGGAGAGCTGGTTGTTTCTCTCTTATTTGGAGAAATGGTACCAAAATAAATAAAAATTAGATAATGAGTGGTTATTGCTTTAACAACCAGAGCTCTACAATCACATCAGCAAACACTGCTCAGCAAAACCAGTGATGGTGGGAGAGTAACAAATTGGTACCTGACATATTGAACCAAACTTGAGCTCCATGTGGCACTTCAGATCTGAAGAACTGCACTGAAACTCAGTTTTACCACCTTGCAAGGGAGCTGAATTCTGGTTTTCACAAAGAGCTGGCTCAGCAACCTGCATCACTCAGTGCCTGCCCCTTGCTGGGGGTGGCTGGGGTACAGCAGTTTGGAGGGGGATGCCTGTCGTGACCACTCCTTGGGTTTTGGTGCCTGAACATCCTGACTGCTGCTCAGTCGGGTGTAATTATGGCGTGATCAGATAGGAAAAACAGGCTCTTTCCTTAAGGGAGATTCCATATAGAATTTTGCAATTAGAAAAGATTTTTGTCTTTAATCAGTAATGGTGCAATTTGCTGTTGCTCCTGGCGTGGTTTATTTGTCTCTCGCAGGAGTAGAATTTTAAGCTCATGCCTATTCTAATTAAAACCCTCAAAGGGGCAGGAATGCAAAAACTGGCATTTGGTGGAAGCCTCATTTAATTTGCTTCTCACGAATACAAGAAGCAAAGCAAGCTGTGATACGGTAACAATGGTATTTGAAAAATGTTGGCTACAGCTTTTGATTGTAAGTACCTGTGACCTTCTCTTAGAGACAAAGGGTTGCTTTCCCTCCTGAGAAACACCTACAGAAATGACTCTGTGAAGGTAAAAATAAACATTCTGTATGTGTGTATGTGTATTTATACAGTCACCATCTTGTCCTTGCTTTGGCTTTCCTCACAGAATACACAACTTCCTCTCAGCCACAAGAGCAACTCAAACCTTCAGGCTTCATTGCCTGTGTTTATGACTCTTCCAGTCCACTGAGGGCACTGAACTGTTTATCTGTAGATCCTTGTGATGTCAACATAAGTGTCATCTCAACAGCTTGAGAAGACTTGTTGTGTTTAAGGAGCGTGCCCTGAGTTAAATGAAGCGTGGTGCTGTAACTGGCTCTGTGGCTCTCATTAACCTCATCTTTCCACCTGTTTGATGTGATCTGTGTCTATCTGTACCCACAGCCACGGAAAATGTGAGTCCAACATTTTCACGCTACCTCTGCATGGAGAAATGCAGTAAATAATTGTAGAGGAACTTTATAAATATAAAATATTTTCCCTTTTCATCTGAACCCATAAACGCACGTTTCCCATGAGAAATGGTGGTGGCTTCACAGATGTGAAGGAAACTTTAGCCATTAATTCAGAAGAGAAGGAATAGTCTTCCAACTTCCTTTTCACTATGCTTTCAAATTAAGAACCCCGCCACAGCTTTGAATCTTTGCTCTTCTTTCATCCCCCCCTCCTTTGCTCACAGGGAAGATGAGAACAGGAATAACAATTATTCATTGCAATGAAAGTGTCCCAGAATTTGCTGCATTTGCGTAAAAGGATGTACAGTTCTCTGGAAACAGACAGTGTTCTTTTTTGTGTAAACTCAAAGAAATACCTGGTACTATTTATCATAGAATATTGGACCAGGATTAATTATCACTTGGAAGTAAGAATTAATTAATGTGGTAACTGGAGGTGTGCTAGCACTACACAAGCATCAGGAATGGGCACGCTGGCCTGTAACCAACTGCTACCAACATCCTGATTAGCACTGGGTAAAATGGAAGGAAAAGTGAAAGAGAATCATAATTTAGAGAGTAGAAGTGGTGGATTACAGTGGACACACTCAGAGAAGAGCCTGTGTAGGGTAATGTCATACTGCATTAAAATGCTATAGGCAAAATTATTCTGCGGAGAATTGGGAATGTATTTTTGTTCCCAGCTGAGCATAAACAGTGGAACGTACACAGATGTTATTGTACAATTCAAAAAGTATGTAAACACACAGTAGGAGCACCAGAGCTCAGAGGAATTTGCCCAGTTACCATCTGTGGGAACGGGGGCTGAACGCTGGGATGCTCACGACGTGCCTGGTGCCTCCTCTGCCAACACCCCTAACCCTGGGATCTGAAAGAAGCACCGCCCAATTAACAAGAGCCAGCGTTTCACAGGGGCATAAGGAAGCTGAAAGATGGGAAAAGCAATAATGCAGGATATTAACAGCAGGATGTGCAGCAGTCAGATTTGCCCAGAACAAATAAATGGAGGAATCCTAGCAGGGTCTCAGCATGACACCTCAGACAACAATTAGACTCTTCAGAAGTTGTAGACCCTCTGGCAAGGGTGCATGTGCTGCCAATCTTGCACATGTCACAGTAGAAAACAAGAGCAAAAAGATAACCAAAACATCAAGATATATGTTTAAAGACAAATGAACCCAGATGTGGAGTAACCAGCTTTGTTTGGCTATTTACTTATTCAGAAAACCAGGAATTAGAAAGGGTAAAGCAAAATATACAGAAGTAACTCATGTGTAACTGGCTTTGAAATTCTCTCTTCAACCGTGAGACAAAAGATGCACTGCTAGAATCTCAGTTTGGCAGCAGTTTTCACCTTCAAAGGGCTTCACAATTACTTGGTAACTTTGCCTAATGTGACAGTGCTCCTCTTCAGAACTCTGAGTGGCAAGAATTAAAAACCCGAGTTAAAATTATCCCACATCAGAAAACCCAGCCTATTGAAGCTTTAGAAAATTTTGTGCTCATATTTCCAGTGATAGAGAACTTCTTCTGCCTTAAAATCTTCCACACACCCCTTTAAAGTGAGAACAGAGATGCCCTGGAAATGTGATCATTCTAGTAGAGGGGAGATCAAAATTAAAAACAGTCATGGAAGTCTAATGGGCAGCACAGCAGCTGAGACCTTCTACAGTTCCATAAACTGTAGTGCTTTCCCATTAAAAAAATTAAAGAACACCATTAAAGAACATCTCTCATTAAAGAACATCTCCCATTAAGGAACACCTCCATTAGTTCACCTGCATTTTCCCTGCCAAAGACTGGATTTCAAGCATCAAACTGGGTCAAGGTATTTGTTCTTCTCGGTTGTTTCTTTTTCACTTTAAACACCTTTTTCTTCATGTGGGGTTTCTAATTTTGGGGAAAATGCACCTTAAAAAATAGCTTATATTTAATTCATCATAAGCCCGACAAGCTGTGCCACTGATGGGGGCCCTTGTTTGGGAACAATCTTTGCCACTGTAACAGGGCACAAACCTAAAATCTCCCAGCACTTTGGACTTTGTGAGCTGTTGCAGCAAAACAGAACATGATTAGCATATGTAAAATCACTTTGTTAAACACGCTGCTGGCCCCAGCCTCATTTCATCCAAGCATTATCTTTGCTCATTTCTACCAAATTTACAATATATTTTCCTCAGAGGCTGGTCTTTACAAGACAGATCGAGTGTTTACTCTAAGTGTCTACTACATTCTTCATAATAGCACATTTATTCCACAGACCTTCCCACTCTTTAAATGAGTTCTAAACTTAGCCCAGGCTCTCCCATCCTCCATTCAAACCATGTGTGTGGCTTCCAAATGACTCACTGAGCGCCAGAGCTGGGCAATGGTGTTCTCTGATAAACACACAAACAAAAACAACTCATGTCAACCGGTTCTGAGCATAAGAACGACACCCACTGAGCTATTTTAACGGTGTCAGAGTTGGAAGGAAAGGCAGCATGCAAAGAGGGTCAAGTACAGGCTGTTCCTCTAAAGCATAGATTGCTACTAAAGGAAAAAGTTAAAAGAAAACAGACTTTTTTCTTTACAACTTGCTGAAAACTCAAATGTAGCTGCCTCACAAATTTGCAGTCAGTGTCAAAAAAACCCAAGAGCCAGAAGCAGATGCAGAAGAAAAAGAGCAGCCAAGCCTGATGTGAACATTCTGAATGCAAACCATGCAGGCCAGTTTCATCACCCACTACCTGCTGTGCTCCTTAGCTTGGCGGTATAAGGATGACTTTATTTCCACTGGGGAATTTCTTACTAAAAATTAACATATTTAAGCATTTCAGTGGCCGTTTGAATGTTTGCTGTTTGTTAAGTGATGCTTTTCCCATAGCTGTTCCCCAACTTCTGTGGCTTTTAAGATTTTATCACTATTTCTTGTTATTTCTCTGTTCATAGAGCAATTTGGATTCCTAGCATGTCTTTTGTTATGCTTTGATTTTTTGTGGGGCTTTTTTGTTTGTTTGTTTTTCTGGGGGAGGGGGTGTTTTTTGGGAGGGTGTTTTGCTTTGTTTTGGGATTTTTTTTACAGTCTAAAAAAGGAGAGCCAAAGCTTCCTTTCCTTATTAGAAGAGTTCTTCATTAAATTTCCTAATCAATTCAATAACTTTTAAATAAAGTCACCTCAGGATGACTTCTGAAGAAATATATTTGACTTTCAAAAACTTGGAAGCTGTACACAGTGGAGAGTAAATTCTCATTACTTAGTTATAGGAATTAACACATTCCTCTCTTCCCAACCCCTGAAAAAAGGTGGGACCAAACTTTGGGCTAACAGCACAACTTGGCCAGAATAACTAAGAATTAGGGAAGATTTTTATTCTGAAAAAATAATTTATGAAAAAAATCTTGCAATCCTGATTGTCTTGAGAGGGCCCACTTTGCAATGCACAAGGTAGAGCAGATCTGCTGGGACCTCAAGGGGAAGCAAAATGAACCCTAGTGCATTTTATCACTTACCATAACATATGGAAGAAGAGAGGATAAAACATATTCTGGTATTTTAACCATCAAAATTATCAAATTACAACTTTTATTTCGACTTATATCAGCATAATATCTTCTGGTGTAATTGTACACCACGAGCCATAGCATGTTGGTTCCCTTTGTTTCATAAATCCAAAAATAACTCAGCAAACAGCAGCGTGGATTATCAACACACCCTTCTAAGACTGGTGTGAAGTCCTGGATCAGGACATAGATGGTGCAAGGTCATTTCTGAACAAGGAGAACCTGCCGTGTGTCAGGGCTCTGAGGCCACACAAAATTGCTTTCAATGACCCTTAATGACACTTAAATATGAGTGTATGGAGGAGCAGAAGATAAATGTGGGGTAAGCAGCCCGTGGAATCAATTTCTGAATGGTTTGATCTAGGCCAGGAGGGAAGGAAAATGCCATCCCACTGTCACACTCACCTCATTCTCTGCACTGCTGTTCTCATTGCCCATTTCGATGCTGACGGCCAGTATATCACACAGCAATTAAAGAGAGATCACTGGAACAAAAGAAAGAGCTCTGAGTCTTCTGTGGAAAACCAGAACAAAATAAAACAACAGAAAACCCTGGAAATTTTGGAGGGCTGTCATCTCAGTCACCCTATCAGCTGCCCCTCCAGTCTTACAATGATTTTAAGTCATAAATCAGGGCAGAGAACACCTGAAGTGCTTGTTTCCTAAGGTTTCTCTGCTGTCTTCCCTGCCCTTGCTCTACTTGTGCTGCAAGACATTCCTTGAAGCTCAGCTTTGTCACTCTGTTTCTGGATTATCCCATGTCATTTGTGCAGAAAGGCATTTTCCTCGCCAAACCTATTTTGGATGGACAGCCCATAGGAAAACCTTTTTGTCTGAACTGTGTTCAAACCACTTGCATTCCTTGGAGTTCCTGGACCAAGCTGCATCCTCACACTGTCAGAACCACAATGTTAAACCTGGCCATCACTGAAACAAACCATTTTCCATAGATGCACTCAGAGAAAGAGTAAATTCGTCACTGGCACTGTTCCCTGTTTTCCTTAGGCATTATTCTGCTCACAATGCTATGATTTAAACACATTCTTTACACTTCCCAGGATCTGCCTACCATAATTACTATTGGTTTTATACTAGTTCAGGTCTATTTATTTAATTTTTAAAAATCCTCCAAGCAGTTCTAGAATTGAGTGTCCCCCAGGCATCACTCATTTCAATATTTTTTTGAAAAGGGTACTCAATAATGATTACACAACAGAGATTCACTTATAAACATTCACTTCCTGTTCTGGACATTTTATTTTGGGGTTCATGCATTTAAATTCAGTGTGTTTATTGTATTATTGAACAGGTGAAAATCACACAGTCTCTTGAATTTTATTTTCCAAAGAACTTGGGATTGGTCTGCAGCATGTGCCAAGAAAAACTCCGTTAAAGTCAGGCTCTAAAAGAAGTTGCACTTTGAATGCCAAGTAAACCATAGAAGATTTCAAGGAATGTTGTTCCCTATTACTACAGCACACTTTTAAAAACTTGAAATATTGTTTTTCCTCACAGGACTCTTGGAGAGAGAGAGGAGAGAGAAGTTTGGTGCTGTGCTTTTAAGCTCTACTCTGTTTAAACCTGAGTGTCTTCAGGGGATAGAGTGGTGCTTGAACTTGCTCCTGTTGGAATCACTGGGGCCAGGATTGCACTTTGGGTGATTAATTAGCAGAGTGAGGTTTTATCTGCTGAGATTACTGCCAGATCCTCTGCTGTCTTGAAACTGTTCTGAGCTATTGAAGGCTGTGGGTAACATTCCCAAAATCACTGCTCCCCACGTATGAACTCCATCAGGAAGCAGAGTGCACACACAAATCCTTCCAGGCTCAGCTCAGGGAAACCTTCCAAGACAACAGATTAAGATTATAATGTCTTAACTCTGCACTGATATAATAAAACATTCTTGCACTGTCAGAGCTGCTGACTGAGGTTTAAGTGCACAGGAGGGAAAGAATAACTTGGCATTAGCAATGTGCTTCCCTCCACAGCCAGCACAGCTCCCTGAGAGTGAATGTCCTGGCATTTCTGTGCCACTGACCTGTTAAGAACAGCTACTTGAGGCCAAATTCGTAATATTCATTTGAAAGAAAAAAACTACTTCATTTACAGGTTTTTAATGAAATGTACAGGAATAAAAGTAGAAAATTACAAGAGCACAGCAAAAGTGCCATCTATCAGAAATCTCCACTAACACATCATGTCATACTGCCCACCAGCTCTTTTCTTTCCCTGGAGCACGAAATTTCACAATTGTCACACAATTCTCACGTTATCATCTGCTCACTAATGAAGATAAATGTCATAAATAGGAAAGAGGAAATGTCATAAATAGGAAAAAGACATTATATATTCTCCAGTCATGAAACAAGTGATAATAACGTGTGAATTACATCGCAGAGCACTAAGATAACTTTTCAGATTACAGTGTTACTGTAATCCTTTTTTACATACATTATTTCTCAATCATTCTCTCAATGCACAAGCATTACTTAGGTTGCAAACTACAAGCGCTTTATCATATGTATAGAATTTCAAATAAACATTAAAAACATGCTAAAAATCCATTCATTAAATAAACATAGGTTAACAAAAAGATAATCTTCATCGCCTTTCTATAGTATCTTTCACAATTTACATGTCATTATTAAAATTATTTTAACACTGCCTATCTCACAAACTGCTCACTGGTCCCAAATTGATCTGTTGAGCCTCTAGAGACTTTTGTGCATATGAAACAACTGCTTTCCTGAAAGCAAGAGAGCGAGGTGATGTTTAATGTTGCACTTACGTTCCAGGGTTAACCCGAACGCTTTGGATTCACTGGCGCTTCTAGAGTGTCTTCAAACCGATCCTTCCATCTTCACCTCACCAGTTTTCACCTTATTTTCCTGCTGCTTCTCCTCACACTCATGAAATGTAGGCTTTCTCTCAGGGACCCACCTCCACAACCTGCTCAACAACCAACCTGCCTCCACCCCGGGCGAGAAAGAAAACAAGTTCTGCCTCCTCCACCCGGCCTCCCCTTGCTCCTGCCAGACCTTTGTGGCTCTGCCTGTCTTAAATTGAGCGCTAATGTTTTTCACAAAAGCAGCCCCAGAGAACAGGAACTTTGGTAAAAAGGTATTTCACCTCTGCCTTTTCTTGGCCCGTGGTTCTTGCGCTACAGAAATTGTTCAGTGGAACTGCATCAACAATGCATTGAAGTTAGTCATGTGTTGTTTTCAACATGTTGAGGGGGATATCTATTCTGCATTCTGTTTTCAGGCTGGTTTATGTGTTTCAGTTTGCCTTTCATTTTCTCATGTTGTTCTTGAAAGCTGTCAGAAATACCTGCTGGCAAACCTTGATGTGCTTGTTCAGGTTATGGTGAAATAATTTCCCATTTAATCATCGTGAAGGGTGGAGACGTGACAAAAACCCTTTGAAATGTGATGTTACAAGAAGTACTGGTTTATGGGCGAGCTAATTGTTATTATTAATTCTGAGTGTCCGTTCCAGTGATGCCTCCACAACGGGGTGCTCAGAAACACAGATGATAACAAAAGACAGTATATTTATCATTAGTGGCAACTCCATGGGATCAACAAGGTCCTGTAAATTATCCTGAGCTTTTTCAGGTTATAAAGTAAAGGACATATGAGTGGGTTTGGTGACATGTGGGTAATATAGTATGCTAAATAAATCCATGTTATAACTCTAAGAATTTAAGATGGGAAGGTCAAGATCTACAGAAGCTCAAAAACCAAAAGGTGTGAAAGTGGTTGCAATATCCCCTTTTCTCTGCTCTCCTCAGCCCAATTCAGAATCCAGAAAATCTGAAGTTCATCAAATCATAGTTTTAGTGTTCTTTTCCTTAGAAAACAAAACATAGGTTTTGCAAAATTCATTGCCTTATAGACGACAACTCATGCAATGTTTTTTGTTTAGGCTCTCTGCCATGAATTTAAGAGCAGGGATCCTGTGAGAGCTCAGGAAAACACAAGCCTGGCAATACATCCTCTCTTCTGCCAGCTGCACTATTTCCTCACAGACACAAACTGAACTCCAATTTGGTGCTCTTCCATTTCTAAGCTAAGGCCAGAAAATGCCACAGAGTGCAAGTGAAGAAGCTACCTTTCAAAGCACTTGTCTGGCACAAACTCGGAGAAAAGTGATCTTCTGGTGTTTGATCATGGCTTCTGACTGTGTATTTTTATCAACACATGTGCAAAGGAGAATTCCTCTGTTTGTTTGTGTAAACCACTGACTTTGAGAGCATTCCACATCCCTTGATGTCTCTATTTATTCTCTTTTCTTTTATTACAGATCTGGTGGGAGAAGAAGTACTCACATCAGGCTGCTTTACTGTTGTTTGCTGGAATTTGCCCTGTGGCTCCTCATCCACACTTCATGCTCAGCCAGGACTGGAGGACTCAAACTGAGGGGAAAACACAGGTCAAGTTAAAGGTAAGTTATGTAGTGGGTGAATGAGTTGGGTGTTTCAGTACAATCCAAATAATTTGTCATGAGTGATCAAATTTAATCCCATTATATGTAGTATTTTGTACTACTTACCAACCACACACTGGTCAGATGTGTTAGCTCCTTATAAATTGAACCCACACCACCTCAGGTATTTATATAAGACAATTTAGTTTGGGGTCATTTTACTGTATGGCATAAACACTGCCAAAATGAGACCAAATGTTTTCATGCTCCTTACTTTCACAAGATTGATGCCACACACAAAGCACTGCAAAGCTCTGCTGAAGCACTGAGCATATGATTGCACACCAGCTATTCTCACAGGAGAGAGAAGAAAGAGAGGTGTTCAGAATTTTGTTCTTTTCTGGTGTTGATGTAACCGGTGCAAAACCATTCTTAATTTCTGCCTGTTACAACAACATCACAGAGATCTGCAAGGATGACTGACCTACAGTAGCCCTTCAGCCCTGGCTTTCTCACAGATTCTAGAAGAGCAAATACCAAGAACTGGGAGGGAGACCAAAATCCATCGTGAGAATTAGTAAACATATAATAATTTTCAAGTGCTCAACTTGATGGGAAGGACGTTGCTTGGTAACATCAGCAGCTGGATCCGCTGGAAAACCCGTGGTGTCGCCTGGCAACGGAAAGCTGAGCTGGATTTTTGTGAGAGCTGTGTTTGCTGCCCTTCCCCCAAGACAACCAGGAACTGCCTGTGGGGACTGCACCACTGAATCCTGCTAGCTCTGAGATTTAAAGGACACTGAGACAGTTCTTTGATGCAGCCCAGCCTTGGCTGATTTGCCTCACTTCAAGTACAAAAAGAAACGGGGACTCTGAGTACCTGCTGCTGAGAGACTAAAGCTTTTTTAAAAAGAAAAAAAAAAAACAGGTTATGAAAGTTAAAAATTCTTCCTCCTATTTCTGCCTAATTTTCAATCAGCGTGACAACCAGGCCTGGAAAAATGCAACCAGTGGCGCAAATCCATTGCTCCCAACCACCCTGGTGCAGCACTTCAGGGCACTCCTGCACTGGGGATGTTGGTGCTCCGTGCAGGTCTCACTGTGGCACCAGAGGTATTTGGAAAGGTTTTATTGACCCTCATGGTAATGAAATACTTGGACATGGTAGTGATAACAGCTACAGAAAGATGTCACCACCTTATTACGCATAGAACCCTCGGAAGAGATTTTAGAAAGCAGTGAGAGACATCAAGAGCCTGCACGACTTCACTGCGTTTCAGTCTCTGCACAGATAGTTCCTCCTCCCTCCTTCAGATGTTCGAGTTTCAACGTTCATGGCACAAAAAGTTTTGAGGAAGACACACATTTCTTTGGAGATTAATTGATTTGCCCAAGGTAAAAAAAGCCCACCAAGTGGCAGAACTAGGAGACATGGGGCTCAGATAAATTTTGTGGTTTCTCTGGCAGTCCCACGATGATGTGAAGGCCACCTCAGGGTGTCTAAAATGGTACTCAGTGCCTACATGCATGGGTCTCAATAATCCTTCTGTTGTGCACTGAGCATTAAGTGTTTCAAGCACACATAGGTTCCCTTCTGCTGCATTGTTTGCAGATGTCAAAGTCCCACAGAGGGCCTAGTCCTTAAAATTGATGCCAAAAGTATTTCATGGAATATATGGGATCCAAATAATAATATCCGAGCATTGGAACGTTTTCTCTTTCCAACCCACATTTATACCAGCAGTTTTTCACCAGATTCCACATGCAGCACTTCAGTGAGTGGGAAGGTTGTGGATTCAGACAAAACACAGAGCTCTGTGCACTGGCACTGACTCTCTCTCTGTATCCACATGCAGCATCCAACTATAGAGAGCTGGATAAAAATTCATATTCAAGTTTTTAACACTGTAAACAGCCAACAGGGCTCAGGGGCTCTAAGGGAGGCTGACCTACATAGCTCACCTGGTCAGTCTGTGCCTGTCATTGTACAGGACTGCAGGTTATTTCCTTATTATTTCTGCCTGCCTTTCATAAACAGCTGATCATGATTTATGAACAATATCTCCCCCCTACTTGTATTATGAAACATTTATGACTGTATAATTCAGGTCCACAGCCAACTTGGCAAGAGTGCAGGTGTGTTTTTACACTCTAAATGCAAACAGTCCTGCACTCAAAGTGGGGGATCCCTGTTCCTGAAGCCCAAAGCTGAGGCATAACATAGGAACATATGAGGAAGAACATAACTCTGACTGGGGAGAAATTCTGGAAGCAGTGGTGGGAGGTCTGATGTGAGGGGTGGATTTTCAGAACCTGCTGGCTCTCTGCTCCTCAAGCTGGTCTGTCTGCTGTGGTGTCCAGGCTCAGCACTGGAAACGCTGGGACACCACTCAGAGAGACAAAAATCCACGTCATGGGAGGCAGAGAAGGAAACAGAGAAGGAGATTCCCCCCTTCCTGTTCCTCCTTTAGCTGGGGGTCTGACCCAGCTGTCAGCAGCTGCCTCTCCCTGACTGGGGAAAGCAGCACTATTTAATCTCCCACTTTCCTGGCCTGAGGTGTGTGTTGACATGTCAGGGTTGGCAGGTTGCAGCTGCTTTCTGGGCTTTGTGCTCACACACCCTCCATGCCCACACAAATATCCCAGGAGAGGAGGACTTGTTCTAAGCTCCTGGAAAGCTTCCAACACTCAGAGGCTTTCCCTGGGCTGAGAGGAGGATGTTTTTGTTTTCTTCTGCTGTCCCCACACAGATACATAACCAGGTATCCACACATAGATACACAGGCATATATTACATGTATTTATGCACATAACCTATACAAGTTATGTTCTTCATCCTCAGAGGCCATTTAGCCTGAAGCTGTTTTTCATCACATCATGATAGTTGTTTGATCCCTGGGCGAGAATAAATTACATTTATGAACTCAGCTACTGAATATTTAGAAGTGATCAATGCCCTCACACCAGAAATGCTGTTTTATCAGTAGTGAGGGCAGGCTATGAAAATAAATCTCTCAGGAGACTTGCACATCAAAACAACTTGTTAATAGCCAGACGAGGGTTAGGTTTCAGATTCTAATCCAAGCAAGTATATTAGTTTTTTGCAGGACTAAGTCTGGGAACTGAGTCACTGACCTCTGAAACTGTAGTCAAGAGAGCGTTCATAAAGCCAGGGATCCTTGTTTACAAATATGTGAGGTTGGCTGGAAAAATATTGACTTTGAAATTAAACTTGCTGAGTTTCTCCAGCCTTCTGCACCTTGAAAAGCTCCATCCAGTGAGCACAACACTTACATGTACTGCAAGCATTTAGTTGCCTTACTTATGGAAATAAGTAATTCACCAATTCACAGAGCAGGATAACACTGTTGACATTTTAAAAAAGCAAAAATTGAGGCACGGGGGAGTTGAGTGATCAGGCCATTAATATGCTGTGTAATCCTGAGCTAAGCAGGAAACCAGGGATAGCATTCAGCCCTCAGAATAATAATAGAGAATAGAAAGGATTGGTTTGATTTGGTATCGCTGTTCTAAGAGGATGGGTTATATTTACACAGAATATGTACTGGATTAGGGACTTTTCTCAACCCTTTTACACTGACTCAGCCCTGAACAAAAAGACTCCATCACATTTCAAGGCTAATCAGGACCAAAATGCTTCCTCAGGCTTATTTGTAAGGTCAGTCAAGAACGTTTTGGTGCACAGTGACATCACAGAGGTATCCTCAAAGATATCAGAAATAACGAAGGACAGAAAAACAGTCAGGCTAAAATAATTTTAATGTGTTTCTTTCCCACAGGATAATAATTGCATAGCAATGAGAATGCCTCCTTACTGACATTACAGTAGTTCCATCCTCGTTACAATGTTTAAAACTAATGCAATGAATGAATGTTTAAGCTGAATGCAAATTCTAAAAATTGTTTAATTTCTAAATTGTTTCCTTTGATTCAGCTGAGCAGGGCTGCAAAACAAGGTTGAGGGGAGCCAGCTCAAGCCAGTCCTCCAGGTCTGGTGACCACAAATGGTGCCTGAACTGCACTATCCTCCTCTAAACCTCAGCTCTTGCTGTTTGCCTTCGTGGCAGTGGCTTTTCAAAAAGATGACCCAATGCCCTGCTGGTGGGAAGTGGTCCTGGTGACCCGTGGTGGCTGGGGGAGATAAAGTTCCCTGGGCTGCTCGCTGTTGTTGCAGATGGCACCAGCCTTCATCCTCCTGACAGACACAAACCTAATCAGCTTCACCCAACGACAGATTTAAACTCTTATAACGTATTGCCTTGCCCAGCTGGGTCTACACTATTTATATTCATGTTATCACTTGCCAGCAGTGGGAACAATATCCAGTTTCAGGAGTTCACTCTTAATTTACGGGTGTATTTTTTTTCCACTGGCGTTTCTTCATCGTTAATGGATGTGTTACTGCAGGCTTTGCAGTACCTTCACTCCATCTAACTTTTGATTTAGGGGAGGTTCCCTGGAGACCAGGTTCACAAAATAAGTGCTGTTATGAGCAATTATGCACTATGCTGACCTTTTAAAGCAGGAACTGGAACACTGAATGAAAATTTGGGAAGAAAACCTTCAGAAATGATCTGCAAATAGCTGCAATACTGACTTCCTGAGCCTGGAAACAGGCTGGTTCTTGAAGATGTGAATTTCCCTTCTCACCTCAGTAAGATTTTAACATAAAAACCAAATCATGTTTTAGTTTGGGCCATTACATAGATGGTACTTAACAGATGAACAGATAAAAATTAGATTATGCAGCTGGTTTCTATTTATCTGCTATTTATCTATTTATCTACTGCCACTGAGATGTTTTTTTCACCCCTAAACATCATAACAAAAGGTAATAAAGTGAATGAAAATAAGCAACATTGCCTTAATTCTTCTCCAGCTGCACCTGTGATATTTATAACCTCATCACACAGAGCTATCCCTGTGATCCAGGGACTGGATTCATATTTGGACGAGGCACTCAAAAGTAAAAATGATAATTCATTTTGGCACAGAATCCCAAGAGTCAGCACCGATTTCTCAAATGATGGCAGAAGACCAAAGCAAAGGGAAAAGCAGCATCCAAGTTTTTTAGCTTGCCATATTTTTGTCGAGATTTGATCTTTCAGGTAGAAATGTTCCCTGTTTATCCAAGCCTTGTGCCTGTTTCTTTTGGATATTTAAGATCAGGGGCCTTTTTGTGCTGCACGTCCTTGGCTCGCTGACAAAAAAAATGTCTTTTTTTGTTAGAGCAGGAGCCAGTATTGAAAATATTGTATGATCAAACTCTTGGGGTTTACATGGTAAAGTCCTGCACATCTAGAAAGCAGCAATATTCTCTGAAAAGTGTGATATAGTTCGAGTCAAAACTCTTTAAACTTCAGGTGCAAGAACAGGACTTGCCACAGAAAGATATCACGAAACTGTAGGATATATTAAAGCTAAAGGCTCAAGCACAAATTCCAAAATTCCTGAAATCTTTGATTGAAATGGTTTAATAGTGCCACGGGGAAATACTGGGTTTGGGCTGTTAAGTTTTCATGCAGGAACTAAATACTGCATGTATAACAATTAAGAAATGTTAAGTCTCATTTATTTAGAATGCAAGAATATTTCCATGGTCAGTGCTCCTGACACACTTCACCTCCTGATGTGAGCACTGCAGTGATATATAAATATATAAATGAAATAAGAGTCTACCAGAGAAACTGAAAAAAACCTACCCACTTTATCTAGACCGTGAATTTAAATCTCCTTGCCCCTTGCATCATGCAGAGATTTTCATATGGGTTCAATCAAACTGGGCAACACTCCACATTTGTGGGTAGAATCTTGTCTTTCTCATCAAGAAAGTGGTTCAGTGTAATTTTTATTTTACAGCTGGAAGTGGCTTGGAAAACTGCAACAGACAGTGTAACAAGTAGGCATGCAACTTATTCCAACAGATAATAATAATTACTGTGGTTTCAATGGCACCAATATGCTGTATATATAATACACATATACATACAGAAATGCAGGCAATAGCTCACATCACACTGGTATTAGAAGTGACAGGCAGATATGAATAATACAGCACATACACATCACCCTGAAGTGCTGGAGAATCCAGTCTGTACCATGCTAAAACCAAAAGACATTAAAATCTAGGCATGCAAGGTCAAAACCTGCAGATCCATTAATCTGTGCTGTTAAAATTGGGGGTTTGTTACTCATTAATGGCTTTTTTGTACTCCCCCCCTCCCTTTACTGCAGCAATCTTGGTGTTTCTGGCTTCAACCAGGAGTTGCTCACGATGTCAGCTTGTCAGCATCAAAAATTATCTGTGCTTCAGAAATCTCCACACATCCTCTCTGCCTCTTTTGGGGAGTGAGTGAAAACCTGACACCAGACCTTCAGTGCACAGAAATGGTGCTGTTTGGCTGACACTTCATAGAAACAGAGAAAACAGAGCTGACCTCCTCTATTTTAGTGTCTCTCGAAAATAAATGGATTTATTCAGGTCTGCTGGAGGAAACACATTTTGGGAATGGGACAAAATGCTCTGGAATCATATTCACCAGAGAATTCCTCTGAAAATATCTGCTACTTTGTCTAAATTGATCAATTCCTCAGTCAGATCTATTCTGCAGAAACGCCTACAGTGTTGGTTCAGTAATAGAGTTTTCTGTGTTCTTTCACTGTTTACAGGGAGATTATCCTGTGGTGCGTGTTTCCTCACTCACAGTTACACTGGTCTTGTTCCCTTCTGAAATATTCCTGTCCAAAATATGGCAGCTGTTCACACAAACCCCAAAATATTAGCACTCCATCTGTCACATCATGTTTACACCACGCACCCAGTCAGGTTGCCGTGAGCCAGAGAAATCTTTTCTGATGGCTTACATTCAGCAGATTTCATCCAGGTAATAAAATAAATCATTCTTACCTTTAATTTCTGTACAGTCCCATTCCAGTCCTACAAACACTCTCCACAGCACACTACTGTTTGCACGTGGGGCAAATAAAACATATCCCAATCCATCTGCAAGGAGCTGGCTGAGCCTTGGGCTTGACCAAGAACCAAGAGTGCAAGCTGGATCATTTGCTAGCTGGGAAACCAGGGAACTAAATGAGTCTGTCAAGTCCTAACTAGCATTTAATGACAAATTTAATTTGGCAAGACTATCTAGTTCAGTATTTTGTCAAGCTTGCTGAGGCTTGTATATTCTGCAGATGGATCTTGACCAACTGCTATATTTTCATAGTATCCTGCATCCAAAAGTTTCTAATGCAAACATACAGGACTTAAGTCAAACTTTGCTTCCCCATGTGATTTTTAGGACACAGCACTTAAAAAGGATTATGTCAAGAAAAATAAAAACTATAGTCTGTGATGGCTCTACTCTTATTCCTGGCTGTCAGCAGTGCAACTCTTCAAACCATTAGTTTCTGCAAATGAATGTGGAATTAATTAACATAATTTAAGCCATTCACCGAGCTTTAAGCCTAGATCATAGATGTAGGGTAAAATTTTACTCTTCTCAGACTTGTCATGGATTAAGGGGCTTCCATAAATGTTGTTCCACCAGCATCAGAAAACACAACAGCTGATCTGAGAGTTTCCTGCAGCCTGTGTAGTGGCTCCCATCTCCCCTAGAATGAAGGTCCATCTTTCCAGAGAAAAGGCCCGTGGTCAGTGTGAAAGCTTAATTTGGCTTTCCTCACTGAAAGAAGCTGCTCAGCACTGATTGCAGGCTGTTACAGGTCAATCATTCCCAAATATTGCCATAAAATCATTCTCTAATACTACCACGAGGGAATTTTAAAGAAAGCTTCAAGTGGTAAGAAAGGAATGTACTCAATATCCTTCAGTTCTTCCATGCAGCTGAATGGGAGTTGCCAGTGGAGGCAGGGACCCTTCCCCAGCCTGCTGATGTCACACCCTGAGCCTGCCCAGAGATGCCATTCCCTGTGCTGCCTACTCTGGAAGCTCTCCAAATTATTGCTTCTATTTCTATGCTGCTTGGTTTGTATCAAGCCCCCCAAAATAACTGGTAAGCAATTTACAGTGTAAATGATTTTTATTTTTTTTTTTGGATAAGGGGGAAACGTTCTGCAGACACAGCTGTGAGTATGAAGCACACCACTGGAACTGGGGTCATTTATTTTGTTTGAATGGGTGTCTATCCCTTTTTTCCCCTTTCCAAAATCCTCCAAAAATAAGATTTATGGATCCTATGAGTTAACATCTACTTAATGAATCTTTCAATCTATAATTAAAAAGTTTTGACATAAAGGGATGGACTTTTTTTTAAACTCTGACACATATAGCAGGTTTCTAACTCATCTCTTGGCCTGTGTAAAGGAAGAAAGGTCTCCTCTTAGGTAATGAGCAGCTTGATCCTGAATAGCTGAATCATGAGGAAAAAATTCAAGCTATAAGCACTCTGTTTTTTGGATAAGATCAGATTTTGTAGGAAATAATAGATAGGAGCATGCCTGCCACTGTATATCCTGTCAATAAAGTTATTTTCTTCATGAAGAATTTTTTTATGGCAGTTACTTGCAAAACAGTTTCCAAATCACCGTGGTGATATAAACCCCAAATAATAAAATCCAGAAATAACTGAAGTGGCCACAGGCTTATCTGCTGACAACAGGTTTCAATATCATGCCATCAAAGTTTAAAAAAATAACATAATCAAATCCTTGCTAAGCTCAAACTAGTGAAGTATTATTTTGATCTAATTAGTCCTCCTAGTGGGCAGGACTAAAAGGGACTTCAACTACCCGAAGATCTATGAGAGCTTTGGGTCAGCTGAGGCAAAACTGCACCTACAGCTGTTCAGTGTTGTGTTTTACAGCCTGAAGGAAACCTTACTGTGCATGAGGGGGGGAAACATCCCAGCCAGTTCTCCCTTCAGAACACTGTTCAACATCTGCATGGTGACCAACCAGCTCATTTTATCTCTGAGATTCTGCACGAGAAAAACACGTTCTTGTTGTTACGTGGCAACTTAAAAACAACAAGCAGTCATTTCTGAAACAAACCCTCAGAACCATTTCTGAAAAAAAAAAAAAAAAAAAAAGAAGAAGAAGAACAACAGTGGAAGAGAGCCACGTTTAAAAGCTCCAGCATTTTGCAAATAGTTATGACAGTCTGTAATGTTGTAACATGTTTTTGAAATGGCTATTTTAGGACATGCACGTTTTACAATCAGTCTCTTGGTCTCAGAAAGATGCTGGCTAACTAGGCATCATCCTGCAGACGTGCTATATAGGATATGTGGATTGCAAAACAAGTTATACAAGAGATCAGAAAACTATAGAACCTCAAAGGAGACACCGTTTTTTAATGGCACAGAGGAAAAAAATTCTCTTCTTTTGAAAGACACTCCCTTTGCCTTTCTGTAACGTCTAAAACGTAATTAGTGAACAGTTCTGAGTCTAGACATTTTTAAATTTAAAGAACTAATGAAAAAAGTACTCACCCAATTTTCCCCTCGACCGAAAATGAAAATGTACCACTCTGTCCCTGATTTATATAACCTTCTGCACTCCTTCCCTCCTGGCTGGTGTGTGGATCCCCTTTCTCCCCGGATCACATGAAAGTGTTCTATTAATGTGAATTGGCTGATGTTTGAGAACACTATGCCGGGTAGCTACGAGGTGCAAGGAATCTGACCCAGCAAGCTGTGGGGCTCTGACACATCAGTTCCTCACAGGAATTCTCAGTTGCTGGATGGGAAGAGCACGAGGCAGGTCCTGTACACTGAGTGCAGCTTGTTGTCACTGTTGTTGTTGGTAAATGGCTTGCTTAAGGCAGTGAGACAAGTTCCATGTTATACCAGTGCAAGTGGAATTCTTTCACTCTGTAACTATGAAGTATCAGGGCTGTCCCTCTCACCTGACTTAGTAAGCAAAGGTTGGGAAAATGAGTCAGTGACCAAACGTATGTAAACACAGCACGGCTAGAATTGACAGGTGCCTTGCACTGCAAGCCACCACTGCTCCACGTATTTCACAAGGAATGCTTTGCAGCAGTTCAGAACAAACATTCCAAATCTGGGAATGCCAGCAGGTTACCTGGCAGGATGGAGAGAAGGAAAATCTTTGGCCTCCATTCCGTTCTTCACCCCTTTGCCTGTGTTCAGTTTTCCTTTGCCCACGTGGCCAGAAAAGAGGGAATGCAGTTTGTCTGTTCCCACCATGGATAAGACGGAACTTTCAGCCCACTTGTTTGGATGCAGTGGTTGAAGTCAGAGTGTTACACGTGTGAGACTTTCAGGAAAAAGAAAACCATGCCACTTGAGCACAGACTTGACTACAAACCCCCAGAGCACGTGTCACTGGGATAGGAAACCCTCACCAGTCACAGAATTTTCTTTGAAGTAGAGCATGTTTCCAGTTCCGTGGTACTTTTGGAAAATCCTCCCTTGGAATACGCTATTTCAGAGAGGAGAAAATATTTCTTTCATAACAGGTCGTGAGTTACAGGCCTTGAAACACATGCAATAAAAATATATCCACATCAGCACAAGATATTAAAAAAATGATTGCTGTGGTAGGGTTAAACCTGACACAGAAGTGCTCAGGTTTAAGCCAGTTGTTTGCATGGTGTTGGCAATGTCTGATAGGTGATAATTTCTAGCTATTGCTATAAAGAAAAGTGAATTTATGAATTGTCTGTGAATACAGAAATTATTAGCATATTAAAACGTCAATGTCCAAAAAATTGCCATGCAGTTATGCAAAATAGGGGCACAACTCTTTAGAGCACTAATTGGCTCTTTGCTTTTGCAAAACTCTGACATTGTTCTGCATTTGCTTTTAATTTTTTTGTTCCTTCATTCGAAATGTACTGGATGGGCCACCAAGGCTGCAGCTGTCTGGTTATTCTCCACTCTGAGGCATCATTGATTTATGCATATATTTCCTGCTCCTTCTTGGAAAGATTTATTTTATTTTATTTTATTTTATTTTATTTTATTTTATTTTATTTTCTAAATTGCTCTTTGATTGTATGGAAAAAGCAGAAGGTTTTCAGCATTTCAGTGTCCAGGTACATGACTTCCACATGTTGTTGTAGCAACCTGGTGTCAGTTTTTCACTTCATGAATCCTTCCAAGTCCAAAAGAAAGCGTTTCTGGTGCCAAACAGGGTTTGATCCTGCCAGAGTTTTTTCCTTGACACCCCACCAAATTGGGCCCCAGCTTTTTTCATAATTCTATTAATAATTGTTCTTTCATATTCCTCTGAAAATACCTTCTTAGATTGATACAATGTCTGCTGTGATGTCATGGGCTGTAACCTAATCCACACTGCTGAGAGAATACCTGGTGCCAAATTCTTACCTCTCACAGGATTTTTAAATACAAAAATGAAAATTTCTGCAAGAACCAAGTACACAAACCTAAACTTCCACATTGATAAAACAATATTTTTAATTTAGCTCCACTCATTAAAAGTATTTCCCCTCATCTGTGTTTGCTTGCAGAGCTGGCAGCTGAATGCCAAGTACCTCAGCTGTTTTGTTTCTGGTGTTTTCAATTAGTTCAGGCCCCATTTGGGATCACCAGGATTAACTTTATGTCAGGAACAACCAGCACTGGGCAACAGGTCCTGTGTTGCCACACACGAGAATAAGGGTTTATGCATATGAATGGATGAAAATTGAGAGAGCATCAGACATAAAAACAGGCTTGGTGAGTAAAGACAACTCGAAAATCTTACAGTGAACTGAATGTAGGCCATTTTCTTCACTTACCATTCTCCCTGTTGACAGAAACAATTGACATAGATACACAATAATAGCCAGGACAGCAGAAATCTGATCATCTGGACAAGCAGAACACCCAAAATAAAAATGCAGGGGTATGTCTGGCAATACTGCAAAATGTTTAGTCCAGTAGTGAAGCATAGTCAGATGATAGTAAAAAAATTGTAACTCACACTTGTTAAGCCTATATTTGCATCCTGGCATCTGGACTCACCGGGAGGAGAAAGTCCATATACCCTAATTAATTAATTAGAGGGTACTTGTTAAACAATATTCCCCTGTATTTCCCCTTCTTCAGAAGGTGGGTGTTGTGATTTCAGGTTAAAGCGGGCAATGGCTTTATTTT
Organism: Myiozetetes cayanensis; assembly: GCF_022539395.1. Lineage (NCBI taxonomy): Eukaryota > Metazoa > Chordata > Aves > Passeriformes > Tyrannidae > Myiozetetes > Myiozetetes cayanensis. The sequence goes on along the minus strand of NW_026086605.1, from coordinate 2,384,017 downwards.
GGCAGGTGAGGTCTGGGGCATGGGAGGTGATATTGCATGTGTTGTAAATTAATTTTCAGATAAATAACATAATTCTTAAACAGAGTTAATGGCATAGGAGACAGAACATTCTGGTTGCATGATGCTGCTTCTGACTACCAGCTGTTACACTGTTTGAAAATCACCTTAGTGAACAGTTTGTTCACGTTTTCCTGAGAAAATAATGGTCAGCAGGATGCCATGTCACAGGAACATGATGAAAGGTCTAGAAGAGTGAAAAGGTCTAGAAAATTTGTCCTATGAGGAACAACTGAGGGAGCTGGCTTTGTTTAGTCTCAAAAAAACAAAAAAAAAGAGACTTTAAGGGAACCTCATTGCTCTCTACAACTCCCTGAAAGGGAGAACCAGAAGAAATGGCCTCCAACTGAGACACGGGAGATTCAGATTCGATATCTATAAAAAATTTGCCACTGTTTGGGTGGTCAGGCACTGGAACAGGTTGCCCAGGGTGGAGTCACCATCCCAGGAGGTGTTTAAGAGGAGGTAGGTGATGCGGTTTAGTGTTTTAGAGGTTACAGTGGATGTGCTGGCTGTTTGGTTGGACTGGACGATGCTGACGGTCTCTTCCCACCCTGATGATTCTGTGATTATAACTAGACGGTCTTCAAGTGTTCCTTCCCACCCAAACCATCATTTGTTTCATTTGCCAGAGCCCAGCTCCCTGCTCAGTGAGTAACGCAGGCATTCCTATGGACACAAACGCACACAGACATGTGAATTACAGGCGCTCAGCGGCCCTTTAACCCTCCGTTTCCGTGCGGTGCCGCTCGGGGATGGCTGTGCCTCCTCCCTCCCGCACCGCGGCTCTCCCGCGCCCGCAGCGCCCTCCGGAGGCGGCGGCGGCGGCGGCGCCTCCCGCTGCGAGCGATCCCTCCCGTGCCGGAGCCGCTGCTGCCGTGCCGGGGCCGGGGCGGGACCGGGGGGGATCGCGGCGGGCGCTGCTCGCGGGCCGCTCGCTGCAGGCGGCGGTTGCGGGACCAGCCCCGCGGCCCCGGGGAAGGGGCAGAGCGGCCCGGCCCAGCCTGCTCAGGAGCGCACTGCGCAGCCCAGGCGAGAGCGGCGCTGCAGGCGGAAGGTCGCGGTCACAGCCCGGGCCCTACAGACTCGCCGTGCGGGCCCCGCGGGCCGAGCCTCGGCCATGCCCGTCAGGCGGGGCCGCCCCGGGCACGGCCCCGGCAGGTCGGGCACGGGCCCCGCGGCCCCTCGGCCCCGGGTCCGCGATGTGGCGCAGGGCAGCGGCGACTCCCCCCCGGGCCGGGGCCGCCTCCCGCTGCCCTCCACCTCCCGGGACGGGCCGCCGGGCCTGCCGCGCTCGCCGTCCCCCGCCGAGGACACGGAGGAGGAGGCGAACGAGCGCGTCCGGCAGCTGAAGATCGGCGACGGCGGCGACAACGAGCACAACAGGTCGATCCGCAGGCAGTACCGGGAGCTCATCTCCAGCGTGCAGCGTAAGGCGGGCGGCGGGCCGGGAGCGCGCCGGGAGGCTCCTGCGGCGGTGGGGAACGCCGGGTGCCTTGGGCGGCTGATGCTTTGGGGTTTGTGCTCGGATCGGCACTGGGCTCCCGGCAGGCCTTTGTATGGAGTGACAGCAGCATGGAGTGGTTGGAAGGGACCTTAAGGCTCATCTCATTCCACCCCCTGCCATGGGCAGGAACACCTTCCACGGTCCTAGGTTGCTCCAAGCGCCGTCCAGCCTGGCCTTGGACACTTTCAGGGATGGGGCATCTGTTAACAGATATTCAACCGTATAAATCTTATGCCAATGAAGTAAATGGAAAATTGCTTCTTCAGGCTTAGTTAATGCATAAGCATTAATGAAGATGGAGCCTGTATCATCCTGGAATTAATGTGCTATATATTCTGTATTTTTGTGTGTGTGGTGGGAACGAATTAGCCAGTTTTTATTAGGTTGTGAGCGTGTGTTTGTACTGGGTTTGTATGGCCAGGGTTTGGTGGCAGAGGGGCTGCGGATCTGAGAAGCTGCCAGACACTTCCCCCGTGTCCACAGAGCCAAGAGCGACCTGCCACTGGCCAAGGCTGAGCCCATCAGTGACCACAGTAACACCTCTGGGATAGAATATTTAAGAGGGGAAAAAAGGTAATTGTGCAAAAGTAATTGTGGCTGGAGAAGAGAGAAGCAGCCGTGCAGCCCCCCAGGGCAGTGCAGGAGGGGCAGGAGGTGCTCCAGGCCGGAGCTGAGGTTCTCCTGCAGCCTGTGGGGCAGCCCATGGTGAGGCAGCTGTGCCCCTGCAACCCAGGGAGGGCCACGGGGGAGCAGAGACCCACCTGCAGCACTGACAGGGCCCTACACTGGAGCAGGGTCGTGGCAGGGACCTGTGGAGAGAAGAGTCTGTGCAGGGACAGAGCTGCTGCCTGTTCTGAAGGACTGCACCCTGTGGAAAGGGACCCACACACTGCTGAGGCAGTTTGTGAAGAACTGTTCCCATGGGATGGACTCACGCTGGAGGAGTTGGTGGAGCACTGTTGTGGGAATGACCCCACGCTGGAGTAAGGGAAGAAGGGATGATCCTCTCTAAGGATGAACCAATGGCAGAAACAACATGTGCTGAACTGACTGTAACCTCCATTTCCCACCTGCACCATTGGAGGGAAGGAGGTAGAGAATCTGGAATAAAGTGAAGCCCAGGAAGGAGTGGAGGGGTGAGGGGGAAGGTGTTTTTAAGATCAGTTTTACTTCTCATTATCCTGCTCTGATTCTGATTGGTAATAAATTCCACTCCTTTCCCCAAGTTGAGCCTGTTTTGCCCGTTACAGTAACTGCTGAGGGGATCTCTCTCTGCTCTTATGTCGACCCGTGAGCCTTTTGTTCTGTTTTCTCTCCCCTGTCCAGTTGAGGAGGGGAGTGATAGAGCTCTGTGGGCACCTGGCCTCCAGTCAGGGTCAAACAAGTGCAGTATTTCTCAATGCTTCTGTGTTTCAATAATTTAGGATGTCATATGTGTTTTTTCCCTCCCAGAAAATCGTGAGGAGATGCTGAGTTCAAAAAGCAACAGACTGACAGAAGCTTTGGAAGAAGCCAATAAACTGTTTGAGAAAGGTAAAACAAATTGTGTGCTCTTTATTCAAGGTCTTTGACCAAGTGTGAGATGATGATGCCTTATAAACAAGAGAGCTGAAGTCCAAGTACTTCATCAGAAGTTTTATATAATTTAAAATAGATATGTTTAGGTGATTGTTTGGGTAAGCTGATATGAGAAAATAAATATTTCTGTTTATTTGCACTTAGAAATACTCCTTGCTTTATTTTGACAACGTATAGAAGTAGTACACATAAAAGATATCCGTGTAGAGGGGCTCATTTCACTTGGAGAAGTGGAAAACACGTTGATTAAAATGCATTTATTCTTTGTCAGTGTCACTCTCTCCTACTCTCCTTTTTTTTAATGCAATTATTATTATAAGGATTATGTAAATAGCTGTGTTAGAGGTCGTTGTAATAAAATGATTTACAAAGCTCTAATGCCAGGATAGACCCTATACTGACTTTTATTGTTGTATTTTAGACAATTTCCCATTAGTAGCATAAAGTCTTTTCTGTGACAGTTTGCCGTGCACGAGAGGCTGCGCTGGATGCCCAGTTCCTTGTCTTGGCATCCAATCTAGGCAAGGAGAAGGCCAATGAGCTACACTCTGAGATGACATCATTTGATTCAGCAACATTTGCGGAAGACTTGGTAAGTTGGGAAGAGCTGGTTCAGAACAGCTTTCGAGCAGGCCGTTGGGTTTTTCCTCCTTGAAAATTTTCCCTTGTGTTACAGCAGATCAATAAGGAATCTGAGTCTTTGGTCAGGTCTAGAGCTCTACAGTATAAAAACTCATCAAGTTCAGTTGTGTTGTTGAGGTTTTTCCTGGGTCAGTCTGCACTGGTGGATGCAGGAATAGGCCAGATAAGTTGTTCTATGGTGTTCGAGGGGCTGAACTTCCTGGGAGTGTGTGGAGTTCAGAAACTGTGAGGTGTCTGAGCTCTCTAGTGCAGTTTAAGTAATGCTCTGCTACTTGATACATCATCGAAAATTTGGTGGAATCTAAGCAGTTTTACTTACCTGTGGCTCTTTTTCTTCAGCTGAACACCAGTGTGTGAGTGTTTATCTGTTTTCACAGTATCTTCAGGAAAGTCCTTATGCAGTGATATTAAATATTAATCTATCAGGCAAACACCACAGGACAGTGTTTCACCATGAGTGTGTCCTCCTGGTTTAAGTGAATTTTCACTGCAGCTTTTTTGCTTTGGTAGCTGACCCTCATGGGTATAAATCGCACGGAAGTAGAAGAAAATGACCGTGAACCTGGTGGTTTTTTACCTCATGATGCCTGGCAGAAAGTGGGAGAAGAAGCACTGAAGTACTTCAGAAGAGCACCTACTTTTCACTATATGTAAGTTCCTTTAAGGCAATACTGTATATATAATACTGCAGCACAAGGTGATGGCCTTAATGGAGTCTCATCTTTAATGCCCTGGGCTGGAATAGAGTTTAATCTGAGGTCACAGCAGTGTCAGCAATGACTTCTGTGTGATCTCTGTTCTTCTGGTGCAGTGAACTCCTCATCTCCAAAACACTTAATAATATTTCTTGCTTTGTTTTTGATTTGGCTACAGAATAATATCACTAGCAAGGTATTCTTGAAATACCTGTTCAGACCAAAGCCAGCAGAAGTGATCTTCTTTCCTCTGGAAGCTGACTCTTCCCTGGTCATTCTCTCCCTGTATAAGCCAGAATCAGGAATACAGGAGCCTTTTTGGTTGTGGTTTTTTGTTTGTTTGGTTGGGTTTTTTGTTTGTTTGTTTGTTTGTTTTTGTGTGTGATTTTTTTTTTCTTTCTCAGACAGTTACAGAATGTCAGTCCAGGGAGGTCTGTATCTTCTACCTGATGATTGTATTAACATGATGAGACTGACAGTTGTTCTTGTACATCTGTGTTAATGGGTTGTATTTAGAGTCTTGCTTTCTGGCTCTGCTTTTAGAAGAAATAACCTGATTTCTGCCAGTGGCCAGAATGTAGAATCAGCCTCACCTCTCCTTAGGTGTAGGCAACACATTTAGTAGGAGCCTGTTTAGCTGACCCTTAATCACCTGGCTTATAGACAACACTTCAGTTTAAATCTCTTAAAAAGTCAGCCTCCAGTAGCAGAGCCTAGTTCAATTAAATGACCAGAGCTGATAGAATATTATTCAGTTCTTTTACACTTGTTCCATCCTCTGATAATTATCCCTGTAGTTGTAAGAAAGTTGCTGAATGTAATAATTTGATCCTACAATATCTGATATTTACTGTTGGATAGCTAATTGAGATATCTGAAACTTAGGTTTGCACTTTCAAGCTGTAAGCTCCTAACCTTAAGTATATTTTACAGTTGGTTTTGTGATCTTAAGACAAAACTGACTGCACAAAAGACTTGGTTTGCTCCTTAGTTGCATTTTGATATTCTCAGTAATAATGAGCTTCTTTTGATGGAGGATGTGTGAACATTTGCAAAATGAAAAGGAAGTAGATTGGAATTCTTCAGTTCAAAAAGAAAGTTGGAATAATTGCATCAAATATTCTACATGTTCTGATATGAGGCCACCAATATATTGGGAGCAGCTTTTGGGGGTGGTTCTTTCCAGAAATCTCTGAATGTGATGAAGCTTTGTCTTTAGGTATCAGTCATTACTTTACACTTTTCTCAGGAGATCCACTGCTCAGTGTACAGATTTCTAAGCATGCAGTGTAAACCAGATTTCCATGTACGTGTTCTTTGTATTTCTGTTAGGTTGGGATCTTTCAAGTCTGAACCTCCTGTAGCAAAGCAACGGATTGAGAGGCAGAAAAGGGCGTCAAGAGGAGAAGCAAAACAGATAATGCCCACTCAGGTTTGTGAAGCATTATCTTTATTAACCACTTGTTCTGGCATAGTTATTGCTCGTGACTTCTAAAGCTTTCTGTTCATGTCGGTTTGGGTTTTGTAATTACAAACTGTGTGGCACTTGGGACATCCCACCCTTAAGGGGAAGGGATCAGCCAAGGTGCTTGTGCTGGACTGGGTTGTGCAGCTGCGAGCAAAAACAAGGATGTTTGTCACATAAAAGAGCTGCCTTACCTCCATACGGTTCTTTTTCCAGCCACATCCTCTTCTTTCTCACAGTGTGTTCTTATCACAATCCTTGGTTGTTGCTACCAGCAATCCTTGTTTGGCTCCATAGCCATCCAGCTGTGTTTGAGATGTGCACATCAGCCCTTTCTGGGCTTCTACAGTACTAAAGGATTCAGACTTCATTATTAGGCCTCTTGGTTTGTTTTGTGTGGACTGCAGTGTTCACAGACTAATTTCATCTTCAGAAATGTAATTTACACACGGATTTTTCAAGTTCAGATGAGCTTACCTGCTCTGATGCATGTTCCTTTAAAAGGAAACAAAAAAGAACCTTCTTTACATGGGCGTGGTTTCCGTTTTTCTTTCAGAAGTGTCTGATAGGGAGTGGCCTTTGCCCTGCAATGTGGTTAACAGCAGTTAATTAGCTCACTTAACCACTGTTTTTTCTGCCTTCTGTTTCCCTCTTCTTTCTGAGGTACCCTGGCAGAAAGGCAGAAGTCTGGGAGTGCTTAGAGACTTAACATCTGAAACTTTGAAAACATAAACCATGGTGTTAATAGGGAAGCTCAGACTGTGATAATGCCAGGGCAGAGGCAAAAGCTTGATTATTGCCTTTTAAAATACTTAATAATAATCCAAATAGTGATAGAAAGGATTCTGTTGCACTTCGTACTGGGAAGAAGAGGAGCTGGAGGGTTTTTGAGTTGTTTATAAATGATCTTCTTCATTAACCTCGCAGACTGTGCCACTGTAACCCAATTCCACAGAGCCATTGAAAAGTATAGCCCTTAATGGGCTCAAAACATACAAGCTGTAGCCTTTCAGTTTGTTATTTTAAGATGGGACCTAAACCCTAAAGCTCTTAAAAAGTTGTCTCATGTTTGCATAAGTGTGTTTGTGATGGTGCACGTAGGGAGAAAAATTCAGCTTTTATGTTCTGTGTCCGTAAAAGGCCCTTTGCATATTCCCATGATACAACAGTGGTTATTTGAGGTGAATCTGTGTTGCTTTTTACCAGCTAAAAAAAATGGAGGAGTCTCATGAGGAAGCTACAGAAAAAGAAGTAGAGAGGATCTTGGGGATACTGCAGACTCTTTTTGAAAGTGATCGTAAGTATGAGGAAATTAAGCATTAATTGGAGAAAATGAATATTCACTGGTGTTTACAGTTAGGAGTGGTTAAACTTCACAGCCAAAATGAGGTGAAGTTTGCAAGTAGAAATCTTAATATAGAAGCACATATACCAACTGTGGGTTTTTTATGAACACTCGTTGGTGGCTGTTTGGCTAAATGTGAATCCTCTCCCCCTGATCAGAGCCTGCCACTTCTTAGAAGGCAACCAAATAATCCCTGCTTATGGATCTGCGTGGGGGAAAAGATGGAAGAAAATAATTAACTATAGATGTGTTCCTTTTTGCAGGCAGCAGGGAATTCAGCATTGTTACTAAATTGACAAACATTCTGTTGGGTTTTGGAAGGAGCACTGTCTCTCTTTAAATTTCTTTTACATCTTTTAACTCCGTGTCTACCACCTGTGTGTTTGTTTTAACAAAGCCATTTTTGCATCTCCAGCTGATACCCCCATTTCCTTCTTTGATTTTGTGATTGATCCAAACTCCTTTGCACGCACTGTGGAAAACATGTTTCACGTGTCCTTCCTCATCAGGGTAAGGCAAGATATGTTCTTGAAATCTCACTTTAGATATTGGAATTACCTAGACATCCTGATTTGTTGATTTTATGTCTTCAAGATTGAAAAGTTAGGTTTCAAATATTAGGAATACTGATTTATTTTCTACAAACAGCCTGTGGTATTTTGGTAATTGAATAAAAGAGAAAACAGAGTTGACAGGCTAATTTTTTTCTTAGATTTTTCTGCTGCAATCGATTTACCAACAATAGTGAAATTTTGCTGTCAATATGCTTTTCAGAAAAGATTCTGGCTTACATTTGAGATGTAAGAAAGTAGTCACAGAGTATAGAAGAGTTACTGAGGTTGTAGAAGAGTATGTTAGTGCAGGGGTTTATATTCTTTTTGAATGCATAGATTTGTACTTGAAACTATATTTAGTTTGTCTAATAAATAAAATTAATTTTAAAAGACCAAAACTGACAAAGATATTCTGACTAAATTCAGATTTATAATGAATGGTGATGTGATTATGAAGGGTTATCTCAAGTATATTTAATGAATAATAATGATTTTAATGAAGCAAAGCTTTCATAATCCCAGTTAGCCACTGTTCTATATGGGCTGCATTCTTCATTAATAAGTGCTATATTTAAATATTTCTGACTGTTTGTAATGCCAGTGAAGATTCTTTATCAATATATGTACCTGTTTATGATTGTGTTGTAAGTAAAACCACGAAATCCTGTGCATTATCCTAACTGGATACCTCTAACTTCTGGAACTTTAAATCCCACTGTCTTTTAGGATGGTCTTGCAGAAATAAGGCTGGACGATGATAAACTGCCAATAATAGGTAAAAGCTAGCTTTAAAAGACCCTAATTGTTTTTTGCTACAACGTTACATGTTACATGTTCACAAAGTTTCAGGATTATTTTTAGCTGGGAACGTAACTGAAGGCATGAAGAGATTTATGAGGGGCTGAAGGAATTGAGTGTTTTCAAATATCAGTATATGAAAAAAGACCATTGTGCTGATTTATACAAATTAATTCTATTAAAAGAAATCAAAGATTATCACCTTTCCTTTCAAGGTACATTTTTGCTAAAGTATTTTTTGTGTGCAAGAAGCCTCCGTTGTCTCTGTTGGGTTAGGAACTGCTGCAGCTTCAAAACAGTTGGAAAGGAAATTCCATGCTACACGAGGCCTTTGGCTTTCATTCCCACAGGATGTCAATGGGGTCAAGACTTTGGTGGGATTTCATAAGGAATGAAATACTAGTGTCTTTCTGGGACTCTGAAAAACATGAGTTCCTAAATATTGGAAGGGTGAGATAAAGGAAATCTCTTAAGCAGTACAGGCTATTGACAGAGACTTAACTGGGTGGAACAAGAGGAATTGATTTGATTTTTGTGGAGCTTTTGTGTTGCTGGGGGAAAATTGACTGTGCAAGTGTAAATACTGAAAATACTGTTATTTTGATCAGAGCCTACAAAATCCAGGAAGGTAGGGGAGATTAACCGGGGACCTGGAGCACGGAAACAGCTTGTCATGTCTCTGACCCAGGAAGAATGGAAGGTACCACAGAGACCTTTTGATACTTTGCATTAGTTCCTTTTACCTTAAATGCAGGAATGCATCCAAGAGCTGGGCTGCTCATGCTCTCAGGAGGTGTTCCCATTATTCTTGCCCACTATTTTGCTGTTTGTAGTAAACCTTAGAGGACAAAAAGTAGTTTTGAGCCCATGCAGCTCTTCTTTGTCCCTCCCTCGGAATATGCGGGAGAAACATAATAATTTGAAATGGTGCTATAGTGTCAGAAACATCGTTATTTGCCTGGTGGTAATTAAATTAAAATTGTTCAGCTCTTGTGACTGACTGACTGCTGTCATCTCTAACCAGGAGATCATAGAAGCGTTTGAAATAACAGAAGCCATGATAAGCCCTCCTTTTCAGAGCACTGAAGAGGAAATGGAGACAAAATAATTTTTCAAGTAAGTTCTTTTAATAAATCAAACCCAATAAGGATCCAGTGCATGAGTTCCTTATGCACCTGGAAGAACTTGCAGGGAAACTACATGGGACTTACAAATGTAGAACTGTAATCAGGGTGACTGTAATATTGGAACATTGCTGTGTTCTTGCTCTCTTCACGAACAAAATGTAATCTAGTTTTGTATGCTGTAATTACCTGGGGAAAAAACCCTTTATTTTTACATTTCATGGTCAGTTCAGTGATAGACTTGAGTTAATTTTTGGAACTTCATACTTGGGGAAGAATCATAGCTTAGTTTTTCTGTTTGTTTTTTTTAACTTAGTGACAGCTGATGTTGTTAATGCAAGTAGTGTGAAGAAGGACTTAGAGGGAACCAGACTGTCTTCCCTTCCTACTTCCCTAAAATTCTTTCAGTGATAGGACTGAATTCTTTTACTGTCACAGTCGTTTTGCAGGTTCCAAATTTTACTGCATATTGTCTGTTGTTTTCTTTTTCTCTCCCCCTAGGTGCCTTAAAGAAAATACTTCAGAATGTTTTCCTCAGAAAATTGTTTTATATGTATATATTGTAAAATAAATTTTATTCTTATTGGGACATCTCAACACTGCGTAAGCTGCTTTGTTCAGAATCATGGAATGGTTTGGGTGGGAGGGGACCTTAAAGCTCATCTCATTGCACCCCCTGCCATGGGCAGGGACACCTTCAATTAGCCCAGGTTGCTCCAAGCCCCGTCCAGCCTGGCCTTGGACACTTCCAGGGATGGGGCAGCCACAGCTTCTCTGGGCAACCTGAGAAGAAGTTTAGACTTGTTACAGGGTTATTACTATGTAGTCTCTATTCTGGCTTAGTTAACTACTCTATGTATACACTGACACTCACCAGGTTATATAACAAGGAAACACTGTGCCCTTCCTTCCTCCCTTGTCTCTCCCCAGCAGCAGCAACACCTATAATTTACACAGTTATCCATCCCTGCTGGGATAATCTTGCTATCCACATGATTTTGGGTGTTGCAGGAGAAACTGGTAAGTGTTCTTGCTGTTCTGGAAATAAAGGTTTGAGTTTGGAAATTTGGTCCCAATTACAGATAGCAATTCCCCTCTATGTTTTTCCAAACTCCACCTGTGTTTGTTTGGTAACTTAGGCAGGCCAGCTCTATTGGACCACAATATTATTTTGTTAAAAATGAATAAAGTCTAGCTCCCTTTTGGGAAAATGCTCTGTGGGGGAGCACTGCTTCTGGAGCTGCAGAAAAGTGAGAAGTAGATTGGTGGGCAAGGTTTTACGTTCTTTTTGAGCCCCTAGACTTGCACTTCAAACCACAGTTTGGATTTTAGAATTTTAATGAATTAAAATTAACTTTCTAAAATTAAAATTTCGGAAAAGACAAAACCTGACCGGAGTTGTGTTGTCTAAACTGAGGCTTACAGCAAAGGGTGATGCGATTATTTCTTCCATCCTTTTATCCCGCTGTAGCAGCCGGGTAGGGAGCGATCTGGCAAAGTTGTCGAGAGCGTGCCTGCGGGGGTGAGAAAGCGGTCGGGCCGCGAGGGAAGCGGGGTTGGAGCATCGCGGCCGAGCCGAGCGCGCTGCTGTGCTGCCAACCCGGCCCTGAGGGGCGGCGCGGGCCCGGCCCGGGCGGGGGCGCTGCGCGGCCGCCGGCGCCATGCCCGCCGCCGTGGTGGAGTACAGGGGCTGGAAGGAGGGGCGCGGCTGCGGCTACTGCGGCTCGGAGCGGGGGAAGGTGTCGGCGGGTGAGCGGGGCCGGGGCTCGGGGAGGGTCCCGGGGGGTGTCCCGGCTGTCCCCTCAGCGCTGAGCGGGCCCCGCCGCCCCCGCCCGGGGGGAACATGGCGGCGCCGCCGCTTCCTGCGCGCGCCGCCCGCGCGCTGCCCGCAGCCAAGATGGCGGCGGGCGGCGTTTCCGGGCGGCCCGGGGCGCTGCCCTGAGGCGGGCGGGGATGGCGGCGGGCGGCGGCTCCCCGAGCATCGTGGAGTTCTTCGGCGGGGAGGATGGCTACCGCTGCGGATACTGCAGGAGCGACACCGGCAACCTGTCGCACGGTGCGGGCGGCGCTGCGGGGGAGCCGCGGGCGGGCCGGGCGCTGGCGGCGGGGAAGGGGCCGGGGGAGAGCGGCGGGGAAAGGCGGCGGCACCGCTGCCCGCCCGGAGCAAACAGCTGCTCTGGCCGCCCGCTGCTTCCAAATGGCCTTCGCAGAATGAGCAGCGATTTTATGTTGTTTTCCTGGGTTGTTTCGGGCGAAGGAAGGAGGGGGAGAGGTGAACTTTGCGCTTGTACGGTCGGAGAAATGTAGCTGATTTGCATCCCAAGATTTGTGATGGGTTTGGGGTTTTTGCACGTGATGTGGCTGCTGAAATCAGTAATCGTGATATTGACGAATATGCCAAATCCTCGATAGACGTCTGTATATACTCAGATTTGCAGTAATCACAGAATCACAGGATGGTTTGAGTTGGAAGGGAATTTAAAGGTCAGCCGGTCCCACCCCCTGCCATGGGCAGGGACACCTTCCACTATCCCAGGTAGCTCCAAACCCCGTCCAACCTGGCCTTGGACACTTCCAGGGATCCAGGGGCAGCCACAGCTTCTCTGGGCAACCTGTGCCAGGGTCTCCCCACCCTCACAGCCAAGAATTCCTTCCCAATATCCCATCTAACCCTGCCCTCTGGCAGTGGGAAGCCATTCCCCCTTATCCTGTCACTCCATGCCCTTATCCAAAGTTCCTCTCCAGCTCTCCTGGAGCCCTTTTAGTCCCTGGAAGGAGCTCTCAGGTGTCCCTGGTGCCTTCTCTCCAGCCCCAGCTCTCCCAGCCTGTCTCAACAGCAGAGCTGCTCCAGCCAGTTCTGCAGAACTTGCATTTTAAAGCCCAGCTGGTGTCAGTCAAGCGCTGCTGTTTTATTTATTTCAGGTATGTGGGCACATTCGATGACAGTTCAAGATTACCAGGATCTCATAGACAGAGGATGGCGAAGGTAAATTGAGAGAGAAAATACAAAGCCATGTTGTCAGTTTAGGTACAGCTTTGAATTTAAAATTTAGATCTCTGAAAAGAGTTAGCTGGTTTACATTAAAATTGAAATAAAACTATTTGTCCAGTGCTCTGGGACTCTTTGTAATGTGACATTGTCAGACAGGAGAAGATTTAATGATTTTGGAAGGATAACAACGTAGTATAGCAGCAAAGAGCTGAAGAACTTGCTTCTTGACTTTTGTTACTCATCATGTAATACTTTGATATGATTTTAATAAAAAAGGTTCTTCTTCCATTTATTTTTTTTAATATAAACAACAAAAAATCAATACATATTTATTACTATTTTCAGAAGTGGAAAATATGTCTACAAACCTATCATGAATCAAACGTGTTGCCCTCAGTACACCATAAGGTAAGAAGCTCAAAATACAGACAACTTCAAGTGTGTTCCACCATTTGTGTTTATGGCTTGAAATACATCATACTTGAAAAGTTTATCTACTTCTAGTGATGCTTGCAATAGTAAATATGCACTGTTGGGTTTGTGCATAGGGACATCAGCATCTCTGGGATATTTTCCTGTAAGGAACCTTGTTTGTAACCCACAAACACTGCCTTAGTAGCCCAAATAAGAGGGGCTTTCACTCACATTTTAGTGATTTTTTGATTTGATCACTTAATGTAGGGGAACTTCAGAAATAAATAAAAACTACATATGCAGTGTAATTTTTTTAGAAGCTCCTTAACAATTTTTTTTTTAAGCTTTCACAAAAGAAATGTTCATGATTTTTCTTTTTTTTTTTAGGTGCCAGGCTTTGCATTTTCAGGCCTCCAAATCTCACAAGAAGGTTCTGAAGAAAATGTTGAAGTTTCTTTCCAAAGGAGATGTTTCTAAAGTAGCGACTGAAGGTAAGAAACCCTCGTAGTGTTTGAAAACCAGAGCTGATGTTTGGGAGGAGGATTAAAGACCTTCTGTGTACAGACCCCTGGATGGGCTGTGTCTTTTCAGTGTGTTTTGAGTCAGGAGCACTTCAGTAGCCCAGACACCAAGTTGTGAAGATGTTTCCTTACCTTTTCCATAGACCAGTTTATTTTCCTGGGCACATTCCTACTTTCTAGCTGGGAGCTGTAGAGGATTAGACCCTGCTTTTACTTCTGCCCTAAAACCGGTAATCTGGAGAGGATTAAGCAGGATGGTTGGTGGCAGAGAAAAGGAAGAGCAAACAAAGAGGTTTTTTCCAGGTGACTGAACAGTCACACCTCATTTATCCAGCACCAAACTGGGCTATTCTTTGTTATGGTGGAACTTGTGCTGGTTCTGAACCATTACAATTGCCTTTTTGTGTGTGTGTGTTTGGTATACTAGGGTTTTTTGGACCTTTTTTGTTGTTTGATTGCAGTTATGGCCTGAGATTAGTTGACTGCCCCATTTTAGTGGAGAGAATAAAACTGTTCCCCAAGATGAGTCGGTGTTCACAATTCGGGGTCATAAAGGAAACTTTGTTTTCAGACTGTTGCAAACACTTTATCTGTTGGAAAACACTTGTCAAATTGGAAATTTAGTTACTTTAGTGTTAATTGTAGCTGTGCAGAGGGTGAGCTGTGGTCACACAGAGGGGAATTCACTCCTGCACGTTCTCGTTGTCTGCAGAGGAGCCGATGGATTCGCACACAGAGGATGCGGCCGCGAGTGACTTCCCGTACAAGAGCGAGTCTCACGTCAGTCAGTCTGAGCTGACTCCCTTGGCTGTGGATCACTCTGAGAGGGTGCAGAACGAAGAGGAGGACTCAGGGGAAGCAAAACAAGAGGTGAAGGTGCAGCAGGTGGGATCGGATCCTCTCCAGATCTGCTCAGACAAGGACGCACCAGGCCCTGGGGAACCATCGCACTCGGCTAAAGTTGTTCATGCTCCACCCAAGCCAGGTAATCACATTTCTGGGGGTCACTGGGAGATGCTGCCATGATTTCACCTCTGGCTGAAGTCCTTCTTTTTATCTTGCCTAATAAATCACTAATTGTTTTGCTTTATTCACTGTACCCCTCCCAGTTTGTGGAACTACAGTGTATAAATTGAGAGGTGCTGGGTGTTTCTTGTCTTCTCAGTATTTCCTGGAAGTGACGTTGATTTTCGTTATGTATTTTTTAAAAATACAGATCTAAGCAGCATCTAGGATGATCTAGTAGATCTAGGAAGTAAGTTTGGTGTGTTGTGTTGTTATCTTGTAGGCTTAAAGAAAATCAGGTAGCTCTCTGCTGGTTAAAGAAAGAAAAATAGTACAGATTCTTCTGGTCCTCTATAAAGAATAGCATTTTCTAGGTGAGCTTCTTCATCTCTTTGGGAGCTTTCCTTGTTTCAGATTTTGAGTAACTTTTGGTTAGAGATGAGGTATCACTAGAGGATTGGAAATTAGGTAGGAATTTCTCCTTTTTGTCTTGCTCTGAACTTAATTTTCCCTTTCTGCAAGGAGATGCAGTAAGTACATGCAAGAAGTAAAGCAGTCTCTCTCATTTTACTTCTGCTGCATTTACACAGTGCTGCAGCAATCATGGGCCAAAAACTGAAGTAAACAAATGCTTATTGCTATCTACAGTTTTATGGGAAAGTACATGGAATCTTGGAGGCATTTTAATGTAACACTAGTAACTTTTAATATAATACTAATTTTAATAGTATGGTCACTCTCTTCAGTATTGAAGTTATTCCTCAGTCAAGCTTCTTTTATTGTCATTTATCTTATTTATTTATTTGTTAGAATAAACAGTTATATTTATCTTCTTATCCTCACCTCTAATTTTTTAAGTAATAAATTAAAAACTCAGGCCTATCTAAACTTCTTTTTGGAAGCAAACCAAGCGGCCACTGACAGCAGGTGGCAGACTTGGGTAGAGAATAGCAATGTAAACCTGCCAGTGCTACGAAAAAGGTGAGCTGAGGTCTTCAGTGAGGCTTAGAATAACCCTGGGTCAGACTTTAAACCCTGGAAATGCAGATAAGAAATCTTGTAATGTTGTAATGTGTTGCAGAAAAAAAAAAAAGGGGCTTGCTTTTACAGGGGAGAAATATTCATTAGTGTGGTTCTTTCTGGAGGCTTTAAAGGAAATATAAAGTGAATAATAAATGCATCAGAAAGCTTATTTAATTTTTTTTAGACTAGATGGTGTTAGAGGTCAAATCCAGTTTAAAATTTTCCAGATAGAAAGATGTTTAGTTTCTAGCTTGGAAAATGCAGGCTTAGCCCGCAATAAGATTGCTTAATTGCTTTTTTATTCCTTTATAAACAAAACAGGTCATTGTCCTGTAGGAGTGATGGTCTGTTTCTGCACAGTTTCAGATAGAAAAGAAGGTTTGCTTACATCTGTGTGTGCACATTTATTGTTTGAAGAAGTTTGTCCTGCTGACTTAACAGCTTACAGGAGATGGGAGACACGAACCAGATCCCGTGCAGATGAAGTGCTCGCTCTTCACACTCATCATGGCTGTTTTAAATAAACTCTTCCTCTGGCTTGTTTGCCTGAGGACAGGTCACAGAGTATCCCTAATTCCCTCGGGTTTGTCCTTTTCTGGTGAATCATTGTGGGGAGCAAACAAACCTCCAGCATAAAATCTGCCAGTGCCACTGGAGGATGTCTGAGCAGTGCCAAAGGGATTGCAGCTCCTTTTCCAAGGCCCTGAGGTGCTGGGAACATGTGGAGAAACCAGGCAAGGAACTCTTCTGGATGAGCCACAAAGAGCTTCCCAATAACTTGCCCCAGGAGAACACTTAGAAAGTCTGTAAATCCTGTATGGTAGGCATATTAAAAAGAGTACTTTACAGCATCGCTGGTACTTAAAATTATCTCAATATTAATTATTTTGCCAATTTCCATGATGGTTTCTGTTGGTAAAGAAAGATGCTTCAGGGCTGCAAGTATTTCCAGGTGAAGTGACTCTGAACACACCAGTGAGCTTTCAAAATATCAGTGCTCTCACCATTTCCAGTTTGCAGAGGGATCCCACTGTTCTCACTGCCCATAGCAAGGTCTGAAGTGGCTAGAGAAGAACAGGAAATACATCTGTGTCTTTTGCAAATACATGGATTTGGGGAGAAATATAATGGTATAAAGGATTCCTCAGCAGCTTGTAATAATATTGGTTACCATTCTGTTCTGTGCAAGATGTGTGACTGTATTTCCCTATATGAAAGCAGTTTTTCCCACTCTTCCTCTCTTTTTGAAGTCTTTAATATGGGTCTTTTTTTGGCTTCCAGCTCATCTGCCATCCTTTAAGTGCCTATAGAGGGTAGCATGGGGACCAGCCTTTTTTTAATTGAAGAAACTTATGTATTATTTTTTCTAGTACTGCCATTCTTCTATCATGACTTCTTATCTTACATTAATGTCCTAATTATAAATCTGATGGGACCCCTTCACTGAGGAATTTGGACCACTGGAATTTTTATTTGTGCTTGTCTCTGTGTTGCTTTAAAACTGAACTTCTTGTACTAGAGAGCAAACGGGTCAGGATGGGAAATAGTACAGTGGTCTGACTTCTCTTTTTAGTAAATACCACTTCACAAATAGAATGTGAGAAGTGGTTGATCTTTTAAAGACAGACTGACAAAAGTGAATTGATTAGTATAAAACAGACAATCTGAATATAATTTTAAGCGTAGATGTAAAGTTCTGTGGCCTTTTCTATTACAGGGCACAAGTAGCACTGATGTCAGTGGCACTGGTGGCATTGGCAGCTTTTCTGCACAGTGCCCACAGATTTCCAGGTGATAAAAAAGAAATCCTTTTTTTTTTTTGGGGGGTGTGTGTGTCTTCTGCAGGAGTTTGTCCTGTAGCCACGTGGGCTTCAAATGTGGTAGAATTCTCTGAGTTTGGTTGGGAGGTTTTGTGGTTGTGTTTTTGTCCTTTATGGTGTTTTAAGTTTGTAAATTTATGTGTGGCTTTGGGGTGGACTCACCTGAATGTGATCCCAGACTAAAGTGCTGCATTAAAGAGCTCTAAAACAATCATTAGCTTGGCATCAGGTGTTGGTAGTTGTAAGTGCAAAAGGCCATGCTGAGTTCAGACCACAGGTGCAATTAGTGGTGATTGTAGCCATTTCTTTTCGGTGATTGCATAAAGAACGGCTCGTTTGTTGTTAAAGGGGGTGTTTAACTCTTTGTCTGTACCCTTGCAGGGAAAGGGGCTGACCTGAGCAAGCCCCTGTGCCGAAAAGCAAAGGACATTCGGAAAGAGAGGAAGCTACAGAAGCTCCTCCAGAACCAGAAGTGCCCCTTAGAAGGCTCTCAGCTTCCAGGAGGAGATCAAGCTTTCCTCTTGCAGAACTCCAAACCTAGAGCAAACCAACCTAAAAGTGTTGAAGACTTTGTTCTTGTGTCTTTACCCGAGGATGCACGGCACAAATTGGAGGTAACGTCTTGTTTGCTGGTGTGGGAGGCAAATGGAGGAAAAGTCTGGTTAAGGGGTTTTTGAAATGCTTATTTGTGATCTTATGGAGTAGCTGTAGTTTTTAAATCTGGAAATACATGTGGTACTGCATGAGACAGATATAGATATATATATATGGATATAAAGTGCAGCTGAGCTCTGTGTAACCACAGGAGGGAACTCTTGCACTGTGCAGTCATTTCTAGCACAAACCAGTGCAACGGTGACCGAAATAACTTGCAAATTGATTTCATGTGGCGTGACTTGAAAATGAAAGGCTTTGAATTAACCAAGTGTTGAATGATGAGAGAAATTCAATATTTAGTTCTGGAGCGTATAAATACTTAAAGTATCTATCTGTGCTAATGAGAGCTGAGAAGAGAGCAGTAACTTCATCAAATGAAGCAGATAACAAGAGAGCTGCTCTTTCTGCACATCTTTGGGGCACGGTGATGTCTTTGAAAGCTGTAAAAGTGATGGTAGAAAAGTTTGCTTAAAATACTGCTTGCCACTACATCTGTTAGAGACAGTGATCTGCAAGACTTTTGGACCTTCTAACGTTTGGTAATCATATAAAGCCATTTTTCTTTTTGTTTTTTTTTTTTTTTTTTTCTCCAAGCTGGAAAACTTATCCGAACACTGAGCGTTTTCCTGATGGTTTTCAGTGGTGGTACTTGGAAATGAAAATATTTACTGACTGGAAGCCATGAAATTAATCCACCTCATTAACTCTTCCCCATTTTCTCGTGGGTTGAATAGCAGAAGCACGATGGCTTTCTCTGAACATCTTAATTTATAAGATGCAGGGAAAATCCAGCAGTGTTTTCCCAGCTTGTCTGTGCTCCTTAGTGTGGCTGTCAAGCATGGTGTTTTTTAATAGATCAGAACCAACTAATTATTTGTGAAAATAGGACCATTCTGAAAATTACTTGGCTTGACTTTAAGTATATTTGAGAAGACATGCCCTGCTGCTGCTCATGTCATAGCATTCTTCTGCTTAGGGAGAAATTGTTTTTACTGAGGAGAATTTTTAATTTATAAAGATTTTTTTTTTCAATTATTTTTCTTTGTTTAATGGCAGTGATGGGAAGACTGATAACTCCTCATTGCAGTTAACTCATAGTTGAGTATGGAAAAACTGCTTCATCTTCCTCTTTCAGTTTCCAAAAATATCCAGAAATCCCCTTGGGATTATTGCCATAAAAACAGAGTTCAGAGTTGAGTCTTCCAAGTCCTTCAAGTATGTCTCAGTGTAGTATGAAACTACAGGTGGATATTCTAAGTAGTGCAGGAAATCTCTTTAAAATGATGATCTGCAGTACCTTGAGTTGGTATTATTTCGTGAAAAGCGTTTGTGTATTTCTTCTAGAGGCATTTTAATTATCTTAATTTGCAGTTTGACAACTTTGTATGCTATTCAGTGTAAGTATAAAAGCCTTCAGTAGCCTAAAATGAGCTGAAAAATTAGAGGGCTGTTGGCTAATATTATTTAAATTGTGATAGCCCCTGTGCAGGAGGTTAAAAAGTGTTTCTGTTGTGAGGTTTGTATTATTATTAATATTAATCACTGTGTATATTGTAATAATAAATGTGTTTAACTTCTTCTGAAGGTGAGGGTGGTGAGATCATCTCCACCAAGTTCACAGTTCAAAGCCACATTACAGGAGTCTTACCAGGTCTATAAACGTTACCAGATGGTTATTCACAAGGACCCACCTGATAAACCAACCATAAATCAGGTCAGAAGGCCAAATTGATTCTGTGCAAAGCTTCCCCTCCATTTCACGTGCCTTGGTTCTCAGAGAAACAAATGTGGATTTTATATCCACTGTGCGTTTAAAATACTGTATCGAAGGAAATCAACATCCTGAAAGTGCAAACCCTCTTTATCCCTCTTTGTGAGAGCCACAAATATTTGGTCTTAGCTGCAGACTGCAAAGTTGTGGATGGTACACAGGGATGCTGTTGGGTAAGAGATGGAGAGGAGGAGGCTCTTGGAGAGAGATATTTTGGGCCTTGTAAATACAAATCTCCTAAGAACTAAATCCAGCTGGGCACTCAGCCTGGTAACTGGGCTCGTTGGCTTTGGTTTGAATGCTTCCACGAGGAGGAGCTAACACGACCAGGGCCAATGTGTGAGGGAAAGTTTGTCACACAAATTGTTGGTTTCAGGTTCCCAGGAGTTGAGCAATTCTGTTAAACTTTCAATCTGAGCCTTTCCAAAAGTGATCTGGGCACTCCACCTAAATTACACATGGTTAGTGCTTCTTGTGGAGTGTAAGGGTGAACTGTCAGACACATTACCTCTCTGAGAGTATAAAGAAAAAAAAGTAAAAAAAGAAAATTAGTGTATGTAGCAAGAATATCTAGCTGCTGAATGAGACAAATGAGTGATGTGCCATTAAAAATAATAATACATTTTAAAAGTCCTTGAGACTGTACAATGAAACTAAAATTTGTGGTTGATTTGTTAGATACTTGGTCAATAAAAATAGACTCCCTGCTTTGGAGTGTTCTAGTGTTACACAGCTTTTATTCTTTAATGAAAGCATCAGCAGGCAGTTTAAGTGTGGTGATAGTTGTCAGACTTTCTCCTGTGGGAGGTCTTAAAATAGAAAACTGACTTCAGAGGCTTTGAAGTGGATAGGAGGAGATCTTTCACTAGCCTTACCTTCAGAAGCAGATTATCTGGTGATATGCACTCAAAATAGAATGCTTGTTGTATTTCCCTTGCTCTGAAGGTGAGGTTAGTACCTGTCTCCTTTGAGGACCCCCAGTTCAAATCATCCTTCAACCAATCTGCCACTTTATTTGCCAAGTATCAGATGTCTGTACACAAGGACACACCTTCTGACTGTGGGGAAAATGAGGTACAGTTTCACTGCATGCACCTTTCTGAAAGCATCTTGTTAAAATGCACAGTTAAATGGTGGGAAATGGGGTCTCTGAGAGTGATTCTAAATATTAAAATACTCCAATTTCCATTGGGGAGGGAAAGCATTGAATTTTTTAGCAAGATTCTGTTGCAGGCTTTGGCCCAGGGGTCACTGAGCTGAAGAGGGAGGGATTAAACATGGTTTGGAAAGAGGTTGGGGGCTGAGATTTCCACTGGAAACAAGGGGATGGTATGGAAGTGGTTTTTTGATGACAAAATCGTCTTCTGCCTTGAAGTTGTTTGGTACTTTTTCTATGTTTCTCCTTAATTTTTTTGTGGTCTTGCTTAATCTCACTTTGATTCCCATTCCATTGCTAAGCACAGTGCTCAACTGGAACTCTTCAAATGGTGTTTACAGGAGGCTAATCCTAATCTAGTAAATTAAAAAATAATTAAAAGTACTCCTGGGATTCCAAAGAAGCAGCAGTTCTCCATTTCTTCATAAGCAGAATTAATGAAATTGCAACCTCAGAGCTGTCATTTCTATCTATTTTCTATCTCCTGCAGATGTAGAGCTTTAATATTGGTCAGCTCTTTAATCAGGCTTTTCTGTTCTTGAGAGTGATACCTCCCAAACCGTGGCTGTTTTCCAGGTAGAAGAGTAAAACCCATAATAATTTTTGGCTTTAGTTCAAGGCAGTGTAAGGAGAGGTTTGTTTTGGTGTTTTGTTTTGGGGTTTTTTTTTGTGAGATGTCTGTAATGCTACTCTGGAAAGGCATAAAATCCATTTCACTTTGTTTTGTAAAATAATAGTTCTCATAACAATAAGTAGTCATAAAATCCATTTCACTTTGTTTTGTAAAATAATAGTTCTCATAACGATAAGTAGTACTCTCTGCCCTTTTTATAATTACTGACATAAATGGGTTTAATTATAACAATGTAAAAACTGGACACGTGCCAAGGTAGATGGAGCTGTTTACTAGATTTGTACCAAGCATTACCTGGTCTGATTAGGGACTTGATTCTTCTGCTATGATGAAAAGTATTTCAGCCTGTAAAGATGCATTAAGGACAGTCAGGTTTCCATCACCTTAAGGTGTAAAGTCTGCCACAGAAATTGCTGTTGGATAAGGAGGAGATGGATTTCTGCTCACTGCTAACAGTGTAATGGATTTTTATCCCCTTTCTCCTTGTTATTTGCCATAGGTGTTTCCCTACATTATCTCATTTTTTTTAATTTGTCTGGTATAAATTAAACTTACCTGGAAATCTTCTCACCCCTCTCAAAACCCTTGGGCCACTCCCTGCAGGAATTCAGCTTCAAATCTGATCTGGTTGTCTCTGAGCTTTGGAGTGATGTTGCACAAAGTTGCTGGCCCTTTAAAATATTTATGCCAGAGTGTTTTTATTGAATTGAATTGGTGTCCTGGGGACAAACACAACAAGCAGTTTTCTAATTACAGGTTTCTTCATAATACTTGCCCTTAAAGAGTGCTGTGGAAGAATTGATTTCTCAGGTTTTCCCCTGTGGGAACGCAGAACTTTATGAAGCTGCAGTGTAAATACCTGGTCATCTGCTGCTTTAGGGATGTATGTCTTCCTATCTGAAAACAGTTGGTGGAAAAATGAGAAGAATTAGGGAAAACCTCAGCAGATTGTGAAGTGGTAAGGTTTAAATAGCTTCTGAACGAGGTAAATCATGGAAAATAGGTGTATCCCTGCCTACTGGAGAAATTTATCCAAGGCTGCTCTTGGATTAATCAGGTTCCTGGACTGCTCATTTTTGAAAGCTGTGAAAATATCCATGAAAAGAACCTGTTTTAATGTTTGTCCCATTCTTTGCATTTCTTCTGGGCCTTCATGGCGTGCTGTGTATGGCCCTTTATCTCAGGTCCGAAGTGACAGTCATCGTGTCCTGTTCCCAGGACTTTAAATAGCATTTACTTCTACTTCTGGGACAAAACGTGTAGATTAATTGGATTAAAGGAATCTTAGTAATGGTTTGTCTTCTTACCTGCAAATGTTTTAACTCTTGCTCAGCAGCAAAAATACCTGTTTCTGGGTAAGAGGAGTCACCTGGAAGATGATCCAGGTCTACCCCAGCTTCAGGATGATTTATCAAGGTAGATATGTGAATGTTTCAGGACATTTTGCCACCTACATCTCTTCTGTATTTTATATAAAATGTGAGAATCTCTTTCTTGGTATTTAAGTGATGGATGCAGGTGTGGAGCTGTGGAGGTCTGGAGGCAAAGATTTGAGGTGAACCAAATGCAGTCAAAACATTTTTTTTTTCTTGGCCTTTTCATCCCAAGAAGGGAATGTTTTGATCCCAATGAAGTAATCAATGGATAGTCTGGGTAGAATAGTGGGCATCTCCAGCAGTTCTTCTTAATGTTTGCCATGTAAAAATTTGAAATTAAGGATTTTTTCGTTCCTGCCTCTTCTCTAGAGAACTTAGTGATTGAACTGTGTGGTGTAAAACACTGATACAACAACACACCTAGTTAATTAAGGTGATTTTTGATCTTCAAGTCTTTTTACTCTTTGTCCTTAAGAGGCACTGCTGAAGTGTAGCTGAAATGTGGCAGCTACACAAGTTAGAAAACATTTCCATAAAAGATCATAAAAAATGTACAGTAGTTTCCAGAAAGAGCAAGAGTGAACAGTTTATTGCTGTTTAGACCTCCTGAAACAAGCGCTGTATTTAACTTTTCACCAGCATTTTACAATGACAAACTTGTAGAAAAATAATATCTGTCTGTTCCCTCTGTGAAAGTAGCTGGACACTCTCTTTGCTTTGTGCTTAACTAAATATTTGTCTTGGAAGAAAAGAATTTCGCTGCACACAAAAGATCCACTGTTTGAAAAGGTGCAAAAAATCACTGAAATACCTACAGTGGTTTTTTTCTTTCCAGGCTTGTTGTTTTTTTTTTTTTTTAATTGCCTCCCAGGAATCCACTTGAACTAATCCAGAAAACTGAGGGAGCAGTCTGGGAAACATCAGCAGTTGGTATCAGCAGCCAGTTGCAAACTTTTAGGTCTCTCTAACCGAGTTTTCTTTTTTTTTTTTTTTTTTTTTTTTGAGTGAGACAATGCTTAAAAATCAATAGCCTTGGTGGTTATTTTTAACCTTCTGTAGCTTCCCTCAAACAGCCATCCATTTTTATCATGCTCCTGAACAAGTTCTTTTGTCATTTTGGTTGATGGCAGCCTTGGCAATCAACTTGCATTTCAGGTCTCTGGTAACGCTGATTTAAAGAATCAGCAATTATTTCTCTTTGCTTAGTCCCGTTCTTGTAATGAAAACTGCACTTCAGACATGCATTTAGCCTTCAGATCCCCTCTTTCCTCAAGTGCAATGTTTTGTAGGCTCTTTCTTCACATCCAGCTCTGTTTATATCTCTGAAACTGGGGTTTTTAGCATTCCTGTCTTTTTGTAAGCAGTTGTTGAAAATGTTAAATATCCAGTCCCAGGATAAGTCTGATTCCTCTGCTGACTGAGCCCCAGCTCAAGGGTGGTTTGGCACCATCTTTTCATATAAGGATGCTACTTTTTGTCCAATTTTCCTGATTGTTACAGAAAGTTTGAGAAATTTCTTAATCTTCTGGCTCAATTTCAATCTACTTTCCTAAATAGTTTCCTTTTGTTGTTTGCTTTTTGTCTTTTTTTTTTTCCCCTTGGGAGGGGGTTGTTAGCAACCCTTACTGAAAGGATCTGTAGCTTATATTACTTGTCGTTGTAATTTTTTATTGTTATTATGAGCCTGGCACACTTATGAAAAATAAAGCAAAGAAATCCTTGGTTTGTATTAATCCCATTCAGAGACTGGATTTAAAAAAAAAAAAAAAACCCAAACCAAAAAACAACAAACAAACAAACAACCAAAAAGAAGAAAGGCCCAAATCCCATATCCATTCCTCACCCCTCTGCTCCCCAAGAAAAAGGGCAAATACTCAATTTTCCTTGACAGTGAATTGCAAATAAGAGCAAACTCTTAATATTGCCAGAGGGAAAATGATGAATGAAAGCTTTTCTGTGATGTTTTTGCACTGAAGACCCGAGAGCTGTGGTTTGTGTTTTCCTGAGAAGGCCACCATGTCCTTGTGTGACATCACAAACCTTCCCTTTGAGAAGGTCCCTGAGCTTCCAGGTGAAACCCATTCCAATTTAGCATCTGAATATCTCCCCACATTTGTAAAAGGAAGCAGGTGTTAACACTCTGGTTTTATTACCACTTTTTAAAGCTATGCATGTGCTTTTATTCCAGCAAGTAGCTTTGGGTTGAACCCAACTCTCCCTTTCTTTTTCTGCCTTTTTTCTCCCTTTGATTTAATTCTCAGTGATGTGTTCATCTCTTAGTTTTATTAATCCTGTTTAAACTTATTCCCTGTTGCTGTGTTGATTCTTTCTGGCAGCTGTAATTAGTTTGCAGCAAAGTAAAAAGGTTGTGGATTTCATATATATTATATTGCTTTTAAAAGGCTCAAGTTTATGTAAATCAGTTGGAAATTAAAATTAGAAGAACATGACTTTGTGAAAGGAATTTTAATTGTGCTTGTGTGACATAGTGAGTTATTTTACATGCAACATCAGCTTTTGGCTGTAGTTCTTTCATGGTTTATTGAATAATTTTTAATTGTATTCAGAATAATCTTGCAGGGAGTTTGTTCGTTTAGAAACTGAATCTTATGTTTTCTTCTTTTTAAATAAATTTAAGTATATTCCTCTGTTATGATGTAAGTGCTGTGGATTTGGAGGTGGGAGGGGAGAATAAGGGAAGATAACAACGGAGATCAGTGGATCTAAAATATTTGTTAGATTCTGCAGCTCTATGTGTGATTTATATTCTTCCTTAAAAAGAAAATTAATAAGCCCACAACAATAAATTGTTGGGGTTTTTTGGTAAGTGTTTCTTAATTGGCATCTAGGGAAGATTCAGAGTCTTCTGAATTTTTTGAGGATTTGATTGTGAAAATTGTGTAATAATATTTAGTAATATACAAATAACAAAACTTGCAATATTTTTTTTTTCCCCCTTAAGATTGTGATCCAAATTCAAGTGCAGCTGGAATTTTCTCCAAGTCAGCAGTACAGCTGTAACAGGATATACTCCCCAACAAGCAGAAGTTCTGCTTAGGTGCACTTAAAAAGTCCCCCCCTCACCCTGAAAGCCAAGGGATTGGCCAGCAGGGCCTGGAGAATTGAGAGAACTGTTTGAGGAGTGTTGTGGGCACAGTTTTCTCACCCTGGGGTTTAACTTGCACTATAAAGCTAAAGTTACAGATCAAGAACTATTGGGGGTCTTCTGACACCAAAATTAATAACACATGGTTTATTTTTTTTTTTCTGGAACCTGCCCTTTCGAAAAGCATCGACTGGAGGGACTGATGCACTCAGGGTGTAGGAATTTGTAACTCTCTCCTTTTTTGTTGCAGGAAAATGACTGAAAAATTCAAATTTTTAAATTACCTTTATAGGTAGTGTACATTCCCCTGCCTGCAGCAGCACTGTATGAAATTCAGTGTTGTTCCATAAGGTTTATCATTCATCCAGAGCTCAGCTGCTGCTGTGTTGGAGAGGGGAAAGCTTTGAAAAGTGCCTGAAAGGTTTGAAAAGTCCTGACTCTTTCAGCATCCCCAGGTGCTCTTGGTTAGAGACACAGAGGTTGGGGTTGTCTTCCCTTTGAGCTGCAGTGTTTGCAGATCAATATCAACGTCCACCAGAGGCTTGTTTTTATTTCTAAAATCTGCTTTGTGGGACTTTCTGAAGAAAAGAGAAAGTTTCCCTTCCTTAGGCTGCATATGCAACTCTAAGTCAGCAACTTACACTATTGGTACTTTTTGTTGTTGCCTTCCTCTCCTCCCCTTCCCTGGGAAAAATGGGATGACTGACAAGCAATCACCCCATTTTTTTTTTATTCCCCTTTAATTAATTAATCCTAGAACTTAACAGAATTCTTAACAACAGTCAGGGTTTTGTAGCTGTCTCTATATATTCCTTCTATCAAACTTTTAATTAAACATTCCTGTTTACTTTGCAGTTTGTGAACTGGTGACATATTAAATCACCCAGCTAATACAAGAGGGGAATGAAACTGTGTAACACACACCGGTTATTTAACAAGGGAATGTTTTGGGGTTAAATACATACTAGAACTTTGTAACATGTTTAATGTGGAATCCATTAATAAGGAAGTATTTGTGTCAAATAAGTAAATGGTAGTGAATAAATGTTATATTTTATTACTCTTAGAACCTTGGATGAGCCACAGATCATTAAAATATTACCTTTTTGGTTGATTATCTACATCACATCGCTTTCTATCAAGTAAAAAAATCCAGGTTTGAAATGCACTTTCAGGAGGTTGATTTTTTTTTTTCCTTTTCCCTTCCTCTTCTCTACACTTAAAATGGGCTTGCTTTTGATTTTGAATGTGAAGTAACTTAATTTATTTTAAGAATTATGAGGGCCCTGGCCCCCTTGCTTAAGTGGTGGGGCAGGTACTGACGTATTTGTGCTTCTAAACAGAGTGTGAGAGCTTATTTATGGAAATTTCATTTAAAATCTGATGATGCTTTTCAAAGATATGGCTTTAAAAGAGTATACTTGACTATTAATGTGTCTTAAAGCACTGCTAATAGTTTTCTTTGTTCTTCTGCTTTGCATATTTGGACCATCTCCTTGGGCACATGTTGCTGATGAACCCACCTCGCTGCAGTTCACACGATTCCTGTGTGATTCTCCTCTGGAGGTAGGGATTTGTCCTGAAATTAATGTTTGTTTCTTTTTCTTCTACA
The DNA here is from genome assembly GCF_022539395.1 of Myiozetetes cayanensis. Taxonomy (NCBI): domain Eukaryota; kingdom Metazoa; phylum Chordata; class Aves; order Passeriformes; family Tyrannidae; genus Myiozetetes; species Myiozetetes cayanensis. Next base: position 2,356,165 of record NW_026086605.1, on the reverse strand, counting down.
CTCTCCGTAGTCAGCCAACCATTCTGGTAAGGGTGGTGGGTGGCACAGAACTTCCATCATCACCAGCTGGTAAGGAAGTGATGATACTTCTGGGTAATCAGCTACCACTGAATGTCACAGCACTGCATTGGAAAGAAGAAGCAGAAAGTGCTGTGTCTTTGCTGGGTTTTGATTTGTTTCTGTGAAAAGAAAAGAATGTGTAACTTGCCAAACTCGTATTTGGCTCCAGTCTGAGGTAAAGGTTGAGGAGGGTTGCTGCTCTTTCATTCCAAGTGGGTTTCTTGCACTGTCTTTCTTGTTAGCCCTAAAGAGTTAAGGGCCTCCTGACTGTAATGAAATTGTCAGGTTATAGTAATTACACCGGTAATTTGATCTGTCGCACGTTGAATGAATCCATGTGTGGAGGGTTTGTTGCTTTTCTCTGCCGAGTCCGCTGGCCTTTGCATTCCTGAAGGCTGAAGAGTAATAGAGCTCATTAGACTTTATAGGAAAAGGGCTTTTATCACCTCGTCAGCTCAGGCAGCAGACTGCCATTACAGTCTTCATTTTGTGTGGCTCCGTAGATGTCGATGCACACTGCCCTGCCAGGTTTGCACTGATATTGTTTCTTACAGACACTTTTTATTGACATTTCCAAGCTTGAATTAAATTTTGTGTGGCACCACCGCAGATGTCTTCAATTAGATGAAGTTAAATAAAAGGGGTTATATATCAGAGGCCACGGGATTCTTGAAATTCTTTATTCTGAAGCAGTTGCCACAAGCAAACCTAGCAGTGTGCAGTCTGTTTACTCTTTTGAACAAAAATAATTCGGAATAGAATTTAAACCTTAATGTGTTTTCAATTTGTCGGGTTTTGAATTTTTAATGTTATTATTAGCTGCGAATAGCATGAACACCCAAACTCTTCCTGTCTTTTTTTTTTCGTTTTCTCAATTTATTATTCAGTTTGGTTTCTGTTTTGGCTAGGGGCTCTGGCACCAAAAAAATGAATGCTTTAAAAAAAAAAAAAAAAAGATACAGTGTGTAGTAGCAGAAAACTAGGCAGTTTTCTAGCAGTAAACAGGGTCATGTAAAGAGAGGTTTGAATGTCATTTTAACCATCCTTTTGTTTTAGAGGCTACTTTTAAACATTTGCCATTTTACCACTTCACACGTGCAAACACAACCTTGTCATGGTGGTTCAGAGTGGCCTGAGGACTCACCCAGACCCTGTGTCCTGGTACCCTGCTGCTGTCAGGGGGAGAAGGGCACGAGGAAAATCTGGGCTGCTCAGAGTGATTCCTAGTTCTTGGTGCTCAGAGAATTAGGGGGATGTTCTGGGCCAGTGGCTGTGTCATCATCACTGACAGTCATCTCAGTGCTTGTTCTCCTCAAGGTTTTCCAACAGCAGTTGGAGTGAGCCTCAGCACTTGCATGTGCTGTGGCGTTCTGCAGTCAAAGGATGATTTTGTTTTGTTTTCAAATTACTCTCTAATTGCTCTTTAATTTTTTTTTTTCGTGTTGACTGATGTGAAGCCTTAAATTGTCCATTTCATAACGCTGCTGTCAAAATAATCTTTTTGAAGGAACTGGTAATTTATACCCATTGTTTTGGGTGTGTCTACAGCAGTTTTTTTTCCTGCATGTATTTCTGCTCCGTGGATTTATGAACATTTGGTAAATCAGTATTATGGGATCTTTCTGTAGCTGTTTACACTCAGTTCTTGTTTAAGTGTCCTGAATACTTCTCAGTCATGATCTTGGTTGGCTGCAGCATCCTTCAGTCTTCAGGGATTCACCTGCAGAACACGGCTCCAGCACGATGGAAAGGGATCTGTTTTCTGTTGTGCAAATGATCATTTGCTCCCACTTTGTTTCCTGTTATACCTATGAAGAGGCTTTTGAATGCTAAAGGACTGAAAGGTGTTTGTGAATCTCAGTCTTTGCTCTTCAAAAAGCACATCAGCTTCTGCTTTGCATTATTTTGTTTATGGAGTTGATACTTAATTTTTAGTGATATAATAATAAATGGTCACAGGTCTGTAATTCCCAGGATCTCCTTCTGTAGGATGTCATATTTTACTTGCATTTGATACATTGCTCAGGACTAAATAAAAAACCATATTTCATGGAGGGATTTTGGCAAATTGCTTTTTTTTCCCCAGTCATCTCCACGACCTTTGTGTGGTGATGCTCAAAGTCTCTTGCTGCTGAAGTCCTTCGTGCCCTCACAGCTTCACTAATCCTTGTAGGATTTTAAGCTCACTGTGAGTGTAGCTCAAATTCCAGACTTTTCCAGTCAGGTGCAGAAGCTGGCTCTGTAAGGACTGTCATATTGTGATGCAGTGAGTTGATTTATTTAGTTTAGATCTGGAATCACAGAACTGTTCAGGTGGGAAGGGACATGTTGAGATCACCTGCTCACTGTGGGCCATTATTTGGTCCATCCTCTGAGTCCAAACCTCTGTCCTTCTGCTCGGGTTGGATTCCCTGTGTTCCTCATTGCCCAGGATGCTGTTGGCCTTTTTTCCTCAGCACAAACATGCAGTGCTGCCCCTCTGCTGCCACAGCCCCTGTTTGTCAGCTGCTTGCACAGCATCTCCACCAATCCCTAATTAAAAGGGAATACCTGGCTAACCAAGGGCTAGAAATCTGCCATATGTGTGTGCCACTGGGAAAGGAACTGCTGGAATTAATCACTTTGCTTATTTGGCAAAGAATTTCCACTGGAGTGTAGGAGTCAAGAGTTTCCTGCCTTTTTTTTTCCTCTGGGTAAGGGATAACATGGATTTCATAACTTCCTCCTCCTGCCATCCACAAGGAGGGGAAAATGGAAAAGTTCAAAATACGAAGTTTCATTCAACCTTCCAGAGAAAAATACTCATGGGGTGTAGGGGCAGGGCCCATTTTTGGTAATTATAAGTAAAACACCTCTTAAAAATTAAAGAATGACCAATGTGCCTCGAAGAAAATTGAGCACTCTCACCATCATTGAAGTTCAATTATAAGCAGTTATTACATTGAGATGCACTAATTGGGCAATATATAATGCCAGTTCTATTAAATATTTAAATTTTAATCATGTGTTTTAAAATATGAGCAATCAAATATGTTCATGGATCATTAGCTAGCAGAACACTAAGATAGGTAAAATTAACATGTAATGGAATATATTGTATTTTTCTCTGCATTACAGTCTAAACATTGGAGAGAAAATTACATGGTTTTGTCCTGGATTTAGTTCTTTTTTTTTTTTTTCCCCAATATAATCAGGTTTTAATAATTCATTGTATTGAAATATGAGTATAAACTGTTAATTTGAAATAAATTGGTCCCTCTGGACTGTTTCCAGGCCAAGGCATTGTTTTGGTTAGATAAGGTAATACCCTTCTGCTGGGTCTTGCTCACCTGATGTCAGTGGTGTATTTTACATCACCCCTGACAAACATGGTCCCAGTGGAGATGTCAGTGGAGGGAATGGCATAACCTGCTTCAGGAAAATGTTTCATACTCTAGACCTGGCTGAGGTCAAATTGCCTGGATGGTGCATAGGAAATCAAGTGAAAGGAGCCAAGTATTCATTGAGAAATGGGAGAAAACGTAACCCTGACAAGCATTACAAAGGATTACATTGTAGGAGGACTTTGGAAGGAGGAGGAAAGTCTTACCCTTTTTAAAATGTTATTTGCTTAATGTAATGGGGATCTCTGAACACTCTGCCTGAAATCAGTGCTGTGCTCGTTATGTTTGTTACAGAACACAGACTCTTTTATGTTGCTGACATTTCCCTGTAACTGCATTAGTGAAATAACTGTAGGTTGGACTTTACCAGAAGTTTTTTAACTTGAGTTTGCAGAGTTCCAGTGACCAAAACCCCTGGGATGCTCTCTGGAGGTTTGGGGTCACGCACAGACACAGCATTTCTTTAACTTTCAGAAGACTTTGCTTTGGGTGAAAAGTCTTTTCCATCCTCCTATACTGCAGATGGAGCTCTCAAATGCTTAACCAGTTCACTTTTCGAGTATTCATAGCTCCACATCTACTTTTGTGCTGTATGGCTGTATAAAAATGCAAACAGTTCGTTGTGTGGCCTTTGTTTTGGGACTTGCTGGTCGGATGAGTGAGTTGGAATGATTTTTGCTCACGTGATTGATTTCTTTTGACACATGTGGTACCAATTAGAGTAATTTCTCCTGCCCATCATCTCTTCAGCCTGTGCTACTGTATCAAAATACTTGATTAAACCCACCTTCTGTTGTTGTAATGCAAAACAGTTGGTAATAGCAGGCAATATTGTCAGATTTATTGAGTGAGAAGCAGCTTTCTGAAGACCTGGCAACGCAGTGGAAAACATGACTAGATGGATAATTAAGTTGAGCACAGTGGAATTCGGGATTAAAGTAAACTTGACGTGGGAGAAAATGGAATGCCAGAGTTGGTTGTGTAATACAGTTTAAATTAGGGGATCGTTTTCTTCTTAACTCGAAGCATCAGTTTCTGGCTCGAGGTGCTTTACCCCATCCAGAGGCAAACTTCACTGCACATCCAAAACCACAGCACACAACAATAGCCAGCTCTTTGGTGTTTTTGCAGCAGATTCTCTGACGTGGCTGACAAAGCAGTAGTTCCACAGATTTTGTTGCAACACAGTTTCAGGTTCTTAGATAAAAGGTATTTCATTGGTCACACAGAGAGTAAACCCTAAAAGAGCAAATGTTCCATAAAGAATTAACTGTTCACTTCTTTTTATGGAATGCTCCTCTGATGTAAATTTAATGGCCACTGTGAGAAACTCAGTTTTTGTGGCCAAAGTGCTGCCAGTGCTTGGGAACACAGAGGGGACAGAGGGGTCCTTGGGAAGGGCTGGCACAGGGACATGGCATTCACCTTTCTGCTCCTTGTTGGAGAGTAGGTTGGTCACATTAAAGGCTGTCTGCAGAATTTGTTTGCATGTAATAGTGCATTAATAACTTGATGAATCACCTTGTTTTATCCTGTCAGTCCCATCAATGCTCAGTGGCTATTTCAGGTTTGTGTTTGGGCTGTGGGGTGCGTGGGGTTTACCCATCATAAATACAGCAAAGTCACAAATGATCCAGGGAAATAACGCTGCTTTCCCTGCTTTTCACATTCCTTCTTTTCCTGAAGGCCAGAGTAATTTTTCCCAGTATTTAGTTGTGTGTTAGAATTCTTCCTAAGGTTGTTTTCATACTGGAATTGTGGCAGGCATTGACATCCCTCTCTTGTTTCCCTTTAGGCAGAGCACGCCCCAAACGGACCGGAATGTGGCTATGGATCTTTCCACCAGCAGTACTGGCTGGATGGGAAGATAATTGCTGTTGGTGTCATTGATATCCTGCCCTACTGTGTGTCCTCTGTCTACCTGTACTACGATCCAGACTTTTCTTTCTTATCTTTGGGAGTCTACTCTGCATTACGGTAAGAGGACATTTTCATTACCTGCTTGGATGTAACGGTAAAAACTGATTCTTGTGTCTAAACTTGTGCATTTATTTTCTGTCTAAACATATACTAGTAAAACTATACCTAGCAAAATATTTCTGGTTGTTTTTTGTGTTTGTTTGTTTGTTTTTTAAATTCTCTGTGATTGGTCGCATCCCAAATAAATTTTTAATTGTCATCAAGGCTAGGGATGTATCTTTCTCATTAGCTAAATACTTTTACAGATTAAGGAAACACTCAGAAATGAAATACCTGGTTTTTATTGCCCCTGAAAATAATTTAGCATTGCTTGGTTTCAGCAGGAAAAGCCCCTTTTTTGTTTGAATAGAAATAAGTTTTCCTCTGACCTTTTTCTTAGCCCAGTCAGCAAATGAAATTAATCACTTTTATAGTTTTATGCACTTTGAGATCATAAATAACAGAGTACCTAAAAAACATTGTCTTCTGAATTAGTAATCTCCCGCTGTACTAGCACTAAGTATATTTTTCAGGTGTGTTAATCTCATTATCTTTGCCTTTAGAAAGGCTGATGGAGAGAGTAATCCTATGAATTTTAAAGCCTTAAATTAACTATCAACAGTCTTGCAAAACAGTAGGAATAGTGGGTAATGTCACTGTGAACTAGACTTGTATGTGAAATTGCACGTTACTGGTTTTCTTTCATAAGCAATTTTATTATTCCATTATTATTATAATGGGGGGGAAAAAAAAAACATAGTGAGTGGAAATACTTGTGCATCTCGGTTTTTTTCCTTACCTTTCTGCTTCTCTGCTCACATGAGGTGAGTTGGTGACAGACATGTGGTGTTCCCTGGGTTTGAACCTCGTGGCAGACTTGTCTGTTTTCAAGTCTGAGTTTGAGAAGCTGTAGCACAAGTTCTTTTTGCCTGTTGAGGTTTGCACTGAGCTCCTCCAGGTCCAAAAGAAGCACTAAAGTTGTGAGGTCCAGTTTTCTTCTCTCTCCAAGACATCCTGTTGAGAGGCATCTTCTCTGTAGGTGGAGCTTCTCAGCTGTTTTTTAGTGTTACCCAGCAGGGTGGGTAAATGGCATGACTGGAACTACCTAAAGCACAAACACTATTTTTAGGAAACTTTGTGCCACATTTACTTCATAAACTTTTGCTTTTTGTAACTAAGAAACCACGTGCAACTTAATCGCTCATAAGTCCAATCTGAATTTGTTTAGATCCTTAGGAAATCAAGAGATCCCAATCAAAATCTGTATTTTTTTTTTTAATTCTCCTTTTGGGTGTATTCTCTTTGTGATTTCTGAATAACCCTTATATGAGTTGTGCAAATGCACATGTCAGAGTTTTTCCCACCACATTCATTATTTGTTTCTATATAACAAATTTAAAGCTGTGTCAGTGCACCAGGGCTCAACCTGTGAAAATCAGCTTGTAAATTCTGTGGCATTTAAGGCAATAAAAACGAGTTCCCAACAGTCTTAGAGGGAACCAACTTTGTTCTTCTTTCAAAAAGGGAGGAAAAAAAAAAGTGGAGTTGGGGAGGATCGAGGAAGTTGCAAAGGAAACTGATACCATCAAAGCTGTTGCCAGTGCTAAGTCTGACTTTTGTATTGATGAGCTGGATGTTTTTCTCACTACCTGACTCCTAATGTGCCATTCTAACTCTTTATAGATATATAGAGGACCATAAATGAAAGGTTTACAAAAGAATAGTTGCAAGTCCATGGTGCTTTTTTTTGGAGGGGGGAAGATTTAGGCAGAAGGTGTGAAGGTTGTGTTGTGCCAGGCAGTGACACATCCTTGCTGCTCCTGGTGTGGAATGATGGAGTCAATGAGGACTCTCCTGCACTGGATCACAGCACACACTCCTGGAAAGCAGAAAGGAAAGGATGTCACAGCACCCTCCCAATAAAACTTTACCTGGAGTGGGGTGGACTGGGTAGATAAATGAAGGACAGAGGACAAACCTGAGGTCAAACCTAGAGCAATATCACTGGAGCCTGCAGGAATGTGAAGACACTGGCAGTGGTTCAAGCTCCCTTTCCTATCAGAGGCACTAATTTGGTTGCTTGAAGCCTTGCTGCCCATGGTAAGACGTGCTGCTGCAGCCCAATAATGTGATTTTCCCCTGTAGTATTCCAGCTTTTGAATTTCAGGAAGGTGTTTGTTTAATTAGGTCCAGGATAACCTGCATGGAACAGTAAGGTGGTTTAATTTCATACTACGACTCATGAAGATTTAGGTATAGGAAGTGCATTTTTGTACTTTTTTTAGTGGTATAAATCTCACTTCTGGAATCTGTTGTATTTGTCTGAATTTTAAGATATGGAATAGGTTTGGTTTCTAGTCAGGCCCCTGGTTTTGAACAGATACTGAGTGATAACAAACTCAGGATTGCCTCAGCAAACCACACACAACTGAAATGTTAAATTTTCAGTACATTGAGGCATCTTTCTCACTAATTTAATATTAAGTGATAAAGAATCTCCAGGATTTGTAAATGCTTCCTATATTCATGTACTGGTATCTTGGATCATAGAGGAGTTTGTGCTGGAAGGGACCTTTTAAAGGTCATTTGCTCCAACTCCCCTGCAGTGAGCAGGGACATCTTAATTCCTTTGTCACTGAAAGCAAGAACCCACATCCCTGTTTTGCTAATTTGGTTACAAAAGTGATCTGCAAAGTTAGAAAAGCTGTAAAAATGATCATTATAGAGGAAGCACTGGCTGAACTGTTGTAATAGCACTGCTTTCCTTGTATCAGTGAAGTAAAAAGCAAACTTATTTTGGAATTCACTGATGCTTTTCTTTCAAAATAAACGAGAAAATCGTACCAACAATCATGGGATGGGTGAAAAATACCTTTTGTTGCATAAAGATGGACGTTTTTACGTGCAGATTGTTGGGACACAAATGATGAAACAAACAAGAGGCTTATCCTTGAAGCTATTTTTTTTTAAAATACTCTGATTTCTTGAGCCAGGTTAGCCAGTCTGTGCAATGGCTGGGGCCAGATTTCTGTAGAATTCCAGCATACATGAATATTAATAAGAAAGCTGTTAATCACAGGCTATTAATCACTTTTATTTCAATTTCAAGTCTGGCAGTTGGCAGGACAAGGCACAAAAATGAAAGTATTTCTAAGCTTGACGTGGTGTTGTGCATTTTGATGATTTGTTTGTTTGGGTTTTAAGTCCTAATTTTCAGTTTATTATGTTTGGGGTTTTTTTAAAAACATTAGTTTGGAGTTTATGATCCTCATATTTTATTTTTCAGAGGTCTAGTCCTTTAAATAGATCAAGAGCCAGGTAGCTGTAAAATATTTCAACATGAAGAGGTAAAATGACTGTAAGAATCATATTCAAATGTAATTAAGTCTTTTCTTTCCTTTCCCAGGGAAATTGCTTTTACCAGGCAGCTTCATGAAAAGGCTCCTGATCTCTGTTTTTATTATATGGGTTTCTACATCCATTCGTGCCCCAAAATGAGATACAAGGTAAAGTGTGTTTTTACATATTTCCTTAGTGTGCTATTATTCAGAGCTTTTGACAGTGTTCACAGTAATATAATATTTTGTAATTGTCATTTTGGATTTTAATGTAGGCTTTATATGGTTAAATGTGAATGTTGGTTACTATTTAACTTGGCTTAGGAGTTTTTTTATTATTATTATTTTAAATTTAGCTGCGTGTGCTCTTTGTTACAGCTTGGCTTAAGAGCAGTTCATATGGAGAGGCTTTCAAGATAATGGTTTGTCATTGGGTTACCTGGTTGTGTTTACAGTTATCTCTTCCAGTAGACTGAAATTCTCCCTTTTTTCAGGTTTTTATATTATTGGAACTGTTGTTTGGTGACCAGAGACAGTGATAAAGATGCCTTCGTGGGCTTGGCTGTGCTTGGGCTTCTCCTCCTTGTTTTTTTGTTAAAGATGGGGGACTTTTCTGCCCCTGAAATCAGTGAGAAGTTTGGTGAGCAGCAATTTTGAGCCAGGTAGCAGATTTTGGAGGGGCTCAGGATAACCCACAGGATACTGAGGGTAACCAGTGTCACCACCCCTCCTTTGGAACCCTGTTGGCTCCAGCTTAATTTAGCCCTGAGTGCCTAAGAGTGTCTTTCCTCTGTGTTTTAGAGCTTTTCTCTGTAAGTGCATCATTGCTTTTGAACATTATTATGATACAACCCAAGCACTGAACATTGATAGCAATTTCCTGGACGTTTACACATTTATATCTGTTAATAATGTGAAAAGATAAAATGCTCACAAAATCTAGAGTAAGAGGGGCAGTGCCTTCATTTCCTTTTTTCCTCCCCAAAAGTGTGCTGGAAGTCTGCAATATTTTCAGCTGTTTTGCAAATATCCAAAAAATTGTGGGGCTCATTAAAATTTCAGCTTTTTCATGGTCTACACTTCAGGTGACCTCAAAGGTTCAGTCTCCTGAAAATAACAAATAACAAATCCCTCCCTCTATTTTTGTTAGATGTTTGTCTGTGTGTGTGCATGTCCCTTTTGCCAAAGTTCTGCAACCTGCAGGGTTGAAGATTTGTAAAAAGAATGCATTTGGGTTGCTGGGGCACTTGGGAAAAGAAACAAATCTGGCTATAACAGCAAAAAGTGTTCCAGTTCTGAAAGATATCATGGTTAACAAACTTTGGGTTCAGCTGCTTGTAGTGTTTTATTAAAAACATGAACTTTGTGTACGTGGATTTAATAAATGTAATAAAGTAGCCAGCGAACTATTTAAATACAAAGATTAATTGCTAACCTCAAGAGCCACTATACATTGATGTTATTTATCCTGGTGTGGTGCCTGTTCTGTTGGGCCAGTGCTGGTATCTGGAAATGATTCCATCAGGAACATGAGATTCCCACAATGCTCCTAGATTTCATTCTCAAGTCTTGGAAATGGATTAGATTGTAGTGGGGCTATTTTACTCTTTGTTTCCCCCACAAAAACCCTTTTTCTTCCCTTGCTTAGACTTAATGATTGTCTGATATGGCTGTGATTGGGTAGAATGTGCATTTTAGTCTTCCAGAAACCTGCACATCTCAGTGTGTTTAGGTGGTTCAAGCTGAGGGGGGAGAAGGAGAAAACCTGCACTCAGGTAATTAGAACACACAGAGACACACATAATGTATTGGGAGAGCAACAATTCAATCAATTAATTCTATTTTATGTTTCTTTTCCTGGGCATATTTGTTTTAGGAGCAGCCAAAAGCAAGGCAATTGGAAAACCAAGTTGACATTAATTCCGTGTAGTTCCACTTTCCCCTCACTGAAATAATACCCCAGAAACCAATTCTGAAGCTAAGCCCTGAAATGGGTCTGGATAATGCTGCTGCTCCTGGGAAGGGATTGGGAATGCAAAAGGAGGGTGGGCAAGCACTGAACTTTGCAGATTAAGTAATTTCAGTAATGCCTGGTTGACTTAGAGGCATTACATGTTGGAGACTTTGCTTTATTACAGTTTAATAGAGATGTTAGGGGCTCCCTTCCCTTAATGGTATTAAAATGGAAAGAATGAGAGGCTGGAGGGAACTGTTGTTAATCTGATGGCAGGTAAGGAAATTAAATAAAGGAGGGGGAAAAAAAAAAGAAGGAGCTGGAAAGCAAACCCCACAGGGGGTTTATCCTTTGCTTGTAATTTTCTTTGCAAACTTTCTCCTAGAATTTTTAGGAAGGGAGGCTCAGCACAGTGTCACTTCTCTGTATAAGCAGTGTCATGTGAAGAACACCTACACCTTCTGGCACTGAAAGTTGTAGACACCTCTTCCTGGATCCTGCCTTTTTTATGTGTGTAAAATAGCAGTCAAACATTGTTTTTTAAATCATTGGTAATATCTGGTGGTATATCCCAGTGACTGGTGTTTGGTGTGACAATGGTATAATTTTAATCTTTAATTTTTTATAGTATTATGGTATAATATTGGGCAGCTGCTGGATATTTTTAGCTACAGCTGGACAGGTCAGAGAATATGTGGGGGTCACTGGGTGACCTTTTCATCTGAAGGATTATCTTTCCACAAATGACACAATTTGGGGCATGAATAGTGTGTAATCCAATGGAAGATTGGAGGCCTGAGTGTCCTGGAAGCCAATCCCAAGTCAGGATTCCTGTGGCTCAGTGGCAGAGTTGAAGAACTCTGCATTATCAGGCAGGAAGATGAATGGTTAGAGTATCATCTGACCCATGGATCAGACATAATTACAGAGGTTTTTAAAAATAAAGCTCCCTTTTGACTCACTCTTCCCATTCCTTTTGTTCCCAAGCAGCCTTTGCATGGATTGCAATGGGATTTTAAAACAGTGGAGTCCCAGGGAAATTACTTTAAGATGGGGAAAGGGAATATATTGTGACATTTAGACTGTTTTTTAATTCCCAGCTTCTCTCAGATTTGTTCCCATGTATGGGTTAATATTTATAAACTGGTAAAATAAAATCAACATTAAACTGAGACAAAAGGATTTCTGTAGTCCTGTTCGCTGTGTTAATATGGAAAAATCCAAAGGAAAACCTGAAGCAATGGCTTTGTTCCATTTTTTTTTCTGGGTAGGTTGGGGCAATGCAACATTAAAATGGTTCTCTGAAGAAATTCATGACCTTGTGGCAAACCTTCTCAGGCTCTGTTAGATGTGGTGGTTCTTATGTTGGAAAATAGTCTCCTGGAAGATTTTCCAGGAGTCATAAGATGCAAAGTCTTTTTCCTAATGCATTTTGGAGCGTGTGATCAAATTTTAAGTATAAGCAAGTATTTTGCTTTCAGATGAGGTTGCTCTCAGGGTTGTTTCTCATGTGTTTAAGTCCTGTATGTGCACTTGTTAATGTTTTTCACCTAAAGACACTTGTTTACAAACATATTTATAGAATTACTGTGTGTTTGCTCTTGGGCCCCTGTTGGCGTTAAATCATTTTCTCCTCTAAGTTTTAGTGTGGGGAGGGATTTGTTGGTGACGTTTTCTAGGGGAGTTTCCTTAGTCCAGGGCTTTGTGAGTTGGTTTTTTTTTTCCTGTGTCAATATTTGCAGGTAGATGCTGCACTTGGAGCTTGTATCAGCACTTGTTTTGGTCAATAATCTGCTTTCCCTGAAGCCACTCCACTGGTGCTGGTAAATAACTCCCAGTGTCCTTTGAAGTGCACAACAGATTTAATGTCTGCTTGCTGTGTTATCTCTGTGTGCCATTTTCAGACCATTCTATGATGGGGAGAGGTGTTTTGACTGAAGCCTTTATCCAAGACTTGTATGCAGGCCAAAGTAAATGGAATTATTTCAAACAGTCTCCTTCAGTATCAAGCAATGGCCAGACTTCAGATACATGGAATAATACCAGAAAGGGCTCTGAGATGTCAAAAAAAGAAACAAAAGGCTGGTTCAACCGTGATTAATCATTGTTTAAACTAAATACCTTGGGCTGACTGTGGTTGTAAGCGGTGCCCCTGGAATTTTATGGCACTTGAGAGCCAATTTCTTTGGCTGCTTTCAGGAATTTCAGCATCCCTCCTCCTGCAGCAGCACCAGTGGTAGCCTGGACATCCCCAGGATCTGCAGAGGTCTGGCTCATCCCTGCTTGTTCCATGTTAGCACATGAACTAGTGGCTTTTCCAGGATTAATGTTGTCAGTTTACAGGAATAAATCTACATTCCAATTAGTACAAAACAATTTTTTTTTTTTTAATATAAACAGGTCATAGATAGTCAACTAAATATCCTGACAAGTCAGTAGTTGTTACAGATTGCCAAGTTGTTATTTGCAATACCATTTGGGAATAAAGAAATGAAATATATGCATTGTAAACCCATTATCTACTCTAAGATAAAGCAATAAAAGTCGTGACAACACAGTGGGTTTTGCTTTTTTTGGCAAGACTTCTAAAAAGAAACAGCAAATAATATAGACAAAAACATGTAATAATAAAACCCTGCAAATTGTAAGTTGTACAAGTAGGGGGGATAATCCCTGTTTTTGTCTTGTTAACATCTGGATGCCCACACTGAATAAATGGAACTTAACAACATTGGAATAAATAACTCTGAGAATGTGGGGCAGAATAAAAATATCACAGGGGAAAAATTGTAAGTTCTTTAGTTATTGATGTAATGCTAGTGATAAGTATTTAAAAGCTTTTCTTGTGGACTTTCAACAGCTTTCTACAAAGTGTTTGAGGACACTTTTTAGGTTTCTTAAAGATATTTATAGACAGATTGTGAAAACTACATTATTAGGAGCATCAAGAAGCAGAAATCAGGAGTTGCTCCTGTCATAACTGAATGTGGACAGGGGATTTCCAATGAAAATGTAATTATTTAAAGCAGAATTACAGTTTCCATGTTGTTTTGTAGCAGGTAAGCATAGTGAATGCAATTACTCAATCACTTTATTTTTTTCCAAAGCTGTTGGTTTTTACTGTGTGTAATTGGTGAATTGTTAGTTCTTCCTCAGTGCAAGTGTTGAAGCTGTGCCAAATTTCACACAGCACTTGCAGGGTTAAAACCAATTGCAATCCCATTTTTCTGCTAGAACCGAACACAGATCTCGGGCATGTCTTTTTACTTTATTTTTCCTGGTGAAATATTTTGAATGAGGACTTATTTTTTTGCTTGTTGTTTAGAACTCCTTCAGGAGAAAAGTGAACGCATCCCTGGGGCTTTACTTTTCTAATGTTGGAAATCTAGATTTCTTTCCAGTTGTTTACTTGAAATGTAAGGTGACTGAAGTGCAGCAGAAATGAAGTGAAAATAATAATCATATTTATGCCTGATTGTATTATTTATACACTTATATTAGGGCAGGAAGACTTTGTTCTGTAGCTGAAGTGAACAAGTCTCAGTTCTGTACTGGTGGACATTTCCTGAGTTTTTAGAGATAACTTGACTGTCTCTGTCAAAAGCAGCTGCTGAGAAGAATTATTCAGGGTCATGTTAATAAACCTCAGGCAAACCATCTCCTGAATGATAGTAGCTGGTAGAAATTTATCATGTCTAATTCATGACTCTGCATTGTCATAAATTCACTGCTTAGTGCTGACTTACACTAAATCTTACTTGAAGGCTCATTTGGGGGCTCCATAGCAACCATTAGAAATTAAAGTGAGAACTGTAAATTGTGAAATACAGAGACAAAAGAGGTGTGGGTTTTGTTTGTTTGATTTTCTTGTTGTTTTGTTTGGGTTTTTTTGTGAGGGGGAATAATATACCTCCCAGTTCACATGTCTTTAATTTTTCTGCTTCATCTGAGGAATGAGATCACAATTCCCATTTCAGAATTATTCCAATCTATAAATCCAGTGGTCCTTGCTAGAAAGTGTAAGAATGCATGGAATTAAGTGGATTTTTAAGGTTTCTGTGAAGCAAATGAATTAATATAGTGCTGCTTTACCAGCTTCACTTCATTTTTTGTTGGTTTAATCATTCTGCATGATCTTCAAATGCCACTTAACACCCTTTACTTCTGAATTTTGTCTCTGTTTGTGGGGCATTCCCCAAAGTGAGTGAATTTGAAAATACAGAGATGGACATCTACAACCCTGTGATGCAAAGGGTTAAAGCACATTTATGAAGATGCTCTTCACTTTTCCTAACATCGTCCCTGTGTGAAGCTGTCCACAGCCAGGCCAGTTTTCAGGGCAAAATATTAAAGTTCCTGGGTCCTAGAGAGAAATCAGCCCTTCAGATGTGTGACTGAAGTCATGGAAACACTGGTTAGTTTTATCTGTGCACCACATTTATTGAGGGTGGCAACACTTGGAGTGTTGGATCCCTCGTTTGACTTCAAATCCAACTGCTCTTATTTTTGCAATTTTGCTGATGATATTAGCTCTAATTAGGCAATATTGTCAAGTGGAATTTATTTGGTCTGAAAGCCTGGAGCTCCTGCTTTTCCTGGCTCTGCCCTATTTCTCTTGTGGTCTTTACAGTAGTTGCTGGCTGACAGGCCAGTTAATCTGCAGGAGATGTTTTTTCTCCAGTTTTCCAGGAAAGATTTAATGGGAGATACTTTAATGAGGCCTGGTTTAGCTAAGCCCTCGTCCATTTTACAGGGGTATCACAGTACGTTTCTCTGAAGTGTTACATTTAATCTAGATGGCAATTCATTACTTTGAATGATTGTTTTCTTTGTCTGAGTTTGTTTGGCTGCTGACTGTACTGAGCTTCCAAGCAAAAGTATAACTAATGAACAAAAAGTTCTATTATTTATCCTCAATCCTGATATTAAACACAGTGCTTCTGACTGCCTGGTTTGCAAAAGGTTCAGCATCAGTGTTTGGGTGGGAGTGAGACCCAGAATCCTTTCTTCAAGTCTCATTTTTTAGGCTTTTTGTCATTTTTTTTTATGCTTTTTGTCTTTTTTTTTTTAAGCAGTCCAGAAGATTTTTATCAACTGATGTTTCTCTATCTTAGAGAATGGTGGCTAAAATTAGATCCTCAGATGCTGAGATCAGCTTCTGATATTTGTTTATGTGAGTTACTGCCTTCATTGTACTGAGGAAGGTGGTGAGTCCTGCAGGCAAGGAGGAAGGGTGGAAAGGAGAAAAAAAAATGGGAATTGTGCAACTACAAAGTTTTCAGAAGGGGCTAAACTGGGATGTGGGCTGAGTTATTTTTAGTGTCAAGGTTTGTGACTACGTGACTGGGAAGGCACATGTGTATATGCTTCGAATTTCTCTGCTGCCCCTTCTGCTTTAGCAAAATCTGGGCTAAAAGTTGTATTTTTCTTCCTTTCAGGAGAGAATATTGCATTAAATGAGTTGACAAAGCATGGAGGGCTTTATGGTTGTTCCTTACAGTGCTTGTGGAGATCTCCTGACTGAGTTTTTATCTTCCTTATCATAATAAACTATTCTTTATAGTGTTGTAGGAAATACTGGAAGTGACAGCTCAAAGAAAGCCATAAATGAAGAGTAAACCCCCAGAGCAAGGGTGTAATAGCCCTGGGGTGCAGATGATGCTAATTAATCATGTTTTCACACTGCCAGCATACCCCTGGCATGGGAGGAGCTGATTTCACGTTATCCTGCAGGAGCCACCACCATCACTCAGAAGCATTTAATTCAAACCCAAATCCATCCCCTTGGATTGTCCTAGAGCTGGCAGTGGGAGGTTTTGGGGCCTGCCAGGCTCTTGGGTGGGTGCTGTGTTTGCCCAGACTGTCAGGAGGGCACTGGAGCTCCGAGAGGTTCCTCAGAGCAGAGCCCCAAGCGGGGAGGGTCAGCGGAGGAGCAAAATATTTTTGTTGCAACTCCTTTAAAGCTTTTTCTTAATCTAATAAAATCAGTTCCCAAAGGCTTTCTAAGGTTACCTTACCCAGTGGAGAACTGAGACCTTGGTGAATTGTTGTCTTCTGAGTGTGAAGTAAAAAACAAAACAAAAAAAAACAACCTCCCTTGCTGTTTCCAGACACTGCCCCAAGGTTTCTGCTGGCCCTGGGAGACTTAACCACTGCCAAAAACTTTATTTAGTTGAGTTGTTTGCATCTGAGTAACTGAACTGTTCTAAAAGGAATGGCTGAGAGTGTTCAGAGTGGTCATTTGCCGTGTTAGGCGTGTCGGATAATTTGGGGATTCTTACCAGAGAAATTTCAAGGGAGTAGATAGTCTTTTTTCACAGCATATGATACTGTTTGCTTCCTTCCCTGTTCTTGTTGGGAATAAAAAGGTTTTCACAAGTAACACTGAACTGGAATGGCACAAAAAAAAAAAAGGGTATGAAAACGACTCCATTGTCAATTAATTGAAGAAGGATGGGATCGTGGAGCAAAAGTACACAGGACCCAAATTCCCTGTTCATCCCAACAGAAAATGGGCTGTTGTTCTATGAATGACCAGAAGACAAGATGAGCTTTTTGTTCCACTGATCTATTTTATTTATTTATTTATTTAAGCTATTAAGGCTAGTGTTCTCAAGGGCTGCTTAATGCTAATATGGTCACTATGGTTGATCCATGAGACATTTTACGATTTTTTTTTTTGTTTTAATGCATTCTTTCTATTTTAGTCTTTACCAGTTGCGTGGCTTGCTATTAATTGCATTTAATTCTCTTCCATTAAGGAAAGATAATCTCTCTTCCAGGAGAGCTCAGTTTGAAAGGCCTGACCGAAACTTGATTGTGGAAGATAAATTTGTTCCTTTTTTCAGAACTGTATATTTATTTGCTGTTTAGTGCTGGTGATGGTTTAATGGATTTAGAAGCACAACATAATTTTCTATCAGTGGAGGGTTATAAAGAAACTGAATTTTCAATGTCTTCTTGATTGCATTGATGGCTTGTTAGTCCTTAAATGCCTGCAATGACAGCCCCACCTTCAGATGTTTTAAACGAGAGTTCATTTACCTGCTTTACTTCTGATGTGGGAAGAAACTGGAGTGATGAGCTGAGAAAAAAGGTACTAATATTCCTCAAGACAATAGTATCAAGTTGGAGAAGCTGTAAACTGTTATGAAAACATCTAAAGTCTTGTACCCCACTGACTAAATTCTGTGTAAAGTGGCCTTTTTTCATCTTTTTGCCTCTCTGGTGGTTTTGTCTTTAAAGCAAAACCAAAGCAGAAAAAGTGTGAACCTTCTCCTGAGAGGCTCTTAAAACTCCAGATATTGTTCCTTCCCTGAGATTTATGAGTTCTTTCTGGGTTTTTGGCCAAATCTGCAGGAGTGGTGGTGAGCTGGAACGTGCCAGGCTTCTGCCAAGCCTCATCCTCCCAGTATCCTCCCAGTATCCTCCCAGTTCCAGCTGTGCTGCTGCACCTTGGAACAGCCTCAGGTGCCACCCAGGCAGGACAGGAGGCAGAAACATCTTTGGCCACTGCCCTTTAGACGTGTAGATCTGGATTAAATTTCCTTTGCCCCAAATTTACTAAAGTTTTAGTCATTTAAACTTGTATTTTGTTATTATTTGTTGGCATATGATGCTTAGCACGCAGATGTTTATAGTACTTTGTCCTGTCTTTTGAAAGTGTGTTAAAAGTGCATGGAAGTGCATAAAGCTGCTTTCACCTGTCAAGATATACATGCACACAAGTGCAGGATGGAGCTTTACTGATTTTCAAATAAAGCAAGGTGATTGCCTGGGCAGTTTTTAATTATTTTAACTCTGCAAAGAGAGGGCTGTAAAATGTTAGAACGTCAACCAAGTGCTTGACTTCTCTAAGTGCAGTTCTAATTTTCACCCTCCCCTGATCCTGTATTGGGGTGTGTGTTTAATACAGCCCTGAATTACCAGGTTTTGGTAAGATCAGGATTTAATCTATAATATAGTGTAGTTACTGATTGCAGCCCATTTGCCTTCGAGCTCATTTTTCAATGTGAAGGTGATTATAAAGCAAAGCTTACAAACATCTGGCACTAAGAGAAAACTGAAGTGCTGATGTTTCAGCTCAAAGGCTTTGGGGATGTATAACGTTAAACAGCCTGTTTTCCTAAACATGCAAGTGGACACCTGTGTACCTTTAAATGGCAGTAATTCAGGTGAAAGCAGAATGGTGAACACGTTCTGATTGACCACCAGGATGGTGTTGGGCACTAGGACAGAGCCCTCGAGCGTGCCCATGTGCACTGTCAGGCATTGCTGCTGGATGCAAAGCTGCATGCAGAACGACTGCCACGAAATTTCCCACCGTGATTTCATTTTGCTCAGCTTTGCATGATAAAAATGAACTTACTTGACAAGAATTTCTGCATGTAAGTTTAATATTTTGTTTATAATTAAGGAGAGACAATTTATTAACATGAGGAGGAGTTTGAAAACAAGTCAATGTCAAAAAGAATGTATTGAAAGGAGGAATTGTTTTTGCTATAGTATGTTCTCAGTCAGTTATGATTCTCTGCAAAGGAGCTTAACCAAAATTCAATGCACCTCTACCTAGCCATGTTTTCTGTGTCTGATCCCTACATTTGTTTAGTGTTCCTGTGTTTGGATTCTTTCCCCAGTTTCTTATAATTAGCATGGTCCCAGAGGGAATGTATTGAAGCCCAGAAACTCTGGACCTCTCTCAGTTCAGTATTTCTCCTGACAACTAATGTGGCTACAGCCTGGTTTGGGATTTGGAGTGTTCAGGCAGAGAACAAAAGAGAAGAAAGCCAAACAACCCCATCCTGGGCTGCATCAACAGCAGTGTGGGCAGCAGGTGAGGGAGGGGATTCTGCCCCTCTGCCCCCTCAGGTGAGATCCCACCTGCTGGAAGCACAGGAAGGACATGGAGCTGCTGGAATGAGTCCAGAGGAGGCCACAAAGATGATCAGGAGGATGGAGCAGCTCTGCTCTGGAGCCAGGCTAGGAGAGCTGGGGGTGTTCACCTGGAGAAAAGAAGGCTCCAGGGAAACCTGAGAGCCCCTTGCAGGGCATAAAGGGGCTCCAGGAGAGCTGGAGAGGGACTGGGGACAAGGACATGGAGCGATGGGACAAGGGGGAATGGCTTCAGACTGCCAGAGGGCAGGATTAGATGGGATATTGGGACAAAGTTGTTCCCTGTGAGGGTGGTGAGGCCCTGGCACAGGGTGCCCAGAGAAGCTGTGGCTGCCCCTGGATCCCTGGAAGTGTCCAAGGCCAGGTTGAACGGAGCTTGGAGCAACCTGGGCTAGTGGAAGGTGTCCCTGCCCATGACTGGGAGGTTGGAACAGGATTATCTTTAAGGTCCCTTCCCACCCAAACCATTCCATGGTTCTGTGATTCCAAGATGATGGGAAGCTGGCAGGGGCTGTGGTGGCAGTTCAGATTCTTGCAGCACTAGGGCTGTTGTCTCTCTGGGGGGATATCTGTGTGGGATGTGGGGTGAACGTGGCGCTGCCTCACTTGGCACATTCCTGGTTTGGGAGGCCACTTGCCATCTCTTCTGTGGTGGCAAAACCGACCTGTTTTTGCAGTGAAGGCTTTGTCCCATCAGTGCTGGCCGGGGTTCAGGAGTGTGAGCTCCACATGCCGAGCTGGTCCCAAGGTGAGGTCGGATGCTCTCCTGCTGGGAGCGGACTCCTCGGAGAGCACAGAGGGGCTTTGTTTACGAGTTCTCCTCTCCCAGAAAACAAAGCAAGCTTGTTTAACAAACACTTGACAAACGAAACGGACCTAAAATTAGAATGCTTATTTCATGAATGGAAGCTCACTATGAAAATAAACATTTCTGAGGACAATAGAAGAGACTTCTTTTAGAGCGCATGTGTTTCGATGGTCCAGAATTCCTGTGCAGATACTTGTTGATCTTTTGTACAGATAGCTCTTGCTTTACGTGCTGTTAAGGATTAAGTTCTAACACATGCTTGGAACGCTGTGGTAATGTGAGCCTTCTTGTTTATTTATTCAGGTTTTTAATCTGCAGATGTAAGGGAGACAAGTAGGTTTAGGTTTTTTTGGCAGAGGTGGCTCACTCAGTCTGGTGATATAAATTGTAGGCCCTTAGAGACTGAGATCTATCTTGCCTTGCTGTCTCCTTCAGGTTTCTAGTCTGAATTACATCTTTTTGTGTGTCTTAAGGATACATTAACTTGAATTTCACAATATTATTTATTCAAAAGCCTGCTAAATTGTTTTTACTGATAAACTTTGCTGTTGTCTCCCCTTTGTCCTACAGTTTTACTCTTCTATCCTGAAATTGCTGTTAGCACCTATTTGTGTGTATGTGCCACTGTTGTTGAGGTTGTTTCTTCAGTACTGAGCAATGGATATTTCTGTGATGGATGACTAAATTATTTGACTTTTACTAGTTTTATTATTGTTGGACCTAAAAAACCCCCTTGTCTAGTGTACTATATATTGATAGCCTTGAAGTTAAAAATCTTGTACTTTTCTGAATTCTAGATTTCAGAATATTATTTCTTGCTCTTAGATGTATGAAAGCAAATGAAACGAAAAGCAAACAGAAATGAAAAAAAGCTGGAATGGCAATTTTTGGAGTGACATTGCTTTTCAACCTGATTTAGTGGCCTAAAGCCTGTAAATGCTTTTGAAAATCCCACATAGCATATCTTAATCTAAAGCCAACATCACGCATCTGAATTCTTAATTAGGAGTGTATTTCAACCTGTGAATATCAGTGTCTCACCATTTGCAGGGCTGTCAATTAGCCTGGTATTTATTATGTCTCGAAATGCTCCACGGGCTGAGTCGGTAGCTGGGGCGCGAAGGTGAAACGTGGAGTTATTTATTCAGTGTAAGGCTACCACCAGCCCAGACTTCCTTGGGTAGGTCTCGTTTTCTTGCCCTCAGAGTCTGGTCTGCACGGATTTTTGGCAAGTTGTGTGTGGTTTTGGCTGGGTTTTGTGAAACCAGAGGCTGGAGCAGGACTGTGGGGGAGTCTGGTAGCGGAGTGGTGTTCCCGGTGGTGAGATGGGTCTGGGCAGCCACGGAGGAGTCTGACCCATCAGGCTGAGCAGAACAAGGGGCTCTGAGTGTTTGGGGGCTGGTGAGGGGTTGGGTGGGATGAAGGGTTGGGTTTTGGAAGCTGTGGGGCTCCAGGGATAACTCTTGAGAGTCATTGGAAGAGACGGGAAGAGCTTGGGCACCGCTGAGCGCTGGTGGCTCCCAGGAAAATGGGCTTGGAAGTAACCCCAGAACTGTGATGGGAGTTCTGAAGGTCGACATTCAGGCAAGGAATTGCCAAAAACATTCAAAATTGAGGGGCAGGGAGAAACACAGGTTTCCATGTGCCCTGTTGGTGCTGAGTCCTGAACATTTGTATGCAGAAGCCGAGAATGTGCAGTTGGATTAAGCTGCAAGAGCAATGCATGGATAAAAAGAGGAAACTGGAGACTCCATGGACACCTGAAAAGTAAATATATAGTTCACCCCCTTTCCTCTTGTGTTGTCCTTTAGATTTGTGGTGTTAAAAGGTGAGAAAAACCACACTGAGGTGAGTTATGTGAGTAAGAGCAGCGGGTTTCACATCATAATTTCTTGTAATTATCATGAAAGATTAAAAACGTTGGTTTCCTCTTTGGCACGTCATAACCAGTGTCAATGTTTTTATAAAATAAAAATAAAAAATTATCCACCCTGCCTTCACACCCATTTTTGTCGGGCTGATGCTCTAGTTGTGGTGAATTTTTGATTTTTTTGGTTCCCTGTGCAGTTGTATAAAAAAACAAAAAAAAAAATATAAACCACATTCACTTTCATTGAAATTCTGTCAATTTAATTTTGTGTTTGTCTGTGAGATAAAGATGGTGTGTAGTGTTTTTACTTTGATAACTACATAGTAGAACCCTCTTTGACAGGGAATTCATTTTGCTTTCCTGTGGAATATGTCTGTGAGTTACAGAGGAATGCTGTTCTTTTAGATATGACTCCAGCTCTGAGGTATTAATGGATGTTTAAATCTATTTGAGATCAGTGTGACAATTCTGTGTCTGCAAAGCGTGTGTATGATCTATTAGGTTGTGAATATTTTCCCCTATAATTACTTCACTTTGTGTTAAATACAAGAAAATAAACTTCAAAACTTAATTCCATACATTTAATTTAACGAGCTCAAAAAATACTGTCGGTTTATGGCAGCCCTTCAAGAGAAGGATGTGGGATCCACATGATTGAAACAATTCTTTTTCTTTTCTTTTTCTCTTTTTTTTTTTTTCTCCTCCTTTTGCTTCTCACAGCTGCCAAAATAAACTCCTTTTGAGATAGACCTAAGTCAACAAGAGTTGGTGTGTCTCTAATGAAGCATTCCTCCTGAGGCCCCTACTTGGGTTTTTATCTTTTGGCCATAGTTTTTTGGCTTTTTTTTTTTTTAGTCTCACTTTCCAAGTTAATGCTGGGATCTCCTTAAGAATTTCTGCTGCAGATTCAAAGTAAACAAGTTCCATTTCAGGAATCATAAGATTTTTATTCCCCTGAGCTCTTTGATTTTTTTTTTTTGTAGTAAAAGGACAATGCATATCACATTTTCTTCTGTAACATACTTTAAAAAAAAATCAAGTTGTTGAAACAGTTGGCTAAAATTCAGGGAATAATAATAATCCTCAAATGTACAAGCTTAACTCTTCTTGTTGTTTTCTACTCAAGTTTTCTCAAACTGTGCTATTCCTTTTTTTAGCATTCTCAAGTAGCTTCTCTATGGCCAAGGTGTATCTTAGCTTCCACCTTCAGAAGAATATCTGGGTGGTACCATCTTTAATTAGCTTGTTCTCAACTGAGCTCTTAATGGCCATCTCCAGTAAATGTTAGCTGAATTTAAATATTTTATTGGAAATCACGGAATAATTCTTCCTGTAAAATGTTTTGAACCCAAAGCTCTTTGAGTTCACGGGGAAACTCAATCTCTGGATGTGCACAAATGCACCTTGAATTAGGAATATTCTGTGCAATCTCAATCTTGGGTTGATGTCTCTGCTCTGCCAGTTTAGTACTGCTGTTACTAAATATTAATGAATCGGATAAAATGGCAATATTTGAAGCTGTGCAGTGTTTGGATGTTCTTGGTGGCGGTCTCTGGAATTCCAGCTGGGAATTTCAACCAGTGGAGTTTTCCTCTAAGTACCATCTCATGTCAGGGTCTTATTTTTGTGCATCCAGCACAAAGTTTATGTAACAGCATTGAAAGCTAAACTTAGTTTCAATAGTCTATTTTAATAAAATGCCATTGTGTACAGCACAGATTGGCAGATCTAAACAAAAAAATAGAAATAACACTGAAAAAGGGAAAGGAACCTTGGG
Source organism: Myiozetetes cayanensis (assembly GCF_022539395.1). Taxonomy (NCBI): domain Eukaryota; kingdom Metazoa; phylum Chordata; class Aves; order Passeriformes; family Tyrannidae; genus Myiozetetes; species Myiozetetes cayanensis. Next base: position 2,332,124 of record NW_026086605.1, on the reverse strand, counting down.
AAATGTGAAGAAGGCAAAATAGATACATCAGGAGTATGTAAAAGTAATTAGAAAACATGCTTAAAAAGTGACCCCAATTTTATGTAAACTTCTTTTGAGTAGCTCCATGCTTGTAATGTTTCTCTTTGTTTCTCACTTCCAGGAGTTGATTTCATGCTTGTCTGTCATTTGGATGTTATTATTTCAGCTTTGGATAAACAGTCAACCAACTTAGGGCACTTCAGAATCCATAAATTTGCTGTTCCCGTCATCCAAAGTCTGGAGCCAGGGTACAATAGCAGTTCCAGGGTGAATAATGCACCTTCTTGGTCTGGAAGGGACCATTTGTGGTGTTTGTTGTGTGAAACACCTTCAATGTGGCAAATTTAACTGAAAATTAAAAGCTTAATCTAACCAGGGAAAGCTACTAAAATGTCAGAATCGTAAATACCAAACTTGTCTGTGTGCATCTGTCCATCTTCCTTAGAGAAAAAGGAGTAAGAGGGGGGAGTGGGAACAGGCCCAGCTATTTCATGTCCTGTGTCCCAGTTCAGAAGTGGTTCTGTGCACTGGACACACCCACTGGCTGGAGTAGATCTCCAAATGCAAAGAACAGGAACATAAAATACTGATAACTGCCCCCTCAAAGGTTACCTGTAAATTATCTTCATAAGTATTCATTTAAATAGCATGGGTCTATCCAGTTGTCAAGGAGATGATAAAAGTGTAGTTTTTATGATGCAATTCCTGAAAATACAGATTTTTTTTTTTCCTTCTCAGTGAGATTTAAAATAAACCTAATTTAACTCCATTTTTGTGGAGGGCTAAGAGCATGTAGGCAGTTAATGGCCAAATAATTGCATGGTAGTTGTAGGATATTGAGCATGAAACTTGGCTGCCTTCCTTTTTGACTTTTACTCATTATCTTAATCTGTTTTACACTTACCTGAAATATTTTATTTGCCTGAAGGACACTCTGGAAACCTTCTGAAACACTTTTTTTTTTTTTTTTTTTTAATGTAGTGAACAACTAAGTATGAATATATAGGCAATAATTGTAGGAAATTATTTGTTTCCTACGGGTTATATGACATCCAAAACCAAATGTCAGAAGTGTTTTAGCATGAACTTTTCATCAGTTTATGATTAGTTATTTCTGTAAATACTCTACATGGAACTGGGAAATAAACAGGAAAGAGGTGAAAGTTGGCAAATTATATACAAATTTGCTTTGAGCAGTCAGTTTAAAGATCCATGAGGCACATTTAGAAAGAAAATACCAAAAACTGTAATGTCATAATCAATTAACTGACCTAAATAAGGGTTGGAACTAGATGATCTTGAAGAAACCTTCCAACCTAAACCATTCTATGATTCCATACTTTATTGGAAATACAACTTCAAATTATATTTACGTTTCACTTGTGGGAAACCAAGAAATGCAGGAGAAGGTGGGTGTTTGCTCTGAGTTTCCATGCTTGGGGTGCCTTGGGGGGCACCTTAGAACTCCCTGGCTGCCTGTAAAATTCCCATTACACTGGTTTTGTGCCTGTGCTGATGTAATGAAAAGAATGAGAATCAGCCCAGCTTTCTGAAGAGCAAACCCTTCATGTACTTCTCTAAAGTTGTTGGAGTTCTGTGAGCTACGAAATGAATTTTTGGTTATTATGTGTAACATCTTTTAAGGATTACAACTCATTATTCTTCAATAAAACAGAAAGATGGCTGAGCTCTCCAAAAAATGCACCCCTGGGGTCCTAAAAACGTGGAGTGTGTAATTAATTCAGAGTTTGAAGTTGGGATAAAATCAGCAGGTTTGATCCTGGCACTGGAGCACCGGGCAGGCTGTTCACACGTGGGGGAGCCTGTGGTGAAACCCAGGGTGTCACTCGGTCATTGAGTTACCTAATGATGGAACTCCTCTTTGGTCCCTATTTTCTTGTGTGCTGAATGCTTTTTGGTGATAAATCCCGAGCCTCCAACCATCTCCCAGGGCTAAATAGAACTACTTGCTTTGTGTCTGTTACCGAAGGGGTTTTTATTTGTTTAAAAAGATTCTTAAAACAGCGACCGCGAGGCGGGAGCGACTTTGTGTAGGTAGTTTTTGGGGTGAGGTTGTTGCTTTCCTGAAGTCTTTTAAGGCCTTCCACAGATGGAGGCCACGTGAGTGGCTGTGGACAGTTGGAAGCACGGAGGGATTGGGGTGTCCAGCTCTTTGTCCCAGCGCCGCCCTCGCAAGCGCGGCAGTTCGAGTTACCGGCAAAGGGCTCTCCTGGGGATCCACAAAGTCTTAATTCTGTTTGTGTAATGAAATCAGGGAGCAAAGGGCCTGCTGTAGGACTTTGCTGGTGGGATTCCAGCGGGGTTGTCTTTCAGTGGAAGGGCTGAAAGTGCTCTCTTAGTGGAAGGCTGTCGTGCTCTCCCAGTCGCGTGGGTCACCATGGGTAGCTCGGGCTCGCTTTGTTTATGTAGCCAGAACATTTCTTTTTAAGCATCTGGCTGGAAATAGAGGTGAAGGCAGTTTTGATTCACTTTTAATAAAAGATCAATGCCTTTATTGTGAAAAAATAGAATGCAGATGTAAGGCTGCTCCCGATAAAAGAATTAAATGTGTGTTTGACCTTCCTGTTTTGTTTTTTCAGTGCTACTGGTGCTTGACCTTCTTCGTTTTCAAGACTATTGTCTTTCTTGGTAGTTTTACATTTTAAATTTTACTTAGACTACAAAAACAAACTCTGCTGGTGTTTTTCATCTCAAGTGCTTACCAAATCCCTCAGATTTCACAAAATATTTAAAAAGTAATCTCCAGACTGAAGTCTCATTAAAACCTTTGCCCTTCCTGTGGAACAAAAGTTCAGAGAAGTTCTGGCCGATTCTAATTTGGAAACTGTAAAACAAAAAACATCACGGTGTGAAATATTAATTTAGGCTTGGCAGCCTCACTGTAAAATTTATTTCCAGAAGCTTCCAATTAAAAGGCAGCATGTCTAATTGTGTAAGAGAAAGCACCTTGAAGGCTCTTATATTATGTAGGAGGAAAAATGAAGGTGTTTTTTTGTTAACCAAGCAGTCACATTTATGTTGCAGTGAGCTGACTTGGTAGAAGAAACCATGTACTCAGGAATTTCTTAGCCATACTGATTTTCAGTATTGCTTTTTAATGAAGCTATCTGATAGATTAGTCAGGTATTTATTTTTTTGTTTTCTTTGTACAGAGTGGTTTGGGTTGGAAGGGACCTTAAAGCCCATCCCATCCCATCCCACCCCCTGCCACGGGCAGGGACACCTTCCACTAGCCCAGGGTGCTCCAAGCCCCGTCCAACCTGGCCTTGGACACTTCCAGGGATCCAGGGGCAGCCACAGCTTCTCTGGGCAACCTGTGCCAGGGCCTGCCCACCCTTACAGGTCGTCTCTAAAATCATGAGTGACGGGGGGATAAGGCAACAACTGTTCCTGCATTTCTGTCTCAGAGGCAGGAACAAGCTGTAGTTGCAGATGGAAGTGAATCAAAGCAATTGTTCAGGATTATGCAGTGGCAAAATCCATTATTACTGAAATTACCTGGTTCTAGAAGGACCTGCACTGCAAACAGCTGGAAGTCAGGAGTGGACTGGCAGAGTAACACCATGTGCTCATCCTGGCATTTTAATCTTCACTGATTGTTTGCTGCTCATGGTCGTCAGAGATGGGATATTTGGCTGTACCGTGGGCATGGGTATGACCTGCAGTGGCTCTTAGTGGTTCAAAATGTGTTAATATTCTGTCTCAAGAAGGATGTTTTCTGGGTGTCCATAAAAATTTTAAACGGCACCACAAAAAATTTAAATTTTAGGTAAACACACGTTTTTTTGTTTCCAAAAACGTTTCAAAAAAAGCGCATTTTTTTGGTTTGGGTACTCCTGGACAAAATGTAGGTGCACAGAGAGAAATATGTGCAGTTGTTGTGTATTGACAGAGTGCATTTCATCAGCGGGTGGTGTTGGATTTGAGAAGCTGAAACCCGAGAGCAGTGCTTAGGGATGGTCTGTAAGATGATACTTTTTGTTGAAAGTCGTGTAGTTAAATATTCCCAAGATGGTCTGGACAGCTTAAACAGTGCTACTGTGCAAGAGCTTTTATACAGCGGGCTAAAAGACAAGCAAAATGTTTTCAGTTGTGAACTTGTACCATAGACAGAGTGGCTTCTGAAATGAATGCTGATTTCATCTGAAGTCAGGTTTGCAAATCTGATGAAGTTGTGCTGTGATAAATCCCTCTGCAGCAATTCCCTTTAGGAGATCCCCTCTCTGTTTTGGATTTATGTTGTTGTACACTGTGAACCGGCAATATATAGAATAAGAAGGAGTATAAATAGTGTGCTTAGAGGCAATTTTTTAAAGATGACGTAATCGTCTTAGGGTGAGTAATGAAATTTGAGCATTTTTCTTGAAGTGCAGATGCTCCTGCACACGAGGTAGAACCAGTCTGGGTTCTCAGGTTTAGGTGTTTTCACAGTCCAGGAATAAGGGCACAGCGGGGAAAAAATACAAGTTGGATTCATAGTGGTTTGTTTTCATATTGAGGTTTTAAATATTTGGGAGAAAGTAAATATGTTGAGAGTAAGTGCTTATGGAAAGGGTGGTGATGGGGAGGTAAAAAGACATTATTTCATTCAATTTACCAGAATCTGTGGATTCCCTGGTGAATTCTGTCAGTACAGACACACTGCAAATGCTGTTCCTTGGGAAACTCCCCCCCCGTGTTCCTCCCTCCTCTGTGGGGTGAGTCATGGGATGTGGGTTGAACCAGCAGTGTCAATAAAATGCCTTTTCAGGAGCGCTGTCTTACTTCAGGTGTGTTTGTAAACACTTTGAGGAAGGGAGGACATCAAAGGGCATCAGTGGCTCCTTTCATTTTCACCTCTAATTCCGCTGTGTGTCCCAGGTCAGCAGTGCGTCATCCCCACAGCCTCCTGTGTCTTCAGGGAAGATTATTAGCAAGATCCTAAATTTTAGGGGAAGAAAACCTCTAAAGGAAGCCACCTCAGAACTATTGCTTCCTTTTTCTTTCCCAAGTAGGGTATTTTGATGCCCAAAAATAAATACTGAACCTGCAGTGGTAGATTGGATGATCGATTTTTCCTGTTCCTGTGTTGCTCAGTACTAAAGAAGCCCTTTTTATATATAATTATAACCAAACCAATAATACTGCAATGCAGTTAATTTTATATATCCTATTTATGCCAGACTATGACATTATAGATTTAACTGGGAAATTTAGAATGTGGCTGAATGGTGATACAATTTTCATGTGTGGGATTCACAAAGGGGATAAATCTGAAGATGTGGGAGCAGTATTTTTCTAGGAAAACTAAGTGGCTGGGCTGTCTTTGCTGATAGCCATGAGTATGCCCTGGCTACTGGGAAAGACTAATTTGCCACCTTGTATTTTCTGTGCTCTGAAAAATGATTCCTTGGCTGTTTCTGCCCTCTGGGCCACTTGAGAAAATGTCTTTAAATCAAGAAGTATTCATGTTCTGTTTTTTTTAAAATATGACTGAAAAGGCATATTTTTTTTCCCCCCCAAGTCCTTCAATTGTTTCATCTGAGTAGTGGTGGCTAAAAGTGTTCTTCAAGCACCACCTTCACATGCCATTCAATTATTCCTGTTTACAGAGCGTAACGTTTCAAAGTGGTTTATTTAATAATGTCATTTCCATTCTCTGGCTTTAGAGGATTTTCTAAGGCCTTGAGGTTTAAACTTTTGGATGGAAGAATATTGTTTTAATTCAATATAAAAATTGGCCTTTAATTAAAAAAAATAAAAAAATAAAACCAACAACAGTGGTCACCAGTCGGTCCTGAATGTGCTCCAAAGGAGGCAATCAGTCACACAGACCATTTCAGAGAGGTACATCAGGTATTTGACAAGGTTCAACAGCAAACCTGGTTATTTTTATGCGTTTTTTTCATGTGGGCAGTTGTGACTGTTTTTATCAGAGATAATTCTGGTATTTCCTACTCAGCAGTTTACAGCTGGTGGGAAATACATTAAAAAATGTTGGGGTTTTTTTATGTGAATGTTATGAAGAGTCAAACAGTAAGAGTATAAAAAGAATTGAGGATTTCTGCAAACATAAATTGTTTCTTCTGATTCTCCAAAACGAGGTGTTGCTGCATAAGGCTGTCCCTGAAGGAATGTTTTTTTCTCCAGGCTGTACTCAGGATAATTATGTATGTCCCTTCCCAAATATTGCTCAGCTTTGTTCATAATGGAAACTGGAAAAAACCCTGAACTTCATCTCAAGATGATAATCTTGATTACCTGTTTAAAGTAACTGATATGAAGAACTCCTGGTGGCCTGAACTGCAGTCTGACTTCTGATAACACCCAATCTTTTCAATGAGATCCTTCAACTTTTCATTCTATTTACTGTGTGGCTGTTTTTCCAGCTCATACCTGTAATGGATTTGCAATTTAAAGCTTCATTTGATATTGCCACCATATGGCTGTGGATGCTGAGAGGGTATGGACTGAGTGAGTAATGGCTCCAAGATAGATTTGTGACTGAAGTTATAGGCCGCTGAATAATCTTATTTTAAATCAAATGAAGATCTGATTAGAGGAGGTTATTGTTGCTGAGGTGGTGATTTTCTGTGTGGCTAAAGGGAAAATAGTTCTGTCTGTTTAGTTTCTGGGAATGTCTGCAAAGAATATCTTTTTAATAAATCAACAAAAACCGGTGGAATTTCACTAATCATTACCTGTAAGCTAATCCAGGAAAAACTCCATGAATTAAAGTGTTGCTATTTAAGTAGCAATGAACAAAATGCTCCATCACTAATGCAATAAAAGCGTCCTGCTTACTGTTAAGTGAGGGTTTTTTCTATTAGATTTCTTTTTTTTTTTTTTTTTTTTGTCTCCATTATTTGCTAGAATTACCAACACTTGAGATGAGCTGCCTTTGGAGGTGCTGAGTTTTTTAGTGTCGGCACCAGCTCGGCAGAACTCTGGAGGATAAACTTGAAATACAGAGTTTCAGCAAGCAAAGCCAAAACTTCTCTGGTCCATCTTGGCCGTGGTGGAAGTGTGCTATGTTAATTTTACATTTTCATCAAGTGCCAAGGTTAGGTTTGTGTTCCTGAGACGGTGCTGAAAGGACTGAAGCCTGTGATTTCACTGCACACTCATTTGGTGTAGATTAGATTGAAATTATTCCTCCTTCTTTGGAAAAATCTGTAAAGCTGTGGCCAGAGTGTTCTTGTGCAACTGGGTGTGACTGCTGTCTTTCTGATTTTCCCCTTCTTTCCTCCTCCCCAGGGTCAGTACAGGCCCTCTGACCTGCTGTGTCCAGAGACCTACGTGTGGACGCCGATCGAGCAGTGCCTGCCCCTGCTGGAGAACTCCAAGTACTCTCGGTTCAATCAGGATGAAAAAGCAGGTAAAGTTTACCAGGAATGACAGGCCTGGGAGCTGTCTCTCTTCTTACAGTGTATCAGCAGCATCTGCTGCTGCTGCTGCAGCATTCTGGAAACGTGATCTGCGAAATATAAAAAGCGCTAAAATTCACAGCTCCTGCAGCAAACTTGGCAAATGGAGGGCTTTATTTTGTAAGCAGTGCAGATTTGAAGTACATTCTGTTTTAGAGATTATACATAGTTCAAAATAAACACATATTGCTGCCTTTCAGATAATTAGATTTGCTATTCTGGGCACGGACAAAACCAATTAAATAATTGTTCCTCGTAGTCCAGTCAGAGGGATGCATAAAGGAAGGAAATGGGAATCAATACAGGAGAAGCTTAAAGGCTTTTGTTAAGGAACAAAGTGGCAGATTTGGTTTAACAATCTGTCAGTGAATGTGAAAAATACAACCAACAGCAGTAGCACCTTAAACATCTTGAAGTAGATTTATACATTCTGTAATAGATTTATACATTCTGTAAAATATGTGCTTAATGGTTTGCCAGCATAGAATGGTTGAAATTGTCACTGGCCAGCACATAATACAGTAATGCTACTGTAAAATGAGGCAACCAGGTGGAAAAAATACCTGTATTTGCTTTAGTTACTGACTCTCTGGGCTGATGGCAGGTCCCAAGGGAGCTGTGTTAGAGGATGCTTAAAGTGGTGCTTGTGGGGAAAGGGAACCAACTTAACTTTAGTTTTTAACTGGAAATTGCTGAATGTCCTCTTTTTGTAATTTTCTTTCTCCTGTGAATAACAATTGAATGTGGCTGTGGTATTAATCAGAGATGTGTGGTGTTACTCAGCTCAGGGGTATGTAACACCATGGTCTGTTTCAAAACACCAAAATACAGATTTACCTGTCTCTGAGTGACTTTCAACATCTGCTTCTTTCTTTTTCCTTTTTTTTCTTTTACTCTCTTTCCTTTTTCTTTTTTCCCTTTTTGATTTTTTTTACTTTTTGCTGTAGTTTAGTGGGATTTTCCTTCCCTAGACAGTTAACTGTTAAATCCTGGGAGGGCAGGATGTAGATAAATCAAAGGAATTTGAATAGGCTGCTTAATCAGGACTGTGAAGTTCTGGAAGTGCTGTTGAGTTCCTTGCACATCCTGTGCTTGCTACGTGGTTGCTCAACTGCAACACTAATAATAATAATTACAAGAACTACAGCAGCAAAGTTCAAATAAATGTCTAGCCATAGATTATGATTTAAAGTTTTAGAAGCAGAATTACCTGAAGGGTTCTGTGCAAATAGGGAATGTTCTTTAGGGATTGTGGATGTAGCCATGTGATGTGATTGGCAAACAGACTTTTGGGTGCTCGTTGAAAAGAGTATTTATCCCCCAGGGAAAGTCTCAGTGTGTAAGAGACTGAAAAGAGCAGCACATGATCATATCTTGGTCAACCAGAACCATCCTCAGACTGGGGAGAGGAAACTGGAAAGGAATTACAAAGGCAGGAGGAAGAAGGGAGTGGCTTTGGAGGCCAGTGGTGTTCAGGATGCTCTTGGTATCCAGAGAGTGCTAAACTGCTGCCTTTGAAGGTGTTAACCCGGTGCAAGCAGAGGGGCATCCTCATCTCCTCGAGGGTGTGAAACCCCTGTGGCAAACCACGTGTTTGGGCACCGCAGGATGTGAAGCTTTGCATCACTATCAGCACAGAATCTCTCACTGCAGAGGCTGCTGGAGCTGTGACTTGTGTCCTGTGGTTTAAGGAAATTAAAACATAGCTCCACGTTGAAGTGCGCCGGGCCTGCTGCGAGCTGGAAGTCACTGGAGGTTTAAGCAGTTGCCTGCTCCAAGGAAGCCATTTCTCAACAATGAAATCACTTTCCCTCTTAATTCTTTGCTCTCTCCAATAGTCAGCAGTATGAGTTTAATGAAGTTACAGTGAGTTTTAAAGAGAGCAATAGGGGTGATGGTGTGCTTCATTCCTCCTGAGTCAGCTCTCTGTAATACTGTCCATAAGTATGGTTAGAGCAGGTTGTGATTTATCAGGAGTGGGATGTGGAAACTGAGGGCAGTAACCAGATCCACTAAAGGAGTGGGGAAAAACAGTGCAGCCTGCACTGCTGTCTGGGGCAATAAAACAGTCACTGGAAATAGTCATCTTCTAATATTGTCTGTAATGTCAGAATTTCTTAGGCATTACCTCATGGTAGTTTCTTCGTAATTTTCAGCAATTTCTGAATGTGTCTTCCCTCCCTTTAAAAAAAAACCCAAAGAAATTTAGCTAATAAATTTACCAGTTGCAACTTCAGGAGAGAATGTTATGTGCTCTGACCTCTCGAATCTCTGTAATATGAAAGGGATCTTTGAGTATTCATGCACGTTACGTTGCAGCGCTCCTTCCCCTAATCAGATTTATTTTTACTTTTCTGGAGGAAAAGAGAAAAAGGTGCTCAGAAAAAGTAGCCTTTTTTTTTCCTAAGGCACAAGAAAATATTACTTGATATTTGTGGAGGATTTTTTCTTGCTTTTCATTGTGTGGTTGTGTGAAGCTGTAGCATTTTCAAATGCTTTTAGAGTGTATTGTTTGCCACTTCCTTCTTCTCTGACATCTCGTACTTTTATCAACAGCTGGAGAATGAAGAAGAGAGGACAGACAAACTAAACAAAGTCCTTAACTCTTTATACAAGCCAGATAAGTCTTAAGGAAGTGTCTCAGTTAATAACACTTTACTATCCCTACTTACCCTCAAAACACACCAGTCCTACAGAGACAGCAATGAGGTTTTGTCCCAGCAAACACTCGAATTAGGTACTTGAATAAACTGCTGCTAGGCTCTTCATGTGCATTTCCTAAAATGCATTGAAAAACATCAGTTACCTCTGAAAACATTGTACAGAGCAGCATTCAGACAGCATTCATGGGTGGAAGGTCATGTTTGTCAGGTATTTTTGTTTTTATAAACCACCACTTTTGCCTACATTACTCATGCCTCAGAACAGATTTTGTATTTTTGTTGTCTGTTCAGCTTGAAAAATTCAGAAGGTCTGGCATAATCTTACAAATGAGAGAGGTTTATTAGGATTCTGATATGTTTATTATTAACCTGTCACCAGTCATTTACTTACAACTAAATAAGTAGTTAGTGAGATGGGGCACTAACAGAGGGTTTGGATACTGATGCATTCTGGAAATTGAGGTAGTGCTGAACTTCATTTAACAGACCATTAGCTGTAAGTACAGATGGAGATATGCTGAAATAAAAAGAAGTTAATTAAAAGGTTGCTCTGCAGATAAGTACTTGTCTGAGACTTTGACAGCACATGAAACTGATGAGCAAAATTCAGTCACGTGATAGCAGCTGCTGAAATATTCCTGGGCATGATCTGTGTGCCACACTCATTAACTTCCTCCTCTCCAAACTAGTCCTCGGGCTTTTACTTCACTGGTACTTTCACCAACTGCTTTGCCCATGAAACAAAGGCAGTATGGAAAGAATTACAAATAATTTACTTGGAATCCTGGCAATTTTTTTTATCCTTCCACTTCCCATTTTCCCGAGATTAACCCGGTGATGTGTCTTCTCTTTGTAACATCTGTTGAGATTTTCAGTTGGTTGCTCCTGAGAGAAGCCCGTGACAAATGTCTTCATGAAGTACAATCTTTATGAAAATCTACTTTTGGGATGGTAATTAAATTAGTGGGAAACTTCAAATCTCTCTTCCCATCAGCCCTGGACTGTCAAGACTATTAAGAAGCAGCTTCAGATGAGGGCAGATACAATCCAGGTGTAAAAGTGCTTCAAAGCCTTCATAGGTATGGGACTGTGTCATGTAATGTGGGGTGTACACAGTGCCAGCCAGGGGGAACAGGGGACTGTTAGCCCAAGTGAAGAAGCTTGGTGTGAATTTCTAGGACTGGGGTACAGCAGTGTCAGCAGTGGAAGCTGCTCCCCACTCTCCTGTGTCTGCAGGAGCTGTGTGAGCAGAGCTGTGAGTCCTGCAGATCAAAAGGACTTCAGTGCTTTTGCTGCCTTGACTGATTTGTCTGCTGAAGTTGATGAATTGGATAAGCTAATACACATCTGCTCAGCTTCCTGTGTATCCAATAATAGACTGAAATCAAAACGGAATCGAGTGGAATACATCAATTAAAATGAAAGTATTTTCTGCAGCGTTGAAAAATGACACATAACAAAGGCATAACATAGGCTCCTCTGTCTTTGCTTTGTGTGCTCTTAGAGACAAGACAATCTTTGCTGCAGAGAGTGTGGTTAACAGAAACCACAGCGGAGGCAAAAGGATGGGATAAAGAAACAGAGAAGCACTTCTGGGTTGCCTGGTCAATTGTAGCAGTAGACTAAATTATAGCCTATTAATAGACTAAACTGAACTTTTTGTAAACATCACAGTGAAGGAGAGTTTCAAGGAGGGATGTAAGGAAGTAATCTTTTGTAGTGTGAGAGGTGTAGGAGAAATGAAGAATATGGGGAGGCACAGAGCAGTTTCCTTGGAAACAGATAAACTTGTCTGGGATATCAGATCCCATAGTCAGATGTAGAGCTTGCATTGCTACTTGCTAGGAATGAGGGTGGAGGGAAACAAGAGTGTGGGAAGCCTTAGAAGTGATGTTCTGTGGTGTGATCAGGGTACAGGTAGCTGGCAGAGACGTGCCTGGAAAGATGGTGAAGAAAATTTTGGAGTAGTTCGTATGAGTAGAACGGTGCAAAGAAGGGCTTGGCAAGAACAAGCTGTTGGAATAAGCAGTGATGGGATTCAAACTTGACCATCTAGATAGGTATTTGTGGAGATGAAGAGGAGAGGCTGTTATTTGGATGTACACTATGTGGAAAGAAACTAGATGTGGAAACTGAAGAGATGACAAAGCCAAAGGATTCAGCAACCGCCTTCCTTCTGCCTCTTGCTCTTGCTGCAGCCCAGACTTTGCATCTGCCACTTCCACACAGCAATGAAGGCCTTGCTTCTTCCAGCAGAGTGGAAGTCCTAAGAAGAATTTAGGCTTGACTGACCAGTTTCCAGCTGTTCTGAGCCAAAATTATGATAGGCACTGGAATCAAGAGAAGATGACTTGTCTTTTCTGTGCTTTCCAGTGATCGGCCTGCCCAGCCACCCAGGAGCTGGGCAGGCTGTGTCTGCACAAAGCACAGATGCTGAAATCCAAAAAGCCTATTCCTATCTCTTCTGCTAGAGTGAGCTAGAGTAGTGAAAGGCAAACAGCATTCCCAGTGTTAAACAACTTCTGAATCCTCTTATTAGCAATTGCTAATAACGCATCTTAACGCCTCTCGCAAGAAACTGAGGGTTATTAGTTCTAGTAAATAAAACGTAAAATGCTTCCCCAGAAATCTGCAGGCTTATTTTAAATATATGTTTTTGTGCATAATGTTTTCAGTAGAAAAATAATCCGTCCCCACTATTTCAATAACTATCATTTCTGGTGGTGTGTTTCTCAAGACACTTAATTTTACGTACAATTCAGATGCTGCTGTTAAAAACATTTCAGACGTGTTTTACATTTATTGTGTGCGTGAACGCAAGTATTTTGACTTTTTTTTTTCCCCCCTGTCAAGTGCAGAGGCTGTTTAATTTTACAGTGTGTTTAAAAATACAGTGTATCAGCATGACAGTGGTCTGGTCCCTCCTCCCTCTCTCAGCAGAGAAGCCACAACCAGGATTTGTATCCTGCGAGTGACCCGCGGTTGCCATTTGGTCACGTTGGACGGTTCAGGCGCCCAGCAAAACGCTGGATCCGTGTGGTGTTGCATCCCTGGGTGCAGGCAGAGGGATTGATGCAAAAGCCACTCTATGTTAAGGTTTATAAGGGGTAGTGTGATGCAGATTAATGTTTACAAGGGTAAATGCGCTGAGGTTCTCGAGACGATGAAAACGCGGTCGCAAAACTATCCCAGATGGAAAACATTAAACCGGTTGTTTAGAACTGTGCAATCATCTGATTTGGGGAGAAATTGCTGGGTTTCTCTAGGACAACTGCTGTTTGTAATTTTTTTTTAAGATAGCGTTGTGTACTTTGGAGAGTTGGGAAAGAGTTTAAATAAACTCTCTGATAGATCACGAACTAAATTCTCCTAAAGAAAAAACTTTCCACTATTATCAGTGCTATGGGTAATAAATTTGAATGCTACAACCAAAGAAAAGACAGACATATCAGTTCTTTCCAGCAGCACCTCTAGAACAGACACATCTTACAGGTTTGTATCTGTTTCTAATTAAGCTTATGAACACTTAGAGCAATCAGAATGCATATTTCTAAATCCAGTGTGATCCTCGAGTGTACAAGATGTTTAAACAATGAAGATAATGCCAATAAGGTGTAGCCAGGCAGATTTTTCCCTCACTTTTTAGTATGTTTGTGTTACAATGAAATGACTGGCCTGGGGTTTTAGCCTTACGAGCAAAAAATATGCTCAAATATTGCAGTGCTTCTGTAACAAAAAGGCAGTGTTAGCCACTTAATTTGTGAGTCCTTAGCAACTGGCAGGGCATGAATTGTTGTATGGGTTAGACATTGCAAACTTTAATAAATATTTGGAATTTAAAAGTTTGTATTCATTGATATTCTGAATATGTCTGCTTCTGGCATGCAGGTAGCAGAGTAAACCAGTGCCCTTCAAGCAGCATCGCTGTCTGACTTCCACTGTGGTTCATGAAACCTTTGGCTTGGACTGCAGAATCCTCAAAAATGTGTTTTAATCCAAAATTACCATCATGGAGATTGTGTAGTGAGCAGAGGTATTTTGAAATTAAATTTTTTTTGAGGACTTTGCTTGAAAAAGAAAGATATCCTGGCATGCTTGACTTCTCTTCACCTTGAAGAGGTGAATCTAAGATGGCTTTATGCTCAACTAGACCAGAAATGAACTTCTGAGTTGCTGAAGAATCAGGGGAATGTGGGGAAGGGCAAGGACTGCCAAATCCTTGTAGGAACCATTTTCCATCCGCAGAAGGTGTCAGAGGCACAAGAGCAGAAATTAAAAATCAAATAATGTGGGACAAGCAGAGAGATGATGCAGATTTATTCCATGCTGAGGACAACCAGCATATGGGATTAGTTTCAAAATGTGATAAAAGTTGAAAGCTGTAATTAGGCCCAGGCTCAGAGCAGCTGTGGAAGGGACACCACAGGCATGTGCCGAGCTCTGGCTCAGCCAGCTCTGCCAGGGTCAGCCCTTCTGGAACAATCCACGGTGCCTCCAAACGTGTTCACTCTCTGCTCTGGTGACATCATCCCAGCTTTTCACGTGGGACATAATTGATTCCATGTTTTAATTAATTTAGCCAGTAAATTGATTGCTGTAATCTGATTTATTTAGCTGATAAGCTACTGCCAATTTCTTCAGTTTTTCCTATTTCATGGAAATGTTTGCATTTGTAATTCTCAGCTTGACTCTCGTCTCTGGCTTTTTTTCCTCCCCACATATCAGTCTTAATGAGGACTTTGCCCTTCTTTTTGAAAGATCCTCTTGCTGCTTTCTGCCATTTTCACTTCTATACAGTTCAAGTATTTTAATAAGTAGTATTTAACCCTTTTTTTTTTTTCAGCTTTTCCTACCCACTTTTTTGAGCTGTATCTCCTTAAAGCATAACCCTCTAAATTTGTTTTTTGTTCTGTCTTTTCATGGAATCACAGAATGGTTTGGGTTGGAAGGGACCCTAAAGCTCACCTGGTTCCAACCCCTGGGCAGGGACACCTTCCACTAGCCCAGGTTGCTCCAAGCTCTGTCCAACCTGGCCTTGGACACTTCCAGGGATCCAGGGGCAGCCCCAGCTTCTCTGGGCAACCTGTGCCAGGGCCTGCCCACCCTCACAGGGGAGAATTTATCCCTAACATCTAATCTACATCCACCTCTCCTTCTGTTTAAAGCCATTCCCCCTTGTCCTGCCATCCCCACAATCATCACCATCCCTAATCTTTTCTGTTTAAGATGCATCAGTATTCTCAACCTTTAATTCACAGATTTTGTTTAATGTGTCTCTCCTACCATTAACTGAGCCACTTTGGATTATATTCTTGGTGACAAGTAGCTTGCTGAAGTCTCTGTGAAGATACATGTGCAGTTTTCATTCCCCGCTACAAGTGACTTCGAGTTGCTTCCATTGCTGGTTCCAAATGCTTGTTGGATTAGAAATGCCTGCAGAAAATCCATCAGAAATTAGTTTGGTCATGAGTGAGCTGGTAAAACTTGAGACTTAGCTAGTTCTGATCTGCAGAACTACCTCGTGCAGGCTGCTGAGTCAGGACACCTGGCTTAGGGAGAACGTGCCCTGGAACAGCATAGCTGACAGTTGATTAGATAACCAAAAACTAGTTAAAACAGGAAAGGCAGGGAAAAAAAACTCAACAAAGTGTGCTGGGTATGCAGTTAATAATCTTCATTGGCAGTTCAAGTTCTCATTTCTCGTATCTGAAGTCATCAAGAGTGGTGTTAGAGATACAACTTCAAAGCAAGTGACTCGTTCATTTTGTCCCCTGGAAGAGCATCTAAAAGTGAAACAGTTATCTTTGTCAACTTGCCATCGACTGGATTATATTCCTTTTTTTCTTCTTTCTTAGTGTCTTGACTTCAGAGGCACTGGATACTGCTTTCAGATGGGAAGCTGTTCAGTCTCACTTAAATAACATTTTCCCTCGTAGTACTAGGGTTTTGGTTTTTATATTGCATCCCTAAAAAACAAGTCCTTGGAGAAATATCCTATCAGTCCTTGATAGGACAGGAGGAAATGATCTCAAGTTGTGCCAGGGGAGATTTAGGTTGGATATTGGGAGAAGTTTCTTCACTGAAAAGGCTGTCCAGCCCTGGCACAGCTGCCCAGGGTCGTGGTGGAGTCCCCATCCCTGAGGGATTTAAGAGCTCTGTAGATGTGGCACCTGGGGACAGGGGTTAGTGGTGGCCTTGGCAGTGCTGGGGGAATGGTTGGACTTGTTGGTCTTAGAGGGCTTTTCCAGCCTAAACTTTCTGTGATCTGTGATTTAAATCTTGCCCTTCAGTAGCCACTTTTCAGGCACCATTTTTCAGGATAATAAACTGACATGTAAGAATAATTGTATTATATGAGAGCTCCTCGGAAATAAGCTGGGAATTTTATATATGTATTGCTTTATGTGCAAATCTTGGGTTGTGTTTAATGGACAGATTCCTTCCAATGTGTCCAGATCAGGGGGAAATAGTTGGATTTTAGTGTTGGGCAGCTGAGTCAAGGATTGTTTGCAGGTAAGCCAGAAGCTTTTTTGCTTACAGCAGAAACCAAGAGCTGCTCTCAATTGCTGTATTATTCACAGGCAATGTTTTCCATTGGCCCCCATTCATGTTTACTACTGGAATAATAAGAGTCACAACACAATGAGTGATTGTTTCCTCGTGGCACAGCGGGCTGAGGGCTCTCAGTGTGTTCCGTGGGGGTGATGAGGCTGCTCCCTCCTCAGGATTGAATTGCAAATCCTAAAGCAGTTGTAGGATTTCAGGCACAAAGCCCAAAAGTTTTGTTTGGGAGATGTCTCTAGGATTTCCCCTCGTTGCAACTTCCTATCCTTACCCATTTTAAGGATCCCTGTAAGTTATACATGTAAAACTGGAATTTCTCTGTCTTCATGCTTTCAGGATCATCGATAATGTTCTGATAAGGTGCATTTTTCCACTTACAAACGTTCTCTTTTTCAAAAAGCTTCCAAAAGCTCCTTTTTTTATTTTTTTTCCCCCCTTGTTAGAGTAACTGCAAAGATTTGGCTGATTGAGAATATCCTGAGCGTTTCACTGTACTTCCTTTGTGACTTGTGCTTTCTGGTTTTAATTAGGAATTCTTTTCATTGAATTTTTGTGTGTGTCGTTGTTTACGCTTCATTTTGACTTACTTTGGTTCCAGTTAGTATTTTTATACCCCAAGGCATAGGGGGTCTTTAATATTCCTTAATGTATGAGTCCAGTGTGGAAGAAGCAATAGGAGAAAAAGCACATTTCAGCTCATTGTTTTATATAAATACCACTGTTATTGGGTAGTGCTTATTGTCTCTTTGCTTTCTGAGGATGACATCCTATACTTTGCTGGTGAACAAAAAGTAATAATGCTTTAAATTGAGTAAGAAATGAGCTTAAATTCACAGGTCAGACATATTTGGCTTCTGACTGCAGTGGAATAATTTTCTATTTTCATTAATTAAAATCTCCTATATTTCAACTATAAAATTTGAAAAGTTAATTTGTTTCTTCCTTTTGCAGTTTCTTTGTTTTAAAATCATTGATCATTAACTGTGACAAGGTCATGTAAACCAGATGTAGCATTTCTTTAAAAAAAGTTGGACAAGTCTGTCGTGTTTCTCAAATAAATTAACATCACCAGAGTGTAACCAGCAAGGGGTGGTGCTTCTTTTGATCGTTTTTACACTTAGTTTGAAAGCTTGGCTATCATGAAACTGTTAAACTTCCTTCCTGTAAATTCAATTTTAAGCTTTTTTTTTTCTTTTCATTTGAAAAATATGAACATTCTGTTCATCTTTCAAAAACCATGTAAGTCCTAAGTGCTTCGAAATTGAAAATTAAAACCCAAGAACAGCTTGAAACAAAACCAAAACCCAGCACACCCTTTGGGCTGTCAGTCCAAAAAGTACAGTTGTCAACTGTTTACCTTTGTGCTTTTTGTTCTGTGGATTTCATGCTTAGAGGTAAAAATAATTTTTCTGAGATTCCATTCTTAAGTGAAATGAAAACTTAATTTATAATGTGAGTTATTTACATGGGAGTTTCTTTCAAAGTCTGCTTTCAAAGTGGAGCACAGGGTTTCAGAGGGTTTTAAATATTTGAATTTTTAAATTGGGGCTGGTTCTTTGCCTTTTGCTTTCCTTCTTTCACTGTTTCATCCTGCTATGGGGGGGAAAAGCAATATCCAGGTTCTCTATGTCGAATGGATGCAGAAGGACAAGCTGACCATGGCCAAATACTTTTGTTATTCTTGGGAATAAAAAGGGGAAATCATTCCTCCTTGTTTCCACACTGGCATTTCAGCAGGAATGCATATCAGCAGTTGAAGGTTGATGTTTTGGTTTCAGGAGGGAGCTTGTAGGTTTAGGGGGGAAGTTGATTTGGGTTGTGCAAAGAAATAAGGACTGGATTGTGCAGGAGCACGTCAGGCTTCCTGCTCCTCACATTCCTCCTCGTCCCTTGGGGGTAAAAGCAAGAACTCAAATCTTGACTCAAAAAAAGTCAAGAACTCAAATCATACCTGCCAAGACAACCCATTGCATAAAGGGACTTGGGGTCACTGCTGCTTTTTACTCTGCTTTTTGCTGGTACTTGGCAACATATCTGATGGGCTTTGCTTTTTCAGAAAGGAAGTCCTCCCTGTGTGAATTCCATGAAGCAGGGGTACACGGGGCTGGGGGCAAAATATTCTGACACCTCTTTGCAGTCTTTATCAGTGTCAAGGTTGAATTATATGTGAAATCTCTCCTATATTCAAATTTCAGTAGGTGACTGCAATATAAATAATTTACTGCTCTAGGAGTATTGGGGAGAAGAGAAAGAAGTGACAGGTAATTTATTCAACAAGAATTCACCTGTATTTTTAGCTCTGAGACTTACAGGATAATATTTCTGTAAAGACAGTTGGCAGCTGCAGTTGCCCAGTTTCCTAAAATTACAGGTATTTTCAATCTACAGAATTGATTTCTCTGTGTTTTGTGTATCCACCATCCAGGCTATTGATAGATGTCACTGAATTAAGGGACAAGACCTTGTATGTTTTATATATCAAGTGGAAGCATCTCTTCTGTAGAATACAATAAATCAACAGCTCAGGAGGTAAAAAATGAGAAAGAGTGAGGAGGAAAAAACAGGCCTTTTAAACAACTTTTTAGTGGCAACAGTACTGTATTCAGTAATTACAGTAATGATTAAAGTTGCCCTAACATATCGTTACACTATCTGATGACAGGTGTCTTTCCAGAAATTTAGGTCACTAATTAAAATTTCTGTACTAAAACTTGGAAATATTACTTACTGATAGAGATGTTTTTTCTTCTTTTCTCAAAAAGAAATTTTAAATTTTATTTAATTAAGCATTTGAATTGGGATTGCTCCTGCATCCCAGCATCAACCACACAGGGAAGGCCTGTTAGAATTTAGTTGGGATCTTTTTAAATATAAGGCAGATTTTATTACATGCCACTCAACAGGAGCAGGTATTTAATTTTTCTTATTGGGAGAGTAATTTCTTTATGAAACTGTACCAGAGCCCAGTCTGCTTTTATTTTCCATTCAATTATATTAAATTTATTCTGCTTATGTTTACACTGTGTATAAAGGGAATACTCTCCTGAATTCCTATGGTGCTGCTCCCAGAGCAGCAGCAACTGAAAGGTGGCTGAATCTTGACTTACTGATTTGTTATGATGGTGACACAGGTTCCTCTTTGCCTCCTCTAAAAGCTTGACTATATACTTGAGATTATTTTACTCACACTTAACATCTCAGTAAAAGGTTTCTTTTTCAGATGGTGTTTAAATCACATCTATTTAAGTACTTCTGCACAAGGTCATTTTTATTATTAAATCTTTTCTTTAGGGGGAGTCAATGGAAGAACAGGTAATCATTATAGACATTTGGACTGTTATTTTTCTGCCTTTCAACGACCTGGAACCAACTTTATTGTGTAGAATAAATACAACTACAGTCAGCCAAACATAAGTTTGTAAGACCAAGCGTGTCTTTCTTTAAACTTTTCCTGGTGATAAACTCATCACTGAGCCTCTCTAAATGTAGTTTATGCACAGAACTTACTGTGTGAGGCTTAAAACACGTGTGAAGTATATTACAGTGATTTCTTTTTGAGATATTGGTGTTTTCTGGATTGCTCTGGGAGAGGCTTCTCCTGCCTGAGGGTTGTGTTAGAAACCTGTCCAAGACAGGGCTGATCTACAGCAGGGTTTGGCAAGCCTGACTTCTCCCCAGGGAGCACTTGAATTTCCTAGAACCAAATTTGCTTGGTCATTCCAGCAGTTTCATGTGGCTGCAGGGCTGGAGCCAGAGCAGGGCTGGTTGGAGGGAGGTGATGAGGAAAAGTGGAGCAAAGGGTGTAAATGCTGAGCAGAGAGAACAGAGCTGAGCTGAGCCAGGGAGGCTGCAGTGAAACCAAAGGTACAGTAGCTTTGGTTACTCAAAGAAATCGAATCTGGGGCCAGGAGCACTGCAAGCCAAAAGATGAACTCACATCCAGAGCATCAGGCTTTGGGACTGGTGGAGATCAATGAGTACCAAACAGGGAGCAGTGAAAGTGCTTTTGGCCTGAAGCTGGGAAGGCTGGGCTTGGCCGAAATCCAGCTCAGGACACAAACTTACAGGCAGCCTGGAGGTGCAGTAAATACAGACTTTCCAATTTAAGGAGTTAAAATAACTTTGCACTTGTGTCACCTGCAGAAGCTAAACTTGCAAATTTTTCCTTGGTGAACTTTCAGGAAAGGTGTGGGGGGGATGTAACAGAAGAGGCAGAAGGGCTGGTGATAAAACCAACCTGTTGGGATATCAGGAAGGTGTTGGCCACACATCAAAAACCTAATGGGTTTCAAAGCAGGAGACAAAGCCATAAAGTGTTTTTGACTTGGTGTTTATCTAAAGCAATTGCCAAGAGTAATTAGTGCAGAGCACAATCTTAGCAAGCACTGCTCAAATTTTCTTCCTTCAAACCATGTTTTCCTGGTTAAATCTTGAGAAACACATTGTTTCTTTCATGTCAGGAATCAAAACACAGATAAAAGTAATGAAGTCATTCTGAACTTGGTAAAGCAGCCTTCATTAAGTTTCACATACTAAATTCAGGCAACCAGTAGAAAACAGTTTAAAAGCCATTTCTGTGGAAAATAAGGGCAGGTTCTTCAGAATGTCTTGAAAAGACATTCATGACCTCCTTTGTCCTAAAGCATAAATTAAAAGCACAAAGAAGGCCCAAAAGGGAGTCTTTGCACGGTTTGTGTCCCCAAATACTGACATTCTAGTAAGCATCTCTTCTCCATTAGCCACTGTAATTGAAATGGTTCTATTCTCAAACCCGTGTTTCAGATTCTGTGTTTAAGTGGACTCTTCCACTGCTGACTTTTTAAACCTGATGCTCCGAGAAGTCCAAGGTTTCTTTCCCCAGTATTTTGTTATCATTTTATTAATTCATCCTGCAGTGGCCTCAGGTGTGTGGCATATTCTCTGACTTTCTGTGAAGAGTTTTCTAGCACTGTAGAGCTATTTTTTCTGACACACAGCAGGTATATAACATTAATATTATTATTTAGCAGCAGGAGCATCAATTGAATCACTAAAAATAAGGAAGTTTTAACTTGCTCAACGATGCTCTTATGTGTTTGATTCTGGATAAATTAAGTCACAAGGGGTCTGTATCTGAGGTTAATAAGATTCCACTATGGTGTGTGTGTATCTTTGAAGAGTAATTCCTTTGAAGAGGAATTGTGTCATACCCACCCAGTCAGTGCTTGCACAGCTCTGTCAGTCCACAGAGCTTGGGATGGACTTGAAATAAGGGCATGTAAGCTCAGTGTGCTAGAGAAACCCAGCAACCAGTACAAATGAGGGGGAAAAAGATTGGGGCTGGAGAGACAGGGGAGTTTGACCTGGGAAGGCAGTTTATTGCCTGATGCTTGCCTAAGGCAAACAGCCTGGAGGTTGCTGGTTTTAATCCACTCGTCCCATTTTGCTGGTGGGTTTGGCAAGGGCTGAAGCAATGGCAAGTCCCTTCTGGTCAGTTCTCTTGGCAAGTCTTTGCCAGCAGTGGGGGTGTTCCAGAAATGCAGTGTATCACCTCTGGAAATGTGTCATTCATGGTTTATTTTTATTCACACACTGCAAACACAGGTTCTGTTTTTCAGCCCCGATTCAAGAAGACTGCTCTTGTAGCTCAGCTCTGCTTTTCCTCTGCCCGTTAATTTCCTGACTTTCATTAAGCATTTTGAAGCTGGTGGCGTAAATGAAGATGACATAACTAAGTGCTGTGCTCTCTGGTTGCCTTGGCAGTGGATGAAGGCCATGTGAAGGAGCTGGGCAGGGTGAGGGTGCTTCACAAGAGGACCGTGATGCCTTACAGCGTGTACAAGAAGAGGAGGAAGGGGCCAAGCGACGAAGCCAACGTTCAGCAATACGCCAGCTTGGTTGGACAGACCTGTTCAGAGAGAATGCTGTTGTTCAGAAGTTGAGAAGATCATTAAATTGGCGTTTCCATGGCGCTACATTTTATTGCACTGCCACTGGGTGATACGTACTGTAGTTGTGTGTTGGTGTGCCCACTCAAATAGCAGCCTGAAATACAGGTATCTATCCAGGCTTATGTGAGTCCATGGTACTGTGTATAAAGGCCAACTCCAATAAATCCTACAATACAGCAAGGCTTTAGCAATATAAGTTTAGAAAAACATGCTTGCAATATATTTTAATTAAGTAGTTCTAGCCTTTCTATGCATTATGAATAATTCTAAGTATCTAAGCAAAATGAAACAACAGGTGTCTTTTTTCCTTTTTTTTTTTTTTTTTTTTATTGTAGAGGCAGAGGTTGACTAAATCTAGATTAGCAGGAATTAAATTACAAATGTTTTCAAGTAGCACCTTGGCTATCTGTCGTTAAAAATTGCCGTGAAATTTACGCTCGCATTTGTATGCTCCTAAAATCTTGCAAGAGAATTGGAACATGCTGTTACTTTCTAATGTGAAACATGGCATGGTTTAATTTCATTTCAGTAATATGTTCTTAAAAAAAAAAAACAGGAAGAAATTATTTTCACTGCACATTCTCCATTTGTTCAAAGCAGTAGGTTGGTGTCTGAGGTCCTAGTGAGTGTAGGAGTTCGTGGTAGGTTCTCAGTGGAAGGGGGTGCAGTGCTTTGGGAAACCTTCCCCTTCAGAGAAGAAGCAGAACAGTTGCACTATAAATATACCAAAGATATGCAGCCAAGTGGCACAGTGTTTTTTGGTATAAGCCTTATCCTTCGTCTAAAGAGAGTGGGTATTTTAATGCACATCACTGATATGAAATAGAGCTTGGGAGGTTTATCCTGTAGCTCTCAGTGCACATTTCAGAACTATGCTAAAAAAAACCACAAAAAGACATGAGGTACCACTGCTGGGTTTTGTTGCAATTTTTTTTTTTCTGCAGAACTGTATGGGAAGTCTTAAATATCCTGTTCCTGCATTTTTACTGACTGTTTTGTTTAAGGTGCAGCAGCTCATGAGTTAAAATCTTTAATAACATTTTAGCAAATACTTCTGTTGTAAACACAGGAAGTTGTGATCCTTTATGAAAGCACTTTATTATCTCATACAGAACGTTGTCTGTGTCCCTATCAAGTCATACAGGTTGTAGGAATTTGGGGAAATAACACTGTTGTATAATTCAGTAATGTATTACCACATGGTAACGAAACCAATGCATTTGTGTTCCTTATCTTCTGGGATAACAGGAGCTGGTATTTACCTTAAATCAACCTGAAGTTTCCTGTTAACCTTTGAACAAAGATTCTTATTGAGGGATGTGTGGGTGGTTTTCCCCAGAAAGGAACCAAATTCAGTTTTACTCTCTGAGGGTTACATCTCCTCTCATTCATGGCCTTGATTGAATTTTAAACACTTAGGCAATTTTATTAATCATTAAATTTTACATGGAAGAGACATAAGAATCTGGGGAATCAAGTGCATTGCAGATTTAACTTTTTCCCCCCATATCTGTTTGATCACTGTAATATTATTGATATGGAGTACAGCTTCTACAGTAACTTTAAAAAGGAATTTTATTTTTTATTAATTGGAGTGTATTGTATTGATCTACTGCCTGTCTGCAACAAAACTGGTCATTCCTCCCAGCATCATATCTGGTATGTGTTTATCTGTTGCCTGGTACTGAGAAGTTTCTGTACCATCCAGTTTGTCCCTGTCTTACCTAAACCTATTACTGATGAAGATTATTATGAAGAATTCCTTTCTGTGGAGAAAAATCCTCCTGCCACTCAGTGACTTGTCAAAAAGTGTAACATTTTCTGCCTACACCGTGTGCTGAAAAGCGGTGATGCCCACATGGCCTGCAAGAAAAATAAGTGAGAAAACCTTTTTAGATGATACAAAATTGCTTAAGAGGCACTGAGAAATTCCAGTAGGACTTGCAAACTCTTAAAGATTATCCAAACCATGTAATGATGGCCTCACTGAGCTCCTGCAGAAGTTTCTGTTAAATTTCGAGGGAGCAGAACTTAATGTCCCCGCCGAGAGCTCTTGGAGAGCTCCATCGTTTTGTGCCCGTATTTGTTACTGATATGCCTTGTATTAGACTTTTATCTGATGCTCCCTTTCTCCTGGGGAGCTTTTAAGGACTGCAGCTGAAGAAAAGTGAGCTAGACAAGTATAAAACTGAAAATTGAGTGCAGCTTGAGGAGTTGCCCTTGGTGTGACCACTCGAGGCAAACGAGCATTTTTCTGTGAATCCTGAAATGGTGCTTTCCCTTTTGTGACTCCTCTGGAACTGCAGCACCACGGCAAACTGAGCTTCTGCCTCTCCCACAGCCCTAAGATGTATTTATATTTTAAAAAAAAAAGTCAACGTTGAGATTAACTCAAACATTGAGTCCGCCTGTAGCTTGCTGAGATCTGACTCACTTTGGTGTTGTTTTAGAAGGAAACTGGTGCAGTGTTTTTAAGGACTGATACCTCTGTCCCTGTTCTAGGAGGGGGATGGAGGTTGAGGATGAAGTTCTGTAAATTTTGCCAGTGACTTCAGCGGAGCTGAAAATTACAGTTTCATTTAGGACGTTGTCATTGACAGTTATTGAATTTAGAGATATTTAATTTAGTACAGACTATTTTGTAGGAGGTTTTTTGGTGTAGCTAGTCGGTGAGAATTAATCCCCAACGTAAGGTTGCCTTGTTCTATCTTCTGTTGATAAATGAGCATTAAATGGTGGTAAGAAAATGCAGAGTTGTGACCAGTGTTTAAAAAAAGACCATTTTTTGTTTTAATTGGAAATAAGTGGGGAGCTTGCTCATTTCCAGCAGCAACACATTTCGGTAAATGCAAAAGAACCCGCATGTTGAGTTTGGAATTGCTTTTCAGCAAGGCCTGTTTGACTTGCAAGTGTAGAAAATAAAGTTATTTCCAGTCTCTGTGAATTATTACAAGAAGCAACAGCTCTGAGTGTGACTTCTGTAATCGTTTGTTGGAAATTCATCACCCTGGAGGTTGACCAAGTGTCCAGTGAACAACAGAATCAAAGAGTCCATCAGAGAGTGATTAGAAGGGATACCTTGAAAATCAGTGTTCAAAATCATGCTCAAAACACATGACCGCATTTTGGAACTAATTTTTTGTTCTACCTAGACAGATTAATGAAGAGATTATGCTTGAAATATAATTTATACTTCTTGTCTGAGTAAAACAAAATAAAATGAAGGGGCTTTTCACAAATGGAGACTAAATAGGACTAGCTATTTATTTGAGTTAGGCTATAGCCCTTCCAGTGGGTTGAACAAAATCCTGTCTCTGAGCAAAGGAGCCAAACCAACAACACAAATATATGGATTATGTGCACAAAAATAACCAAACACTGAATGAGGCAGAATTCTGGGTAATTCTGGGTTCCTGAAGGAGATTTTTCTCAAGGCCCGTTGCTCAAAATATTGGTGAGACCTTTCCTGTTGCATTTCTCCTTTGGAATCTACATCCACCCATCTTTTTGAAGCTCTGTGAATATCTTTACAGGTGACCTTCCCGAAGCTCCAGCCTGATCAGCCGTGTATCTCTGAATTCCTTCTCATCCTGGTTGTCCCAGGTAATCCTCCAGACATGTGTTATGTGCTCTTCTTCTCAGCCTCTCCATCTCCACTGTCCCCCTCAAGCCTTCGTGGCTCTTCCTGCTTGTTCTGTGTCCCAGCCCTGCTACAGGAAGAATTTGCCTTTGGAAGAAATCTCCACCACTTTTCAGGAAAATCAGCGTTTCCTGGAGCGTTGTAGCCACATCTTTTACCCAATGTGTTTATAAACCAGCACCTTCAGAGCCCCTTGCATGTAATCTCACGTACTGAGTATGAAGAATAAAAAAGCCAGATTGTGTTTCCACTTGCCAGGTGATTTGGGTTTAAGTGAAGGCAAGGTTTTGGAGGGTTTCCAAGCCCTGAGTGTCCTTAGGAGGCCAGGGCAGCGATCCATGTTCCTCCATTAGGATTCTGCATCGCCTGAGGAAGGGCTGGTGATGACCCTGAGTGACAGAGGGAGGCACTGGAGGTGGCTGCTGGTCAGAGGAGAATTAACAGGTAAATAGCCTTCAGTTATGAGGCAGATTAGTCTCCCTGGGTAAATAAAGGTGCACTGTGGAAAGCAAATATCATAAATAACACCATTTATACACGGTGTTACCCATCTGTGTTAGCCACAGCTGTTAACCCGCTGAGTGTACCAACCAGGTGGGGTACAAAAAGCTTATTTTGGGTGAGGTTTTGGTGAAAAGCACAGTGACTAAGTCTCTGAGTACACAAGCACTTACTAAACAGAACTGTTGGCAACAGAACTGTTCGAGTGCAAAGACAATGGGTGGTGTTAAAATATGTTGAATAAGCCAAAAGGCATTTACAGGAGCTGATGGACAACAGCAACTCACACTTAATTTAGTGTCCAGGTGTTGGTTGTGGTTAGTGGATTCCTAAATTAACAGTATTCTATAAATTTAATCTACTATGGGCATTTTATAGCACATTCAAAGCTCATCTCCTGAGAGCTTTGTAGAGCTTTGTTTTCTAACTATTAAATAGGAATGTAAATGGATTAAATTAACATACAAACCAAAGTACTGCATGTATTAATGCTATCTGTATTAATACAAAACAGACCTCTGAAAGCAGTGGCTCTTACTGATCATCTCAGACAAGTAGCAGCTCAGAAGCTTTCTGGCTCCACTCTCCATGGTTGTGTTTTAGTGTTTTGATGTTTATTCATTTCCTTATTATAACTATTCCCATCAGATTTTTGTGCTTCCCATCAGTTATTTCCACTTCAGTTTTAACACATAGTACGTGTGTCTGCCAAAAGTCCTGCTGAGAGATTGCTATCAGGACAAAAGAAAGTGTTGGAAAGTCTGTTAAGCAGCGAGAAGAGAGCAGAGTCCACGGGGACAGTCAGTCTGCAACCTTTGTGCTGCAGAAAAAGCAGGATTTATTTAGAATTTAGTCTGCTGCAGGCTTTCAAATAAATGTGTCGGATTTCATTCGTTTCCCTTTGTCTGTGACATCTGATTGTCGTCGTCCGGGAGGAATCAACGGGGCACTGTAGAATACAAAAATAAATTAAGGGCAGTGTACTGCCCTGGTGGCAAAAAGCTCGAGTTAAGGAATGAAATCACATGAATTCTGTTGGAATTCTCACTTGTTGTCTACAGGGGAGCAGAAAAGCATAGGCCTGGTGGGAGTTTCAAAAACTGTTTGCTGTTTCTCCCTTGTCTCCTCCGAGCTGGAGCAGAGCAAGAACACACCCACCTTCATCTCTGATGGACTGATTTTGTGCAGGAGGTGTTGAAATACTGCAAGTGTTTACACTCAGCATCTTCAGTCCTTTTGTTTGGCCCTGGTTTGGTTTCTCCTCCCCGAATATGAGGAGGCATCACTGAGGTTCCTCTTTGCTACAGCACCAGACCTTTGTGGAGGTTGTTGCCGAGTCACCCTGCTGCATTTTCTCTGAACTCACCAATCCCAATTACCTTTCCTTAAAGTCGTGTTTTAAGGTATTTTACTGAGCTTTCTTAAGTATTGTCCCATTGATCCACTTTTTTAGTGTGGTGCCCCAGTGCCAGCTGCTCCAGTAATCAAAATAATAACAATTTTGGTGTTTTACATCAGCAAATAAATGTTGCTTTTTCAAAACAGTAATTGGCACTACCCTAACTGACTTTTCTGTTTAACACAGAACCCCATTTGCTTTTAATCTTCCACAATTCAGTAAAATATGGTGCAGAACCAACCCTGACTATACAAGCAAACTTAATTTTTTCTCTCCTGAACTGCTCTGAACCTGCAGCCACCAGATGGCATTTCCAGCCTGTGCAGGTCACTGCAGCACTAATGTTACTTCTTGTCTGAGCATCCAGATTTTCTGGGTCTCTTCTATTAACGTCTCATTCTGAGTTTAATTTTTTACTCTGCTCTTAATTGTGATATATTAAGGAAAAAATATTGTTGGGGTAGGATTAGGTTGACAATACTCTGTGCTGTGTTAGTTGAATGAAGCACAGATTTGTTAAAAATCAGGATTAAAAGCTGTTTCGAGGCAAACAGTGTAGATTTCACAACACTGGATTTATTAGATATGTCATCCTACCAGTGTATTACTGCAATTATAATCCACAGAAAGCTAAAAAAAGTCAAACGTGCATCATTTTTTCTGCTTTCTCCTTATCCCTCTTTCATTCTTAAACCTTATTTTTCTGTCAGGATTTCTTCCTCACCTATGCAGGGCCTAAAATGATGTTGAAATGAGGTTTCTAATAACTAAGAGGTCGGGAGACTGCAACACTTTATCGCCAAGGGCATTGCAGCCTGTTTGCATTGTGAATATATTGGTTTCTGTTGCTCAAGATGAAAGCAAGAACAGATCAGTTGGAAAAAAAAACAAGGTTCCCAATTTTAAAATATTTATTATTTTTCATACAAATTCATTATTGCAGAATGTCCAGAAACTTGGGGAGGGTTTGCTGCAACAGCTGCTGCTGTGTGTCCTGAAGGGGAGATTGTTCTCAGCCCTGAAATTTTTGTAGTCCATAAAATCCCAGATGTCTTGTGCTCCATACTAAGATGTCTGTAGTAAAGGGAGGAATAACTCCTTTTCCTGGGAAGGGACACCTGCCATCAGACCAGGTTGCTCAAAGCCCCATCCAGCAACTCCCTGTGTCCTTATTGTCACCCTTCACCTCAAATCAACACCTGCTTCAGGTGATCCTCTCAAACCTCCTCTAATTCGTGCATGGAGATACTCTAGGAACCCAGTGCTCTATTATGAGCTTCTGTTGGTCTTCTTTTGGTCAGCTTTTAATACATTAAACCTGTACTTTTCATTTATTGCCTCGTATTGTAAAATAAAAATAGTTACTGTTCTCACACTGGGGAAAAGCAGAAGAACTAAATAGAAAAATGAGACTTGCTAAAATTAAAAATGGGCATTCCTGAAAAGACAGAACTCTCCTAACATAAACCCCACTCAGTCCAAAGGGGAATTGTCAGAATAGATCTCCCATTTGCAGAGAGGAATGCCTGAAGATTTTGATGCTTTTTAACAGCTGCTTTTCCATTCACATTTCCTTTGTGTTTCTTTGTTGTTGTTGTGTCCTCAGTTTTTCCTTTTTGCACACCTGAGCATCTTCCATTTCTTCAGAGTCCTTAGAAATCGAGACATTTCTCTGTAGCTGTGGTTCCAGAGCACATTTAGCCAAGCCCTGCGTGTTGTTCATCACTGCCTTGCAGAGTGACCTAGGAGAGAAGGAACACAGTGACATTTACAGTGGATGATCTATTGATTCGTGGGGGGAAAACAAAGGCAATCAGCGGGAGGGCTGTAATTGTTTCATTAAGTGCTTTGAGCAGCTCTGCTGTACATTGATCCAAAATGCCCCAGGGCTGCAGCTTCACAATGTCATGACTCCCCCCCTGGGCACCTTATTTCTCAATTTGCTGGTACTTGAAAGGGCTTTGACAGCCTCACAACATCCCTGCACTGAATTGCTCTCTCTGAGTGTGGCCAGGTGAGTGATTAACATTCATTTTTTCTTAGTCTGAATCGAGCAGGAATTATATGGCAGTATATAGTATATGACAGTGTATGTAGTAATAGTTGGATATTTAATAAAAAGTTCAATTCTGACATTAATAGTCGGATATTTACTAAAAAGTTGACTCTGACACAAGGAGAAAGTGGTTTCTCATTTCCTCTTCCAGCCAGCGTCTGGGATTCTTTTCAAATCTCTCTATATCATTATTCATTCGTGTATTTTAAACTAAGTAAAATCAGGTTTACAATCTCATGGTCCTTCAGGTGGTACTATAAATACAGCTAATAATTCTCTGCTCATCTTGTTTTTACTGGAAGTAAAAGTCCTCTGGATCAAGACATAACCATGTAAAGCTGTAAACACTTGTCCCTCAAAGGAGGTGGAAGTTGGGGTGTAATGTGAATTTACAAGCTCAGGTGAATTGTGTCACCTCTGGCATCAGGAGCTCAGTAGA
Source organism: Myiozetetes cayanensis (assembly GCF_022539395.1). Lineage (NCBI taxonomy): Eukaryota > Metazoa > Chordata > Aves > Passeriformes > Tyrannidae > Myiozetetes > Myiozetetes cayanensis. Next base: position 2,301,484 of record NW_026086605.1, on the reverse strand, counting down.
ACAACCACATATCTTGTGATTTTCCCTCTTTTCTGGAAGTTTTCACCCATGGCTTTGTCCCTTTTTCCTCCTGCACACCTGCCCTGGTCCCTTTGGTGTGTCCAGTCCCTAAAGACCTCATGCTTGGCCTCCTTCTCAACAATTCTGCCTTTACAAATGTGTGTGGAAAGATGGTATCTGGCCATCAGATGCATCATCTGACATTTCACAATGTTCTTGCTGAGTTAATCCTCCTATTTTTCAAGGGCTGTAGTAGTAAGAAAGGCCATAAATTACCTGCACTATTGTTTTTGTTGTTAACTCGAACTAAGAAAAATGGAAGACTTTTCATGTGCCAACCTTTTGCTTTGTAGCCTGAAGTTTTATGGTAAGGGTCTCCTGTTTTGGGTGACGAGGTTTTTTTCCCAGTAAGTGTGGTTGTGTTTGAAACAGAAAATGGAAAAATGGCCAGAGCAGTCGCAGTCCTTCTCATGATGATGGTAAAAACCTTTACCAAAGTTCTGATGATTCTGATGTTTATAGCTTGGAATATTTTACACACATGTTCCAACTTTGCATCCACAACATTTGTTAAAGCAACAAGCCTGTAGCAGACACGAGAGCTACCATCAGGAAACTTGTTTGACAGTTTAAACAGGCAGCATCTGTGTTTCCTACATCTCACAGTACACAAAAAGAACAAGGATAGCCCATAACTCAATTAATTCAAGATGTTGTCGCATGGTGGAACTCTGTGTTTTGGAGATGTTAAAAAAAAAAAAACAAAACAAAAATGTAATTGAAAAAAGGGATTTTGCTCTTGTATTTGGCTGAGTTTCATCACTATCACCTCCTCGGTGGGATATTATTGAGAGCAGTTGGCTCGAATTTGGAGAATTAAGATAAATTGGTGATCATCAGGACTGTCCTCCTGTACTTCCACCTACGTCTCTGTTGAAAGTTAATTCAGGATTTTCAAATTTCTAACTAATGTAAGAGATTTGAAGTGGGTGCCACTTAAGCATCTTTTAAAATAACTCTGAAATCGTCACTGCTGTCAACAAAAGGAGCAGTTGCATTGCAGGGCTTGGGTTCAGCAGAGCACATAAACAGATGCTTAGGGCTAAGCCCACGAGGAATGTTTTGATGAGGTGGACTCCAGGAGAGCCAGGACACCAGCTCTGCAATAGGGGACATAAAACATTGCAGCATTTTGGTTATAATTAAAAGGACCATGTTTGGGCATCTGCTTCAGAAACTTTCCAGATTTATGTTGCTGTAAGGAACTAAGGGAAAACGAAAATTTGATCTCCTCTGACAAAACCTGGGTGGAGGGAAGAGGTGGGAACACTTTCCCAGGAGCTGTAGCCGTGGATCAAATTGCGATAGCGGTGCTGAACGATATCTGAGCCCGTGATTTCATCTGCCGGCTTCAGGGGGGCTCTTTGCAGGGCAAGATGTTATTCAGTGTGTTGTGTCTGAGCCTCTGGCTCTTGCCTCTGGTAAGGTGAGGTACTTCTGTCCACAGGAGCAGGTTTGACACAGGCTGCTGAGCTGAGCCATGTGCTGGTGCGATGAGGGACCTCTCTGGTGAGTGAACCCACAAATACCCCAGTTCTGTGCCGGTGTCTTTACTGTCTTTACTGCTCAGAAACCCTTCCCCACACATCTTTCTGGCTTTTTTTTTTTTTTTTTTTTTTAATAGAGGACATGCAGGGAAAATCATGCACACTTATTTGAAAATTTATGGGCTGGCCTGAAGTATTATCTCTGGGGAGGACTCCTTGGGTCAGTCAACATGAATTAAAACCAAATGTGCCTGTTTTTCGTGTTTACTCTTTCCATAAACACAGCACACATGCAGTGTGCAGCTGCTGTCCTGAAAGGGGTTTTTCCCCCTGGTATTTGGGGGATCTGTACTTTAGGAGCGTGTTCTATTGACAGGGCTGTGGAAGGAACAAGTGATGCTGCACCGTCTGACAAATCATTTATCAAACTGTCTGGAAGAACTTCAAGTAAGGTAAGACAACAGTGGAGTCAGAGCTAAGACACAGTGCATGTGAGTAAATAAAAAGCAACAAAAAGTCAATGCCTTTCCCCTCTGCTTCTGTCAACTCCAGAAGAAATGAGATTGAAAGGTGCAGAACATTTCCCTGGGGGGAGATTACCGTTTATTTTTATTGATTAGGGCTCTCAGGCTGTGACCTCAAGCACTCCTGGCAGTCTCTCCCCCTCCTTTAGTCGCTCCTCGCTGCTGATTCTTGCTCTGACAAAGCAGTTTGTGGTTCCCCTTGGCAGTGAAGGCTCCTCAGAGGCAGAGCTGCCCTGATGCTCCATTCTGGTGTGCTCAGGCAAAGCCTGACAAGAGCAATGTGCTGAGCAATCACTGCATCCTGTGAAGGCACCATTCCTCCTTCTGTAAAAAAAAACCAAAAAAAAGATGTTTAATCAGCCCCACAGGAACTCAGACAAGGACAATGAGGGTCTGGAGCGTGTCCAGGGAAGGGAATGGAGCTGGGAAGGGGCTGGAGCAGCAGGAGCAGCTGAGGGAGCTGGGGGGGCTCAGCCTGGAGAAAAAGGAGGCTCAGGGGGGACCTTCTGGCTCTGCAACTCCCTGACAGGAGAGAGGAGCTAGGTGGGATTTTGTTTCTTCTCACAGGTAACAGGAGAGAGAAGAAGAGAAAACAGCCTCAATCTGTACCAGGTTCAGACTGGAGGTGAGGAAACATTTCTTCCCTGAAAGAATGGTCAGGCATTGGAACAGGCTGCCCAGGGAAGTGGTTGACTCACCATCCCTGGAGAGATTTAAAAGCCATGCAGATGTGGCACTTGGGGACATGGTTTGTTAGTGGCCTTTGCAGTGCTGGATTAATGGGTGGACCTGATGTTCTTACAGGGCTTTTCTAACCTTAATGATTCTGTGAAGGGACTGTAAGTGCAATGAGCACTGCAGGGGGGGGTGAAAGCCCACTAAGCAGTTGCTCTAGCGAGGAAATGACAGATAAGGGGAAAATTGAAATATCCCCATGAAGATTGTGGGGGCAGATGAGGAACATGGGTTTATGTGATTAACCCAATCCAGAGTCAGCCAGGACGAAATCCTCAGTTTGGATCTTCAGGACAACTGAAGTGCTTGATGGGTTCATGCAGGACTTTAAGACTCCATTCTTATGGCAATTTAATGATATTTCTGAACTGAAAGTGAAGGAAGACCATGTTTTACCACACAGCTGCAAGGTTCTTCAGATAAAAGCAGAATACAGAAACTTACCCCAGAAACATAACATTAACCAGTCTAAATGCTCATTCTCCTGTGGTTTATTCCATTTTTTCCCTTCAGACTACAAATGAGGATGTCCTTTTTTCCTAGGCATTTTTTGGTATCATTAACCAAGTCTCTGGGTAGGGGGATCTGCAGGACATGGCAGCAACCGATGGAAAAGGGCACTGAAGCTTCATGAGGTCCACGCAGTGAGAAACCAGCCCTACAGCTGCAGGACCCAGGCAGGGTGTGTGGCCTTCTGGCTGGCCAAAAAACCCTGTAAATCCTTTTGTCAGTGCCAACACCAGCTATCTTGTAGCTCGGGGTGTGCAGTTCGCTGGATCGGCTGATGAAGCAGAGCTTCATCTTTGCCTGAGTTGGTGGGAAGGTTTTGACCTGCTGTTTTTCTTTCCTTGTTTTCCTCCCCAACAGTTTCCATGGGTAGCAATTATTGACCATGTCCTTCTCCCTCTTTTGTGTACGATGGCTTCCTTGCTAAAGCACACCGTTCCGGGGTCTGGATGAGCTCTCTATTTCCCACCCCGCTCTTGTCCCATCCCTGGCACGTGATGGGACCCACCAACCTGGGGGAAGTGCACATGATGAAACCCTTTCCTGGTTGAATAGGCTTGCAGAATGCCAACCAATTTCCCCAGCAGCCAGGACCTTTCGGAGTCGTTCTGTACCCTTTTATTGCCGTTGCCATAGCGAAGGACACTAATTCACCTCTGTGTGAGACTTAATAAAAATCAGGCCATCATTCACTTGTCTGCAGACCATTAGAAATGCTTGGGCTGTATTTTAGAGACGGGCTTTTCACTGTCTATTAATCCACTGGCTAAAGAGCCGGTTATCTCATTCTCTTGTGTGGGATCTTTGCAGGGCACCAAGGAGTCACTGTACTGGCTTTGACTACGGTCATCTGGAAATAGGCAAAAAGGCTCACAGTTGCTGTGGTTTAATTTAAATGCCAAAATTACCTTTAGGGTGACTGTTCTTTGCTCTTCAGTGGAGGACAGAGCCACCTGGGAACCCCCTGCAAAGTACTGAGAGCACTGAACTGGCCTGACATTAATCAGAAATTGTCCTTCGTGGGCTAAATCAAAGGGGTTGTTTCACAGGCACTGAGGATTCATTTGGGCTGTGGGGCAAGTTAACAGGGTGTGCATATTGTGCAGAGGCAGATTTCAAGTGACAGAGTGCTGTGGGTCAGTCTGTGGGTTACAAAGACAAAATACCCCCAGTTACCCTCTAAACTGCAAGGGCTGCTTTCGGCTGGGAGGTGTGTGGACGATGGTTATAATTATATATTTGGCGTTCTACAAAAAATTAGCCTAAAAAAAATAGGCAAGAGGCAGCCAACAGGCAGAAACAAACCCAGTATGAGCACTGGGACATTTATTCAACGGGGGGTTTATTTTTACAGCAGCAAATTTTGCATTAGCGGGGCGGGGCATCCCCTTGGCACGGGGTGGCTGAGCTGTGACCAGTCCCCCCGGCCCAGCCCACGGCAGGGATCCCTGCATTGTGCTCCAGGCGTCACTGCTCTCAATGGGATTAGCCTGGAGAGGGGCCGAAAGGCTGTGGGAAAACCTGCGTGTGTCGCATTTCTGCCGCCGGCACCCGGCCCCGCAACGGGGGCGTTAAAAAAAAAGAGTGAGGAGCAACTGTTGAGGTGGCTGGATTTTTGAATTATGTATTCCTGGATCTGCATAACAGCCTTTCAGACGGGGCATTGTTGTTTAAGGCACGATCTGGGAATTGTGAGAGGGGACTGGGCGGGTTGGGGAGAGAGAGAGAGAGGGATGGAGAAGCGCAGAGGGTGGAAACGTGGAAAGCTAAGACTTAATCACAGGAGAGTGACAAACTGTATGAAATGAGATTTTCTTCCCTGCTTGCACCGTGCCCACGGAACAAGTTTTCACTTGGAAATGCTGATTCCTCTCCCAGCCTGATAATATTTGTCATTTTCTCTCTTGGCCAAGTTCTTAGAGCCCTGAGAGGGGACAGAGCAAAGCTGTAAGTGCAGATACCTGCTCCTCTTACCCTTGCTTGCCCAGGTGCTACGAGATTTTCCTGTCTCTAGTGCAGGTAAGATGAGCAATGGGCTTCCCTCGTTTGCTTAACGCAGGGCTGCAGCAATCAGATACCCAGGAGAGGGAGAGACATGTTTGGAAAGGGATGAAGATGGGAAGCTGCCAAAGGGGCAGGTTCATTGGCCAGTTTTAAGGAGAGCACCAATAGGGAGCAGCCTTAGTGACACAATCACCTTTTATCCTGTGTTTGAGGACTTCCTCCTGCAGTCAGAGCTGCAGGGTCCGAGGAAGAGGAGGACAGTGATGGGCAGGAGCGGGAGAGGCAACATCAGCATCAGCCCTGCCTGCAGCTCCACTGCCCCTGGGAAAAGGGCACCAGGAGCCCTCCCTCCCCAACATCCTTGATGGACACCACACAGCACTGGGCTCCAAACACGAGTGAAAACGATTTCTCTATAATTTACCCCATTTCACCCCACAGATTGTATGAAAAACACAACAGGAAAAACATTTACGTCCCCAAAGAGACCACTCCAAAACGCAAGAGATTCTGACTGTGCTGTGGCAGACCCTCCTCAAATCCCTCAAGACCCTCACTCAGGGTGCCAAACGTGCTCCTTGACTGGGAGAACACATCCCCTTTATTCCACAGCCCTGGAAAGTTGAAGGATTTTCTCTCCGCTCCAAGTCGATGTCCAACCTGCGTGAATGTGCCCAAATAAACTTGCTGATCTGGCACAGCCAGCATAAAATTCATTAGTAAAACATAACATTATGAAGTCCCCCATCAGCTAGATGTGGCCTGTGCTGCTGCTTAACAAATGTGCACATTGTCAGTTGTGACAGCCTCTGGAATTTGGCCCAAAAGCTGCAGTGCCTTAAAGCACAGGGATTTTCCACAGCATCTATTTTTAGCAATTATATAGAGTCTGCTTAGAGTAATACCTGGACTCCTCTTGATGTTCAATGTATTTATTCTCCCTGTGAGGTCGGGAGGAGTGAACACAAGCCAGTTTAGCCTTGTTGCAGCTCTTTTCTGCTGAATAGCTGGAAACTGGGGAGGTTTATGCCTCTTTATGGGGGAGGCACAGCCACAGCACACAACAAGTGTGAGGCCTTTTTAAGGCATTAGGTGCAATTAAAGGTATTGGCAGAAGTGTTAGGTGGCCACATGCTACGGGTGGGGTTTAGACAGTGTGTATCCCTCACCACTCACATTTTTCTTGACATTTTCTTTGTGAAAATATCAGAGTTACGTAGATATAAACAGGGTCTATTTTGCTGATTATGATTTTCACTCCCAGAACTTTGGATGCCAAGGAGAAGATGCCCTTGCTTTAACTATTGCAGAGTGACTTTGTGCTCGCTCCCATTGTGGGGCTCCACTCCTTGTATGAGTCCACTCCTGTGAGCCCACCTGTGGCTCTGCTCTGGGGAGCTGCAGCTGGCCCTGTGTCTTACAGCTTCTTCCTTTTGTGCCATCTGGGCTGAGTCTTTCTCTCCTGTCACTCATGCCATCTTTGGTTAGCCTTGACTGGTTTTCTTTGAGTTTTCTTGGAGTTAGTCCCTGTCTCCTGTGACTCATTTTTCACTGCCATTTGGCTTGTTACCATAAGCCATTGCCTTGAGCCTCTTGGTGGGTGAATAGGCTCCATCCACACAAACAGGTTTTTCCTTGGGCTGGATTTTTTAAAATCTGCCCAGGCTCGTCCTCCTGTCACTCGTGGTACCCTTTGCACACCCACTTTCTGCTTCTTAATGCTTGACCAGCAGATGGATCCTCTGGCTTTCCCTCGGGTTGGAGTGGTGCCTCTGCATCGTGGTGTCAGCTCTTTCAGCTACTGAGCTTGCTCTAAAATCCCTTCAAATAAAACCTGGGCTTGTATGTACAGCTGCTCCCTCCTCGTGCCTCTTATGGCACTCGATGAATTTTGGCCAGTTCCACAAAATGAATGGTTTCACTGTTCTGTTGCTCAGTGTGGGGCTCTGTTGGGCTGCCTGGTCCCTCCCTCTGAGATGTGCAGATATGGAAATAGGTGGCCAGGCTCTGGCTCTGCAAGGCTGTCTGCATGGCACGCTCTCCCTGCTCTCCCAGCCTCTGGAAAGGGCTCCCTAAGCACATCCCTGTCCTCCTCCTCTGCTGCCACAGCCTGAGATCTGTCTCTTGTTTACTTTGGCTGCATCTCATGTGTTTTCTTCGTGATCCCAATTGGAACCAGCCTGCCTCTCCTCACTGGGGGTGTTCAACTTGGAGAAGAGAAGGCTCCAGGGAGACCTGAGAGCCCCTTCCAGGGCCTAAAGGGGCTCCAAGAGAGCTGGAGAGGGACTTTGAACAAGGGCATGGAGGGACAGGACAAGAGGAGATTGCTTTAAAATGTCAGAGGGCAGGATTAGATGGGACACTGGGAAGAAATTCTTCCCTATGAGGGTACTGTCAGGTGTCCCAGAGAAGCTGGGGCTGTCCCATCCCTGGAAGTGTCCAAGGCCAGGCTGGACTGGGCTCTGAGCAACCTGGGATAGTGGAAGGTGTCCCTGCCCACAGCAGGGGAGTTGGATCTAGATGGGCTTTAAGGTCCCTTCCAACCCAAACCACTCTGTGATTCATTCTAAGAAATGGCTCTGACACTCCTTCACCAGACTTTCTACGCTGGGTATCCTTTTCTCTAACTTTGAAAGTACTATTTCTCTTGGAATATGATATTCCATCTCCTTCCATCCCACAAGACCTCTATCCCAGCTCACCACTGGGCTCCCCACTAATGGCTGTCATCATTCACTCCCAGCTGCCACTGCAGTCTGGGGGCATTTCCTTGAGCCTAGAATGATTTCTCTTGAAAATGTCTTCTGTTGAAGAAAGTTTGTTCCCATGTCCTAAAAATGCTCCCACCCCTATTTGGCAAACTGGTTTGTATCCCTAATTAAACACAGAGCCCAGAGTGTTTTGCTCTGCACTGCAAGTATGTTTCCCTTCTTTTTCTCCCTGTTTTTTTCTGTAGGATGTGTGAAAAGAGGGATATCCATCTACAGCCTCTTTCTTTCTGAGATTGCAGAAGTCCCTGAACACTTTTATTAGGTGTTCTAGAGCTCATTAATCCTGGCAGTGGCACATCATCCACTTCTTGTCTCTTTTCCTTCATGCAATAGAAAGAAATTTTACTTTCCTTTTCTCCTCTTTATTTCCCTCCTGGTAAGCTCTGGAGGCAGACTCAGTTCTTGCTTCCATTCCTTGCACAAGTGGTTTTACTCTGGAAACTCAAGTTACTTGGCAGCCTGAGTCCACATGGCTGAGTCCAAACTTGCTTTCTGGTGTGAGATGCAATAGTTGGAGCCTTTGCCATCCTTGTATGTCTGTGACCCCTCAGATGTGTGACAGATGTGAGTGAGAGAAGCCTGTGCTCACAGCCCATCCACGCTGGCTCACACGAGCACCAGGGCTCCAACACACAACCCAGTTTCCCTGTGTCAGCAGAGATTTGAGAACAAGCCTCGTGTCTGCTCCTGACCTTCTGCAGAAATGGTGCAGCTCTGCAGTGGGAGAGCGTCATGCCAGTTCTTGACTTTTGCTGTGGGCTAAAAGCACGTGTGGAACGAGCTGTAGCAGCTCAGCTGATGGGCAGGGGGTGATTATGCACCGAGGTACAGGGAGGTGTCCTGCTCCAGGAATCCAGGGAGGTGTCCTGCTCCAGCCAGCACTTGCCACGAGCAGCAGCTGAGGAGGTTGGTTACTCCATGAGCAGCAGCTGGGGAGGTTGGTTACTCCATGACCACTGTGGCCAACACTCTGTTGTGCCAGGAGTTGGTTCACACCCCTAAAGGGATGTTCCTAGAGGGGTTGCAGGCTCAGCTGTGGCTCTCAGGTGATACTTTGAGTCAGTAACTACAACACCTGTGTTCAGGTAACCCAGCCCAAACCACGGCCTGGGTGAATCCTTGCTGTTGATTCCCACTCAGGCCCGTGGTTACCACGGATTATGAGGCATGGTGACCTTCAAAGGCTGGTTTGAATTATTCTCCCTCCTCTGCCTCTCTATGGACAGACCACCTAATCCCCTGGAGATCCCAATCAGCGGGAACAAAGAGTTCTAGGTTTTCTGGGAAATGCTTGGCACAGGGGGGATTTACTGCTGTGAGGTGATTAACATTCTTGAGGTAATTTTAAATTAAAGGAAGGAAACCATAGCATCAAACTGTAGCGTTTCCAAGTAATTTCTGCAGTGGAATATCTGTAATGGAATGTCATGTCTAGATGTCTGTGACATGTTTGATTTATTTTAGGCTGGATTTCTAATTTTATTTAACCAGTGCATGAAGCCTGAGATGTGCTCTTTTGGAAAAGTATGAATACCTCCTTGGCAACACTTGAGAGAAAAAATTTAGGTAGGTTGTTGTAGTGCATAGGCCAACAGTCTTGTCACTTTGGATGTAGAAAATGAGGTCATAAAGAATTTTTTTTTTCCTTGCTGCTTTTAAACAGATTGATGGATTAAATATTATGCAAAACAGCAAGTTGGTTTTGTAATCTGTTTTTTCTGTTTATTGAGTATTGAAACACTCATAAATGATTTAAGGGAAGGAAGGCAATATGAAATGAGGAGAATATGTTACCAAATACTGGGTTTGCAGTGCTTTTTGTAGGCACTGCTTTAATAGACAATATGCTGTACTTGAGTACCATGGCATGTACACGAAATTTTTGAATGTTACATTTCATATGCAATATGCAATTTCATATGCAGTAGCATAGGAATCAAGCAGTCTGATTGCATTAATTTTGATTTAGGTTGTGCTGCTCCTGAATGACAGTCAGAACATAAAAGTTTGCATTGCAACCGCTTTGGAAAATAGCACTTGATTAGTTTTGACTGAAACAACCTGGGCTGCATCGGAAAAACAACACTTCAAAGAAAATGCTCCTTTTCCCAAGAGGTCATTAAATAATTGTGGATTATTGCAGCAAAATGCAACAAGGGATTTTATTCTAATTCAGAGGTAAGTTGTCTTTCTGAAGAAATCTTTTTTCACACAGTTACAGACGTGCATTTCTTCATGGCCCTGGCTCTGCTGTATAAGGAGTGGAGAGCAGGAGAGGCTTCTTAAAACTCTGCTTTAAAATGGTATGTGGAGAGTTAAAGTATAAACCCACTTGGATCTAGATAAGACTCTGGGGATCTTCAATAATGAAGAAAATGAGGTAGACAGAGAAAGTAAACACTTGTTCATACAGGAGTGTTAATGTCCCTTTAAAAGCCCAGACTCTGGAATCCTTATAGAATTGAACAAATAACTTTTTTTTTTTTTTTCCTTCCAAGTGAATTGCCTCTTTCTATATAAACAGTTTTGCTTGGTGTTGACTTAAAGCCACCTCATGAGCTTGGCACCTTTGCCTCTGCCCTGGCTGCCTGGGTTTCCATGGGCCCTCGGTGAGCAGCACTCTGCTGGGAGAGCAGGATCTGCTCCAGCTGTGCCATCTCCCACCTCACAGCCCGGCTCTCCTTGCCCTTCACAACTGTTGTGTCCCAAAGTCATCGCTTTAAAATGACCCTCAGCAGTTTTATGACAGTTTTAGGGCTGTGAAGCTGATTCCCAGAGGTATTTTTGTGCAACTGATTGTCTTCTGCTCCCGCCCAACCATTGATCATGAGGATGCTTTCACTGCAGTGAGGTGATAGTCACAGCCTGGTTTTCTGTTGTGCTTTGTACACAGATTCAGGTGATTTTTTTGATGCCACCAGCTGCAGATGGAAGCAGCCTTAAGAAAAAATAAAGTTAGCTGGACACTGCAACAAGTCATTCAGTGAGAAGTGACTTTGTTAGAGAAGTGTTTTAGAAAGGAGAGCTACAGCAGCAGGAGTTCCATGGCATCCTACTCCACGTGTAGATTCACTTAACTCTGTATATTTGGGGAGCTGGAATTATTCATATCTGGATTTGAATCTGATCTTACCCTGTGCAGTCCTGATGGTTCAGAGCAGGGTTTGTGAAAGCACACTGTGGTTGGAAAGAAATGGGGGTTGCACTCCTGAATCAGTCAGACACTTGAAATACTTTTTTTTTTTTTTTTTTAATCAGTCTCAAATCAGACAACTCCTCACCTGTCTTATTTTTCCTTCCAAAGACTCTGCTTACCCCAAGTCCTCTTTGTAGGTAGCATAATGCTGACTTTCATAGTTTGACTTCCTACATAAGGCCTCACCTGCCATGGAAATGCCACATTACACTGTGGCTTGAGAAGCCTTAAACACCTTGGAGAAGCTGGCTAACAATCCTATGCATTTTCCTCTCCATTTTCCTTGCTGTTTAACATGGAAGTTTCCTCTACATCATCCTTAAACACTGCTTTGCAAACATTTCTGTGGCCTTTAAGAAAGTGTCAGGATTTGCTAAATTTCCCCTAAACCTTTGTATTATCTCTTTTGAAGGTAGAAATAAACCCCAGGTAGTTTGTTTTCTTCTTGGAAACGTTCATAAGATTGGATGCTAAAAAAACTGAGTACTAGAGTGAGGGTGTTCTTTTGATTAATCAAGCACATTGTTCCAGGGTTTATTCTTAACTGCTACTTTAAAAGGAAGCCAAAACCTGTCAAAATGGCAATTCAGTAATGTGTTTAAAGGAGGGAGAGAGCTGAGCACTGGTTCAATGAGACCTGATGGCGGTGCAGCATCGCCGCTCATCCGAATTCCAGCTGGGGCTTTTCCCGGGGTCCCTGAATCCTCCCAGATACAGTATTTGCAAACTTAATCAGGAGCAACAGGTTTTTCTCATGACCTATTGTATAGCCTCCCTTCTGAATGGGCTGTTGTGCCGTGGCATCTGCAGGCAGCTCTGGCTGCTGCATAAAGGGCTCGGGGCTGCCCTTCTGCCCCTCTGTATTTCACACTGGTGCCTAGAAATGGCACTACACGTCCCTGCTTTCAAGTGACACCCAATGGTTCATTTTCTCCTCTATTCACGGAGGATTTAATTGCCCTGCACATCAAAAGCAGAATATCCCCCCCCTCCAATTACCACCCTCCTCCCTAGAAAACAGCCCAACTGCCTGTCTCGGGATGCGTGCCAGGAGGAGGATGGAAGTGTCCAAACACAGGCCAGAGGAGCCAGGGGAAAAAAAGAAACTGGCACAGACCAGCAGGTGTTAAAGCACCTTTTTTATTTTTTTTTTTTTTCTTGTGCATCTCCATCTGTGAATGCCTGCAGAGTATTTCAGCTCCTGGAGCACGGTGATTTCTAGCAGCCAAAAAGACAGACACACAACGGGCTCTGACAACTGGCAGGGTTTGTGCCCTCCCATCCCTGGAAAACTGGGGGATCTTTAAGGTCCCTTCCAGCCAAACTGTTCTATGATGCTCTGCACAGCATTACTTACAGATTTAATGGTGCTTTAGTGGGTTTGTTTTTTTTTTGGAAGGTGCTGGATGCTCTTGCCTTAAAAATACAGCTTCTGTCCACCTCCTACAGCTCTGAGCTGTTTGTCAGTTTTAAAGGATTATTCCATGAAGAAATCAGGTCAAATCCAAACTATGTCAAGAACTGGGATTTTGGTGAAAAACTAGCTTTCAGGTTGCTGCAGGGTTGTTTAGTACAACAGACAAATACCTTACAGACAAATAAACCTAATTGTTTCACCAAAAGGCACTTAATTCCACCTACCCTGGAAATTCAAACTCTCAAAATTCTGTGCTGTTTCTTCCTCTTCACCCCTTTCTACCTGGATTTCTTTTGTACCTGTTTTACGCACCTGGTAGAAGACAAAGCTCTGTTTTGTGTGTCCATGGTAGGGTTTTTGTAATACAAATTCAAATAAAATAAGGGTGACTGCATTCCTACAGTGTGGGAAGCTCCCTGGGCGTTTGCAAAGACTTTCCCTTCCAGCTTTGCTGCAATGGAGATCTCAGCTAGAAGTGCTGGTTTAAAAAGTTTGTCATCTCATACAGGAGCCAGGAAGCTTTCTAAGCTGATGACAGAGATATGTCTTCAAAGGAAACTGGGAATTTAGGGAAGACTTCACTGGAGCTGCACATCAAGGTAAGGAATGTGTTTGAATTAGTAAGCGATGAGGAAATTATTCAAACTCCCTAGAGGTTGCCTGGATGGGACAGTCTGGGGAAAAAAAAAAATGGCAGTGACTGGAAACCTTTCCAAAGAGACTCCCAGACATGAAAATTGACTTCTGCTCACATCCTGCACCCAAACCCTTTCCAGGATGCCTTGGAAATGCTTTGCCTGGTGGATGCCACTGACTCTCCAGGGAACTAGCAAAGAGCAAGGGTGGCTGAGTAGATCCAAAAAATGGTAATTTGCACCATGTCATGGTTTTGGGACTCCCAAAAATTTAAGACCAGCCCAAATAAGAGTCAGTGTTGACCTCTGTCCCATCTTCCTTGGTTTTATGATTCCCTGATTCTTCTCACCCTGCCTTGCCGTGCCACAGCCTCTCTAACTAACAGTTCCTAAATTTTTGGGGGTGTGTGGATAAAAAACCAGCCTGTGCACAAGCTGCATCTTCAGGCTCCAAGCCTGGAAATCCTTCATCATGTTTGAGTGCAGGAATGGTGTCCTTCAGGGAAATGCTGCTGTTGATGTGCTGCAGGTTAAGCCCAGGCACAGAGACAGTCGGTATTAGGGCTTCAGGGGATTTCCTTGTATATGCATGTGTGGCAATTTCAAGTGTCTGTCTATAAATTAGGAGATTAAAAGTGAAGAAAATGGAGAGAGACAGAAGTGTTTTCAAGTTTCTCCCGGCTGGAGGAAAGCCCGAGGAGACGGGACTTTGGTGAAGGCTGTTTAGGCAGCTGGAAAAAAATGCCATTTGTCAGAGAATTACGATAGTCTGGTCTAGACAAGACGAGTGCCTGTTTCCAAACCCTGAAAAATTAATGTGGGCTGCAGCTTGGAAACATAATTCAGATTTTGACAGAGACTTCTGCTGCATTAGTATGAGTACACACACATATGCAGTAGCATGTGCACATGGGGAGGGAAAATTCCGTTTGGTTTACCTCGTGGATTTATCCCCATGGTTTGTGAGGTGACTGTCAGTCACCAGGGACACAAACATAGCAGGATGTTTGCAAATGCCCAGTTCAGGGCAGTGGAAAGCCTTTTTGTTTCTCCTTGGCACTAGCTAAAAAAAACCACTAGCTGCCAGTCAGGGCTGGATTGCAGACAAGCAGGGGGAAAGATGAGATACCACCCCACTGGACTGTGTGAGCAGGCAGGTGTAGCTGCAGATCATCTTCATAAAAAGGATGATCAAAGTAAAATTTCAGTAATCTGTCTGGGTTATTTTAAATTTTTTTTTGTTTCTACTTTTGCATGTTGGATCCCCCTGCCCCTTCTCCGCCCTCCTCCTCCTCCTCTTGGGAAGGAGAGAGTGATGGACAGTGAATGCTGCTGCAGAAGGTTGTACTTCACTGGGATACAACCACAACCGGCCAAACACTCACCCAGATACTTTATAATTTCATCATATCATCACTATCTAATGTCTACATTAGGAATCTGTCCCCTTTTGCTTCTGAGCACAAGACAACCATCTGTTTATCGTCTCAGACAAAAAAAAAAACAACTTGCATGCTTTTATAGGTGCAATAAACCCCAATTTCACTGTCTGCAAGGGGTTACAGCCCTTACTTCTAACCATGGTTGAGAAAAGGTGGAGACATCAGCTCCACCATCCCCTGTTGCTGCCGGCTCCTCTCAAACTGTCCCTGTTTCATTAAAGCTGCTCCCCCCTCCTCGCTCCCCGAGCGTGGTGTTTGACAACAGATTTTTTTTTCCCTGCCAGCCTTGCTTTTCATTACTGGTCTTTGCACTTCCAGCATCTGGGAAGTAGTGCACGGAGCATATGCTGCTGTAATTTATTTATGTTTGGGTTGTGCAAGGCTGAATTCCCCTTCCCAGGGCTGTTTCCTTGATGTGTCAGAGCCTCAGTGTTTCCTGCAGTAAAGCCTTGATTCTCTGTTGTGTCACACCACGGATCCCCCCCCACAGCCTGGGAGATGATATTTTTAGTTCCAAATGAGGGTTCTGACGCTGTGCAAGGCTCAGAAAAACTTCTTTCCCTGAACACCCCTTTATGTTTTTTGTCTCTTGGATCTTGTCTGCTCGTGGAGACCAAGGTCAACACTCTTCAAAACAAAACTGGATGGCATAATTATTGTTCCGGCTCGGTTAAAAGCCTGAATGCTTCCATATTAATGTCTGTCATTCTCTTCTTTTGAGTGACAGTGCTCCTGGCTGGGAGCTGCCAGGAACAGTTTGAACATTAAAGATGCATGAGTAAAAACACAGTATTTTGTTAAGCCAGTCCATTTGAATGCCTTAGAAATATGTGTTCATATCACATCAAAACTGCCAGCAGTGGCAGGGCTTTTCCTCTGCAGAAAGGGAGCCTTGTAAATAGTTGAATTCATTGGAGTTAAAATTAGGTTTCTGTGGTGCTGACACGCTGCCAGCTTTTCCCACAGGGTAATTTATTTTTTTAAAAAATTTAAAAAGTACCCTAAAATAGTAATGTGAATATGACATATTCTGTGAACTCAAGAGTCCATTTGGACTGAAGATTTCTTTGTACTCCTTTTGTCATTGGTGTCTTAAAGGAACTCCATGGCAGAAAGCAAATGTGCCTTTCCAACACAGATTCTGTACAACATCTCCCTCCAATCTGAGCTTCTAAAAGGTGTATTCTATGAGGATATAATTAAAGAAATTAAATCCTTCCTTAAACCACTGGTCTGGGAGACTTTGCCCAGTGCTTGGGCCATAAAGATACCTTTTGTTCTCCCAACTATGTTGCTTGGATTTAAAAAGTTAAAATAGGACCCAGATGGATGTCAGTGTATTATTTTTAAGAGAAAATAGTGAACTTTATGAACTGACCAGCACTTATGTGCAGCACTGAAAAAGTAAACTGCAATTCATGTTGAACAGTGCAGTATCCTTATTTTTGTTCCATTTGTTCCACTCCAGAAGCAGAAGTCCCATTTCCCCACAGAACTGCCCACCTGGGTAACAGCAAGTTTTCTCCCTGCCTTTTGGCCCAGGTAAGAAATAAATCCTGGACTTTCTCGCAGGAAGGCATTGTTCATTTTACCTCTCTCTCCTGGCACGATGCCTTGGAGCACGGATTGCCAGCACACCCCTGGAGTCCTCAGGAACGTGGAGACGCCCACACCAAGTCTGTCAGTAGGAAACATTTCACAGAAAAATAAAAATTTCCT
Organism: Myiozetetes cayanensis; assembly: GCF_022539395.1. NCBI lineage: Eukaryota > Metazoa > Chordata > Aves > Passeriformes > Tyrannidae > Myiozetetes > Myiozetetes cayanensis. Next base: position 2,284,987 of record NW_026086605.1, on the reverse strand, counting down.
GATTCAGTCGAATGTAGGAAGGGAGATGTGGTGGTGTTGACCTTCACAGGGAATTGGGATCCTCTTTGAGAGTCCTCCACCCTCCTCTGCTTTTGGTTTGCCAAAGGGTCTTTCGTGCGAGTCACAGATGGATGATTATTTTGATTTCTTTTGGAAAGGTCTTGTGGATATTGATGGAAAAAGTGAGTTAGGGTTCAGGTATTACTGTCATATGGATAATTTGCCCATCCTACTGAGCACTTCAAGGGGATGAAATACCAATACTTATGTCTTTTGGCAGCGTCTGCTTTGTGCAAGATTTGTTATCCCCCAATGCAACCTACTCTCTATCAGTCCCAGATGGTGTTGCTGTACCTGCAGGTCCATTACAAGTAAAATGAGCCCCCCCACACGCACATTGTGTGTTATTTGATGTTGCAGGCAGTAAAATGCACCCAGTGAGGTTAGATCTTCAATCCCCTCATTTTTTGGTTTCTGCTAAAATCCTCATCCGACTCCCTGCTTACAGCAGGGTTTCCCTGAGCAAAGTGCAGCCAAGGTGGAGTCTTAAAGATGGTCATAAATCAACCCAGATACAATACAGGCTCTCTTTTTGACACCTCCCGTAAGCCCCTTGTGAACTCCCCTGGGTTAATTTGCAACGTTCCACGGCTTAAAAAACAAAATCCCCATTTGGAGGGCAACAACGTTACTGAAGAGTTATTCACGAAGATCAGTCACCCAGAAAAAAACACACACATCAAAGGGAAACCTTTACACAGGACCTATGCTACCAACAATTACCACACGAATGCTTGATGCTTTATTATCAAGGAAACTTGGTGAACTCTGTGATGGTATGGTAAGGCAGGATAACTAAGAGCAGTGGTTAAATCTCCTTCCAGCAGTGGTCTAGATCATGAGGTTATGGATACCTTAGATGTCTTCTGTCCTCTGGTCTCTCTTTGGCTCTGAAGAAATACCTTCAATTCTCTGCCCCCTACTTTTATATCTTTTATCAGCATCCTATTAAAGGGAGCCGAGAAGCATGAGAAGCAGCAGGTTTAGTTTCTTAGCCTGCAAACCTCAGCTTGTCTAAGAGATTTATGTTTATCTTGTAGACTGCACCTCAATTTTGATCATTTTCTTTGAGGTTTCAGTAGATCAAGAGCCTCTAAATCCAAGCAGCCAAGGAGGAACACAGAATGGGCACATGAAGGTGTACTGAAGGAGTAGAATCGATACACTGAAATGAAGATGCACTGAGAGTCCCTTACAAAGCTACTGAAATCTGTGACTGTTCTGTCCTGTCAGATTTGGCCTAGGCTTTGAAGGGCTTGCACTAAAAAATGAACTTTCCTACTTCTCATTGAATTCAATTAATGGCTGAATAAATGCGAATACTTGAATAAATGTGAATACTCGAATAAAGCGTCCTCCAAGCTTTGTCCGTGGCAAAGTCTCTCTGCATCTTGACTGGAGAAAATGAACCATTCTGCACTTTTCTTTTCTTTTTTCTTTTCTTTTTTTTTTGGTTTTGCTTGTTTGTTTGTTTTGGGGGGTGTGACAGCTAAACTAACATTTCTGCCTGCCAGAATCTCTTGGAGCGTGAAACTGTGAGGGCAAGAGAGAGAACAGCAGAAACTCTGAAAAGCAAGGCCCTTTTTTTTCTTAACATTTTAGGTGTGTGGAAAGACCTGTTTCTGTTTGCCTTACACAAAGCTGGTGGGGAGGGCTCTGAAAGTTCCCCCTGTTTGCTTTGGCACAGGACAGCAGGAACGCTATTGAGCATCTGCCATCGGGCTTGGGCTTCCTCTAGCGAGGGGCTTAGGGGGAAGCGTTGAAGGGACCAGGGGTAGACTGGGATTCAGCTAGCTGGTTGACTTCTTTTTCTTATTTTTTTTTTTTTTCTCATTTGTTTGTTGAAGAAAATGGAGTTTGATCAGCTTCTTGGGCCAAGCCAGGGTTTTGGTCTGGCTGGGTGGGAGCAGGGACTGGAGCCTGCGTGGCTGGCACTTCCAGCAGAGGTAAAAAAGCCTTTTTCCCTTCCACACACAGCCTCCTGCCTCCCCAGTGCCAGTAAAAATAAGAGAACAGCATGGCTTGAATAGCAGACCTCCCTCAAAATAACTCTGTGGTCATGAGCTGAGGGCAGAAATTGTTCCTTCCCCGCAGCACATGTGAGATAAATGATTCGCGTGGTTATTTCTTTCCCCTGCCCCTTTTTTTTTAAAAAAAAAAAGTGGGTTCAGGTTTTTGAGTGGTTTCCTTCAAGGAAGTGTATGAGAGCTATTAAATGCATATTTCTCTTGGAAATATCACTGGGGCCTTCTTTTTCTTTGCACTGGAGAAGAGAAGTGTATTAAAATATTTTCGCTGAACGGAACTTCACCGTAGTATTATAACGGGTTATTTTGCTCAGTCTTATCTATTCTTTGTCACTTTTAGATGAAGTGATTCTTCTGGCAGCAAATTGGTTTTTCCTAATCACACAATCCAGCCTGGGAATTTTTCTAATTTACTCCACAACTTGCTTCAATAGGGAAAATCTGAGGAATGCTGAGGCCCTTTTGCTCATCCCCACTCACTGGCATCCCGAGATTAAAGTTCCTCTTTTTCTCACCGCAAACCCCCTGACCCCTTGGCTTTCTGGTAGCTCAGCATCCTCTAGATGGCCCTTAGGCACAGCTTACAGCAGGATATGTGCAGGGAGAGTAAGAATGGAGTTTCCTGCTGTGAGGGTCTTACGGATTCTGTGAAATCCCGGGGGGATTCAGGGGGAATTTGCATCATAATGCACTGTTTGGTGCAGGTCTGTGCACTGAGCTGGTACACAAAAGGTAACGGAAACTAAATGTGTCAGGCATCATCTTTCTAATCCAGCAGTGGGGTCTGTTTAATCTCTTTCAAAAGGTGTCTTAAGAACTCCCAGTGTCTTCATTGAGAGCTGGGGGCTGGGGCTGTGGGGTGCTGGGGCTCCGGTGGCCACATCCCCCTGAGCTGAGGCTTAATTAACACATAGAGAGAGGCACGTCTGCTGCTAACCCAGCCCTGCTTCAGCCCGGGCAGGAGACCACGGTACTGGGTCTGGAGGAAGAGCCTGTAATCCTATAAACAGCCCACTGAGGGGCAGGAGGAGAGAATCAGGAATTCACACTCCTCCTGTCTCAAATAGGAGAAAGAGAAAAGCCCTTAGACCTGCCACTAAGCTCCTCCACCTGGACACACCTGTGCTTCCACAGGCATTTCACCTGTGCTTTGCATCCTGCAGAGTCCCCTGGCTCAGACCCCAAGCTCTAGGCTCAAAATCCAGTTTATACTTTTTCCCATGCAAATGTCAGTCTCCTAAGGCAGCTCTGGAAAGCTGAATGCTATGGGAAAGTAGAGTGGTGTTTGGAATTGGTGTGGAGGGGAAATCTGTGTTGAATAGTAATAAAGTCTTATGGCCCCAAAAGCTGTTGCCTGCAGCTGCTGCTGGCTTCTGGAAGGAGTATCATGCTTGTAGCATAAGCCCCGCTGCTTCATGCAGTTATTTTAACATGGAATCCTAAAATGGTTTGGGTTGGAAGGAATGTTTTAAAGGTCACCCAGTCCCACCCCTTGCCATGGGCAGGGACACTTCCCACATCCCAGGTTGCTCCAAGCCCCATTCAACCTGCCCTTGGACACTTCCAGGGATGGGGCAGCCACAGCTTCTCTGGGCAACCTGTGCCAGGGCCTGCCCACCTTCCTAATATCTAATATAAATCAACGCTCTGTCAGTTTGGAGCCGTTCCCCCTTGTCCTATGAACACGTATCTTTGCCCAAAGTCCATGCCCAGCTTTGTTTTAGGCCCCCTCAATTGTTATGTTATATTTTGTGATGTGATATTATGTTATATGCTATGTTTATGTTATGTTATATTATGTTGTGTTATATGTTATGTTATGTTTTGTTATGTTATCGAGGAACACAGTGAAGAGAAAAGTCTGGATTCCTCTAAGATTTAATGTGACATTAGCCAGATAATAAAGTAAGACTAACGTGCCAGGAAGAAAATGGTTGCACTGAGCAAGCAGGAACGGATGAGAAATGAAGAATTGGCACAGACAGGCCAAACTTCTATCAATACTGATCTTTGCCTGCCTATGTAGTTTCCCAATAGTAGCTTTTGGCTACTTTGGGCAACATAAAGTGTAAGAGTAAAGAACAAAAATAAGGACCACAAGGGCAAATAGTGAGAATGATGAATAAATCCAGCAGACTTTTTTCCTCAGTACTCAGAGATCATAATTACTACAAAATTCTGAGGGAGCCAAGGAGAAAATCTGAATACTTAAGACATTAAAAACCAGCAAACCACACACCATTCAGAGCAGAGTACACATCCTCCACCGAGATATGTTCTGTACACAGAGCTGGCTGTACTGGTTGTGACTCAGTTGATCTATATTATGTCTATGTGTAAAGTGCTATAGACTTTGCAAAGACACAAAAGAAAGGGAGAGGTAGGAGAAAAAATGTAGAATCCCTTTCTTTTAATCCACCTTCCAATGTTTGGCTTAGCTTCAGTGTAATTAATAACAAAAGAACAGTGTGCATTTATTAAATGAACACCAAAACTGGGATATAAATGTCTATAGAAAGAAGAAGAATGTAACACTGGTGAAACCAGTCAAACTCTTTCTCCTTGCTGGCACTGGGATCTTTGGTTTTGCCCAGCTGCTGATTAAAAGGTCTTCAGCTGTGCTCCTGGGACAAAGGAGCTACATCTGTCCAGGGTATTGACCACCATCCCCATTCCCATCTCCATCCCCATCACCCACCTGCACTCCCTCAGGCAGGGGGGATCTGCCTCTTGATCTGCAACCCCAAGGCAGTGCTGGGGAAAACTCACACCAGCTCCTGTGAGGAAGGGCCCATCTCTGTGTTCAGCCCAGAACAGAGACTGCAGCAGAGCCTCTGGACATCATCTCCTCCAGCTGCCTCAGCCACTGCACATCCCTTCTCCTCTGCTCAGCTTTCAGCAGTGCAGAAAGTGGCATTTCAGGTGGTCAGAGCCCAAAATGCTGGAAGCATTTCGGGGGTGTCAGTCACCACATGAGACTCAGCTGAAGTCATCTGCTACCTTTTGAAGTGATGCTGCGGTGGGAGATGCACCAGGAACGCCCAGCAGGGAGAGACTGAAGCCATTCCTATTGGAAGCAGCACATCAGTAAGGCCATCTATCAGTAACTATTTACAGATTGACACCCTGGGACAAATTCTGGACTTTAAATGTTTCAGTCTATGCACTGGTCTTCACCACCTGAGGGCAGAGGCCCCAGGGTTTATTAGCAGGGCTTTTGATTACCTTAATATATTCTCAGTTGATGACAGGCAACTGAAACACACAATGTATTGCCCTTCTATATATCTTCTGGCATTTTCTGGTGGTTATTGTCTGGTCAGAGCTGGTGGAAAAAATTCAGTTGCAAAAGAAAATGTGAAAATACATTGAATCTCTTAAAAAATTCCAGACTTGCGTGAAAACGTAGCTATCTCTTCATTTATTTGTTTTAAATAGCTCTTTCATGTGTTGGGACAAAGGGACATTGTATTAATAGCGAAGTGTGAAATGTTTTTCTTGTTTGCTTGGGACAACAACTGGGAATACATGGATTTGCCTATTCACGCTTTATTGTTATGACAACATTTTTTTCCACAAAGTTATTTGAAAGCCAGAGCTATGAAAGGAATAAAGTTGGCCACAAATCTGGAGGAGTTTCACGCTTTTGTTTTAAGCTCGCCTTGTAGCGAGCTTTGTCAAAATTGTGAGTCTTTCATCCGCGGTGTCTGCCCCGATTCAAGGGTTCTTTTCTTGCTCAAATACCCTTTAGTGAAACCCATTTGACTGAAAGGCTGTGCAAACACAGGCTGGCTATGATAAGAGTTCTACACGGAATCTTTTGCATGCTCTGTCAGCATGAGGTTTTTTTAGCTGCCTGTCCTAGTAAATATTCCCCCCTGTGCCCCCCCCCCCAGTAAATCTATTTTCTCGACGTGCATTTCTCACTTCTAACTGCTGTAATTTTGTGATGAATTTATGACAATAAGCCATTATGCTTTAGGTGAAATGTTAATCCACTCTGGATTAGTGTTACTTGAAAAACAGTGCCCTAGCCCAAGCTATGCTACTAAAACAAGCAGCACCAGAACTCAGGTCCCAGCCATGGCTGAGTTTGCTCTATTTTCTGCTTCTCTCTTCCCCAAGTGAGGCTGTCAAGCTTTCTTTAGCACCAAAACGCTGAGAGGCATCGTGAAGGAATCTAATCCTGTGACTTTGTTGAGCACAGAAAAGGTGCTAGAGGAGAACACGTTAATCAACTTAATCAAAGAAAAAAAAAAACCCACAGTTTTCCTTTCAAATGTGGGTGTCACATGTGAGTCCATCATCACATGGGCGGGAGCTGAGAACAGAAGGGTCCATCTACACCAGGTCCCAGCCCTGTAACACCCGAGAGAGCTGCTGAAAAAAATAGCTGTTTGTCCTCTAACAAACCACTTGTATCATGCACCACACAGCCTACTTTCTCTAGGTTGGTTCTGCAATGAGTTTGCACGAAGAACAAGGAGAAAAACTCGTCTTTGAAAAACTCCTTGTTTTGCTGCTGCTCATTCCTGTGATGATGTTTTGAAAGCCTGAGCTTTTCCAGCTCACCTTTGCTTTTCTTGGTAAAAGTTTGCATTGGCACTCAGCTCCAAGACAGGAAAATTGGAGACATTTTAGCACATGCCTCTGCTAAACACAACTAATAATGTGCTGGATATTTTCCACTCCACCCAAGCTGCATAATTGTTCACCGTACGAAATGAAGATAATTCCGTGCAATGTTTTGATGAGTAATTTTAATCAGGGTTGTGAAGAAACTGCTCCCAAGTCTGGAAATGTGAGTGCTTTCCATAGTAAACAAATCTTGTGGTTTGAGCTTTCCACATAATTTGGTTTTTCAGATGACAGGACATGTTCCTTCTCCTGCCCTATGGTCTTCAAGGCTTAGGAGCAATTTTGTAGCCCAGTTTAATTTGTTCCTCCCTTAAGGCAGTTAAAGGGGAGAGAGAAGATACAGTTCTCACCTTTTCCTCTGATAAGCAGAAGTCTTGACCGTGACTTCTTACCTTTTACCTGCCCTTCATAATATAAATATATAAAAATATATATTATATTATATAAAAATATATAATATATAATTTGTACTATATTCTATATATAAATATAGAACATATAGTATATTATATATAAATATTTAATATATTATATATAAAAATATACTTATATATATATAGATAGATAAATACTCCTATTGCATTGCAGTTAACAAGGAGTTGTTCAGGTTTGGGGGGGAGGAGCCTGGTCTGATTCTCGGGCTGCCCCAAACAGTCTGTGGCTTAAAAAGGTTCTTAGTTGTCCAGAGCAAGTATAAAAGAGAAATTCAAAACTTGAATTTTCATTTGCTGTGTATGTTGTCCACAGGCAAATGAAATACGTCATGTTCTTGCAAGAAGTGCAAGAACATGTTAAGGAAAAAAAATCCCCAGGGTGCCTGGATATTGATATATTAAAGCTATCTCACACTTTCAAAATCCCCATCCCTACAAGCTCCTGTGGGCTGCTGCCAGGAACTGGATCACTGTGGATATAGTGTATGTATTTGTGTGAACACACAGCACAGGTCACAAACACAGCTCCTGGAAGCAGATTTCCTGAGAAAATGGGAATGGTTGCAAATCAGGAATTCACATTTTAAAAGTGCCCTCCAATATTTCTTTAATTTTATGAAATTTTCATCGATAATCTTGTTTCCCAGAATGTTTCTAGAGAGGAAATCCAAACAGGAAAGTCGTGGTCATTTCAATATGTATGTAAATAGGAAGATGGTGGTGTGATGCAGAGATTATTAACATTCAGCAATACTCCACCATTTGCTATTGGTAAGCACCATTTCACACCCCAGTTGGAAGTTTAAAGTACTGGTCCCATGAGCCACCCCATCTCCCTCTTATATTAAATTCTTTGTCATGGATTTGTCCTTTGCCAAAACACATCACGTGCTGTTTCCAAACTGAGAATCTCCAGATGTTAATTTTTTGCTAAGGCAGATTTAACGTTCCCCCTGAAAAATACCACGGCAAACAAAAGATGCACGCTGTTACAGAAACGACAGGTTTCTTCTGTTGGCAGGTATTCAGTAGGCTGGGAGTGCAGGCAGTGCCTGCTGAAGTTCATGATTCCTGAATTGCAATAAATGTCTTTTCCTTCCACGCTGCAGCGAGCAGGGATGTGCAGCTCCTGCTGCTCTGCAGCATCTGTGGTGGAGGCTGTGCCCTGAGGAGGGCAACGGGGGAGAAACCATCCTACCTCTCTCTGCAAACAGCTCTGGAAAACATTTCCTCAGGTCTGGAGTGTATTTCAGCCTTCATTTGCCAAGAAAGGCCATCTATGAACACTTGACCTCCAGCAGCAGCAAAGCCCCGGACTGTGGGATGCTCCATCCACTTCTCATGGCCCACCAGCCACAGGTAGGGAGGAAAAAACCTTTAAAGGGCTTCATCTTCTAATCACTGGACTTTATACCTTGAAGCACTTCTCTGTAGCAATCACTGTCCCCACTAGTGCAGCATCTGCTGTGTGGTGATGCTGTTGCTGTTGCATCTCCCTCCATCTGGGAGGAAGAATCGCCCTGCTCCCGTTTCACAGAGAAGACCTGAAAAGCAGAATTAAATGGCTTGTGCAGAGTCTCAGTGGGGCAGAGGTGAGTTCTGAACTTTGGCCTCACAGGACCCTCACCAGCACCATAATTCCTTCCCCTTGTTCCAGGGGTTTCTGCTAAATAAGCCCAAATGGACAGCATCGCCCTGAGGGTGTGCAGTCACTTCTGCTCGGCCCAGAAAATGCTCCTGACCGGTTGGGTGAGGTTGGGAAAGGTTTCCCAAATGATATTGGTGTCCCTGCAGTGCTGGGTAGGGATTTATGTCACATCTGAAGCACCTGTCAAATGCTCAGCAAGATAACTTGGGATGTGGAGACTGCAAAAAAAAAAGTGATTGCTCTGCAAGGGAGCCCAAGGCATGAGCGCTGCCAAGGTGAGTCGTGTGTGCAACGTGTATCTAACAGAAGCATAAAATATTGATTATCTATGACCTGGATGATTTCACAAATTATTTTGGCACTACATCTTGTTCCCTAAGTTGTTTAAGGGGATACTGCATACCCATGAAAAAAAAACCTCGTAGCTCAGCCTTTCCTTGTCCTTCACTGCAGAAACACACCCGAGTTGTATCCACCCCCTCTCACAAGCACTGTCCAATATTGCCCTTCCCCGGGTGTTAACCTGGTTTGTTTCTTACTGCTTGAAAGACTGATTTCTTCACTCAGCCTGTGTCTTTTGTCACCAGCATTGCCTTTGGTTCTGTTGATAACAGAGTTACAGCAAAACAAAGGATTTGGTAATATTTTAATATATTGGATTGTTAAGCACTACCTATCTCCACTTCCATTTCCTACACAGGTTTTGATTCTGTCTGCAATGAGGGGTTTTCAATTAATGGTGAAGCTTCAAGATGTACATTAACTGAACCCTTTGATCTTCTTCCTCTTGCTTTGTGAGTAACCTTCAGAGCAAGCCCGAGAAGCTGAGCTGGAGGAGGTAAACCTGGCTGCTTCGTTTCTGTGCAGAGACACTGGATCAACACCTGTGACACACAGCTAGGAGTGGATTCCACATATTGCAGCACTCACTCCCCTGCCGACGTGGGGACAGAACAGATTGTCAGCTTCTCTTGCAGCCATCTAATAACCCACCATCTGTTCTCCATTTTTAATTTAGACGTGAGCAACAGACACGAATCGAAACTGCCGGTCCCAGATCCCGGGAGGATTGCTGGAAATTCTTCTGAGTTCAATCATTAAATAAGCAAAACGAAACAAACAAAACAAACAAAAAAATTATTTAATCTCTGAGCAGAAATCACAGCCGAGCTGTGCACGTGCCCGCACGTCGTTGCCTCGCTCACCACAGCCCCGGTGCTGTCAGGGCTTGCTCCTTGTCACATCTCAAGCCTGCACCCAAAATTTCTGCAGGGCAGGGGCTGTGTATGTTTGCCTGATGATGTATCTATGGGAATAAGGAGGAACACTGATGGTTACTAACAGCAAGTGTGAAAGGTAATTTGGAAACTGGAGGCAGTTTTTGAAGTTTGGCTCTTCGGCTCATCGTGAGTAATCAGGCAGAAAACGGGGAGAAGAAAGAAACATGTCATTAAAGGTAATTAAAATTAGGATTTGAAATTAGAGATGTCACCAAAGCCATTATGGGTATCAAGGAAGAGGCCAATGAAAAGCTCAGAGGGACCACTCCTCCTCCTGATTCCTGCCATGATGTTCTTTTTTTCCCTACAGCCTCAGTCATCCCTTCCAACTCAGCATATTCTGTGATTCTCCTCTTCAGCTCTGTTGGTGCATTCCTAACCTGCCTGCTGGCAGCCAGGGTTTGGTGTCTACCTGGAAAACTGAAGGAGCATTCATATAAGAGAATAATACTATCAAAATACAGGATTTGAGGGTGAGGCTTTCCAGTGACTGTCTCAAGCTACTGAAGAGGCATCAGAATTAAGCTCCAAAAAGGAACTAGTTCCTAAAAGACTTTTACCTTCATCTGCAGTGGTAATACCAGCAGAAGAAAGAGAAAAGGGAAAAATCTATCCTCTAGGTATACATCATTTGGAGATAAAAATAGCTGAGTGAGCTTGGACCTGAGCTGCATCAAGCTGCTTTACATAAACTAGAAATGACTGCTGGAGATACTCCTTCTGAGATACGCCTTCACCTTCACCTGGACAGGTTGAACAGGGCTTGGAGCAACCTGGGCTAGTGGAAGGTGTCCCTGCCCATGGCAGGGAATGGAATGAGATGATCTTGAAGGTCCCTTCCAACCCAAACCACTCTGTGGTTCTGTGATTCTATGAGGGATTAACTGGTGATGGCAGAAAGTTGAAAAGCATTTCTGGGGTGAACAGGTGAATCTCTCCAGAAGGAAGACAGTGAATGGTCCCAGTCCTTTGCTCCCTAAACATAAGGCATGAATTGACTGTTCTTGGTCTATGGCACTCACTTTTTGTTGTTCTGTTTCAGGTCTGTGGAGCCAAATGCTACCTTGGGATTTTCAGCAGCACCTCAGACAGTCCTCAGTAAAGAAGTGGGTGTCATCAAATGGGATAGACCTTCCAAAGGCCATGTCCCTGACATGGCTGCAGGGAATTCTGCTTGTGCTTCTCCCTGGGAGAGCAAACAGGGCAGGGGCCATATTCCCATGGAGTGGAGCCAGGGTACAGGGATGAAGCAGAGCTGGATTTGCTGCAGTGAAGAGTGCTGGTGGGAGAAGTCAGCAGGAGCTGCATGGTTGGATGCTGGCAGGGAGATGAGAGATGTCTCTCTCCCTTGGGCACAGTGAATAGTTTTATCTGTTTTGTTTCCCCCTGATGTGCCAGCATGGTGAACAAGCTGGGAAAAACAGCACTTGACTAGCGTGTGTGCCAGCGGGGATGGGGAGTGGAGCAGCAGAACTGCTGAGAGTCACAAGGAAATGATGTGGGACTGGGGCAGGTTTCCCTCTGGGTCTTACCCATGTTTTAAAATCTGGAATGTTGCCTTGGGTTTGATGAGAGAGAGCTCCTACCTTCCTCCAGCTCCAGCCCTGCCCACAAGACAAAATCTGAGCTGCTGAGTTGAAGGGACTTCTGTCATCCCAGTGCCTCTGGTGTTATTCCCCCACCCCAGGAAAACAAGCATGTGGCTCTCTGCAGGGTGAGAGAGGATTTGGGCACTTCCTTCAAGGCCTGGACCTCTGAATGGAAAGACTGAGCTCTGCACACCACTGAGCAAAGCTCCTCAGAGCTTTCTGCCCAGAAGCTGTGTCTCCTCTGCCAACTCTCAGCCGTGCCCAGCTTTCCCAGAATGTCCAGCAAAACCATCCTGCTTTCTGCTCCTCACTGCAAGGAGCTCAGAATTAGGTGGATATTGTCCTGGTCCAGCTCTGGGTGGTTGACAGGAGTACACCACTAAAAGTATCTGCTAAAGGAGATGGTCTTGCAGAGCTCATCTAAAGTGAAGGAAACAGCTTTTGTCTGGAGTCTCACAGGACAAAGACAAAAAAAGATTTTATGATTTATTTTTATAAAAAAACGTTTCAGCTTCTGCCTGACTGTTGCAAGCATCATATTATTTGCTGCATCACTCTTCACCCTCCTTGGGGAGGGACGTGGAGGGTAGCCCTGCTGTTTAATCACTTGCCTTTACTGCTCACTTGTGGCTCATGCTTGCTCCTCAGCATGGCCAGTGGAATGCAGTAGCACTGCTTTGCATTACCGCCCCGGAGCTGAGAACCAGGCCAATGTCATCAAAATTCAAGGCATTCCTCTCCCAAACTCACTTTGCATGGAAAAGTACCCTTAACTCTCTGTAGCCCTGAATACCAGGCTTGAGGGCCTCTTTACCTGCCAGTGATGCTGGGCAAGCTCACAGCCCAGATAAATCACAGGCAGCTGGGGAGTGGGTGGAGGCTCCTGTTTCACCACTTGAAAGGCAGCTTTTAAAAGCTGGTTGGAATTCAGCCTTTAATTTTGCACCCACAGATTGGAACCTGTAATCAGATGTGAGCTTGGATCTGCAGATCTCATCACCACCTCTTGCACGCTGCCTGCCTAATCCAAAAGAACAGTTAGGTGGTTAAAGGTCTGAGTGTATTTAGCTTTTCCCACCACAAGTCATGAACAGGGCATTAAAAGGCATGGGGTGCTCTGCACAGACCCTGGGTAAGCAGATTCCTGTCCTCCTTATCTCCTGGTCCTTCACTCTGTATCTGTAAGTGCTTCCTGTATCATTGCCATTAATCACAGGCTGCTTTCCTAACAGGAGCCCTCTGACATACTGCTCCAAATGGAATTATTATTATTATTATTATTTCTATTATTGCTGTTATTATTATTATTATACAGAAAAACCCTAAGCCCACACACTTCCCAAAGTGAGAATTCACGTAGTGGGAATTCTTTAAAACGTATTTATTTTATTTAATTTCCCAAATCCAAACTTAAGGGGGAATTCTGTATGCAGCACATGCAGCATTCGTGGCTTGGGGCTGTGCCTGTGGGCAGCTGGAGCCTCCACATTGCTTCCAGGGGAATGCTGCTCCACACAGCCCAACAGAAAACTGATATTTTTACTGGCATTCCTGCTGCAGCAGAATTTGGAAGAGGGCACGGAGGAGCTTTATGGCATGGTCTTCTTGTTCTTGTTGTCACTGGCGCAAAAAACCAGATAAATTTTAAAACTGCAGGCTCTATTCTCTGCATAATGATGGGGGGGAATGATCCTCTGGTCTGCTTCCTTAGTTGAGATGTCACTCCACACCTGAAAGAAAAAGTAAGGCAAGTAAAATGGAAAAAAGAAACATGGGTTTTTTTTTCCCCCTTTCTTTCCTAAGTGTGTGTAATAAGTGTGAAAGGGGAAGGTATATTTTTGCTGGGATACTAAAATTGAAGTAATCACCGAAATTTGTGTTTATTGCTGGGTCACGTAAGATTTAAACTACTTCATTCACAGAATGATGGATTTAACTCCTAGAATGAAGTCCAGTGGAGCAAAATGATTGGACTTACTTTGAAATAGGTGATCCTCCCAAGTTCTGTATTATTTTATTAAGCAAAAATGAAGTCTCTGCAGAGAAGCAACTGATGCTTCATCAGGGTTTGGATGTCCTCTCACCTCTCCTGTGGGACTCAGTGATCTCACTCAGTGATCTCAGTGATCTGACCGAATTCCAGCTGGAAGTGAATGTTATCTGGGCGTGTTCCCAGTGCCCAAACACACTAACCAGGGATAGTGGCTGGAGAATTCCCCAGAGAAGGCAGGCCATGCCAGGAAAACATCACTTGCAGTAAGTCACTGGAGGGGAGAGGTTCTGCTCTCAGCTGTGTCTCTCAGTCTGGATCACGAATAAAGCTGTGTCCAGTCTAAAAATTCAGGGTTGTTTGTTTTTGTTTTTAATAACTGGGCATTGAATTTGTTTTCTTTCTTTGTTTGTTTGCTGACTCATTTGAATGTGTCAGGCAAGGTCGTGTACATTTGTCATAAGCACATGTTTCGTTTTACGTCTTGAGTTTCATTTTATTCTTTCCATCCTCTTCCATCCATTATCTTGCTTTGTTGCAACTTGGATTGTAAAATCTAAGGGGCAAAAATTGTACTTCTACAGGAACAGAACCCACAGTGGTGAGTAAACCATGATGCAGAAGGCATCATGTGTGTGTGTGTTTTCATGGGCTACTGGTGGGTTCATAGGAAAAAGTTCTTTTTTTTGCAGATGAATGAAGAGCGTGGAAGTCAAGTGGAATCTGAATTTCATAGAATCATTTGGATTGGAAAAGAACCTTAACATCATCAAGTCCAGCTATAAATTTACCACTGCCAAGTCCACCACTAAACCATGTCCCCTGAGTGCCACTGTTACTAAGAGCTTAGTAACTCTGTGCTCTTTCTTGTGTTTGAACCCTGTGGAGGACCAGGACAATGTCAGATACCACGAAGGCAGTATCTAGGAGGAAAAGCCACTCCCAAAACCTCCAGGATTTGGGTGCTGCTGATGTCAAATGTAACGTTCATCAGTTTGCTGGGAGCAAGGAGGAGCTGGAGTCACCTCCCCGGGAGCTGTGGCAACAGGACCCTGATTGCTCACCACCCACCCAGGTGCTCACTCCAGCCTCTTGGCCCACTTCCCAGCAAGGATAATTGGATTTTTTTATTATTATTTTTCTCCCTGAATTTGCACTGCTTGTTAAATGCCATAGTTATTCACTCCACATTTGCTGCCTTAACCTTGAGCCCTGCTGGTGAAGGCTGGTACCTATCCCAGCCCTGGAGGTGGTGGGGGGTTTGTGAGGCTGTGCAGGCTCCCTCGAGATGAAAAGCCCTGTCTTAGGAATATCATGTTTTATTATTTATTTAAAGGAGATGTTTTCATGACACAGCAATTTCTAACCCAGCGTGGTGAGGCCGTAAAATAATAGCGGGGTCTGTTTGGAGGAAGGTGTTTTATTTGGCACATTTCTGGAATGGCAGCACAAAGGAAGAAAATAAAGTTGCAATGTTTATGGCAGCTGGGCTCTCTGTCCACTGGTAACCACTTACCACAAATAACTGCTCGCTGGTGCCCACACATGATATTTTAAGATCCGAGCTCTTAAAAAGAAGGTCTTCAGCATCAGCAATATTTAGAGCCGTGCAGCCTCCTGGCCACCACATAATGACTGCAGTGTTTTTTATGAAAATGAAACCCATCACATTCTGGGCTTTTGCTTTAAGACCTCACATCAATCACTCAACCCCAAGCTATGCCTCACACCTTTTCAATTCCCACAGCCTTGGTCTTTCCGTTAACTTAGTCTTAATGTCTCTTTTTTTTTTTTCATCCTGCCTTCTTCCTTGCTGCCTACTCCTTGAGGAAATATCCTCTCTCCAAAACCGCCTGCTGAACAATCCTCCTACTGATCTGGAGGAGAGAGGGAAACCTGGTCAGGTCTGTAAGGCAGATGTAATTAGAGCGCAGTTATTGATCGTTACAATAAAACCAAACACAGGCAGTAAAAAGATCAAGCAGCAGGTAAGACTGGTACAGGAAGAAATATTTTTGTCCACCACAAAATTAACGGTGGGACTCATTGCCACAGGATATTGTGCAGGACAGAAATAGAAATCACCTTTAAAAATTAACCAAGAAAATGAATGAAGGCTGAATTCATCCCTTGTTATGAAATGCAATGACTCAGATGAAAAAAGCCGCTGAGAAAGCGCCCAGGAAGTTGGTAGGAGCTGTGAGGACCAGGCATCCACTGCTGCTCCTGTGGGAAGGGGGATGGATCTGACTCTGCCACTCTTACGTGCCTTTCAGTCATGCCACCCATAAGGAATAGAACAAATGTAATTACAAACTATTACAGACTGTATAAATGTAGTTAATTTAAAGAAAGGGTTCACCTTGCTGGTGAAATGACCCAGTTCTTTAACTTCTTCATCTCTCTGTTTCCTCCTTTCTGCCTAATAATGTCTTTCTCCTGTTCTGCCATGACGAGTTTTGTTTGGCTGCTCCCCAGGGCTATGCCTGTGGCTTTCTGTCTGTAAGGTTGTCTCATGCAACTGAAATAAGTACAGCAGTTTATTCATTCACTCTTACTTTCCCCCATTCCTTACAGCCCCATATCCTACGGCTCTCCTGGCTCCTCAGTCTCCTCCTCTCTACACAGTGGACAATAAATGCTGCACAAACCCCTTTCCATCAAGCAGGAAAATTGGTTGGATCTTTCCAAAGTGCTTTTGTCTCTTGTCACAGAGCCTTGTGGTGAAGCTGGGGTTCAACAAGCACCGAGGCCAGTGCTGAGTGCCTGAAAACTCTTCCCACCACTCTACATCACTTTGAAACATCCCCCCCCACCACCACCCAACTGGTTGTTCTGAATTATGGTTTTGGCCTGGGATCACTGCATCACGCAGCATGACGTGAGAATATATATTACAAACAGAACACAAAGCTGTTCTGTGGCCCTGGGCTGCCTGAGCATCACTTTATATGCTGTGACTAGGCTAGTGCAGGACGCAATCAGCCGAATTCCATGCACGGAGATGGTGGTTTCTTATCCAGGGCTGCGATACTGAGAAGGAAATAAAGATAAGACACTGCTTCAGCAACCTCATTTGTCTTGTCCCTGCCCCTCTGAGATGCTGGGGTACAAAGAGATACTGCTGGGCTTTGTTTCAGTGCCCTGCTGAGGATGCTGGGCAGCGGGGCAATGCCCAGTGCTGCCAGTCACCAGATGTCCCGGAGCTGCAGAGAGAGGGAACGCACCCCCAGTAAACAACCCGGGACAATGGGCACTCTAAGGAGCAGGAATGGGTTTGTACCAGGGCTGCTGACTGTACCTGGCATAACAAAGGGGCAATTCAGCCCCTCGGGATGGCCTACTGCGGGGAGAATGAGTGAGGAAAGATTAGCAAGGCTTGGCTTGTGCAGGCTGGCACACGACAGTGTTATTTGTTCTGTCATTTGATGCCGGGTGAAGAACGCAGAGAGAAAGTGCTTTTAGTCAGCTAAGTTAGGATATGGTGTTGGTAAGGTTATTTTATGGTATTTTTCTGTGTCATTACTGTTCTCATCAGGTGATGTTCCTGGTTTTCAGGCTCACAGGATTCCTGGCATGGCAGTGCCAGTGCTGACCCAGCAGGGATTGATACACTCAGAAATTTTTGGGGTGGCTCACCAGGTGTCTGGGCAGGCTTTGAATGGATCAAAAACTGGGTGTCAGGCCTGGGGCATTGAGAATGGAGGAAAGGTAACTCACACTTGAGGAAAAAATGGCCTGATGAAGTTTTTCCTCTGAGAACTCTGCACAGCACACACCGAGAAACCCAGCACTGGACATCTGGGCTTGAAGATGTTGGTTTGTACTCTCTGTGACACGCTTTGTAAAACAGAAATCTTAATGTAAATAGTAGCAGATAAAGGACTTTTTTTTTTTTTTTTAAATGGCCCCTTGCCATAAAGAAAAGGAGCTGGGCAAGCAAACAAGCAAAGGCAGCTGAGAGAATGGTCCCATAACTCACTGCATTTGTTTACTTACTTTGGCATGGGACACAGGTGTGAGTTTGTTCTTTGTTTCTTTCTGCAGGCTGAAGGAAGGCTGCCTGCTCCCTACCACGCAGGTAGAATAACTACAGTGCTGAAGAATACTCTTTAGCCACCTTTTTTTTTTAATGAAAAGCCTTTGGGAAAAAAAGAAGACCAAGGACCAGCTAAAGTGAAACAAATAAAAAACCTGCAAAGTGTTTCACGTGAGGCTCTAACTATGGTTTATATTTATTCTCCTCCCCTCTCCCCTGAAACAAAGTAAACTGAATGTTCATGGATCACTCTCCCTGTTTTGCTTCCTGGGGTAGATCTTTGCACGTTTTCACCTCTCAGGTGTTGCAGATCTCCATAGCCCCTCCCCAGCGCAGAGTCTTTAATAGAAGCAAGAAGAAAGTGTGTAGTCTTTCACATTTTAAACCTTGTAAGGATTTTTTTCATACACGCTTTATGGTCTTAGACCCTTTCAGTGCGAGTTTAATGGTACCTTCAGAGAGAGTTTGGGAGATAGCAAAGTGTGAGAGCAGTGAGTGAGGATATCTGAGGAGCCCAGACAGGAGCTACTGGCTACAGATGAATTGTTTTTTGGGGAAAACTAGCCACATCCAGCATCAGGAAAGGGGATTTAGTTTTCAGAACCACACGCAGCTGAGGGGAAGCCCCTCCTGGAGCTCCAGGTGGAGGAGGTGAATGTGCGGGATCACAAGGCAGCTGTGTAACCTGAACACCTTTCCAGTGGGCTGGATAACAGGGAGAAAAGGAACACTTGGAGAGAGTAACCTGGGTGAACTGACAGCAGGGGCTGGAGAGCAGGAAGGGAGAGGAAGAGTGGGAGGAAAGAGGAAGAGCAGACAGCTGCTGTGTGGATGGTCGATGTATTTGGCTAATGATGGTAATAAAACAGGATTAGCTGTGAGTCCTGGATTGATGGCCACGGCAATTGCCAGACACACTGCTTCCCTTCTGTGAGCAAAGGAAGGTGGTGGCATGTGGGAATTACTTTTAAAAGCTCATTAGCTGGGTGTTAAGTCTCATCAGACAGTTAACAATTCAAACAAGTACAACCTGGGTATAATTGCGGCCTCCGTAAATTTGTTTGCCCCATTAATACCTGTCACTATCAATTATTTAATTCCTCCTCAGCTGTTTGAGTGCTCGTTTCAAACTGGGCTTTGGATGGATTTATTTGTTTCTGGCCAGAAGATAGCGGGAGCTTTTTAAACCAGAAGATGTGTTTTCTGCTCCGTGAGCTCTGTAATCTGAAGGTAAGAGATTTAGTGGGAGACTTGAGAAAGACAATGAGGGTGGTGTCCCGATAAATCTTTGGTTTGATGCTACAAAATCCAGGTGAAATTTTTAGGGAGAGGGCCAGACCAGGTTTGAGAGAAGGTTGATGTTTGGAGGACCTTGGTTGGGTAGCACAGATGTGCCAAGGAGTTCCTACCAAAGCAAACTGAGCTTGAGTCACGCAGGACACTTCTGCTCGTGTTTGTAGCAGCAACGGGAGAACCATAGCAGCAGGAAAACAAACTTTGGGAGAGACGACAGGCGAACGAGACAGCCTCGGGGAGCGGGAGCGATTCCAGCAGGGATGCCAGAGGGGAGAGAGGGGAGCCTGCCCTGGAGCGCTGGGGAAGTGCAGGAGGGGTGGAATTGTCCCTGCCAGCCTGATAAGGAAAGCAATAATCGGGAAAAAAAAAATCTTTATTAGTGCTGACTCAAGCATTTTTGCCGTATCTTACCTCAGAATGTTTGCTTTCACTGCTGTTGATTTTTTTTTTTTCCTGGCTGCTGCATCTCTGCTGAAATTTTTGTGGCACAGATGGTTCCCCAGCAATTTCTGTGTGTCCTTTCAGGAATATGCTACTCGAGGACGGCTTTTTAACTATTTCTTTTAATTTTTTTTTTTTTTTTAAAAGTGACACCTGTTGTATGTATTAATTGGAGACCACAATAAAGTCGGCCGACAGGTGAAAACCTTTTTCTCGATCTCCCTGTGCTTATCTTTAATGCTTTAAAGCTTCCAGGGTGAAAATAATTAATTAAGGTGGCATTTCTGCAGTGGAAGGGCTGCTTTGGCTCCCAGCTCTCCCCAGCTGCTCAGCTGACACGTGAGCAGGCATTTCTGTGCAGGGCATGTGTGGCACTCCTGGTGACCAGGAATGGGGGTTTATTTTGGAAACTGCGAATGGTTTTGTTTGCACGTTTATTCCCTTTTTGCTGAGAGAGGCTGCGAGCTGTTCCTGTGACCTTTGGTGCTTCTGTGATAAGAGGCTGTTTTGGAGGAGGGCAGGTCTGATGCTTTGGGCACCCAGGAGCCTTTGGAAAGGCCACCCCTGCCTGGTTGCAGCTGGAATCCACAGGCTGGGTAACGTTTGCTAGGGTAAATATTTGGAATGTAGGCGTAGGAATTTAGAAAGAAAGAGATTAATATATGTACTCACTCAAGTCAGTGGACTGCTGATTTTGGGAGTTCAGTTTTGGAAGCATCTCCAGCCATGCCAGGACTGCTTCAAGTTGATTTCCTAGAGCACAGAGAGATGTATATGGAAGGGAATGTGCCTTCCTCCCATCTTCACTGAGAAACCCTGTAAAGTTGCTTAGATGCCAACTGAAAAGGGGCTTTTGGTTTCTAAAAAGGGAAGTGGTAAACCACCCTGAAGACAGAGCAGCACCAGATCTCACAGTGTTCTTCTGTCTTCGTGCCATCTCTTAAATATAGCTGCAAAAAAAATGAAGTTTAAATGCTAATTTTTATATAAGAAGCGAGCTATAAATTGTGCATGGTCTTTATTTTGACACTAGAGCTGCAAACAACAAGGCATGTCCTGTTGACTTCATAAATTAACCCCAAAAAATTAGCTGCAATTTACTTTCAAGGTTTGGTAACATTGGTTTCCATATATGTTCCCAATTTATATTGGTGAGAAAATCCTAGTTACATGAATCATAATTTATGACAGGGATAACTGAATTATGAACACATCCACGCTGAAAGTACAATGTGTTGGTTTGGGTTTTTTTTGTTAAATAAGTAGCTTGAAGCTGGTCATTTAAAAAAAAAAAAAAAAAGGAAAGAAAGAACAGTGCTTGTTGTTTTTTCAGTGGCCTTTTCAGCTCGTGTATGTAATAATATATAAAATGAGGCATATTTCCATAGCTGCCATTCTGGAGTGAACAAAGCTTGTTATTAGCTTGTCTAGCCCAGTTTGTTTGATTTGAACTGCAGTCAGGGGGATGAGTGCGTGCCTGACATTTCTGCTGCACTGAAATGTCTAAAGCACTGCCAGCCTGGGCTCCACTATGGGAAACCAGTAAAATCCATTCAGTGTGTTCATGAGCAACTCTTCTAACTTCCAATAACCCTACAAAGTATATAACCACTTCTGGCTGTTTATGCAGCCAAATGTTTTTGATGTTTTGAAAAAACCCCGCTAGCGTAGGTTTTCTTAGATATGGAAACAAAGTACCAGCAAAATCCAGTTTGTTTTATGCAGCTGAGCCTGTTTATGTTGCCCATGCTGAGGATTATACGCCCTCAAACAGGAGAGGAATATTGTCCACAGCTGTTGTGGGGAGCCTTTACTATAAAAGATGATGCAGAAAAAGTGAAGAGCTTTCTTAATGAGTATATAACTAATGAGAATAGAAGGCAGACCAGGAACAACGATTTTAGCTCAGCTCCTTGAACCCTGGAAGTACTCTTAAGTACATCCCTGAGCTGATCCCTGTTCAACAAACCATGTGAGTGCATCTCTAAGTTTTATAAGTTTCAGTGGGGCTTACACATGTGTACAATAAAAGCTCTGCTGAACTGGGGCTCCAGGTTTGCTTTTCAGGTCATGGGTAATGGTGTTTGTCCAGCTTGCCATGATAGTTTCAGATAAAAGCACTCCTTGTGTTCAAAGTATATTCTCCATGCTTAAAAATGTTGAAGAAGCAGACAGAGTGTATTTCTCTCTCTCAGATTCCCTGGAGATGTCTGTCTTATTTTGCCATCCTTTCTGGTGTATCTGAGCACATCAAACTGGAGTATGGTGCTACTTAAAACATCTCCAGCTTGGCTTCTCCTTTGCACCTTCACACCAAGGATGCTGCACGTCCAGCTCCCTGTCCGAGCTCCAGTAGCAAGTGGTATTTCACTGAGGTTGCTCCCAAGCGCCCCTAAAATGGGAGTGGACTGATGTCACCCTAGAACTGTGATATCTCTCTCACACACATCCTGGGAAATCCAGGGCAGCTATTTCAACATTTTTGGGGCTGCTGTAGCTCAGCCACGAGGGCTTGGCAGGTTGCTGTTGGAGCAGGGAAACACGAGGAGCTCCACCTGGAGCGTTTGCCCTTTGTTTCTTCATTCCTTATTCATGCAAATGCGGAGGAGAGACAAGGGAGATAAAGAGGGAGGAAACCTAACACACCCTCCAAATCCTTTGCTGGGTGATTAGCAAAACCTAAACTCTGACAAGAACTTAATATGGCTTTTGAGGTGTGGCTAGGAGAGAAGATGCTGTGGATAGATATCATTTTCAGGTATTCATAGAATCACAGAATCATTAAGGTTGGAAAAGACCTCTAAGATCATTGTTGACCCAGCACTTCCAAGCTGACCATTGAACCACATCCCCAGGTGCCACCTCTAGATGTCTTTTAAATCCCTCCAGGGTTGGTGACTCCACCAGTTTCCCAGGACAGCTTGTTACAGTGCTTGACCATCCTTTCTAGGTAGTAACTTATGCTAATATCCCATCTAAACCTCCTCTGGCACAACCTGAGGGCTTTTTTCTCGTTTTATCACTTGTTACTTGGGAGAAGACATCGATCCCTAGGGATGTCTGCCTCTTGGTAGGAGGCCTTCCAGGCTGCTGAAGGCTAAAAAGTTTTCCTGAAGGTTAATCTGGACATCCAAACCAGACATTAATATGAGGATGAAGTCTTCTGTAAACAGAATTATGCTTAATGGTCCCACTTCCAAATGGTTCTTGGCACTGTTGCATTTCTTAAATCCTCGCTGTGGACTTCTTAATAGTTTTGGATGGTGTGATGTTTTCAGTCTCTGTGCAGGAGCAGGGAGCTACTGGCCCTGCCATTCCCACTGTCAGCTGTCAGTCTGTGTTCACCTCTGCAGGAGTGCAGTGAGTTTTTCCACAAGGCTTCTGTTTGTCTGAACATAAACTAATACACTTTGTATGTATTTCCATTCCTTTTATAGATTTTTTTTTTTTTTGGGGGGGTTGCATTTTAATTAAGATAATCTGTCAAACAAGTGTGTGACTGGCAGTGATGAAATGACCCTTGTGTCATCATTGCTTCCTGTCAGGACATTTTCAGCAGTGGCCCAGTAGTGTTAAAGATGGAGGTGAAGGAAGACAATATGGCTCCAATGAAGCTAATTGGAAAAACTCCCGTGAACTTCAGCAGAATCAGGAGTTAATCCCTGCTATTGTACAGTAAAGAAAAGCTACATGAGAGGGAAGCTTTAAAAAAAAAAATTATTAGAGAACAGTTGTGATCTTGCATGTCAAATGTATTTAATTAGAAGAATTTTTCCACTATCTCTAGAGATTTAGGGACATTCAGTGGGACCTTCTTTTGTGTTTGGAAAATACTTTGCCCATTGTGGGCACCAGGAGAGGAAAAAAATTGAAATAAGCTGTCTCCAATTGCAGTTGGAAATGTAATACAATGGGATAGGGCTGAGACCCACAGGGAAGCAGTGGCAGCACTCCCACTGACCTTAATGGGAGCTGGACCACATCCCACACGGCCTCAGAGACGTTTGTGGGGGGAAAAAAAAAAAGTCTACTGTAAAACTGAAAGATGAGAACGAAGAAACGCACGGATTTCAAAACTCTGTGGCTCGAGTGGGGCCGGGGCCAAAACCTGCTGAAGCAAACACAGAGCCAGCGATCAGGCTGGCTCTGCCTGACTCCTCCTGTCTGCCCTTTTGCTGTGCACAAAGTTTTGCCGGTTGTTCAGCTACTGCTCTCAGAGCATATCAGTTCCCCTCGCAGATAATGTGCGTTAGCAGCTCCTCGGTATGGCTGATGGGCTGGGTTTTACCCAAAATCTCAGGGGAGAGGTGATTTGAGTGTTTTCACTCCCCGCTGATGAAGTGTATCAGGAGCTGGTGACCTCCACTCCCGGGCAGGTCCCTTCCCTGCAGGTGATGTGGGACCTGTGGGCAAAGCCTGGGTCATCTTGCAGCCTGTGGAAAGGCTGGCAAAGGGGGTTCTTACAGTGGTGGGGTCTCTCCTGCTGCCAGCTGAGGCAGACCACGGTGCTGTGCAAATGCTGCTGTCCTGCTGGCTTGGAAGGCAGCAATAAAAAATGAGGAGGAATGTTCACTGGAGGTCAAATGTTTTCTGGGTTTAAAACTCAGGCTTTAATGGTAAGAAGGCATTTGCTTCACATAGAGGGGAAAAAAAGAACACCCGAAGGACTGCAGGAAGGGAGTGAAAATACCTTCCACATCAAACAGTTCAGGGCCAGCAAAGGCCAGAAAGCCCTCGAGCTGCTGTTGCTACCTTGCCATTTTGTGAAATTATGGAAGGAGATCTCCACCACGGTCCAGTTCCCAGCAGTCAGGTGTCTGGGGCACAAGAGTGGGCAGTAGGGAGCTAGAAGGCAGTAAACCCACACAGCCTCACCCTGGGTACCAGGATGGGCTCTGCTCTGCATCGCTTCTCCAAAACCTTCCAGAAGTTTCAACCAAGCAGGGCTTGCTAATTCCTATAGGGAATTAGGAGGGTCCTCACCCCCAAAACAGCACTCAGAGAGGCAAAGCCCAACTAAGACACAGCAACAAGCAGGAAAGAGCCCAGCTCCTAGGCAAAGGGCTCTGCTGGTGCTTCCAGAAGAACTTGCTAGAAGCCCACAGCGCATCTTGGAAGGAGCGGGGATCGCGTTTCAGCCTCGGGATTTTAGGCACACGTCGTGACAGCCCCCGGCAGACCTGCCAGGAACTTCGTTCCGTAAATCACATTTCTTGCAAAGGAGGCCTCTGTGCTCGGTAGTAGCAGCGTTTGTTTCTTCTTTTTCTTGGCTGCTCCGCTTGGAAGTAGCGTAAAGACTTAACCCTGGTGAGAAGGACCTGCAGAGAAATAATGGAGTATGTGAGAGCTCCGGCTTTTGCCTTGTTAAATGAAACTTGGTCTATATAAACACCCTTGAAAAAAACCTCACTGGTAAGGCTGCAAACACGGGATTCGGCAGTGGAGCTGTTTTCATTTAGATTTTTGGCAGCGTTTTTAACAAGAATACGGGTTGTGTTTTTTTTTTTTTTTTTTCAAACCAGACACATCATCTTGGATGAACTATAATGGTAATAAAAGCATTGCAAATATCTCTATTTCTAACCCAGGTTTAGCTGGAAGCATCCTACTACCCAGAGGAGGAATGGAGCCTTTGTGTACTGAGTGTAACAACTTGCTTAGAAGTGAGTGTGTACTAAAGCATATTCCTGTCTTTACTCACACTCCAGCTTTAGTCTTTTTTTTTTTTTGCTATCATAATCCCCCTTGTTATGGCTGGCTTTTACTTTCATCCAGTCACACTGCAGGAACTTCAGAAGCTACTGGTGCATCTTGCCTTTTCCCTCTGAAGTGTGGGATGTATTTAGTGTAACAGTGTTGTTTCATATACACAAAGGCTATCATCACCCCAAATGATCTTGTTTGTGGAGAAATGTCTCTTCAGTCAGTTGGTGAGGGTGAGGAGGATCTCTGCTGTCAGGTAGGAAGGTGCCTCAGTCTGGAGCAAGGCCTGCTTTGAACATTTCTGAATTAATATTTTGCAAATAAATGTGTATATGGAAACACGATGTTTGACTGTAGTGGCAACCCTGAAAATTGGTAGTAGAGATAGTTATCCTAAAAAGGGTCTAATTAGCAACATCACCCACTGATTTGCAGAATTTGTCAGCGGCTGCAATTCAAAGTTCTGAACCCCATAATCAGCTCTCCCTTCATCACTTGGTGTACTCCTCTGTATATCCAGGTTAAGGTTAGGCAGGAATTTTCTCTCCCTGCCATATAGAAAGTTATTTCAGAATCTCTCTCTGTAGGTAGAAACTTGCTAACTTCCATGTGTTCTAAGTTTTCCTGTCATTGCCAGCTGGTAAGCTTGGCATAACTTGCCCTTGTCAATCCTGAGCAGCACAACTCTATTCATTGTACCAGTGAATTCAGTCTACCTTTTTTTTATTCTGGTCTGTTCTGATCCTCTTCTCCCAGAATGCGCATTCCCACCTTCCTCTATCTGACAGTCTTTGCCAGTCTTACCCTATCAGCAAAAGCTGATAATGGTGGGTCACAAGGACTAAAACAACCAGGGGTTTGATTTGTGTTTCAATAATTTTGCTAAAAAAAAAACACTGTAAGAATGTAAAGAAGCCCTACAAATTCATTATGTCCATAGTGAGTACTCTTTTGGTATGAGAAAAATAACCAACTGTTGGTTTCAGAGGCTATGCCTAAAATAACCTGAAGGCAGTGTGGAAACAGGTGAAGGAGGGAGTGAATGGGGAGATGATTTAGATAAGTGAAGCTTTGCAATGTTAATGTATTTTATAGTCTCCTGAGGTGGCTGAGAAGTGCTGTAATTGTGTTCCATCCTTTGACAGGCAAGAGACAGTCTCATTTTGTAATGACAAGGCCAAGAAGTCACAACTTTTATTTATAATGTAGTGGTCATAGAATCACAGAATGTTTTGGGTTGGAAGGGACCTTTAAGATCATCTCATTCCAACCCCCTGCCATGGGCAGGGACACCTTCCACCAGCCCAGGTTGCTCCAAGCCCTGTCCAGCCTGGCCTTGGACACTTCCAGGGATCCAGGGGCAGCCACAGCTTCTCTGGGCAACCTGTGCCAGGGCCTCCCCACCCTCACAGTAAATAATTTCTTCCTAATATCTCATCTAACCCTGCCCTCTGGCAGTTTGAAACCATTCCCCTTTGTCCTGTCAATACATGCCCCTTGCAAAAAGCAAAACCAAAAAAAAGCCAGCTCTTGCACGTCGATGAACACCAGCCCGCTGAGGGGGGTTTGATCCTCACAGCCTGAAGAAGGAGCGAGGGTGAAGGGCTGTTGTTGTGCTGGTCATTATATTACTCTGTGTGGTGTTTCATCAGGCAGGCAGTGATGTAAATTTGTGCTCTGCTGCGGCTTGGAGTTACAAGTCAGCCTCTGGGCACCAACACTGCCCATGGATCAGGGAGGGCTGTCAAGCTGCAACACGCCGGAGCCACCACCACGCCTATTGGAATGGTGCCTCCCCTCACTGCTCCCTGCTTCAGCCTCCAAATTCCAGTGGAAAATAACAAATCAGGTACTCTATTGTTTATTTTCAAATCCTCCCTGCCAATCACAATAAGCACTGCCTGTGCTGTGAGGTGTGGACAGTCCCAGGAACAGTTCCTGCTGATTTGTGACTCTGCTCATCCACGGCTTCTTGGGGCTTGTGGTGACAAAAGCAGCCACAGCCCTGCATGTGCTTCAGTTTTGTGTTAGTATTGCAATTTCATAGGATCACACAATGTGATCCCATCAGGATCACCGAGCCCAGCTCCTGGCCCTGCACAGGACACCCCAAGAGTCACACCACGAGCATTGTCCAAATGCTTCTTGAACTCAGGCTTGGTGCTGTGACCACTGCCCTGGGGAGCCTGTTCCAGAATTTAACAACTCTCTGGGTGAAAAGTCTTTTCCTGACATCTAACTCAAACCTTTATAACATAAATATGTGTATATATGTACAAACTTAACTATGTTTGGCAATAACACAACATATGAGGATAAGCTCCAAGAACAAGGACAGCACAAGGAACACTTGGTGGTGGGAAATGTGGGAGCAGGAGTGAGGTGTGACTCCAAAGGCACTTTCCTGCCTGGAGCCACCAGCAAACCTGGGATGTGCTGTCCCTGCTGTTGGTCATACACTGCAGCTGGTGTGTGCTGGAAGCACAACTGACCAGGCTTTGTTTTCTTTCAAATGTTAAATTGCTCTAAATAAAAGACTGGGTAACCCAAGGTAATTTAGGTTACCGAGGAAATTCCTGTAAATGTAGTACATTTACACTGAGATTTCTGGCTATTCCATGGGGTCTATCTCTGACAGAGAGTGCATCACCCCACCATGCTCTGTGTGCACAAACCATCAGTGCAAAAGGGTACTGGTGTGGGGAAAGGGCTCCTTAACGAAGCAAAGTTATAATGAGGTGTTGCGGCTGAAAGCTGAAGCTGAAGAATTCCGACCCATAATAAGGTGTGCATTCTTGGCCACTGGAGAATTTAATATCTGAAACAATTTGCCTAGGGATATGATGAGTTCTCTCTTTGAAAACTTAAATTAAGATGGGGTTTTATTTTTTTTTTCCCCTAAACAATCTGGTTCAACCAGAATTTATGGTCTTGATGCTGGAGGTTCTGGGAGCAGGTATATGACCCAGGAGATGCCAGAGTTCAGACTAGAAGCTGCAAGTCTCCACTTGGGTGAAATAAAATGTTTTGAATGGTGTGCTAAAGCACTGCTTGCCTTCATGCTTTAAATCTCAGCTCAGTGTGGAGTTGTGGGGAGAAGGTGACATTTTCTGAATTGTTTCTTCTGCCATGTATCTTTATTTCTTTAGCTGTTCCTTCAATAATTTCTCACTGACATTAGATGTGCTTGACTTAAAGGCAATCAGCTCACCTTTATAGAGCCTCCTGATCCCTTCTCCTGTCCTGGGGAATGGGTTGCTGCTTGCCTGCAAGAACATCAGTGCTAAGGGATAATTCACCAGGAAATACCCCAGGCCAAGTAATGAACTGCACACCACAGCAGCCCCCTTTCTACTCATTTTCCTGCAAAAACAATCCTTGTGCTTAGATATTTAAGGAATGCAAACCAAACTGGTGGTAGTGACTTTGAGCTATTAAGTATATTTTCCTGCTCTCCCCTTGGCATCGAGGGGAGTTTTACAAAAGCCCCCGTGTTGGGCAGGGCACAGACCTCCCTGGCTGGAGTGGGACTGCTCCTTCTCCTCCTCTTCCTCCTCTCAGAAGAGCTGTAGTGAAATGCAGTAATTTAATCCAGTATTGATGACTTGGATGAACCCTTGTACTTATTTCAACTCTTTCTGTACAAGAGCCTTGAAGGAAAATGAAGATAAAGGCCTATATATGAGGTCTACTTGACTTTCCTCTGATGCTGTGATGGTGGTGAATGAGTGTCTGCAGGGAATGCCAAACTTAATTGTCTTGTCTGTGAATAATGAGTCTTCTCTTAATACTCTGGAATTAGTAGGTAAACAAGAAAGTGCTTTTGGGGGAAATAGATGTAGTGTTTCCCGTATTTCCCATGATTTTACATTTAAATTTATTCAGTGAGCTGGTTTGATTAGTCCTCAGACCATGTCTCCACAATTACATCAGTCAGACTCCCTCTCTTATTCTTTAGGAGATCATTCTAATAAATGCTGCTATTTTTTTTTAACCTGTGAGTGGAACAGGGATAGAGGAGAACTGAAACACCAATTTAGTACCTGTGAAGGTCTTGGGAAAAGCAGATAATGTCCAAGGGATAAAATACTGGAAAATGAGTCTTTCATTTGTTATCATGCTAAAACCAGGATCCATCCTTTTACCAGTGCTAAATTATTATTTACTGTATATAAGACAGCTTCACAAATTTTTATTACTTTTTCAACCTTATTGCTCAGTAACTGTTGGAATTAACAGAAAAATTCATACTTTAATTTAAAAAGTGTCTCACTTCTGGGGGAAACAAATGTATTTACCAACAAGAATTTTAACTTCTGAAGCAAAAAAAAAAAACAAACAAAAAAAACAACTTTACTGAAGAGTTATTTGGGGAAAACTGCATAATTTCATCTCCCTCTATTTACTGAAAACAGATAGAAAAATCTTTCTTACAGACAATGAGATTTATATGAGGAATTTCAGAGCCTGCAATCGAGTACTACATGTAGGTAATTTTTCCTGGGCAGATGTTTTCTTTATTGGCCTGAGACAGGCACTTTGAAATGCTTTGTGTTTGGCCAGTAAATTGTTTAATGGAACAAACAATCCTCAGTGTCCTAGCCTTGACTCTGGCTCTGCTCTTCAAGCTCATACTTACTCCAGAGCAAATGTTTCTGCTGACAAATCCCCAGTGATTTTTCATGTTGTTGGCGTGGTCTGGCACATTTCTGCGAGGAAAATAAGTCTTGATATCAGTTAGGGAATATTCACCTCAGCAGGAATGAATAAAGGCTGGTTACCAGCTATTTGGGTGTACCTTCCATCAGGAGAAGAAACTCGTCCTTCTGTTTAACTCTTGAAAGGTTTTAGTGACTTTAAACAGAAAGGAAAAATATGTTGTTAACAAGAAAGAGAAGACACCGTAATCTCCTGACAAATATGTAAAATCCTGTCTCTTTGTATTCACAGAGCAGAGCTGGAACCAAACAATGAATAAAGGCCATCAGTAAACTTCCAGTAGATGGTCAGTGGTCAGAAACTAGATGGTATTGCCAACTAGCTGCTTGTACTTTGTTTTTGATGGTATTGTAAGATGTAGAGGGCCTGGCCTGATGGATGCAGGCAAACACTGTAAGAGACTGCCCTACCTCAGAGGAGTTTAGAGTGTCACCAGGACAGAAAGCAAAAGAACTGGCACGAGACCTCAAACCCTGTGCAGACATCTTTGCCTGGTTAGAAAAAGGGTTCCAGATTGTCTGAAGCATTTTTCCTGTAGCACTATCTTGAAAGTGTCATTAGCATACAAATATCTCTTCCTTCTGCTGCTCTTCTGATTACAGGATTCCTTGATATAAGGAAGAGGGTTTTTTACAGTCAGTATGGTGGAACACTGGCACAGGGTGCCCAGAGAAGCTGCTGTGGCTGCCCCATCCCTGGAAGTGTCCAAGGTCAGGTTGGACAGGGCTTGGAGCAACCTGGGCTGGTGGAAGGTGTCCCTACCCATGGCAGGGGGTTGGAACTAAATGATCTTTAATGTCCCTCCCAATCCAAATTATTCTAGGATACTGTAATTCTGTGAAGCATAAAGGGAGACGTGACCCTGAGGTGCTCTCTGGCAACAGGGTCCACCTTAGCTTACCTAGCCTAACCCCAGCACAGTGACACCCTGGATGGAAAGCTGCTCTCAGGGACATTAGCTGGATGGAAGTGGTACCCAGCCCTCACACAGAAATAATTTCCATGGCTTATCTCCAATCCCCTCTGCAGCACTGGGTGACCTAAAGTCAAATATTACCCTCTAAAAGACAATGACTGTGTCTTTCACTTCCTCCAGTCCCTCAAAAGCCAAATAGTGCTATCTAATCTAAACCACCCCAGCTCTTCTCCATCCCCTCAGACACATGCTGTGCATTACATTTCTGCAGAGATTCAGTGCAGTCTGGCTCAGCCATCCCTTTGAAGTCCTTGGAAGCTTATCTGTGCTCCAGCAAGCAAGGGTGTGTCTCCTGGCCATGTCTCCTGGCCAGCTTGCAGGTGACCTTACAGCAGAAATTTATCCCAGAGGCCACAGGTGCCTCTCTGGGCATTTTTTTTCCCTGAGTATCAGGAAATCTCCAGAAGTTACCTCAGAATAAAGGGCTGCCTTCTGAGGCTGTTTCTTGGCTAAAGTGCTGCTGAGTGTGAGTGGGAATGTAGTGTGGGACACGTCACAGTGTCTTTTGGGCATGGTCCACCAGAGCTTAAAAAAAAAACCCTTCAAGAAGTCACTGAAAATGGTCACAGGGGCATTTTGGTACAACTGAGACAATACAGGGCTGGCAAGAGGCATCTGCCTGTCTCCCCTCCAATCTGGCAAATTCTGGTGTATCAGGGCACGGTAACCCTCCAAGTGCACCCACCAGCATCAACTTTTCCCTGCCCAGCTCCACTCCCATTCTCCAGAGGGCATCCAGACCCTGCTCCCCCTGTCCCTATCCCAGGGTCCCACATCCATCACCATTCTCACCTCCTTTCTAGTAACAACAAATGCCTTCCCTAAAAAAAAGCTGGAAAATGGTTTTACTGCCACAGGAGAAAAAAAAACTAAGTCTGACATTAATCCTGAGATGAAAATGGCTGAGCAAGTATTTATGTTGATTTAAGGCTGTTCTTGTTACATTCTTGAAACTACTGAGGTTATCTTGTAATCCATCTGAATTGCAGCTTGTGGCATTTTGAGCTAATTTTCGATTGTGTTGCATTTAACTATTCTTTACCTCCTTCTGCCTCCCAGAATATGTGGAAAAACATACAAGAGGCTTAGGAAACCGGGACTTATACCCTGTGAGGTGTCTCTGTGTCAGAAAATGGAAACAGAGCATTCATTAAAAAGAGAAATTTTGGGTTCTGATGAGACTCTGCTGAAAGGAGACACTTTCCCAGTGCTGGGCTTTGGCTGGAGGAGGGTTCACTGAGCAGCACTCTCTCTGTTTATTTTCTGAATGTTTTGAGAGAATGCACGTCCCTGTAGATGTTTAGAGAGCAGCAGCACTGAAGATGAGGTTTATTTATTCACAAGATATGTATCATGCAAACAGCTGTGGGCTGCTTCTCCTCACTGCTCTGCTGATGGGATTCAGCTCCCAGCCCAGCAGACCACCCGATCCAGCAGGGAGAGGCAGCACAGCCCCCCTGGGATATGGGATCTGCATGGCCTGGAGGCTGCTGCCTCTTCTCCAGCAACTCTCACACCCTTGGCCTTACCCCTTTCTGGAGCTGGAGCTCTGTGCAGCAGTCTGAGAAGTGGGTGAAAAATTGTGCATGACCTGGGACATGGTGAGTGTCCTGGGCTGCTCACCCTGAGAGGGTGGTAAAGCACCAGCACAGGATGCCCAAAGAAGCTGTGGATGCTCCATCCTTGGAAGTGTCCAAGGCCAGCTTGGATGGGGCTCTGAGCAGCCTGGTCTGGTGGAAGGTGTCCCTGCTCACGGCTGGGGGAGTTGGACTGGATGACTTGGAAAGGTCCCTTCCCACTCAAACCATTCTACGATTCTAATGTGGACACAAAGATTTAATCCCCTTCTCCCATCATTCTCCCTATTAAGAGAAGAGCCCCAGCTGGGTGGCAAAATTTGTCAGAATTTTGGATGAAAGGCACAAGGAGGAATTTTCTCCTGGGCCTGCTTGGTGATCATCTCAGGATCCAGGAAAAGGAAGCCTTGGTGCTAAATCTGGCATGTGACATATCCAATGACCAGACAGATTTTCCTGAAGGATCTGGATGTCTCTAAGCAGAGGGAACCACAGTGTGATTTTCCTCTGGGATCTTTTGCAAGTCATTCCCTGACAAAGGTGGGGGCTTAATCCCATTTTTCACATGCCTTTGGAAAATGCTCTTGGTCTGCTTCTCACCCCTTAAACCATCAGAAACTTGGGGATTCAAGGCAGGGTATGTGCAGAGAAATCTTTTATTTCCACATCATGCCTTGGCTTCACAATTTTAGTAGAAGCACCATGTGAGCTCCTTCCTTTGCTCCTTCAGCTTCTTTTCCCTTCTGTCCCTGCTTCTGTCCCCTGGGCATCTGGGGGAGATGGATATGGAAAGAGACCCATCACTTGTAGTTACTGCTGCCTGTTTGTTTGCAGAGACAGGGTTAAACCGTGTGCTACTTCTTACCTGTAAATGATGTTTTCCCGGCTGAGCACGATTACAAATGCAGCTCCTTTGCTTTTAGCTCAATTTTTCACCACTTGCTTTCCACCCCACACACACCTCTTGGCTGTACTCTGGTGATCACAGTAGTTTCTGTCTAAAATGTTTCAGTTTCTGTGTTTTCCAGAATTAACTGGAGCCTGTTGCTACACGCTGAGCAGGGTGGGACTGCTGATTCCTTTCCTTTTTTTTTTTTAACCTCCATCAGAAAAGCAGACTGTTGAATGTAAAGCTTCAGGGAGTAAAATTTACGGGAGAGAAATTGCCTTGTGTGTTTTTAACACGGAGCTACCTCGATGGCCAGCACTGAATTTCACCCTTTGCATGCCATGAGAAACTGTTATTAGTGCTAAATCTTTCTGGAACACAGGAATCAGCGTTTCCCCAGTTCCTGACTCCTCACTACTCTTTTCTTGCCCTCTGTGGCAAAAATGAAGTTCACTGCTTTCAGATGCACTGCTGAGTTGCTCTTATTTGCACGCCATGAGGCTGAACACGCCAGTAAATATTTGGAGCCCCATTTAAAAAGCTTGTTTTTTGAGAGGTTCTTGGGATTTATCATCTGTCACTGACCCACGTTACGGTTCTTTCCAAAGGACGTGCAACATTCTGGGACCTGTCCAGCCTGGGAAGGTGGGGAGAGGCCATCTCTTGTGAGCCCTCTGTGGGGGACACACATGGGACAGGGTCCTGTGGCATCCCCAGCCAGGATCCAGGGCTGCCTGTCTGTGCCCAGGGCGAGGACCACTGGGGACAGCAGGGCAGGTCACCCCTGTCCTCCCACACACACACTGCTTCCTCACAGGAAGCATCGTGGGGGATCTGCTGGGATGTTTTGGGATTCTTTTTCAGCCTGTGTTTATGCTCTTAGGACCTGATCTTCCCAAACAGCTGAGGGCTGGGGCCAAGGAGCGCTGCAACAGCAAGGAAGGTCCCTGAGCGCCTGGTGCTCTTCCCAGCCAAGGGAACATGTGCTGCAAGGTGGGATATCAGTGTGCCGGCCTCACCAGCATCTGCTCACATCCCTGCTGGCTGGGATGTGTGCCCTGGGACCCAGCCATCACCCCTCCGGGGCAGGGCTCAGCTGGGAACGCTGTGCAGCCTTCCCAGTCTCCAAGCTTTTGTGCAGCTTGTTCCCAGTCTTTGCACTCGGGGATTATTTCAGCTGAATGAGTAACAGCTCTGAGACTTTACAAACCTTATTTACTCCGTGATTACCCTCCCCTTGCCTAAAACAGCCCCATTACCTGCTCATCAAGTGCAAGGTGGTCAGATAACCAGGTCCTGCTGGCTCTACAAGGCTCTCTCTGGCAAATTAAAGGAGCATTAACGTTAACAACCAGGGAGAGCATTCCTGTACGTCCAGCAGACCTGCTGTATTCCTCCCACTAGAGGACGGTAGCTGGTGAGCACAGCCATCAGTAGCGTTTTACAGCAGAAGCAAGAATAAAACAGCCCTACCCTTCCTGTAGAAACATGTTCCTTTCTAGTGGTTTTCACATAATGAATCCCAGTGAATATTTAACTAAGTCTCCCCTGTAATCAAGTTTCTGGCCTCCTTACTTGTCTCCACAGTGCAAAACACTTCCTGACCCACTGCATTCCCCAGCCCTGGGAGGCTCTGGCAGGATCTGTGTCTCTGCTCAGTTGGCAGAGGAGCAGCAAGAAAGATCACTGTTGGGGTTTTCTCATCCAGCAGTTGCTGATATGACCTTTGCTATCCCTTAAGAGGTGGAATGGATCCTCACAGCCTCAACTTGGCTACCTAAATCAAAAGCAGGCCTGCTCTTCAAGCCCTGAAATATTGCTGTATGTTTATACATATATGAATATTCATCGATATTCAGATGAATATTCAGTAATGCAAGTCTAGATTTCATGCAAAGCAAGTTTCCCTGCAACCCTCCACTTAAACCAGGGAAGAATGAAGGAGGAAAGTGTGTTTGTGGGTTTGTGTGAGCAGGGAAAACGGAGAGTTTGAGTCTGTGTGGTGACCTGGGAAACCTTTCTATGGTAAAACCCATGGCTTTTGTTTAAGGAACTCCCCGTGCCTGTATAAAATAGCAAATCCCTATTTGCCTTTGGGCTTTATGTGCCTGACCATTGCCTTTTCATGCCGTTTTTGGGATGGCAGCTTGTGAACTTGGTTACAGAGTTAACAAATGAGGGCTGTTAAACCCTGATGCATCTCTGTTTATGTGGAGACTCTCTTGGGCAGGTCACTGGCTTCTCTCCAAAGGCAATCCAGTTTCTCAAGTGAAATTGTGGGTACCTTAAACACCTGGCAAAGTGGAGGAGGAGGTCATCTTACTGACTGGAGCTGATAAAAGACATGGCTTTCACTGAGAGAGAGACATACAGGAAAAAGCAAATTCCTGTGAAAACTATGGTAGGAGATAGGGAGGGGAAATTATGTGCAAAGGAAGGGGAGACAAGAAAGAATATTAACTGCTTGTAGAATGCTGACTTAAAAGATGTTTGAGGGTTGAGAGGAATGAGGCAGGGAAATAGTTGTAGGCATTTAGGGCTTTATTACCCAGGGTTGTGGAAAGTAAAAGAATTAGTTTGATTTTATTTTTTTGAACTACTACAGAGTGACTGTGCCTGCAGCTGGGCCTCTGAAAGGGTGAACTGGAAGCACAGAGCTTGGCACTGCAGAGAAGGATGTGGGAAGCAGGAGGGATCTGTTGGGATTCAGTGGTGTGGGATGGCTGGGTCGCAGGACCCTGCCCAGAAAGAACAGAGTACCCACACTGTGGGTCCCTGCCACGGAGAGTTTTCTGCTTCTTCCAGGATTTAAGCTGTAACACGAACCCTGCTGTAAGCCTGACCTCACACCTTCTGCTCTGAGGTTGTGCCTGAAAGTAAGAGCACCCTTGCTGAACCCTGTGGTGTCACCTGAGAAGAATCTGATCTGATGTAACAGGGGAAGCTGCCACAACCACCAGCTGGTCTAGTTAGACAGCAGAGCTCCAGTAAAACAAACCAGCAGGTATTGATCAGCTGCAAACAGAATTAAGAAGCCCACGGGCCAACGAGCAAAATAGATCCAGGATCTGTAACAGAAGGACAAATTGTCTTCTCAGCCTTTGTCTTCTCAGTTTTATAAGTCTGGTTCTGTCTTGCTGTGCCCTGCTTGGCACTGAGAAGGAGTTTATTCATATGGTTTCTCTGAGGTTGCTGTTAAAAGATCTTCTCCAATGCATGCTGCTTTCCACTCTTTTAGAAAAGACACCAGTCCCCAAGAGCCAGAGGTGCTCCACCAGGACAGCGTGTGACAAATTCTTTATGAGAGAACACATAATAAATTGAGGATTTTCTTTTATTTTGGTTATTTAGTATTCAATATTTGCATTATGGAAGCGCCTGGAGGTTCCAGCTGAGATCAGTGTCCTATTGTTCTAAGCCATGCATAAAAACATGGTCAGAGATGAGGAGCTTACCATCTAAATAGATGAACTGGATAAAGGGTGGGAGACAGGAAGCATCTATTATTCTCATTTCATAGCTGGAGAGCTTGGACACAGACAAATTAAGTGCCTTTCCCAGGACTGTGCAGGAAAGCCAATGCAGAAGGGCAGAAAACATTGAATGTCCAGGATCCCAGTGTAATACTCTGCTCATAACACTCCACATTTCCTGTTTAGATATATCTATCTTGCATCAGTGTAACAAAAGCAACAAATATTTTTTTTTGAATGTTTTCCTTAAGACACACAAAATGAGAGGAGCAGCAGAAAGGTTACATGGCTACAAGGCATAACAGTCCAAAGGGAGTGTTGATACTCAAATGCCATTGCAAGACATTGACACAACAATAGTGAAAATAACCTTTTTTCCCCCAACTACTTGGCCTTACTGCCTGAAGGAGTATCTCCAAGACGATTCTACTCTGCATAATGCAGAGGAAAATCAAAAATTGTTAGACAAAAGTAATTCATTTGCCACTTTCTCTAGCTTGACCAAAATGTTGTTTTTCTGTTGATAAACACCCAGTAAAACTATCCCTTTACGGGCCAGGAACTGCAGTCCCCCCTTCCTGTATACATTTTGCTGCAAAATACCTTGATAGCCCATCTGCTTCACAGTTTGATGGATAATTATTGGATCTCTTGGCATTAAAATAAATTCTTTTCTATCTCAGTTTTTCGGTTTAGCAGCATCTTGAAGTAATACCTGGTGAGGAACTGGTGATGAAAGTCTCTCACTAGTAGCTTTTTTCTTAGAAAGGGTTTGTGTTTATATGAAATGACTTTTCCCTGAGACACTGAGCAACTCTGCCTATCTTTGAAAAGAAAATAATTTTTGGAAGTGGGTTCCTATGATTTACTTCTCTGGTACCTCAAAAAAAAAAGTTCAAAGCTGCCAGGAAAGGGCCATAAACATTTGGAAACCAGGTAAATATTTTAGCTGGCAGAGTTTGGGTTTAGGCATTTAGTTTTAGAAGAACTTTCAAAAAAAAAAAAAAATCTGGGACAAACATTTAATTTATTCATCATCATCAAGGGATATTTTTGGATGGGACAGTTTGAGTAACAGGGAAGAATTGTTGTTTCCCATTGTCTTCCAGGGAGAAGACAAACCCTCAGTGATGTGCGTGACTGAATTATTGTCCAGAGAGTTTCTCCCCATAGATCTCTAAAACTTGAATGTGTGGGGTTTAATTTTTTTTCCCCTAATTTAACTTTCTGTATTATATTCCTGTTTTCACCAGATGATAGAACTGTGACATGTTAGCAGGTCCTGCACCTGCAGAATAGATCAGTAGTGCAGAACTTGCTTCCCTGTGGTACCCATGGCCTCCCTTGCCATCTGCCTGCAACGTGGCAGGAGCTGCAGCTTGTTCCTCACTGGGCTTCCATGGAGCAGCCCGTTCCTGTGGAGCCCTGGCTGCACTAACATCTCCTGCACTTAAAAGAAATGTCAGGGACTCTGTAAGGATTAGAACTGAGGAGTGCTCAGAAGCTCTGTGTTGTGTTTTTTTTCTGAGGTGACTTTTCCCACATTACTCGGAGGCACTGGTGGCCCGTCTTACCTCATCTCTCTGCAGACACAAGTTCTTTGCCACCTGCTTAACCTTCTACCTTCCTCCCCAAAAGCTGGGCTTTTAGGGGTGAGTTGGGCTCCTGTGGGTTCAGCCCAGGAACAGCCTGAAGTCAGGCACATCTTCACCGTACCCTACCAGATGAAAGAGATGTCGGGAGGAAACAAATTCATCTCCTCACCTCTGCCTGCTCCTCCGAGCCCAGCTGTGCCTTCCTCGCAGCTGGAGCCCCTGGCTCGTCCCCTGCCCCTGTTGAACATTAACTGTATCCCTGCCTGCGTGCGGAGGGAGGACCAGGGTTCAGCTGACAGCAGCGACAAAGAGCTGGCAGGGCTGAAAGATTCAATTTAACTTTCTTTCTCCTCCCCCGCTCCCATATGCGGGGGGGACACAGCGCTGTTCCTGCTTTTGAAACTTGAGGGGCAAAGGAGCATTGGTGTCCTCATTTTCCTTCCTCCCCTATTGATGTATCATTGCCAGGATGAAAAAGGACGTCTCAAGAGCTTTTGAAAAAATGGGTGACTACTCAAGACATTTTATAAAGGAGGAAGAATGGGAAAGAAAATAGGACTCGGTAGGGGGTAGAAGGAGCCTGAATGTGTGCCTTGTCTGTCTATTCTTTCGCTTGAAACCTGGAGCTGTTGTTCCTATTTCAGTTCAAACTGTCACCTTTAGTTCATGATGGCTTTACTGCCCTTGCTCCTGAACCTCAACAGATTGGGGCTTATTTACCTATTCACACTCTGCTGTGGAACCTCATTAATAGGCTTATTAGCCACACCATTCACGTGCAGGAGGGCTCACAGAAAAGATCCCAGCCACTTTGAGAGGAGGAGGAAAAAACTGTAAAGAGATTATGCTCTCATTCAGCAGCCTAACTGCTATGAAAGGCTCCCTGGGCCCACTGAGATCTCTTGAAGCCTAAATATGATGACAGAATTGATCCCCACCCCCCCACACCCCCCTTTAATTCCAAACATGCTTCTGCTTTTCTCAGATAGAGGAGCTGGGCTGTTGTGGGCCACTTTAGGAGAATGTGGCTCATTTAAGAGAAAAGGCTGCTATTGATAGACTGCTATCTTTTCATCCCCCAAAAGAATAAATTCTGACAAGTGCTTCCAGACCTTGGAAATAGGTGTTCTGATTTTGTCATTTTTAGTGGAATGCTTCCTTTTCTTTCAGAGTATGCAAAGATATCGATGAATGGGGAAAGGTATTGCAGCTTCCTGTGCCGGACAATAATTTATGTGAGAATGTGTTAACAATGTTTTCAATGGGCGATGGACATGCCCAGAGCTGGGAAAATTGGATCTTGACTGTGACATCTCAGCTTCTCAATTAGAACATTCAGATGTCTGTCCCTTTAGGAACAAAAAAATATTAAACCTGTGTTTCCAATCAATTACCAATTTGTCTGCTGTCCCTCACAAAGCCTGAAGTACCGGTGGGAAAATACTTTCTGGGAGGTAAGTACATATTCTACAGAAAACTTGTTTTCAAGTTTTTGGTGTCTGGGAGGGTGTAAATAGAGTTACATTATGCTGTGTGGCCACAGTCCTTGAAAATCCCCTTGATCAATATTGCACACAATATATGAAATGTACAGTAGAGCTATGCTTAAAGAAAGTAACATTAAATTGATCAACACTTGATTTAATTTGAGGCAACCACCCCTTATTGATTTTGTTGTCAAGTTGATTCTGTACAGCAAGCATTACACAGACTCCGTATTCAAAACCTTTTAGCTGATGGTATCTAAAGCAAATGTTTTATTAAGCAAGGATCAGGCTAAGCTATATTGAATTTTGAATACACATATTATGCAGTTTTTAATCTGTGTGTCCAGGCAAATGATGTTTGCCTAACTTTTCGGCAACTTTTCCCATTTGGGCACCACACAGACAGGTATTAAAGGTGCACTGTCAGATAAATTCACAGGGCAGTTGGAATCGCGCTTTGGACTGAGAGGCGATTTTTGGAACGGGCGTTATCCAGCCATCCTCTAGAGCTGGAACCGGCCACTGGCCAGCCGTGGCTTCTGAGCCAGAAACACTCCAGGAGAGGTTTCGGGGAAGGCTGTTGAGCTGGTACCATTTCGGTGTGAGGATACAGATGCTGCCCAGTGCCGGACTGTCGGTGCCACAGCCCAGGCTCAACCGCTCCGGCGGGACGTGCCGCGCTCCCCGTCTTTTCTTTCCCTCCCACTGGAAAACTTTGAGTGGAGCGACCGTGCGGGAGCCGTGCTGCCCTCCAGCCCTGCGGTCCCTGCGGGATGCGCTGCCCCGCTCCCCGGGGGAGGCAGCGGCCGGAGCGGGGGGTGCCCTGCTCCCCTCCCGCCTCTCTCCGGTCCTGCTGAGCCCTCCGCCTGGGAGGGATCGGCGACCCCCGGGTGGGGTATCCGCGGCCCCCGGTCGGGGTGCGGGCTCGGCCGGTCCCCCAAGCCCGCAGCTGCCCGTGCCGTGCGGGCGGGTGCGGGGGAAGGGGCTCCGCGGCGATTGGCAGAGCCCGGCAGCGCCGTCCAGGAAACGGCTCGGGTTGCAGCGGGGGGAGTGACCGGGGGAGGAGGAAGGAGCCGGAGGAGTGCGCCGAGCGGGGGAAAGGGGGGAGAGCGAACCCACCTCCCACCCGAGGGGGCTGTCGGCGTGACAAAGCTGCGGCGGCTCGGGGCGGGCGGCTGGATGGAGCGGAGCGGGACCCGCGGCGCGCTGCTCGGCGATGCCCGCGCGGGGGAGGAGGCGGCTGCTGGCGCCGGGCACGGCGGGCTCGCCCCTCTGAGGCGGTAGCCGCTGCGGCCGAGCGAGGGGACGGGACGGGACGGGGCGCCGGGCCGGCTCCTGCCTCGCCTCGCCGCCCTCCTGCCTCCCTCATCCCGCGGGGGATGCGCCAGCCGGGGCCGCCCGCCGAGTGAGCGCGGCCGCACAGGAGTTTCCCTCCCCGTCCCGGGAGCACCGCTCGGCACCGCTCCCCAGCCCCGCGGAGCGGACCCAGCGCTCCCGCCGCAGGTAAGGGCAGCGCCGGCCCGGGGGAAGGGGCAGCCCCGGCGGGGGAGGGCTGGGGGTCCCGCCGCTCTCTCGGAGCGCCTGTGCCCGCAGCAGCGCTCGGGCGGCCCCGCGGGGCCTCGCACCTGGAGCCCGCCGGCCCCGGGCGGGGATGTGGCCGTGCGGGGCTCTGGGATCCTCCGAGCTGGCGGGGATGTGCCGGTGCGGGGCTTGGAGGTTCCCCGAGCGGGCTGGCTGTGCCGGTGCGGAGCTCGGGGGGTGTCCCGGGCGGGGATGTGCCGGTGCGGGGCTCGGTGAATGTCCCGGGCGGGGATGTGCCGGTGCGGGGCTCGAGGGGTGTCCCGGGCGGGGCTGTGCCGGTGCGGGGCTCGGGGGGTGTCCCGGGCGGGGATGTGCCGGTGCGGGGCTCAGGGGTGTCCCGAGCGGGCTGGCTGTGCCGGTGCGGGGCTCGGGGTTCCCCTGGCGGGGCTGCGGGTCTGTTTGTCCGTCCCTCGGTCGCCACGGCGGTGCGCGGGGAAGCCCGAGCAGCACCGCTGTTTCCCTGCCTGTCCCCTCCCCGTTCCCGCTGGGTGCACGGGTGTCTTTGGGGATGTTTCCAGCGGTGACAGCAGGACGGGCAGCAGGAGGGGGTGAGAAAGAGGGGGCTCGGCCCCGGGAGAGCAGCCCGGGGTCGGTACCGCCCGGAGCAGCCCCGTCCTTGCCCCCAGTGCTGCGGGAGCGGGGCCGCGGGGCAGAACCGCCCTGCCTGAGATAAGGGGGGGAGAGAAATCCTCAATGAAATATATATTTAAATGCAAAACGGCCCCTTCAAACTGGGACCCATTATGCGTTTGGTGTGAAACGCTATCAACATTTAAAACTTCATTGTCTCCTTTGTACCAAATCCCTGTAAATCTTCCACTAGCCTTTTCTCATTTTCATCTGAAAAGCCTGTTTGGGCTGAATAGACAGCAATCAGCAGCCTCTGGACTTCTCTCTCTCTGGAATGTCAATTAAAATGCAGATTTACCCCCCCTCCCCATCTCTTGGTGGCAAAAGACTTGAGAAAAACAGGATAGTCCTGGAAAGCAAATGAAAGAAGTTCAAACAATGAAAAAGTACTGAAGCTGCCAGCCGGTTCCCATTAGTCCTCCAGAATTAATGTTTAATAGCTGTGATGCGCAGATTTGCTCGGAGATGGAACTGTGATGAAGAATCTTGTTAGATATATATGTATGTGTATATATATATGTGTATATATACACATAAATATATATATATTTATGGGTTTGTGTGTTTCTGTCAGTTTCTGTCAATACGCGATTCCCCTGTCAGTGGAATTGTGTATATGGTGTATGTGAGAAGCTTTAAAGTTTCGTCTACCTGGATTTTTCTGATGAAGCTCCTGGGCTTTTAGGGCGCTTGAGGTTTCTTAGTGGAGGGAAGGTCCATGTTTCATTCAGATTTTGCTATTCCCTGCCCAATAGAGAAGATGCTGAAAAGTTATACAGAAAGCAATGTATTGATTTGGTTAACATACTCTACAAATTGTCCTCTCCCTGGGGAGTGATAAACATCTTATAAACAACAATGGAAGTAGATTAAAAAGAACACTGAGCATTGAATTTAATTAATGCCACTGCTGAACAAGTAGTACTTGTTTGTGTGTGTGAGTGTGTTTAAACTGAAGTACAGCTTGGAGGAATTTGGTTGGGCTCCCAAACCAGTCTGCTTTCCCATGCTTGTCAGTTTGGCAAAGAAAATTTGGGCAGGTATGTGACGAGGTGAAAATTGACTTGATGAGCGGAGTGGCAAGGAGAGCCATCAATCATTGGGGGCTGACAACTCCTCCCCAAAGTGTAGGCTGAGAAGAGAGACAGAGTTCCCTTTCAAGGGGAAAAATAAACACTACGTGTGGCTTTCACTGAGTCTGAGACTCCAGGAGGGATTATGGTATTGTAGTCAGGAAGCCAGAATTGTGGAGGCCAAAAAGCATGCTGGGGCTGTGTTCCAAACATTGAGATAGAGGTACATAATTATCCAGCACAGGAGGTCTTTCCAGAGGCTCGTCCCCCAGCAACTGTGGCAATTAAACTATGAAAAGAATTTGGTTTTTCATCTTCATCGGACTTTTGGGAAAGGGCAACCCTCGAACCCTGGTCACTGCTGCGGTGGTAGAAAGTGGCTTGGCTCCACGGATGGGTCCAGAGCTCTGATTTTTGCTTTGCTGCACCTTTGCAAGCTACGATTTTGAGTGAGTGTTCTGCTGCCCTGTGGGTGAAGAGTCCCTTCCTTCTGCTGGCAGATGTTCAGGTGCAGAAGCCAGCAAAAATCTTCAGGTGAGGAGACGCGTGGCCAAGGAGGCTTGTGCTGCACTTGAGGATTTAGGAGGAGGGTAGGAACCATAAACATGCTTTCAGTGGCATTTTATGTAGTCTGAAGATCTGAAATAGCAGAAATCTCGGTGGAGCTAAAGCTGCTGGAGTCTAGAATATATGCTTGCGTTCTGGTATGTTTTCTTTTTGCAAAGTTGTGATTGAATTCTGCATTTATTGACATAGCCTTTAAGCAGGGTTTACAGGATGATGTATGGAAATTAAATCAGCGTTACATCCAGTCTGTTAATTAGGGGTTTCTACCCACTTTACAGCTGGATAAACTGAGCTGCAGAGCTGTGGCTGCCAGACGGTGGGGCCGGAGGTTGAGCTGGGTGGCAGCGTCCAGGGGGGCTGCTCTGGTCCTTCCCCAGGCACAGACCGGTCCCAGAGACAGAGCTCTCTTCAGCTCTACACCTGCTCTGTGCTTATTTAGAGAAGGGCTCGGCAAGCTCTTTGCAAATGTTTGTGCAGTGGTCTGGTGGTGTTTTCACTGGAGATTTAATAGTAGTTGCTAGCTTGTGGTGTGGGATGCTCGTTCCGAGCTAAAATCTCTAAAGCAGGGAGAGAGCTTTGAGGTGATACCAGCTGAGGTGAAAAAAGCTTGCCCTGAAGTATCAGAGATTCACCTGGAATGCCGTGTATTAATTATTTTCCCCAAGTGCCTTGTTTATGTCATCTGAAATCTGTTACTACTGACTCCAGAAGTTACTCTATGTAGAACCCAAGATAAAAGATGCCTCAGCAGCATTTCTGTCCTTAGAGCTGTGAGCTTTGTATGTAGCAGGTAGCAAAAGGCTAATAAAATCTGAATTAACTTTTTAATGGTTGGCTTTTTAAGGGGAGAACATTTGTCCCTGTTTCTATGTGCTGAGGTACCACTACACCACATCCAAATGACAGGGAGTTTGGAGAAGTTTTGACTTTA
This sequence comes from Myiozetetes cayanensis, assembly GCF_022539395.1. Taxonomy (NCBI): domain Eukaryota; kingdom Metazoa; phylum Chordata; class Aves; order Passeriformes; family Tyrannidae; genus Myiozetetes; species Myiozetetes cayanensis. Next base: position 2,240,344 of record NW_026086605.1, on the reverse strand, counting down.
TCTCTACATTCCCTGCCTTTTTAAATTCTTAAGTGTGAGGGCAGGAGGGAAAAAGAGGTTTTCTGTTATTTTTTCCTTCAAGCCAAGTGCTCTCTAAGTTTCAGTTGGGTTTCATCACATCTAAGATGAATCATTGACCAGATGAGAGCAATTGCTGCAGTTACTTGTTTTATCCATCTACTGAGCGTTACCATCTTTCATTTTTGAAGCGGAAAATCAGGTCTAATTTTCTGGTTGAGCTGTTAAATCACCCTGTGAGAAGGATGCTCTTCTGACCCTCACCTGGCATCTTAGTCTAGTGGCAACAGGGTCCCCTGAAGGGAGTGCCAGATACTTTGCTGCCACTTCTCTCTCCCATCAGCCCATGCCTGGATTACCAGTTAACTCCATTAATTGAAATTAGTTTTGCCTGTGAATAAAATAGACCTTTTTTCCCCCTGTTGAAAAAAAAAAATATATATCAATAAGCATCATTGAGAGAGGGAGAAAAGAAATGTTTGTCCACACAGCTTGGCATGTATGGATGGAAAATGATGCTGAGCAGGTCTCCCACGAAACTGCAGTCTGTACCATACTTCATACAGATTTTAATTGCCTGTAATGTGGTGGAGGGAACCAGCATGACTGTGAAGATAAGAGCCTTTCACTTGTTCAGGGCTCTGGGCTTTAAAAGGACACTGAACCGAGTCAGAAGAAGGTACATCCATAGGGGAGCTGTGGAAGTCCTGAGGTGAAATAAAGTTTTACAGATTTTCCAAGACAGAGGAGTATAATTTTCAACCGTTTTTCTTGTGGAAAATTACTGAATTCTTGTAAATTCAGCTGGCTGCAGAACCGCCTAGGTGAAGGAATGAAAAACAAGGCAAACTTACATAAACCTTCAAACAATAACAGGAATATAATTTGTATAATTGTGGTAATTTTGGAGCATTACAGGTTATGTGCCTGCACATGTGTGTGCCTCTCGTTTTTTAAAACCTGTATGTTTTTCTGTCAGTAAAATAGCTCTCTAAATAATGTGCTGAGAAGTGATTTTGTGAAAACAAGGAGGACTTGGTTACGCCTCAGGTGATGATGGAAACTGCTAACAGAAGATGAAAAGTCACTCACTTTTCACATATTCTCGAAGCTGGAAAACTATTTTTCCCGTCCTCCTCCTCCCCTCCCTCTCAGCCTCAGCTCTGTTCGAGGCTTTATGAAGTTTTTTTGGTCTGTGTTGTGAGATGTTTCTGCTGACAGTGTTCAATCTCTCTCCTCCTCACAGCAGCCGCCGTTGTTCCAAGGGAGGAGGCACTACCCTGGCCGAAGGCACGGCTTTCTCTCCATGCTTCTCTAGAGGTGCTCAGATGGGATTAAAGTCCACATGGAGATATGGGAATGGACCAAGAATTTACTCTAAAAAGATGGTCAGCTGGGATTCAGGTTGCCTTATCTGCCTGGTGGTGGTCACCATGGTTGGACTTTGCCTGGCTCGACCTTCGTTTAATTTAGTTGTGGAAGACACCACGGTGGAACCCGAAGGTAAATCGCTCTAGAACCCTTAATTCTTTAAAAGGAGTTAATTTTAAATGCTTGAATGCCTGAAATAGAAGTCAACATCACCTGTGCTTTGGTAAACCTGAGGCAAGTAACAGACGAGCCCTGGAGAGTCGTGTTTTTTGACTCTCCCTGCTCCCACACGGGCCGTGTTTGTACAAGCACTCGTTTGTTTATTCTTATGCAAGCAAGTGGTGTCAGTGATTTCACTGGGGACTGTCATCACGTTGTACAATCAGAGTGTATGGCTGGAAGTTTTCAGGAATGGGCCTTTAAGGAAAGCAGTCTGTTGCACTTTACACGCGCGTCGCGTGTCGCTGCCTCCAGGAGCGAAGCGGATGGGTTGGCTGGGTGTCTCTGTCGTCGTCTTAACCTGAGAAGTCCAAAGAACTTGGTTTTCGATGGTGTGGCCTGGATGTTTAGTTCTGCCAGGCACTCTGCAGAGGTGCAGCTTTGTTGGTGTTTGCACTCAGAACAGATTTCTCTCGTGCTGTCAATGCCCGAGCCCGGTCGGTGCAACGTGTGTGGGTGGATTGCAGGTTCTGCAAGCGTAGATGCTGAGATCTGAATAGCAGGGGCTTGAGTTTATTACTGTGAGAGGCTAACTGAGACCTTCACGTGGGAAGAGGTGTTTTGATAAAGTCTCCTATTTTTGAGCCTGCACCTGTTGGTATGTTCTTGTAGGTTTATCTGTTCCTCAAGCTTTGCAAAGCGGTTTCCTTCTCCGAAGAGCTAGGGAAGGGCTGCTTTTCTTATTGTTGCGAGCTGATTGTGTTTAAGAATGTTTTTACAGTGTTGTGCTGCATCTTTCCTGCTCTCTGAGCACCCCGAGGGGGGGAGCAAGTGAGGCTTCCTTCCTAAGGTTCTATCTGTCTTTTGGGAAGTGATTACAGTTCTAATAACTCTCAAGCTGCTGGTCCACAGAGCATTTCTGGTCTGGCAGAGCTTGCTGGAGAGAATTTGGCCTTTACCCATCCTGCTGCTCATGTCCACGAGTACAGCTTGGTTTTTATTTGATCTGTTTTCACGCAAAACTTATTTGTTTCTATCCACTGCCTCTAAAAATAGGCATCACCAGCTAACACGTTTTTGGAGTCCGTTCCAAGTACATTTTTATTGATGGCAAGGGATGAACTATTTTAGAGATGATGAGCCCTCTTCCCTAGCAAGCATTCCTGAAAAAAAACTCATGAAGTACAGCAATACTGTCATGTGTCAACCATAGAGATTGTTGGTAGCAAAGATTTTTGTTGTGTTTTTTTCTTTCGAAGGTAACCTGAGAATTAAAAGGAAAGAAAAAGAAGCCCAACTCTCCTCACCACTTGCTGTATGATTTGTTAATTGAACATCTGGTGCCTTTTTGGCTTTTCAGGCAAATGACAAAATCATGAATAATTCTGGTTTCAGACTGGCTTTGTAGTGAGGTCCCCTAGTTTTAGGGTTAAGTTAGAAAGAATGTGATTGCAGAATTGGTGGAGTATTTTATGGGAAGAAGAGTAATATTTTTGAATGATGCCTGATAATTTTTCAACTCTTCAGTGAAAGAATAGATTTTATTGTCTTAGAAAGCACATTTTAAAAATATATGTTTCTTCCACAGTGAATATGGAGGGGGTAGAATCTGGGTTTTATCAAAGAGTAAATTGTTAAAAGGGATTTAAAACTTCTTCCCTGGGCAGGAATGTTACTGACATGAAACAATTTTAGATGTGAGAACCCAAATCATTACCAGAAATAAGAAAAAAAAATCAGAAAGCGCTTCTAAGTTAATGGCATACTAAGCTTTTATGCTGCAAAATACAGGGAATTGTGTGGGATTTATATCTGAGATTTGGGAAATAAAACCTCCTTTATGTGCTTTGTTAAACCCCTTTTAAAAAAATCAAAACAAAACCAAGTTTTTACACAATCACCTTCTCTGGGTTCTATCACTGCCACCCACAAGCTCTCCAAGCCAAAACCAAAAAAAGAAAAAAAAAAAACCCTTCACATAATCTCTTCAAAGACAAAGCAGACTTCTCTTTTAATTTAGTAAATGCCAAAACATTTTGGCCACAGCTAATCTTGGGGGGGTGAGGTGCTCTAATAATGTAAATTTTTCAGTGGGGCTGCTGACTGTGCAGTCATTAGAGCTATGACATTTCATACCAGCTGAGAAGGTCAGCAGGGCCGTGACCTTTGGTGACACATGTTGATCTGTTCCTGAGTCTTCCTTTTTTGTTAGATGCTTTTATTGTTATTGTTTATTGTCTTAGTGACTCAGAGTATTGGAAAAGCTGTTTGCAACATTAACAAGAATCGGGATGGTGGCTCTTTGTTCCTTAGGTTGTAACAGAGAATATACCTTTTCTCAGCCAAACATAACTTTCGGGGTATTTGCAATCATTTTCTTCAGGGTATCTGGTTAAGTATGTGCTTTAATATAAACAGTATTTATCTAGTAGGGCAATCAACTGCTTGGGTAGGTGCAGGACGTGCAAAATGTTGTCGTGCATCAAGGTACTTTTGGTTGTATGCAGTCAATCTTGAACAAATAAATATCCATGTGTGACCCTTGGATATTATTACTCTGTTCCATATCCAAGTATTTACACTGAAAATGGCACTCTGAGCCGCTGTGGTTGATAAGGTTGGTGCTGATATCGTGGGTGCTCACTGAGGGCTGGATCCTGAGTGTGGTGGGTCTCAGTGAGGTGCTCTTTTTCCCTTGAGCAGAGATGGTAAAACCCGAGGCTGTTCCTCAGTGTGAGCAGAAACAGGACCTGCAGGAGCTGGTGCGGGGACTCTCAGCCCTCAACTGTATCTTGCATCACGTGTTTACGTGTATATTTTTTGTCCTAGGGAGCATAAAGACTTTCTGCTTCTAAAACTTAGAAATAAACCCACCTCAGTGTGCACAAAGGAGCCATTCTGTGTGTCTGTGTGTGTGCCCAGGCTGCGAGGGCCTTTGATGATAGCCAGCATTTCACCAGGGCTCTGACCGCACACATAGGTTGAAGGGTTACTTTGTGAACTGAATAATTAGTTTAGACATATATTTGATAAATAGCAAGCTCTCCCTTGACCTCCCCTTGCCCAGGCTGTGTGTTATCGTTGTGCTGGGCAGCTAATTTGGTCTCTTCCCCCACTGCCACCACCTCGTGCAGTGCCTTGACGCTGTCCTTGGAGCACCCACTCGGTGCAGTGACATTGTGTCTCAGTTCTTTTAATTTAGGTCGTGTTTCAGAAGATTAATTTAAGCTTTCCACAAGGCACAGGCTGTTTCTGTGCCCTGTGAAAAACAGGCTGGTTCAAAATGGCCTTAAATTTGTATTTTGGAACAGCGAGGAAGGAGAGAGACCTCCTTTAGCAGGTGACAGTGTTTATAGTGGGGTTCAAAGCAAGTAACAACTTGTCATTTGGGTTTTAACTCGCTCACAGACGTTTTCTGGCTGTAAACAACATACAAATATAAACATGTTCGGTGCAGTGTCTTCCTTTTTGTAAAAATGCTGGGTAGCGTGAGCGAAATACCTCAATTTTTGTAAAAACGTCTGCAGTGCTTAAAGATGAGCGTCACCTGTGGCTGCAGTGGTCAGCACAGTCCACGTGGAGATCCCTTTTAGCCACTGTGAGCTGCCTGGATGAGGATGTGGGATTTTGTGGGGGTGCTCCCAGGGAGAGGGGATGCAGTGGTGATGGGCTGTCCCCCCGTCCCACAAGGAGCAGGGTGCTCTCCATCCTGGGGTGCCCCCATGGATCCTCTCCAGGCAGTGCCACCCTGCTGACAGGTGACCCTGCACAGCCATCATCTTCCATGGACAGAGGCAGTGTCCTAGCCACCAGGATGCTGCTTCCAATCTGGGAGGAAAAATAAAGCAAATAGTTCACTCACCCTCGTTACTGTTTTGTTTTGGCTCTTTTTCTTTTAACAAGAACAGTGGCTTTGACATATCTGCAAGTCAAATGAATAATTAAAACTGATTAGTTAAATCGGAGTTGGCTTTATCTTTTTAATTTATTTTACTTTTAATTTCATTTTAAGGAAGGGCAATTATCAAAGCCCATTAGGGAGGAATGTGGCATCCCCACAGCTTCGGGTGAGGGCTGGATGCCCTTTCAGGGATCTGGTTCAGTAAGTTATTTGGCCCAGTACAGGATTTGCCAGCTGAGGTTCTGGGGAATTGTACAAGCAGCCAGATTAAATCAGTCTTAATGTGTCCATTCTGTGTTTAAAATATGCAGTGCTTTAGCAGGGGCATGGTCTTGAGCTGCAAACTAATTGGGCATGGGTAGGGTTGTTATTTACAGTCCCTGCTGATGAAACACTGGGAGTCAGTGGCCACTATTTTGCAAAGTAGCAGAAATAATTGCATGTTTTATGCTTATCTGCCATACGGTTGCAGCTTTTTGAAGGGGTACAAAAATTATTAACTTATAGAAATTGGATTCCTTTAGTTATTTTTTTCTTTCTTTTTTTTTTTTTTTTTTTGAACCAGAAGATTTTTCAAAGATGCTGAGTTGTGAGGGTTTTTTATTCTTTTTTTTTTTTTTGTTTTAAAACCACTTGCATAGATTAGACCCCAAACCAGTGGCTGACTCCAATGAATGCATAGTTTCCTAGTTTTAAAATAGTTCTTCCTTGGCAGAGAACTTGCAACAAGTTTCAGTAACTTTTTTTTTTACAGACAAATTTACAATGAAAATGGTGACATTTCCACTTATGCAAGGTTGTGTACTCATGAGACGATGGACAATAGTCCATAGTGATGTTTTAATAATAACCACAACACAGCTCTTAGTGAGCATATTTCTATATCCAACCCCCAGCTTCAGTAGAAATGATCACTTGGCTTTAAACAAAAACATTCAAAGATTAGTGTTTTCTTAGAATTAATATTTAGTTTAGGATCAGGTAGGAATGCAAGAAAAATAGTTAACTATCCTTTTGTCTAGTTGGAGGAATCACATTTTTAAGTGTTAAACATTTTGAGAGTCCTCAAGGTTGAAGCTTTACAGTGAAACAGAGACTTTATTCAAAGCAAGGCTGCTGAGCAGTATAAATCCATGTTTTTAGAAGAACCATCACCCACTTAGGCAAGTTACATCTTGTCTGCTTGTAATAGCACACCTGGTTTGACTAGAAGAGAAAATTTATTTCAGTGTAGTTAAAGAAGTGCGAAATTCGGGCTGAAAAGACTCCAAAACATGAAATGATGAAAGATCTGGGGTTTTGCACCAGTGTGACTGAGGGTTTGGTTCCCCAGTGCAAGAGGGACGTGCTGTGCTCCTCCATCCCAGCTGGACAAGTGGGAGCACCTTGTGCAGAGCTGTCAGGACGTGCTGATTGTGTTCCTGGGAGTGGTGTTCCTGGTGTTCCTGGTGTTCCTGGGGGTGGTGGGAGACGGGGCAGTGCTTGGTGTGGAGTGGGGGGCCTGCCAGTGTAAAGCCATCCTCACAGCCATGGGGGGACTGATTTGAGGCTCAGACCTTTGAGTTTTGGTTCAGCACATCGCAGTGTGTGTCTGTAGCGGTTCCTGGGAGTTTTTTGGCACAGCGTGCTGCCCACATTGGAGACGCTCCCTTGTAGCACCGGGGACTAAACTGACTTCTGAGCGGATTGAAGGAGAAGTCGGAGCGACTGAGCAACTTTGGAGCAGCTCTGTAAGAGTCGGGTCTTAAATAAAGACCAGATTTTCAGGGGAGCAGCAGCCAACAGCTCCTGTTGTAATTACGAAACGTGCGCCGGGAGTGCTGAGCTGTTCTGGAAGTTTGGCCCTTCGGGTTTCAATCGGAGTCGGGAGCGTCAGCAAATCTGCCTTGGCATTTGCTCCTTGGGGACTGCGCTTCCCAGCAAGGGCAGTTGCAAAACAAGATGTTCTGTAAGAGGACTGGATTTTTTTTATGTGTGGATTTTTTTTTTTTTTAAAACTTTTAAAACCAGCTTATAATTCATAAACCAGTTAAATACGTCTCCAGGTTGTCCTTTCTCATCTCTTAATTATCGCTCCTGGTTTTCTTGTGCTGTTTTGGTTCGTTGGTTGGTTTGTTTTGTTTCCAAAAACCCCCTTTTTTTAGGGGTTTGTTCTTCCTGGACTCCTGAGTACCAGAGTACTCAGCACCTGGTATAGGGATGTGTCTTATGGGCTTCACTGTGTGCTGGTTCAGGTTTTTCTGCTGCTTGTCACCACACAAATGCCATTATCTGTATCCAGGAAAGGGACAGAAAGCTGAATCCTATGGTGCCACTTCATTTGCTTGCCATGCTATTATTATTATTATTATTTGTGGTTTTGGAAGGGCTGTAAGTGAAAGCATTTGGTGTGAACCTCAGCAAAGCTGAGGAGCTGAGATCTGACCTACTTTCATTCCCCTCCTCACACGCCGTTGCAAGTTGTGTGTAATTATTGCTTTTCCTCCCCCGCCAAAGAACTGGCTCATCAGTTTGGGACGTTGTTACCCGGTGTGTCGAGCAAAGTGCCTTACGGTAGCAAAGCCACAAGGACTGGGAAGGAGGGAAAATTCCTTTGTTCCGAGGAAACAGCTTGCCTATGTGAGGGTTTACTGGAAGGGGCAGGGTGCTGGGGTACTGGGAGACAAGAACGAGGATGAGAAGCTGGGGAGGAGAAAATCATGGTTTTGGTTTTATTTTAATTTTTTTGTCCCCTAGCTTTTCATGAGTTTCTGTTTGGAAAGGGGTTTTGTGGCACAGCAGTTATGACCTCAGGCTTTCTCCCAGGGGGCTTGTGGCTGTTTCTGAGTGGGGTTGGAGTGGGATGCTGTGGCTGGGGATGTCTTGGTGGGCTGCACAGACCAGGACAAGCCTCCAGGTGAAATCATGGTTGGGTGGATAGAGGACTGTGCGACAGCTTGGTTTTTAGACACAATAAAAAGTTGTGGGGTAGAAAAAACTCTGTAAGGTTCGTGCTACTCTTCCTCTAGGCTGGGCTGTATGGATGGGTGAGCTGCTGGCAGGACCTGCTGCTGGGCAGCAGGGAGAGCCTGCTTTCGTGAGACTGGCTTTGCAGGTTTGTGCAGTGCCCTGCTCAGTGTCTCAGTGTTGCAATATTTAATTTGTTTCAAGGAAAGTAATATGACTTCTAATTCTGAGTGCCACCACCCAGCAGTTCTTAAAAATAATTTAAAAACCCCCGTTCGGATTTTGAGTAGTGCTTGAGCTTGGTTCTGTTACATGTTGTTTAATCATGAAAAATAATCCCTTTTTGATACCACAGCATTGAAGTACCCAGATTTCTCCGATATTGTTTACTCACCAGGGTAGCACAGGTATTTCAGACGTGCAGGATTAACGTGGAGACTCTCTAATAAATCTGCAGTGAAGCACTGCTCGGTAATAGCCCTTCTCCTAACAATTCAGGAAGCATTTGAACCATCTTCCATTAGCATGGCAAAGTGCCCAGGAGCCACTGCTACCGTCAGGAGTGACGGAGGTGTCTGGAGTTAGAACTAAGCGTTGTGTAAATGGTTGTGTTCCACCTGGAAGGGCACGTAGCCAGCCTGGCTTTTGACTTCAGGGCTTGTTGTGCTCCTCTTTTTTTCCCCCCACTGGAGAGTGTCCTGCACGTGGAGCTGAACTTAACTGAGCTATGATGCCTTTTGCCTAAATACTGCTCTCCGTTAAAAGAGAGCCTGGTGTGCCTTGAAGCTTTGAAGTACTTGGAGAATATCCCATGCTGTGGATAGGACTTTCAAAAGTGCTAAGGGGATGTTTTGGGGATATTGTTTCCAATGACTTTTTTTTTTTTTTTTTTTTTCAAATCCCGCTTTAGGAAGTGGGGGGAGATGAATTTCAGGGGAAGAGGCAAGATGAGACTTCCAGATGAGCTGCTAAAATTAAGGGGATTTGTACAGTCAAGTAAAAATGGGACGGTGTACAAAAGAAACAACTGCTGACTTGCTTGTAGGGAATCCGAAGAGAAGTTCTCTGCATCCAGAACTAACACTGCAACGTTGAATTGTGCAATTTTTAACCTCGCAGTCGTAATTTATTTCTTTTGCACGTTGAGCAGTAATAGTCTTGAGCATGGCCTCTGGCAAACCTGGAAGAAAAAAGGTTGTGTTTTTGTGTTTTGGATTTATGCTATGTTCTGTTATGGTTTTATTGGTTGCTCTTGAAATGCAAATAAAGAACCTCAAAAAAAGCAAGCTACAGATTGGGATAGAGGCAAGAAAATACTAAACCCAAGACAAACCCCTTCACGACCAAATATACATTTTCCCAAGGCTGTACATCTTATTGTGGAGCCTTTCCCAAGCAGACTGTAAGGCTGGGTTGAACAATGGGAGTTGGTTAAATTACTCTGCCTGTTGGTTATGTGCAGGGTACAGTCAAGGAGATGTCAAGTTTTGCTACTGCTGAAAGAAACGATGAGAAAATTGGTCCTGGTTTTGAATTCTGCTTTTTTTGAGAGAGAAGATTAAATTTTTTTTCCAGCTTTTCATTTGAGGTTCTGGCAAAAAGTGATACATTTCCCCTTTGTATTGTATAATAGATTACATGAGAAGATTCTTCTGTAATGAGTTTGAAGAGCAGTTAATTATTTTTGAGATTGCATTACATGTGTGTTAAGTTTATATTGTACTCCCCAGCTCTCTTAATACAGAGACTCTCACTCTATTACTTCAGGCAGATGGTGGAGTTTGACTTGAACAGAAATAGTCAAGATTTAGTGCCTGGAACCAAAAGTTCAAATCCTGAAGATGGCCTGCAGTTCCTCATCATACTGATGGAATGATAAAAGGCAGCACAATAAAGTTTAGGGGCTTTGGTGTAGCTTCTGAAGGTTGAGGGTGTTCTCTCCCTCCATAGTGACCCAGTCTTTGTGCAGAAGTCGTCCTGGTGCTTTCCTGTTTCTTGCTCTGCCCCATATCTGGAGGGATAAATCCTGTGGTGACTGCTGTATAAAGAAACCCTCGTCCTGTACAGAGCGGAGCGTGAAGAGCGGGGACAAACAGGAAGGGGTTGCAGGGCAGTTCCCAGCAGCAGGAGGTGGCCTCGCTGGTCTCTCTGCTGTTTACTTTGAACTTGGCATGCTCTGAGTCTTCCCTGGCTTGGCTTCCAGGAGCACAGAGCACACACAGCCAAGCCCACGAGCATGTGATACTTGGCATTTTTGACGCACGTTGCGTGGTGGTGCAGCCGCAGCTCAGCGATCCCATCTGTAAAGACAGGTAGGAGCAAGCAGGCTGCAAGCTGTAGGAATTCTTAATCTCTGCACAAAGCCTCGACAAGTACAATTTCATTCCCTCCCTGAGAGGGAGTCTTCTTCCTTTAACTGTGGGAGGGGGTGAGTGAGACACACCAGGCTGAAACAGTTCATGTACCTCACCCTATGTCAACCACCATAATAGGGGACCTTATGAGGTTTGCACCCTCTCCTGCTGAGTGCAGTGGGGCCCACGTGGCTGTAGCCAGGGCTAAATGCTGCTTGGGGGTAGCTACCTCAAGGAGTAGCAGTTCTGCAGTTGCTCCTCTGCCAAGGAGCATGACATAAGGCAGATGGATGTAATGATCACGTGGGGATAATTTTTGGGTGCGTACGCAGAGGGTTTTTTCTTTCCCTTGGCCAGGGGATCCTGCAAGTGGCAGAATGCTTTGCTGCTCACCAGAACTTTTTATTTTTCTAAGTCTTCAAAGCTTAGGAAAACAAGTTACAGTGCGGTGTAATATTTTCCCTTACCCGTGATGACATTGGCAAGTTATTGCAATTGGAGGAGATTCACTTTTTTTTAATGATCTTGGTATATGTAGCACTCAATAGGAGTTGACAAGATGCTGGAGGTCCAAGCTCTAGCAGGTCAGTGTGGCTGGAAGCTCTACGCTTGCTGGAGCACCAGGCATGTGTGATGTGGCAACTTTTGTTTTCCAAATGTTCACTTCCAGGGCAAGAGGATTATTCCTGTTTCTTAGGTTTTGGTGTTTTTTTTTTGGGGTCTGGTTTCATCTCCTTACCTATCCTATGGCTAGGTCCACATGTTGATGTTTGTAGCCATCATGGATAGCTCTTTGATGCTTTATGTTTGAAGTTTTTCTGCAAGGCCTAAATCTTTTTTTCATCACCTTTTGTTTCTATACATGAGAGGGAGGGAAATGATTCCTACTCTCCGTAGGCTTGTTCAGGGCCAAGAGATTTTTAAAATAAATAATCTTTTAGTTGTTTAATGTTATAGGAGGAACTGTAGCAATTTGGAAAGTATTTTATCAGAGCAGAGACTTCCTGACGATGCCTGGCAGAGGCAGAGCTGGGCAGAGCTGGCAGCTAGTGACGGAAACACAGCACAAATGGGACAGCAGGAATCCAGTGACTTTGGAGCAGCAGATGGAGGAATTGCAAGCACTGTTTTGTCCCCCTTTGTGTAAGGAGACGTGCTCAGCCTTTGTGGCTTTGGTTTGCTGTTTGCTGATGGAAGATAGTCACTGAGGCCAGGAATGACTCTTTGCATATCTGAGCTGGTGGCTGTGTCTTTTGCAGTCTGAGTTTGTCCTCCATGGTCAGAAGAGGTCATGGAGCTACTCTTATTATTGGCCTGCCAACATAAATGAAGGGAGAATCCCATCAGCTTGTACCTGGGAGGTGGGAGGGAAGGTTGCAGATCTGGCTGGTGATGCCTGGGCTGCCCCCTGGAGAGAGCATAAAGCCTTGGGTCTGACTTGGGACCCATCTGAAATCCCCATTCCGTGTTGTTCATCCAGTGTGGTCTTGCTGGACTTTCCCCAACGAGAGGAAAACCGTGAGCAGGGGGTCGGAGAGGCAGGAGGAGTGGTGGTGGTGGTGGTTGGCAGCCTGGCCTTCCCTGTGGGGACATTCAGTTTTGCAAAGAACCTCTTGGATTCTTGACTGGTCAGGTCTGTTGACCCTTCTGGGCACGCTGTGGTGAGTGTTTAGTTATTTACTAAAGCCTTTTGAAGCGAAAGTGGCTTGATGGGGTCTGAGGCTTTTGTGTTCTGGGGAGCTGTGTGAGAATCTTTGCTGGGGTTAGCCATTAGCTGATCGTTTAATTATTTGGCTCTGTAACTAAGTAACTAAATGACTTGAGACTTCAGATAAGCAGCTCTTTGTTAACATTTTATTAAGTGGAGACAAATAATAATAATAATAATTTGAAACCCAAGGAAGTATAAATCTCTCAGTGACCGAGTCCTGAACAGAAACATGACTTGGAAATACAATTGTGGATCATAATAATCTGGGATAGAGCAGTCAGAGTGTCCCCAGTCCTCTATTGTGGTCATGGCTTTTATACAAACAGTCTTCACTCCATTTGATGCCTGGATGGCATAAACCATGCTGTGAGGCTGCATGAGCAGGCAGAGAAAAAGTTCACAGCTGTTTATTTAACAGCAGCTTGGTTTTCCATGGCAGCATTGTTCAACAGCTCCACCTATAAGGTTTAAATACATTGTGTGCACCACTGTTACAAATAAGGATGTAGCTGAGAGCAGACAATGGCAGAAGCAATGTGCCCTCCTGTGTCCCCCAGTGGGTAAGAACACCCCCAGAAATTTTGCATGTGCATTTGTTGCTTTTTTGGTTTTTTAAGGGGTGATAGAAAGGTATTATTGGCATCAAGTGGTGCACCTTTGCAGTAGGAACTAATCACATTGTTACAGGATTTGCAGGAGAACTTGCTTAGAAAGGAATTCTGTACTGCCCTAGAATCATGGAATGGTTTGGGTTAGAAGAGACCTTTAGGGGCCATCTGATCCAACCCTTCTGCAATGAACAGGGACATCTTCAACTGGATGGGGTTGCTCAGAGCCCTGTCCAGCCTGGCCTTGAATGTTTCCAGGGATGGGGCATTGTAGGCAACCTCTCTGGGCAACCTGTGCCAGTGTTTTACCACCCTCATTGTAAAAAAACCTTCTTCCTTATATCTGATGAACAAACCAAGCACAGGGCTGGTTCACAGGCTTCTGGTGATGGCTGAGGATCCAGTTCCAAGGCAGAGCTCCAAAGAGGGCTGGAGGGGCACGGATGTGATTGCAGGTCAGGAAGCCTTGCCTGGTGCTGCAGGCTCTGCAGGGCAGTCTCTTCCTTTCCTCACCAAGCTGTTTTCACTTGGGGAAAGTTCAGGATGCTGCTGAAAACACTGGAGGATGTGCACAAGTGATGGGCTGAGCAAACTGGCAGCCTTACGTCTGGAGTATGTTCAGAAGGTGTGGAAACAGGGAAAGAATCCTGGTGTCAGCCTCAGGGGAGCCATTGCTTTGGAGGTGCAGCACGGCCACGAGTTCAAAATCTGTCCCTAAATTTCAGAGCAGTGTTCCAATCCCTGTGGAGCCCCGGGGAGAGTGAACTTTGCAGCGTGGGTTGTTTGTGTGCTGCCGGGGATTTCGGAGCGGGTTGGTTTTCGCTGCGAAGCTGTTGGGTGGACTCGTGCCTCAGAATCCCACCTGTTCTCTGTTTGCTTTTGGGCACCATTTCAAACCCACACTGGAAAAAGTTTATGGGCAAACATTATAAAAAGTGACAGTCTAAGTGCTGCTACATTCTAGTTTGGCAACACAAAGGCTTACCTGAAATAACTCACTATTTCCAAACATGACTTCATTATTTCATGACAACGCTTTGCCTCATCTTCCCTGATACTCTAGAGGTAAAGAAATAGAGAAGGGCAATATATATCAAATGCTAATACCTATTTGAAACATGATTTCTTGAGTATACTAGTAATTTTCTTTGCAGAAGGATTTTTTTTTCCTTGTAATTCCGAAATAAATTACTGTTCTTGAGTTTGTATTTGGATTTATATTGAAAGACTCAGTGTAAACTTGGGGTTAATAGTTTAAAAAGAGTTGAAATCAAGGATGTGAGGTTAGAAAATTATTTACCTTTTAATTCTGTGTAAAAAACTTATCTGCCCAAGATGTGAGTTTGCTGGCACTATTCAGCAAAAGCCTCTAATCCAGCTAAAGGAGGGTTGAATTATTGTCACCCAAGGTGGCTTTTGAAAAGTTTAAACAAATACAGTTTCAGACTCCAGTGCACTCTTGGCACAGTGCAAACTCTGTAAAAGAAATTTTCTTTGCAGGTAGAGCATTACAAAGGACTCTTATTAACTTCAAAGCAAATTAGGTAACTGGCTTCAGGTACCTTTTTTTTATTTGACAGTGAAATCTAATTAAAAGAAATCTCAAGCAGACGCAAATATACTCATTACTGTTGCAAAATATATGTAGAAAGGAGCTCATGCTCTTTCTGGAGCTGCTTCTGGAAATGAGGTTTCTGACAGCATAATGTAGCAATCAGTGAAACACCTGCATTGCAGATCTGTGCATTCGTGACTGTATCAGCAAGACTGAATTAGTTTATAAGGGATATAAAGCTGTACTGGAGCTCGTCCTAGACTTTGAGATGCAAGTCTGCACGCTAGAAAGTTGAGAGACTTGTTATAAAGCCTAAATCCGAGAATCTTTACAGTCCACATAGCTGTGTTTGCGTGGTTTTGTGTGCCATCTTTGTGCGATGCAGGTGTCCAGTCTGTTGTTTGAAAAATTGTGTTTGCCCTAAGGAAGAAGGCAGAAGAAACTCTGAGAGGGCACATCCCTGAAATTAAATGATTCCAGAAGGAGTGGGGAAGAGAAGCTGGGCGTGCTGTTTTCAAGTCCATCGGTATAACCCGATGTTCAAATGCAGGAGTGTCCCGCTGTGGTGGTCCCTTCCGGTGCTCATAGAATCATAGAATATTTTTGGGTTGGAAGGGACCCATGGGGGTCACAGAGTCCCAACTTCCTACACAAAACTCAACTACTGACTGAACTTCAGCATTTTCAGGCTCCCATCCACGGGCTTGCTCAGGTGTGGTGCTCGTTTCTGACTTCTCTGTAGCAAGTGTGACACCAGAAATGACAACGCTGTGCCCCAAGGACAAGGAACACGGCTCTCAGGGTTTCGGTATCCTTACAAGGAAGGGTGGACATCAAAGAGTCACCTCTTTTAGACTCCCAAACAGACAGAGGTGTGTTTTATTTCTGTGTGCACACAGGGGTGCACAGCTGGTGGCTGTGCAGGGAGGGATGTGCGCGGGGAGCAGCTGTCTGTGCGGCGTGACCCTCCCCGTGAGCAAACAGAGGATGCCTGTGTGCTTCTTTCCTCTATTTACCATTCCTGCCACCCTTGGCGAGGCCGAGAGGCTCGTGGGAGAGGCACACTGTGGTTGTAGGGAGAATCCAGCCACAGAAGCAGTGCCTGTACCTGGGACAGCCTGAGTTCATCCTAGGTGTGCTGAGCCTTCCCACTGCACTGTGGAGACTGTCTGGAGTGCCTGGGGCTGCAGTGCCTTCCCCCATTCTGAGAGCCAGCCTTGGTTCTAGTAACTATAGGCAGATGTAGTTTTCCAAGGATGTTTTCTTGGAAAAAGACTGTGGTTTGACATTCTTCTCGTTGTTTGGTTTCAAAAGGGAGCTGATGGATGAGCCGTTTTGTTTTGAACTTCTGCGCGTACTTCGAAAGCGTCGCTTGTGTTCCTGGGTTTCTGCTGTATTCCACTTGGGAGAGGTTGTGAAATAAGTAATGAAGCAAAAAAAAAATTAAAAGGAAAAAATTACTATCGTGGAGAAAAGAGCTGGCAGTGTAGAAGGCAAACGTGGAGACTTTGGGGTGGGTTCAGGGAGAGAAGGACATCGTATATGCTGCATATAGGGAGTTATGTTTATTAGCTTAATTATGGAGGGTTTTTTTTGGCCATCCTTTTCTTTCAAAAGAGCACTCCTCAGGCTTAAAAATAAAAAAAGCAACTTAAAATAAAATCAGATGGGGGGGGGAGGTAATTATTCATTTGAATTGTGGGCCCAAATGCTAAGATGTAAAACTGAATTTGGTTTTTAAAGTCCTGCTCCTCCAAGTTTTTTGAAGCTCCCAGGTTCAGCTGTGCTCACCTTCCCAGGGTCAGCTTGTTGTGCCTTTGTGTGGCACTGGGGACAAGGCACATGCAAGATATCAATCAGAACTGAATGAGCTTTGTTGGTGGTGAACTTCTCGAAAATAAAGCCTCTCCCACACCTGCATGTGGTTCAGTTTAACAAGACAGATTGCTGGGCTGATCTGGATGAAACTTTTTTTTTTTTTTTTAAATTTGACATAACTTGATTTCTGCGGACGAAAAGGGCCTTCACTGACTTTTGTTGGAAATTCTCTCCTTTCCCTTCTCTCTTCTTCTTTTTTTCCTCCTTTCCTTCCACCTTCGCAGAGCCGCCAACCAAATACCAAATCTCTCAGCCAGATGTTTACTCGGCACTTCCAGGAGAGCCGCTTGAGTTGCGCTGTCAATTGAGAGACGCCGTCATGATCAGTTGGACTAAGGATGGGGTCCCTTTGGGGCCCGACAATAGGACAGTGATTATTGGGGAGTACTTACAAATTAAGGATGCTACAGCCAGAGATTCGGGCCTCTATGCTTGCACTGCTGTTAGGACCCTAGACAGTGATACTCTGTACTTCATTGTAAATGTTACAGGTGAGTGAGTTAAACATAGGTTTTGGGTTTTTTTTTTTTTTTGCATGTAGAGGCTGTAAAATGTGATATAAAGACACACTGTGATCTGACATGAAACAGTGCACTTGGGCACAGCGAGTTAAGCTGAGTTCTGTAGCTGTTACGGGGATTTTTCTCCTTGTCCTGACCCCGAAATGGACTCAGTTTGTATATACTCCTTTTGCTTCATGGGCTCTGCAGTGATTAACAGCTGCTGAAGAGCTCTCTGTTTTATGCCACTGTGACAGGATTCAATTAGACAGAGTTGCTGTGCTGATGATAGAGACAGTAGAATGAATACAAGTTTTTGCCCCCTGCATCAGAAGAGGAGAAGGGGTGTCCTACATCCTTCAAGTTTAGAGACAAATTGTTCTGGAGATGCTCAGTTCTGTTCAACTGAATGTCTTTGACAAAAAGTTAAAAGTTGTAAGTGGAAAGAAATTTTAGAGTTACCAAACTACTTTGGGAAACTTAGTAGCATTGAAGGATTATTAGCTAGTTTGGTTACAATTTTACACCAAATAGCACATTTTGTGGCTGGATTTTCTTTTTTTTTTCCCCTCTAGCTTCTGCACAACTAACATGAGATCTGTTCTCCTTGACACACAATCTAGGATGTAGCTTATTGGTTTATTTGTCTGTAAAAACCAGGCTGGTTTAAAGACTTGGTTATTTTTAATGTGCAGATGCTCTTTCCTCTGGGGATGATGAAGACGACAATGATGGGTCCGAGGACTTTGTGAATGACAGCAACCAGATGAGTAAGTAACAGCGAACCGCCAGAAGTCACTAGCAAGATCCACGTGGAAAATAATGTCCCATCTCTTGCACTCCTGTCTTCAGAGCTTCTTGATTGTTAACTGCATGTGCTGTCAAATAGTGGTATCTTTGTCCTTCTCCGTTTTTCTGCTTCATGTAGTTCGTACCTTGGAAAAAAAAAAATAAACTAATATTCTTTTGAACGTGCTTTTCTGGTCTGTACTTTCTTTTCTCTCTCCTTCTTGGCATTTCTGCAGTTTCCTTTCCTCCTGAATTGAAGCTCAGTCTTTGTCTGGTTTAGACTCTCACAGATGAACTAACTTCCCCTGAACCTGAGCTGAAATTTAACAGGAGAAACAAATATCCAGCTTATTTTGTTAAAAGGTGGTATGGAAACTTTAAAAATAACTTGTAGTGAAGCAAATCCTTCAATCCTTAATCTGGGCCGAGATCTTCCCTGGGGAGAGTGAATTTGGAGACAATGAGGTTCTTTTGTCTGCGAAGGACCTCAGGGTTTGTTGCGAAGAAAGCAGTGCTAAACCCACATTTTACGTTACTTATGCACGATGGAAATGGGCTAAAAGAGTCTTAAACCTATCTGAATGTTAAACATCAGCCCCTTTGGAGAATTCAAAAAGCTATTAATAGGCTCTAAATAGAGCAGGCTCTAAGAAGGGGAAAAAAAAAAAAAAGAAGAGTATGTAAAACTCATATTGGTTCCTTATGCTGCAGAATCCCCTCGGTGACTGGGAGGTTGCTGTCGCTGGTGCTCTGTAAAGTCAGTGACACCCAGAACACAGAAATCCTTCAGGGGAGGAGATGTCAGCCAGTACCTGCAGTAGCCAGGTCGTGTATTTGCTCCTCAGCCTGATTAGCAGTTGGCAGCTGTGCCGTGCCTTGGAACACTCCTTGGGGTGATGAAGCAGGAGCCCGATTGCGGCTCCCCTGGTTGGTTCCTTTTGTGAGGCGCTGCCCCTGGTCTGAAGCTGTGAAACATTAGATGCTATTTAAAATGATATAAGTTCTTAGCTGCCTGTTTGGCCCCTGCCATCTGTTAGTGTGATTAACCCCGGGCTGATTCACAGGTGCTGCTGGAAGGGGCTGAGATCGGGCAGCTGGAGGCTGCTCTGACAAAGGAATGCGGTGGCAGAGATAATTGGAGAGTTTGGGAAAGGGACACTGCTTTTAAAAGAAGTTGTCTAGGTAAAACCCACCAATCCAGGCAATGCTAGCCCTCCCCTGAAATGGAATAATGGGTAGAAATTCCTTTTAGGAAACGTTTCCAGTGTCTGCTGTTTCCTAAAGCATTGTTGGTGTAGCTCAGAAAACAGCATGCAATACTTTCAGTGACAATTGTGCTTCTGATCTGTGTGATGGCTTGGGTGATTCATTGTGAGCACAAATGGCTTCTGGAAGTACATATAGCGAGGGGAAAGAAGTAAAGGCAATGATCTGAAGGCAACTGTGCTCTGTAATGTTGCTGTAATGATTCCTGCCCTTCCATGCCTGAGGAAGAACTGATGCTAGCGATGTTCCTGTAGGATGAGCAATCATTTTAAGCTGCTGTTAATCAATCTTTATTCAGGAGCTGGTGAAAGGCCAGTGACAGTCTCTGCCTGCTGGGGTGGGCGGGGTTGTGCTGCAGCAGGGGTCAGTCACACTTTCCCTGCTCCAAGTGAAGGATGCCTCTTGAGCATGAATTTTAAACATCTCGGATGGCGGGGAAAGCGCAGACTTGCAGAGCTGCACCAAGACACATTGCTCCTGAGCAGAGCATTGCACAGACAAACCCTCACTGGATTACTCTTTACAAGGTGCCCACAGTCTGCTGGGGCTTCTTGCAAGCCACAGATGGGATGCAGGGAGCAGCACAGCCTTCCTGCCGGGGTCTGAGCTGGAACCAGGAGAACAATCGTGGCACCGCATCCCTCCAAGTCTGTTTTCAATGAAAAGTTGCATCATAGTAACTCTGGATTAATACAAGGCTGATGAAAGAGGGCTGTGATTTGGCAAGATTAGAGCTGTATGAAAGTGAGGGGTGGGACTTGGTGCGGTGCTTTTGTGGAGCTCGCGTGGCTGGTGTCTCCTGAGCCTTCCTTTCCTCTGGCAGGTTTTATATCACATCCAAAAGGCCACATCTCATTTGAGATATTGTGTTACAGGGCACGCTGAACAGTGAATGAGGAGCTGTGGGGTAGTGCCAAGTCTTCTCTGAGCCTTCTGTGGGGCAGGCAGTGCTATTTTAATGGCCAAATGCCCTTTGCCTCCTTCTCCTGCCTATGGGAGGTAGAGCCTGGGGAAGTGCAGGACCTCACGAGGGTCCCTGGTTGCTGCTCTTTAAGAGAAGTGTTTCCTGAATCATGGTTTGAGCTTTGCAGATCTCAAACGATTTAACTGATAATTTACATACAAATTACAGCTGCCATCATTAAGGATAAGCAATGGAAATTGGCCTGGTTATGCCTTTACTGATGGAAACAAAAGAAATAGTCTTCAAAGGTTGTTGCTTTTTGATGAAACAATTCTGATAAAGTCCAGCTGTCCTGGCATGTTAATTATGATGAGATGAAGCAGGAAATGGCTGTAGTGCCTTCCACAGGAAGCTGAACCTTGGCATTCTCATTCCTGCATATTTAAAACAAACCTTTTAGAGCTGTTTTATTTATGCTGCTAAGTATTCTTTTAAGCTGTTTTATTTTTCTTTGCCTCTGTTACAAATATAAATCCCAGAGGCCAAGGCTTTCAGATGCAGGCAGAGAGGCTGTTGAGGAAATCTAGAGCAGTTTTCAAGGCTGCCCAGAAAATACAACTGTTCCTGGAGTCAGTGGAGGCTGTGACTTGGTGGCTGTGAGGAGCAGCTCTCCCTCTGGAGAGGAGGGCACTGGTGTGTACACATGTGCATTTGACCATTTGCCCTGTGTGTATTTTTAAGTAAAAGGCA
This sequence comes from Myiozetetes cayanensis, assembly GCF_022539395.1. Lineage (NCBI taxonomy): Eukaryota > Metazoa > Chordata > Aves > Passeriformes > Tyrannidae > Myiozetetes > Myiozetetes cayanensis. The sequence goes on along the minus strand of NW_026086605.1, from coordinate 2,219,634 downwards.
TGCATAGCAGATTTCACTCTGTGCTTGGTGTCCTTTTAGCTTGACAGATATTTTAACTGTCTGAAAAAAAAAAACAACACAACACTGTGGTAGATTTGTTCCAGACTGCATCCTGAATGGCTTTTTATTACTTCCAGCTTTTGTTGAAGGGATTAGTGCTGGTGGGGAAGGTGCAGGATTGGTTCCACTGCAAAAGGGTCCTCTCTTTCCACAAAATGCCGTTGTTGGCAACTCAAGTTTTCCCCCTTGTTACCCTAAAGAGGGACCTTAGCTTGGTTCTGGAGGGTCATCTCCAAGGACATTGACCTGGAACTGGTTTTTACAAAGCTAAGGGGCTGATGATCATCAGTTTGTTCTGGCAGCAGTGGAAAAAAACATGGTTAGCACTTGTTGCCTCGTTCTCATCATGATTTTAAGAGGTAGCCCTAATTTAAGGGATTTCTGTAATCCTGACTTGATGCTGGCAAGGCAGCAGCAGCTGTTGTGATGGTTGCAATGAAATCCACCAACTAATTTATTCTGTAGACCCCTGGGTAGCCCTGAAGATGTTGCTGCTCTGCCTTCAATTCTAGTCAGGCGACTGGAAGCTTTATGACATTTTTTTCTTATCGCCCTTTAAACAATTTCTTCTGGGCCAAGCAATGGTAAATTGGCACCAAGAACAAAAAGTATCTAAATGTAATCCACATGCTGTTCCTTTCATGCCTTGAAGAGTTTCAGAAAGGATGAAACAAGGTTCAAATTCATCAAATCCTGTAGAGTGGAAACCCACTCAGGGGAGCAGCAAAAATCGGATGTTGCCTAGAAGTGTTTTTTAATTAAAGGTCAAATACAATAGTACTTAAAACCTTGGAGGGTTTGATGTGGTCACTTCAGGCACACTATTGCCTGCTTGAGGTGCTTGTCAGGCAGGCCTGGAGTTGCCTACTTTTGTATTTCTTTGTGTCAGATAAGTCCAAATAAAAATTGAAGAGTCCTGAAGTGAAGTGGTCCCCTGGGCTTCCTAATTTCAATTTCACATGCGGGAGATTTGGCTGATTAGATGTAATGTCTTTGCAGCGGAGTGCAGTGTGGGTCAGCAGGATATTTTCTTCGCTAATGAGAACTCTTAAAAGCAATCAGGAATTCCCACCCGTTCCCCTGCTGCTCGTTCCTTCTCCGTGCTGGAGTCTGCCCTGTTGTTACTGTGAATTTTCAGCAGAGGTGTTAACTTGACTTCCACCTGTCCTGGTAGCAAAGGTGGGATGTGATAGGCGTGGTCTGTGAGAGGAGCCAGCACTTGGTGGCATCCACTCATTAACTTGTTGCTCATTATTGGTTTCAGTGAATCTGGGTGGTTTTTTCCTCTCAGGGAAAAAGAGAAGCAATAAAAAGGTGCTTTTGGGTTGTGATGAGTTAATCTGTAAAGAGAAATGCTGTGTGCGAATCAGATCAGCTGCATGAGAGCTCAAATTGAGGGGGATTGTGATGGTTTGTGGGTGTTGCTGCCTTTTCCTCTTTTCTCTGAGGGGCTGCCAGTATATGTTGCTACTTCCTAGTGAGAAACCTAAGATGCCTTGAAGCATTTTCAGATGGCGCTTTCCACATGTGATGTCTGCATGCTTTTCTCCAAGCTGACCTGTAATTCAGGAGCATTGCAGGTTATGCTGAGGACTGTGCAAGGGGAAGCTTTCCAGGCAGAATCCTTTCTCCTAGTCTGATCTGTTGTTTCCTTCCCCCCCCTCTCTCTCTCTGTGGTACAAAACTGAGCTGCTTCTCTTCATTCCTGCCTGCATCTTCCTGGCTCCTCTTCTGCACCCACTTCTTCCATAAATTTTCCTCCCTGTGTTGAGTACGAGTCTTACTGGAGCTTTCCCAGGGGCAGATTTTTGGAGGGTAAGGGTTGTGGGAGTTGTGGGTAAGGGCCCAGTAGGGGTTGCCTTGCATTGCCTGGTGGAAGATGTTTAGCAATCCACAGAAAATGGCCTTTTAATCCATCAGTACCAGCGTGTAATTGTGCCTTTGCCTGTTCTAATGTAATTTGGCCTTTGTGTGTAGTAGTTAATTCCTCTGGTTGGCTTTGTTTAAAGTCTTCTGTTGTTTTAATGTGATCCTGCTTTTAGCAAATAATGTTAACAGTGATTTTCCTTGCATCCCTAATTCGCTTTAGTCTGTCTAACAATTTCTTAGTGTTGCAGTTAAATTTTCAATAGTTACCTGATTTTCTAGTTTGATTACGTGCACAGATTTGCTTTGCTTTTCTACTTCATTAATTTTAACGCTAATTGCCACTTCAGGCAAAAAAACCCACAAAACCCCAAACACTTATCGTTTCTAGCATCATTATAAGACTTGCTTTTAGAATGTTTTCTTTATACTGAGAGAGACGTTGTTAAAGGATTTATTCCTGTATTTTCTGTCCAGCTGTATTTTTATTTGGGGGGGGGGAGAGCAGGATTTCTGAGTTTGCACTGATTGTAAGAACTGCTATAAATATTTGAGGAACGGAAGAGTTTATTTATAGTGGAGTGTTGGGCTGCTAATGAAGGAAATGAAACAAGGCTGAGAGAATTGGAGTTATTTTTCTGGACCCCTCTAGTCCTAAAAATTCCACGCTAATCTGATTTGCTTCAGGAAAACTCCATTGTAAAAGAAATTAATGTTTCCTACTATTAAACAGATCCTGAATATTTAACTTTTTAAAAAAAACTGCTACGGGGAGGTGACTGAAGCGAAGCCATGAAGACATTGTGAAAGGTAGCTGAAGTGGATCATGGATCCAGAGCATGGGATAACCTTTGTCTCGATCCAAATTTACTTCTTGGTGGGGGGGGTGTGAAAACAGGATGGGTAGTTGTATGTTCTGTTCTGCTGTGTTTCCTCTACTGCAGCATAACAAACAGTTCAGAACCTGGATGAGAGAGGGGTTTTGTTTTCCACGTGCTTCTTGTGCTGTTCATGGGGGCACAGGCTAGGCCAGAGCATGGCAAGGAGGGAGTGAGAGCCAGGAGAGCCATGTCAGGGTCTGGGAAGAATGATCACTTCACTGGGCTGAGAGGACACTCCCATTTCATGCCATGTGTTTGGACATCACTGAGTATTCATACTTTGACAGGCTCATTAGAGTGGGAAATCCCTGCAAAATGCTAAGTGCTTTTTCTGACTTTTGCTGATCCACATTTACTCATTTTTTTTTCCCCCTCCTCCTTGGTTAAGATTTCAGAAATATATTCCAGTTGTAAATATATTTCAGTGGTTTCTGTGACAGTAACAGCACAGTTCACCTTGGCATCACACACTGTAAGTTTTGACGTGCTGTCCGACAGGTAGGTGTGCTTATCCCCCTTCTAACAAAAGGGTGAAGATGAAGGATGATGCTTCCAACAGGTCTTCTGTCCTGCTCTGTCTGGCTTCACTTCTGATGTCCAAGAATTCAGAGTTTGCTGAGCACTCATAGTAACTCGAGGCCAGAAGTGTCTGATGAAAACTTGCTCTTACTTGACGTACACAAAACTCTGCCTTACTTGACGTACACAAAACAAAGGTTATCTGTGGTTAATTATTGGAATTTTGTCACAAATTAAATACCCACAGCAGCAGACTGAGCCCTGGTGGACACTTGCAGCGTGATTTCTTGCTTGTGAACTCTTTCTAAACCGCGCTTCAAATAATAAACGCGAGAAGCGCTTTGCCCGCCCGAGGGGCTGCAGAAGGGGGGCTCGCTTTCCAAGCACTGATATTTCTGGGTGTGTCTCTTTGAAACAGGGGCACCTTACTGGACACACACAGACAAAATGGAGAAGAGGCTGCACGCCGTGCCAGCGGCCAACACCGTCAAGTTTCGTTGTCCGGCCATGGGAAACCCAACGCCGACCATGCGGTGGCTGAAGAACGGGAAAGAGTTCAAGCAAGAGCACCGCATTGGAGGGTATAAGGTGAGGTCTCATGATGTGCTTGTGTAATTTTTGTGTTCTTGACCTAGGCTGTGAAAAAAAACAAACAACCCAAAACAACCAAAACCAAATAAAACAACCCAAACAAAACAACCCGAAAAAAAAAACCCCAAACCTAAAAACTCGCTGAAGTCGACAGAAAAATCTTTTAATGGCCTGGCATCAAACGTGGAAGCAAAAAAGAGGAGTTGTTTTCTTCTGGGGAAGGGGGAGGTGGTTTCTTTGGCTGTTGCTGAGCACCAATTCTGTGTGGTTTATTTTGTTTGTTTGTGGGTTTTTTGGGGTTTTTTTGTTTGTTGGTTTTTTGGGGGGTTTTTTGTTTGTTTAGGTTTTGGGTTTTTGTTTTGTTTGGTTGGTTTTTTTTGGATTTTTTTCTGAAATTCAAGCTTGTAGCATAGCAGTGCCGCTAAGGATTATTTATAGAGGGTTATTTGAAAAACTAAAGGCTGACTTTAGAGAGCAGGTTAAGGCTGTTTTGCTCTATTGATTTTCAGCTGCACTGTTGAGCATCCGCTCTGGTGAGTGTAGGCAGCTTAATAAAGGAAGGGTTGGAAGTCAAAAGTTATTATTTTCTATAGAGTTTATGGTCTGTGAAACTGAAATGGGAAGAAGAGTTTGAGGGAAAGTAAAGAAAGCAATTACTTGGAAGGCTCTGTTTGAATTTTAAACAGCTTCAGATTAGATGTCTTATTCTAAATTGGTGGTTACTGATTAAGAGAGAGTTTTAGGGAGGCCAGCTTGCTCTGTGTGTTAGTGCACGGACCTTTAACCTCCTGGTATCTGCCTAGGTCAGGTCAGAAGTCAGGGTTGGGTCATCTTATCCCTCTCCTCCCAAGGAATGGGAATGCGTGACTTTGATGGCAAATTGCTGTCCGAGCACTTCTGAGTCGCTTTAACCTCTTCTGCAGATCCTCTGTCAGCGGCTTCCTCACATCCCTGCCACCTCAGCAACCCCTCTCCAAAGATGGGGGGGTTTCCGAGGGACTCACCTTGTGTCAGGGTCGTAAGGCCCAGCCTGGAACTCCTGCTGAGCTGCCCAGAGCGATTTGGGATGGCCATTAAGACAGAAGTTGACTTTTGCCAAACAATGTGGCGAGCTCAAGGCTGAGTCCTGAGGGCTGCCCGCCCTGTCCCCCACTCCTTACCCCCGTGATTGCAGTATTTTTGGGGTGCTGCTTGACAGAGCCAAGGGTTGTAATGCTTTGTGTGCTGTTGATTCAGATGCTGCTTGGTGCCAAAAAAAAAAAAAAAAATCTGTTTTCCAGTGCAGAGGAGGACAAGCCTCGGCCTCCTTTCCTCTCTCGCTGGATTTACTGTAGAAAGTGTCAGTTTTTCCAACATTTGTGTTAGTGGAGAGCGGAGCCCAGAAAATCTCCCCGCATGAACGCTAATTATCTAAGTAGACTTTTCCATCTATGCTTGCTTACACCATAAATTACTGTTGGTTATGAGTGTACACCTGGCAACACCTTCTGCCTTTCATAACGCTGTGGAGTGTTAACGAATTGGCTCCAGTTCAGTGATTTTTGCCTTTCTCGGCGCTCTTTAAAAAAAAAACAACAAAAAAAGCACCAATTAAAGAAAAAAACAAACCCAACCGAACTAATCCCATCTTGGAAAATAATAGTAACTGCTCTGGTACTAACTAGGACGTTATTAACACTTCACATCTTATGAAGGGGAAATGCAGATATCACTTCTTGAAAACCACGAAGGAAAATGTGTGTCTGGAGAGGCAGGATGGAGATACCTGGTTTGGGAGGGCGACCTTTGGCTGAGTAAATCAGCCCATGTAGGGCTCTATGCTGGCCCTGCTATCCTGTGTTAGGGAGAGATCATTTAGATTTGAGTGAGATCATTTCGATTTGTGCCCAGTAAGTGGCACAAATTAAACTTCTGTTCCTATGTATTAAATATACACAATTTCCTGGGTATGTGTGTACTCTGGGAAGAAACCACAGATGCCATTTTCAAAAACCAGCTGGGTTAGTGAAGTCTATACCTTTAATTGTATGTCTAATTTCTTACATCTCTTTAGTCTAAAAAGGAAAAAAAGGTGACACAGCTGAGGGTTTTAGGCTTTCTTTTTGCTCAGAAATACGTTAAATTTTAAATTACCTGGTAGGATTTACTCATCATTGTCAAGTCTACCAAAGCGATATATATTCTATATTCTGTCATTTTAAATAATCATCTTTTAAGATGGAAACTTGTTAGCAGTGAATGGGTGTTGAAGAGTGAGGCCTCCAGAGCTTCTGGAACCTGTGTCCTTAACTTACGAGAGGGACAGGGTGCAGCCACTGTGGGCTCACTCAAAATTATACCAGAATAAAGAGAGAACTGTGGTTTTTTGACACCACTATATCAACAAACTTTTCAGGAAGGAATCCTCAGGAAGGACTGAGTCTATCTGTGTTCAGCCAGGTATCACAGCATCCCGAGGTAATTCCTGCCCTCAGGTTTGTCCTGAGTCTGGGTGTTGCTCTCTGTAGAGCATTCCTGTGGAGATACAATACTTTTTGGGTGACTACAGTAGCTGGAACCAAACCTGGCCATATCTGATGTCTCCTCTTGGAAGAGACAGTCATCCCTTGAAGACTGAAGGGACAAAGCAAAGGGAAAGGAAAGGTGAAGCTTTCCACTAATCCTCCAGCCAACTCTTCCCTGCTGCCCAGAGCTGAGAAATCTCTTCTTGTATGGTCTTTATCGGAATCAGATAGTGGCCTGTAGCACTTTGTCCCTCTGACTAGGAATGTCTTGAGTCAATTTGCACTCAGGCAGGGTAGCAGGAGGGTGTATGTGCTGGCCAAGATAGCTTCCAGAGTGAAATTCCTCCACCGTGACTAATTCTGGGTGGTGAATTTCAAAATCGATCCTTTTATGATTTTTCAAGATATGCCCAAAGTTCTTACAGTAAGGAGAATGGGATCAGTTATTGAATGCCTAAATCTCTTTTAGTCTTTTTTTTTTTTTTTTAATATCTGTCTCTGAAGTGATGATGGCTCCTGTTTGTGCCTTTAAAGGCATTTTATATTTTCTTTGAGGTAATAATCTAAATCCTCTATGAGGGATCAGAGGAGCCTTTACTTTCCTGTACACCACCCAGAAAGCAAATGTACTTCTATCAGCTGTTACTGTTTAAGTATTAACAGGTGTGTGTTTTCACCTATGCATTTTGATAACACTGCAGTTGTCTTTATAGACATTTAAATTCAACCAGGTAAATACAGAGTAAGGGAAATTCTGGCTACAGGAACAACTGCAGGAGCCCATGGCTTTTGCAGGGATGTTCTGTGGTTGTTCTCTTTAGCTGAGCAGTAACACTATATGTCTGAACTGTGCTGATTTTAAGGGAGAATTGTATTGTGGTTTCTAATCCTTTTCTTTTGAAATTATTGAGAATTGACCCCTTTTTACTATTTTTTTAACTAAGTGGCAACTTTTCATGACATTATCTATTCAATGAAGACACATATTTTAAGATTAAAAACAGAGCTGTCCACTATTTTTTATGTGATACTCCAAAAGCAAAACATTTCTGTGAAAAATTCCTTACCCCTTCCTAGGTTTCTAACTGATATTTCTTGGCATTTTGATTCCAGTTTAAGTTTCCAACCTCTGAGCTGCATCTTAAGGGTGCAGTAGTGTGCATTTGGTATTGAAAACCCAGTTTAAATATTGAATCTTTTGGAGAGCTGCTTGGAAGAATTGGCCAAAAATCTGATGGGAGAAAATTTGCCAAAAAATCTTGTCAGTAATTTGCTGGAAGTGTCCATAACTAGTGAGTAAAAACAAAAAACAAACATGCTGAGATTGTATTTGTTATCTCAGTTGTTTTGCAGATGATGCCACCATCCCCAGCAAAGGGGAGCTTGCCTGGGCTTTGCAATGAGAGCCCTAAGCCAACCAGCTGAATCTCGTTGCAGCCAGAGCCATGACATAAATCCAGTTGTGTGACAATGTGTCAGAACTGCTTTGGGCCTCTGCAACAGTTGTTTAGCTTAAACTGAAGTGGCTTGAGCTGTTGTTTCATTATAAAGATATTATCTCTGCTCACTGGAGTTACAAGAAGGGAAATTGCACAAATACTTTTTAATTTTGCAATCCCGTATATCCACTTGTGTGTGTAAGTTAGTTATGTTTTCTTATTGAATGCTAAACAATTTCTTGTGTTTTTCCTGTCAAATTAATGACCTGCAGTTACTAATTTTTATTTTGGTTTAACTTTTGGGGGACAGTGATCTGTTCTTCCCGTTTTGCAGTTATTTTGCGGTTAAAACCACTTGTTCTCATTCTGAGAAGTGTGTTTTAACTTGTGATGGCAAAAGTTCAGGTCACTTTCACCATGTCTCCTTCAAAATAACTCATAAAGAAGTAAAATATTCAAAATATGTAGCTGTTGTATTTGTTATTTACCAATTGTTGATGGCAGCGATTCTTCCTGACCCAAACTGTGGCTTTCAGGGTTGCTTAGCGGAATAACGAGACATTAAAATAACACTGATAAACTCCTTCTGGCTTTATGAACTTATTCCTTAGCTCCTCATAGTGTGAAGAAAAATCAATATATAGTTTTCAAGTGTGCCATCAAAAGGAGGGGCTGAGGAGAGAAGCCTTAAGCCTGGTCTGGCAGCGTTGAGGTTGTGTCACACAGTGCCCTGAGACATTAGGTTAACACCCCTGTTCTTCACCTGCTGCTGGAGCCTTGTCCATACTTCCTTTGCTTTTCAAAGCCCTCATGGTCAATCTTCAGCTAATATTATTAGCCAGTGACTCAGCAATAATAGTAATATTGAGATTTTGAGCTAATAACTAGTTAAGGGAACTAGGAAAGCCAGGAGCCCCTGACAGAAAGAACTTTTCTTCCATGCTTTGAACTGAAGGCACTTTTCCCTCCAGCAGGTGTGAGGGCTAAGCTCTTGGCACTGGGATGCAGCCCTTTGCAGCCTTTTCCTGCTGGGTAAGGACCTACACAATAGCCAGGCACGGAGCAGGATTTCAGAGCTGTAGTTGTAATGATGTTTTAAGGATGTATGGTTACTGGAAGTGTCACTGAACGGTCCATAAATTTTTTCTGGTGTGCTGCACTGAATTACTGCTTTCCATTTGGCTGATTAAAATGACTGTACCAGATCGTGCTTTATTCCATTTGCTGAAATATGTACTTTGCAATTGAAAAGCTGTACCTTACAGCTCCATAATGTTAAGCTTTTTGAGCGCTCTGTCAAAAATGTAATGCTAAAACAAGGGATTAGTCGATCGCCAGCAAGAGGTCATTTTGGGAGCCAACTTGTGATGCAGGAAATATATATATGTGTTCCGGATGACTCTGTATCCTTCCAGTACTGGGCTGGATCCTATTTTCTGTGAGACCAGTGCCAGTGTTCCTTTTGAGTTCAAATGGGAACAGAATCAGCACTTCTAATACATTCTGTCTGGGGAGGATTGTATGAGATAAATGTATATCCTTATGGTGCCTTTCCGTGAGGATTTTCTTCAGGCACTCACTTCTCGTGAGGCAGCATCTTCAGTCCTTTCTTGTGGTACCCCAGAGCAGCAAGAGGTCTGTGTGCTCCACGTGTCAGGGGGAGGGATCCCAAACATCACCCCTTGGTTCTCTGTTTCTCCAAAACACAAGCTGTGTAACTGAGCTATTAGGGAAAGATGGAGACATAGATGTTAAGGGATCATATCCATCCTATGTTGCTGGTGGGCAGTTATTATCAGATGATTGTTTGGAGACGGATGGGAAATATCCTGAGGGTGTGAATTCACTTTTAGAGTGGATTGTAAGGTAAGGTCCAGTATGACAAGTGCTGCTAATTAGTGCCACCCTCAGTAGGACTGAGAGTGCACCAGTGTCTGCAGTGCTCAGAGCAGGGGCCAGGGAAATTCATAGAGGAACGTGTGGAAGCTTTCACTGCTGCAGCCGAGCCATCCCAGATCAGGCATAAACAATTTCAGTGTCCAGCATGATCAAACAGGCACAGAGGAGGCTTTTAAATGTGGATTACACAAGGTTAACAATTTGGGGAAGCTGTGGAGGGGGCGAGGGTGGAGCTGTGCTACTGAAGATCCCAGCCTGTCTTGTTCCACCCCCAGGTCCGGAACCAGCACTGGAGCCTCATCATGGAGAGCGTGGTCCCGTCAGACAAAGGAAACTACACGTGCATCGTGGAAAACCAGTACGGCTCCATCAACCACACCTACCACCTCGACGTGGTCGGTGAGTAGAGCTGCCCCGTGGAACACTGGGGGTTTTTCCCTAATGAGTTTCTCTATTGAAACATTTAGGACTAAGCTGGTGCGTTTTTTATTAATTTTGGGGATGATTTCACGGTGCTCCAAAGATAAGATTTCACTACAGGGCCAATTGCTACGTAACCTTATATATTCATCCATCTCCCTTGTGTCTGTAGGATTAATCTACCCATGCCTTGGCAAAGGTGTAATATCCATGTCTAATATCCACCTACAAGCTTACCATGACAACTAAATAGTAAATGCTGATGCAATTTTAATCATTGCTATTACAATTTAATTATTACTTTCACAGTTGTACTAACACGAGTTTTAATAACTGCGCTTATGAAAACCGTCAAGCAAGCCTTTAGATTGCTGTTATTATAGCTGAAATGATTTTTCTTTTTTTTTTTTTTTTTTTTTTAAGTGAAAAGCTAGATATTGAATTTGGTGAAGCTAGAGCAGATCTGGAGCTTCAGGAAAGGTACTTTGAATTTGCAGCAGTCAGAGAGATCTGACTGTAGCCTGTTGTGTGGGCTCTGAGCAGTGCCTGAAACACAGATGATAAAAATCGTGAAGAAGTGTTTTACCTGAGGACAAATTCTAAACAGCTGTGTGAAGTCTTAAGTAGTAGCAAAGCTGTGATTCAGCAGGACTATTAAACACAGGCTTAATGATGTTAACTTATTAATACCCAAATCCTGGTGACTTTAATAAGGCTTGCAGGTATTTATTTAAGTGCTTAGCTAAATTAGGGCTTGAAATCTCAGAAACCATTTCTGCTCACCTCTGCTCTGGTTGATTAGCCTGGATGGGTGTGAGCAATTTTATTGGCTCTGAAGGCATTTCTGTCCACAAGTAATCAGTTCTAATAGGACCTGCTGGTAGGACCTTTGGGGATCTGAGCTGTGGCTTCTGAAGTATGTCTTGGATGGGCTTTGCTGTCTTCAGCCTTGTGAGGTGATCTGAGCGTCACAAGCCCCGTGAATAGAACTTCTGATTAATCAGTATTGAAAGCAAAAGTTAATTTGATTAGTGTAAGCTATTTTTGGCTGGTGACTGACAGCTCAACTCCATATTTTCCCTGTGGAGAATGTTACTGTGAGTTTGGGTTTATATGACTAAAACAGTGACAAATTTTCATTGCCCTAGTTCTTGATTGGTTTTACGTGAGTAAAGATGCATCCCTTGCATTGTTTTGGATGGTCTGTAGAGGTAGTGTCTTATTTTGTCTGAGACCCCCAAATCCAAAAGGAAACAAGTGCCAGCTTCTCAGGCAGCAAGAAAGGAAAAGGTTCCCTGTGGTAAAAAGCTGAGGAGAGGCAGCCTTTGTGGAGCAGAGGAGGAAGAAGGATCATTTTGTGATCAGACTAAGGTGTTACCACCAGCCCTCGTACATTTAAGCCTTCAGAGAACCACCCAGCTCACCTCTACTTGGTTTTAGGTAATCAACACTGAAAGCAGTGAGGATTCTCATAGCCCTGGCGATATTTTTGTCATCCTTGGTGTAGAGTGAGCTATGGGTATGGTTGAGGTGAACTGAGTGGCTGGCAAAGCCATTTTTTGTTTGAACACTTGTTTAAACAAAAGTTTATGGAGGGTGCAGCAGCAACGGCTGCTGGGGAAGGTGGTAAGTTGTGTTCTGCACGATGTGGTTCTCTGCTGGCCACCTCACTGAGGGCAGGGGCTGCTGCCGTGGGCTAGGCTCCACTCAAAACCTGTCCTTGCTGAAATGGAACTGGTTAAAAATTCCCTTTCTCTGCCCCTCGTTCCTTTCCCCGTCCCACTCTGGCATGGTTCTTGTTGACCATAAATTTCCTCACCCAAGCAAATGTGTTCATGGATGATGCGGTCACTTGAGCAAATATTTGTCAGAAGCCTTCTCACCTCCTCTCCCCCTCTGAGCCTTCTGAATGTCTTACATTGAGGAATATTTTGCAGAAGTTTATTTTTTTCTTGCAGTAAATTACAGCGACCTGCATGAATGAATGGAATGGTAGTAGGGATTATGTCATTTATTTAAATGTCTAGTCCTTTCCTATAGAGAGGCAGAAAAGTAAATAGTGAGGATTTTCAAAAGTGACCAGTGATTTGAGGTGCTGGGTACCCAGCTGATGGCACCCAGAGGACCTTGCTTGGGTCCTGTGAGACGTGAAACCAGAAGCCCAGAAATTACTTTTGGAAGTCACCACCTGCATTTTGGAGTCCTGCGTATTTAATGCTTTTACTACTCTTTTTTTTTCATTTAATTTGGTGAGTTCAAGGGTGTAACTGAGAGTTTGCTTTGCAAACCCACGGCGAGGTGCACCCTGAGGTGCCTTGGTTGAGTTCAGTGTGAGCCTCTTGAGATGCCACGCTGGGACTTTTAAACTGAATGGGGATTGATGTTTGAGAGCTCGGCGGTTTCTGTGTGGCTGAAAGCTTGCAGTAATTGTGGAGCATAAAATTGCTGAAGCAGTAAATTAAGGCTGGCCAGAAGGGGAAACTCTGACAGTTTTTCTAGTTGAGACAGTTCTACAGAGTCAATTTTATGCCTTTTTTTTTTTTTTTTTTTTTCTGTTTTCATATGAATTTTCAGTTCCCACAAGGTTGTGGAGAGTTATGAATGTTTGTTTAGAGGCAATTGCGTATGTAGACCGCATCTTACAAACTCCAGGTCGTAATTTTAGGTCAAGCACTGTGTAGAAAACTGTCAGTTGAAAGCCTCTGAAATTACTTTTCCTATATGGTTTAACTGGTTCCAGAGCTGATTAAGTGTAAGTAATAGCAAATGGTATTGAACATGGTAACATATTACACTAACATGAGCATCTGACTATATGGTGTAATGTAGAGAACCCTCTGATTATGTCACAGAGTTGGGAGGTATCCCAGGAAAAATCTTGCCAAATAGTGACATAATGCTAGTTAGGAATATGCCAATAACTTTCCAAACCTTGAACTCTTTTGACAATTAAAAGCCTGGAGCCAGCAGGGCTGAGAAGTTTTCAGTCAGAATGTAGGTGTGAAGTATTCTCGTTTTTACCTTGTAATTACTTGCAAGCACTCTTTTTAAAAGAGTCGGCTCAGATGGTCTCGTTCAAACTTACAAACCTGGCAAAAACCTTGCACTGATTTTTTATTTTTTTTTTTTAACAATGGGAATAGAAAACACGGAAGAAAAAAAGCAGTAAGTCATTGGCAGCCTCTCTATTGCACAGGATACTTGTGCACAGTGAACTGTGTTAGCAGGGAATGGCCCATTCAAGTTGGCCAGGATGTTCTGTGTTGGACTGAAGTTATTCTTTAAATGTTTGGGATACCCCAATCAATGGCCTTTTTCTTCCTCCTCCTTTTCCAAGGGGGATTTAAGCAGGCTGTATGCAGGGCTTTGCTCAGGGGTTTAAGTGTGTTAGATTGCAGCAGTGGCAAATGGTGACCACACAAAAATCCTTTAGGATGCTGGCAAAAGGAGAGGAGTCGATTTTAGCTTTTTATTAGGCTTCAATTAATATCAGATACTTATTGTCCAAGGCAGTGTGCCAGGGCACAGTAATTGCTCACAACTGAAATGCGTCAAGGCAGGGAGAAGGAAATGTCACTGTCCATTTTAGAGATGAAAACCCGGGCTGGGGAGTGATGAAATTTCTTTGCCCTGGGTCACACAGGAAGCTGGCGACAGAGCCAAAAAGTAAAGCTGGTCTTTGAATCCTAATCCAGTACCTTAATTAAAAGAATGTTCTTTCCCTTGTATGGTTTAGCCCATCAGCTGCTTTCTGAAGTGCCTTTCTCTCGCTTTGTATGTAACAGTAGGTAGAAACTTGAGTTTGTACAGTAAGCTTACTAATAGACTAACTCCACTCTCATTAAATGTGCATAAAGTCATGCAGTCTGAAGGGAGAGCGAAGGAAAGCGGTGTGGTTTTCACCTGCGAGTTGCGTTGTAGTGAATCCGGGTTTGCGGGGAGCAACGTGGGAACGCAGCCACCGAGAGTTGTGTATAATTAGATCGCTCTTGGATTGCAATTATCGCTGGAGTACGATTTTCGGCAGCGGCAGCAGCTCTGTTTGAGCGTGGAGGAACTAATTGAATTTGTGTTTTAACGGCAGAGGGAGGAGGGTTAGGCTTTGAGCAGTCCTAGTGCAGGTAGCCATTTCTGCCCTATTTAGTGTCGTCATCCAGGGAGAAAAAAGGTGGTTTGGTTTCAGATGAAGTCCCCCCACGTTGCCTCATTTACTGGGTTGTAAAAGCAGCTGCTATAGTGCGGCACATCTTCCAAAAATCCATAGGATGACCCTGCTGTTTACTATAAAAATGAACATGTCACAGATACATTTTTTTCTAAAGAAGTCTTTTTGCAGCCAGTTTAGCTGTGCTTTGACCAGTTTTTCGTTTGCCTAATAACCTTGCCTTTGGCTCTTGTTACTGAGGAGTGAGCTCCAGGGGTGGCAGAGTACCACGCAGTTGTCCCTTAACAGTGATTCGTATTTTCATATAAAACCAGTGTGAGAATAACTTCTCATCCAGAAAGCATTTTAAATGCCTCTCAGCTTAAAGCTTGTGCCCCAGAAATCTCATGTATGAGTGATTTTACTGATGGGCTGTGCAGAAAAGCACTTTTGTTCTGAACTCTTGGAGGTTTTAGAGACAAATTTTATTCTTGTTTTTTATAGCATGTTGTTAAAAATCTGATTAAAGTAGAATCAACATTTTGCTATTGGTACTTCACTGTTTTTATTTCCCCTAGTCTAGGCAGAAGGAGAAACTTTTGCCTTTGTTTCTAGTCAAGTTTTATTTTTGGGTTTTCATGTGCTCTCACAGCCTCTAGCTGTGAACATGGCACGAGCACATTTTTTTTTTTTTTTTAATAAGACATGTTTCCATTTTGTCATTCCTTAATTCATAAAAACATATGTATTGTTGTTTGCTTTTTTGCTGAGCCTTGTTTTGTCGAAACAAAGCTCAGAATTAGTCCGACTTAACTCGAGTGAGGAACGAAAGAATTGTCTTTAGGCTTCAGGTTACACACGAGAAAGGAACTGACACCAACTAAATACGTGCCTGGGACGTTGCATCACTGGTGTCTGGCAGGAGTTAAGTGCAGGTATTACAACCAAGCCTAAACTTGCATTTCTGGCAGCTGTGCTTGTAGTTGTTGACTGGCTCTTTTACAGGGGCAAGCTTTGGCTTGATGATGTCTTCACCCCCAGTGCTTGGGGCGTGGGACGTGATGAGACAGGGACGGGAGGCACGAAGGAATCCAAGCCTGATGCTTGCCCTCAGGGACTCGGTTAGGCCGAGGGGGGAAGATGATTTTATTTAACGTGCTGATAAGTGTGTGGACTTTACACCTGGCACCGGGGCTTTTGGCGAGGTGCGTGCACCTGAGGAGGAATTACCCAAATTGTTTGGTGCTGGGGGCTGTGTGGTTCGCTCCTGGAAACAAAGCCCGCAGTGTGATGGTTCAGCTTAAGGGAAAATGAAAGCTTATGGGTTCCCCCCCCCACACACACACCTCTTTCTTAATAAGGTAAAAATATTCTAACCCCGTGGTTTTATAGCATTAAAGCTTCTGATTTCATTGGAGTAGTCTGGCTGAATTACATTTTATGGACAAATACTAGTGTCATTACTTCATCTGCTGGGTGAACAGTGAATTTGTCATGTTTGGAATGCTTCCTGCAGAGTCTGCTGGGGAGGACTGGTCTCCCTGTCCCACTTTCTGTCTTATTACAGCCCCAAGGCAGGTATTTCTCTTTCTTTTGATGAGTGATGAGCAGGATATTGTTTCAGCTCTGTTATTATAATTTTTAATCGTGCCTTCTAATTTGTGCAGAGTATCCTACTCGTGGAAATGCAAGTAGGAATTTGCAGGAGTTGTCTGAAGATGCAAACAGGACTGGTGCCTTGTTAAATCTGCAGTTGGCATGTGTCAAGAGCAATGTCTGTGCCTAACAAGAGGGGCTTTTTGACCTCACCCAGGCTTTTCTAACGATTTTATTAGTGAAAAGAAATGGCTGTGTAATTGGCAGTAAATTGGTAAAGCTATTGTCCTCTTAAAAATAAAAAGGCATAAATCTTATCAAAAATAAAAAAAAGTTGCAAATGAACTATGGTAGAGATTGGATAAATGGACCATATTGAAGGCAGTCACAAGGTTATTAATTGTGTCTGTCTAATGAGTGAAGAAGTTTTGCCTATATTTATTGTCCCAAGCATGAGAGGAAATGCAGAGGTGGGACAACCCTATGGCTGCAATGGTGGTGGGACACATAAATCCTGAGAGCACCACACTGGTGATTTTGAGGATTAAACTGGGACTAAAAGACATGCAGCAGAGAGGGATGTGGATGGCATTTACAAACCAGGAAAGGAAGAAAATCATTAAGGGCTAGGGAGATCAGGTTGTCAGAGTGAGATAGGTAAGAGGGTGAGAGATCTTTGGCATGGACAAATCAGTAAAATTCTGTGAAATTTCTGTAACATTCATTTCACACAGTGAAATTCTGTGTCTAATAAAAACCCAACAGGTCACACTTAGAACCTTTTGTGTTGTGTCCTCTCCTCTCACTGCTCTGCAAACCATTGTGGGACCTGAAATCCAGAGGTGGCTGTGATTTACAGGGTTTTGGGGATTTTAAGCCACTAGGTCATCTTTGGATTGCTACTGTTCCCGTGGTGCAGCTTCAACAGCAGTTGTTCCACTTAAACATAAAAAGGCCCTTTTAAAAATCATAGTTTGTTAAACACTTTTGAATGTTGAACCGCTCTGTAAATATAAAACATTGAGTTTATTTTTTTCAGATTGCTTTTTTAAAGGTAGCATGAATATGTTGAAATTTTTAACTGTTCATGGAAGTAAAACACTGATACTGTCAGGACTTGAGCTGAGGGAAGAACTCAACGTGATCGTGTAAGTTGGAATAAAGGTGGTCTATTATTTTTGCAAGATGCTTGACATCATATTGGCTGGAATATCTCTTTGGTCAGTTGGGGTCAGCTGTCCTGGCAGTGTCCCCTCCCAGCTCCTTGTGCTCCCAGCCTCTTTGCTGGCAGGGCAGCGTGAGAAGCTGACAAGTCCTTGACTTCATGTCAGTCCTGGTCAGCAGCTACTAAACCATCAGTGTCTTATCAACGTCTTCTCATCCTGAATCCAAACATGGCACTGTACCAGCTACTAGGAATAAAATTAACTCTACCCTGGCCAGAAACAGGACAAGAAGAGAGGTCCAGAATGGCAGAAAGTTAGCAGATAAACCTCCTTGTTTTGGAGCATGAAGTTTGTGTCCAGGCGTGTCCAGCCGAAGTGCTTTCTTTGAATACTGTTGCATCTTGAGAACTGTACCTGGATTTATTGGGAATATAATGACAAATGTGTATAATCAGGGTCTTCCCAAGAGCAGTTTTCTTCAGCATCTGGTCCAGTGTGTAGAAGAGGTTGTGAGTTGTGTGTTGCAGAAGCGAATGTGATGCTGAGGGAGGGTTGTCTCCCTCCCTGACACGGGGCCAGGTGATGGCAAACTTCATCACCAGGGAAGACGAGCCCAAAGCCCGAGTGAGATCTTACATAAACACGTCTTGAGGCTGAGCCAGGATTGCCCAGCACAGATCATTGAAACTCTGGGTGCTGGAGGTTCTCCTGCCCCAAGAGCCTGCACAGTGGTTGTGGTCAGTCAGCCTGGCAGGGAGCTGGGAAAGGGCGAATTCCGCAGTCCTTCCAATAATTTCACACCTGCATTGCTCAATAGAGCAAGTGTGCTGTGTAAGAGAAGGAGGGGGGAGAAGCGTGGAAATACAAGAGGGCTTTTTAAAGCTTTACATAATCTTTTCCATTTTACTTTAAAGGCAGAGCTGTTTTCAGGAAAGGAAATTTGGAGGATGAAAAATATGCAGTCGGGTCACAATAACAACAGAAATAATAACTCCCCCTGTGTGTTTTATGGCATCACTGGGTGCGCTGGTGAGTTAATCCCACTGCAGCTGGAAGAGGACAGCATCCCTGTGGGAGAGATGCTGCTTGCCAGGCATACAGTAAACCTTTGGCAGAGCCTGTTGCAGGGCCCAGTCCAGTGATGCTGGACCCAGCATTGTCTCTGCTTATTATACAGCAGCTGAGTGCTGGGAGCTGTGCACAGTACAAAGGATGATATCTCTGTGTGTAAAAGTTAATGCATTCTCTGGAAACAGCCAGAACAATAAAATTTTACCACTTGTCTGTGAGAAGTCACAAGCTGGTTTTCATAGCCTCTTGTAGCCTTTTTCTTTTAGGGTACACTGAGAAGAATGTCAATGAAAATTTTAGCTCCTCATTGTTCCGTTTCCCATGGTTTTTCCCCACTAAAATAAGGCCTCTCTGCCCTTTGTTCGGACGTGTATGAAGATTTTGCTTATGCATGCACTGTGTGAGGGATGCTGCAAGGCAGCTTCAAGATCAGTGCTGCACAGCTCTTGCTCCTATGACTTTTTCTGCTCCGTGGGGCTGATGAAACCCATGCTGTGCCAGCCCGACAATAGGGCTTTGCTTTAAGGACAAGCTGGTCTCGAAACTCTGTTGATAATTTCGCGTTTTAAAACAAGAACATTCACGTTGCCTGCCTTAGCCCCGGGCTTGCTGAATGTTCCTGTCTGTTTAACCCTCAGATATACGTGTGATTAGAAAGAACAGCTTTTAACTAGTTCTGATGGTGATTTTTTTTTCCCTCCCCCCCACCCCTACTGTTTTCACTGACATCAATGGGTTTTTATCAAGCCAGATAAGTCAATCTTGCCTACTTTGTTTTTCCCGGCTTGCTGCCATATGGGAAAGAGGTGTGCAGATGCCCTTCTGCTGTAAAGGTGTGCAAAGATGGATTTTTTTAGCTAAAATGCACGTAGGACAGTGAGCTGAAGCTATGCTGTTGAGCTATCCAAGGAGACAGATGGGATAACATCAGCGGGAGCTGTGCCTGCTCGAGAAACAGTGCCATTACTTAAAATTGGAGGTGAGGGTGGTGAAGCCAAGGACAAAGAGTTTGAATGCACCTGATTAATTTCTGCAAAGATTTTAAAAAGGCACTGCCTTTGACTTGACTGGCCTTGGTGAGTAGGAGGGTTTGGGTATCACAAGGAGGTTGGGTGGGGCAGCAGAGGCTTTACTATGGGGTAGCAAATGGGTCGGCTTCTGATGTATGGGACAAAATTTTAATCTTTAGATTAGAATTCTCTGATAGTCTGTGTTGCAATGTTCTCAGTTTCTGGATAAAGTATTCAGTGACATCAGGGAATATGTGGAGTCTGGTTCCCTGCTGGCTTGGTCCTGTCCACAAACCAGAGCAGAGCTGGGTGCTGGAGCCCAGTTGTTAGCAATGATGGAGTGTGTGGCACAGCAGCAGAAAGAAACGCCTCAAGGTTACATGAGGCTTCTAAATTAGAGGACAAAGGGAGTTTAGAATGTGGTTATGGAGGTTGGCCCCTCGCTCCCATCTGCATGAGCAGATCCCTGTGCCAGGTTCCCTTGAGAGGGCCAGGAGCTCCAGCTGCAGCGACGCCCCTTTGAGCTCTTGGCCACTGAGGTGACTTCTTCAAGTAGTGTTGGGCCAATAGGAAATGCTATACACAGAGACTCCTGCTGTACTGGAACGCTGAGTAGCGTGGACACTTGTTGGCTAATGCCTACTGGTAAAAGATGCCAAAATTTGTAAGGCGTGATATCATCAGTACTGGCTATGCTGGTCTGATCCATAAGCTATTCTCTTAGTCTGCCTGAGAGGCCCCTGCTCTTCATCAAGTGTTCTTGCCAGGGATGGTCTTTATCTCTTAGTGTTTTATGACAGTGATGCATTATTCCTCCTAGCCTTACAGCATCTTGTGATTTTTGCAGGGTTTGGGAAGAGAGCACTGTCCCCAGCTTGCTGTGGACTCTACCTCGGCGTGTCCAAATTACCTAGGAAGCAATGATTTGAGGGGGTGTGTATCTATGTACTCATAAATAGAACATGACAGTTCAGCAGCGCTTCTGAATTGGCCATAAACAACACGCAGTGCTTCACGTTATGCAGAAAGAAACCCAGACTGACGTGCAGCTGGTAGGAGCTGCTCAGCCCCTGGCTCGTGTGTGTCTAGCGCGTGACGGTAATTAGTAATTAGTAATTAGTAGAGGTGTTTTGCCCACACCTGCTTGGTTGTTCCTGGTCTCTGGAAAGAGCAGCCAGCACTCAGCCTCGCTCCCCCACACCATGGAGCAAAACAGTGGAGTTAGGAGTGTTCTGCTTCCAGCATTTCACAGGGCACAGGCCCCCGTAAGCAATTGCTTTGTGCTGGGGAGAGGAAGTGGAGGTTTGGCTTGGCCCGTGTGTGCAGAGCTACCTTGAAGGAGGAAATTCCTGTGGGGACTGACATCTGTTTGGTTAGACCCCTCCTATGCCACTCCACCTAGGGGTATGGAGAGCAAAGAGTAGTTTCAAATTGGGTCCTTTGTGTGAGCTTGGGTAATGCTGGATTTATAGAGAAACCTGAGTTGCAGTTCCTCGTGCTGGAGTCGTTCCTGAAACTCACCTCAGGAAAAACTCTCTAATTAATCCAGCCTCTGAGTGCTTGTGAACTGATCTGCAGCTCGTGGAGATGGAATCTTTCATGAAAGATGGTGATCCTTGTGTTTCTCCTTGCAAACTGGTTCCTTCGCTGTCAGCTGGCACAGGATAGAAACCTGGAGGTCTTCACTCACTGAACAATAAGGGATTGATAACCTTATAATCTTTTCTTTTAGTGGTTGATATTACCCAAGCAGGCAGTGATCAGGGACTGATATCCTGTGGCTGGCCCTGTGACTTTACTAAGTGCTCTCATCTGGGAGTAGGTATCCAGACCACCAAAATCCTCATCAGAGCCAGCAAGAGTGGTACATACATGGACAGTCTCAATAGGGATGCCAGGAAGGGAGCACAGAGTGGCTTGCAGAGGTAGAGAGAGCTGTTCCCCCAGACTGTGACTGAAATGGTCATTAGTGCCCCTTCTGAGAAGAAATGATGTCTCAGCTTTGAGGTGCACTGGTCCTGTGGGAAGCTGAGCTACACCTGAGAGATTTCACCTTCCTGTCACCTCCAGGTTAAATCACCTGAAAAGTTACTGGAGAACTGCACTTTCTGTTGGAGCAGCTTTGGTAATCCCATGGGTACATTTTGAAAGAGGGGACTCTGGGTGTCCCAGAGATGGGTGACACCACTGGCTTCCCACTCCATGAGGTCCGTGGCTCAGTTGGTGGCATGAGGAGTCAGGTGTTCACCATGTACATCTGTAAAATATCTCCCAAGGGAATTCCCAGATGTTGGGGGATAAAAGAGGATACCTGCAGTTAATCTGGGGACAGGGCCATGTAGTGACATGTTCCTCCATCAGCAGTGCTGCCCCCAGACCTCAGCAGCCTTCTGGGACCTCCCATGTTAGGGACATGGCCCAGGGTAGATGGTGGGAGAGTTCTGCTCACTGGTGAAGATGGAACACAGGGAGGAGAATATTTCAGTCCAAGCATATGATGAAAGGGCTGTGGTTATTTTTTTAAGGCTGAAGAGTCAACCTTGCAAGTTTGGTCAAGCTTAGTTTTCTAGCTAAGACAAAGCCAGTGCAAGAGGCTGTGATTACAGTCTGGCCTAAAATGCTGTAGAATGCTTTTGAGACCCATAATTTACAGAATATTTAGCATCTTCCACAGCAACAGATGTTGCAGGATCCCAAGGAAGGTGGTTGGGAGTGCTGGCAGTGTTTCCACCAAATGGGGTCCAGGCTGCTGCTGAAAACTTCCCATGCTTGGAATTGGACAAGATAAGCAACCAGAGCTGAAGGTGCTGTGCTGACCAGGGCAAGTGAGGAAGAGGGCATGGCAGGTCTGTGTTTTCATTTAATAGAGATAAATCTGGGATCACTGCATTTTTCATTCAGTGATGACTGAATACACAGAAACTCGACCAGGGGCTGTTGATTGTCATCATTTGAGGGATCCCTCTGGAGCTTCTCAGTGGCACCCATCAAGATGAGTCCTCAGAAGTCAGTAAGATTTCAAAACTGGTATTAAAGTCTCTGATAAATGTGTCTAGTTAAAAATTGTGGAAAAGAATTAGGTAACCTTTTTTTTCCCTCTCTCCCTCTCCTTCATTGAGGATGTCTCTGTTGTCCCCAGAACTCATGCTTGGTCTTGCATTTACTATTCAGCTTTTATTTTCCTAGCCTGCACTTGAATCACACATTTGCAAGGAGAGGAAACAAGCACATTCAGAAGGAGAAAATAAGAGTAGTTTTCATGTTTTTTGAAATGAATCGGATGCCTTATGCAAAGCCCATTGAATTCCATGTGAGTTTTCCCCCTGACTTCAATGGGCTTTGGTTCTGGCTTTTAGCTCCTGTGAAAGGTCCTGAACTGTCTGTGCTAGGGTGACAAGGAGGCTTGGATAGACAATTCCCAGAGCTCTTCTCAGCCCCTGGCACAGCCAGGTTGCTAAGGAGACTTGGCCTCGCCAGGGTCCCGGAGCTCACCCCTTCCGGGGTTATTGTCTCCTCTCCCTGCCAAGGCACTCCAGTCGCAGCAGAGCCACTCTCTGAGTCACAATACACTCCACTTGGGCCTCTGACAGCAGCAGATCCTGCCCTACATCTTCCCTCCGGGGGTGTGCTTGGCGAGCAGCCTCCCTTCCTGCAGTCGTTCCATCCTGCGCTAGGACGGGAGCGGTGGGATCGTGTCTTCTGGTCTCTCTTGGCTGGGAAACGTGGGGTTTGGGCCCTGTGACCCACCTCCACACCCCAAAGTCTTCACCCCATGTGGTTACATCATATTTTCCTGTTTCTCTCCTCTCTGGTTTCCCCTCATCATTCCCAGTCACTTCTCCCTCCATCACCTGTGGCAGGACTAGCTCCCACCACCTCTGTGTGTCCCACAGAGCTGGAAACTTCCTGGGCAGCTCCTTCTGTTGTGCCAGTTTTTTGGAAACTCGGGAATTTTCCAGCTTTCTTGGATCCTCTGTAGTTTTATCTCTCTAGGAGGAAAGTATTCTGAAGTTTTAACATTAACAGGCTAAATGGCAGTTTCCTCTAAGCCTTTGGGCAGGGTCTCTTTGTCAGTTGTCTCTTCAGATAGCGAGGCTGTTTGTCTATAGATAAGTGAGCAGAAGTGCTCAAGCCCTGGGCACTTTTATGGTGGTGTCAAATTTAGGTGCTCGCAGCCTTGGATGTGATACTCCTCACGTGAGCCATCGTTTCCATTCTGTCTTCTGTAAATAATTGATAAATTGTAAATATTTGTAAATAATTCCTCAAATGGGGATGATGTTGGTTCTGTATCTAGGCTGCAAGTGGGAGAAAGCAAGCTGGTGTTTGTCTCCTAAGGTGGGATCCAGCATTAAGCATGCTGGGAGTGATTTTCTGTTTTGCAGCATGTGCTCTTGACTTGGTTTTGTAATGTGAGACTAGCGCACTGAAATTTCAGTGTTCAGGAAGCAAGGATCTATTTCCTGAAGTGGTTCTTCAATTCACTATTAATGAACGAGGGGAATATTGAAAATCACTAAGGCTACAGAGCTGTGACATTGGTTGCCAACTTGTTTTGTGTAAAAATATCAAGTTAAATAACTAGAGATATATGTAGTCACTATATTTTAGTGATGATCCTGGTTGTAATTAGGTAATGGTAAAATAAGTTTCACCAACCTTTTTAAAAAAATTTTTAAAGAGAATTTCAACTTCCTTTGCTAACCTTTAGTAAAAAAGAACATGCTGTTTCCATCTAATATTAGTGTAACTAGTTGTTTGAGTGATGAGATCTGCTTACAAATGTACAGCTTGTATTTTAAATGCTCAGTAGTGACCTGAGATTTATGAATATGGCTTTGACAGTACCTGTGCTTAGCAGAGTCCTTAGATTTGTGTGGGTTTGCAGAGAAGCAGGCAAGACAAAACATCCCGAAATTGCTGTTTCCAGGATATGATACTGTACAGAATTAAACCTGGTCATTGGCAATTAGTGGAAGCTTCTTCATATTTAGTTATTTTCCCCAATACCAAGTGTATTCCTGTGGTCCTTGGACTCCAGGTTGGTCCTGAAGCCCTGCTGTATTTACATGGTGATGATTATATTCTCCTGTGCTGTTTGCCTGTGTGGGCACAGGAATATTCCCCTTTGCTGAAGTGGGAGAGCTGATGAACATTCATCATTGCTCCAACGTGTTGGAGGGCAACCAAAGTTTATTTTTAGCACATTTACCCTTAGAGAAGAAATTTTACAAACATCCATGCATATACACCTATACACGTGCACACACTTCAGTTCTTTCTGAAAGGAATTCGGGACTAAGAATGTAAGAGCTCTGCTTTTACCTCTCGGCTTTGGCGCCTCTTTTTTCTGGTAGAGGAAATGTTTGACAGTCATCAATAAAGGATTAACCAAACACGTCTCGTGTGTTGATGCTGGCATAGTAGGAACTTTTCCAAGATGTTTCAGGCCTCGTTCTCTGGTTTGTTTAAGGGCAGAGAATAAGGTCACAAAGGAAATCAAACCCTGATGTGGAGAAATGAAACATGAGGCCTACTGACTTCTAAAAAACATTTTAAATAACATTCTCTAAGGTTTCATTTTATACTGAAGGCAGCTGTAATAAGTTTTGGAAGATGGTGTAAGGTTTCTATTAAAGAGAGATTTTTGCTCGCTGTTTTTGTACCCAAATGAAGGAATGAGGGAGATGGAATTAGAGCTTACTTAGCATAAGGTGAGAACCTAAAGGTTCTCTCCAGAACTGTGAAATACTAATTTATGTGTTCTGCTGTGATTTACAAATTAAAAAATATGAAACTGTTCCTAGATCTTTGAAAATGACACGCATAGCCATGGGATAATTTAGTAACTGCAACACAAATGCACTTTTTACCACAAGTAAAGTAAGGCTGCTGCTTTTGTAGTGTGCTGCCAGCATAGCCTCAGTGAATAAATTCCCAGTAGATGTTTGCTGCATGCCAAATATATTGGACTGCATAAAAGATCCCATTGTTCAATGGGCATCATTATTTGCTATTATACTCACAATGTTTGCTTGTGAAACAATTTATTGGGAACCAGTATGTTTAAGAAGGAACGCTTGGTTTGAAATTCAGCTGATTTGGCTCGTAACGTCAAAGCTTTCACAGTATAGAGCCTCCAAAAATAAACATTTAGGCCTGCTGGTTTTTACTCACCTCTGAAAGGATTCCTGGAGCAGGGGAGAGCGGAGAGCTGAGGTTGGGCAGTGAGCATTTAGCTTCTAATTCATAGAATCCTTTAGGTTTGAAAAGCCCTCTAAGGTCATGGAGTCCAACCATGAACCCAGCATTGCCAAGTCCTCAGTTGTCACATCTACACGACTTTCAGATGCCCTCTCTGGGCAGCCTGTTGCAATGCTTTGACAACCCTTTTGGTGAGGAAACTTTCCCTAATATCCCATCTAAACTTTCCCTGGCACAACCTGAGACCATATCCTTTTGTTCTGTCACGTGCCAGAGCTGAGGATGAGGTCCCATCAGCGCTGTCCCCAAAGACTGTGCGTATCACATCCACAAAATTGGGCTGGGAATGCTCTCTGGGCACCCAGGTGGTCCAGGGCTCAGTATATCCAGCAATGTGAACTTGACCGAAAATATTTGATAAATGCTTCTGCAAGTGCATAGATTAAAAGCTGCATTGGCTCACATGAAATACCCTGCAGTTTTCTGGAGAGTTCTATATTTCCCTGTGTCTTGCTCAGAATAAGAAGTAGCGTTTCTGCTGCTGTGTCTGGGTAAAGCAGAGAGCAGTGATGGTGATGGGACTGGTCAGAGCATTTTAGAAGGTTGAGCTGCCTGGTAAGTGCATCCTGCACAAGGAGTTTCACTGCTGAGGCTTCTGCTGCTAGTTCTGAGAAATTCCCTTTGGTTTATTTTAGCACACTAATCAGTTTTTAAAATTAATCTATAATAATATTTGTTCTTTATTTGTGAAGGTTTAGTCAAATCAGAATGTTTTAAAACTCTGAGGTACTTACTACTATAGCATTAAAAAAAAAAAGGAGATATTTTATTTAATTGTTGCTGAGTTGAAACTGTGGAAAATGTGTAAAGTTTTTAAGCGTGGATTCTCTCCCTCCCCCCCCAGATGGCTGTTCTTTAAATTACAGTTGTAGTGCTCAAGTCATCATCTCCTTTGAACTGCAGTTTTTGTTACACGTTTTGGCTGCAGTGTTATTTCGGAGGAGTCAGCCAACAGGCTTACAGGGCTTTTTGGCTCCGGTTCACTTACAGTTTTCTTGGCAGCTCCACTTATTTATGCATCTTTATTTCTCTCTCTCTCTCTCCCTCTGTTTCTTGCTCCCCCTCCGTGCCCGAGCAGAGCGATCCCCGCACCGGCCCATCCTCCAGGCCGGGCTCCCCGCTAACGCCTCCGCCGTCGTCGGAGGGGACGTGGAGTTTGTCTGCAAAGTCTACAGTGATGCTCAGCCCCACATTCAGTGGATAAAACACGTGGAGAGGAACGGCAGTAAATACGGGCCAGATGGGCTGCCCTACCTGCAGGTGTTAAAGGTGAGGCTTTGCGGATGGCGCTGCCCTTCTTGGAGGGAATTTCGAGTTCTGAACTTGTTTTTGGAAGCGGAGGCGTTCGTGTTGCAAACGAAGCAATAGATAAAAAATTGGTTGTCTAAATGCTAACTGTGCAGCTTATTTTACTCTTTTTTTTTACTTCTGTGAAAAGTCCTTCGTCTCTGAATGTTTCAGGCGCAACTTATTAAAAAAAAAAAAAGTTGAAAACCTTCTTAAAGAACATCATTGACATTTCTGTATGAGTAGAAAGCATCCAAAACATACCTGGGACAATCTGCTTCATTTCTTTCATATTCCTTCAACCCCTTTATTTCAAAGTGACGTGGCACCTGCTGCCAAAAGCTTGCTGGCAGGGCTGGGTTGTCTGGATGCTGAGCCTGCAGAGATGTCTGGTTTGTTTTTTTTTTGCACTGGTGTATCAGCAGTGTCATTCCTACCAGCAGGCGTTTTGAGCAAGCCTGACCAAGGAAACCCCAAAGTTTTTCGAGCTGGCATTGCCAAAGCTCAGTGTGCTGGCAGGCAGGACAGCCAGTTCTACACCTTCCTATTCCACAGTGTACCTGCCCAGGTGATTTTTTTTTTTTCCCCTCACGCTGCTGTTTTCTAACTTTTCGTGTGATGCTTTGGACGTAAAAAAAATTCAAAAAAAAAAACCTCGGTAAACCCCAAACCTTCAATGTTTTGACGCTGATCCCTGTCTGAAGCGGAAGCCTCGCTCTGGTGACGCGTTGGTGGTGGGACCATAGACAGATCGGTGCGGGTTTTGGGCAGCAGTGACGTTGTTCTCCTGTGTTATTGGTCTATTCTAGCACTCGGGGATAAATAGTTCCAATGCTGAAGTGCTGACACTGTACAATGTGACAGAGGCGGACGCTGGAGAATATATTTGTAAGGTCTCCAATTATATAGGGGAGGCCAACCAGTCTGCCTGGCTCTCTGTTCTGCCAAGCGTACAAGGTAACAATGTTTTTTAAAGCAAGCTGGATGTAGAAGCTGGAAAAAAGTGGTGCTTTGGGAGACTGCAGGCAGCTTGTAGGATACTCTCTGGCCTTGTGGTCTATGTGTAATCCTCCTTGGGTGATGCAACTGGTGTTACACCAGCAGCCATGGAAAAATTCCCACAATATTCTCTGTGTACCATAAGCTCTGGTTTCTTTGTTCTCTCCTCGGTGTCTTGGTGTTTGTGTGTTTTATGTCCAGTTTTGGTGTTAATTCTGCACACCTCACAGTTCTTGTGTAGGGTTCCCATTGAATAATGCAATTACAACCTAATTAGTGCACATTTATTTATATATATACACATAGGTATGTGTATATATATATATTTTTTAAATATTCACATAAGTACCCACTAAAGCGTAAGTCAGGCCAGTTTAGTCACTTACAGTTTCCCACCTCACCTGTGACTGTGCAGGGTTGGGAGGGGTTTCCAGTTGTTACTCACCTCTTACTGACTGCTGGTTACTCAGCAGTAACAATAAATACTGGCAACCGTGTGACTACAGCTCACGACTAAATTTACTCCAAAATTGTCTGGTTAAAAGGTATTTATTCCTTCCTCGTGTATTTCAGTTCTTGAAGGGAACGGGAGACAAAAAGTAGCAAAGATTAATTTCTCCAAATCTCCATCACAGAGGCCTTGATGCTGCTGCCCTGCTGTGCCCATCTCAGGACAGCTGGGAAGTTGCAGGTCTAAGATTTACTCCACTTGCATGAGTTTGGATAATCACTGTGATTTGGTTTGGTGCACAGTGACTTGTCAAGACAGAGATTTAGCAAATTTGAAAGATGGCTAGGAAAAAAAAAACCAGAAACATGCAGATTTTTTTTTTTTAAACTTTAGTATGTAGAAAAATATATTTTATTTCCATCTCAGTGTTCTCAAGCCTTTGGAGTCTGTTTTGCCTCTCACCTGTGAGAGCCACAACTGATTGTTTTTGAACACGGGTTGAGATACCTTCCACTGTGCTTCTGAGCAAATATTAGCAAATATTACCAGGCTTGAGATTAAAATGAGATCTGGCAACACTGCACAACTCACAATAGTAGTTGCTACACAAAAGTTTTTGAACAACTTTGCATTGGTTGATGCAAGGATCATACAGTGCTTAAGACTTCTACTAAGTTGTGTCTTTTGGAGCAGAATTCACACCTTTTTTTTTTTTTTAAAATCCTTTTAGAGGATTACTATATGTTTTTATAGTGAATTCTTTCCTCTCAAACAGGTATCTACATGTGAAGGATCTCACATTCTGTCCTACTTTGTTTTCTCCTTGTTTTTCTTTCAACTTTCTTCCATTAAAACAGAAGAAGGAAAAAAAAAACCAACAAAACAACAAAACCTTTGTGGGTTAATTTTTCCATGTCATTTGATTGCATGCATGTTTAGCTGGTGAGTTTAGGTCTGGTGAAGGGTGTTGATTACTTTTCTGAGGTGAGCTGGGACCTGTTGGTAAACGCCTTTCGGATGAGGGATTGTGGATGGGGAAGGAGCTTTGCATCTCTCCACCTCTGCCTTTCCAAAGTGCAAAGCCCCGTGGCTCCATCTCCCCTATCCACAAGAATTCTCTCAGTGTCTAGCTTTTTTTTTTTTTTTCCCTCTTGCTTCCCTCTTGTCTTTTTTTTTAGGCTGCCGGTGTTAACACCACGGACAAAGAGATTGAGGTTCTCTATATACGGAATGTAACTTTTGAGGATGCTGGGGAGTATACATGCTTGGCGGGTAATTCTATTGGGATATCCTTTCACACTGCATGGTTGACAGTTCTGCCAGGTATACACTGCTCTCTTCCTGTGGTTTTTCCTTTTTTTTTTCCCCCACTCCCTTGTTGATTGCTGCAGAATTAGCACAGCTTCTGTCTCAAAAAAAAATTAAAAAAAAAAAAAAAAAAAAAAAAACCACTTTTACAATGATTTCGGTTTGTTAAACGCAGTTGTCTCAAGCCAATCGATTGTTTTGTGGTGTATTTGGAACTTCGAAAACATAACAAAAACAAAGAAGAGGGGCGGGGTAGTGTGTGGCTATTGCACTTACTGAAATATTTTTACTGTTAAAATCTGTTAAATTGTTCATCAGAAATGCTAAGGAACTGTGTTTCTTTAGCACTTCAGTGAGACAACTGAAAATCAGCACGTAAATCATTGTAAATTTTTTCAAGAGGATGAAATTCCGTTTGTTACGAAGTTTGGAACAATTTGGCCACCGGTTCATTAAAATACCTGAGCTATTCAGTGTACTTAAAATCACTTTTACCTGTCCTGCAAATCTGGAAATTCTAATTTCAATGCCAATGGATCACATACAGAAGCAGTGCCTTTCCATACCTTGGGAATCGGCTCCGTGCATCTTTAAACATTGCATGCTCTAAGAAAACAAGTAGTCATTTGCTTTTACTGCAAAGCATGTCTTGCTGTTCTGGTGCTGATGGCGTTTCTGTCCTTAAAAGAAACAAACATCAATGTGCTTTATTGCCTGAAAATTGTTATCAGCTGTTAGAAGATGTAACCGTAGCTGGTTTTGACACTAGTCAAATTTTCTCATTTATAACTGCTGGCAGCTGCCTTAGGAGTTCCTTTGGAAAAAAAAACCACGAACCACCTGAGTTTTGCTGGGTCATCTTGTGCTTAACATTTATTAATTGTTTATTAATTTATGAATTAATCCCGAGTAAAAGGTACGAAACCTGCATGTGCGTATCGCTGAGGTCCATCGTGTGGGAGTTAAACATTCCCACTCTCTGCAGATAATTTCTTACCCTTGATTAAAATACATTGAACGAGGCAGCTTGATTCCATCTCACTGTTAAATGGACACTGAGCCTGTGTGGGCTGTTACCAAGCAGGCAGAGCAGTGTTTGTGTAGAGCTTGCTTCTGCTAGCAGTGTTAGCATTTTGCAAGTGCTTGAACAGCATTATTTTTTTTTTTAACCAGTTTTCTTGAACAAAGTATTTTTATAAGCCTAGAAAGGCACAAGAAAATTTCAGCTTGAACGTGCACTGCTTGTGGAGTGCCCACTGATTGCTGTGGAATGCTGTTTATCCGGGGGTTGAATCCCAGATAAGGGATTAGGGACAGTGTTTGCACATATAACTGTCTTGGAGATAATTTCAAAATGGTTTCAATCAGAGTAACAGCTTTGTAAAACCACTCCCACTAAAATCTAATCTCATAGACCAGTAACCACTGATGAGGTTACTTGAAATACAGAGTCCTCACAAAAGAGGACTCATTAATTAACATGTTGCTTTTCATTTTTCTCTTGAATTATGATTTTTAATGCAGCACTGGGCTCCTCAGAGGAGCTCAGGGAAGTTGGGCATCCAACATGAAGTACAACAGGTTAAGCAGCTGGACAGCCAGGTCCTGAAATCCTTCTGAAACCCCTGAGCGTGGAGAAATGATGAGGGACTGATTCATCCTCTCTTCCCTCTGTATTTTGAGATCCTACTGAAAATTTTGGGTAAACAAGCAATGCAGACTCAAGCTGAAACGTCCATTTGCCAATTTAGACACTTTTTCTTTTAGGCTAGCTAATTCAGTGTTTTAACTTTAGATATGTTTTCGTGTGGTTCAAAAGAATTATAGAAACTTTAGAAGTTTGACTCCAAGTAACAAAGTGAAGCTGAGCCTAGTTTGAACAGTTTTTTTCCTTCCCCTTACAATTATTCTTGATCATGCAGTATTTCAGTGTGTGTATCTCCCTGTGTAGGCAGACACGTGCATATGTCTGTATGTGTATGCATAGGCACACAGTCTCACACTCAGTGGCAAACTGAGAAGTCAAAGCAGTGCTCTAGAAAGAGAAATTACTCTCAGATTGCAAGATGGCCTGAACATTCACACTATCCTGAGTGTCACACACAGCCCCTGCAAGAACCGATTATGTCTTACCACTCCAACTCGTCCCGCGTGCTAACTCTGTGGCATGATTGTTCCCTCCCGAAAACTTCCCAACGCAGCTCCTGAGAAAGAAAAGGAATACCCTGCATCTCCAGACTACCTGGAAATAGCAATTTACTGCATAGGGGTCTTCCTGATCGCCTGCATGGTGCTGACGGTCGTCGTGTGCCGCATGAGGAACACCACCAAGAAGCCGGATTTCAGCAGCCAGCCCGCCGTCCACAAGCTGACCAAGAGAATCCCTCTGCGCAGACAGGTAACAGAAAGTAGATAAAGAGTTTGAAAAACTTTTTTTTAACCAAGCAACTCAAGCCAGCACATCCTCCCTCCCTCCCTCCCTCCCGGAAGCTTTGGGAAGGGGAATGCAGTGGGAATTATATGCCTGATTGCGGTAGGGGTGGGATTTTAATCTGGTGTGGGAAGAAGGGGCACCTTAGCTCAGTGGTTGGTCTTTCAAGGCAGGGAAATCGGGGCAGGGGGAAATGTGAAAAAATGGAGTAGGTTCTGTATTAACAGTCTATAGATGGAAAAAATGTATTTAAAGTATTTTATGGCCTGATCCCCCAGCTCGTTGAAGTCAATGGAAAAAATTTTGCTGACTTAACGGACTTTGGAACATAATCCTATTTAATTGTGTATTTGCAGTGTTTCTAAGGTGATTATTATTGTGGTAACTAGGTACCAGATACAGAGGGTACTTTTCAGGAAGAATTTTGAAGACCGAGGGGAGGGAATTTCATAGCTAAGCATCCAGAGAACACCCCAAAATAGAAAAAAAGACTGTAATAAAGTAAAAATAGGGGAGATACTATATCAGATCTTGGACAGTTTGATTAAGATGTTGGTGCTTTTGAGCAAGGAACAAAAAAGCAAATGTCAGATTTAAAAGGTGCACAACAGCATTGCATGAAATATGTTTTGTGATGGTTTGTGGCTGGCAATGAGCATTTCTGGAGAGGGCAACACCACAAGCAACAAACCAGCTGAACAAGTAACAGGACTTTTGTCTTTGTCACAGGCCATCACTTGCCAAAACAGCCTCCATTCCCCCATGCTCTCCTCTTCTGAAAGACTTGTTTTTTTAAGAAGCTGGAGATTAACAGGTTTTGATTTGCTTGCAGTAGATCTTCAAGAACAGACCTCTGCACCCAGTAAATCCACCCTCAGCTTTCAGCCCTGCAAGGCGGGGGATCATTTTGGCATCTGAGGCTGTGGTTCACCTTGTCATCCAAAATAGGGACCATCTAGAGGTGTTGGGTCCAGGCTCTGGTCTTGGGGTTTGGAGATGAGGGTTCAGTTTGGGTCTGTCAGCACCGTGAGTGAGCGATGCAGAATTTCTGCAGATTGTTTTTGCAGCCTGTCCAGACTGTTGTCATTGTCTGAGTAATACAGGTACCTTAAAAATCCTTCCTCAGCGTGGGTAAGTGTTTGAGATTGGATGCACGGGCACACAGAGTGGGAGGTTTTGAACAGTGTTGCTTTTTCCTGAACCCATGTTTTCATGGTTTCTGAATCTCCTTGGTTAACAATACCAGGGAGTAGTAATGCTTTAGCCTTCTTCCTCTGAAGGCAGTATTCTACAAAATCTTAAAGTTGGGGAACATGAACTTTGTCCAATCTGAAAAATATTTGGTTCTTTTTTTAATGACCAAAAGTGTTAATTCTTATTTTTTTTCTGACTTTCTTTGCCACTTTGGGGGTTTTGGTTTGGGTTGTTTGGTTTTTGTTTGGTTTTGTTTTTTTTGGGGGGGGGTTTGTTTGTTTATTTGTTTTTGTGGAGTTTTTTTGTTTTGTTTTTTATTTCATGATTTTACTCATTTGTCTGAATATCACTAGGGTGGAGAGGGACTTTTGACTCTGTATCAGAAGGAGTGATGAGAAACCCTCAGCTCAATTCACACATCTCTGGCTAGAAATCTGTGTATCTTTCTGGACAAAGAAGGCTTTTCAGATGTTGTATATTTAGCCAGAGAGAGAGAGATCCATATCAGCTGCTCAGATAGAAGACATTTATTAGATTTCTGCCTGAATATAAAAGCATCATAGTGACTCAGAGATAAGTTGATGGCATAAAAAATACCTCAGTTTTGGTGTGAGCTCAGTTGTGTCAGTGGGAAATGGTTCCTCAGGGGCAGTGTTATTTCACTGTGTGTGACAGCAGTGCCAACCACTGCCCTCACTTCAGCTATTTATCATTAAATGATGCAATATGGACCTTCTCCAAAGCTATTGTTTTCACAGAGGGAAAAAAAAAACAACACAACTATCTTACAACATGTTTGTCATGTTGGGTTTTATCTTTTTGGTTCTCCACATTTTCTTAGCTGAAATGGCATTTTGCTTTCAGAAGTGGGAATAATTTTTTTTTTAAAAAAATCATTTTTTATTTGAATATACAGATGCTATTTCAACCCCTAAGAAAAAATGCCACTACTCTCAATTGTTCCTGGTGCTGTTTTGTTAACAGGAGCTTCTCATTGAAGGGCTCTGTTTTTTCATCTTCATGGAGCAGTGAAGACAATTACGAGTTATGAGCAATCTGTATTTCTAGTTTGATGGTTTCACTGGTCAGGTTGCAGAGGCAGGATGAGACAAGTCCCCAAAGACTTGCTTGTCAGAACTGGAGATTCCTAAAATTTTAGTTAGCATCTCCTTGGTCCAGAGGCTGCATCTTTTAAAGTTTTTAAAGTTCTTGCATCTTTTAAAGCTGGTTTTGGATTTCAGAACTGCCGTCACAAATGAAGAATTGGAAAATAATCCCTGTTTTATTTAATGGCTGTGTGTGTGTTTCTGGATTATTCACCTCTGCTGTGTTGTACCACCAAGCTTACTTGGTTTCAGTTTATTTGTATTTCAGGGAGCTGTATTTGAAGCCCGGTGGGGTTTTGCCACTAAACCTTTATTTATCTGTTGATCACAGAAGGTTCTCCCTTGCCTCTGTGCCGTGTGTGGGAGGAATGGAGAAGGTGGCTGGGTTGGGAGGATGGGTGAGAGCGAGCAGGGACGATGCTCGTGGCAGGTAGATGGTGAGAACGGGGCAGAGATCCAGGGCTGGGCGATGGGATTTGTTGGAACTCCAGAGAGATGAGGCCATGGACTGGGAAATTCCTGATGTTGTTTGCAAAGCTCTCTGCTGCCAGGTCGGGGTCCCCAGGGGTGTGGGTAGGAAAATAATCCTGGTTCACAGGGAGACATCTGCACGACTCTGATGCCATCTCGTCTAAGCAGGAGAAGGGTCTTGCTGAGAATTTGTGGTTTGGTTTGCAGGCCTGGATTCCCCCACACTAGAACTTACTTTTAACAGATAAATTATACTTGAAACAGGCAAAAAGACAGTCCCCATCTCTTGTGACTCGCCCAGTCAAAGTTAAGTACAAGTGTTTGTCATTTTTTTAGGGCTACCACAGTCAACCTGTCAAATTTGGGCACCCTCAGCTGTGTTTCTTTAATAGAGAGCAGTGATCTTTTTATGCTTAGTATTTATAATACATTCCCATTAATTCATGTCTAAAGTTGCTGTTGAGTCTAATCCTTCATAAAGATGCAATGAGCCTATTTGTGATGAACAGAGAGTGATTGGTTTAAAGTAAGACTTGAGCTCACCCAGCAAAATAGGTAATTCAAAATGATTATGGCAGCTGGAATCTGGAAAGAAGAAAAGGAATCAGGGAAAAGGAGAGTGATGTAGTGTTTCTCGTGGTATTGAGCTGTGAAAGTATCGTTTATTGTAAGGAATAGACTGTGAAATACAAAGATTAATACACGACCATCAGTAGGATAGTGTTGAAAGGAATTTACCCTAATACCTATTTTATTTTTATTTTATCCCTGAATTTCTCTATGTGGAAGCCATTGTCTTGCCTAGCAGTACTCTTAGGACTTTATTTTGTGTAGAGCTGTTTCAAAAGGAGAGCTTTTCGTGCAGGGGGTGGTGCAGGTGTTTTAAATATCAATATTTAACATTAGGGTCACTCAGTTTTGTGTAGTGCATTTCCCTAGATCTGGTCACTCAGGTGGACTGTTGCTATCAGCAGCTACCAGCACTACTTACTAATTACACATCTACATATATGCATGTTAACTTTTATAGCAGAGCCTTCACAAAGACTGACAGTTATAGGAAATCACTGCGTGGCTGCTAAAATCTCACAGCCTGGGTGCCAGAACTGGGCTTCAGGACATGGTATGAGTTATCAGCGGAGGAAAACACCCTTCATAATCAATTACAGACAATTACACACTGCTCTGCAGCTGATTTTGCCACGTGGCATTTCAAGATTCCAGCAAAGATTTGTTTGTTTTAAATGCTCTGCTGCTTAGAAATGCTTGTAAAGCATTAACTGAGAGCTGATTAAACGCAGCCAAAGGAAAAAATATGTTGTTAAAATGGGGATATAATCATGCATTGATGCTGGAGCTTTGGACACAGTGGGCTTTTCTCCATCCCAAGTGCAGATATGGAGCTAAAGACCTGTCTGAGGCTGGTACTGTTCTTAGTTCTGTCCTCCTAAAAGCAGAGAGGAAGCACACAGAGAGCATTTTCTGGTGGAGGTCTGCCTTCCTGTCGAGGCTAACATATACCATAATAGGTCTTTCAGTGCTCTGCTCAATTCAAGCTGACTTCTGCCTTCCTTGCTCTAATTAAGCACTCAAAATACCTCTTTAGTGTAGAGTCATCACTTAAAACAGGTGTCACCAGCATGCTGAGTGGACCTTGAAGGTGTCTAATTCACCCACATCGGGTTAACCTGCGTGGTGAGGGGTTGGAGGGCCGTGTTGCAAGCAGCAAGCTGGAAAAAGGCTTTCTGTGGGCTGTTACTTAAAATGTATAATGTAGATTAAAGTTGACCATGTCTACTGACCTTGGAATAGGTAGGATTTTCCTCCCTGTTTTATGGTGTACTCTAAGGCAGTGAAAAAAGATGCTTAAGGGATGAGATCAAAGGTTAATTCTTTATTATTGCAGGAAAGGTGAAAGGCCATTTTGAAATAGAAAAATCTCCTCCAACCACAGGCCAGACTGCCTTGGCTTCATCTTTTTTGGAGCAGATTTTTATAGCCCTTGAGCTCCTGTAACTTCTTGTACTGCTCCAGTTAATCAATCAGAAGGATATTCCCTGGGAGCACAGTCCATTTTTCTTCTCCCAGACACTGAGTAGCTCCTCTGGATTTCTCATCATTCCTAGCCACGTTAATGCACTTTGGTTACCTACAGCATCTCTGGCCCATCATCCAGTCCTTCTGTGAAGTAACCACGTGCAGCAGTGCTAGAAGGGGAACTGGCTGAGTCTTTCTTTCATCTCTTGGGTTTTTTTCCTGTACATTATTGCTATTTACCCTCTGTGTTTAAAACACTTCACCAGAGTATTTTAGTTTATTGCAAGTTTACATTTATAGGCTCTAACCATGCTAAGGCTGCTGGATGGGGGGTGTAGAGCTGGTGAAAAAATGAAACTCTGGAAGAGATCCAAGCAGTGTCTGATACAATTATTGTGCTTCATGAAAAAATAAAAGACCCCCAGAACACTTTAAACCATTTCTGATGCATGAGGTATATAATCTAAACTTTATAGCTTCATTTTCCTGCCTTCCTGATGTCCCTGAAAACAATGGCTATAATGGCAAAGACAGGTATGGAAGTAAAGGCAATGTTAATAAAGAAATAAGAATCAAGACTTGATTAGAGATCTTGTTAGAAAGGTTGGAGAATAGTAGGTAGATTTTGGAAATATGGAGGAAGTGGTCATAGAGTATTAACAGGATTATGGTGAGGGATGAAAAAATGGAAACCAGAAATTATAGAAAAATGGAATTCAGGAAAGTCAGGGCAGAGGAAGTG
This sequence comes from Myiozetetes cayanensis, assembly GCF_022539395.1. NCBI lineage: Eukaryota > Metazoa > Chordata > Aves > Passeriformes > Tyrannidae > Myiozetetes > Myiozetetes cayanensis. The sequence continues at coordinate 2,182,178 of NW_026086605.1, read as the reverse complement.
CCACATTGGTCATGGAGATTTGCACATTTCTTTGTGCTGAGCTGGTTCATTTCATGAAGGATCGTTTTTAAACTGTATTGAAATAATGAAAATGAGCAAAAAAAAACTAAAAAGAAGTGTGATTCCAGCCCTGGTTCTCATGCTGGTTTGTCCAGCAGGTGAGTTCCCCTCTGCAGACTGGGCATGGCAGCGTCTCTCTGGAAGGACTGTTCAGTATTCACTTGTGATTTATTTAAAGCTCCATAGTCTGCCTTAATAGTACTTTTTCTGTTTGTCTCCCAAGTGGTCACTGGATTTATTTTCCTAGAGGAATGTGCCAGGTACTTATGTTTGCTGAAAGTCAATATTATCCTTCATGCTGGTGGGATGGATGAGGGGGAAGCAGTGCACCTCTCTCTTCTGAATGGTGGCCTTGTTTGTGCAGTCACACTCTCTCCTTCCAGAGACACCACGTCTTGCCTGCAGGAGCTGCTTCTGATACCAAGAAAGGTCTGTCAGCTGCAAATCTGGTCCCCAAGATTAATCTCCTGATAGCTGTCCTTTCTTCCCAATGAAACCTTTCCACTCCTAATCTCTGATCTTAGAAAGTTGTGTCAAGAAGACAAATGCATCTAATGAGATGGGTTTGAGGATGTCTGCCTGCAAAGAGGCCCTCTCAAACAAAGCAGATGGTGAGAGTTGTGATGAGAAATTTGAGGGCCTTAGTCTTGCCAAAATACACCGTGTAACAACGTGACTTAAAAAAGCCTTTCAGTCCCATTCTGAGGAGCTCAAGTAATTCTGTGGGCTGAGACACTCTTAATTCTTAATTAGACTTAAAGAACCACAAAGTTGGACTGTACCATATGTCATAGAGACAAGTGGATTTTGTGTCCATATCCCCGTGTCTCCCTGATTTGCACTTCAATGCTGTTAGGACCTGTTTGCTTATAATTGCTTTTTCAATCTGGTTATGAGGCCTGTGGAACCAAACTGTAGCCTGGTGACATTTTACATAAGCAAATCTGGTGTCAAAGTTGAGTCCAGGTGATGAGGATGAAGGTGGAGGGTACCAGAGATGTCACTGTGAAGCAACCTGCATCCCAACTTGGCCACGGGATTTGGACTTGGCCTGAAGAGAGAAGGGAAGATTCACACTTAAAAGAGGGGAAGACTGGCAGGACAAGCATTTTAATTTTGTGTTAGCATTCACTTGAAACTCTGAGGTCAGCAGGTGACAGGCTGCTGCTTGCAGGTTTGAGGAAAGAGCCTTATAGAAGATTCACACCATTCACACCAAAAATGGAACAGCTGCCTCCTTTTTCAGTACATTTATCAGTAAGTGCCTTTGCTACTCTAAGGAAAATGTTGAGGCTGATGAGAAATCACACTCTAAAATTCTAAAACATGAGACATTAAATTATTTTTAGGACCTCTTCTCCAAATTGCCTGCAGAATCTTTAATTAAGAATGTGCTTAATTGAAAACTTTTGTATCCCTCAATTATTGGGATATTTTCTTGATGCTTTTAATATAGAATACATGGAAAATATAAAATAATAGAGTCAGATAGGTTGGAAAAGACCTTTAAGATCATGAAGTCCAAACGTAAATCCTGCCAAGTCCATCACTAAGCCATGACCTCAGGTGTTGTATCTGCAGGTCTTTTAAGTCCCTCCAGGACTGGTGACTCCACCACTTTCCTGGGCATCCTGTTTCAGTGCTTGACCATCCTTCTATGGAAGAAGTTGTGCCTAATACCCAATCTGAACCTCCCCTGGAGGCCATTTCCTCTCGTCCTATCACTTGTTCAGTGGGAGAAGACACCAACCCCCACCTGGTTGCTCGCTGATTTGGGAAAAGACTTGGTGACATGGGCAGCTAGAAGTGAGTGGAAGAAGAGAACTTATTGGTCACCTCTGCTCATGGTGTAAGCTTAGATATCTGAGGGTGGTGATTTAAGTGCTGTCAGTTGATTTAAAAAAAAAATCAAATCTTAATAAAACTATATTCTGAGTGAATGTATGTAAAACTTACATGGATTTTTGACCTGTGGGGCAGACTTAGAGCCTTGGCAGCAATTAGAGCCAGTACCGTGCTTAGAGGGGAGGGTAAATGAGAGAGCAGAGCACTAGGAAAACAACTGTGGATTCAGCCACTTCCTAACACCATGGTTCCGAGCTGGCTTGGTGTCAGGGGCTGGTGGTTTGCAGATTTTGGGTCGAGATTACATCTCTGCCTTCTCTCCTTTGTTCCTGCATCTGGCATCGCCACGACAGGTGTCGGCGGACTCGAGCTCCTCCATGAACTCCAACACGCCCCTGGTGAGGATAACCACCCGCCTCTCCTCCACTGCCGATGCCCCCATGCTGGCAGGAGTCTCGGAATATGAGCTGCCAGAAGACCCCAAGTGGGAGTTTCCAAGAGATAAGTATGTAGCCCGTTTGCTTCGGCACGACCTGTGCACGTCTGAAAAAGCTGGCGCGTTACAGGAGGAGGCATCTTTCCTGGTGTCTGCCGGGGTTTCTGTAGTTTAAAGAAAAATCTCAGTTGTCTGAAGCTCCTCTGAACATCAAGATTCAATTCAATTATCTGGAGTCAGTTTGGTTAAATAGAAACTAAATTTTCTCTGCCTGCCCTTCTGATTATACTTTCAGATTTCTGGTAGGTTTTCAGAAACTCTGATAAAAGGCAACTCCTCTGTTAAGAAAAGAGTGACTATTTCAGATTAGATATAATCTAGACTGGGAAAAATATCCACATACAAGCATTGTTGAAGGGCAGTCAAGCTTTCCCTAAACAATACCTCTGAACATGAACCCATGTTTCTTAGTCGACTACTTAATTGGTTAATATTTAAAAAACAGGTAATACAATATCATGTAGGAGATACAGAAAGTCTAGGTTTTGCTATTAGACAATCTTTTCTTTCTGTCAGGACTCTGGGTAGGATTTGGTGTTGATTGTGCAATAATCTGTGCTAAAGGTGATGATTTTTGATTAAGGGCGACATTTTGCATGTTGTGTGCATGTAATGCACAACTTATGGGGCTTAAAAGTATTGGGTTTCAAGCAGAGCATACTGAATTCTGGTATATTCAAATTCACGTGGCTACATAATATTTTCTTCAAAGTCTGTTGACTAACATGCAAAATGAGGTTTTGAATAATATGATTAAAACTGTAACCGTATTTCTTAATATAAAAAAGACATGCAAAAGAGAGATAATATAACACAGGTAGAACCATGGTTATTTATCAGAGTTAGTACTAACTTTGAGTAAATAACACCTTTTATCACAGACAGTTCTATTTGAAAGTTCAGGATTGTAACTCCTGAATAGAAGAGCTGCAATTTTGAACCTTTTGACAACTGTTCTGGAAATTATTTTATTGATGTAGCTGAAAACTAGTGTAAAATGCTGTAATTGCCACCTGCAGCATTCTAGTCAACAGTGGGGGCTTGTCTGTGTGCTGCTGTCAGCCCATGCCCTGGGGGGATACACCAAATGCGGAAAATTTTAGAGTTGCTAAACATTTAAACCCAGCATTCAGCACAAATGGAGGTGGAGCAGATTTGCAATGAAAGGAGGCTATTTAGAGGCAGTTTATTGGGTTGGGGGGCAGGAGGCACACAATGAGGGGTTTGTTACTTTGCTCCTAGCAGGGCAATAGCACATAAATTAACCAGTTTCCAATGCAAATGTTTGTTCTCTGCCAAGATCCTAAATTCAATTTTCGTTCTGGAGAACACGCAGGATGACCTCAGCACAGCATACGCTGCCCTTCAGTCTTTGCACCTTTTTAAACTTGCATTTGCTTTAGAAACCAGTCCAAAACAGCTCGAGGAATTCTCACCAAGTCAAAGCTCACACTCACAGAGTGTGCTGGCTGCCCTCGGGAGGAACCACCTCTCACTCCTGTCCTGTGCCTGAGCAGATAAGTGAGGATTTCAAGTCACTTAGCCCTGGTCTGACACTCTTCTGCTGATGGCAGTGACCAGCCCCTCGCTGTGTTTCACGGTGGAGGACAGAAGTCCATGCTTGTAAGAGTGAGTCCACCAGTGTATCACACCTGTGAATCCTGCTTTTGACCATGGAAAGCCAAGTCCTTAAGAGCTTTTGTGTGAAAATGTTTGTCTGAACCTGGCCCCTACACTGGGTAATGCTAGCAGCACCGCACTCACTGAGCACCCTCTCTGATTCCTGCACAGCACTGCTGCTGGGTGTCAGATGGTATTCTCTGCAAGTAAAGGAGACCAAATCTGGCCCTTAAGCAGTTAAGCTGGAACAAAAAAGAGGCTTTGAAGTTTGTTTTTGTATTCTGTATCTTTCTCCTCGTGAAGTCGAGGTCGACATCTCTGTGTCCGTCAGAGCTGAGCGGGTTTTGCTACCGGGTAAATGCTCCACAAAATGCACTCTGCAGAGCCCACTTAGTGACTGCTCCTTTTAGAAGGGGTTTATGTTGGTGCTGAGTTTGTTTCCCCCAGTCTCTGCCTCCCCTCTATGAGCTGAGCCCAGGAGGAGGCAGGAGGCACCTTCTGGTATCTTCTGTCTGGCCACCCCATCAGCCACCAGAAAGAGCAAAGGGTGCTGTAGTTATACCCACAGCTGCACCCAAACGTGGTGTCAACCGACTTGCTGTCTCTTGTCTTTTGGCACAAGACATCATTAGGCAAAGGATCCCCAAACAAAAAGCAAGAATATGGATTTTGAGCTGAAATAGAGCTGCCTGACAGTGTGTGTGATTTTCCTTTCTGTGTGCACTGTGCTGTTATGTCACAGGAGTTAATAATATTTAAAACGTCCTCCTGCTCTTGACGCCACCCTTAACGTAGTTTTCAGCTACATCAATAAAATAATGTCTAGAACAGTTGTCAGAAGGTTCAAAACTACAGTTCTTCTATCCAAAAGTTACAACTCTGAACTTCCACGGAGAACTGTCCATGATAAAAAGTGTTATTTTCTCAAAGCCACCTAAAGACTTCTCAAAGTTAATACTAACTCTGATAAATAATCGTGGTTCTACCTGTGTTAATATTATCAGTCATCAGCTGCCTGAGAGCAACCACGGGGCAACACACACAAAGAAACTTGTCTTCCACGTGCCAGCAGTCCATGTGAAAAGGAGGACGAGTGGCCACGTTACAGTGACAGGAGAGGCTGGCCCGTTGCTGGCTGCTCCTCAATTCCAGCCACGTTCTGATGCTCTTTGAAAGCTCTGCCTCCTCCATCTGTGTCTCCCTGCAAGCCATCAAGCACAGCCTCTTGTTACAGGGAGATGGAGAGCTCAAAAGCCGGGTTTGGTGACCGGTGTGCCTTTCTAGGTGCTCGCTCTGCCATCCCTAAGAACTTAACACACCCAGGCCTTATTGGTTCCATGTGACAAACGCTTCGTGCTGCAGCAAGTTGTTGTGCTGAAAGCTTTTTTTTTTATGTTTCACCCCTGGAATTTTCCCACTGGCTGCATCCCTTCCCCAGATGCTGTGTGTTAACCTGCTGTTTACACCTCCAGGCTGACGCTGGGCAAGCCCCTGGGAGAAGGTTGCTTTGGGCAGGTCGTCATGGCCGAAGCGGTGGGGATTGACAAAGACAGGCCCAAAGAAGCGGTGACCGTGGCAGTGAAGATGTTGAAAGGTAAGAAAATTGGGTGATTAGGGATCAGAATGGGCGACGTGGCAGTTCTCATCCGCAGAAGGTTTCTTTTGTGGCGTCTGAACTCTGTCATCGTTGTGGTGGGGGTCAAAGAGCACATAGCTGACCTCAGCCTTCAGCAGTTTGGGGTGTAAATCTGTGCCCTTGACAGCCTGTTTGTCTTGAGCAGTGAGTATTTAGGAGCCAGGAGATGTATTAACATCGTGTGGGTCTCTCTGTTTTCAGTTTATTTCATGTCAGAGGCTATCCATGTGTAGTTCCTAGCCCGTTCAGCCCAGGTGCTTGGTGCCTGTTTATTTTGAATTTAATTGTAAGGGTAGTTTGCAGGAGAGGCGTAGTTATTGGAGGTTTGATAGCTGAGGACAGCTTTTTTATGTCTGATATTGCTCTGCTGCCTTTTAACATTAAACACTGAAGACTTAGTCCATCAAGACAGGTTGATACTATTTTTTTAAAGACATATGACTTTGTGTAACATGCAGTGTATTCTGCATTTTGTGTCATATATTTTACACCAACTGCTGAGCCTTGGTGGAATTCAGGCTGGCATGCTAGAAAATATGAACTGAACCTGTTTCTTCTACAGATGATGCCACGGAAAAAGATCTGTCTGACCTGGTGTCAGAGATGGAGATGATGAAGATGATTGGGAAGCATAAAAATATCATCAATCTCCTTGGAGCCTGTACCCAGGATGGTGAGTAGGGAAAAGAAAGTAAACCAGGACTTTCCAACAGGTCTGCGAAAGTCTCATTAATCATAATTTTTCAAGAGGTTTGGAGGAAGCAGTCATGCAGTGATGGGATTTTTAGGTATTTCTCTAGCTTAACAGCAATATTTTAACTTCTGTGTCTCATTATAGCTGCAGCCTTAATATGAGAAGGGGTACTATATCATATGAAAACTCTCTAATCCTTTGCTGTAGGGAACAAATGACCTTTTGCAGGGGCTTTAGCCGTGCCTGTTGTTCTGAATTGTCAGTCCTGCTTTAGGAGAACTTTTATCCCACGAATTCAAAATGAGCACTTTTAGTCCAGGAGAGCTAATTATGCCACGACATAAAGCGATGCAGAATGGCTATAAGACCCTGGAAATAAATAAATAAATAAATAATTTTAAGGAGCACTTACCCCTTGTTTGAGACCTCACGGTATTTTTCGATTAAAAATGTTCATTTTTCAGTACATGGCGTGGTCTGAAAGGAACAGGCACAAGGTCAGGATTTAGGTACTTTATTTAAGCCACTAATTGTAGGTGAGTCGCTGTCCTGCTGTGGAGCTTTGGGCCACTCACTTCACCAGGTCCAGACTTCCTTTTTTTTATTTTATTATTTTATTATTTTTTATTTTCCTTCAAGTGGTGCTTACTGATTCCCCCATATAACACTTATCGACTCAGTTAATTTTATCGTAGAACGCTGAAATCTTCTTCACCTAAAAAAACCTTTCCCCTTGGACCTGACTCTGTGTTTTCCCTCCCCCTGTTTGTGTTTCTCCCCAGGCCCGCTGTACGTGATCGTGGAATACGCCTCCAAAGGGAACCTGCGGGAGTACCTGCGCGCCCGCCGCCCCCCGGGCATGGAGTACTCCTTCGACATCAACAGGGTGCCCGAGGAGCAGATGACATTCAAGGACCTCGTGTCCTGCACCTACCAGCTGGCAAGAGGCATGGAGTACCTGGCCTCACAAAAAGTAGGTGGAGAGCTCGGCAAACACTGCACGGAGCGCCTGATGTGTATTTCTGTGTGTTTTTTTTCCCCCCCCTCCCGGTTTAGTTTTGTTCTCGCCTCGTTTATGGTCGAGAATTCGCTGGGAAGGGTGAGCTTTCTAGAACGAGTTGCATAATCCGCGCTCTTGGAGATCGGTGGGAAAAATTCGTGCGCTTTTTTAAGGTTTTGTTTTGTTGTTTTTTTCCCCTTCATCTTTGTTTAACAATATTGCTAAAACGAGGCCCGGAATGGATCATTTAAAGTAAATATTGCGTGGCGTATCTGCAGTTTGAATTCATAAGCACAGGTGGTCGCTTGATTACACAAGTCACATTACTCCACCCATGAGACAGCAGGCTCTGTTTGCCTTCTGTTTCCAGTCAAATCAACCAGATCCATTCACATAGCGATGTAAAACAAATGAATTCAGTTACTGAAAGGATTTACGGAATAAGAACAGGCAGAGTTAAGAAGGCCCAAGACACCCGGGCAAAAATAGTGAACAGAAGAGGCAAAAATAAATGGAGTGTATTAAATTATGCACTTTACTTAAAACTGGTGTTTGCCAGGAGAGCAAGCTTGTTGAAAGAATTTATTTATCCTGCCATATCCCCAGACACTTATTTCTTAAACTTGGTCTTCAAACGTTATTTTATTTTTTTTAACCAGTAATTTGATTAAATTATAGTTATGAAACCTTAAATATCCCTGTATAACCAACTCTGTAAACATACTGTGGCTTGGTGGACAAGCAATCATGAATACCCCGGGTGGTGTTTGGGACCCGATGGCTAAACCAGAGCAGCAGATACTGGTGATAAATGCTTCCTGCAGGGTGTGGAGTGGTTAGTGGGATTTATTCCGATTTCCAGGCATGCCCACTCCCAAGCACGGAGCTGTTTTTAACCAAAGACCAGGCTGAGAGTGACCCTCCATTCCTGTTGTGTGGAGTCATGATTTTGTCGCTGGTTTTTTTCTGCACTGGTAGAGGTTGGGGGGGGGAGAGAGGGAATCTAGTTTTAATTTTGCTTTTATTCTTTTGTTTTGAAACAGTAAATCTTAGCCTAGTAGGGTCAACAGGGTGATGTGCATGACACCAAAACTCTTCCAGTGGAGTAAGCAGGAGTATTGATTAGGTGACACAACTCAGGATGTCTCTTCCTAAGATTAATGAAACGCTTGCCTGGCACTGAGCCATGTCTCAAGAAAATAGAGCTGATGTGAAAGGCAAAAATAAACCTTTTGCTTGGCAAATCTTGAGGACAGGAGGCGTCCTGCTGAGAGGCTCTGAGGTGCTGCTGTAGGACACTGCCCAGAAGGTGTGTGCACACACAGAGGTACACGGTGGAGCCACAGCATCCTTGGTGCAGCTCCTTGGCCAAAACACTTGATTGGTGCTGTGCTGAACTCGACAGAGTGTGAGGCAGAGGGAAAACAAAGGCAGCACACAGCAGGGCTGTGCATTCCGGTGCTTCAGATAGATCCCACCATTTCTGTTTGTGTTTCACGAGTCCTTTTCCCCTTAGGGATCCATTTACTGAGCTGCAATAATAAGAGAGCTGGTCTTCTCACGGTATTTCCATCATGCAGGAACTGTGAGAAGGCCAGTGTTCTTGTTATTCCAATCCAAGGAATGGCTCACTGAGACTTCAAAAAAAAAACAAAAAAGTTTGTGCACCTACCTTCTGCCTTACAAAAACCTTTTGCCTTACAAGCGGTTGTACTTAGAAACAATATCCCATTTCCAAAGTTGGTTGGATGCTTTTGGAGAGTAGGAAGGGGTGGCCCATGTTGTTTCTGCTACCATAGCATTGCTGATGCTGAATCAGAGGGCTGATTGGATGCTGAAATCATGTACTGTTGTCTAGCCCTGTGCACGTGAAGGCATTGCTGGAGCAGGTTTTTCCTGGCACTTCCCCATGGCTTAACCCAGGGAGGATCAGAAATTTCATAGGCTCATTTGGCCCACGTGGGATAAGAGATCTCAGCAGGTTGCTGGGGCAAATTGTAATGCAAGAAAGAAATCAACTGTTGTATTGCTTTTTGTAGTAGGTCAGTCCAGCATGTCTGTGCACATACTGAAATAAAGAGTACAACATAGAGTCATCCAAAATTTGGGGAGAGGGGGGAAATTTATATATTTAAAACTTGAAAATAAGCAGAATATGCTGGTGGGATTCCAAATGCCATGGTTCTTCCCATGCTCCACTACCACATTCTATCAACCCTAACAAGGCCACTTAAACACAGAAGTAATATCCAGAGCAGTCACAGAGTCCTTTCAGTGTCAGGGTAATGCTGACATAAGGAAACATCTCTCAGGAGATAACAACATGTTTAGTTTCAGTATCAAAGCTGTTTTAAAGGCAAACAGCCAAGCCCCAGTTGTTTTGGATCTGTTTTTTTTTTCTTTTCATCATTAAATTGTTACAGTCTCATGGTTGGAGTAAATACACACACCCTAGACATCTAGCTTACATTTATATTAATATCTTTAATATTAAGAACAGTTGCACCAATCCAGATTGTCAACTTTGAGCTCTGGTGAGACAATATAATTTAAGAGAAGCAAGACAATAAAAAGTTCATTAACAGTATTTGTAATGAACGTGCTGCAATACCTGTACCTGGGCACATGAAATGAAGAATGAATCACAAAACGCTTGGCACAGTTTGGGTCACCACCCAAGCTTTCAGCCTCAGCCAAAATAAAAGTTTTAAGTAGACCAGGATTTTCTAAGAGACTCCTTAGGGCCTTTGTTCAACTTGGGAACAGCAGTTGAGGGGATGGATTGCAATAATTAAGAAAATCATATTTCATGGGCTCGTTATAAATGTGTGGCTTTCCCACCTTGTTATTCAGGTTAAATCTGCAAAGGGGACTTAGTTATGGTACTGGAAGCATTGGAGGTACTTTCACTTTTACAGCAGTTTATTTCAGTGGGCTGTTTTTTTTCTTCTCTCTTTCCAGTGTATCCATCGAGACTTGGCTGCAAGAAATGTTTTGGTAACTGAAAATAACGTCATGAAAATAGCAGACTTTGGTTTAGCCAGAGACATCAACAATATAGATTATTATAAAAAGACTACTAATGTAAGTGGATGGTTTTCTAATCTCTGGAAGCAAGTGTTTCTTCCAGTGATTCATTTCAAAACTGTGTGGTTGTAAACTTAATGGGCTTCTTGTGCAGCAGCCTCACTTTTCATCTCTGACAGAAAACAGGGATCAAGGACATAAGCATTTCTGTCCCCTCTTACAGTGACAGCTGAAAAGATAAGCAAAGAGGCTGTATATTAGAGGATTAGAAATGCTAAAATACAAGAACATTTTTTTCCTGTGTCCCTGACTCCAGTCACTTGAAATAAGTAGAAATTACTAATAAAAATCCTGTTTCTGTGTGGTGGTGCCACATACAGCTTTATGCCTTTGCCTGTGCTTAGTTTGTTATGTACAAACTATGGTGGTGATATCAAAGTGGGGCTAGAGGTTGAGAAAATTGATTTGTACTTCCCACACTGTCACTGGTTTGCTGTTTACCCTGTACCAAATCAAGAAGATAAAACATTTTGGATGTAGTATTGGTGCCTAGTTTGAATTCCTTACACCCCCCAGGGGATCTCTTGAGGTCCTGCTGAGCTGCCCTTGGGTTTTGATGGGAACTTTGCACAACTCATTGAGTTCTTCAGACTTTAATATTTATAAATATGACTTATTAATTTGTATAAATATGACTTTATGTTAACAATCATTTTAAGTGGCTTATCTATGAAAATCACTAAGTGAATTAGTGGCATTTTACTGGTGATATTTGCCTACTTCCAAAAGCCAGAAGAACCCAGTTACAGCAGTACTGGAAGGGGTTGAATCTTCTTCATGTCACACCCAGCCCAGTTCCTGAGCTCCAGGCAGAATTTGTGTGCAAAGCAAGAGGCAGCTCTGACTGTGAGCTTTGGGTCACTGCAAAAGGAACAGGAAAACAAAATTCTTGGGTTTAGTGATCAATTTATTTTTGCAGGCAGGCCTGGTTTTCAGAGGATTTATTAGTTGTGGTGTTTTTGTCTTTAAAGAGCCGTAGTAAAATAGTATTTTTGATTTTGATCTGCTTGTCCTATCTTTCCCCTAGCAAGCAGTCTGGGAACTTTTTGGGAACCCTCAATGCTTTTAATTTTATCTTCAGTGTTTATATCCACTTAACTTAACAGTGTCCCTACTTTTGCACATTTCACTAGTTTTTCACTGCAAATGTTAAAGGTAAATTATGTGCTGGTTTGCATTAGCAGACTTCTCTTTAAAAATTGATTACTCTTTAAAAAAAATTGTGATGCTAAAATCATCCTGGAAATTGCTACCATTGTGATTTTTTTTCTTCCCTTCCTCTCCAAACTCACAGGGACGGCTTCCAGTCAAGTGGATGGCTCCAGAAGCTCTGTTTGACAGAGTTTACACACATCAAAGTGATGTGTAAGTGGTCTGATTTGAGTGGGGCTTGGGGGGGCGGGAAGGAGGGTCGTTTCGACGTGTATCTGTAAAAGTTTGGGATATTTTAAACGTATTTTGCTGTTGTCCTTTACCTTTAAGAGTTTTCACTCTGTTTCACGTATTAATAGATGGAACTGGGCTTGCCCTTAGAAAGTGAGGATTTTATGGTAGACTGCTAACCAGTGCTCTGTTACTAATCTGCCCGGCTTCAAAGCACATGAAAGGTGGAAAATGCTAACCTCCTTCTGTCACTGCGGAAGTTTCCCCCCTTGAACTTATTTACGGATGTGCAGCTACAAAGAGTCTATCTAATTTGCTTGGCTTTTGACATACTCTGGACTTCCTTCAGGTTTAAAAAAAAAAAAACAAAACACAGAGAGAAAAGAAAGGGAGAAAAAAAACCAGGGAAAGTTCATGAAAACTTCTTATAAAAATCCGTGCTAAGATTAGGTATAATAAAACATAGGCTGGACATACTGGAAAAGATTTCGCTGGTTTTTAGAAGTGGTGTTGCTTCCCAGTAGTAGTTCACATGCAGTAGGAAATCATTGGACTCTGACACTCCAAAAATCTTTTAATGTGAGCACAGAGTCTCTGGCTGATGCAACTGCTCAGGGTTTATTCAGCTAGCTGTTACAGTTTGGTGTGCATTGTGCTCGAAGGAGACGTGTATTTCTTTTGCAATACAGATGAAGATCTTAAGTTTTTTTATTTCTCCAAGAGAAGCTGTCAGCTGTAAAAGGGGCTGGATGCTTCCCAGCACAGGTGTAAAAGGTTATGGATGTGCAGGGTTAAAAAGAAAAAAGGCAGGATGGAGAAAATAAGAAGTATCTCCTCTGTCTTTAACCTGCATGCACTTCCCGAGCTGCTCTCTCCTTATGAAAACCATTTACCGAGGCGTTTCCTGCAATCTTTACATCATTTACAAAGGAAACTATACACACAGGTTAAGGGTGGATCAAACTTGTGTTTTAAAATAACATCTTGGCAAAATATTTAGGTGAACGTGAAGTAAACCACTTCACTGGCTGGGGACAGAAAGTCAGGTCTGAGCTCCTCAGCACGAGGATTTCAGTGCCGGGACTCAGAGCCTCTTGGCCCCGTGGTGGCTTTGAAGATGGCTAAAGATAATATTATTGTAAGTTTGTGCAAACAGTTTGCTAAAATACCCTGCTGCAGAGCTGGGGGAGCTGCGGAGGAGCTCAGGAGCCATTGCAAGCTGTGTGCTGTTGCTCACCTGGCAGAGCTGCCTGCCAAAGAGCCCCAGGTTGCCAGCAAGACGTGATGAGGCAGGCAAGCAGGCAGGAAAACTGCCTTAAAATGATCCTCCTTCATTTCCTAGCAAAAGTTAACAACAAAACAAACAAACAAAAAAAAAAAGAAGAGCAGGGTGATGTAAAATATTTTTGTTTTGAACAATCTGCTTTTTCCAAAATATCCTGCCACATAATTGCGATCCAGCTGAGCTGTGAGTGTTCTGTAAGTCATTAAGCTGTGAAGATGCAGTTCCTTGCAGTTTTGCAGCTCAGAGCACATCAGACAAAGGCTAAGGGTGTGCTTGGGAACATGCTGGGCTCAGTCCCCATTCTATATGCTGTCCATGCAGCTGATGCACTTCCCAAAGTGCTGTCCTGCTCCAGGCAGTCAGACCTGGGCAGAGGCTCATTTAAGCATCTCTTAGGAGGGATTGGAATTCCCTTCTGTTTCCAGCAGTCAGGCAGATCTACTAATGCAGTTTTCTCTTTGATTTGCAGCTGGTCATTTGGTGTGTTAATGTGGGAGATCTTCACGTTAGGAGGATCACCCTACCCAGGAATCCCAGTGGAGGAACTTTTTAAGCTGCTTAAAGAAGGGCACCGGATGGATAAACCTGCCAACTGCACCAATGAACTGTAAGGACCCTGAGTTGCTGTACCAGGGTTGAAGGGCACAATTTCACTGAATTCACGTGTTTAATGCTACCCCCAGCAGAATCAAACACTGTCAGAAGTGCTTGACTCGAAAATTAGGGGTATAGATCCGTAAAGAAAGAGTATGAAAAGGATTTCAGGAGATGTTTGGAAGAGGAAGCTTCTTTGCACACCCTGCTGTGATCCTGTTGAAAAAAGAAGAGATTATCTCCAAGCCAGTCTCTGACAGTGTTTTTACACCTATATTTGCTTTAATATTATTAACATGAAAATTCATAAATACTGCACATTACCACTGATCATATGATATGTAAGGCACATCAGGCTGCTTTTTTACACCAAAAAGTACATCTGGGAACTTCTGTGTTAGCACAGCATTATCTCCTGGTGATGAGGGGAGTGTGATTTCCCCTCCTGGTATTTCTGGTATTTCAATATAGACCATCTTTTCAATATAGACTATTTTTAATTATTTTCCCATTTTAATTTCTGCACAAAGACTGCAGTCCCTTACATGCAAAAAATACTGATGCGTGTGTAATTTAATACCTTTGAAATTTAATACCTTTGAAATTGCTGGCACAGAAGGCTTCAGAACAGAGTCCACAACCAGGCAATTTAGGCACTGAGCTGGGGACAGACAGGAGCTGAGAGCACCTTTGAGGGTGGGGAGCATTGCACGAGTTTGGGAATTCAGCGGTCCACGTGTGGAGCTGTGTGTGCTCCCTGCTTTGCTGGGGAAGAACAACACGGGCTGTATGTGGAAAGTTTAGCGAGGAGGACGCGTGATTTTAATTAAAGCCGAGCAAATGTGTATTTCTTACAGCTACATGATGATGAGAGATTGCTGGCATGCTGTGCCTTCCCAGAGACCGACCTTCAAACAGCTGGTGGAAGACTTGGATCGGATTCTCACCCTCACAACTAATGAGGTGGGTAAATCGTCTCCCTCCGTAAGCTGCCCATCAGGACAAATGGTTCAGGGGGCAGATGGAATTTATTTAATTATGAAATCTCGCTCAAGTTCACTTCTTGTTCCGTTTGTCGTCGTGTCCTCTGAGGTTACACACAGCTAAACTATGTAACCTGTGAAATCCCCAGCCTCTTGCCATTATGCCTTGATTTATGTAACTGAAAAGAAAACACACCATTAAACTGGTTTTGTTTCTTGCATCTCTTGATGTTTTTAGCGTGGCAGTATGGAGGGACTGCACGCCACAGGTCGAGAGGCGATATTTGTGTTTCAGCGTGAGTTTCACCTGAAGGAGGGACGTAGAGCTCGTGGTGTTCTTCATTTATCGGCTCGGTTCGATCCCCAGCCACGATATGTAGGTCAGAAGAGGAGAAACTGTCAGTGGTAGATTTCAGATGATGTGTGTCTGAGAGTGAATTAGGTTCAGTGAAATAGCTCTCTGTGGAGGGAACGAGGACCCACGGGGGAACGTGCAAACAGCCATCCAATTATCCAAAGGTCCTGCCTAACGCTGCTTCAGGTTGGGATGTAGGAATGCAAAAAGGGTTTATTTGAAGAGCGTTCTTTCAGAGGTCTGAGATATTATTAGTTTTAGCAAGGAACACACTGATTAGGGTATTCACACAGGAATCAGTTCTCTTATCACTAAACCACATGCACCTTTGAGGAAAATCACAAGTGATGGAAACGTTGATTCTTTTGGTGGAAACTTCTTTTAAGAGAAAATACTTGGTGTCCCAGAAATATTCTACAAGCTCCCATTACTTCTGAGAAATTAAATGTATAATGGGAGGAAAAAAAAGAAAGCACTTACACAGGGAAGTTGCAATAACTTGTTTTGACCGTTTCAAAATGAGGTTTTCAGATTTTTTGTGTTGCTTCTTTATAAGGGGAGAAGGATGGATGAAAAATTTGAACCGCTTCATATGGCTTCTCATCATTACATTCTAATTTTTTAGAACTGTCAGAGAAATAAAGGATTATGGAGGAGCTTTAGGAAAGCCTGCATACAATGGAGATGACAGGAGAACCCGAGGAAAGAGATGCCATTTTTTTTGTAACCATCATTTGCCCAGCAGATCTGGTTGGAAAAGATTCTTTGGCTTCAGTAGCAGCTATAAATTTATCTTGGTTCTGGCTTTAAGGCTCACTCCAAAAAGTGGCACCTTCAGGCACGGCTCAGGGATGGGGCTGGAATGTGGAGTTGGTGACGCAGCTCTGCATCCCAGTACCATTTTCACCTCATCCCATGCTGACTGCCTCTTCTCCTGCCTGATTTATAGATGATTTCACAAGACCAGTCGGATGGGCCGGCTGCCACTGCGGACTGCTGGGTGGCTTGGACTGGATACGTGTTTGCAAAGTCAAGAGGGAGGTTCTGGGCTGCAATTCTAAGCCTGGGAAAGGATATTGCTTTCTTTTTTGTGTGTGTGTTTAACCACCTTGCCTTCCCAGTTCTGTGCTGCTCATAGACCTGGAATGATCTCAGAGGTAACCTGAAAAGGCCTTTGGGGTTATGTAAATTACATAAGAGTAGAATCATAGGAATGGAACGGAGGGGAAAAAGCTTAGGAACGTGTCCAGTCCACCTGATGGGCCTACGGTGGGATCCACTATACGTTTGTCATTCCTGACAGATGTTTATGTAACTTGTCCTTAAAGATCTCCTCTGCTGTGTTTCGGCATCGCCCCTTGACAGCCCATTGCTTTGTTTCCCTAATCTCTGATCTTTCAACAAGCAGGCATTGCTTTTGTCCTGTTTACTCTGGACGTGGAAAGCAAATTATTTTGCTTGTCTTTGTAGCCCATTTGGTGTTCCTGGAAGCTTGTCTTTATCTCAGTGTCTCCTTTGTCCTCCGTAGCTTTCGAGATCTCTGATTCTGTGTAATCTGCACTGTTTTCCAGAAGTGGAGGTCCTTCATGCTTCAGTGTGACAGCACTTCTTATTATCCTCTCCACGGTGGCACTTTCCCTTTCCCCCCAGAATCACACTGTTGGCACGGGGTCAGCCTAGTTTACCCAACAACCTTAAAGAGTTCCTAGGGCAGCCAATAATATCATCTTCTGCATTTGTACAAGTAATTATTTCTGCTTAAATAGTAAAGTCTTGCTCTTTCCCGTGTTGAATCATCACCTGTTGCATTTTAATGGGTTTTCTTGTTAGGTTTTTTCCCCAAAAGTCTCTTTATTTCCCAGGTTTCCGTGAGCCACGTGAGCAGAAGCCACCAAGGGTCAGTCTCCTGGCTGTGTTGTTATATCAACACCAGGAGCCAACCTGGTGTTAGTTCTTGTGCCCCTTGATGTGACTCTGGCCATGGACACTGGATAGGGATGTGGGAGAGGGGATATGGATCCCCTCCTTCAATACTGAATTCATGACTGAATTACATCAAGTCTTTCGATGTGACAAGCCACATCTGGATGGCCCTTGAGAAAACCCTCTTGCTTCAGATACTGGGATGCTTTCCCATTCTAACTGTCTAGAAAGTGGCTGATTATTTCTGGTCATTTAGGACTGATTGTGTAATCCATGAATACGTGCCAGAATTGCCCCTGTGGATTTTCCAAAAGCCTTGGCAGCCAGAGAGGTTGTAATCGATAGATCCAAACTCCCCGTTGTATTTCTCAGCATTTTAAAACTTGCCTTCCACACCCTCCTTTCAAAATGGTGACCAATTTTTTTTAACTGTAATATGGTAATGATTGAATTTCTGACTTGAAAAAATATGTTGGCCAAATAACTAAATTACCCCAAACCTAAGCACAGCAGCCTAAAATACTGACTGAGGTGGAAGACTTGTCTCGTCAGTACGATCATAACTTGTGGTTTAGCAAATGAAGAGATTGCATTTAAATGAATGCAGCTGCCTTTAGAAGTTGAAAGAGAAGGAACATTTCAAGGGGAAAAATAACTTTATTCTCTTGCCAAAACTGTTGTTTCTAGCAAAAGAGCCTTAACCCGAGACTTGGATTCAGCAGATGATATTTCCTTTTTTAACGACTGCTTTGGTCATGGCTACTCTGAGGCACACAACACACACACACACACACAAATATGCACTGTGAAAAAACCCCAAATCTCGAGAATTTAATTTTGTTTTTCTTTCTGTTCTTCTTTTTTTTTTTTTTATTTTGCACGTATGCCACTGCGTGTTTAAACACAAATTTAATATCACAAAATACAAAACAGATATTCAAAGTGACCAAAGGAATATAAAGTTGGAAGTGCCTTTCCCTCTCCAAATCACTACCATGTGCTAAAGAAAAGTGGTTCTATTTAGGATGAAATTTCATTTTTATCATTGCGAGTGAAAAGTCCTCTTTTGATGTGGTTGCCATGTTTATTCCCACTGACACAGCCAATGCTGGGGATGTTGGGCTTTCAGAAAATACCGTGTTATTGGTTTGGTTTTGTCTTTCTCCGCTCGAGCTCCCTGTTTTATGAGATGTTTGGAGCAACGGGCAGCTTTGAAACGGGCGTAGTTTTTAAACTTTCTTTTTCTCAATCTAAAAGATGATCAACCCAAATCTGAGCAGTGGCAATGTGTTCTTCCCAGATTTACTCACTGTCTAAAAAATCGCTTCATTTGTTCTGTTCCAGGAGTACCTGGACCTCAGTGGACCTCTGGAGCAGTACTCCCCCAGCTACCCCGACACGAGGAGCTCGTGTTCCTCGGGCGACGACTCCGTGTTTTCCCCCGATCCGATGCCTTACGAACCTTGCCTTCCCAAGTACCAGCACATGAACGGGAGCGTTAAAACATGAAAGGAAAGTCCCACAGAGGAACAAAGAAACATCGAGCTACCTACCGTGTAACCACACCCAACCTTTGCTCCGGGATCTCAGTGTTTTCTGCTTGTACATATGAAATATGGGGAGGAAAAAAAAAACCAAACCCAACAAATCAAAAACCAGCTTGGAGGAAAAGCGGTCACAACCCACGTAAAGAATCTCATCGTTTGCGACTTTGAAACGTTCCCAGGAGAGAATGTTCATGAGCTGTGTCTGGATGGCCATTCCTATGAATTTTCTGGCTTCCTGAAAAAGCTGCGACAGACTTTGTTTGTACAATGGACCAGTTGGACTTGAGGCAAACTCGGGGTCTGCCTTTCTTGTTTATTTTGTAATATTTTGGAGAAAATATATGTTGGCACACACTTACAGAGCACAAATGCAGTATATAGGTGCTGGATGTATGTAAATATATTCAAAATATGTATAAATATATATTATATATATTTACAATGAATTATTTTTTGTATTGATTTAAAAAAATGGATGTCCCAATCCACCTAGCAAATTAGTCTCTTTTTTTAACAGCTATTTGCTAAATGCTGTTCTTACACAGAATTTCTTAATTTTCACCATCCAAGGGTGGAAAATACTTTGCTTTCAGGGAAAATGGTATATCGTTAATTTATTAACTAATTGGTAATGTACAAAACAGTTAATCGTTTATAGGGTTGTTGTGTTTTTGTAATTTAAATGGCATTTCTATGCAGGCAGCACAGAGAACTAGTAGATATATTGCTCAGACTTTACTAGTTTTCAGATCTTAAAAAAAAAAGAAATATTTACAGTATATAACTAATTTGGGGGAATTAATCTTTTGATTTATTTGTGTTTAAATACTGCAGTGTCAGATGATTATTCTTATCAAAACCAAATCCTTTAACAAGAAAGTCTTTTATTCTCAATACCTGTCACTTTAACAATTTAACTCTTTAGCAAGGTTTCCCATGGCCAAAGAGCAGAGTCATTCCATGCCAAAAAAAAAGGGAGAGAAAAGAAAATTTTAAAGAAAAGTTCTTAAAAAAGGGGAAAGACATGAATTTGTCTATAACCATAGCAGAACATGCTGCTCTAAAAGGAACTGAGCTTCTACCCTGAGTTGCACATGCATCAAATTAAGTGCAGTTCTCTTCCCTGAGTTGGATAATGGGTTCCAGATCTTTTGGCCGGGGTCTTTTTGCCTTTTAGACTATCCCTCTATTGTAACTTAAGTTAAAAAGAGAGAAGTTGTTTATAATGACAGTTTGCCATAGGAATATCAGCGTCTTTTTAAGGGATTAATTCATGCTGACTCCAGTATTTCCTTGTGATCCATTCCATAACAGTAGGTGTAGCACTGGCCTCTGCCAAAATATCACTGTTGTTTGTATCTTTTTACGGAAGTCTTGTGTTTTTACTTTCAGAACACTCACACTGATGTGGCCATGGAATATGAATGCAAATCACACTGTTTTATGTGGTGGTGTGTTTGGGGTTTTTTTAATTTTTTTTTTTTTAAATAATTTTTTTTTTTAAATTGGGTCAAATAAGTATTAAAATCTGTTAACTTTTGTACTGACAATAAAATGTTTCTACAGATCTTAATGTTAAAATTACAAAAATAAATGTCATGCAGCTTATTTTTCCTAACCCTCTGTTGTCATACAAAATGGTTTCCTGAACATCAAGAGATGGAACACGTCCAGAAATGCTTCCTTTTGGCCTTATCATAGATCCTATATTACAAAGCAGTCCTTTCAGGAATAGTGCTTTTCCCTGTGTCTTGGAAAATGCCTACTCATGAATAGCATGGCTTCTTTGAGTAAACATATGTGCAGTCTTTGGTGGAAAGTGGTTTGAAGTGCTCGCAATGTAGACATAAAGTCTGTTCTCTTTCTATTTGGTCATTTAATTAGTGAGATTTCAGATTCATGCTGGAGAGGCTGGAGGACCATTTGCATGGGAGAAGTAAAAAAAAAAATCTCAGCAGGTGGGAGGAGGCAACATGGAAAGAGTATGAGAGTTTTTTTATTATTATTGTTATTATTATTTGGTTTTTTACTTGGAAACAGAGGACACACCAAAACAGCTATTGCTTGAGGCAGAAATGGGGGCTTTATGGCATATTGCTGCAGGTTAGCCAGAAAAGATGTGCTGTAAAAAGTTCTTCAGACACTAAACTGGTTTTTTGAGGGTTTTTCTCTCTTTCTACTTTGACTAAAAATCCCACACCAATCCGAAGAAACTTTCTGAAAAAGTTCGTGTTAAAAACTAGATTTTTCTACTGAGAGTTATCTGATAGCAAAATTCCTGCTGACTTCCCTAAAAACCATCATTAATTAGCATCAGTGGTGGCTGCTGTGGCACAGAAAGCACAATATTCGTAATGACACACGTCTGGTTTTGTAGGATTCTTTTAAAGGCTCTCAGAAGATCTTGAATCTTGCTCTGCTTGTACTGAAATGGATTTAAATGCATTTTTCCTGCTTTGATGTCTTTTCTAAAATAACGGTATGTAAACACACAAACACGATGAAAAGTGCTGCTAAATAATTTTATTTGGTTGCCTTGATTTTGTTTTAAACGGTTTATTTGCTTTTCCTTTGTTTTTTTTTTTAGCCCTCGAAGATTTTTTTAGATTTGCACCTTGGTGAGAGATCACAGTTTCACAAATGTTGGCTCAGGTGTATTACTCCGTTTTCCTAATTTTATAGTGTAATCCCTGGATTATTTTTATGCTTTCCTGCTATGTGGAGACTTTCTTGTCCGTTGAGTGGTGACCAGTTTCCTTCTCTGAAAACCCTGGCTCTAGAGCAGGGCACAGAAGCCTCAGTCTCTGGGGCAGAAGCAGAATATCCTCTGTGTGTGGAGCTGCAAGAGGAAATAAACAGCAGAAAATAAAACCTGGCACTGAAATTTGTTCAAAGGGGAAATATTCCTTATCCATGCCTACCTTTGGAAGTTTTGTGAGAAGAAGGGGTTAGGAATTTGGATTGCTCTCTCATCTGAAAATGAAGTTGCCATTTATAACAGGAGTGGTAATGAAGAGTAGCATTTTTTCCAGAAATGGATTTATATTAATGTGGATAATGAGGGTTATGTTCTGTGGGTAATCAGTTTCCTGCAGCACCTGATTGTTTCTTGTGTCCCCCCCCCTTAAAATACTGATTTGAATCAACTCTGCATAATATTTGAGAAAATATGAATGTGGAAATAATGTTTGTTATGGCTCAAGTCCATAAACAAGTTCTTGTTGCCTGTTTTGGTTTGTTTTGTTTGTTTTTCACCACTGTTTTACTATAATACAGCAAGTAGCATGGGCTCTATCCAGCAGATAAGAGTATAGCTTCAGTTCTGTCTTTCTGATGATTTAATACCATCCAATATCTGCTTCATTATGCTGTTGCAAAAGTAAGAGTTGAACTGTGTCTTGAGTTTCAAATCTGTCTAAAGACAAATAAGTTTATTGTTCTATTTCTGGAAGTAACATGAGCAGAGCTGTGTGCTCAGTCTAGTGATTCTCATATCTAGCCCTTGGGAAGAGAGCACCACAAAACCCTGAGGTTTAGAGACCATCATTTTAGTGGAAGGTTCAGTTATCTCTAAGTAATTAATTAAACCAGGAGAAAGTTAAGAGTTGTCTTGGTCAAGGTGTTAGAGTAAGATGCTCTTTAATAATCCTGCCCTAAAAGCTCCAGATCCAGTGCCAGATGGAGCAAACCTCCTCTCCTGTGGCTCAACACTGAGCAAAATCCATCAGGCAACTGGTTTTCATGTTCCCTCCCGTCCTCCAAGGCTGTGATGGGAAAGTTCACATCCTGCAGACCCCCAGTGATAAGTTTTGGAGATTTTCTGTAGTCCAGGAAGCGGCTGCTCAAGTCAAACCCTGTTCAGGAAAGGTAAAGAACTGTTGGAAGACAAATCCCTTAGCAAACCTCCCAGAGACTTTAATATGTTTTAGTTTCATTTGCATTTTTTTTAAAGCAACCTAACATACTTGAGGGAGGGGAAAGAGGTAGAAAAGTTGCTATTCATAGAAGAAAAAAAGCTATAGAAGGGGGATAGAGAGCCTACCAACCAACACTTGTTTTTGAAAGGTCATCTGTCCATTCCTGTAATCAGGAAGCTCTGTAGCTGCATAATTTGATCTAATAATTGGAAAAATTTCATTGATTTTTCCACAGTAAATGTAACAAATTTGCTGTCATGAGGCATAAGTTGCTTCCAACAGTTTGTGCTTGGAAAGGCCGTCCATCCTATGCCTGTGTGTCTTTGTACTTCTGAGCTTTTGTCACTGTGAGTCCTGAATGTTACAAGCAGCTTAAATGCATTAGACTTTGTGGAGCAAGTCTTCTTTTTTGTCCCCTTTTACCAGATTTGACCGGATTTCCTGTAAGACTCCTGAAGGAGAGAGAAGATGGGCACGGTCATTCTCTTCGCAAGAATGCACAGAGAGAACAAGGGAAGAGGCTCCAGTTGCTTCAGGGTATTTCTGACTGAATTTTAGAAGCAATTTCTTCACTTTGGGACCACTCAGATGCTGGGATAAGCTGCCTAGAGACGCAGTGGAATCTGCCTGGATGAAAATATTCCGGACTTGGCTTGACAGGGCTGTGGATAACCTCGTCTGTGGCCCTGCTTTCGACACAGTGTTGGCAAAGATCGTCTCCAGGGTCCCTTCCAGATGATTCTGTGATGATTCCAGATTCTCTGTGATTTTGCAAATCTGTGTTACCGGCCAAAGGTAACCCAGATCTGCAGCAGAGCTCTGGGAAGCTGCGCTGGCACATGTGGAGGTTGTCAGGGGATGTATTGTTCAGTAAATTCAATTTAGCGATGCACTTAGCAAGAGAGAGGTCCCCCTCTATTAAGGATGTTAAAAGTCATGTTCTGGGTTGCTTTGATTATCACAACTGGCCAAAAAGTTTGTGATTGGATTCCTATGCAGTGGAAACCAGTGTTTTGTCAAAAGCCTTCTAAAGCATGAGTGTCCTGCAGGAGATGAAGTATTTTGACTTCATCAGAATGACATGACCCTGCCACAGTCATCTTGTCAGAAGGAAATGAAGTCATTTTATGTTGCAGCTATTTAATAGTAGACAGTAGCATATAAAGTCAAAGTAAGAATGGAGTATTTCGATTTTATCAAAACAGAATACTTAGACTAACTCAGTGTGACATCCAGGTACTGCAAATAATTGCACTTTTAAAATGTTTTATTTCCAGTTCAGACTGAAGATGAGGTTTCCTTGAAGAATGCACTTCTAAGTATCAAAGGTGTTTATACTGCTCAGACTGCCTACCAATATTTTGACAGGCTTTTTCCTCATGTACTTCCTGTTGTCCCCTACAGCCAGAGGCTGTGAGTGAGGCCAGGATACCTTGGGATGGTTTGTAAGGAGCGTTTCCACTGCCCAGCACTCCCCTGAACGAGTGAATTACTGGGAAAGCTTTCTTCCAAAGCCTCAAAGGATTTCCAGGGAGGACTAATATTTCTTTGTGGCAGAGGAGCAACTCATCTCTTCTGCTGTGGTCTGAGGAGATAAGGAGAAGGTGGAGATAGGACATCAAACAAGAGCCCTGGTGTCACTGCTGTTTGGGGAAATCTATGACCCATTACACTGGAACCTGTGTGAAATACAACTTATGGGGGAAAAAAAGTAATCAGTAGTCCCAAGGACTGTTTTAATGACATCTGAGAGAAGGTAGCTGAGGTACAACATTTTGTCTAGACACGTTTTCCCTGACACAGCTATAATTTTGGGGAGGGGGACTGTTCAGCAGCATGCAGGGCTTTCTTTTCCAAAAGTTTGTCGCCAGCTGAACGCTGCTGTGTGGCTGAATTCAGTAAGTGGGAATGATGCTTTGGGTGTTCAGCAGAGCAGCCACACCCAGGGCTGCACAGAGGGAGTGTGGCAGCACTGGAGTAAATGGAGCTGCACCTTCTTACAGGCTGCCTGAATTTCAAGTGGTGTGTGCCAAATCCTAAGCGCCAAGAGCACCTGGGAGCAGTTTTGCCACCATGGAAGCTCCTGAGGAAATGCTGGCCTCATGAGGGGAGCAATGAAGCACCGTGGGCTTCTTCAGCTGATGTAATCCAAGTCTTTTCTCATGGCAGAGGAGATGTAATGCTCACTTATCAGCTGGTCAGTGAAGGATCTGTTGAGTTGTTCTTTAAAGGTAAGTAGCCCTTGAATGGTATTTTTCAGTCCAAATAGTATATTTTTTTCAAATTAGGTGTACAGACTAGGTCTGCACAAGATTTTTTGTAGGTCCAGCCTTCCATGTTGCTAAATCATGAAGGTAATGCCATATAAATGTTCAGTAATCACATAATAGGCATGATCATGTCCGGGTTCTGGAAGAGCCAATAAAAATGTTAATAACCAGATAAAAATGGTGAAGAAAAAAATGTTTTTATTGTGAGTTAAAAGTAGTGGTGGGTTTGGTTTTTTTTTCCTTTTAGTATTTGGCACCGCTTGCTTGCTCCTCATTTGACTTTTTGCTCCATTGTTCACAAATGCTCTGGATCCTCATCTGGTTTAATAGTTGGGAAACAACAGTTAACATTCAGGATGCTTCCAACAAGCCTTAAACCCCCCAGAATTTCATGTCTGGTGTCTCTTGGGATAGCAAGTGCCCTAAACATGAAGGATGTCACTTGGATCCAGGCTCAAATCTTGTAATCTCTATTTTTCTGTGTATGTAAGTGCTGGCTTCACAGTTACACAGTGTGTGTGCTGAGCTCCCTTTTTCCTCAGTGTTGCAATAACCAAGGGGGGAAAAAAAATCTGCTGTGGTTTTCTTTAGGCTTTTTTTTTTTTTTTTTCCACTCACTGCAGGCAGATGAGGAGGGAAGAGGCAGCAGTCCCTCATTTTTGTAGAGCCACATTGGTTGTCTGTCTTGTTGGAGCCTCCACCACCTCGTGCCCTCGTTTTGGTACACCCCAGATCAGTAGTTAAAGAACACACATCCTCCAAGACTCGTATGTAGTGGAGATTTCCTTGTAACTCGACTAGTCAGCCGTTGCTCCATTAATCAACTCCCCCTGTTTGACAAGCAGGAGATTTATGGCTCTGCGTTGATGAAACCAAAAGGCAATTAAACACAATCAATCAGTCCAGCTGAAGTTTCCAGATACTGCTCGTGAAACCCTTTTCAGATGTCGTTAGAGAGTCGGGGCTTCGAGAAGCCTGGAGTTGAAAACAAAGGAAGAAAAAAGATGGCTGTTTTTCCAGGTTTCTCCAAGGTATTTTCAGTCTCTAAAATGACACCCCCCAAAGGTTTAGAGGGATTTTTTTTTAAGGAATAAAGAGCCAAGGGGAAGACAAGCATCTAGGGGTTTACTTCAGGTCCTGGGGTAGAAGTGGGGGTAAAAGGAGCGTGGGATGACGAAGTGGTAAGTCACTAAATTTGCCTGGTTTCTGCAGGCTCAATGCCTGCTTTTACTCTGAGCAGCACAGCAGTCGTGAATGGTATGTTCCTTTTCAGGGGGAATGTTCCCACTTCATTAATTAACAGCAGAGATACAATACAAACATGACAAAGTTCCTTGTTGGATCTGTAAACCCTTTCTTAAACACTTCTGGAGTACTTGATTTCCACAGTGTTTCTGTGTAAAGCCATAAACTGACTTCCAGGAAGTTGACTACCATCAAGTAGAAGCAGCTTAATTTCATTCATTTGTTTATTTATTTGCTATTGTATGTGATCCTTTTTTTCCTCAGAGCAACAGCAAGATACATGAAACAGAAAAAACCACATGAACTTGTATTCTTCCATCCACTGAATATACTTCAAGGAGAAATGCTTGGTATTCCTTGGGCTTGCACACATTAACAAACTTCAATATTGTTGTTGTATCTGTTACAACTACAAGCATGTGGAAATTACTGTGTGCTCTTCATATAATAGGAAAAGAGAAAGACACTCAGATATTAGTTCCTGTGCTCATATGCAGTCCAAATATTGGGTTGATTCTTATAAAAGAGATAAAGAATATATTCCTACACACACCTGGGAAGGTGCAATGTCCCCAGAGCTTTTTAACCCAACGAAAACAGATCTTGACAATGAAAAAATTCTGACAATGAAAAAAAAAAGGGACTCAACTTCCATAGCTATAAGCAAAGTTAAGAGAGAAAATAAGCCTTTTTTCTTGATGTGTTAGGTCATTTAATAAACCTTTTTGTGTTTCTGGCACCTAATTCTGTGTGTGATAGTCAGTGAAGGCCAGTACCCATTTTTGCATATTTGTTTTTCCTTACAATCCCATCTTTACCTAAAATACTTCTGTTTTGAGCCAGTACTCAAAACCCACCATAAAAAAGTAACAAGGATCTCTCTCAACAAAGTCCATGTGTATTTGATGCCATTAAAAGCAGGCCTTTTGCCAGCAGCCACATGATTAAGTTTCTTATGGTGCCAGAGTAGTGTGGTGAGGAAGTTGTCTCCATCTCTAAATCCCCACTTTATGTTGTTCTTTGAAAGGCAAGGAGTATTTGGAGGGTGAGATGCTTGACTTCAACACACCACTCTGAAAAAGGGAGCCAGCAACATTCTTCTGATGATGGAACGGCCATGGACGTATAGATTGGGATCTTTTCCCCATAATCAGGAAAAATGTTGGAGTCTCTGAAATCTCGTGGTAATTTTGTGATATGATAAGTGTTCACATTGTGATAGGAGGTTTGCTGGTGGTGATTTTGGTCCAGATTCTTGGACCCACCAAATCCAGCAGCTGCTGCTGTGGGTGCTCAGTACCTGGGGCAGTTTGCTGACTGCAGAAGGGGCTACTGGGAGGCTTTGGAGAAAGGCATTGCAACTCCAGATCCATGTCCTTGAGAGGAACATTGCTGGTAGGATTGATTTTCTCTCTGTGAACGCCTTCTCTGTTTCCTGTTGCAGTACCACCCACCCACAGCTTCTCTGGCTGCAGCAGCAGCAGCAGGGGAAGGTGTGTTCTCCCACATTTGGTTTTCTTCCCCAAAAGGGAACCCCATCCTTGTTAACCCCATCCTTGCTCCTGACCCACAGCAGCACTGCTGACTGCAGTAGCAAGCAGCTTTCTCATGCTGCTCTTACTGGCTGCCACTTTACCTCCTAAAAAATGCATCTCACTTTTATTTTAGAGCAAAATCCCCACTTCCAGTGTCTTTGCAGTGTGATCCTCTAAGACAGCTACTGCATTGACCATATAACCTGGACACTGCACACACTCAGCTGGATGTTGGATTTGTTTTAAATTTTCCAATTGTTAATTTTCTAATGTGTCCCTCAGGTCCCTTATTAATGGACAGCTTATGGAGGAGGTCTGGGTTACTGTTTACCACAGCCCTCAATACTTTGGCATCCCTTGAGTCAAACTGAGCTCTCAGGCTGCTGCTTGCCAAGTTAAATCTTTTTAGCATTTTTATAATCTCCAAACACACGTTCCTTCATCTCTCAGGCTCCGTCTCTGCAGTTCAGTAAGCATTTGTTGTTTGAAATCAGATCATGATGAAATCGCTTAATAGTCGCTCTATGAAAATATTTTGTTTAAAAAACGCTCAAAACTTAATTGGAACGAAAATACCAGCAGCTGGATTGCAGTTTGAAGTCAGAAGTCTGAGAAGCAGCTGGAACAGCAGGATTCAGAGAGACACTTCTAATTCTTCCCTTTCCTACAGGAATGTTTCAAGGCGGCTCTATTTTGGCAGGCAATGAAAAGGGCCCACTTGAGCTCAGCCTTCTCTGACCAATATAGTTTGCTGCTGGTACATCTGTCACTTAGCTATGCAGATAGAGCACAAAAATGTTCTGTTTCCATTTTAATTCTGTGCTTTATGAAGGGTTCCTGTGAGCTCCATGTACTACCAAAACATCCTTGCCATTTCTGCCGTATCTGAATAATGACTTCATCTAGCAGAGAAATTAATTTCTTCTCGGCTCCTCTGATGAGACTTACTGAAAAATGCACTGTAAGGAAAGATTTTGGATGATTCACTCATTAAATGAAGGCTTACTCCTTCAAATGAATTGTCCTGAAACAGAGGTCTAATTAAAGAAACACAAACATTCACTGGCACAGGTTGCCCAGAGAAGCTGTGGCTGCCCCATCCCTGGAAGTGTCCAAGGCCAGGTTGGACGGGGCTTGGAGCAACCTGGGCTAGTGGAAGGTGTCCCTGCCCATGGCAGGGGGATGGAAATGGATGATGTTTGAGGTCCCTTCCATCCCAGACCATTCTGTGGCTCATGAACTTGCTAGACAGTTTTTGTTGTGTTTTATTAATACTTGATTGGAGAAGTTAAGATTCAAATAGTCTGAGACCTTGGATGTGCACAGTAGTGTCCCTACTGTGAGTTCATTGGCAAAATGCTATGAGTTTTTCAGAGCAGACCTCTGTCCAATTTCCACTAGATAAAATTCCTTCCATCGCAAGAGCTAATTGGTAAGGCTGGAATTAGTTGCCTGGAGAAATTGTCTTCTCGGGGTAGAAGTAATCTCTACACACAGCACAGCAGCTTCTTGTTTCTATCTGAAAAGTTTGGCTCTTCAATCTGACCGCTGCAGAACATTTTGCTTTGCA
Source organism: Myiozetetes cayanensis (assembly GCF_022539395.1). NCBI lineage: Eukaryota > Metazoa > Chordata > Aves > Passeriformes > Tyrannidae > Myiozetetes > Myiozetetes cayanensis. Next base: position 2,153,133 of record NW_026086605.1, on the reverse strand, counting down.
TAAAGTGGAAAACGAATGTCTAAAAAATGTAATTTTGACACTGAGGCTCTGAGAGGTACATGCAAAATACCCCTAAATTAGTACAAACTCACTGGAGCTGCCTTTAGATAAACTCTTCTCATTGGATATTTACTTTCAAATTGCCCATCTGACCAGCAGGGTATCTGGATGCCTAAAACCTTTCTTTTTAAGTTACAGATACAGTAATACAAACTTGGCACATAATGCAATGAGAATGTCAGCAACTTGAGAAGTCTGAAAGCATCCAGTGGATGAAGCATCCTGCTCTCTGCCAGCTGCAATAAAGAAACTCCAGCAAGGACTTTGGGGAGATTAAAGAGGCATCCAAAGTGATTCAGCCACGACTGAAATTATCACAATATTGACAGGCTTTTTGGTATGTGGTTTTCTTGGGTTGTTTTTTTAATATAAAAAATGGCATGCAAACTGAGATCAGGGAACATTAATAACAGAGTGTAGTTGCAAAAGTAAATGGTTAAGTTTATAAACCAGACTTATAAATTGAAGGTGTTGTCCTTACTTTATCTCCCACTGAGCAATCTATTTATCCTGAGGTGTTCAAAACTATGAGGATGTGGAGAGGGAAAAAGCATGTTTTAATGCATATTTTATCTCCTGTGAACTCTAAGTCACTCCAGATCACATTGTAAGTTATTTATTAGAGGTTTATTAGCTGGTTTTTCTGTTCTTTCTCAGCAGTACTATTTCAGTGGCTTAAGGCCTCTTGTTTTGTGCTTCAGGTATCTACAACAAAACTCATTTTTGCTGGATTTTTAATTCCTCCCTCGAGTTTGATGAAGTGCATGGACACTGCACCTGCAGGTAAGGCTGAAACCCATCAGTGCAGCCAGAACCTCAGTGTTCACTCTTTCCTAAGAGATCTTGTGGGAATGAAACTTTGGGGGGTGTGACTGGAGAGATACCTGACTGGTTCATTTTGATGGGCGATTTCTGAAACTCCTCCAAGCAGAGGTTCCCTCTCCCTTCCAGCTCTGCTGCCCCACGTGGAGCAGGGCCCTGGAACGGGTCTGTCCCCGGCACAGGAGCACTGTCACCTCTAGCAGGACGTGGCACAGCTCTGGGTTACCCCTCTGGGCCCTTCTCCCTGCTGATGCAAGCACTGCTCGAGCCAAAGTTGTCCCAACAAATCACTCTAAGCAGTTGGCAAGTAATTCTGGAGGGTTTTTTTTTTTTGCTGGTTTAATCACCTCCCAGGATCTGTACTACCAAGATGTTGTCCTTTCTGGACAGCAGCAGGAGCGTCTCATTGGTTTGGCAATGGGAGATTAAAAATGTGATGCAGACTAGACCTGGTGAATATTTGCCAAAATATTCCGTGAATATTTGCTTGGATTTTTTCGAGCTGAATTCACTTTGGCTTTGTTTTCCCTTTTCTGGACCTCGTACACTGAGGGTGCTGCAGTCCTGTCAACCCTGACCACGTATAAAAGCAACCTTGGAAATAGTTTGCTTCAGCAGAAGTTAAATTTTGTATTTGACACTTTTGTGTCACAGAGACTTGCCCAGCTCTCCAAAAACAAGGGAGAAAAAAGTGAGTGCAGCAGTTCTGTGTGATCACAGCAGTGATAACAAGGAAGGGAATAGTGCTGATAGTTTTGCTCCATAAGCATAGCAGAAGATTAATTTGGGGAGGGAAATCATCAGAAAATCTATTTGTTCCTGCCCTTTGCTGAAGGTTGGGTTTCATCCAGAGAGTGGTCACAACAATAGTGAAATCAGTACGTGATACCAAAGAAGAGGGAGGTGTCAGGTGATGGGATGGGAGTGGAAAAGGGCACCTGTGGCTCTGCAGCAGGTTGTTTGCTGTCACTGGTGAAAGTTTCTGTTATTGTAAATGATGTTTGTGTGCAGGCTGTGTTGAGGGTTTGCCCCCCAGGTTGCTTCCCAGCCAGGGTAAATGTGGGTATTGGTCTAAGGGAATGGGGCACAGCAACCTGGCAGCTGGAAAATACAGCTGGGGAGGCAGTGCCAGATAAAAATGGCTTTAGCACAGAGTGTTTAGCACCTCTGTGAACAGCTGATGAAAGAAGGGCAATAATGAAATACAAGAAAGGAAATCCCGTTGTGGTTTTACTGTGGAGAGCATCCAAACAGGGTGTAAGCTGTGCATGGAGTCTCTGCATTCAAGGAAGTTAAACCTGTCAAGCACTTTACTGTCTCAAACATTCTTCTGAACAATCAAGGGGTTCATTCAGCTCCTAAATAAGCTCCTAAACCAACAGATAAACTCGAATATCTAGAACAGCTGACTGTCCTAAGGCTAGAAGCTGAGATTCCCAGTTGCAGTCTGGTAAATCTGTTTTCCTTTGTCCTTCTGGAGTAGCCAGAATCCTGAATTGCTGGATTAGGTTTACCTTTCAGAAGAGAGTGCTTTAGACCAAAATATTTTATCACACATATCCCAGCACCAAGCACAAGCCCTCAATTGTGCTCTGCTGAAATTCATGTGAATGCCATCATTGTATTGATCAGTTGACTATCACTGCAGATGTTTGAGGGTTATGGATTCTTTCCTGAGATCATATTAAATCTTAAATTGAGTTTCTGAATTACCAGAGTAACTGAATAAAAGAATATAAACGGATAACCAAGGAAGTTGCATCAGTTTACACAGCCCAAGATTGTGAGCTCTACTTTATTTTGTGCCAACTCTGTGTTCCTACATCATTAAGTTATTCTTGTGGTATCTGGCTGTGGCATTTGATTACAAAATAATTTTGTCAAAAAAAAAAAAAGAAGCTGTCTCCTAATACAAATCTATGTTTTTAGAGTTCAGGATTTTATGTGCTGTGAGGATATCAAGTAAGAAGCAAACCTCTTTTCACCATTTTGAACATGCTCTTGAGCATAATGGATTTAAAAATCCACTCTAACCTTTTGCTATTGGCACACAGCATGTGTCTGACCTCCTGACCTCACAGCTGTATTCAGGGAATTGTACAGTTCAATGATTTCTCTTTATACAAACCTGTGTTTTGGTTAATTTTAAAAATAATTATTCTGAGTTTTCATAGAAATGAGAGGCAGAGCCGCAGCGTGTTCCAGCCTGCAACAGACAGCTCCTAAAAGCACTTCAGTTAAAAACCTTATTTTTATCATGATATGAGTGTTATTTACTACTGCCCCTCCTTATCACTGTGAGTATGGTTAAATATGCCACTTTTAACCACAGTGCTGCTGCTGCTCTTTAAGAGTAATATGCCACAAAACAGAGCTTCAGCAGGGTTTTACACACTGATATTCTGTCAAAGGCTTTAAGGCTGAAAGAGTCAGATGAGTTATTCTGAAATACAAGGAGCTTTTTCGTGCTGTAGTGAGGCATCAGATCAGCTGGCAGGCTTTCCTTTGCAGTGAGTGGTGTGCAATCACCTGATTACTGCAAGGGCTCTCTGAGAATCCCATTCTACAATCTGGGTGGTGATTGTACCCACATTTTTGCTTGAAGTTTTATAACTTTCATGACTTCACTAATCCAGTTTCTAGCAGACCATGGCAAAATGCTCTGCCAGGGCAAGTGGTGGGCAGTGAACAGGGATGTTGGGGTGATAAGGCTTGTGTGGAAGGTGTGAAAGTGGAAACCTTTAAGAATTGTTTTATTTGTGGAGGAAGACTGATATTGTTACATCCTCATTGCCAAACTAAACCTACAAATGAAAATGTAATATTTTTCAGAACATTGAGCAGAAAGATATAAGTGTACATTAAAAAATACAAATTTAATTGAAGCACTACTGGTGGACATCTAGAAATAGATACATTTATTTTGAAATTTCATGTTATGGCAGGGCTTCTAACAAGAGCTTTAAACACAGGAAAGTGAGAGTTATATTCTGAGTTTCACTTTTACCCACATCTCGATGCCAATTCCTTTGTGCCTGCCATTGCTTTAAATAAAACAGGACAGATATGAGTTTTCAGTGTCAGCCTTTCCATTCCTTTCTGACTTACAGAATGAAACTTACCATTCCCATCTGTCTTTCTCTCTCCCCAAAATACCAATGGACCCAGGTCTCAGCCCTCAGGTGGCATCCAAGCAGTTCCTTCTTCCCACGTGAGCTCCACTCACAGCAGTGCACTTGCTCCAGACCTCAGACTGTCTCCTCTGCAACATCTTGGTGAGTCCTCTGCCAATCTGATCTGCAAGGTGAACTGTGTGCTTTTCCAATTATCAGGTTCTGTTATGAAGGGGAGGGGAAATAACCAAAGAAAAAACCCAACCACCCTATTCGTCTTCAATATTGCCATATGCTTGGCATGTTGCTTCATACTGTACCTAGCAAAGTGAGCCTGTGCAAATGGCATGGGCACAAAAATTAGCATTACATAGTCGATAAATCATGCAAGGAATTTGGTATCTGTGTACTCAATCTAAATTTGTTAACACTGGCAAGATAAAGGTCATTTTGACTCCATGCCCACTCTTGAAACTGGGCCGCTGTTCAGAAATTTGAGGTTTCTTCATCCAGCTGTGTACATGTGCCTTGCTATCTAATACTTTAATTGCTAACAAAACACTGGGTAGTGGAGAATATACTGGTCTGTGTCAATATTTAAGCAGGACTTTACTAATGGCTGAAGTTTATTCACCTTGGAGAGAGAAAATTTTTGCCTCACTTGAATAACTGGGCAAAGAAAAAGCAGGGTCTCAACTTGTTCCTGTGGTTTGTACTCACTGTGGGCAAATAGAAAAATATGTGAGCTATTTTTGAAACCTGCGTCCTTCAGGTCCTTTTATTTTCTTTTTCTTTCTATTCCCCCCCCCCCCCTTTTTTTTTTTTTCCCTCTTTATATTTCAAGAACTGTTGAGACTTCCCTTGTGTTTGGGACCTTTCTCCTTCCACCTTCCCAGGGGCTGAGACAAATTGAACTCTCTGGCTTGTTTCTGATGACTGTTTGCCTGAATTCTTAAAATTCCTTCACAGAGGAGGTTAGCAGTTGTAATTGTCTTTCCTTCTCATCACTCCTCGAAAAGCTGAGCATGGGGATGGGGACTCCTGCAGGAACACATGCAAGGATACCTGAGGAGAGAAAGGATGAGCTGCTGAGGTTTGGGTACAGCAATCACCGCCCCATTCTCAGTGGCTTTTCCCCAGAGTCGCTTTCCTTTAAGCTTCTAAAGGCTAAATCTTGCTGTTTTCCGTGTCCAAAAGTCTGATTCTTGCTGTGGAGGAAGCTAAAACAAGGAATGTCATCCTGCTCACATAAAGCCATAAAACATTTGGAATGGCTGTTAAGGAGGGGGCTCTAAAGGTGGATATTTCCTAACTCAAACTGGAGTTGTCCACGTGGGACAAGCAGCAATGTGGAGCTGTGAAATCTGCCACGTGCAGAGGCTCAGGTTGGGTGACTTTTCCTGGAATCTTTTCTCATGGCTAAAGGATCTGTTTGTTTTTAATGCCTCACGTTCACCAACCTGTGACAACATTAACAAACCAAGTCCTGTGGAAGTTCCATACCTTGATCATTCCTTTATGCTCCCTGAAAGCCTCTCCTGAGCAGCTCCTACTTCAAATTTCCCCCTCCATGCCGTGAGTTGAATCCTGGCCTCTACTTTTTGCCATTTCTGTGCTATATTGGGACTTGAAAGAAATATGGAGCAAAATGGAACCCCCAGATCAAGGCAGGGAAGGAACATTCTGAGCAGGCTCGTGAGGGGAACCGACTGGAACTTGTCCATGTGTCTCCTGGAGTAGATGGGGCTCTAACTATCCCTCTGAGAGGACCTGGGGAGGCTCAGAACGGTGATTCAGGGGTCTAGACTGATGTTTGTGGTGCATGGAAATATAAAGGGAATATTGGATGAGCTGCACTGAGCAAGCTGACCAACAGTTTTCAGCCTCTTTCTGTGATGCTCAGATCTCCATTGGCCTTCAAGATGAGCTTTGGATGTTTTCCTGAGCTGGTTTCAAGCTATGGCAAATCCCAGTGTGGCTTCTGTTTGCCAGCCTGAATTTTCTTCCACATCCTGTCTCTAATCTTGGGTTTTTTTCAGTAACTCAGAGCAATTCTTACTGATAGTCCAATTCCAAAACAATCCCAGAACACTAGATTTAGATATATAACTGCTTTATAATAACTTTAATTCTCATTCACATAAATATTTTCAGTAGGAATACTTATTGGAAGGACAGTTTTGCAAAGTTGCTACATTATGGCATGATGAGGATCTGAATTGTTCAGTGGTGAAGCTAAAAGTGACATTATCTACTCTGAGAATAAAATTTAAGTCTGCAGCTCATTACTGCTAAACCTGAAAATGTTAAACCTCTTGTCTGTCCTTCCTATCTCTAATATTTAACCAAGTGCTAGAGCAGCTAAAATTTGAGATGCTTTTTATTAAAATTCTGGGGTTTGGACCTTTAGAGTTTACATTTACAAGACTTTTTTCTGATGAAGCCTGAAGTTCTCATATGATCATTCTAAAGTATCAGTGATATGTTAAGAAAAATAAATTCTTATTAGAATTAGGAGTATGGGAGGTCATCCAAAAGGATGAAATTAGAAAAATTGAAGGCCTTTGAAACATAGGTTATTAGAAATGTTGTTCCTTCTAACACAGTTAAATCCAGGCTGGTTTAGATTTCCTACGCCATTAATTTTAAATATGCATTTTTGGGTCTTTCCCCCACTTTTGGGTATTGGCAGGCTGCAAAGAGCCGTGTATTGCACTATGGCAGTTGTCCTCAATCATTCTTGTGACAATATTATCCCTGTATTATGGCCAAAGCAGAGCCTATGGGGATTATTTGATGCTTAATTATCTGAATTACAAGATGTAAAATGCACTGTGAGAAATCATAAGGCACGTAATCAAATTTTGTGGGCTTTCATCCTTTCCCTCACTCGAACCCAGGGCAGCACAGTTGCTCTGGACTGTTGGGTTTTCATATCTTGTGCCTGCCAATATATGTGGATTTTTTTAAATTAATGGCTGATGAATGACTTCCCTGACTTGTACGTAATTCCATGTACCTGATGTAACCCAAATGTGGATCCAGAGACCCTAAAACTCTGGAGGTATTCCTAGCCAGATGAGTGCTTCAGGGGAAGTATTTCTGCAGTAATTTTAGAAATATCCACATCTCTCATTGCTTGATTTGCTGCTGTCACTGGACAAAGGCTACATCATGTACACTGCTGATGTTGATTTGGGGACAGCTTTGACAGACTATTTTCAGAGGTCAGTCCTGGTGTATCCTCACCTTTACAAACCACTTGATCATTCAGAGTGGTAATTCTAGAGTTGTCCAAATTTTTATACTGGGGAAAAGAACAACATGGTGAACTCTTACCTAAGTGGCCCATTAGAGCCACACTACCCTGAATTTCTGTGCTGTCTTAACAAGCAATTACTCAACTGATGCCACGTTATCCTACACAACCTCATAGTAAAGTTCTGAATACTTCTCTATGGTACTTTTTCCTTTATAAAAAAAAAAAACAACAAACAGATTTGAATGCAGTCTTCATAGGTGCATAGTCCTCTTCTAAACCATTGCTCTTAATCTCCCCTGTGTGTTACAAGCTGCTCTTACGTGGTATGTTCCAGAAAATGGAATCTAAAACAAATGGTTTCACTTGCAGTGACTATCACTTAAAGCTGAAGTCATGCCAAAGTTTGTGTTGCTTTGAGACTTTAATCAGCCACCTTTTGCAGTTAATTGCTATTTTGGCAGGCTAGAGGAGGGAAATGGAGATTTTTAACAATTTCATATCAACACCAACCCAAAAAGAATTTGATGAGACAAATAAAAGGTCTTTTTCTAAGTCGGGGATGCTCTGCTTGCCAAGTATCAGAAGCTTTTTGCAAACGTCAGAGGTGGGAGAGCTTTTCTGAGAAAAGCCTGATGGACTCCTTTGTGATGAAAGGTTTTATGCACTGAAGGTAAATGCATGATGTGCTCCCACTTGGAGCACGTCCTGCCTAACACAGCTCATCCACCCCAGAGGACCAGCTTCTTGGGCTACTTTGAGAAGTAACAAACCTCAGAAAATTTACCCCTAGGTTGTATTTCCTGCAGTAGATGTGCACCACAGCATCACTGGCTTTCACCTCACTGGCATCACAAACACAGCCAAGTGCATCACCACCAGCAAGGTCTGTCCCCTCCAGATTCACCCAGCCAAAGGCAAAGGTGGAGCTGTTAATCAAGAAAGTGGCTGTTTGTCATTAATATCCACTTTACTTTAAACTTACTTAAGCACTGGAAACCTCAGAAGCTGCTATTCCAGTTGCTTATAATGTGCTCTTTGTTTTCTGGTTGGCTTATCTTTAAGCACAATGCAGTCTCGAGGAAGTACACCCACTCCCTGATGTTTTCCTTGGGAGCCAGAAAAATGTGTGCTGCGGCGTTTTTTTGGGGGCAGCTGCAAGTAAAAGTGAAGGGTGTGCTACGAAAGGTGCGGGGGATGGTGGTGGTGGGATGCAGGAAATTATACTCAGCCCTCAAGGCTGCAGATCCAGGCGAAAAACCAGAGTTCTGACACCACCTGATTTAAAATTGTGCAGTGGAAAAGCTCGAGCGGCCAATGCAGAACTGCTCGGTTTGATGGATGGCTCTGCAGGGCTGGTACACCTTGTGCTGTGAGCACACCCAGCCTTTCAAAAGTTCAGCAGCTAAACTGAAACTCGCCATTGTTCAAATACTTTTGGAGTGAGAGAACCTTGTTTACTTGAACGGTTTCCCTTCCTAAGAAGCGGGCAGGTTTTTTCCCAGCCTGCGGTGTTTCTATCCTCCCAGTATTTCCAGAGGTGACAGCATACCTGGCTCCTTAGATATTTAATTCTGGTTTATTTGCAAATTGGTTTGGGTTTTTTTTAATAATAATGTATTTTTTATGTTTATAAATAACATTTTTTTTTTCTTAAAAGGACTAGTTTTATTTCAGCTCATGATAAACCTGTTAATGCAGGAATTTTAACTTTATACATGGCTGGCTTGAGAGGCTACCCAGGTAATCCAGATCTAGTATATTCCTGTTTCTATTCCTATTTATTTTTATTTTTATGTTTATTTGGTGTGGGTAGGACAGAAACACAAAATACAATGTTTAAGGATTCTGAACTTGCAGAAGGTACCATAACCCACACCACTACCCACTCCTGTGTATGGGCAATAGTATCACTGCCCAAAACCTGATCTGGATGGGGATCCAAACACTCACACAGTTATGTCCCTGTCCCCTCTCATGGCTCATCTCAGAGAGAAAGCAGCCTATTATTATATTACTTACTAGAGATGCTCTTTTTTCAGGATACTAAATCTCTGCTCTGAACACCTCACCGTTCCCCAAAGCCCTGTGGGGCTAAAAAATTATTGAATTCTAAAGAAAATCATGTGGTCTGTGTCCTCCTGCTGCTTCTTCTTAAAAAACAAAACAAAAAACCAAAAAAACCCCAACAAACAAACAAAAAACCAAAACCAAACAAAAACCACCAAAAAAACCACCAAAAAAACCCAAAAACAAACAAAAAAAAAACCAACCCAAAAAAACTAAGATGAAATTATACAGACACCAGATATGAGACCTCACTTTAGAGTTGCTTTAAATTTCACAGGGATTCAGTCTTAAATGGTGAAGTTGAAAAATCATTTGGTATTTTTGGTTCAGGGTCACAGGTAAATATCGTTGGAGTCCTATTTGCAGGCTGCTGAAAACTCAGCTTAAGGGCTGATCTTGGAAAAGCCCTGATGGTAGAAGTGTCTTTCAAACAATTTAAGGAGTTTTCTTCTTTCTCTGAATAAAACTCAATCCTTGATTTAGATTAACTTGTAACTCTGAGGTTTTTAATGTAGATGCAGTTTGTGAAGCGTTGCTGACATCTGGCTCCATCTTGAGCAAAGCAAGTTGGGGACAAGGCTGTTTTCCTGTTAAATAAATAAGCATTGATGTTTCTTTGATAGTTCTTAACTGGAAAGGTCAGGCCCATTGTTTCTAAAGCAGCAGTATATGAATCTGAAACATAAATTATTAGTATCAACAACAAGAGCCATGGTGTAGTCAACCATTTGTCACAATGAATGGAAAAATAAACAAGTTCTTCCCCCAAGACCTCGGTGCTATTTAGAGATTAATGAAAACTTCATTGAATAAAATAATCAGCTTGAATATTTCTTTTATTGTTCTGTTTGAGAGAACTTGTATCTTACTCAAAGTTATCTACACATAAAGAACTTTGCTTCTAAAAGTGCTCTAAATTAGAGGTTCAGCATTAAAAGCAGGTCTCTTCAATCCCACTTTCACAGCATCCTAATGTTTGTAATTTTTTCTAACTAAAAAATCTTAGAGAAATAATAAAGGTGAACTTCCTTGTAGTTCTAGTGCCTCATATTATTTCACCCTTTCTGGAGAGAGAAAGGAGTAACAGAAGGGAGAAGGAAAAACCTGAAACTGGAAAAAGGAAAATTGAGATTTTTTTTCAGTTTTCAGACCCCAAGCTGAAATATTTTGCACTGAATCTGAAGCATTTTATTCAGTGAAAAATGAAGTGGGGAAAAAACCCCCAAAGTAAATATGTAGGTCTTGGCCAGCTTATTTCTTCTGCAGTCTTGAGTGCTGTGAGTACAGCGGTACTTTCTTCTTTTCTTTTTCTCTCGGTATAGAAAAGTATTTTGCAAGACATGGAACTTCCATTTGACTGAATATCCTTCTGAAATTCTTGCTGCACCTCTTCAGAAAAAACAGAGGAAATATTCTACCATTAGTAATATGTGGTGTGACAAGTCATTGCATCTTGAATTTTTGGTGTATATATATATGTGTGTGTGTGTTTGTGTGTGTGTATTATATGATTGGTCATACACCTTCCAAAGAATAATTTGCTGTCAAATATTAATTTCTACAAATTTCAACAAAAATGAGAATGCTGCAGGGAGGAAGAGAAAGAAGGGCACCCTGCATTGTGCAGCATTACTGTTGGTTAGGGCAACCTCTGCTTCAGTGCAGATCTGCCTGGATGTTCGATGGAGTAGTGACTAGAAAATCATCAAAAACCAGGTTTGAAAGTGGTTTTCTTGTTCTTCTGGCTTTGAAAATTCTCCTTGGTTGATTTTTAAGCTGTAGAGTTGGCAGATGTTGCCTCCTGCCTTTGTCCTTCCACCACCAGAGCTGCAGCACGTACATTCACCTTTCAGAGTTTCTTGTGTGTAAGTTAACGGAGGAAGGGAGCTTTTTTTTTTCCAAGTTTGTTCTTGCTAAGTCCTATTTTGACTACTGGAAAAAAGCATATTGGTCTAGGAAAGCCAAACAGTACTGAGGGGCATACTGGATTTGGTTGAAATCCTGGTCCTAGTCTGTACCCGCTGGTGTTTGAGCAGGGCTTTAATACCTCGTGTAACTTTTGATTCTCACTTTATCTCCTCAACTATGGAGGCAGATTACAGTGAAAAATGGGATCCTTCAAAGCAGCCCAGTGGATGGCAAACACATGCCTTAAGCAAATATTCTTCAGTTACTGGATTGCCCGGAGATGTTGGTGACACTCAAGCTAGCCCTGTATTTACAGGCACTGCAAAAAGCAGATTTAATAATCAGCCTCTCAGGCTTGCAGCTGGATCCAGCTGGTGCAGCTGGAGAAGGGTAAGGGACTGGCCTGCAGGTGCTCAGAGCACAATTCTGGGGCAAAAACTTTGGGATCTGCTAAAAGAAAAGCCCAAAATGTGGGTGAGATTTGTGTCTCTCCCAATCTACTTGGCAAATCCAAGGCTGTGGCATGTCCTGAAGGCATCCCCTTCCCCTGGCAACTGTGACCTCATCACACTGGGACTGTCAGCACTGGTGCCCTGCCCAGGGAATTGGGTGTTAGTGTCATCAGAGGGCCTGTGAGGGGGTGAACAGGAGGGATTCAAGTTATGGGATGACCTGTTGTGGTGAAGGACTGTGCATAAATTGGCTTCAGGGACACCACAATGGCTGTGAGACAATCACTGGGTTTAGAAGGATTCGGGTTGTGAGACCAGAGGTGTGAGTTCCATTTACTCACATAGATTTCATTTCTCTCTACACCTGTTCCTAGGAAAGTGCTGCTTGCATTTCTGTGATGTTGTCTTCTACTTAAGTTAGTACAAGACCTATTACTTTTCATGCTTTATTTTTATAGAATAAGTGAAGAATCTTGTAGTATTTCCATAATTAAATCTCAGACCAATGAAGGCAATGAATGCACTTGAAATTATATCTCCTCTGAAGCACCTCTGTGCATCAGGGGCTGCTTTGGGCTTCATTTTTCAGGCTGTTTCACAGGCAGAAACTGGCTGGCCTAAAGTTTATAAACAGCTTTAAGTACCAGCTACGTGCTCTGCTGGAAGAGCATCCATCAGGACTAGGTCAGGGATGCAACAGGGTGCTCTGTCTTATCTTCCCCCTCTCAGCAGTCGTGTGTTCTCATACCTAGACGGTTGGCTCATTAAAACAAGTGTGTTATTGCTGAGCACACACACACACACAAAAAAGAAAAAAACTGAGAAAGAGGCGCTGTTCTTTAAGACTTGGATTTATAGCTCCATGTTGTAATCAGACATCACAAATTCTTTCACAAGAAAACTATAAAACAAGTTTTCTCATGAGAAGGAAAAATAAAAAAAAGGAAAAGGAAAGAAAAGGCGAGTGTGCTGTCCCCCATTAAACAATTGTGAAGTTCTACTTTAGTGCAAGCTTGAGGGGAAAAAGGGGACGGGGCAGTAAATCATCTGTGCAGCTCTCAGCCATAAAGTTTCTTGAGCAGTCAAAACTGCCAGGGCTTGTTTGGATGACTTATTCCTAGGCAGGGGGGATGGAAGAAAGTTTATAATACAGCTGCAAACTTTTGCTGTCTCTGGTGTCACTGTTGTTTACATTACACGATAATGTGCTACAGAAACCTCCTACCATTTCAAAGGTGACGTTTTCCTCCCTGACCTTGCTTTGAGGTTATTTCACCCATCCAAAGGAGCAGAAGTCTGGAATTGACTCAACACCAGCGCACTTTGGTCAGGTCTTTGAAGAGGATGGGGGGTTTGGGGAGGGGCTGCAGCACCGAGCCTGCTCAGGCTGGGGTGAAGCTGAGCAGAGACCAGCGGGGTTTGGATCAGGCCCTGGAGTGCTTGGCCAGGAGAGCTGGCATGGGCCCTGATCCAAACTGGTGACTGACTGAGTGATTGCTTTGTGTGGAAATTGGAAAGGAGAAGGGTGCCAGTTGGCTTGGGTGGCTGGTAGCTCTTGGATAACTCACCTGTTGCTCCGAATAGGCTGCCAGCACTTTATGCTAAATCATTAGATCCTCTCCATCAGCCTCAGGCTAAAATGTTTGTTGCCTCTGTCAGTCAAAGACATTTAGAATCACAGCATCATAGAGTGGTTTGGGTTGGAAGGGACCTTCAAGATCATCTCATTCCAACCCCTGCCACGGGCAGGGACACCTTCCACCAGCCCAGGTTGCTCCAAGCCCTGTCCAACCTGGCCTTGGACACTTCCAGGGATGGGGCAGCCACAGCTTCTCTGAGCAACCTGTGCCAGGGCCTGCCCACCCTCACAGGGAAGGATTTTGTCCTAACATCTAATCTAACCCTTCCCTCTCTCAGTTTAAAGCCACCCCACCTTGTCCTATCACTACACGCCCTTGTCAAAAATCCCTCTCTAGCTGAAAGAACTTCATCACTGAACTTGTATTTCAAATTTTTACTACTGTAAGCTGTGTAATGCAGTTGTCAAGACCATTCTCAGTGGGAAGTAATGCTGCTGTTTGGGAAAGCAGTGATTTATGTGACATCAGCACATACCTGGTGCCTGAGCAGTGGGTGCAGGGGTGCAGTTACATCTTCAGAGTTGTCACTGCCTGAAGGAGCAGTGCAAGTGCTGAAGAACTGAGAGAAAAATACTCCTGCAGAACAGCAGAACTTGCCCAGGATAGTGCACCTTGATGCAAGTGAACTGACAAGTTAGGGTAGGATAAATGTATTTTATGGTTTTTTTGTATTTTTTTTTTTTTAGATGAGCAACTTGCAAGTTTGTGAGAGTAGTACTCAAATTGATTCTTAAGCTGTGCTTTTCTGGGGGGAATGGAGGAAATTAGGCCTGAATCAGGACTGCATTACTCTTTCTTCTCCTGAAATTCTTTCTCCTCACTTTTTCCAGTGTGCACTGTTATAAGAAAGACATTCAGTATCCCCAGACTTCTGACTAACGCTTGAGATGAGTATCTTTTAAATTAAACAGAACTCAGCCTGACCTGTCTCTGTCTTAAGTTTCTTAATAGTATGAAATGTACCCTTTAAACAATCTCAGACCTGTGGTTCCCCCTTCTTCCCCTTAATCTAAGGTATGATTAGTGCTTAATGGACCTTGAAAAGCACCTCTCTTTATAATGGCTACAGGTTGCTCTTGTCTAGATATGATCTCCAGTTTTCTGTTTTCTCTTGACGTGAAACCCAAAAGAGTGGGACACATAACTTGGTTATTTTGTCCATATATGCTACATTTATTTATTTTTTTTTCAGAACCACCCTCTTTGGTGAATGATTTAATATATATATAACTTCTTTTGCACCCAGGACAATGGGCTGCTTTATTCTGAGCTGTACTGATAAACACAGTATCTCTTACACAGGTACACCAGGGGATCAGGTGCCAAGAGGCTCTTTTCATGGAGGGGGACACCTGAATCCAGGACATTTATTCCACATCCGAGGAAGAGAGCAAGAGATAGCACCTCGTGCTCTCTACATTTCCCTGCACAAAAAAGGTCAGACTCCCTCAAAAAGTCAGTCAAAGCAGATTATCTGCCCTGTGCTGTTTGCTGAAAAACAGGGATAGAAGTATCCAGGACCCAGTGTTTTAAGAAAATCAACCCAAGCAGGCAAAGACCCAAGCTGTGATTCCAGTAACATTTTGTGCCCTGAATAAAACCTTGTGGGTCAGACTTCAGGTAAAAACTGTGTCAGCTGTGCCTGTGCATCCCCTTATTGAGCACGTGCTTCTGAGGAGAAACCTTCCAAATGCCTCTCTCAGACCTGCCTGACTCGACTCAGACCAGACAGTGGGAGAGGTGAAGCTCTCAGAGCTGGTGGCTGATCTTGTGGGATGAGATAAACAATCATTACCTTGGCTAATGATGGTGAATCCCTGCCATGTGCCAATCATAAGGTAAGAGAGCCCACACTGAAGTACCTAATTACATTTCCTAGGAATAAATCACAGTGGGATTACTGGTTTTCTCCATGATGGCATCAGATCTAATACAAACTAGCCAAAGGTCAGGTGTATTTGCATTGCTGATATAGCTGGGACTGATTTCTCTTCTTTTAGCAATAATGCCTGGGAGTTCTGGTGGTGGCTGGGGCTGCACCACTCTCAGGAGCTTACAGGGAACTTCATCAGGCCCAGGGATACGAGGTGCCTGTATCAAATCTGGAGAGCTGTGACAGTCTCCAGGCTCTCTGTCCAGTTGCTCAGCCAGAAGACATCTACATTTTTCAGTATATTACTTATTGTGTTGAACAATGCCCAAAAACTTTAACACCCAGTATCTACCCACCTGCATTATGTCGTTTTCAGCTATGCTAATTTGCTAGTAATTAGCATCCCCAGGGCTGAACACCATCTGTTTTCCACAGTTCCTATCACCTTAATATCTGAGGGCAGATTTAAAACATAAAAAAGCTCCAATGGGTTGTAAGTGCCTGCAAAGGCTGGATTGTCATGTGCATCTTACTATTAACAGATTCAAGGTGTTTGCTTTGATTCCCTTCTCCCCCCAAAACCTCTTTCCAAACATAGCTAATGTGTTATCCTCTGGATGTGCCAAATCCTGAAAGGTGACTTAATCTGTTGAGAGTCCCTCTCAATCGCTGTGCTTTAAGCTTCAATAGATGACTCATCAGACAGATATTCAAAAACAGAGCAATTTCTCAGTGCTGTTTCCCTAAGCAAGTCAAGCAGGGTGATGAGGCCAGTGAAGTTTTGATTTCAGAAGATCAGCGTGGAACGTGGCTGTGCAAAATGAAAGTCGGGAAAAAAATCACTGACTGCCCAACGTACCCAAATTTGCTTTAATATGTTTCCAAATTGGAATAATTTGGATTCCCCCATGACTGACAGCTCTTTCAAAAGTGTTCTCTATTTTTAGCTTTACAGATCACTGCTGCTGCTTCAGAATGTTCTGATATTACATGATTTAAGCCCATGAAGCAATTACATTGGTAGGCAAAAATTGCATGGAAGAATGAGGCAATTTAAAATGTGTCATTTGATAAAAACGACTGGAGAAACAGAAAATATTCATCCACATATAATAACTTCTCAGAGGACGACTAGGGAAGCAACCTGGAGAGACTAAAGGAACCCAAAAGTAAAATAATTAATGGCTACAGTAGATTGAAAGGTGAAATAATGATTAAGAAATGAGGACCACAGGGATTAAGACAGTGAGAGAAGCATGATGGAAAGCCATGGAAAATAAAGGTCTTTCACTCTCTGCATTCATTCTTCCAATCCCAGAGCCCCTTATACTTGGTGGGATTCTCAATTTTCCTCTTTTAAACATTCTTCTCATATTGATAGCTGAGGGGTTCTTTTATTTTAAACTCTCAGGTAAAATATCTAGAGAAAATTGATATAGATCTCTCTGATGCTTGGTGATATTTTAAATAATAGTGGCTCGGTACCTGTAAATTTTCACCTCTGGAAACAATGCTGGGAAATATGTCTATGAAGACACAGTTTTGTATCATAAAATCTAGTGATATCCTCTAATAATACATTGGCTTAATGTTTACATGTGTAAATTTGTGTATAAATATTTATATTTTAACTTCTATGATGAGGAAAAGGTTTGTGTTTTTTTATTATTGTTGATTGTTGACATTTGAGGTATCTGAAGTATTTTTTGCACTGCTGTTTTTAGAATTATGCTCAAATTATTTACACATAAATTACTGATAAGGCCAAGGATTTTATTTTCACTGCTCGCTGAAAAATGTGAAAAATGTGAATCTGACTTTTAGGGCTATCCACGTTATCTGGAAAGAGGTTAAAAGAAACCAAATTCCTCTCCTGTCTTCCCTAATACCTGTGAGGAACAGGCCAAGGATGCTGTGGTACATGTTACCAGCCTGTGGACAGAGAATTGGGCAGATGGGTTCTTATCTGTATTATGCATCCCAGACCCTGAGTGTTAGCTGTGGCTTCGAAAACTTTTATTTCTATGAGTCATAAAAAATCAAGTTAAAACAACGAAATCTACTTAAATAGAGGTCAAACTTTGAGATTACTGAACTAGGCAAAAAAGCCCCTATGCAAGTAACTTAATTCTCCATAGGGAATACAGTTAAGACAGAATGAATGCTAAAAGCCTTAAGAAGAATAGGGCAGGGATTTTTAGAGAGGATCTGCCCCTGAACAACTGGTGCTCTTTGGAGATGAGCTCTGAGGTGCAATAGGTGCATTTGAAATGCTCAGCACGAATTGCTTTTCCCCTTTAAGAAGGAAACTCGTAGCCCTGGTGCGGAGTACAAAGGTTGGGAAAGCTTCACTGTCGTCATTTTTGTTCCTGTGCCCACAGACTGTACCCAATAAATCAGAAATTTTTGCCTGTTGCACTCTGAATGTTCTGGGCTGAGACTATTCAGCTCAGGTTGCAGACAGAAATGTTCATGATGGGGCTGCTCAGACTCACAGGCAGGGCTTGTATTTGGGATGGAATGGTGGATCTTTAACCCACTGGATGTAGCATGTTTCTTACCAGTTGCTGACTAGTGTGATTAGTGTTTGTGATATGGGCCTCTTGACTTTTATATTTGGGTTTCTTTACACCTTTGTTACTCCTCGAGCCATCTCAGTGTCTTCAGCAAGTTTAATCAGGAGGCAAAGTTCTAATTTTTAAGGGCAAAAGTTTCAGGGACTGAGCCACTTCTTGTGTGAGTAACTCGGGGGTTGTGACTTAAAACTGTCAGTTGTTTGATATTTGTCATGGCAGTGACTGCATTTACCAGAGAAATAAATTCTTCCTTCCCACGAGTCCCTCAGTGATGAATAAGCACAAATTACGAGCATCACCCCTCACACGGTGCTTTGCTTTTGCAAAATAGCCGTGGGGACAGGGCAGCTCTTCTTTGGATGGGCACCTTTTTGTGCTTTTGCATTTTGTCTGGTGCTGGCTGCTCTCCCAGGTTAAAACTATAACACAAGATGAAGTCTAGTGTTGTCTGAGAGGTGGCTAACACCTGACGTGCCGCTGCCTGCAGCTTTCTGGAGATGGTTACCCCCTGATGTGCCGCCGCCCGTTGTTGCTTTCCTGCTGCACACCGTTCTGCTGGCATGACCAGCTGCCTCCAGAGGTTCATCTGTGGGTTTGCAAATAATCCAGGGATGCTGTGGGGGTCCGTGGAGTTCCCCACACCTCGTGTGGCTGGGATTGCAGCCGCAGCACGGGTGCAGTGCCTCGCTGACAGATCGCTGCTCCGCCGATGGCGAGAGGTCACACGTATTTCTGACTCCTAATTCGCCCGATGAGAGACTGTGGAGGTTGAAAGGGCCATTTGCTTCATTTCTGCCCCTCTCAGATTGTTTTTCTCTTCGAGGACAATTTCCTAAACAATCTTCCTGCTCCTTATGAGGAAAGCCCAGGGTGTTTATTGTGACCTGCTTTGAACTGTTGGCAGCTCCGGAGGAGGGAGGGCTTCGAACAGAGCCCATCTCGTGCCAAAAAAAGTGAGCTGTGGGCAGAGCAGGGCCGAGGCACAGGAGCAGGGCAGCGAGGGAGCAGCGTGAATGAAAACGCTGCGAATGAAACGTTAGCGCGGGGTGGTGAAAGAGCTCAATTTTATTTTGTTTTCGCACATTAGGTTTTGCTTAGAGCAGACAAGTACCAGGGAGAGCGTTCTGAAAAGAGGCTTTGTATAGGAGCTGGGGCTCTATCCATCAGATTTGTCATTTCAGGAATGCAGCCAGATGTATTGACTTACTAGCAATTGCATTGGTGCCATCTGGCCTGCTGGAGGCTGTGTTAAAGATGGAAAAAACGGAGCAGAAAGAAATGAAATTTGTTCATCACGCCATTACCCTAGCTGCTTATTTAAAGAGGGGAAAAAAAATGTAACTTCTTGGGGGGGGGTGCTGTTTGAAAATAAAACAGGAGGTCTTAAGGACCACAAGTTTTCAAAACCGAGCACTGCTGTTTATACGCGAACTTGAAAGCTGGGCCTCGCTGTTGTCATTTTGTGTATTTTTTTTTAAATGGAAAAATGCTTTCAGATCCTACTGTTCCGAGTCCTAGAGCAAAAAAACGCCATCAGAGACCCTGCCTGGCCCACTTCTGCCTTTATGCTTGCCCATTCTCACTTCTACCCATACTAGTTCAGCTGTCTGAGTTGCCTCCTCCTCTCGGGAACTGAGGTTTGTAGGTGCTCTCCTTCTTAATGCTGCTCCATAACTCCAGTCTCCATAACTTTTGGATCATTTCTTTTCGAGCTTATCGACATCAATCTGGGAGCAGAACTGCCATTCCTTTTACAGCAGAGGCAATAACACATCCCTTATTTTAAAACTGAAACTCCTAAATGTATTTATTTTGATTAATAAGTGCCAGGTTACAAGTATTTCCTTGCATTTCATTTGGGAAAATTTTTTCCTTAGCCTTTGTAGGAAAAGGGCTAGTGTTAATATTTATGGAGAGAATAAGAACTTATTCAGTGTAGAAATGCACTCTGGCTATAGGGTGAGAAGTGTTCCCCACCCTTACTGAGGTGTAATTTTAAAGATGCCTTTATTCATATTTAATTCTACAATTAGTCTTCCTGAGTCAATGCCATCTTTCTGGGAAATCATTCCATTCATTTCACAGAATAAAACTACGGATCTGAACCACCCTCCACCCAAACTAATGGAATTTGGACTGACTCCTGTAAGAGCCCATGGAGCAATTCCTAGGCATTCTCAACCTTTGTAGAAGGTCAGAAGAAAGACTTAATTACTAAAGTAAGTACATTATATAGTGTTCAGTACTCTTTCATAGAAATACTAGTTCGTTTACTGTCACAACAAAAGTTTTGTCACAATTACTGACAAAAATGATGAAACAAAGGGCCAGAGTCCTTTTCTTTAAAAAATGTTTTTCAGTTCTGCTCTGTTCTTTTCACTTCTTTTGTTTTTGCCATTTAAGATAGGAAGCTCTCGAGGGCAGGGATGTGGAGCTTCGTAAAATGCTGAACTACTTGTGGGTGAAGTCAATGTTTTAGCACTCCCAAACACATGTGTTAGAAGAATACTCCATAGTTTTAGGATTTCTGCAACCATGAAACCTCCATTATAGCACTGCCAGGGTCTTCACTGTGGTTTTTTTTTTTTCCCAACAAGATGAGAAATGCTGGCACCACTACTGGAAAAGTCAACAGTGACTAAATACCCTCAGAAGAAGATGTAATGTTCTTACTCATACCAAGTCATCAAGCTGTGTGAAAAAAGACCCAATTCAGTCCTCATTAAGGGTTTGGAGAAAGACTTCTGTCCACTAGAGTGAAATCTGGTTTGTTCCTTCTAAGGAAACACAGAGCAGCATCACCTGAGCAGGAGCATTACCTGTGCTCATGTCCATAGCCATGGAGAGCACTGAACTCGTTCAAGGCTGCACCTCAGTGAGGTCACACTCTGAGACACCCCCAGTTACCTGGACCATCTCAGACAACATGCCTTCTCCATCTGTGCTTGGGAGAGTGCCTGTCACGCCTGTGGCAGCCCCCATTTGTGCTTTGGGATGATAACAGCCCATCTCCCTGCACCGGGACAGAACTGCCCAACCTGAGCCCACAAAGTGGACCTGGGGTTGTCACGAGCAGCTGCTGCTTCTGAGCGTCTGTTTGGCTTGTTGCCACTCACTTTTTTAGTAGTTTAAAATATTCTGAAAATTAATTTAAATAAGGATGTGGGTTTTTTTTTCCTCCCCAGCACAAATCAGCATCTCTGGTAGCAACGTCTGGATTATCCCTTCAGGGATTAATTAAAGGACTCGACCTCTGTGCCTTTTTATTTTGTAAATTACAGAACGTTGATGTTATTATTGTTAGCAGCAATCTTATGATTGTAAGCAGGAAGGAGCGAGGGCTCAAGCATATGACACATAGGACAAAATGCTCTTCTGGCCAGGAACCACACACTGAGCGGAACAGTGAGGGCACACAATATTCCAGGAACAGGAAAACACTGCCATTCCCCTGCAGGGAGCTTCTGCACAGGCAGGGGATTGCCACCAGATATTGGCAGCCCCCCCAGGAACAGAAACATTTCCAAGAGCTGTGGGTGAGTTTTGAGGGGAAGAGGACAAAGCACAGGTTTGGAAGTTTTCTTAGGAGAGCCACAGGGGAAGTTGTCAGACTTAGGTTGCAAAAGTGATACGTGAATAATAATTTTCCCCCTCACCTAGGCAGTATTCCAGCTTGCTTGAAACTGGAAAGACCTTCAGAAGTGTGTTGTGTTTTGGTATTTAATCTATGACAGGCCATCAGTACTGTGGGCATCCATACACAGCATGTGTGTGTGTGTGTGTGTGTGTGTGTTTTTCTGAGGGTGGGATTACAGATATATTACAGATATAACTCAATTTAAAGCACACTGAGTAAGAGTAGCCACTCCCTGACTCACTCAGTAATGTTAATGGGAATAATAGACCATGGGAGCAAGAAGAATAAACAAATGAATAAACAATACTAAATTAATACAGACCATCAAATATATTGATGGGAACACTGTAAAGCAGTGAATCTTCCACCAATTTTATCATTCATTTAGCTTGTTTTATATGTTATATACCTGCAAAATGGAAGCCTTCTCTGTGTTTTTAGCAGTATAGCACCTATAAGATAAAATAAGAATAGTAAAAGGGGGTGGGTGAGGGAAGGCAAGAAAACTTTTATTTCTCACTGTCTAGAGTGGTTTATTGTTTGATTTCTTTTTTACTGCACTTTTAACACCCAGTAACAGAGGGTGACAGAAGGCACAGATTCCACCTTATCTGGTAAGTTAGGTGGGATTTTAATATGAGCTTGGAATGGTTCCTTGTACACCAGAAAATTTAAAACAAGACCATGTGGAAACATTCCTTTAAAAAAAAAATCTAGAAAACCTGGAGCAGCACAACATATGCATATGTAAATATTTAAACCAAACACAGTGTTTTAGTAGCCTGGGACAACTCTGAAATCAGTGGATGTTGTCTTCATGTATATGAGATCAGTGTTTTGTCAGTCTGCTTTTTATTATCATAAACAGGCTAGTGGAAGTGACATAGGTAGTGACATAAGGTCTGTTTATGATAAATAATGGACTGACAAAGGGGAGAACTGTGCAAGGGACAACTTTCACGTGTGCTTTTTGGTGATGCATGACCCACCCTTACTCCACAGGTCTTTTATCATCTCCACATGAAAGAAACCTGTTTTAACCAAGTTCACATGGACTTGACAGCTCTATCTTTGTAGCCTTTTCTACAGTACTCCCCAGTGGGCTGATAACAGCATGTAGTCAACCACCTTTAGGCCATTGTTGGGTCAAACTGGAAAAAATACTGTAGTTTCCAAAACTTGAAAGCCCTGTAGAGGTGACAAGAGAAATAAAAGCAAGTGTAAGTCCAGGCAAGATAGCTAGAGGTGGCCAGCAGTTTTAAAGGCAGTCTGAGGAGGATTGAATGTCTCATTCAAACAGGGTCTCCACAGAGCCTTGCTGACAACTCACACTGTTTCTGCTCTTCTTGTGGGAATTCTGCACCCCCAGAGAGAATTCTGCTGCCTGTGAAGGCACGTCCAGGTAAGAGACTTGAAAACTTTATAAGTAGGAAGATAAGACAAAACTCTTCTGGTTTAATTCTGAAACACCCCTAGAAATGAATCCCATGGGGTCAATGAGGAGAATGTCCTGGTGCCACCCAGATCTATGTGAAAGTTACACCATGATTTCAGCTCACCAAGACCTTGTTCCTTCTACTGCCAAAAGCAGACCCTGATTACAGAAATGGCTGCTGTTGTCCTTCTCCTTGTTGAAGTTCCTATGTTATTAAACATTTTATTGTGCTTAGGTGATGTATTCAATTTATTTTTTAAAGGCACTGCTTGCTCCTTTCTTCCCCCCCCCCCTCCATTAACTGACCACTCTCCTAAGTGCATTTAAGTGCTCACTGACAGAACTACTTTGAATTTCAGGAAATCCAGTTACTCTTATTCTTATGCTCTTCTTTTTTCCCACTCCAGAATGCCTGTATTAAGCACAAAGCCAACAACCTGAATGTTGCAGCTGAAAGGAAAGTAATTTGATGATGCCCACACAGACCAATGGGGCACGTGTGTGTGCACATAAACACCAGAGTATCGGATGGAAGCTCTTAATGAAACCCTTATGATATGAATAATGCTCAAGTTACAAATGCCACAGCTTATCTGCTAAGTGTGGTAGGTGATAATACTCTGCAATCCAGTCAAGGTAGGAAAGCAATTTTGGTAAACATAATACCTGAAAGCAATTTTCAAATTATTCCCCGAGTTCTAATGCATCGTAATCTCTAAAACACTCGGGTTATTTTTCAGATCCCATTTCCAGCTTGTGTTGGTGGATTTTAACCATTAGTGCCACATTGCTTGCCCCCTCAAATCCCTCAGCTGCAGCCTGTGATACTTTAGTGTGTTGTAGTGACAAGGCTGTTCTCTGAGCAAACACTCAAACAGAATTCACCTTACACAGGAAACTGAAACATGACACAGAAAGCAGGGGCAGATCAATTATGGCACATATTCATATGTAGCATAAACCAGGGCCAAAGGCCTGTCTGTAGATCCACATGTTGTGTAGAAGAGGCAGTTAGGGAAGCATTATTTGCTGCATTTTACAACAAACACAACAACAAACCTCATGCACACACAGGATATTGTGGAGCTAAAAGCATCCAGGATTTTAAAAGCACCAAATCTCTCCAGTCAATAGGCATTGGAGCCTATTAAACGTGATGTTTGGTAGCAGTCTCCAGCACAGAAACTGAATCAACTGACAACTAGAAGACAGGAAGCAGTCCAGCTTTGTTTCTTAACTTTCCTGTTAGCCAACACTGCTGTTTTAGGTTAAATCAGCTTCATTGGACTGAAAGGCTTTTAAGGCTTTTCTTAATGGCAGGAGGACTCCTGAACATGCAAATAGGCTGCTCTTGAGCTCAGTGCAAAAGCCAACCTTTCCTGTTTGGCCTTTTCTTCTCAAATTCAGAGCTGCCTGGAAGATGAAGAAATCACATCTTTCCTCCCAGCCATACTCCAAGTTTGCCCACATTTGTGCTTTTACCTTTCTCAAAGGTTTCTATGTAGTCAAGGAGAAGAATCACACCCCTACATCACTCCTTTTCTCTACCCTCTGTGCACTGTTTGCCTATGGGCAGGTAATAATTGTCCTTAATTCCTGTGTATGGTGGGGAAAATGCTGCCCAGGCTCTTCCCTCCTCATTGAGTACCCACAGGGACAGTCCAGCCTTTCACTGGTGCAGTTACCCTGTCAGACACCAACAGAGCAGTACCAACAGCATTCTGAAAGGCCCAGTTTTACTGTCCTGACATAAAGGCCTTCGAGCTATCAAAATTCTTCTTTAGCCCTGCCAGGAAAATAATTGAAAGCATATTTAGCTGTGTGGATGTAGAAACCTAGAGGAATTTCACTGGTCTTGTGGTTAGCTGGGAAAAGATGTGGAGAGGCATTTAAACCAAGCCATATATTCATGCTCCTGAAATTTGAGAGAATGCAGTTGACAACAGCCCTCAATTTAAAAACTGGATACGAGGTTCTTTAGGGTTGGTTTTTTGTGTGTGCATTTGTCTGCCTCAGTAATATTTTTGGAGAGAGAATTTTGGTCACTGTTTGGAATTTGTTCAGGGAAGGCAACTTAGACCTATTCAAAGTTGATGCACTCCTATCTTGACCACAACTAAATGCTTTTCTGGTAACTCTTCAGCTTAGCTGAGATTTTTTTCTCCCAAGCAGAATCTCTCTGAATGTTGCAGTTAATGCAAACTTTCCACTCAGAACAAAGTGTATAGGCTGGCTCTGCTGTTATCACCTGACAACATTATCATTGGGAATATTAAGCTGTCAACAGCAGATCTGAAGGAATCACTTTCCCAATCTGCAGTGAATTATAGAGGATGGGAGTCTATCACACATAAAAGTCTTCCCACTTTCTAAGTCTGTGTCTAATTCTAATAGTTTCAACCTGACCTCAGACTGGATTTTAGTCTTGTTTTAAATCATGATCCAGACACCTTCTAAGAGCTTAGCAAAAAAAACTGGGACAATTCAACACATTTGTGCATGCATTTGTTTTTTGGTTTTTGGTTTTTTTAAAGGTGTATTTAAATCTATATGTGCCAAGCCTACGTGGGTGTGTTTTGGCTGAAAAGCTCTTCCCTGCTCTGTTATATGTTTCCCCCTTTCTGGTTGCATTCCTGATTTATATGTTGTTTGCATGGCTTTATGCTAACACACACATCATCTGGGACTGAGTGTGGGTCAGTGTCAAGTGGGACAGGATTAGGATGTGGGAGGTTGAGAGCATTAATGCTTAGCAAGTAGGATTAGGATAAAGCTGTAATTGAACAGTTCAACTAACCTGGGATTCATCAAGAGATTTGCAAAAGCACATTATAGTGGTCAATGAAAAGGGGGTTTTAAACCATCAAGACAACATCGTTTCGCAGAGCTCCGATTGCAAAGAGTCAGGGTTAAGCAACTCTCTTGTCTTGCACGTACAAATATGAGATTCTTTACTGGTTTTGGGTATCACAGTCTGTGTTTCTGAATGCCTAGAGATGGTGGGACAACGAGAAATGAAAAGGTGTTTTGTCCAAGGAAGTTCAAAACATGGCAAAGATACAGCAGAGTTTAATGCAATCCCATTGGAGACACAGAACCTGCTGGAATTTGAAGGGGACTCGGAAGCGATAAAAAAAAGTGGAAAAGAAAAATTACAGGACCTCTAAAAAAAGTATTTTAATTGGATTAATGACTCCAGCGATTCACTCTTTGCAGACACAAAATTTCATGTGTTTTTGTAATCCTGCCAGTTTCTGGGTTAGGGAGGTAACAGTGGCTCAAGCAGGTACCTAAAATGTACACGTGGTACAAGGGTTTTGTGGTGGTCCTCTGTACAGGGATGATGAGTGATACCACACCTTAAAGATGGTCCTCCCAGGCTTGACAGGTCACCCCAAAACTGTAATGGAGGATACTGTTGAACAGTCCACAGTGCTGATAAATTCCTAAAAACTGCAACCTGTTTTCACCTAGATCTGCATTCCAGCCACCACACGATGGGCATGTGTTAGTACAGAGAGAGCAATTTCATTGTGCAATTTGTCTTGGCTGTGCTCAGTTTTCTACTTTTTTTTTTTTTTTCCCTAAAAATGGGAATGAAATAATAGCTTTTGATGACATCATAGCCAGAGCTAAGATTAACCCTGCTTCCCTGTGGGGTGTTGGTGAGATTTCTGCTCTATCAGCTTCAGGGACGTGGTATATTTGTACTGTCCTGGCAGCAGGCCAGTTTCTGTGATTGTTTTATTGGGTGTCCAGTGTTATTAAGCCCCTCTGTGTTTTTCCCCCTTTCACTTTTTCCTTCTGAACTGCATTTCTGCAACCAATTTGCATTACTCTATGTTAAATTTCACGTGCCATGTGTCAGCTGAATTACACATCAGATCTAAAGATTGGAAGTCCTTCGAATTCTTCTTGGTGGCTACGCTGTATTTGCTGTTCACTCACTTGTGTGTGATCAAGGAATTTAACAGGTTTTCAACAGTTTTCCTTCTCTGAGGACATCCATGCACAGTAGAGATTAAAAAAAAAACACCAAACCTGTAAAGATCCAGAAAGGGAACATTTAGGGATAACTGGCAGTGCGATTTATACCCTGCTGTATAACAATCCTCTTGTGTTCTGGCCTTTATGTGCGTTCAGCAATTGCATTATTCCGTTGATTTATGAGGACAAAAAAGTCCATTCTTTATGTCTGTGAAACGCAGAGCAGGGAGAAATCTTGATGTTGTCTCAGGAGAACCAGAGGGGCACTGAAATCTACAGATCATTAATAAATTATCATCATAATAATGTCAAGTTGTTACACACATTTCTCCATGAAATCCATGACGGGCTTGAGGTTGTAAAAATATGTATCTTTTCTTAAAGCCTTCAAATACTTTTACTGTGGTTCATGTTATAGTTTAGCCACACTGTTGCATTTCTACGGTTCAAGAAAAATAATATAATGATGTGGGCTGTATCCCATTCCCAGAAAGGAGGAATTTCTAAAGATTCAGCAATATCACAAAATCTGACATCTTACTTTTCATCGTTTCTCTTGATTCCTGCACAGCCCACCCATGCAGCTGCCCAATTTTTTGTCTGAGGTTCTTCTGAGCCGCTTTTTGCTAAGAGTAAAATAGATGTGTTGAGTCTGATTCCCATCTTTTTCTTTTCCATGGCTCTCTAAATCACGGATAGCAGAGAGAACCACGAAGGACTCGCTTCTGCTCTGCCATCCAGCTGAAGCCAGCAGAGCAAGGATGGTGCAAGGAGGGTGAGAGTCAGGCTCGCAGTCACGATAAATTTCCTTGGGCTGGTGGCAGTATGTTCAGAATGCTTTGAAGTGCTGCTTTGTCAGAGTTCACAACAGTTCATTTCAGCTCCAAATAAAATATTATCTGACTTTGCTGGCTTTCCAGCACCAGGCGGAGGAACAGTGGAGCTGTTCTAATTCATTTTACGAATCCTGTTTTCTTACACTGGTTTCTTTATTGGAACTCGTACAGAGCTTTCTTTAAACACAGCTTTGCACCGAAGAAAAACAAGGGAGTGTTTATATAAGACAATAGGGCAGACATCATTTACTGTATAGGGCTGATTTTGAGTTTATGCAACTAAGACAAAGGGAAATGAACACCCCCATGTGGTATAACCCCTGCAAGAGTGGAGCTTTGTTATTTTAAGCCTTGAAATGCCATACCTTTTAAAATCTGAGTTATTGAGGGATAGACTCTACAGCATGTACTTTGTTCCACAGAACACAGGCACAATAGTTTCCTTATGGTTTTTAATTTAGAATACATTCAAAGCAAGGCAACGTCCACCTCGTCTGGTGCAGTTTGCAACGTAGTGTAAATGTCGTTTATCCCAGTTCTGAGACTCAAAGAACTTTCAGCAGCTGATTTTTTTTAATTTATTTTTTTTTAGGGTCTAACAATGTCAGCACTAAGGATTAAAACAAGCCCAGTTGCTGAGCAGAATCCCCTAAACATTCAATCTTTAATTCTGATGTCTCTATCTCCTTTCCTTCTCACTGTCTGCTTTGTAAAATTCTGAGTGAAATAGTCCCTTGGGGCTTTGTCAAAGATTATGAAGCTGTGTGTTAGAAATGGTGAGGAAAATGAGGAATTTCAGGACTTATGCATGTGGTAGGATCCAATGGATTGCAACTTTTCCACTTTTGTCTTCTTACTCCATATCGGTTTAGGGTTAAGAAAGAATGTCCTAAGATAATTGATTGAAGCACAGGAAATGGTAAACTAATATGTTTATTAGTAAGATAAAAGGAAAGTCTCCCTTAATACATCAGTGGCTGCAAAATATATATTCCAAAGAATATATTTATTATATATGAGAGCTGACCACAATGCAGCCCCAGAGAACTGACCTCAGTACAACACTACTATGTCACCAGAGCAAATCCAAAGAAACATGAACATCATCTGCAAGATTAACAATTTATTTTCCATATTTCTATGGGGTTTGTAAGATCTAAGTTAAAAAAAAAAAAAAAGGAGTAAATTATAGGAAAAGAAATCTGAAAAGAGCTAATAAGCTAATATTTGGGAGGGGAAGGATAGCTACAGCTGTGAGATATAAAGATGATTTGGTTTTGATGTAGACCAGACTGTCTATCTCTGCCTTCTGAAGTCCATGTAATTACCCCAGAAAGAGGGATGAGGTGGGGAGAAGGCACTTTGTGTCTTATCTTATGGAGTCTTCTGAACCACTTCCCTTCCTTTTGGTCTGAAATCATCCATGTCCTCTGTCCTGCAGGTCATTTACATACTATCTTCAATGCCTTTCTGCACAGAGATTAGGTTATGTCTTTGTGGGTAGCTCCGGTCTGAGAGAGTTTGCCGGCCTTGTCTGAGTTCAGAACCAACTGCATAAATCATATTTGAATTAGCAATGCTGTGCCTACCCGTGGAAGTAGCAGGTTTTCTGATGTGACAGCTCTTAGAATCTGAACAGGTAAGTGGAAACCTGGAGAGGTCATCTGGTCCCAGAGCAGTCAGCTACTGCAAACCATCCTGACAGAGCTTTGCCTAAATTCTCGGGGTGGGGGGCAGGGGAAGTAGGGTGGAGATAAGAGCTATTTAATATTCTCTCCTGTTCAGGCTGGAGTCAGACTTCCCACACCACACTGTGTTCCTCATGCATGGATGTGACAGTCCTTGTTTGTGCTTCCCAGCGAGCTGTGCTGGATCTCACCTGTCCTTCGAGACCACCTCAGGTGGGAAAGGTGGAGAGGCACTGGCTGACTAACAGCAGTCAGGTGATGTAGCCCTCAGCCATCCTAGCAGATTACCAGTTAAAACTCTGTTTTGGTTAACAGGGATCATCTGGTTAAACTGGCGAGTACTGCCCTTCCCACAGGCAAGAGGTGCGTGTACAGCAGTGACAGTGAAGCAGTAACCCAGGTAACTGTGCGACAAACCCGGGCTTTATTGAGCTTTCTCACAATTTACAACTTAAATCTGAAGAAGAAATGTGTGTAGGGACTGCTTTACTATCAGGTCAACACAGCATCTCTCAGTGCTTCGACTGCTAATAGGATAGGAACTGAACTGTGTGCAGAGAGGGCTCATTTTCCCATTAATAATGTGGAGTTTTCTCAGGTTCTGCAAATCCATTTCACCAATCAGCCTCAGATGGACTGTTTATTACTAAGAATTTGCAGCCTCGAATGTGAAATGTATGGAAGCCACGCTTGCTTCCTACAGAACAGAAGAGTGATCCCTCCATTGTTCTCCTAAGGGTTGAATGCTCACACCTTACCTGTGTCAGCTGCCTCCCAACCAGCTACAGAAAGGGTATTTTTAGTGAGCTAGAGACTGAACATTTCATTTTGAGAACTTCAAACAAAGTATAAATCAAGATATTTTTGTGATAAAAGGGCTTGGCTGGGGGCTTCTATTGGCTTTTCCTTATGAAATACAACATGAGTGGTTTGGTTGTTTTGGCTTTTTTTTTAATGGGCACAAATGTTACTTTTCACTGGCTGTCAGAAACGGCCTCTTTCAGCTTCTTGTACAATTGACCATTGTGATAAGCCAGTGAGTTTGCCCTTTTTATCCCTTAGAATGAATAAACACTGGGATTTTGTTCATCTTTTAAATCCATCATATGGCATTTCCCAGAGGAGGTAAGCTTTGTATTTACTTGTGTGGCAGCTCTTTGAAATATGGCATTTTCAATCATTGCCTTTTTCCCAAAGAGGCATTTCCAACAAAGCAAGAGTTTGGCTTTATATGGAGGTTTCAAGGGCTAAAAAAAAAAAAAATCCCTAATGTGAAGATACACTATAAGTTTAATTAAATACAGGGCTACTACAAGATTAGATCAGTAACCTGTTTATATCAGCAATGCTTCCCAGAAAAAAGTTTTGACAACCAACTGCTGAAAATAGCTTCAGAAAACCCCCAATGAAAACCAGCAGTAAAAAAAAAATCCCCAAGACTAATTCACACAGAAGTAAAGAAGGAGTAGCTGAAGACCCCATCTCAGCTTAGGTTAATGCTGGCCTCTTTTTGGAATAATTTCTTTTGATGGTCTAAGGGAGCTGTCTTGATGTTTCATGCACATATTTTATATCTCTTTAGAGCTACCACAGAGACTTGAGCGTGAAATGCTTTTTCAGTTTGTGACAAACCCTGGATGAGGACTGTCCAAAGAATAAGAGATTTCAAAGGGACACAAATACAGTACTCCCATCTGTGACAGGTATTTCTTTGGTAAAGTCTTAAAGAAGTTGAAACAAGTCAAAAAGAGGAAGGAGCTGCCACAAAAAAGAAATACTTCATCAGGAGCTACCAAGCTGGTATTAGATCCAGAGGTGCTGTCCTGATGTTTATAAGGGTTATTTGACCAATAACTATTAAAAAATACAAAGTTTTAGGAAGTGTTTCCATCTTTGCATTCTGTGGAGTGGAGATTCAATTGCTTAACATAAATTCTGCCCTTTGAGATCCCACTTGAAGCCAGAGTGTCCCAAAGATCCTTGTCTGCCAGAGGTCTCATATCTTATTTACCATTCCCATGAAACTGTCTCAGATCCTCTGGAACATCTTAAATGGAACAGGGTGTTTGAGCTTCCAAAATCCGAAGTAGGCACAGACTGTAAGCTGACAAAGTCTTCTGCATTATTGGTACCATCAGTGCCTGAGTCATGCATTTGCCATTGATTAAGTTAGTCTTAATTTGGTGTTTTAATGCACTGGCATGAGAACTTAATCAGCCATCGCTTGAGCAAATAAATATGATAACTATTGGGACAGAAGAAAGAATTCAACCTAGGCCAGTGCATTTCTAGTTCAAATATTATCTGTATTTAACCTTTCTCTGCATAGGTTAGAATCTCATATTATTCTCTCAAGACTTTTATTCTTGTTTTCCTAAATAATTATCTGGACTACCTGACTTTGTGCTTGGCTATCAAAGTTGCTGAGTTAGGAACACTGAGGGAAGGTTAATGTGCTATCCTGCTGTTGATTATGCCAGAATGGGTTAAGCCTGTGAAATATAAATATCCAGGGTGCCAAAGCAAATATTTCGATTCCCTTGAACTCGTTAGCCAAGGTTTATTTTAGATGTGATGGGATGCAAGCTATTACTTGGAAGAGATGGATAGATTAGGGTGGATGGAATTCGTGCATACAGCAGGTCAGTATCTATTGGAACTTAATATTTCCTTACTGAAAGCTCAAAAATGGCTTCATTTATGAATACATTCTTAGATACAAATATTTTATTTGATATTTCATCACTTACAGGTAGATTTTATTTCTTCTTTCAGTCCTTTCTGAGTTTCTATCTTGAGGAGAAATAAGGTAAATCTATTAACTGGCTCATATTTCATGCAAAAAGGGGAATGACAGCAATAATTCATCAGGAGCAGCATACAGGAGAGTGAACACCATGTAGGATGACATGTAGCTTGTGGAGCTTAAAGTTAAAACACGAGCAGCACATCAGAATCCAAAGAAATACCTGGTGTGTTTTTGTTTCTTTCCAAACTGCAAGTCTGACGGTGAACAGTGAGCTGCCATCCAGCCTCAATCAAACTGCCAGAGCTTTGAGGTAATAACAGCAGGAAATTCTCCAAAGATAAGTTCAAGATGGTAGCTACAGCTGGGCTTCTCTGAACTGATTACAGCTGTAATTATATGGTGGAGCATACTTACAGTGAAGCCAACACACTTAGCTTTTTGTTAAAAGTAGCAGAAGAAAAGCTCTTATCTCCCTTCACTTCCACGCCATACCCAATACATCCATTCTTCAGCTTGCTTTGTTTATGGCTTGCAAGGGACAAGGTTTATTTGAACTGGTTGTGTTTTGAGTTCACGTGGGTTCCTGCCTTCCACTGCAGAAATTACTCCACACGTTCTCGTGTCACTCTGCCTGGCTATCTTTTTTGTTGCCATGCCAGGGTTTATCACCACTCACTTCTGGACAGTGTTACTGGTGCAGTCACTTCCTCCCTGCCAAACACCCGTGACATTCTCCAGACTTCCCAGCATTTAGCAGAGCAAGTCAAGTGTCATTACCTGAAATGGCAAAAGAAAAAAAAAAAAAATTTGGGGAAAAAAAAGTTGAACCCGTTTGTAGAAGGAATTTTGGTAGATGCTGAACACCCTTTTGAAAGATTAAAGCAAGGAAAGGTAGTCCTTTTGGATAACTTAGCAGAATTTCAGCTTCACAATGCTCAGGTTTTTTAAAAAAAAAAACTCTTATGGAAGCAAGCTCCTCCTTTTCATCTTTTACTCCAAAAAATTGTATTTTAAGTGGAAATGAAAGCCAAGCTTACAAATGATGGTGGGGTGAAACCAGTGCTATGTCAGTGCCCAGTGCTGTGTCAGCAAAGAGTGTGGCATAGTGGAAATGGCCAGTTCTCAAACAACCACAATTCCCAAGTCATCTCTTCCTTTATGTAACACACAAAATGTATTTTATGATAGGAGCCACGTGGGAAGAGGTAGGAACTATAAAACCTTACAGCGAATGCCAAGGCAGACAGAAGTGTTTGTATATTTGTGCAATTGAAAATCTGGAAAAAAAACCCCACATTATTTGGGGGAAACCTGAGAAACAGCAAAACCAGTAGACCCTTTGTTGAAGATAAACATTTTTACCTCAATAAATTTCTTAGCAATTGCTTAAAAAATAGTGATGTTTATCTTCAGAAAACTACCACTGTGCTGCCAGCTACACCAGTCAGAGCAGCTTTCCAAGTATTACATCTTCTTGTTCACTTAGGCTTGACTCCATGCAAGAAAATAGTTCCCATTCCTCACAGCTGAAGGGAGAGTTTTGTAAATCAAAGCCTCCCAGTCCTCCATGATAATGAATCAAGCCCAACCAATGCACTGGCACAGAGGGTTCCCACTGTTGTTTTTTATATTGGAGGGAAGATCAACATCTGAGGGTGTTTGTTGGGTAGAGTGACCTTGTGGCAGAGCCACCTCAACCAGAATCCTACATGAAGGTAGATAACTATCCTATAATCTTCACACTTTTCCCCAAGATGGATTGAAATGGACTTCCCATCCACAGGTACATTCAGAGAGGAATGTTTTTCTAATGAGGCTTTTTTAGGGTGGATGCTTGCTTTCTCCTGGGTTAGGACTGGAAAACCCACCCTGAGAACAGAAAAAGCCTCATAAAGGAAGTTCAGTGAAAACCAATCTTCTTCATGAAAACATTCCATCTGACCAAACCTGTATCTTGTAGATGTTTTTTTCAGCTCTGTTTTTGGAAAGCCCAGCAGTCCTCAGCAGCCCCCTGGGGAGGAGGGAGCTTGGTCTCTGAGCTTGCACAGACCAGGGAACCCAGCTCGGGAGGTCTTGGTTTGGCACCAAATCTGCACTAACAAAGAGTCTTTTAGGGGACCCAGGGGAGATATAGTGCTTTCAACTGCTCTGATCTCCAGCCAAAGGGGGCACTTTTGAATCTGTAGGCTCAGGGACCAGGCTTTTCAAAGGAAATCAAGAAATGTCTCCACGACAAGTTAGTGCTTACGGTGAAATGTCAGAGAAATGGAAATTCAGTGTTCATTGGACACTATATTTTATTCAGGTCCTGTGTAAAAGCCCTCAGCTTTAAAGAATAAAAAGAACTAAATTTATTGTTCCTCATTACACGGTAGCATCTGGGTTGGTGTGATTTACAATCAATTGTTGGGTTATTAATTTTTCCTTTTTTGTGTGTGTGTGTGAGTAAAACAGGATTTTAGCACCTTAAACTTACTGATTTAATTGAGATATTCAAGGGTCTAAAACCCCATAAAATGCCAGTGTTCCCAAGTAAATATAGATAATTATTTCTGAATATTTCCTATAAAATTGAGCAATGGGGCAATTGCTTTTGCTACCTTGCAACCTCAAGGTAACGTGACATAACATGACATCTTAGCAGCTTCAGCTCTTCTGGCACTTGTCTTAGAAACACAGCTGTGTTCCAACAGTGGGATTTTATGGAGAGCTACATGCAGCAAACACTTAAGTGCATGATGTTGACATGTCTTTATATCCTTTCTTGAAATTAAGGGTATTTCTGAATAGGAAAATCTGATCCATGTCTTAAAAGGAATGGGGGGGCTTCTGCTCGAGATTCATGCATTATAAATTCAACCTACCCTCATCCTTCAGTGTCCCACTCCCCCACAGTGGCAGCTCCCAGACTGGGTGAAACTCAGATGGTCAATAAAAACTTTGTAGAGACTCTGCACAACTTGGGTGTGAAGCACATCAGATTTAAGTAGAGCTTGCTGAAGGACAGATCCACAAGCACTATTGACAGTCAGAACTGAGATTAAACCTCGTTTCACTAAGGAGGTGGGAAAATAGAGGAAAGATCAGGAGCTGAAGTGGCATTTCTTAAGTAATACCCTTGAAGGAGATCGATACCATCTGCAGAATTAGCTGGGTGTGGATGGAATGACCTGCTAAGCCAAGTCCCCTTTCACTTTCCAAAGCCTGGGAAACCAACCCGAAACAACCTTTTAAAATGCACTTTTATGACCAGACAAAAGTTAAAGAGTGGAAAATGTATCAGTGCAGGGCCATGTACTTGCCTGCCCTTTGCTGCAGTGGCTGGTGATATCCTGCCTTCTTCCCAACAAAGTAAAAAAGAAAAATAATAACAAACACAAAAAGCTCAATCAAAGGAAAAGATGCCTCATTAAATATTTTTCACTGTGTGCAAGCAGCCTGTAGGACTGGAGCTGGAGTTTAGTCAGAGCGATTCCACTTGAATTTAGTGCCTATTCACTGACTGTAAGCCACAGAGGTGAGAGGAAACTCCAGGCACTCCATGCCTAATCCTAAGTGAAATCCAGGCCTTTTGCCTGTTTGACTTCAGCTCT
Source organism: Myiozetetes cayanensis (assembly GCF_022539395.1). Classification (NCBI taxonomy): domain Eukaryota; kingdom Metazoa; phylum Chordata; class Aves; order Passeriformes; family Tyrannidae; genus Myiozetetes; species Myiozetetes cayanensis. Next base: position 2,117,435 of record NW_026086605.1, on the reverse strand, counting down.
TGGGATCAGGTTTGATGTTTTGCATGCACCACTCTGGTCTTTGAGGTTGTGGTATTGTTTTTTTCTTTTTTTTTTTTACTGTGCAAATAATAAAACTATAGAAGCTCACAGTAAGACTGGAAAATATTGCACACCACAGAGGTAGGACAGGTATCTTGGTTTCTCTGTTGTTTATTTCCCATAGGCTGGTTTTTTGGGGTTTTTTTTGTTGCCAAAAGTATTGTCCAGTCCTGGCACAGCTGCACAGGGCACTGGTGGAGTTCCCAACCCTGGAGGGATTTAAAAGACATGTAGATGTGTCACCTGGGGACATGTTTACTGATGGGCTTGGCAGTGCTGGGTTGTCAGCTGGACTCCATCTTAGAGGTCTTTTCCAATTTAAATGACTCTATGACTCTATCATAGCATTTCACTTTATTTTTCATGGTTTCAGTAACCTTGCTGTGACGATATTTTTACTGAAGATACTGTGAACAAGCAGGCACCTGTTTACAGGGGGTGATTAGGACCTTCAGTAGGTGCTTATCCAATTACTCAGAAGCCTGAAGTGGGCTAAAATTGAATAGTGGAGATAAATACATACAGACAGTTATTGTCATCAAGGAGGTGAAACTCACATCCTTGCTGAAAGCGTTATGTGAGTGGGTCACCAGGTTGTGGCACATTCCCTACCAGTGATGGATACATTTGCTTAGCTGAGTCTGTTATTCAGAGCAGAGGCATGTGCTGGCAGAGCTTGGCAGGGTTTAGAGGAAGTCTGTGGAAAGCACATAAGAAACTCTTACCTGTAAATGTCGGTAAGGCCTCTCCCTCCCCTCAGATGTGTGCCTGGGCATGACCCAGAACCCACTGATCTGTGCTTTGAACTTCACCTGCAGCTCTCACTCACAAAATGTATCTCGGAGCAAACTCTTGCAAGTCGCTGCTTGAATGGGATGGATGTCACCTTGGAAAAAAAAAAAAAAGGACAAAAATCCCTTAATGTGTGTATGTTTTGCTCATGTATTCTGGCAGCACCCATGTGACTCAACATTTAGCAGCGTGAAGGTTTGAGAGAAGCTGGGTTTGTACCTTGGAGCTATTTCCTTGTGCCTTGTTAAGCTTTCACTTCAATATTTTTAAGTAGAAAAAGCAAATGTATCTAAAGGATCTAATAGTTTAGGAGTTAATCATTGATTCCTGACCTAGGGTCGTGCCAGTTTTTAGGATTTTCAGTCTGGTAATCACAGTCTCAACCCTTAATCTCTTTTATATACATCACTGCACACAAAAGTAGCTTGTGGTTCTGAGCAGTTCATGTCAAGATAGCTGCTTCTCTTGGAGTGGCTTAAGAGCTTTTTTTTGTTTGTCATCTACTGCTGAAAGGTTTCCAGGAATGGTTTTAGACAATAGGCTGTTTTCAGGATGACATTCCTTGGAGAAGGTCTGAGTATAAAACATGCTGGTGTGTGATACCCAGGCTCCTCATGGATGAGGAGCAGACTCCTGGAGATGTCTTCCTGGCACTGACACCTCTCACTCCAACTCCTCAGACACAGCCAGATTTCTTAAATTTGCAGTCTCTGACTGTGATCACCCAGCAGTAGTTACTGATTAAGTAACACTACTGTTTCCTGGCTGGGTGTCTTGGGGGCCTTGGGCAGCAGAAGAGTGCTCCCATGATCCCTGGGAGATTTCCACCAGAAACTTTGCAGAGTTACGTGTGGGGAATTATTTCAGAAGTTTGGAAACAGATCTTAGTGCTTGGAAAGTTGGTTTTTTCTTTAATGTAGTTATTATAAACCAAAGGTTATACCAGTCTGCCACTATAGCCTCAAGACCATCCTCTTCACCAAGTAAACACAGACTGTGGTTTTGTAATGGAGCCTAATTGTGTGAGAAACAAACACTTAATGAATAAGGGTGCTGAATGCTGAGAGCCTGAGGGTCAGGATGAAAAGAATGGCTTAGGTTTGGCATTGCAGTACTGTAATGATAATTTCCTGAAATACATGACATCAGGTTAGGAGTCTGGGCTCCCTACATCTTTGGTTTCCTCTCTGGACAGGGCACCAGGGCCTGGGTTGGAGAAGGTGCAGGAGCAAATGTTTTCAGACAAAGAAAACATCTGATACCAGCTGCTCCTTGAGTCTCTTGGTCAGCAGCTGAATGGTTGGCTGTTCCTCTGATCTTGTTGGGAAATGGGGTAAGGAGCCGTGGGGGTTCCTCACTGATGCAGTAGGTGAGGGGGCTCAATGCATTTTGAATCCCAGGGAGCTGATTCGTGAGACAGAAGTCAGGGATTGTTGTGATTTTGTTGGGGCTGTGTTTTGTTTGGTTGGTTTAGGGCTTTCTGCTTGGTGTATTTTTTGTGAGTTCCTTCCCCCCCAGCTATGTCTGGGAGAAGGTATTCAGGTGGCCACCATGGGATCCACCTGCCCTTGCACCAAGACAATCAGAGCCCCTCTGACTTTTCCTCTGAAATTCAGCATTTTTTAAGGGAACAAGGTTCTGTAAGTGCCATTTTGGGGAACAATTTTCCCAAAGGCAAATATTAAGTAAGGGACTGGAAAGGAAAGCACAGAGAATCCTCCCACGTTGGTCACTTGTATGGCTTTCCCCTGCATTTATTTCCCTCTACTCAGTCAAAAAAAAAAAAAAAAATCCCACCCTTGGCAAAAATCACTCTGTTTGCCTTGATTTTTTTCATTTTCTCAGCAGGAAGGCTTTGGAGCTGTTCAGAATTTTATAGGAAAGATGCCAGAACAAGGGACCAACTAATGGTGTGTGAACTTGCATAAAACAAGGGAAAAAAAAAGCAATGCCCAAAGTTCTCTGCTCCTGGAAGGTCTGTTATATAATTCACGGTCTCACTAGGGTTTCTTGTGAAAACAGGATATAGCAAAATCCTTTAAGATATACAAAACCGCTATTTTGGTGCTGAAAATATGGGAAAACTAAGATTATATACTCCATGGTGAATGTCATAGATGGGAAAAAAAAAAAAAAAGATGTGTAAAATGCCTTGAGTCTCTTTAGGGAGAATATGACAGATTCAAGACAGATGCATGTGAATAAATCTTCTTTTAATGAATGACACTTAGCTCTGCTGGGCTGTATCAAAAATATTGCCACGGTGTCTGTGCAGCCTCAGCAGCAGGAAGCTGAATTGCCAGAGAGGTAACATCCTGAGCCTGATCAGTGCATCACAATCAAACACACTCTAAGCAAGAAGGATGGAGTGTCTCACTCAAGCCAGATTGGATTAAACAAGCTTGCTAACTATCTGTGATTTCTGTGGGCTCCAACAGCTGTCTTAAAGGGCTAGACAGGAGCGGGATTGTGGAGTGCATTATTTTGGGAGGTCACCATCTCCCTGAATATTGCCCTGTAGGGATGAATATTCCTATCTTCATCCATATTCCATCTCAGACCTCGTTTTCCCAGGGTCTATAACTCACCCACAATAATTTTGCTGAAGGTTGAAACTTGGCAGTCGGGGCCGCAGACCGGGAATTAATTCTGGTGACGCTGTAATAAGTGTTCTTTAATTAATGTTAAATGAAAATGGAATTCCTAAGAAATTACACACGGCAGTCACGCGGCCTGCTGAATGAATTCGCCGTGATTAATGGCACTGAAACGAGCATCAGAAGTGGTAAGTGGGGTTTGCCTTTTATTAAAAGGTGTTGCCAGCGTCCCTTTACTGGTGTTTGGCACCAAATGGCTTTCATGAAGGGGCAGCATGGGGAAAGCACCACGTGTTTGAAAAGGAAAAGGAAAGTGAGCAGGCAGGTCTCGTGTTAGCAAGTGTGTAAGTGCATCTTAATCCTGTGAGCTTTGCTTGCTCCTGCAGTCTGGAGTCATTCAGGGTAAGCACCTACAGCCCGAGCTGGAGCTGGTGACAGCTCTGCTTCGAGTGGGAAAACTGGACTTAAAAACTTCCAGCCAACATGCAGGGATAGCAGTAAAATTAAGGGTCTGGATTATATGGAATTATGTATGGAGATATCTGTGCAAAAATATTTCAGGGATGGGGGCATTAGATCTTTCAAGGAATTCTTCTCTCACAAGAAGAAAATCTCTCTCTCTTTATTAATGATAATGGTCCTCACATTGCAATCAGGGAAAGAAAAAGGCAGAAAGGAAAGAATCCAAAGGTACTATCCAATGAAATCAGTCTTTTGGCAACAACCAGGAAATACAAGGGGTTTTTTGTGTTATTTCCCATGTTTGTGAATGTGCCATCCATATTCTTTACCTAATAACAGCTTTAGCCACCACTGCTGATTAGCTTTCCAAAACTCAAAGAGTTCTAAATTGCTTTTCCCTGCACAGAGATATATATTTATGTATTGATTTCAATGTTAATTTTATTAATCTTGGCCAATGGATCACAAGCAGTTTGATGAATGCTGCTGCAGCTTCTATAGAGGATTAGCTGGGCTGCCAGATTAACCCTTACTGAGGGTTTAGTGAAACTCTGCTGTGTAAAAGCAGCGAAGTTCCTTTAGCAGGGGGCACAGGAATATTCTCCCCAGACTCCAGATAATCTCCTGTGATTGTCTGCAGGGAATTAGAACTCCCAGCACCAGGGATGTTTGATTACCACGTGGGATAAACCCCTGTGAGCCAGACCATGGCTTCGGTGAGGTAATAATATGAGTCATAGGCTCCATCATCTGACTCTACCAGTGTGTCATGGTCTGCCCAAGACAGGATCTCGCAGACAGAGCCCATAAATCCCCTGAACTGCTTGTCCCGTGAAGCAACGTGGCAGAGGCAGTTTGCTAACGAGCTGTCTTGAAAAAAAAATAATTATCATGCACCTCACAGAGTGAAATATTTTGATTTTGGCTGGATTTACTCAGAAAGAATCAGTTACGCGAGTAAGAAATTGGGGAAAAAGATAATTTTGAAATAACCTGCATTTCAAGAGACAAAATGTTAATTTGGCAAAAAAACCCATATATAAGCACATGTTTCCTAGGCAATTTCTGACCAGCCAGATTACTGTTGCTCTGATAAATGGTGGAATTTATTCCTAAGTTGGCTGTTTCCTTAGGAAGAAATATGGATGGCACTGTCCTTGTTCCTCCTGTTTTGTTTTCTGCAAACCATTCCAGTGCATCAAACCTTAGTGTTTTCCTAACTAATGTTTTCTCAATATTTTTTGCCAATTCATGCTTTACAGTCTATTACTTTGAGGCTGAACTAACGTGGTGACCTAGTAATGTATATAAAAAATATTAACATATACATACATCATCGCTGTAGTGTTAAAAGAAAAATAGAAAAAAGAATTCCAATTATCTGCTCCAGTAGCCTCTGGGCAAGATGATTTCTTCAGATAAAGAGCCAATCTCTTCAGATTTTTTGGAATAATTCTGCTATTACAATCAAAGAAGACCAGACTTCAGCAGATGGCTTTTGGGTCCCCCATGTACACCTCTGTCCAACAATCTGTTTACAGTTCAGGTTTATTTTTCCAGTGATCATTTATTTGGACAGAGATAACAGCACTGCTTTCCCCCAAAGAATGAGTGGTGTGATCTGTGGGGTGAAAGAGAAGGCTGAATAATTTCGGCCATATAGTGTTAGTTTTGACACGCAGGGACTTACACATTCTCTGAATTTTGTGAAAATCTGTACAGGGGTTTTAAAAAATACGAGGGTGAACTCGTTCTTTCCAGTGAAAATGTGATTTAGAAAAGCTCTACAAAACCATCAAATCATTCATTTCCCACTTGCTGACAGTGTCTTGTAGGAGGGACCTAAAGAGTTTAGGACTGCAAAAAATATACAGGAATGAGGTGTCTGAGTTTCACCAGCAAGAAAGAATGCAAAGGGAAGGAGTGCCCTGAATTGGTGCTGAATGGTTTATGTCCTGCATGCCTTCAGTGGTACATATTTACAAAATAATCCCATCTAAGAAAAGAGAAAAGAGAATTCTCTGCTTACTTAGTGACAGTCTCTCAGAGATCCCAGCCTGCCTTGCACACAATCAGAATCAGTGGAAAGTGCCAGGGTAATTTTTTTTCTGGAAAATCCAGCCACATTTAATTTCCAATGTCATCCATCAGACCACCACATTTTTGTATCTAGAGCGGTATGGTCTGGAATTGGAAGTGAAATGTCATACATGCCATGAACGAGTGAAAGAAAAGTAAATAAAGACCATTTCAGCTTAAAAAAAAATAAGTTTATACCAGACCACAGTTGTTTTCCTTTAGTCTGGGACTATCCTATATGCCCAAAGAAATGACACATTTAGGAAAAATAACCTCAATTCCTGGTGGGTACTTGAGTTTATTCCACTATAAAAGTTTGAAAGAAAAGATAAATAAACAAACAAATTAAAAACCAGGCCCTTCTGTCTCAATAGAGTGCACTGGACTTTGAGGGAAGGTTTGTTACTGGTTTCTGTGTGCTGAGCCTGAGAGACAGACCCTGAGAAAGCTTCAGGTCCCTTGCAGTGTGCACAGAGGTGCATTACACAATATCAGATGTTTTCCTGCTGAGTGGAATGGCTCAGGGGTGCAGATCTTACCCAGGGGGTTCTCTCTGTCACAAATGAGTGAGGAGGAGAATGCAACCTGAAGGTTGAACACGGCTGGAAAAGATCCAACCGTTTAAACTCATCAGTGTGGAAAATAATTACGCACTGACAGGTCTCCAGGGCAAAGAGAGGGAGAGAGAAAGAGAGAGAAACAAAGGTTTATAGTAACTCTTCGTGGTTCCAGCTATCAATCAGTTGTTTCATTGCACAGCATTTGTAGGCACTTTCATGCTGTGTATAAGAAATGACACATTCTGACACACTAAACCATAATATTTTCCCGTGGAATGGCTTCAGACTGACAGAGGGCAGGTTTTGATTGGATATCAGGAGAAAATTCCTCCCTCTGTGCCCAGAGAAGCTGTGGCTGCCTCATCCCTGGAAGTGTCCAAGGCCAGGTTGGATGGGGCTTGGAACAACCTGGGCTGGTGGAAGGTGTCCCTACCCATGGCAGGGAGTGGAACTAAATGATCTTTAAGGTCCCTTCCAGCCCAAACCCTTTTATGATTCTATGAACTTATTGATTTTATTATTATATAGGAGATAGAGGTGTTTCATGGATAACACAGGGAGTTAAACCAGGATGGTTTTGGCAAAAGTGAACTTCACAATGCCACAAATTTTAAAAACTGCCTTGATTTGGGTAGATCTTTAAAACTAATTATCAAGTGTGGTGTATAAAAAATTTGAGCAGAGAGAACAAGGGAAAGGGAAGTGAGCACAGTGTGAACCAGGTTATTTGTGAACTTATTCCAAATGAGAAAATTCAGCTGCTTTTTTTGCCTGGAAGTTTCAGTGGATGGACTAAATTATTGTTAAATCTGAGTGTCCCAGTGCAGGTTATAGAAGACTTTTTTCTTGCTCCTTTAAAAGCTGAACTGAGGAAAACACACAGAGTGCTCAGTTAATAAAATCCCCTCATCTCTGAGGAAGATGAATGCAAATGATACCTCAGCTCCTCATACTGCCAGGTTTCTGGATGTTAAATTGTCACTGTGATTTTTTAATAACCATGCTGGGAACAACAATATCCAGCAAAACTGGATTCAAACCTACATCAGGGCCAAGTGAAGCGAGTTGCCATTAATCTTACTTCAGTGCTGGTGCCAGAAGCTCTGAATTCCATGAGCACCGTTCAGAGGGTTATCTGATTGTCCTCCCCAGCACACGACAAGCTGCAGCCTATAGCAAGCAAATTAAATGTAATCATATCAGTGCACTGAAATTACACCCCTTTTCCATATGGGGCCTGTGGGCAATAATCATGTTGTTATCCAGTTATCTGTTTCCCTCTAGGAAGTTTTCAGACTAACTAGCCAGAACAAATTCAAAGGCTCTGTCATAATTTCAGGAATTGCAGTGCCAGAGGGTTTCTAACACCTCTGGTATTTTCTCACTTTCCTGCCAGAGAAGGAGGGACTTCTATGATTGGTTATGTTTTTTGACTGGGTTTTTTTGGGGGTTTTTTGGTGGTTTTGTTTTTTTTTTAATTCCATGCAATATTTTCTTGTGTTCCATTCTGGAGGTGGAGAAAAAGAAAGCTGCAGTGTTTTGCCCATGCCCATGGCCATGCTAACAAACATATTTCCTCTAAATGCTGGTACTACACAAGGTTGAATGACATCACATTGCTGCTTCCAGTTCCTTCCTCCCTTACAAGGGCAAGATTGTAGGGTGAGTAATCTGTCAGAGATGCTAAAAATGGCTTGAGAGCAACAATAATTGTGAATAGAGTGAGTGGGTTCACTGTTCTGACTCGTTTCAGGGGCTTAAATTTTGGAAAACAGCCTAAAAAAAATATAAATTGAAAGGAAAAAAAAAATAGAACCTGGAGCATTAGCCGGGGCCAGACATTAGTTCCATTCAGACCCTAAACCATCCCACTCCTAATTGTAGGTCTGCTGCTTTAGCTTGTAGGAGTAGTAAAAGCCTGTAATTCGATCTAATCAGATGGGCACGGGAACTTGTGCTTTGTGCCAAGACAGTCCCTGGAACAAAAGGACAAACGTGGCTGCAGGAAAGCAGTTTTATAGCCCCTGTAGGAAATTCTTGCAGGGCTACTTGATCTGCACAGAAAGTGGCAGCAAGAACCAAAACACCTAAAAAAAAAAACCTGCTGGCGTGGAAGGTCTTCTGGTCCTCTCTCAGCACCTCCTCGGGGCTCCACCTCACCTTGATCGCCCAAAATCTGGGTGACCTCTGCTCAACAGAGTCAAGTGTCTCCAGGAGGCAACTCAACCCCTCCTAAAATTGGTGATGTGAAGGAGGTAGCAGGAGCTGTCCCCTGCAACCATCAGTCCTTGGCTGACTGAAAAGATGGTGAGTGTTGGCCGGGTGGCTCCCGGGGCTCACAGGGGCAGCTGCTGCGCTCTAAAGTCACGCCTGCTTTATTGGGAATTAACTTTCGTCATGCAAATGATCTGTAGATGTGCCCTGCTTGAGAGAGAATACTGTGCAAGTCATGTAAATGATTCCTAAGAAAGGGTGTTGCTGGGAAATTACCTCCCAATGAAAAAAGGGCCCGTGCCATGACCAAGCAGCTTCCTCCCAGGCACTTAAAAGATGTTGTATTGTCTGCATGATAATTTCTTGGACTGATGAATGCTTGTCTGAAACTCTTCCCATGGAAATTATTTGTGTTTCTTAGAAATTTTATCTACTTTTTTTTTTTTTGGCCATTTCTGCTCTCTCTGCTTCCCATAATAATATTATCTCCTTGCTAAGGTAGGAAACCTTGCACTGTCAGTGAAGATGAACAAATGTGGCTCATTGAGATTATCAGTTACAGTGATGTTTAGATGTTCTCTATCTACACTGGTAATCTTTCATGTTTTCTCCAGTCTAGTTTAAAGATTTACTATTACAGAAAACAAGCACCAAATGAATGAGTGGGAGTGGGGGTTGTCCTCTAGAATTTTTAGCCACCTTAGGGTTGCAGTGGTACAGTTCTGCTGTCACATTAAATTACTCATGTTTGCATTTAAATCAAAGTTTCAAAGAGAGGGTTGAGGGAAAAAATAATTTCTCTCCCCCTGAAAGAAACGTGGACAAAAGAGGAACAATAATTAGGCAAAACTTCAGTGAAGTAGTGCAATTAAAAAAGAAAAAAAAAAAAAAAGAAAAAGGAAGATGTTTGCTTTAAGTTGAGATGTGAGCTAAAAAAGCAAAGAAACAAGCAGAGCCTACAAGTGTGCTTAATTCATAATGGAATCTGCTAACCAGGAATCAGAAAAATGTGAGAAAAGCAAGTACAGTTCACCAAAATCTCATATTTCTTTTAGGATAATGATAAATGAGAACGTTTTGCCTGCCACTATTCACCAATCAATTTCTTTGAAGGTCAGGAGACTGCTCGACTCGCAGGTCCCTTATTGAAACAGAAAATCAGATCAAAGTTTAGTGAGTTACCAGAACAGAAAATCACTTCAGATGGGAGCAAGCTCTGCTGGAGGGCAAAGCCTGGCTTGGCCAGGGTCCCAGCCCTTTCACAGCAACCCCTCAGGAGGTCAGACCCACCAGCTTCCAGGATGCCTCTCTGGGATGGGGACTCTCATACCCTGGCTGCCTCTCCCCTGGCACTGCAGAGGGATTTCCTCTGCATCTCTGCCACTTCTTTCTCTTTTCAACCTGGCCTCGTTGGAACAATTACAACATGGCCCGTAAATTACGGCGTCACAAAACCTGACACTGGAATTATTTGGGAATAGAAACTGTGAACAGATTAAGTGGAGCATTAAAAAAGAGAACAATCTGATCTGCCAAAGTGCAATGGCAAGTCCTGTGTTTAGGAACAATGGGCATATTATAGATGTGCTACACGTTTGTTTGAGTGTGCATGGTTTGTATAAACATTTAAATAGAAGTTCTGCCTTTGTCTGCGTGACACTTTTGTTTCTTACATCCCAGAAAGAGGCCATTAAATAAGGCAGAAATTAAAGGGGAAAACCATGACTTTGACTGTGATATAATTCGGTAGGCAGTTAATTGGTAATTAAAGTCTGGGTTTGCCTTAGTTGGAGCTAAGAATTTATTATTCTTATTTCTTAATGTTAGTCTGATATCAGGTATTAGACCAACACTTGAGGAAGCAGAAAGGTTTTCAACAGTGCTGAGCACCCTTTGAGGCAAATACAAAATAGAGCTTTTATATTCTGATATTTCAATCTTTTTTTTTAATTTCAGTTTGTGAGCAAATATCCTTAATTGAAAATATTCTATTATGAAAACAAAGACCTTACATCACATATATATAAAAGCATAGTTTTGAGATCAAAGCAGTGTCTCTAGGTAATGAGTGTCTGCTGGATTATGTAACTGAGACCCTGCATTTCCCTGTGACTTTGCTGCAGGTCCTTGATAAACTGTGGAGTCTTTACATGTAGCTGAATCACTGTAGCACCTCATTAAAGACTATTTAATTGGAACTTCTTTCTCTTTATTTTTTTTGGCCTGGTCTTATTATGCTGTCATTTAGAAGTCCTGCAGATTCTCTTATTAAAAAAAAAAAACCAACAAAACAACACAGTAATTTGTCTTATTTGCCCAGGTAACCCATGCTGTAATTTTGACTTAAATTCGGGGCACATTTCTGAACTTCTATAACTTTTTTAACCTTCCTGTAGAGGCAGAAAAGTAGGAATGAAATGCTATCATGGAACAACCTCTGTGCATTTTAAACCCCTTATGTTTGTGCAAACCTCTGGTTAACCTTGGTGATAAACTGTCCTGCTCCTTGCAGTTGAAAATATCTTGGCTTAGTAGAGGGTGCATCACTGGGGGAGGAGAGAGGTGCTGGGACACGCCTGGTGATTTCCAGTCACGTTCTGTGCTGTCAAACCGTGCCTGTGGGTCCCCCCTGAACACCCAAGGTGTTTTGATTTCTAGCTTTTTACATCCTCTGAGTCCTGCTTTTGTTCAGCTCTGTTCTCCTGGCAAGGGAAAAACGTTGCCCTGTGTGGGTGCTGCCCACTGGCCAGCAAAATCTTATGGGTCACTTTGCACATTAACTTTGAGCTTGGCTGCTGAAAGTTGGGCAGCTTTTACATTTGAGGAAGTGTGAGTGTGTAACTGCTCACCAGGATGGCAAACTTGCTGCTGCAGAAATGTCACCCTGACTTTTATTGATATTTTTGTTGCTCTCTGTGGAAATATTTTGTCTTTCTCTCCAAAGAATAAGTAGGAAACGTTTGCTTGTTTACCCTTAGTTCTGACTAAGAGGTAGGCAGAGTGACATTGTAATCAAGTTTAAACAGGATAGATATGGGTGACATCCACAGGTTACGGAGAGTGTCATCAAAAGGGAGCCAGAGAAAAACAAACTTAGGCAGTACTGGTACCAAGAGGTGTTTGTGCTGCAGTTAACGTGACATGACATGCTTGCAGTGCCAGCCTGTGCTGTGAACTTTCCTTTTTCCTCAGAGTATTTTCTTCTTTAAGGCATTCACAGCAGTGCAAGTTAAAATATGTTAAAATGCGTACCAAACCACTGCAGGAACCGTTGGTGGGCTGTGAACCAAAGACCTGGGGGTCTTCAAAATATGGAGGCACAAAGGTGCTTCTGAATCCCCACGGCTGATCTCAGTTTTGGCACGGTGTGCATAAACTGAATCCAATCTGATTAGAGGGACGTTGGTCACCATGCTGGGTTTGAGCCCTTCCGTGGATCTCTGGGCTGAGGTTCACGTTTGGAGGTGGTCCAGGCGAAGCCTTCATGCTTCAGTGCACGTGTAGACCTGCCCAGACTGTCTATATACCAAGGACCCCTTCTTTTAAAAACATCACACTTGCAGGATAAAATGTTGATGCACAGTTCGCTTCTTGTTGCAGAGCCAGTGGAAAATATTCGTGTGAAGAAAGAGGAACAGGGTCAGCCCCTTGGTCACGGCATGTGCAGCACTAATTGTGGTGTGAGAGTAGATGGGGCAGGGCTGCATCCACGTCAGATGTGAGAAATCTGATAACACCGTTAAAAACAGGCTCCTACTGTGCTTTCACCCTTTAATTTCTGTAGCACAGCAATGCCAGGTAGTCAAGAGTAGAAATGCTGTGTGGAAGTAAAAATGTATGTACAGCTGGAATGGGGATTTATGGAAAAAAAAGAGGTGTGTTTCACAACTAAACTTGGGTTGGTGTATGTGATACACACATGGTGTCTGTTCCTCTGAGAGCAACAAGTTCCCTGTCACTGTGTCTTTGGCTGCTCCTTTTATTGTTTGTTGTAATGATAAGGAAATGGATTGTCCCAGAATAAATGAATGCCACATGTACCAAACGATCTCGAAAATGTCAGCTTTTGTGTTGTGAATCAATATAACCCCACCACAAATCCATCTCAAAGAAGTTCAGAGAATTTCTTCATATTTCTTCATATTAGCCAGCAGCTGATCTCTGGGTTCTGTGTAAATAGTAGTGAAATCTCTTCTGCTGAAGCAAAACTTCCTGATGCCTCAGTGCTGCAGCTGACGTACTAAGTGATGACATGCACTAAAAATGATGACAAGTGCCAAATATGTAATGAAAAATTTAAATTTTGATAAATAAATAATTTAAAATAGGTATCATTGTCACTTTGCAGCTTTCAATACAAAAAAAAAAGTAAATTAATATTTTAATTAAAAAATGCAAGGTGGATGTAATTTTCATAAGGACAAACAAGAGATTTCAGGAGGTCTTCAGATGAGAAAAATTGTTGCAATTCCAAAATAGGAATTAATATGTAAGGATTTTTGAGCCCAACTGTAAAGATCGAACAGGGAAATTATTATCTTACCTTCTGTGAAAATCACTGTCTCAGTTGTAAAATGGGGTAATGATTCATCATCTACAGGTTGCCCAGAGAAACTGTGGCTGCCCCATCCCTGGAGTTGTCCAAGGCCTGGTTGGATGGGGCTTGGAGCAACCTGGGATAGTGGAAATTGTTCCTCCCCGTGGCTGGGGAGTTGGAACTGGATGATCACTGGTTTGACTCGACGGTCTTAGGAGTCTTTTCATGCAGCAGGATGACCTTTCCTCCTGCAGGGCTGTGCAAAATTACTGAAATTTTGGTATTTATTACGAAATGCCTTAGGATATTTCTGAGCAGGGAGGACAGTGGAACATACTGCCTCTCTGTACATCTGCCAAAACCTTTTCTGAAGCAACAAACAGTTAATAGGGTTTGTATCTGCTGTCTGAGAATGCAAACCTGTGCTTTTGGGAGAGCACCAGGGCTCTGTGTGCTTTGCAGGAGTGCTTTGCCAGGTTGTTTACCAGACAGATTATAGCAACAGATGCTGTAAACAGGCATACATTTTCCAGAGCAGGAAGAAGAAACCCAGAAGGAAATCAAGATTTCACCAGAATACTGTAAGCAATTTTAACAAGTCGAATGGATGTCCGAAGGCTGACAAGCATTAGGACTTCATTTTCACAAAGCTTTTAAGCACAGGGCTTAATTATAAACACATGCTTATGGATGTCACTAACCAGCAAAGCACTTGCACAAAAGATTAACTTCACAATAATGTAATATAATAGATGCACAACAACGGTTTCTTGTGCCCTTCCACTCGGAAATCTGTGGCTAATGTAAAAATAAATAACACAAAGGAAACATATATGGCTTTGCCTTTCCGTGGCAAGAAGAGTCATAAAATAGCAGAGGTCATGTGGTAAGTGTGATTTACCTGAGCTTTAAGTACTTTGAAAATGAAACACCAGGAACAGCATAATCAGTCAGGAGAGCAATTAGGGACTCCATTACCACTCAAGAGAAGCAACAGAGACCATAATCACTTGCCTGAGGAAATGGTTTTCACATACAAACTGAATTCAGCAGTGCTTTCTCCACATATCAGCGGCGTGTAAGGAAGGGAGTGTCTTAAGCCCTTGACAGAGTAAGAATAATGCCCAGGGAACGGGGTGGCTATTTAGGGAAATGTCTGTCGGAATTTATTCGTTCTGCTTCATATCTGGAAGTAGCTGCTAAAATGGATGTAGGGTCCTACAAAATCTTTGTTTGCTGTGCAGCTTTTGTGTCAACACGTGAAGTGCAGTGGTATTTTGGACTCCCATACAGAATCTGTTTGGTTCAAAAGAAGGATCCAAACAGTTGGAATTGGATTAACAGATAGGATAGAGACCAACCAAGACTGGTGGATCCCTTCCAAGAACAGGGGCTAAATAGGTTTCCTTCTTGGCTGTGTTGTTACAGGATTCAAAGATGCAGATTCTTATAGGAATCCAATTATTTCAAGATCATAAAACCAATAGTTGATGGAAATTGTCCAGATAGCTAAACTTTAGGACAGGTATCATGAGACTGAAGGTGATGTCTGCTTGCAACTGATGGCTTAATCCTGTGTTTCTGTTTACAAATATTAGAGAGAAATTCAGACATGACGTAGTGATGCAGTACTTTTAATACAGAACAGCAAAATCCCTTGAAAGTATTGGAATAGGGTCTGTAGCAGGAAAACAGCCAAATGTGAGCAAATCTGTAGAGAGGAAATAGTGAATGACTTTGGTATCTCCAGCTCAAACATGTGCTTTTTCCTACAAATGTTTTTCTCTTTGGTAAGATGAATGAGTTATTTTTAATGGCCATGAAAAGCCAGTAAGTGACTCCATGGTTGCCTTCCAGTATGATGAAAGATACTAATCAATATTTACAGAGGATTTATGTGTTCAGCAGACTGAGAGCACCTATACAGGTCCACAGTTACCCAAGCAAGCCCTCCTTTTTGTCAGACATTTTTCCTTCAGTGTGGGTTTTGTGCATTCAGCACAGATATTCAGACATACTGCCTGACAGGGTTACTGGACACCTGCAAATCTGGAGGTGCCAAGTGCGTTAGGAGAGATGTGCTCTGAAAACCTGGAATTTCCAGGAAGCTTCTCCTCAGTTCCCACTGAGGAGGGAGAAGCCATGCTATCAGTTGCTCTTTGAGAAATACACTCTAGCTTTTTTTTTTGAGCTGGTGATAAGTGATGAATTTTAGCTGTGTGGCTCAGGGGTTTTTTTCATAACGCTTTCCAACTGCGTTCAAAATCTCCCAGAACAACTTTGTGTTGTGATGGGGAGCACATTCCTTTACCTCCGTATTCTTCTTGTTTTTGTTTAGCAGTCTTCCCTGGGAGAAGAGAAAGAGCAATGTCTGGTAAATAATGACCTCTCCCTGGTGGGAATTGCAGTTTGCAATGCAGTAGAATGGTCAGGATGCCCAAATGTAACACTTAGGTTAATAATTAAGGCATTGGGAGCTGGGAGGTGTTTCCTTTATCACCAGCCTTGACCTATCATCAGAAAAGTGCTCTTCTTCATGGTGCTCCTCCTGCCTGGAGTAGATTTTATCCCTGACATGGCAAAGGCCCTTTTTTCGGTCCTTTCATCAGGAATCAGGTGGGCCAAGAGGTCCAGTTCTAGCGTGCACATGTGCTTGTTAGTTCAAGGTACTTATTCTTTTAATAGACTCCCCGGGTCATTTTTTCCTTTTGTGTTTAGCATGATCTTGCTGTATCATTTTCATTCCTGGCTCTCAGCAGATCCAGTGCTGGGCAGCCCAAAGTGTCAGACTGTGGGTGGTCCCTCTCGTCTGAGGCATTTTGAGCCAAACGTGAATAGAAAACAGCTTTTGTTCTGTGATTTTGGACTTTACCCCCTAAATACCTACCAGACTGTAATCATCCACACATCACCCGCTGCCAATAAATAACCTATTTTATTATCCAAGTCTCTAGATGGAGAAGAACATTTTTGCTGAATTCAGCTAGAGGCAGCAATATGCTGGGTCGTCTTTCTTTTCTTCCATGTGAAAAAGGGTTAGGTATTTTATTAGTGTGGCAGTGGTGTGATTATTTTTCTTTTTTTTTTTAAATGCAAGAATACTGATGCCTAAGTAAATAACATAAAGTGGAATGGAAGTGTCTCTGTGTTTTATACTTGTATAAAGCAAAGCAGAATCTGGCCTACAGAGCTTTTGACAGCTGTAGGGCCAGAATGTGTGTGCAGCTAGGAACTGAGAGAGCACAGAGTTTGATAGCTGGGATGATGGAATTGTACAGAAGCAATCTGAGGAATCTTAGTGAAATCCTAAGGCATAGTGGAGGTGTTTAAAATAGGAATGCTCTTCAGCTCTCTGAAAGCTTCTAGTCTAGTGTCAGGTCAGGTGGATGAAGAAGGTGAGTGGTGCAGAGAGAGCTGGCAGATGAATTAGTGCTGCAACATGCTGAATTTACCAGAACAGCAGATGTTTGAGCTAGCTATTCTCCTAATAAAGTTCAACAGGAGCAATACATAACCATCCCAGCAGAGCTCGGTTTAAAGAAAGGATCTAAGAGGATATAAATGTGAATTTAACCTTCAGGTTTTCTTTCTCCCATCTTCAAGTACTTAAAAAGTGTGTGTTTTCCTGTCTTCTCAAATTCCCACGAGGATACTGTCAGGGCAGTGTGTGGTAGCTTGGCCACACTGCTCCAACAGCTCCTAATTTGAAAGGGTTTGATTGGATTCCCTCAAAAGTTTTCATTCCCAAGGGGCTTTTCTATTATTTTTACGAAACATCAGAGTTATCCTTGTGATGCTGTTCTCCTTCACAAAATCTCACTGCTCCGATTTGTGGCTCCCAAGAGAGTCCTTAGAGCACAGCTGAAGGGCATTGGGTTAAATCTCATTTTACTAGGCAACCTGCTTTCTATCATTTTCCTTTCTTTTTTTCACAGATCAAGAATGCATTTTTGGCATTTTGTACACAAACAAATGCTGTTCTGGGTGGAAGCCTATCTGGTAGTTCGAGCAAGGGATTGTGACTCAGTGAGTGATGGAGTCAGCCTCTGGATTCCTAGTTTTCTATTGATTTATTGTGTGGCCTTAGACAACCAGCTCCTCTGTTCTCTCTGCTATTTACTTGCTCGTGGGTATAATTATACCACACAAACCTTTTGCCATCCCTTATTAAAAATGCTCTTATAAATCAGGTGAGGGACTTGGATGGGAGTTTCCGTGGCCTGTAAGGTAGGAGCACGATCCACCCCTGGGTTCTCACAGACAACTTTGGGCAGGTCCTGGCTGCAGGTTACTCCAGCCACATTTGGAAGGCAATAAACTTTATAGACACTCTGGATGCAGCTGCTTTAGCCTGTTCTGGCAGCCAGGGAAACACTGGCATAGGTAGGAACACACAGCAGAGTGCACTTAGCTGGCTGTCGTGGTTTTGGTCTTGCTGGCAAATGTTCCTTTGGTGGTCTCAGAGATGGTTAATGAGTCAGGCCACCCTTGGGGGTTTTGAAACTGCAACAGGACACTGGGCAGCTGGGAGGCAAGGTCCCCTATCCCTATTCCTGATAAACTGTAAGTATATGCTCTCCACCTCCCAAATAAAGTACTAATTTCCGCCCTGAAAAAACACATTTGTAAATACCTTTGAAAGCATCTCCCAAAAGAACTGCACTCCCTAAAGGAAAATCCCAGCAACAACAATTAAAAGGAAATTTCCTGGTTGTCTCAAAGCATGTTGAAGTCAAGAATGGCTGTTCTTGAAACACAGTATGAGGAGCTACATCTTACCATGTCAGTCAGGAGCTAGAAAGAACATCTAACTAAAGGCATTTTTGGCCTGATGGAGCTGCTGGGCGAGGGATGTGCTTCATCATGAGGGGGAATCAGACCACTGAGGCAGCAAAAATAGAGTCCTCTGTGTCAGGTTGCCCCTAGAAAGCTGAGCAGAGCTGTGTTTATGAGCCCCTCGAAGCAAACAGCAGGGTGCTCAGGGACCAGCAGCTTTTGTGTAAGGTCTGAGAGTTTATAAAAAACCAGTGGAAACGTTCTGTTGTGGCAACCTTTGCCATTAAGAAGTGTTATTTTTTTATTTTTCTCCCTGGTTTAATTAAAGTGGGTACATGGCATGGCAGCAGACACCGACAAAGTCCAGGCATTTTGGGGCTTGCATCAAAGAACACTTTCAGGGGCAGATTTCATTTGCCTGGTTTGAGGCTCTGCACCTTCCAAAGCCATAAGCTTCCCATGCACCCCTTCAACCTGAACTCTGCTAAAATGGCAAAATCAACCAGCCTCTAGCAGAGCTCTGCCTCAGAAACCTCAAATTTTGCAATTAGAAGACAATTTTTACAGCAAGGAGCCTAAAACTCTACGTCACATGTTTAGTTTTTCATCTCTTCCATTGTCACAGCGTATCCCATACACAGTGCAGGGCTGGCCTCCCACCCAAACTAAGGAAACTCTTTATAGTTTTCTGGAAAAGGCTATAGAAACATGGTAAATAAATCAAAATAAATTCTTTGTTTCATCAATTCACAGTGTTATCATGAAGAAAAATAATCTGAACAGTGTAAGGGCTACAAATTGCTGCCTGTGTCAAGAGGTTGATGGTCACACTTAATGACTTGAGAGAACAGCTTTGAGATAAGAGAGGACTACATTATACCATGTGTCTAAATCAGCTTTCTTTGAGAGTTACTCACTTTGGTTTGAGAATTTTCTATCTTTGCTAAGTCCTGGTTGTGCAAACCTTGAAAGTAGCAGTTAACTTACACAGGTAGAGAGGAGAAGAGATCATGTATTTCGGGAATTTGGTAGAAAATAGAAAATTTCTCACGTAAAAATGCTGCCTGCTTTTTCAAACAGAAACCTGTAGGACTGCTCAGAGTTCTGAGAATTCACATTCTTTGCTGCCAAACTGAATTGCTAACTTTAAAGATTTCTGTGCCATTAAGACACCACCCATGGTTCACCAAGCTCTTGGCTGTTCTCTTAAAGCCCTACCTAAGTCCCAGAAAAATCAATATGATTTGAACAAGCACTTAAGCATTTGATCAATAATGTTTAAAGGCAGAAGGAAGGATTAGCATGTACAGTCTGACCTGTGAGGTTTGTAAGATTTCTTGCAAGCCAATAAATTCATTTTTGGCTGAAGCACACCCCTGAGAGGGCTTGATGATCTTGATTTGAGGGCTAAGGCTTCATTCACTACCATGCTCCAACTGTTAGTTATCCTCAGTGTTTTAAGTGTGTTACTCTGTGCCACTTTCCATTTGTTTACCTTCATCTTCTTATTTGTTTTTTAAGAAGTCCCTTCTTATATTTCTTTCCCAAAATAGTATTTTCTCTTTCTTGCACGATTTCACACTGTAATCAAACCACTCTTGATTTTTTTAATTGGATGTAAACTGAAGGATGAGTCTCATTTTAACTTCTTCCACTGGCTGTACACCTCTGTTTCTCTTCCTAGTCAGAAGTAAAGGGGAGAGATGCCCAGTTTTGGGCACATGGACATATGGGCTTGGAGATTGGCTTTGAACACGTAGTTTTGCTGAAGATGTATGTAAGTGGTTGAGGGCAACAAAAGGAATGCACTGCTGGATTCAGAGAAAAAGCATTTTGCATGTTCTGGGCACAAATGCAGACTTTTGACTTTGATTCAGAGCTATTTGATATATAAAAAAAAAATTCTGGTAAAAAAAAATCCTCACAACTTAATTGTTCTGTGTCTGTGTGTACTTAAACCTCACACTCTGCTCTAGATACCCAAGGTAGGATATCAGGCTGTCCTTCAGGGCTGAGATGAGCCTCCCCACCACGTCCCTGCTGGGCAGCAGTGGAGTTTTAGCCTGTGTTGTGAAAACAAACTCTGATTCTGTGAAGAGATTATCCTCATAAGTGATGGACTTCATTATTAATATTCCTTTGTTGCTGTTGTTGTTGTGTGAAATGAGGAGTGTGTGCAGAGGAGCAGACAGACTGTGATGTGCTGTCAGGAAAAGCGTGGCAGGATGGATCAGAGACACCCCTTGGTGTTTGCTGGCACACAAAACAGCCCTGTCTGTGCACTGGTGCTTTTGCCATCCCTGATCTGTGGGTTTGGAAGGGCTGCAGGAGGAGCAGTGATGTAAGGGAGTATTTTGAGAGTGCCATGATGGGGTGCTCCCAAAGGTCAGAACATTATGTGGTAGCTGATGTCTTGATCAGCTCTGTGGAAAGGCTTCCCTTCCCCTTCCCCAGGCAGTTCTCCCTCTGTGAGGAGAAGGAAGAAAGCTAAACATAAAAACTTAAGCAAAGAAGTAAATCCAGCCCCATGTGGGGTGATTGGCTTTGATTATGAAAGCTGTAGTTCAACGATATGCTGAAGGATATTTGAAATAGTTCTAATTGGGATATATCTGTTCTCCTCACCTGCCCAGGAAAGGCTGAGTAGCAGATACTGCCAGACTGTGTGTAGAAGCAAAGTAAAGCTGTCTTTGGATATCAGAAAAGCAAATATTTTTAGAATGGTGCTTCAACCTATTCTTCAAAACAAGTGTGGAGCAGTTGTGAGGGTTTCTGCCTAAATCAGCTTGCAGTGAGTGAGATGTAACTCCACAAATCATTCAGCAGAGCTGTATGTGAATAAATCAAGGATCAGTGAAGAGGAGGCATGAGGTGAGAATGAATTCACAAGCAGTTACCAAGCACTCTAATATCACAGAAATATTTATTAGGTGTATTGGACTGGAAAAAAAAAAATCAATGGACATGCCTGCATTGTGCTTCTGGAAGTTGTCCAGAGTGACCTGGCTCTGTTGGAAAGCTGGTACAGTCGGGTATGTTTTCACCTCTCTGTCTGGGCTGAGATTTGCATCTGGTTTTCTGTTCCTCTGTGGGTGTCCCAAGTTTATGCAGCATCCTCTGGGATCACTCTTCAAGTTCTCCCAAATGCCACTGAACAGAAAGGCATGTGAAAGTCCCATGGGGTCTTATGAATATTAATATCATCCCAAATGTATTGGAAAGCTCACAGAACTTTGCTGGAGTTTTAAGTGAAACTGTGCCCAGCTTTGAGCTTGTGTAGACCAAGAAATGTTTCTGTACTCTGTTCAGTCTCAGTTTAATGCAAAACACAGTGCAGGGCATGCCCAGGAACACCTCCTGATATATACCAAACCTGCACTGAAAAAGGAAGGTATTTCTGGAGGACATATTCCCCCAGAATCACCTGATTACAGAGCTATAGACTTGGATTTAAGAGCCTGTGTTCTGTGTAGATTCTGTGTCAATTAAGTGGTGAGTCTCATTTTGGAGTCATCCAAAGCTAAACTCTCCAGTGCTATCAGCTGAATCTCCCATGCAGTTGATGCTTAGAAGCAAAAAATCCATCACAAATATTTAGTACTGTTCTGAAAGGTTCAGACTGCCCAACTTGGAGAATTTCATCTTCTCTCTGCTTAATGTTACTCATTTTAGCTCACATTTAGCTAAAACCTTTATAAATTTGTTAAGCTCGTATTATTTCATTATTAAGATATCCTTAATATCACAACACACCCTCTGCCCCTGAGGAACCATTTCAATTTTACTGATGTCTCTCTGTTCCACGCCACCAAACACTGTTACTGTCAGTGAGAAGCAGAAAGCAAATTTTATGGAAAAGGTCATCAATTCAGTAGTGTCATAAAATCCCAGTTGCATCTCAGTCTTGCCACCTTCAAGGATTCCAAAAAAAAACAACCCTTGAACTGGGTGGGAAAAAAAAATCATGAGTGATTTAAAATTTTTGAGATTTTTAAAAAGTTCTGTATTTTGGGCTCTCTTCACATTGTTGAGTTTCCTAAAAGGGATGAGTGAAAGTTTACTTTTATAATGGAAGATATTCCAATGGATGAGTTATTATTCAGGCAATCCCTTGATTGCAAAAACCTGCAAGTATCACAAGGGTTCTGGTGGATGATGGATGGTGTCTCCTGAATGATGACATGACTGGCAGAGAAGATCTCTCTGGACTCAGCGTTTTTGTGTCCTCCCAATTTAGAAAGACCCAGGAGCGATGGAGAGAGGAGCAGAGCTGAGGCTGTTCCTTTCAGATATGCAAGAAAAGGGGAGGAGAAGATCCAGGAATTCTTAGCCTCCCCTCTCTCCAGTGGGTCAGGAGGAGGGTGTGTTTTCCCCACCTCTCTCTCAGCTGGCTGGGGAAAATCTTTGCATGTAGCAAAGATGGGTCTCCTTCCTAAAAAGAAACCAGTTTGCTACCAGAGCTTCTGAGGAGCCAGACCTGGGGTCAGAAAGGTGACTTCCATTTTTGGCAGTGGTTGAAACAAGGTCCTGATTACATCTCTTTCTCTAAAAACATACAAATAAAGCTACTTTCCAGTACAATTCAGCACAAATCCATCTCCACAAGTCTGGCATCTGGCTCAGAGCTGTCCACAGGGCAACACTAAGATGAAGAGAGTTAACTGAGCATCTGTGTGTGGGTTCCTCCCTTTGCTCTGTGCTACCCACCCATCCCACTCCCAAACAGGTCTTCAACAAAACTGAACAGAAAGAAAAGCCCTCACCAGGACAAATGAAAAACTAGAAGGTGTAAGGGAAGCCCAGGAGTGATAAGCAGGACAAAAGCAAAACGCTCATCAGAAGGACTCCAGTGTGGACTGTGTGAGTTCAAAACATTCGAAGCTAATCCCTAAAAATCTGGTCACTCCCAGCAGTTAATGACCTGCTAGTCTGCTAACCATCAGGAGAGGAAGCCAGGAGCAGTTAACACTTTCAGAACACAGCTCTTGCTAACAATAGTAATGAACCATATCTTGGACTTGTTATTATTCGTGATGTAGGAGAAACATAAGAAGTGCCCCAGAATGACAGTGAATAATTGCAATATTAAGGCATAAAGGTAAGAAAAACTATAGATGGGGTTCAGGAATGGGAGTAGAGGTTTGCAAATAGAGTGAGCAAGCAGAATAGCACCAGTGTGTCCCACAGTGTGTGTTAAAGCTGGGGACAGAACGTTTCCTTCCTGCAGCAAGCACGCAGGAGGGAGAAGGAAGAAGGGAAGGGGAGTGCAAATGAGTGCTGGCAGTCACTTTATGGGCTTACTCTTTGCTTGTTCTTCTGGCAAATCAAAAGGTCTTACAGAACTGTGGTGTCTCGGAGAGTCCAGAATTTCCCAGGGAAAGATAATCTGAAAGTCTTCATCCAGCATCTCACATTTCCATAGCTCCTGACTAGCAGGAACCTCTACAGGTACCTCTGTAAGTTATGTCCCCAGAAGAGAGAGAAGTGTGCAGGATTTCCTTTTGCCTAGTGCCAAACCCAAGGCTGTGCTTTAGACAGCTCTTGCCTTTACAGAGTGATGCTTCAGAGCTATTCATGCTCTGCTTTCAGCCTCCTATTTATTATTTTATGGAAGCAGCCACGGGGTGCAAAGGCAGGATCAAAGGATATCTTTGGGGTGTCCGTGGTTGCCTGTGAAGTTTCAAGGACTGACTCTTTCTATTTGTCTACAGTTTTTTTGGTGTTTTGTATGTAATGATCTGACCTCCCACTGCTCAGTAGTTGTGCAAACTGAATGCTTTCATTTTGGTTGTTTTGTTCCCAGGACACTTTTCTTTCTTCTCTCTGTCAGGTACCAATATCAGTGCCAAAAAAGCCTCTTCACTATTCTGTGTTAGATCAGTTCTGTTAACTGGCATGTGGACAGGGACAGCAGAAGCGAGGGGAATCCATTCTGGAGCTCTTATGGAGTCAAATCTGGGTTCATACAAGTTTCTTCCGTACTGAAGCTTCAGAAATTAGGAGCGGTGATTTATGAGCTTTTGACAAATTTCCATCTGCTCTCATTCCGTGTAGTTTTTTTCCCCCTGGAGTTCAAAGGCTGTCTGCTGCAGAGCTGCACTGCCCTGGTGATATATGGCTGTCTCTGAGGCTGTCAAACATTCTAATTTTAACGCTGACGGAGCTCTGTGCCTCGGTTCAGGAACCACCCCAGCAGCTCCAGCAAGCAGGAAATCCATTCTGCTAAAACCCAGCCAGATGAGCAGCCTAGGAACCCTCCCTTTCGAAAACAAACACAGAAACCTCCAGAAAACGTTGAACCATGGATGTTGCTGGGGATTGAAGAGAATTAGGTGATGTCATTTTGCATCATTTCTTTCCCCACTGTTGCCTTTCTGCTGTGCTGCAGAAGTTACTCCATTTTTATGATTAGGTGTAGCTATCAGCATTTAGAAAAGAACAAAAGCATTTCTGTTTTCCTGACTGCGTTTTTGAGGTTTGTGTAACTACGAACGCCTCAGCTTTTCACTCTTTTGTTGTGGAAAGTTACAGATTGAGACCTGGAAAAAGGAACAGTCTGGAGTAGCTCGTAGCACCTTTGTTGGCTGAACATTCATTATAGTGGGGATTACAGATCACACACTCAAAGAAGTAATAGATTCTAAAAATCCAATAACAAGACAGATTATTTGACTAATTCTATTAACAATAAACCCAGTTCCTCCCTCAGTTACAAATACACAATTCTCAGAGTGGCAATAAGGGGAAAATCTGGTACACTGGGAGAATTCATCATAGTTAGCCTCGGTTTCACAGCTCTCTAACATTAAAAAAAGCCCACCCTGTATTCCAATATTTCTGGGAAAAAATTCATGTGCACCATTAATCCTGTGAACATATTAAAATCAACCTTGTACATTTTCTCAGCATTTTCAAGTAAAATCCTTTTTCATGGCAAGCGCCTTTTTTTTCAAAACCAAAATGTGCACCAGATAGTTGCCTGCTTTACCAATATTAAGTTATTTTAAAAAAGAAACTTTTATTACTTATGGCTAGGTAAAAAGGAAAATAAAGAAAAATATCAATAAAACCACTAAATAAATTAACATTATTTCTCTCTTCTCTTCCTTCTTCTCTGCCCTCCAACCTCAGGATGAATTTTTTCAGAGTCCTGCACAGGTAAAATTACTTTAAAATTGTTGAAGAAAAAGCATTTTCCAGCTTTTGACAAGATTTTACTGGTCTTCAGTCTGTCTACAATACCCTTTCCCTCTCTGTTTCTGGTGCAAGTTGTTAAGTATTCTCTTTTGGGTGCAAAACACAGAGATTGTTTGAAGCCTATTGATGTGTTGAGGATCCCTATTTTCCAAGAGGACTGTATCCCACTGCCAAGAGATGAATGAAGCTGGGAAAATAATGTCAGAAAACTGGACAAGGAGCCAATCCCGAGGTGGGAGAAGCGACAATTTGCAGTTAAACTGAACTGCTCAGAGGGAGGGCAGTGATGGGGAAACAGAGCTTCTCGTGAGATAAGTCCCATTAGACAGGAGATAGAGGAACACTTTGAACTTGGGCTGGCTGTAAAATGGATGGGGGCTACTGGGACTGACCTTTTTTTTTGAATTATGATGATCCTAACAGGGAGAGTTAAGTGAAAACTGATGGAGGGAAAGCAGGACTGCAGTTAACTGAAAAAAAGAACACATTTGGTTGTTTGAAGGTCCATATGTAAAAAGCAGAAAATTTCAATGGATAGCCACAAATAATGAGAGGCATAATTTATTTGAGAAACCACCCTTTCAGTTGACAGCCACAAGCACAACACCATGGTCTTTCTCTCCCTAAGTAGTCCCTGTACCTAGATTTTTTTTCTTCTTATTTCTTACTATGACACAAAAATCGCTTTCCAATCACAGCTTCTTTGTTATGTCAGGGCTTCAGGCATTTATTAGAAAAATTCCTAAGAAAAACAATTAATTCTCTTTAACTCTGTTTATACTCTGTTTTCATGGCTTCACATTTCATTTCCAGAAAGTGGAACAGAATTTACTGCTGTGCTCTGAAGTGCTACTGGCAATGTTATTACTCTATTTATTGTGATAGCAGTGTTTAATCATTATATACAATATAGTATCAAAGAGTCTCTGTTATAATCCCTTTATTATAAAAACCTTATGAATAAACCCAGGTTTTATTATTGAAGAATAATACTGTAAGCAGCAGGGCAACATAGAGGACAAAGGTAAAAAAAAGGCCAGTGAGATTCCTAAAAGGTTCTGAACATAACTGACATTATTTTACATTTTAACACTTATTTGTTGTCTGAAGCAGCAGGAGTCAGCTCTAAATCGAGAGCTGCTTAATGCTTTTTAATTGACTATTAAACTGTGCAGATTTTCACTAACACGGCTCCAAATGTTTCAGGAAATCATATTCTGACCATGTGAAACTCTTTGTTTCATGAGGCTCCCTTGATTGTCTCTTTTCTGTGCTGCAAACAAAGCGCTCTGCTGCTAAGCTGGGCAGAATTAGGCACAAGCCACACAGGATTCCAGAATTAGTTCCACTGCATGACACGTGTTTTCAGAATTGGGAAAGCACAGCGTGCAGCAACAGGCAAGAGATTTCTAAGAAAACTCAGGGAAAGGCTCGAGGAAGTTTGGATTGCAGTCATTGCATCCACGGTTCTCCCGCTTTCTGCTGCACAGAAAGCTTTTGTGAAAGAGGGTTTTTTGTTGTTTTTTTTTTTTTTATGCCCAGCCTGTCACTTTCAGTACATCTAAATAATTTATAAAGCTCTAGGAGGTAATCTCTGCCCAGGCTTGGCCATCAGAGCGATGATAATATTATGTAGTGGGTCAGGTTTCCGTACTGTAAAGGCAGCCCTGATTTGTCAGGCTGTGTCACAGGAGCTGGGGCTTCACGTCCAGTCTTTGCCTGTGAACTTCAGCAGTGTGGTGTGGTAATTTATTACTTGCCTGGTGCAGCTAGTGCAGGTTTTCTCTGCTCTGGATCCTGGCTGATGCTCGACTAACGAGCAAGGCTTTCGCCCATCTGCCCTCGTGTGCATCGACTTCCTGATCCTCGCAAGCGTTCCAGGAATTTTATTGGGAAAAGGCAAATGTCAAAAGTGTAAAGCTACTTTAATAAAACTGACTGGGATCAAGTTTCCTTGCTGGCTGCCTGCCACTGAAAACCCCTTTGTTAGCTTTTTTAAAAATTTCCTGCGACAAAAAGAAGCCTTTTCATTTCTTTCTATCAGATCGAACGAGTTTAATTAAAATGTGAAGAATTTGACTAAAAATGTCATGGCATAGAAAGCTTGGGGGGACCTTCCTTTTGAACCTACCTGGTTTTGTGGTTGTCATTCTTTTAAGGACAGTTAGCAACCTCATTGATGTAGAAAGCATGAAAGACCAAGAAAAAACCCCATTAATTACATTACCAAATCTTGGAGTGATTTTATCCATTACCAAATCTTGGAGTGATTTTATCCTTCCATTTTCCAGGGTGCTGATAAAGGTTTCATGAAAAACAGGGATCATGAGCTTCTGGGGCGGGGGGGAGGTGGGAGTGAAACAAAAAAAGAAAGAAAAAATATGTTAAATGTGAACACAATGAAACAATTAAAGTAAATGAAATCATTACTGTGCAGCTGGAACACACGATTGATATACTGTGGGGTGGACTGAGAGTTGTAGGAAACACTCCTTGTCCCTTTAGCTGCTTTGATTGGCAATATTGAAGTCAGCATAAGGGAGCAAGCAAGATCAAATGCAGCATCCAAGCAAATGTTCCAGTATTTAACTGGAAAAAAGGGTGGTTATGGGGTTGGACATTCACTGCTTGAATGGAACTGGGTTACTACAACATGTAGAGTACTTGGCACGAGCAAATGTGTTTTACCAAAACAATTAGACTCCATTAAAATGGAGTATTTTAAACCGCTTGGCACGTCTTAATGTCTTTGTGCATGAAAAGAAATGCAATCAGGAGGGTAATTACAATTTGTAAATGAAATATTAACCACCTGGTGAAGCACAAGTTAAATTTCACAAGAAAATCACGTTTTGATGAAGACAATGTGTTTAATGTCACTTAACAATGTAGAGCACAGAAGAGCAGGTTGTAGAAATCCCAGGAGGTTTGACATTGGTCCCCTCAGTCCCCACCCTGCATTTCTCCATTCTGTTGGTGTGTTTTCAAAAGGAACAGGACTGTCAGATAGAACTTGTTTGGGCATCCCTGGTGTTTTGACAGTGGCCAGCACGTTCACCTGTTCTTTGTTCTGGGCTGGCTGGACCAATCCACAGCAGCTCTGTGAGCACAGGAGCAGTGAAAGCGATGCCAGGTCCCAGTGCTGTCATTATGTCACAGAGCCAAACCTGAGGCCCCAGAGAGAGATAAGGGACTTTACAAACAGTCCCTCACAAAGCAGGAGATAGAGACAAGCCCCACACGAGCAAGTGTGGACTCATTCCAAACATGCTTTCCTTTTATCCTCTAATCACCTATATTAGATTCTCTTTGTTCCCCCATCTCCCCCAAAGAGACACAATGTCTGTGTGGTCCTTTCTAAACGAGGAACAAAGAGGGTTCCGTGGAAGATTCTGCCAAAGACAATAAAAAGAAGAGGCAGTAGCTGTGTTAAAATCTTTTTGTTTTTTAAAAAAAAAACAGAAAAGGGGAATTAGCATGGCCTAGCCTTGGGCCAGATCTGCTAATTTTCTGCAGTGTGGTGTCATTACATATTTAAGAAGGCTCTCAGGAGCTGATAGGAACCATCTGAGCTCAGAGCTGCAGAGTTACAAAGGCATTCCAGTGTCTCTGATGAAAGGGATCAACAGCAAGGCCCACGGAGAGGTGAGAAGCATAAGAGGGATGGGGGGCTGAGGCAGGGATGGAGGGTAAAAGATATGGGAGACCCAGAGGGAGGTGGATGCTGGGAGGGGGTGTGAGTCCCAAAAAGTGTAGGAAGCTCAGGCAGACGTGGAGGACAGGAATATAGGGAGGTGCAGGCAGAGGTGGATTTGCAAACAGTGAAGGACAAAACTTTGTAGGAGGATAAGAGGAAGGTGGAGACTGAGAGCTGTGGAAGGGTCAGACGCACCAATTGTGTGTTCCCAGCTATTAATAAACACATCTAGTCCTATTTTTAAGCCTTTCCAAACACTGCTTAGTTTTTGCATGCTTTGAAATGAAGTTATCTCAAAAACATAACTCTGGTTCCAAGATTGCTCTGGAAGCAGATCAAGAATCAGAAACTATGTGTATGTCAAGGTTCCCTCATACTGGATTGCAACATGGACTAGGTGAGGTATGGCAAAATATAGAACTGGGTCAAAATACAGATTTCTTTGGCTCAAATTCAACTTAAGGACCAGCAGCTCATGTTGCCTCCTGGGCATTTTTAACTGTCAGCTCCTTTCTTTGGGTCACTGTTCAAGGTGCTGTCCTCTTGTGTTTTGTGGAAGTTGCACAAAGGAAGTGGTACCTTTAGCTACAGTGAATGAGAGACTGAAAACACACGTCCAAGAATACCATCACATTCTTCATCTTGGATATCTAAAACCTAAAAGGAGATACACAGGGTTCAGAAATATCGGATATTACTGCTAAATTTACAACCGTTTAATTCACGGGACTGGTTTTTAAAAAAAACCACCTCCATTCTTTCCTTAAAGATGAAAATCATAAAAGCAGGCTGGATGGAGGATATTTTTTTCCCCTGTTACATTCAGGAAAGGGTAGAAAACTATGTGCAAATAACACTGTGTGTTTAATTTTAGCTAAGTGCGGGCAAGCTTTGCCGTGTCAGTTAGAACTGAGAATGAAATGCCCTGTGTGTGTCCAGCCCTTCACCCTCAAGAATCTCAGAGCACTTTAAACACACCAAAAAACTCTTCACCCCATGTAGCCACAGTGCTGCTCAGAGGCACAATGAAGCTGTTGTTCAGCTGCCTGTAGAAATGCTACATACCACTGGAGGGGAGGAAGTTAAGAATAATACAGCATATTCAAATATAACTTTTAGGAGTATTTAGGTAGGCTCAATGTAGCTACCTGGAATTTGGCCACAGGACTCTGCTTAACAGCCCTGCTCTTGTCAAAAGTGGAATAAGATCTTTAATTTTTCCATTCCATTTCCATTAATCACCAGAAGTGGTCATGAGGTTTTCCATCCCAGCCAACAGTCAGGCTTTCCAACAGCACACTTCCTTTCAGCGATGCATTTCCAGGGCACTGGATCAATGCTGCCTCAGAGTGCCTCCTACTGAATCACTAACCCAATTTCCCTTCACGTCAGGACTGCCCATCCAAAACTTGACCAGCTCTGCTGACCACCTAGATGGGTGATCTGAGGGTCTAAGATACAATGACAACACCAGCTGAGAGCCTGTGCTTTACGGAGAGGGCTTTCATGCATCTTCAGGGAATCTTTTAGGAAGGTTTAAATTCTCTGACAGACTAAGTTTAATATAAAACAGCGATTTCCCTAATCTATGGTAATTTGCTATTTAAAACATGAAGGGAATTTGGATAATAAAGAAGATATAAGAGAGAGTTGACACTATAAAGAGTGATTTTTTTTCAGCCAAATTACCCTGAGTTTTAGACAGTCTTTGCTGGGTTCTGAATCCAATTAGTGTCTGTATATAAAGAGACAAAAGTGAAGGAAAAATGCTACAATCCTCCAATTACAGAGCCAAAGTTATCTAGTGTACAGTACACAGAGACAGGAAGGAGGAAACTAATGATATGTGGCAGGATAGGGAAGGAGATTTCTGTAGCTGAAGAAGGCACAAGGAAATATTGACAGAAATATTTTGCTGTGAAATTCAGCCTATGTAAATAAATTCCTTGCCAGATGCTGCATTTAATTAAGATAACTTTAACAATTTTCTTTAAAATTATTTTACTTTTTCTTTCCAATTAGAGGACAGTATTTACATTTCTGGTCGGAGACACTGAGGTCCTGTGGCATTCAGAGTAATTGGCAGTGCCTGTTTTAAGGAATGTTCCTAATTGGACAGATCTTTACTTTAGGTTAAAAATTATCTGCATTTGTTCCAGTCACAGGACATTATGGTTACTGTGTTTCCTTGAGGAACTGGCAGCTGTTTCAGTGTCATCTCTTCAGGCTGATTTACCTTCTAGCAGCACATGCAACTGAAATATCATATTTGCAAACACATGCTTTGCCTTTGAACTAGAAAAAAAGTACTGTGAGAACTGTGGGAATAGAGCTTTTTGCAGATAAATGTTAATTTTTATACAATTTAAAATAGCTTTGGCTTGCAGAGAAGGCTTCCATTTTATCTTCTGTAATTCCAAACAGTTTTACTGCTGGTCTTTGGATCGCTTGGAAAGGAAAAGGTAGAAATGTAACATTTGATATCTGAAAGAGATGTCTCTCTTCTCTGTCTGTATTTCTATTTTAAGAGTGTCTTAACATCTACCATAAGAACAGGTCTTTGTTCACTGGTTACTGCACATATCCAAACTCAGGAAGACTTAAAAACCTCAGTATTTTAGAGCACAGCTAAATTGGCAACATTATTCCTGCCTCAAGCTGAGCTCTGGTGTGTGAACACAGTGACCTGTGCTGAGCCACGAGTTATTTTGTGTCCTGTGGACAAGGGGCTGACCAAGATCCAGGAGGCTGATAGTGGGGACAAAACAATTCATAAGGAGCCTCAGACCTGAGGCTTTTCCCGAGTTAGAAAACACTTGAAAACCTTGTCAGGTTGTGACTGTAACAGAGGCATCAACTGCACCTGAACTCCGCTCTTAGCCTTACAGATGCTTTGGATGGTGTTCACTTTGATAGGTATTAGCTTCCAAAATCCCAGAATTCTTGGGTTTAGGATATAAACACTCCAAGACAGACATTCATTTCTAAAGGCACTTCAATAATAAGGTCTATATTGGCAAACAGGGCTAATTATGAAGTCTTCGAAGGCAAAATCCCCATAATTTCATTCTGTAAATAGATTATTAAACAAATAATATTAATGTCACTCTTTCCAGAAACACACTTTAAAAAAAAAAAAAGAAAGGAAATTTTTATTTACTAAGAATGGGCAGAATTGAGGCCTCTTAACCAGTGGAGAAAATGACTGCTCACCTTTCTGTCACACGATCTCTTTCTTTCCACAGTTTGCCCAAATCCCCTTTATTTGTGTACAGATGAACAGACATTCACTTTGAGGAAGGCTATTTATGCAGGTGTTTGAATGGTCAAGACCAACATTTTCAACCTGAGGTGCCAGGAACACACCTCAGGTAGATCCTGGGAGGGCTCAGCTCAGCTCCTCGAGGCCTGGCACTTCCAAAGATTAAACACTTGTGTTGAATATGGATCATGAGCAACTGTGGGGGGGGGAAGTTCAAAAGTGGATGCATGAAATTTTGTTTCCAGTTTGCACCTCTTTGGGCCCCTTGGTCTGTTTGCCATCCGTTTGCTGCCTCTTGGAGGTCGGCTGAAATGTTTTTGTTGACTTTTGCGGGCACGCTGGAGTTTCCTACCACGCGATCGTGTAAAATACACCTAAAATCACTCCGATGTTGTCTCAAAATAATTTCCAGTCCATTAATTACGGTCTGCAAGCTCCTCTTTAAAGGGCCACTTTGGTGCTGGTGAGTCACACTGCTCAAGCTTTCCTCTTCACCCTTGCATTTCCTGAAGGCATAACCTCGGTGACTTCTGTGCCAAGAGGTGAATGGCTCTGTGACAGGATCTGGCCTTATGTAAATACCCTGAAGAGCCACTTCCCTCAGGCCAAGTACTGCAGTCCACTTAAATAAGGCTTTTAAAGGATGTTTTCCTGCCCACAGGTATTTAGTGACAGCACAGGTGTTTAGAGCAGCACCTACCCCTGATCTGCTCCACCTTCTTGGTAGGAGGGAAGATGGGGCAGCTTAACCCCAACAGGGGAGAGGAGGGGTTAAGAAAGTGCTTGCAGAGGCAGACCCTGGGTTGCAGCTGTGCTATTAGAGGTGGTGTTCAAATGGAGACCAGTGCTGATTTTATGGACACTTCTCCATTCCATCTCAATGTGTAACAGGTTAACTTAAACCGTGTGTGACTTTACACCTGTCTGCTCAACTATAGATCAGGGAAGAATTTAGGAGAATCCTTAAGCAGCCGTCTGTCAGAGATCTATCAATTAAGCCAAGAAGTGATGCCAGTGTTTGCCATCTCCCAGCTGAGACACACATCTGCCTGCATCCTAATTTGGGCATGACTGCAGTGAGTCGGGAGGCTGCACTGGGCAGGTGCCAGTGCTCACGCTTGGATGGCACACAGCACAGGCAGAGGCTGGGGCAGTTGCTGTGCCTCCAGCCTGCAGAATCAGGCCCTGTGCATCACCCTTGTGTAACCTTCACATTTTACCAGCCCCGTAGTCTGGGATCAGTGAAGTATGGTAAAACTTCACTTCCTCCTGGAAGCAGAGAAAGAGAGAGGCTGTAATCGCTTGAAATTCAGCGAGGGGTTAATTCGCCACTGAGCCAGTTGTACAACAATTCCACAAGACTGGGGGGAAAAAGGATGCCACAGTGATGGTATAAAAGGGGGGTACATGCTCAAGGGCACTCTTCATCAAACCAGCCTGTTGCCTTATTCACATGGAAATGAGCTTGGACTCGATGCACTCGGAGGTAACATGTGCCTCTTATAAAATCATCTGGTTTGTCATGAGTGTTATAATTCTCTTTTCTCTGCCTCAAGGACACCAGTGGGAGGAAATCAAAGCCTTGCAGCAATGTGTTTTCCCAGTTTGCTATTATTCCCAGAAATTACTTACTGTCTTCCTTCTGTTGTGTCTAATTCAAAACAACAGGTTGATCCCTTCACAAGCATCGACCTGTTTTGTAACATGAAAAGGAGTCAGTGCTATCAGTTATCTCCCACATTATCTTGCAGCAAGCTGTTCTCCAAGGGTGCAGCCAGCTTGAATGGCTCACGTTGTTGTCCACGAAAGAGAATCACTCTTTCTGCCAAGAAGTGGCTTCCAATGAGGTAATTGTTTTGACAGTTTGAAAGAACCCCCGTGAAAAACATTAAAAAGTAAACAGTCGTATATTTCTGCAGGCTGGGGGCATTTGTAAAAGGAAGATGAGATGTATCCAAAACTTAAAACACCAGGACACCATCAAATATTTCGGTCTTACAAAATGGCAACCTGTTACAAAGCTGGCATTATTAAGTGATGACTTAAATTCCAGCGATTAAATTCATAGCCGTTGTTTTTAACTGCTGTGCTGTTTGGGTGTTTGAATATCCATCATTGCACTAATTCTACGTTTAAGGGAAAGAAAACAATTTCAAACCTTGATAACTGTTGGCCCCACTAAGGACACAAAGCTGGCAAAGAGGAGAAAAATTTCTTTCCTTGGAGATCTGCGGACTTTCAAAACTGAATCCAAGGTTCTGCCTGTGCTGGGTCATCTGTGTGGCTGTGTGAGACTGTTTCAGTGAACCCTGAGCCAGCTCAGGCTTAGCCTGGGTTCAGTGCCTGCTGCACAAGGGAGGGCCAGCCTGGGCTGGCAGAGTCCCTGATAGGAGGTGGGCTCTGTGTCCAGCTTCGTGCAGTGGCTGTTTGATCTTGAGTGAGTCACTAAGTGTGTCCTGCAAGTTCTGTGAATGCTCAGTGCTCAGCAATATCCTGCAGGATTGGAAGCTTTGCCATTTTCAAGGCAAAGTGTGCTTTTCTTCGTGTTATCCAAGACAAACTTTGTTAGAGCCAGAGAGGGAGAAAGAAGGTATCCTTAACAATTTCTTCACTGATGAGGAGCTTCAGGGGTAAACATGGGGGAACATAGACAAGCCTACAAATGGCATATTTGCTATTTTCATTTGCATTCCCATCTGACCATGGTGACTTGTGGACCTCTTACTGTGTGAGAGTGCAAGAAATGTGCTGAGTGAGATGCCAAAGGAACTCGAAGTGTTAAAGACCAGATGAGCTCAGATTTTCTATTTCTCCAGTTCCTCTTGCCTGGAAGACACTGTTTTTAGCAGCAAAACTATTTTGGCTGATCTTAGTGCAACTCCATTGGTTTTAATCTTAAATACTGCTACAAAGTTCCTAACATCATCTAACTGCCTCTACCAGTACTGAAATTATTTGAGTTTACTCTGAGGTTCTCCACAACTTAAGGTTTTATCACGTGTATTCTCAAATCCAGCCCATTTACCTGGTAACATTAATGGTGCAGAGTTCATGTGAATTTTATCTCAAACATAATCTGCAGGTTGTTTGAATATGCATGGCTGTATTTATTCTCATTCTGGGAATCCAAGGCTGGGGAGCATGGTGGGTGCTTCTTTGGGAGCACAGGATTTGCTGGGCTCCTGGCAGGCACTTTCATCTCTCCAGGCTTGAAGCTATCTTGGTTCTTTGAGGTTCTGCCTCTGCTTGTTCCTTGTCCCAGACAAGGTGGGGTCTGAATCACGTTACATGCGCTGGAAGGTGACTTCTCTTGCTTTGGGTTTGAGGATTTAGCTCCCAGCCCTAATGTACAGACGTAACTCTTGGAGCTTTATTCTTGACTGCAGGTATCTAAGCTGATGGCCTACCCTGAAACCACCAGCTAAATGAATTCATCTTCCCTCAGTGCTCCCTAGGGAAATCTCCATGCTAGAGAACTGTGACATGGAAAGAAGGGGTTTGGTCTGTGGACAAAAATGCAGTCTGCCCATTTGAGATGTCTCAGTGCTTGACATACCTCAGAATAATGGACTGCTGTCTTCTCCGTGTGTCCTCCACACCCGAGGTCTTTCTGCCAAGATTCCTTGCTCCTCAAATCCACATTTCTCTCTGTAGAAAATCCATGGTCAGATTGGATTCTTTAGCTCTGTTGGAGCTTACAGGTAACATCATTTTTCCTTCACACCTCCTACCCAAGTTATTCCTATTCCTTATCACTAAAGGGGACCACACTCCTGAGCAGTAATTCTCATGGTAGAAGAGATTATGCTGGATATTTTTAGAAGTGATCAAGCAAGATACACTTGAAAAGGTAGGACAAGCAACTCCTACTTTTTCTAAGTCTTCCCAGAAGTGATTGCAGGTGTTCCAGTAAAGGGGTTGTGTACACTCATCTGTTGACCTCGCCAACAGCAAGTGTACCTTTACAAAGAAGTTGTCAGTACTGAGAGAGGAATAAGCAGAACCAAGGTCTTTGTCTTTCCTCTCATGTGTCACCCATAATCTCCCACTCCTCTTCATGGATTTCAGTGTGAATGCTCTGGTAGAGCCAAGGAAAGAGCAAAGCAGGAATTAATGTGTGGGATCACACGTGCTGGACCGGGACACTGCAGGCTTTGTGGCACTTGCACAGCGGTACCAGGTGCTGCCAAGCCAAGCTGTACTTCTCATATCTTCTGGTATTTCACTTTGGAAGGTTCTTTTAAAAACTGCCTTGACTTCAAAGCTTTGGTGCAGGTGGTGGCAAAAAACAGATTTGTTTTTTTTTTTGCCAAAGGTCTTGTCTCGAGGAGCGCTGGGCTCCAGCAGGTAGTGACTGTCTCAGACCACAGGTTTGGAAGCCAAACAAACCAGAAAGGAGGTTACCCTGGGTGTTAGGTGTGCCACTCACCTAGACATGCCTCAGTCACCGCTAAGTGTGGAAGAATGAAGCCCGTGATGTGTAAAATATGTCTGCTTGCTCGCCGCAGACACTGGAACTAATTCTTAGTCTCGCTGGCAGCCTTGCAAGGCCCTCAGGAGCTGCAGGAGTACGGAGAGCAAACGGGCTCTCAGTGCACGTGGGGAGAGCTTGAGGGCTGGCTGTGCAGCTCTGACTCCAAACCCAGTGCTCTCTGCCAGTGAATGCCCCACGAGCAGGCGAGTTTTTTGAGTCATCGCTCAACCAATAATTGAACGGTGCTGTGCTCCTGGCTGAGCTCAAATATAAAACTGCCCGTCCACTACAAGGGCTTGTGGTCATTACAACACCCCACAAATCCATTTTGCAAGAGTTTGGGCATCAGCCCCCGTGTTGTGATTGGGTTCCCAAGCGCCTTTGCCTAAATTCCTGCTGCATTTTCCAGTGGGTACGTTATTTCTCGTTCCACTCCTTACAAACACAGCGCTGCAGTTAATAAGGGCTGTGTTAGCACCCGCTGGATCAACATGTACCAGTGCTGGGTGAGGTCATCCTCTCAAGTGCAAGGTGTGAGTGAGATGTAATACGAGGAGGTCTCACTGCTCTCATCTGCTCTGTGCCATTTCAAAGAAACCAAAATGCCCTCTGCAATAACAATGCTACATCTTCCCTTCACTTAGCACTTCTGATGTAGCACACTTTTAACTTCAGAGAGCCATAAAACACTGAGCTTAGCGCAGGCATAGCCTGGCATGGTTTATTTTCCCCTCCTAGATCTCAGATAGAACCAACACAGCACATGTAAAACAAGGGAGGCTAAAATAAACGATCAGATTTATTTTACTTGCTTTTAAAAATATTTAAAGAGTTTTCTGGATTTATAACTGCAGCAGTAACAGTTTCTGCCTTATGTCATAAGGGGTGAAGTTATGGCTTCATTTGACACTGTCAGCCCTGCAAAAGAAACATCACTGCAAGAGATCTGTGGGTCAGGCATTGCCATTAGTCAGTACTTGTTCACTGAAACCTGACTGTGAATTGATCTAGGCCAACAACTCCGAAGAGTGGCACATTTTTAAGGTAATTCTTGGATTGAGAGGAGGAGGTTTCCACCAGTTTTCCAGCGGGATGTGCCCTCCTAATTGATTGGTGAATTTGATAGGCATTAACCCCCAAATGGCAGAAATTTCTGAGAGGCTACATGCCCAGTAGTTCTCCAGTACTAGTGTGATGAGCAGCTTTGGAAACCATCTCCTTTTGTTTTAGGATTCTAGACATGCTTTGGGGAAAATCAGTCTCAGTTTCTGTTTTTTTTATATAACTATGTCCCTTAACTTTCATCTTCAAAATTTACTGTGGTGCATACTCTTTTCACTTTGTAGCAGCATGGGTCAGGATAAAAAGGGAAATAATCAAAGAGAAGCAGAATCTCAGCTTGCATTGGTGAAACTTTATCCTGTTTATTAACTCTGCTCTGCGAGCCACAGTATATTGTGCTTGGATCTTGTAACACTCCATTTTAGAAAATAATAGTCAGAGTGGTGTTTTAACCGGAGTATGAGGGTTTTAATATAAAATGTGCCTTTCCTTTAAATTGATTGCAAATGTACTTTCCAAATATTTTACTTCATAAAAAGAATTCTTGGAGGAATTCCAGCGCCTGGTATTTTCCAGCTAGCTAAATGCAGATAATTCCCCCTTTTAAAGACGCCTTGAAAGGTTTTGCAAATCCTGGCTGTGTGGTTTGGAGCAGTGGGCTGTGTGAAGGAGGAAGGGGGGGTAAATCCTTGCAGATCTCACCCTGATGTGAGAGGTGAGGTCCCTGTGCTGGGTGTGAGGGAGGGGATCTTGGAACACACACACGTGCTGTGGGTGCTCAGTGTGAACAGCACCGAGTGGTTACAGCTCCACAGGCTCTCCTAGAAGGCTGATGATGATCCTTGTCCTTGCCTATCCCAGGGAGAAGATGTAGATAATAATAGTTATGATAATATTGACAGCAACAGAGAACTCATGATCTTTTATCACCCACATGACACAGCTCTTCCCAGATCATAACAGCTCTGTAGGAGCCCACTGATCCCAGGAGAAGTCAAGTGACTTGTGAAAGCTCATCCAAAAATGCAGGGGAAGAGAGGAACCTGGATTTCAGCCTCCAGCTCAGAGGACAAATGAACCCTTTCAGTCACACAGACATTTCAGGAGGTGAACTGCAAGCTGAAATTTTTTCATCCTAAATTATTTTAATCTAAGGGGGAAAATGGGGAATAGTAATCCATTAAAATAATTTTCTGTAGCACCTGCTGTTGAATAAGTCTCTCTAATGGTGTTGAAAGAAGCCAATTTCCCCATTATGAAATATTCAGCAAAGCCTTCATCAAACAGATGGGTGAATACAGGCTTGATTTCCATCTTCATTAAATTAGCATCAGGTGTTTGAGAAATCAGTTCTTTAATAATCTATAAATATTTTCTTCTTGAAGTAACTGCCTGATTTTCCCCACAAGGACTGGTTTCTACTTTTTTATAGTAAGACCAACTCATGATGGAAGAGCTGCCAGTGCATGTATACTTGCAGATGTGTTCTTTGATAAGACTTAATTAGCTGCCTTAGTTATTTTCTACTTAATGTGTTCTTAACGTTCTTCAGAGTTTGGAGGGAGATATATCTGGGTTAAAGAAAACAAAGTAACTATCCATAATCTTGCCTTGGTGATCATTTAGTTTGAGTTAGGCTAAATGCAACATAGAACATAATTTCCCCAAACATGCCTATTTTTACCCCTACAAAGAAATAAGTTTATTCTTTAATTTTCACTCTATTAGCTCTAAAAAAACCAAGTTTTAGTGTCTCTCTTTAAAGCAATATTTAAGTCTCTCACTTAAAACGGTGGTAAATTTTTCTATGAGATTGTCATTCTGGAACAGATACATCAACCAAAAATATTTTCTTGTGACTTGGCTTAGAGGCTGGAGCAGGGTACCACCACTTATAGGAAATCAAGGAAAGCAGTTTTCTCTGACTGCCCTGTTCTTTAACCATGCACAAGCCCCAGCCAACAGCAGTTGTGCAGAAGGGGAGGAGCTGTCAGTGCCAGTGGCTCTGCACAGAGCCTGGGAGTTCCACACGCTCACCCTCAGGGTGTAGGGTGGCACGTTGTCTTTGTACATCTTTTTGCTGATGGGCTCTCCAGTCAAAGCTTGCTCGTGGTTTATACAGGAGAAAATGTTGTGTGATTACAAACACCAGATATTGACTCTCATGCAGGTTCTGCATTTGCTCTGGGTGTGGGTGGGCAGGTTTGTAAAACAAATCCATTTGTGCCAGAGAATCTACTTTTCATGTTCTGTTTTAGAGGCAGAGCCCAAGCCTATGTTTCCATATTGTCTGAAGACTTCTTCTGCCATTTGGACAACAAACATGGGAAAAGGTTCACCAGGAGGACTAGTTGTCACTAGGGTGGAACAGACACCAGTTTTGAGGGTCTCCTGAGAACACTGAAGGTGGTGGCTTTCATGGAATTCCTGGAATTCCTGTGTCCCCTCTCACCATTCATTCATCGTGTCCTCTCTTCACATTCATTTTTTGGAGGTGAAAAAGATTCTTCCTCCTGAGTGAGTTGGTCATTCCCCACAGATGTTTTCAGCTGAGATCTGCCTGCCATCCTGCTGTCCAACTCAACAAGCTTCCACAGCACACAGAGCTGTTTGCTTCATAAAGCTGTATTTATTGAATTGCACCTTATAACAATCAAATCAGTCATACAGGAAATTTCTTCTCGAATTTCTTCAGTTGTTTTCATGTCATAAGGCTGCACTGGCAGCACCTACCTCACTAAAGCTCTTAATAGAGCTCATCTTGATAGGGATGACTGAGAGAGGAGAGAAAACAGCTGCTGCCCTTCTTCTTGCTCCTTCACAGGAACACTCTTGGTACACCTCATGCCCTTCACCCCTCTCTGTCACTAGGAGAATAAAAACATGTATTGCTTTAGAACTTGTCACCTGAAAGGTGACAATTGCTCCAGAGGTCTGTGGCAAGGCACGAAGTACCAGTGTGTCTCTTAATTTCCATGCAGCTCCTGAAATGGGCCATCCCCAGTCACATTAATAGATGACATGAAGACAGCTTTGCACGTTCCCTCTGCAGGTTTTGGGTCTGGCAGGCCTGTGGATCATGGAGATTTGCTTTCTTTGTCCAGGAACCACTCCTCCCTTGCTATGGTTCTGCTTTCAGCCCATTTTTCAGTGTACTCCATCTCCCTGCAAACTTCATATGCACAAAGACGCGAGGAGAATCCCTGATTTTTATTTCTTCTCTACCTGTGACAGGTGCAGACACTGAAATTCCCTGAAACAGGCTCAGAGTCAGCAGGAATATCTTGGGAAGGCAGTTCTGTCTCTGGAGCCCCAGGATAGTGTTTTTGATCTGCTCTCCAAATCCTATCAGATTGATCTTCCAGTGCCCACACCTGACCTGGGAAGAGCTGCTGAAGAAAAGGATTGAAATGTTCTCAGTGAGGTGGAAATAGCTAAAGATTGCTCACATACACGCTGTAAAAACTTCAGTAGTATTTCTACCGTGAGAAATTTAAATAGGCCTCTTTTTCCTTCCTTTGGAATGATAAATGAGACCAATCTACAGGTTCACAGCTGCAGGGTCTGTTCTGCTGCAGATATTCCTGCAAAGCCTCCCATAGCCACCTCAACAGGAGCAGCATGTGCACGTCAAAGACAATAAAAACTTTAAAACCTGCCATAATTTGCCTTTTCCCCCTCATTATGCACTCACATGCACCATCAGCACTACTGGAAACTGCTCATATCGTTGAAACAAGGGGACCTTCTGTAGGTGTATGTGTGACTATAAATAAGAAGGGGGGAAAAAATCGAATTTCAGGGAAATATATTGATTTTAAATAAGAAGCAACTGCCAAATCTCTTCTGATGTAATCTATAGTATTAATAATACACTTATCAAAATGGTCAGTCGGGGTTTGTATAAATTAAAATACTCTGGATTGAATTTCTTAAGGTTTTCTTACAAGGTGTGTTAGACAGAGGAGAACCTGATCACAAAAAATATGGCCTGTTCCTCAATATGTTTTATATCATTTCAGAAATCCAAATGAACTGGTTTTTTGGTCATTTCATTTTCAAGGTAGTAATGCAACGTTTGAGAAATACTCTGTAACAAGTCACATTTGTCAGACAGACAAGAGCTCAGAGGATTATTGGACGACTTATGTAAGTTTTCAATAGCTGTTTAACTAAAAATAGGATGTTCCAAAAAAGACAAATCCTCATTGGAGACAAAACTGAAGAAGTAATACTGTTTATTAGTATCAGCCTATTGTAATATTATTAGGTGATAAATTTCATAAATAGTTGGAAAAACCTTTAAACACAGCCTTATGATATATTTCATACACAAAGAAAAGTTATGTTCATTTATAGGAAATGTAAAAATATACAAAAAAGAATATAATGATAGGTGATATGCTTGCCATTTTAACTCTGTAAAATTAACTTTTCAGTGCAAAATTATGGCTTATTATTCTTGGAAGTGAAGGTCATGGTAGGATAATACAAGTAGGAAACATTCTTTCAGCTGGAAGCATCATCCGTCCAACTCAGAATACTCTGTGATTCTGTTATGATCAGATATTTCCCTCTCTATCTCTTTGCTCTGCTCTGGTCTCTTGTCATGCTGTCCTGGTTTACAATCTCTGAAACCAAAAATTGCGGCTGCCTACAAGGAAAATAGAAGTATTTTGCCTGGATTCAGTAAATGTGCAAGTTCTTTGTGTTTCTTCTACTTAGTGCACGATCTACCAGGGAATATTTTCGTGTTGCCAGACTCAGAGAAGTGTTTGCCCAGCAGTGTTTACCTGCTGTGTAACGGGGCACATCCTTCCTCTGGCTCCAACAAGCTTTTTCCACAACAAAACTGTAGAATTTCTTTGATTTTCCTTGCTGGCAAGGAAGCAGACAGCTGTCTTCTGATTGGAAATGCTACTGAAAGGGTTTCTCACTCCAAAGAAGATGGGAAATGTAGAATCCCATTCAGATTATGATAAATTGCAGGCTATTGTATACCTTTTTTTTTTTTTTAATTGATTGCAGTTGTAGTTTTGTTTGTTTGTTTGTTTGTTTTGTATAAGCACAACTTAGGCTACTTTCTCTTCATCTTGAATACCATTATCTATATTGTGTTGCATTTTATTTCTTCTGTAACATTACAGTAGATCCAGGTAATGTGTCTGAGATATTTCTGAAAAATAATATTTTGTGGAAAATAACAAAAGGGTAACCAAAAAAGTGCTCTTTCACCCTTGAGTCTTTTCACCATTAGGAGCTGAAGTTCAGCAGGACAGACTGAGTCTTGAATCTATTCCTGTTGAGCATCACGTGTTTAAATCTTCTTGGAACTAAAATTAAGCTCCTTGTTCTAATAAGGCTTATAATTATAGGCTTATTAACACAAAGAGCGCATTTAATTAGAGCCAGAAGAAAATCAGCAGAAAAAAGGCAAAATTAGGGGTGTGAATAAGCTTATCAGAATGGTGGCAGGATTGCTTACACGCTGCTTTTGTCACAGGTTCTTCAGAGCAGCAGATACAGCACAAATAATCTGCCATGTAAAGGAATTTGTAACTGAATCAGACTGCATGTGTAATACCTGAGACAAAGGTTTTATTTTTAGGGGAAGTAGGGCAGTTTGAGGTATTCTGGGAAGCTCTCAGTGTAAGAATTCATGGATGACACAGTGAGGAACAATGAAAGATGAGAAAGGCCCAGCAATGACACCAACAGCACCACTGCAGCACTTTGGCCTTGCTCTGTCCTTGTGCCTGGGGAAATGTGCTTTTTTCCCCCTTTCCTTGTGCCTTCCTAAGCCCCACCTTCCTTTTATCCTGCCTGTGGTAGAGTTCCAGGTTTATATATTTCGAGCCACTTTTTCTTTCAAATAATCCCCCTTTCCTCAGTCCTGTTTCTGCCCACCTCCTCTGCTCCACACAGCCCTTCTTCTCTGCTGACACCACCCTTTCCTCCTCTCTAATTGCAGTCTCCTAAAACCACTGCTCTCACACAGCTTTGCCACTTCCTGCTCCTTTTTTTTTTTACCATCTCACGGTATGGTGCTGGTTTTATCATTTCTGAGGGTTGCAGATCCCTGTGAGCTGGTTTTGACTCCAAAATACAGGCAGAAACAATTCACTCAGACCTTTCACTCAGCTGCAGCTGGAGAAAGCCTCGATGATCTGCTGTCACAACATCTCTCAGGGATGCCCTTAGGGGCTGGTTTGCTAATTTGCCCCCAGAGATCGTGCCATTCACAGGTGCTCAGGGCCATAAATAAGAATTGAAATAAAGCACACCTGACCACGGGGGCAGCTATAGCAGATTAGTTTGAGCCATCACTGCTGGAGTGGTAAATTTTGGATCTGGGTTCTGTAAATTCCCAAGCTCTCGTGCAGAAGAGAAGCAAACTCGAGCTCAGAGGATGAAGAGAGCACGTTCTGCCTCCTGACCAGATCAGTGTGGAACTGGTTCCTTCCTAGCAGGTAATCTAATCAGTAACGTCACAAAATGTTTAGTAGCACGTCAGAAAACATCTCCTGGAGAGGAAACGCCTTGCTGGGTGGTGCTGCACCCAGCTATTGTGGGCAGAAGGTATTTTTGAAGAGCATTTTGGTAGTCTGGAAGGTCCTGTTTAATGAGTTGATGACAGGGCATTCATGCATTTGCTCATCCATTACACTGGCACTACGGAGAAAGCAAGGACAGCTGTTGAAACACATCTGCACCGTTTGGGGTCTGAGGGAGGGTTATTGAGTCAAAATATGCACCAATCTGAGGGGATGGTTCCGTGTTTTTAACACTTCAAAGCCCCACCAGTGGAAGTTGTTCATTTAAAGTTGTTGGATGTGTGGTATGAGAAATTCACACGCACACACACACAAATTGTAAC
The DNA here is from genome assembly GCF_022539395.1 of Myiozetetes cayanensis. NCBI lineage: Eukaryota > Metazoa > Chordata > Aves > Passeriformes > Tyrannidae > Myiozetetes > Myiozetetes cayanensis. The sequence continues at coordinate 2,072,789 of NW_026086605.1, read as the reverse complement.
ACAATTGCCTTTGTTTTTAGAGGAATTATTTTCTTATTCATGGTTTGTTTTCATTTGCTTCCTTGTAAATTGTTTTTGGCAAGGGCCTGGTGCGATGTAGGGAGGGAAACTATGCATTTCCATGTTTGTAAACCAGGAAAACCACGTGACTCTGGACAAACAATGTCTTCCATTGTGAGTTATTTGTTTTTCTCGCTGTTACTAAAGCCTTTGTAACTACAATGGGCATTGTGATCTGAGAGCAGTTTGGTGCCAGTGGTGCATTTCTGTAGTTTGCCTCTACCACAAAACAACTTTGAGGCTGTCAAAGGAGAGCTGGAGCTTTCCCTTACCTGAAAATCCTTGGATACACCGACTTTGAACTTCAAGAAAAGAGGGGATATCAGTGGTGGAAGAGGCTGATGAAGCACAGGGCACATCTCTGATCTCTTGTCTTACCGAAGTTGTCGTTGCCAACCCAAATTACAACTTTCTGGAGGCTGTTCTGAGTTCTGCTGGAAGGGTGGGAGTGTGTTTATGGCATGACATTGGTTTGGCTCTTCCTTCCCACTGTGCTTTGCTCGGCTGCCAGACCCTTAATTATGGAAAAATATTTGTGTTGCTACCGCTGCAGTGAAATGTGTTCACGTGAATTGACTAATAAGTGATGCTGTTTAAAATCAGATTTCAGTATTTTGCTACGGATTTCAGGAGATTTTTATTACCTGGGCAAGAGCAAACAGCCAAATTCCAGTAATGCTGTGCCTTTGCCTGTGCTCAGGAACTTGCCTGATCAAGTGGTTGTGTAAATGCAGACAAAAAGAAATGTCTTGTCCACAGACAGACAGTGAGTGACATATCTTTATTTATAGTGTGTATATTTATAGGGTGGGATACAGAGATAGATGAGCATTTTTGTGCAGATGTATATCTTGCTTGCTTTCATTCCCCCTCCCCTCCTCCTTTTATCTCTAAATATCATTTTAAAAGGAAATAGGTTTTGGAAGGAGCAAGAGGCTCTAGTAAAGGATTTAAACTCTTTTTCTTCCTCTGAAAGGAGTAGTCAGTCATAGCTCTCCTTTAAAGTTAAGCTAAGAAATGTCACTGAGGAGAATTTCAAACTCTCTTTCCAAACACCACTAAGCCAAGCATGGTTATTATCTGAATTTAATTCAAATCATATGAACCTTCATACTTTTTGCCATACTAAAGGGGTTTTTTTTCCTTTTCAATCAGGCAATACATTCATCAAGTTATAGGCAGACCCTACTCATGTAATGGAGTAGTTTTGTGAACTTTACAGCTCACAGGGTATATTCCAGGTTCAACACGTATTTATGATTTATTTTCTTCAAAAAGACACACTAAACAGTCCCATAACTGTATTGTAACTGAAAAACAACGTGTAGTTAACTTTGTGTGAGTCATGAGAGAAAAAAAAGAAATCAGCATTTTGAAGAATTATCCTTGAATTGCTGTATCTAAAAATACATTTCAGTCCATCTGCTCTGCACAGCCCCTCTCCTCCCCTATGTCCTGCTCAGCCCAGGTTTGCCTGGATGAACACAGCCCTGAGTCCCTATTCTGGCTTGGATACTCTCTGGGGGCAAATCTCAGTTCTCCAGTATTTTGCAAAAGCATGAGAGTAACAATTACCCACCCACTTCACTGCAGCCCTTTCAGGCTGAATTAATGTCTTCTCAGTGCCTGGGACGTGTAAAATGCTGTATAAAATTGTGAAATAATATTACTCCTCAAGCATACAGCCAGAATTTACACTATTTGGGAGGAAAGAGGATGGGGGAATAATTACAGCCTGCACTTTTAAAGTGAGGTGCTCGGGAAGGGCACAGTCAGCAGAACAGCAGCCACATCCAGGGTCTCCAAAGACCTCTGTGTTTATGGGCACTCCATGGTTAGAGGTCCTGGAAACTTTCCAGACCTGTTCACTCCCCCTCTACAGGAATGCAGAATATTTTCAATAGATGCTCCTCTTGTGGAAAGCGTGTTTGAAATGCTTCCTGAGCACGCTGCACCTCCACAGGCTGCTCTGTGGATTGTCCCGTTTCTCCTCTCCACACCAGCGTGGCCGTGTGTCTTCTGGGCTTCCAGGGCTTTGGCATCACAGCTGGAGGTTCTTCCAGCACCTTGTTCTGCCCACTGCCCTTTTCAGTGCTCCTGTGAGCCCTCTTACTCCTGATTGTTGTCGTATGTGTGGGGCTGGATTTGTACCCTCTCGTTAATTCCCGGTTTAGGATGTTTGCGCTGCTGTTCCAGCGGAGCCAGGGCTATCCAGTTCCTAGGAAACAGCAATTATTTATCCCTTTTGGATCCTGCCTATATTGCCATGTTGCAGAACCATTTCAGTTCGTGTTGTATTTCACTGAGGGGATGTTTTAAGAAAAAATAATTTGGAAGTTATTGTTGCATCGTAGCAACACCCACAGCAACACAACAATATGCACAGTAAGTTGTACGTACCAGGGAGTTGCAAAACATGCACAAATTGCACTGTATTGAGAGTAAGGGTAACTAAATGCAGAAAACAAACAAACAAACAAAAAACAAACATAAAGGGAGCAAACCAAAACACTGGAACTGGATTTGAACAACAGACTTGAGAGAAGCTCAGATCAGAGCAGACTGAGCTCCTCGTTACAAGCCACGTGCTGGTCTGAGCTCTCTGCAGCTTTCTGGCTTAGGGTTTTTAGGGCCAGCTTGGGAGTTTAGACACCCAAATACCATTAAAATGAGTAGTCATTTTGTGTCCTTTGGCCTCACAGTTCCTGGTGATGTTTATGATAGTGTAATAATCCTCTGTTTGGAGGTATTCCTCTTCATATCATACAGCAATGAATTACATTTTTCCCTCTAGACCAGTGTGATATTTTTCCAATGAAAGAAGAGTGATACAGCAAAAATAGTCATGATGCATATTTGATAAATTATTTAGATTAACTTTCTCTCAATAAAAGGCCTAAATACTAGCAAGAATGATGTGCCCAGGAAGGATTTTTAAGAGGCAATCACTTTTTTTGCATTAGTCCCAGAAGAAAATCATCTGGGACCCAGCAGTACAGGACTGACGAAAACGTTTCCTGTAAAATTTGCCTAACAGAGATTTAGCACAAACTCAAATTTGGCTTTACAGGTATTTTATAAACTTCTCCATGGAAAACCTGAAAGCTGACCTTTGATAATGGCTAAATTCCTGTTTAAAAAGTGGCTGAAGGCTCATAACATGGGTAGTTATCTAAGAGCTGGCAGTCCTTCTTTTCATCTTTCACATAAGTGTAGTTGGAAAGAAACAGTGTTTTATGCTGTTTTATACAATAAGCCTTCTTATTTCATTAAAGTCAAGGGATATAAAGAGTGGCCAAGGTGATTTTGCCTGCTCCAAGGATACAACAGCTGAGTGGTTTATAAAAAAGGCCATTCCGTGTCTTTCCACACCTTCCTGGAGGAGATGAGCACCGTGGGATCCATGAGGGTTTAGTCAGGCCAGGACTAAGCCTGGCTTAAGGTCAGAGCTTTGCCGCTGGCACTGGTGGGTTCACCAGTCCATTAAGCCTCCAATCAAAATTAATCCAAAATTGCTGTAGCCCTGCACAATTTCTCTGTGCTTAACACATTCTGTTGCAGAAGGAAAGCAGATAGACATTCTTTCAACAAAGAACGTACCAAATGTTTTTAACATAGTGGAAATAGGCTTCAACACACATTAAGGACAATTGTACCAAAAACCCAAGGAGATGTTGCAGATTATGTCCTGGAAACAGCCTTTGGGATGAGATTCAGCAAATATGATGGAGCACTTCATCATGTTGCAATCTCCCCATTAGTTCAGGTTTTGCTCCGCTTGATGATGTCTGTGAGGGCTTGTAACACAACTCTGCACAAAGCAAATTTCACTACAGGGAAAATCTGAGGTTGATTTTGTCTCTTAGACCCCCAGAATTTGGTAAGTCGTTGTGAAACAGAATTCTGGCAGCACAGCTTGACTGCGTAATGACCAGTGATCTTGCACTCTGGAGACATTTCCAATACTTCACTAAGCACTGCATGCACACGTGGTATCACATCACTGCAACTGTTGTGTACTTTCAACACACACTTCATTTTAGAGGAAGAAAAATGCATTTTTTTCATAAGTAATTTCTTCTTTACCGAGCCCCTTCTTATGTATGAAACCCCTGTGTGAATTCTTGCACACAGAGAAATGTTAATATAAACTCTATTATTGTTCCTATTGCTGTAGTAACTGAATTCTTCACACTTATCATGAGAGCACACGTGGAAAATGAAGCAGTTAGAAACCTTCATCCCCTTTGGGCAGGAAAAAAAAGAGACAAAATTAAAATGTGTTGCACCCTAAAAATTGCACACTGGTCACGTTGAGGAGAAATTAATGGAAAGCAATGAAAGTGGCTTTAAACCTATCATCTTCAGGTATTTATATTGCTTTTCAAGTGTACCTTTGTAATTAATAATTTATTTTTAATAATGCTTGAATGCAGCACTATTACTGCAGTGGAGTTTGCCAGAATTCTTGTGTAGGCAATTAGTGTTTTCTCCACCTCCATTTTTAAAAGCAAATCCCACCATTCCAGGGGAAGAAACCCTGCAAAATGCCCGTTGTTAACAACCCACTGACTGAGTCAGCCTGTTGGAGCTGCAGTAGGTTTTATTTAGCTCAGGCCAGTTAAGTGAAGGCACCTTATGTACTAGAACAAAAAAAAACAGGAAAAAGTTGTTTGGTCGTTGGTTAGTTTTCTTTTTCCCAAATTCCAGCTTTGGAAATAATACATTAAAGCAATCGTTGTACTTCTGGGGTTTATCTTAGCACAACTCTACCAAATACAAATCATTGAAAAGAAAAACAAAACAAAACAAAAAATGGGTCAAAGCTGTTCTGGCCTGCACCAATAAACAAAATAGACATCAGTTTTGGTAGGAGTGAGATCAATATGAACCCTTGCTATTACTTCAGCTTTATTCTGAACTTTTTTTGCTTAGTTTAGTGCCAAATCTTCATTGCTGAGTGATCATAAGGGTGTCATCATAATCCAGACAGAGCAGGTCTTCACTTGCACTGCATCTCTAAAACATACAGTTTGTACATTTATAGGTTAGGACATTATACAGAAGCTGCAAAGAGAAACTGGGGAAAGAGTAGCAAAGCAAGTGCATCCTCGTACATATAATATATAAAATTGTTAAATACACATTTCAAAATACCTTTATATGTGTAAAAATAATATTTTATTTTTATCCTTGCGTTAAAAACAGCTTTTGCCTCTTCATTATGAGGAGAAGCAGCACGAGAGAACACCCTGAATTGCTGAGTGTGATGTGTCACTGGTCATAGTTTTGTTCATTCATCAACACGTAAAACATTATCATACCTAGCACCCTTAAGCACGCAGATTATAAATGTTAATCACTAGACACGGATATTTCATATAATTTTGAACCTGAAGTAGGAGTGGTTTTTGGATCAGAATGTATTTTAGCAAGCTGAGCAATTTCATTTAAAGACTGAAAAATTACGTGCTGCGTTTTCCTTGGAGTTGTGTTTCAGTATAATCCCTTGAGGTGGTGATGTCAGGGTCTAGGGTTAAACAAAACCTCAGGAGCATTCTGCTGTAGGAATTCCCGTCCTGTTTCATCCTGGTTTGGATCCTGAAGCTGCAGCAGCTCTAATGTGCCTCCTGGTGCACTGTGAGGCAGAACTAGATTTCCACTCATTTCCCACTTGTCGTTGTGCAGGGATGAGATAAGCTTTGGGGAGCAGAGAGGGAGTTTTCATTCTGATCCTCAGTCAACTGGTAGATGTGACTTATAATTGGCCCTATTTATAATAATTTTTTTCCCAAAAATAATTTCTATAAATAATTTTTTCCCCAAAAAACCGTAAAAATTAGAATTTAACTCGTATTCCCTCTAATTAAGTGCTCAAAAAATTAGTGGGGTGCAGGGTTCTCCTGCATTCAGGACATGCATTTTGGGGCTCGGATCTGGAATATATCTGCTCCCTCTCCCAAATGGGGCCTTTTTAGGTAGTTACACAATTCATGTCAAGCAGCATCTCTTAAATGAAAAGTGGATGCTTAAAAGTAGGTCCTCGTTACTCTACTTCCACAAGCACAAACTTCCTTGTGCTCCACGTATTCAAGGTCATGTTCATTATCTCTTTTCTAATTATATAGGCTGTTGCTGAGTAAGGCTTGAATCTGCCACAGAAGGGAAAACGTCCTGATTTGTAAATACATAAATAATTTAAAGTGATCATGGGAAGAAAAGGAATTTAATCAATTATGGCTTTTTAAGTAAATATCCAGGAGAACAATCTGAAACTGTTAAAAAAAAAAACTGATTTTTTTGTGTTTAAATAGTTTTTGATTAAACTATAGTGTGTCAGCAATACACCTCTACTGGATGTTTGATTCTGGACCTATAAAACATTTCCAGAACTAGGAGCTTTGAAGAAAAGAGGAGAATTTGCAAATGCATGTAAGGACAAGAGATCTTGACTGTAATTGTATCTGGCCCTCCAGCCAAGACCTCATCTAGAGAAGCAACTTACCTTTTCTCTCTGTCTCAAACAACACCATTTGCTTTCCCAATATATAATTATATTTTGTGTGTCAGGCCTTATTATGCTATTCTTTAAAACATAATCAATGGCATGATGGGACTTCTAATTCCCATTTCTTACTTATTTTTTCCTGGGGTTCTTGAACACGTGAAGGTGGCTGTGACACACCCAGCCAGCCACTGCTGGTTTGCTTTCACTCATGTACTGAAATTCTTTTAATACTAGAAAGCTTCCTTATAATAAGGTACAACTGAAAAATTTTAAGGAACATCTTAATTGTCCACCCAGTGAATTTAACCAAAAGCTCTCTTGCCTCCACATAGGTTTTTATGGCTATCAATTTAATTTATTATACAGTAATGAAACATGCAGGATCCAAACTGATCCAGGCTTTACATTAATGGATCATTAACTTGTCAGGTTCCTCCTTCTTCTGTCTCCTTCCTTATTTTCTTGTCTTGCCAGAATTCTCGTCATCCCAGCTACTAATCCCTTTATTAACTTTGGACAAGGAAGTATTTCATTAATAAACACTTAAAAATTAATTGTGTTCAGGCACAAATGAAAAATCTGCTGTAAAAGAATAGAATACAAATAGGCTCTTTAGGGTATGAGTTTTATTTACACTGGAAATGAATGGCACAGTGACAGTGGTTAAAATTGCTGTTAAAATCATAAAATCATTAAGGCTGGAAAAGATCACCAAGTCCAACCATTTAACCTCCCAGTGCCAGGTCTAGTCATTCACAAGTTCTCTCCTGACTACAGAATTTAGCCTTGTAGACAATTATTAAAAGTTTATCTTTCCATAATGTTAATTTAGAAATAATATTGCAGATTGACTAAAGTTGACTTTTCTACAACCACAAAAGTAACTTCCATGAAAATGTGCTTTTCATCCTTGCAGGCTTCAAAGGAAGGGCTTCCAACTGCAGTTCTGCTGGGATAGAACACTGAAGCCACTGTAGCTACTGACAACCTCCCATTTTGTCCCTAGCTTTCCTAGAAAGTATGATCCAATATTTAGGACCCAGTTTTCCTGGAAAGTGTGACCAAAAGTTCAGGACTTACTAGTGCTGAATGTCTGGAAAATACATGTAATAGGAATCACAGTGGTACTGTGTGTTCAGACACCAACCCACAGCGTGTGTGCAAAACAGGGGAAAACCCCTCCACCAGTCCACGAGTGAATAACCTGTGGATTTATCAATTCACAGATTTATGATCTGTAAATAAGCCATTTATTTATGCTTTCTGTAAACATTTCCCAGAAGACACTGCAGGGAAAACACACGCACTCCTTGCCTTCTGATGGCTGTGCTATTCATTGTGCCTCCTGTGAGAGAGAGCTGTCCCAGATCAGCTACCTGGGAGTCGATAGATCTGTGTTAGCCACAGTTCAGGAGAAGCAGGAACACTCCGCTTTTTTTTTTTTTTTTTTTTTTCCTGTTTTGATCCATTCACAAATGCAGCACTGTTAAGGGTTTGGGGTTTTGCACATATGTTAGCATTCACTTCGGTTTACATCACAAATTATCACTCTTGTTCACACAATATCAGCCCTGTACGAGTTGTAAATATCTGATAGGGCTAAATGATGTGTTTGGCTATTTTGCTTTCACGACAGATGTCACAGTGTCTGTGTTTTGCTGCAAGTGAATATGAAGTGACTTTTAGTTCCACGCTTGTCTGATGGTAATTGAAAAGAGCAGTGCAAACTTGCATGGTTTCAGGTTTTATGGAGCTGCAGTCCTGAGCACCGTGGCAGTGTCAGTGAACTAGTGTCTACATGTTGGTGTGCACATTCCAGTCTAGGAAATCACTTTGGCATCTCATTCACCAGTTCTATTGATTTGGGAATTTATTAATTGATTTAGTTTGCTGTGAATTCGATCTCTTCCTGAGTAGAAGGATTCTTCTGGCTGCTAAATCAGTAGACCTGCACTATCCTGATGTGTGCTGACCTCTTGCCAGAGGGTGATTTGGGTACTGAACAGGGTTTTTTTACTGTATGTTAGGTTCCATGGAAAGGAAGCCCTAGTGTGGGTTCCATAAGTGAGCCACAGTGGGATCTGGCCAAGTTCCCAGTCTGACCCACTGGAGAATGAGTCTCCATGCAGAGAACACGGCACTGCACCCTTGGAACTCAGCACAGACAAAGTCTATATTGTACAGCATTGACAGCAGTACTTATAGCTTGTTACAGAGCAGGGCTGTGCAGGAAGCACCATTCCATCAGCCACAGCAAGAGGAAGCTGCTTGAGATTTGCACACTTTATCTCCCTTTGACCAGCATGGCTTTAATCCAGCTGATATTCCCTACCTTTCAGATGAATAACAATAGCTGGAAAGTGTGCCTTGATCCAGGGTATTCTAGTGCATCTTCTGAATCCTTCACACCCACACTGTGGTACTTGTATTTTACCTTCTGTGCACGTTCATTCAGTCACACCTGGGGTTTATGTTTCTAGCAGGGCATATCCATCTTACTGACATCTGAAACTGCTGGATCTGGGAGCTTCCCTGGGCACTGCTTCTTGTGCAAATGTCTCTAATAAATTCCATGTATAAGCTCCACTCTGCTCTTACAATACCTGTATCTCTGAGTTAGCCCTCTAATGAACATGAAACCACCTCAGCCAGTCCATGACCTAAAAATGACCTGCAGTCCTCTCGTCAGCGTCTGTGCTGAACCACATCACAAGTTATTCTCCCTTTCCAACAATTCATCCACCAGTGGGAATAAGCAAAGCTCTTTTTCCCATAATCCCTTCTCCCAGAGGCTGGAGGCGAGCACTCTTAAAAGGGTCCAAGGTTTCAGTGCTTTCATCTTGAGGCTACAACAGAACTGCTTAAGAGCTGCATCTCTGTCTCGCTCATTTTAGGGATTTAATGCGAATTCCTGGCATGATTTCAAAGCATGTCCTTTTAAGTTAATGAAATTATAATATTAAAAGGAAAATAATAATGTATTCTCAGTGTTGCAGCTCCATTGCACGGATTGGTGGACCTTTTGCCAGGTCACCTTTGTTACATTTAATAGCAATCATAAATCTCGAAACCTCATGCAAAGTGGAGAAAATTAAGAGCCGTAAAACCAGCAGATTCTAGTTGGGGTTTATTACTGTCTGTTTTCTTTGAAGAGATTTACTCCCTCTCGGGATAAAGAGAAGAAACAAATAAGAAGAACGCTGGGACATGTTTAGCAGAGTTAGGAGGTTTGGGATCCCAAGGTGGCAGTCTGGCAAACAGGGCTGTTTTTCTTTCCTAATGCCCCGCTCTGTTTCTGACCAAGGTAGTGACCCCATGGACCAGCAGTTCCCAGGTGTCTGCAGCGTTAGTGCAGGTGATGTTACGATGCTCAAACCTCTGGACATTGATATTTCAGGCCCAAAACTCTGGGTGTATTAGCTAAATTCTTCTCTAGGTGTCTGAATCAGGGCAGAAAGTGCACTGCTTTTCTTTAGTCCTTGGTTGTTGCTGCTGCTTTTCTGATGGATTCCTATTTACAGAGTCAGCCCTAGAGCACCTGAAAGAGAAAAGGATATTTGTTGCTGTGTCTCACCTTCCACAGAGGAATCTTTTGCATAAGAAAAGAGCTGAGAACCTTTAGAATCACCTCAAAACCCCAGAAATATGGGATTATTAGACAACTGGATTTTATTTTCCTTTTGATGGGTTTAGCTCCTTATTTCTCAGTTCTTTGTTCTCACTCTCCTCGGGTCCAAGGGTTCTTGGTGTCTGTGTGAGAGCAACTAAGGATGCTAATTCTGCTTTTTGTCTAGTAATTACCTTGATTCTACCAACCTTTTAAGACCCTTTAATTTGCATTCCTTTTATGCAACAGCAGAAAAAAACCCCAAACAATAAAGCTACATTTGAGAGTCAAGTTGTCAAAATATTTCCTCAGAAGCAGTACCTATTGCAATAATTCAAGTTAAAACAATCTTCTTTCATATTTCTCCTGTATTAATGCCAGGGTGGAAATCTTTCTTGGAGTATTTGGATTGTGAAACTAGAATTGGGTTTTTTTAATTTACTCAATGAAATCTACTTGAAGGTCACTTGTCACCATGAGTATAATTTGCAGCAATCTGATGTCTTCTTCCCTGGAAGTTCATATCTTATTATTGCCTTATTGGTGATAAAATTATGCTAGGAATAGAAGAAGCAAAATGCTACAGTGAGTCTGAAAATTCTAGCCTTTGGGGGTAAATCAGTCCTCTGACTTTCAATGCTAAATAATAAGAATAATAATAAAAAAAAATTAAAAATTTTAGCTGATAGAAAAGCTTAGAATAACATATATACTAGAGCATCCCTGTCTGACCTCAGCAAACTCATGGTGCATTGTAGATACCCAGAGATGTCTGCCAATAACTTAGTTTCTGCAATTTATGTGAGTTAAATAAGATTTTCCCCTAATAGATGGAACACCTGCTGTTATTGCCTAAGATGCAGATTAGTATTCCTTCCACTCAATTTCTCTCTTAACAGTTATTTAATCTGTATAAATTAATTTATAGGACATTATGTCTTCTTTATATAGGACATTATGCCTTGTTTATGTTACGTTCACCCTTTTCTTTATCCATTGATCCATGTGGTTAGGATGTAGGTAAAGTTCTTTTCAACAAATTGCTGTGAACACCTGCTTTTCCTGAGATGCTGCTGCTCCCAGCTGAGGTGAGAGGTGCTCTGATTTGTGTTTCTAAGAGGTCAGTGGCTAGAAAAGACTCTGGGAAAACAAAACACTCTCAAAGTGATGTGGAGGAAGGATTTGCCTCCTACCAGTCAGGTTCTTTTAAAGGCTACTTTGACAGTAATTTGCATCCATAAAGCAAAAATAAGCTCGCTGTTTCCTTTAACTTCAAAGGGAGCCTTTCTACCCTCAACTCCTGTTTGTAACAATGAAGTGCCTAAAATGCAAATTTTTTTTGGAGGCTAGAAAGTGCCTCTCCAGCCACATTACTGCAGAAATTCCAGTGGCAATAATTAAATATTAATCCTATAAAAGGAGGGATTTCTCGAGCACTAAGGTGCAGAGGGGTCTGAATTGATCACAGGTCAATGAGGAAAGTTAATGCAATATTATACTGCCAGCAGAATTTCCACAGCAGTACAGAAGGATGCCTTGTTCCTGGCCACTGCATGATGGAAATGTACTTTGCACTACAGAAATCTTTGAGGCTGCACGGACCTGAGGGCTCAGGCACTGAACTGGTGGGAGGTCAGGCACACCCTGAGCTCCACTGTGCTGACCATCCCACAGCAGGGAAACACTCAAGCTCAGAAACAAAAATGAAATTTCAGGGCTGCCAATTGTTTTTGTAAGAGCAGCTGGATGTCAAAATTCCTCTAAAAATTGCAGCTCTTTTTTTTTAATTATTATTTTTGGTGTTGTGCAGAAATTCCAAAACTGATTTTGTGCAGGGGAAAAAGACCTGAATCCCTTAGATATATGTTTTCTAATATCCTTTAATTATGACATCGAGAGAGGGGAGCCTTCAAATATGGGAACACTGGTGTGTTAGTGTGTGTGAAAAACCAAGGGCTCTCTTCTCACCTGTGTGCATCATCAGCACTGCTTCTACAAGGAAGAGAATATGCTTTCAATTCTTGCTCTAATCTCCCTTGTGGGTAAGGGAGTGGACCTGTAGTCTCATAACATTCAATATTTACAGAATTCATCCTGTAAATCAAAGCAATTTATTCAGCTCTGTGCTATACCTTGTTGCATTTGCAATAGTTCATTTCTTTCTTCTCTCTATTTTCATATAGTCCCGTGCTCCTTTGGGGAAGGTTGATCCTGAGAAAACGTACAGGGGAATGTAAATGGTCTACCCTTTTCCAGCTGATTAATGTGAGCCATAAAACACTCCAAAATACAAAGGAGACTTAACATCTGGTCAAGTTTACTCATCATAAACACACCTGAATGAAAAGTACTTCTTGTTCTGTGGAGCAGAGCCAAATGAATGATGGACTAAGACATTTCATGTTGTTATATGCAAGTGCTCTCTCTTCTTGCCTTTCAATGGCTAAATTAGAGGTAATTTGATAGTAAAATATGCAGGTAGCCTCAGGACACATCATATATTCTTTTATTCTGAGCCCTTTCTATAATTAAAAATGAAAGGTAATTACAAACTCCCCGCCCATTCTCTAATACGTCAAAGAATCGATGCTTTTCAGTGTCACTGTTGAGTCAACACAATAACAAAGTCAGTCCTTGCAGGGCTGCCTGTAACTCAGCTGTGAGATTAAGGGCATCATCCATGCTGCCTGAGCTCTGACAGGCTTGGTGCTGTGAATTCTCCCCTGAGGACCCTGTTCTAATGACCAACCACCCTCACAGTGGAGAAACCCTTCCAGTCTGAACTTCTCCTGGTGCAGGTTCATTCCATTGCCTCGTGTTCTACTGCTGCTCACCAGAGTGAGGGGATTAACACCCCCCCACCCACACTGTCCCCTGGGAAAAGGGGACTGAGATGGGGTCACCCCTCAGCCTTCCCTTCTCCAGGCTGAACAAGCCAAGGGACCTCAGCTGCCCCTCATAAATGTTGCCCTCAAGACCTTTCACCATCTTGGTCCTCCTCCTCTGGACACATCTAGTAGTTATTATATTGTGGTGCCCAAAAGTGCACACAGGACTCAAGGTGGGGCACTTTCTGGCACTTTCTCTTGTCACAGTTGGTGATTGTCCAGCTCTTTGGTCTGTCCAGATCTCTCCCTAAGGTCTCTCTACTCTCAGTGGACTCCACAGTCCTCCTGGTTCAGTATTATCAGCCAGCTTGCTTGATGTGCATTTGATTCCTGCTTCCACATCACTTATAAGAACATTAAAGAGCACTGGCCCTAAAATTAAGCCCACAGGTAACCAGTTATCAGACTGGTGTAACCCCGTTTACTGTAACCATTTTAGCCCATCCCATCACCTGATTCGTCACCCATCATATGGCATGACCTGGAAAAAGAAATAGGAAAAAAGAAAAAGGAAAGAAAGAAAAAGGAAGAAAGAAAAAGAAAAAAAAAAAAAAAATAGAAAAAGAAACCCTTTTCCTTAGTTAGCTATCTGAGATCTGCTGGAGTCAGGTTCTGCTGGTGTAGTTTGTGATGTTCAGTAGTACCCCTGCTGAATCCCCTGGGACTGTTTGCAAACAAATGCACGGCTCAACATGAGTAAACAAGCACAGACTGGCCTTGTATAAATACAAACCAGTAAAGTAAATACAAACAAAATTCCTTTACTCCAGCTCAGGAGCAAGAAGAGGAATGGAGAAGGGTCGAACTATTTTCTTCCCCCACTCTCATGGAGATACCCCTCTGGAGTCTGCAGTGTATTATTTTGTGTCTTATCTTCCTTCAAAGAAACTTTACATGCCTGTTGCTATAATTTGCTTTTTTTCCTGCTGCTCTTGAGAATCACTGCAGGCTTCTAAATCCCCTGTGCAGGCAACTGTGCTCCCAGTGCATCATTAGTGCAACCACACTGTTAGGTCTGTTCTGCTTTCATCTGCCACCTTTTCTCCTTCTGATTATAAGCTGCAGGGACAGGAGGCTTTAATCTGTGTTTTGCATCCTGGTGTAGAGCTGATTTGGTCTGTGACTTAGAGTAATGGAAGCAATACATCTGGAATTCAAAACCCTAACAGTTTATTCCTTTTGCTTTTGCAGAGGAATAAAAATAAAATAAAATTGGAAAAAAAGCAAAAAGTTTGACTTGTGTGTGTTTTGTAAACCTTAAGAAAACAACCTTACATGGCCCCAGCCGAGCTGAACGGTATTTTTTAAAAAAGAAAACAGCCCTAAATTAAGAGTGGAATTTTAGCCTCAGCTTTGAATTTCCTGGCTTTTGTTGGTTTCTTGTATACCCTCATTATTTCAGCAGTGTGTTGTTTTTGGTTGGACTAATATTTAGAAATTGTTCCATCCAACCCTTAGATGTCTACTGTTTGAGAATGATTCATTTCTCTTTTGACTTTGTGAACAGAATTTGTCCAGTGGGAGCTTTTCCTGCCCTTGGTGTGTCTCTCCTGCTCCAGACTCTGCTGTGTCCTAGCACAGCAGCCAGTGCAGTTGCTTTGCAGCTGTGGAGGGGTGAGCATTTCAAACTGGGAGCTGTGGAGGGGTGAGCATTTCAAACTGGGAGCTGTGGAGGGGTGAGCATTTCAAACTGGGAGCTGTATTTTTGCCTGGATGTTTTTAAGGGACACAGACATCATTTCTGGCCCAGGTCTGAAAGAAGTGCACCAGCCCAGTGGTTTGAGTTGACACTCAGATGGGGTGCTGGCAGCAATTCTGAACTCAAGTACTGAGCTATTCCACTGGGGTTTGAATAAATACTTGAGAGAAGAAATTTAAAAAAAAAAAAAATTGTGAAGATATAATTTCAAATCCTCTTTACAACAGATTTATTTTTAAGGGATTGAATGTTTTGTCAGAGGTGTTCCATAGGTTTGCACAACAGTAGTTGTGCAATAGTGGCAGTGGTCTGGGCTCCCTGGCCCACTGCTTTGGCTGCCTTCAGAGTCAGAAAAACAACCATCACTTCCTGGTATAATTGTCCTGAGCCAACGTGAAGTATCTGAGCCCTCTGTTCTTTGGCAGTAAATTACGGATAATCCTCTAATTTAAGGTTATGGATGCCAGGGATCATGTATAGGATTCAGAAGCAGCAAATTTATAGCTTGCCAAGAGGTGCAGTGTTATTTAATATCTCCATTAATGGCACAGAGGAAAGGATTGAGTGCAGAATCAGCAAGACTGCAGGTGACACCAAGCTGAGTCGTGGGGTTGGCACACCTGGAGGATGGGATGTCATCCAGAGGGACCTGGAGTAGCTCTGGTCAGAACCATCTGCAGAACTGCCTCCAGATCCAGGGTCCCCAGCACAGGGAGGACATGGACCTGCTGGAGCGAGCCCAGAGGAGGCCACAGAGATTCTCCAAGGCCTGGACCCCCTCTGCTCAGGGGGAGCTGGGGTTTTTCAGCCTGGAAAAGAGAAGGTTTTGGGGTGACCTGATTGCAGCCTTCCAGTACCTGAAGGGAGCCTGTGAGGAAGATGAAGAGGGACTTTTTACGAGGGCCTGGAGTGACAAGACAAGGGTGAATGGTTTTAAATGGAAAGAGAGTAGGTTTTGATTAGATGTTAGGAAAAAATCTTCCCTGTGAGGGTGGGCAGGCCCTGGCACAGGTTGTCCAGAGAAGCTGTGGCTGCCCCTGGATCCTTGGAAGTGTCCAAGGCCAGGCTGGACAGGGCTTGGAGCAACCTGGGATAGTGGAAGGTGTCCCTGCCCATGGCAGGGATGTTGGAAAATGATGAGCTTTAAGGTCCAAACCATCCTAGGATTCTTGATATACATAAGAAGGAAGGGATAAAATCATGGGGCCAGCCCAGCTTTAGTCCATCCTGTTTGTTGTAAAGGGTATGTGCAGTAGCTCAAATCCTGGGAATGCTTTACACCAGCAATTAATTAGATCTGTTACAAAAGCCCTCCATTAAAGAGAAACTGTTGGCTATGAGTGATGTAGAAGAACAGAATGGAACTTCAGAAAAAAAAAATAAAAGAAGAGAAATAAAGGCAATGAAATATGACCACTGCTGATGCAGAGATTTCCATGTTTTTGATTTTAAAAGATCCATTTCTAAGGTTCTAAAAAAAGAGACAGGAACAATTTTTTTTTTCCTTTTTGGTGCAATTTGTTTTGCAGAGATGTATTTCCAAAATCTTTCAGCAAGCCTGATATTAGGTTCTGAGCCACAATCTTTAAATGTCACACAGAAAAAGAATTTACTGCTGGTTAGGCATGGGATTTCTTCTGGCATTGCCTAATATCAAGTCTTGTGATCTATTTACATTTAAAACTAGTAAAATCAGTGAATGAACCAACACAGAGGGCCCTTGTCTGTTTGCAGAGTTTCTGAATTGCCCTGATTTTCTAATTTAATTTTTTTATGACTCTAAGTGTTCAATTTTAACTCGGCTTTAGTTTTCAGCCATGCAAATTTCTCCTAATACTAACAACAGATGTTAGCAATATACCCACATTCAAGAACACGTTTATATGGGACCAAACTCAATGTAATTGCCACATCATTTGGTAAATTGGCATTACAAACAAGTCTCGGGGGGGAAGAAACACGACTCCCTCTGTATGTCATCACTTCTGAAATTTCCACAGTAAAGAATCAGCGCTCAAAGCTCTTCTTTCTGTGCTGACAACTCAGATAAGAAAGCTTATATTTGGGGCTTACTATTTTCCAAGGGCCTGGTATGGTCTTTTTTTTTTTTTTTTTTATTACTACAAGGGCACTTTCACGTGGATCAAGCATTTGTGTCACATTGCCTTGCAAAAACACCTCACTATCTGCCTTTTATACAGCTGAGTGTTTGCTCTACCATGTATTAAATAGTGGCAGGCTGTGGAGAAGTAACAGTACAGAACTTAACTTTTTTTATCACCTAATTAGTCCCAATATACAGGTCGTGTAGTTTGATGGTAGCTGTTAGAGCTCTGCTATCACTGTGGTTATTGCCCAGGCCACTCCAGGCTGGAAATGTTAAACAGGAACAGCACTTTTAGTTCCTCTGGCTGAAACAGCCCATCAACTTGCCTCTATCTGCCACAGATGCTATTCCAACATTATTACATTACAAGGAAATGTGTTTGGAATGATGTCTGGCTATCAGCATTTTGTCATTAGAGGGGAGAAAGGAAGACCAATGGGAGGCAGATATTGCTATCTGGACTCTAATGAGTCCCTAAGGGAAAATTAAGGGGTAATTGTAACAAGCCTCTGGATGGACCAAAAAAATATTAGTCAGATCTCGTCTGTTCTCCGACTTCCTTCTTTCTTTAAACTGTCAACACTTTCCATGAGTTTTGGCTCAAAAGACCTGTCTTCATCTCAGCTAAGCCCCACATAGCTTTTTACTTCCTTGCAAAGTTTTCAAGAAGCTTAAGAGGATTCTTAAAATGTCATTTTGTATGTGGTAGTAAATCCAGTTGAGCTGGATGCACTAATGAATTTGTCAGACTATTTATAGGGAAGGGATGTGGGGAAAAAGTTCAGGTTGCAATCTGTGCATCTCTGACGTGGGAGTATCTGCCAAATCCAAGAGTTTGGTGTCTCCACCTGACTAATGAATGCCTTTCTGCAGGAAACATCTCACTGCTCACACTAGAAATGGGCCCTTTGCTCGAGGCAATGGATGATGAACTAGAAAAAGGGGTTAAATCTGTGATTTCATCAGGGACAGTTTTCATTTTGCTACGGGAAAATTCAAGTTCTTCACTTTCATGGCTATGTAAATAACTCTGCCTCCAGTCCCCAATTTTTTTTCCACTTCAAATAGTCAGCAAAATAAAGATCCCTCCCTAAGATGGAACGAAGGTGGTTTCCTGTCCTAGGTGTGTTCTTCTTTTAGGTGTCTGCTGGGACACCTCAGCCCAGGTTTCTAGACCTGACTTGGCAAAAGGGCAATTGCAACAGCCAAATATCCAGTTGTTTTCCCAGCTCTCAGCACTTAAATCAAGACACAGAGAGACAGGACAGTATTAGGAACATCAGAATACTGAATATTAATATGGAATGCCAAACCAGATGAAAAGTATTCTCTGAGATGGTAGCAGGAGACATACAGTGGGGAAATGATAGAATTGTTAGGGTGGGAAGGGACCTCTGGAGATCATTTAGGCCCCTGGGATGAAATTCAGAAAAGTTCTGGCAGTAGCTATTCAGCGTGGCACTGTGTCCTAGAAGACTGCTGGATAATCCCAGTGTTTGGTGTATTTGTAGATAGTCTGGAGGATCTATTACAAGGCTGTGGTCCTGTCTGAGCCTCTGGGTTTATTGCATTTTTTATCCCATGGAAATAATATTCTGAATGTGACTTAGAGGTGCTGCTTTGTACCCACCAGCTGTGGTGCTTGTCCAAGGTAGGTATTAGCTCTTTGTGATTATTGGAGTTCATGACCAATGTGACACAGAAAAAAGGAATTCTCAGAGAATTATTGGATCCTGCACCATTTTTCCTAGAGCAGCTCAGACCTGAACACTGCTGAGCAAACCCACCTGTGGGATAGGGTGGAAAATCTTGCAAAATCCTCACCATTTCAGGCCAATGGAGAACGAAGCCAAGGAACTGTCAATATTTATATTTAGACCTAAAAATACATATTTTAATTTTTTTTTTCTTTTTCAGGGTGGGCCAGGCTGGGACAGTCAAAAACTTGCTGAGTTTAGGACAAAAATAGCACATTTCTCTGCATTTTCTTTTTCTTCCCTCACAGTTTCCTCCATCGACTTCGGTTCAGCTCTCACTGGACCAACAAGCTCTGAGAGCTCCTATAAAACTCTAAAGTAAAAAAAAAAAAGAGCGTGCCTGCCAGGTGGGATTTTTTTTTCCCCAAGTGCTCACAGCTCTAATTTTCACCACATGTGAACAAGTGTTTGCAGTTTTAAAGATGTGTTGAGTAATTGCACATGCGAGACATCTTCTCTTTAGTGCTCCCAGCGTGTTCAAAGCTTTTTTTTGTGAGAACACCCCTGTTAACAACGGAGTGGTGGCCTTTAGCTTATGCTTAAGTGGGCACTGCTTTGTGTTGAAATATAATTGGTAGCACTTGCCTATTCTTATTCCCTCAGCTTGGCTAACGAAAGACACTGCTGTAATCTCCTTCCCTCAGGATCAGGGGCTGAGCCTGGAAAATCTCTAGGCTCAAACTTCCAGAAGGAGGTGGTGAGGTGCCTGCAACTACCAGGGATTTTTGGATAAAAGTAGGAAATGAGGATGATTGTTGCCTCCTCTTCTGGGTGAGGCTGTGAAATGATGTGCTGCTTTACACAGCAAGGAGAGGGAAGACCCCCCTGCAGGAAAGGTGTTTGTGATCTGTCAGATGGGGGAATGTGCAGGATACCTGGCCACCTGTGACGCTCCAGGGCTGGTGTGCCAGAGCTTCAGTGGGGACTGAACACTTTTCAGCACAGCTGAGGAGGCAAAGATTTGTCATCAACCCTCACTGCTAAGCTGGAGAGGGATGACTTAGATGGTTCTGTGCATCACCATCCAAAAGAACCTGTCTTCAGATCACAGCCTGATCAAATGCCCTGTAGGACCGAGTCTGGACACCTTTGGCAAAGGAGAATGGACCTGGAGGGCTGATAGAGCTGTGGGGCACAAACGGAAGGCACATGGTAGAAAGTGAGATTTGAAAGCAGGTGAAGGAACAAAATCAACTGTTGTGAGATAAGACTCAGACAACAACTCTGTTTTCTTGATTTCTGTGGGTTGCTGATTCTCTTGCCCAGTAATTCTGTGACAAAGTGGTACCGAAATGTCTGTTAACTCCAAAATTATCTGCCTCCAGTCATTACAAGAAATGGCATTGAAAACAACTTATTGTTGAATTTAATGGTGAGGAAATGATGACTTTTCTCCTTTCCTCTATTGGTCTGAAAATATTTTATAGTATAGAGGGTTACTTGAAATAGCACACGGTAAAAAGCCTGATAAATGTTTTGTACATTTCAGGAATAAGGAACAAATAAGGGAATTTATTCCTAGTTGTTACTGGAAAGTGGATGACAATAGCCTGTTCTGCATTGCCCTCTGCTTAGGGGGAGCACTGAGTCACCCACCTCTCCTTGCTGTGCTTGGAGGAACATCAGAAGTGCCTACAACAAAGGCATGGGTTCCACATCCAAGCAAATGAGCTGCAAGTACCACTTACACTTATGTTTCTTTAGTGATCAAAGGTTTTGGTCAAGACCAACACCATGAAATGTGGTGGCCTTGAATCAGAGCCAAAATAGAAGTCTCAAGTCTGTGGTCGAGCAGGAATCATGGGGTCGTTCAGGTTGGAAAAGACCTTCAAGATCATCGTGTCCAACCCTTAACCCAGAATTGCCAAGCCCAGCTCTAAACCACGTCCCTGAGAGCCACAACTTCACATCTTTTCAGTCCTTCCAGGGATGGGGACTCCACCACTTCCCTGGGAATGCTGTCCCAGCCTGTGTCGGGGCAACCCTCACCCACGAGTCCCTGGGAAGGTCGAGTGTGTGAGTGTGCTCTCCTTGGGGCTGACACAGCTGCTGCTTCAGCTGTGAACTGAAACACTCCTGCCTTCCAGCATCCAGAGGTCCCTGGTTCAATCTCCACAGAAAAACTCTCTGGAGATGGGCTTACGGCTGCAGAGTAACCCGAGACAGGAAAAACAAGCGGAGGCGTTCGGATTATCAGCACCCTCCAAAAGATCTCTGTTCATTAGAGTTATGACAGGCCCAGTGATTCATTGTTTGGAAAGAGGTTAATATGCATTTGTGGATATAAACCAGAGCTGATCAGAGCAGATTGAGTTCCCTCAGTAGTAGCTTATTACCAAAGGATTAAAGGTTGCAGTGGGATCTGCGTCTAAAATTGGAGGAAACTTCTTGGCCGGCAACGCTTTGGTGCTATTATTGTTTTTAACTTGAATTACTCTTTTCCCTTGTTGGTATTTGCCCTGTGATGTACGTGTGGGGAGCAACTGTGACACTTCTCCAGAACAGTATAAACTTGTCATATTAAATTTCACTTGGAAATTAAAAGGTTTCTAATCAGCAGAGCAGTGAAGCTCTGGAACAGCTTTCCAGGAAAAATGGAGGCCAATAAATTTAATCACAATGAAGCCTGAACAGTTTATAAAAGGGATTATATGACACAGTCCTTAGAATATTAGGGGACTGAAACTGAAGGTCTGTGTGGCTCATTTTCCAAACTATATTCCTGTGTCTGGATGTTACAGCCCTTGTCTCACAACATATTTTTGCAGATAATTCTGTGATCACTGCTGCATGAAGAATACCAGTCGATCCCAGGGCACTCTTTTATGTTGCCCCATATTTACAGCTGCTAAATTTCAGTTTAAAAGTATCATCTATGTCAAGTTATTTAAATGTTCCCCCCCCTTATGCAGGCAATTGAGGTGGTTGTTACAGGACTGAGGGGAATCTAACCCAGCACAAGCACAGCTGCAGCAGGTTAGAGGTGCAGTTAACCCTGTTCCTTGTCTCCAACCGTGGCTCTTTCAGCCTCAGAGATGATTTAATGAGCAAAGCAAGGCTGTGGTAGAACTTAGAAGTCTTTTCCTAACTTCCTTTGGCCTAGGGACTGCCCAGAAATCAGTTCTAATTCCTCTGGGCTACCTAAAGCCCTCCTCTGATTTTTCTACTCTGAGTTAAAGCAGCCACTTTTCTAACACGAGAAGACTTTTGACATCCTGGTGCAAGGGGCTTCCACAGCAGATCTGCCTCTGAATGGGGAAGCATCTCCTTTTGATGGTGCCTCTGTGCTTAATTTCACAAACAGAGAACAGGAGTGAGCACCCAGCCAAAGCAGAGGTCCCTTCTCATACTGCCCTTCCTTCACCTCTTTGCCATGTTGAGCCATCCTGGTCTGATGGACAAGTCGACATAAAGGCATTCTTTCTTTTTTTGTTGTTCTCTATTTCTTTCCTAACATCCCAGCATTCTGTTTTGTTTTCTCATTACTTGCTGAGTGTTGAGATATTCTCATAGAACTTTCTGATCCTCAAATCTCATTCTTGAACAGGTTCAAACCCACTATTTATTACTTATTTTTTTATTATAAATGTGGTCTTAGGATATATTCTAGTATAAAATATTTCCAGTGTCCCTTAACACTAATGGAAGTTGCCCTTGAGCATGAAAACACTTTTCTCTCCTGCATTAAGAAACAGACTCATTCCTAATTCAGCCTTTAGTTGAATTTAGCCCTCTTGGCTTCCAGTTCCTTTCTGTGTCTGTTTTCCATGTAAAAATAAGATTCAATCTGTATTTGCCTACAATTTCTGGTTGCCTCAGTGCAGCAGAGCTGCATAAAAGTTGCAGGTCTTGTTCCTGGTTGGAGTTCCAGCTCATCATTCCAGCTGTGGAGAGCATCTTTTTAGTATCATGTGAAACTTGGGATGTTATCAGGACTCTTTGTTTAGATACCAGCTCTGAAATTAACCATTCCCTTCAGAACAATTTTTTCAAAACTCCTTTTTTTTTTCCCTCCCCAAAAAAGTGAAGTTAAATAATGCACATTCTTTGGAAAAAGGAATTTAAAAATGAGCCATATTTGGGGTTTTTTTCTTAGTTATTATCGTCCTCATAGAAACAATGGATGTCAGTGTTTACTGTCTGTGTTATTTGGGTTATAGAGAATGCATTTATAAGCAAATGCAGGAGTTTCCCACCAACAGTGGAGTGTGGGAAATATCAGTAGTAGTCCAGAATGTCAGCACATTTCCTTCTTCTTAACTCTATTTAGTCTTTACCACTAATTGCCATTCATTTTTGGCCGCTAATGTTAATTTTTGCTGGTTTTTTCCCTCTAATCTGCTAATTCCCTGAGAGATTGTTTTATGTAGTTGGATCAGTAGTTTACATACTTTATCTAGAAATTCATGGTGTTCTTTTCTTATTCTAAACAGCCAGTGAAGCAAAATGGGAACTGCAGCAGGCACACATGAACTTCCCCAAAGAGCAGCCCCCACTGATTTTCTGCTTTGCTGGTGAGTAAATCAGAGTGAGCTGGTTAACTGTAACTCTTGAGGCCTTATTCTTATTTATTTTATGACCTTGCAAAGTTCATATGACCCATCCACAAAGGGAGCTAATTAATGGGGTGTCATAAGGTTTAACCAGTGCTTGTTACAGTTTCCTTAACCCTTGTGGAAAGCTGTTGCTCGAGGCAATTGTGGTCCCTGACTGACATTTCTGTATGCAAGACAATGGTGACATTTTTTTCCAGGGATTTTCCAATTGTGGGTGTTGAAGATTAATTATTCCTGCATGAATACAGTTTAAAGTTATGAATCCCAAGGGACAGTATAAAAAAAGGGTAGCTTTTTTTTTTCCACTGCTCTGAAAAACATGAACCTACACACTGTTTATGGAGAATTTATAAGGTTTCTTTGAATAAGAAAACCTAATGCCACGAGTCACACTGGAGTTTGTTTGCAACACCCAGCCAATATTTCAGTTTATCTGATAGTTCCTGATTAAGTTTACCTTTTAGATGCCTCCATCACTGTGGATGTTCAGTCTTTCCCCTCTCTGTTTAAAATGACATGCAGAATAGCAAACATGGCCAAGAGCAAAATGCTCTGCTCCAGGTCTATCTGAGGACTGAAGGCAGGTATCAGCAAATGATTTAAACAGCAGTATTGAGGTAAGGTTATGAAAGCATACAAGACTTCTTTAAAAGATGATTAAACATGTGGACTGTATTGTTTCTCCAAGCCCTGTCCAACCTGGTCTTGGACACTTCCAGGGATGGGGCAGCCACAGCTTCTCTGGGCAACCTGTGCCAGGGTCTCCCCACTCTCACAGGGGAGAATTTCCTCCCAATATCTGATCTAAATCTGCCATCTTTGAGTTTAAATCTGTTGCCCCTTGTCCTATAGAAAAACAAAGTTTTCTCTGCTTTCTCTGTTTTCTCTGCTGGAGGAAATGTGCTAAATCCTTTGGAATTATATTTTTTTAATAATGAATCGATCTGTTTTCCCAAGGAAAAAAATTTTTCAGTTACAGTTCATTTTCCTCATTAAAAAACCCAAACAAAACCCAAGCCCGAAACAATGGCATGTACACAAACTTTCTGACTCTGCTTGCTCTCATAAATAAACTGCACCTCCCCAGGGAGGTAAAAACCACCCAAAGGAATATTGGAGAGACACTTCTGCAAATTCCTCTTGCAAAGCCAAGATTTTGACTGAACTTTTAGGAACTCGACTTTTTGTGCTGCTGGGACCAACAGTGCAGCTCTTTGCTTGGTGAGTGCTGAGGGAGAGGTGCACAGATGCTCCTTCCTGGAGGATTAACAGCAATAATAAATGATAACACTGCCCTTAGTGATGGAATTGCTGACAGAGCTGATAAAAATTAGAAAAGGAAATACAACTTTATCTTGGAGTGAATTTATCACATTTATTATAAAGGTCCAGAAGGAGGAAGGTTTTGCAATTCAGTGGCAGATTGGGAAATTGCCATGCTCTTCATTTCTGAAGGTTAATGTAAAGGTGAATCTTTCAGTGCACAGGAGAAATTAGCTTGTAAACACTTAGGGACAGAACTGATGTTTTTGTGTGTTGCTCAGCTGTGTTAGGGCAATGTGTACTACTTGAGGTCTCTCTGCATCACCCAGTGAGAATAAACAACAGGAATTATCAAGGAGGAATGGTGAGTGCTTTGCTTGTGATATTTACTGCTGGGAAATGGAAAAAAAAAAAAAAAAAGAATAATGCAGCTCTAAAAAGGCCCTGCACTCAAAGGGTCCTTGTAAGGAAACACTGAGTGTTGCACAGTGCTACAAATCCTCTCTGCCAGCAGATTCTC
Organism: Myiozetetes cayanensis; assembly: GCF_022539395.1. NCBI lineage: Eukaryota > Metazoa > Chordata > Aves > Passeriformes > Tyrannidae > Myiozetetes > Myiozetetes cayanensis. The sequence continues at coordinate 2,047,824 of NW_026086605.1, read as the reverse complement.
TCCTCTCACCACAAGGCCTGAAGTGACAGTGGCACCTGTGCTGGGTGAGCAGTTACTGGCAGGGCTGGGACTGCAAAATAACTCCTGATGTCTGGGGAAGGCCAACTGCAGGCAATTCCTACAGCCATTTCCCTGCTTTCCACGAGCATTCGTGTGCCTGACTACTCTTTGTTGCAGAGAGATTTTAGGGAGGGCATTGGAAGTGTGGGAATGTGGGTGTTTAGTGTGTGTGACTGCTTTTGGGCAAGCCCCAAGTGTCTATACCAGAATTATTCACGAAGCTTCTTGATCTGGATTCTCAGTTTTCTTTGTGGGGCAAGTGGACCTGGAAAAGCAGTGAGAGGCCTCAGTTTTTTTCTTTTTATTGCCTTGGTTTCAGTAGTTGCTCTTTTACACAGTGTAGGTGTGGAAAAGACAAGTGAGCCCTTGGTGCAGCTTTAATATTCCTTTTGATGATGGAGTGACCCACCATTTCTGAGTATATTTACTTGGTTTTCAGTTTTCATTTCTTTGTCTTCAAAGCCTGGCTCATGTTGATCTCACCTGTAGAAAAAGTTGAAATAGTGGATGTGCATTGAAGGCTACACGAAATCTTACCAAGTTTTCTGAATACAGCAGTCTTGATCAAAAAGAAAATAAATATACAGGTGAAAAATGTGACCTAAGAGTTTGCATTATTCAAAGGACTCCTGTATGGTTTGTTTTTTTAAATGACCTTTAATAGGATTATATATGTACGTTTTATTATATTGAATCTGGCATACCATTCGAACCTAAAAAAAACTTTTGATAGCTGTAGTTAATGATTTCTACTTTGAAGCTGAACATATTTTCACCATATGGCAAGCATTTAATTTTTCCTATTTTTCTAGTGGAGATCAAATGGAAATGGTTATTTGGTTTAGCAAAAGCCTTCAACCCCTCTGTGCTGCAAGTCAAGGGTTCTGCAGGATTATTCTTCCCTGCCATCCCATACTTTTCTTTAACAGCTTGCTCCAAAACCTGGAGAACCCAACAAAGCACCTCTCCAGGGAAGACACTTTCAGAAACAGCTAGCAGCTTTCTTATCACCAAACTGATCCAAAATCAAACCCAAAACATCCTGAAAGTGCCATCTGCTGTTTACTTACACGAGACCAGCATCCACGGAAAAGGAGCTGTGCCAAGAAAACAGCTAAATTCCATAACTGCTGCTAAACTTTGAGCCTTGCCCAGTGCCTCAGTGGCTAAATCCCAACCTAATTAAGGTTGTCTAGAGGAAAAAGTTGTAACCTGTGGAAGAGGCTTTGCATGACAAGACAGTGGTGCCTCCTGGATGCATTAAAACCCACCTGGGAACAAGCTAAACTTCAGTGGTTTTAAGTCCTTTATAGTTATTTACGGTGCCATTCTTTCTATAAAACTAATTATTATTGCCAATCCCTTACACCATATCATTTAGACACACCCCCCTCAAAAAAAAAAATCACATTTTTCCTATAAGAGAGCATTTATATTGTTAAATTTAAAAATTGCAGCTTCTGGAGCTCATTCTTCATTGGAGGCAGGTAAGCAACTTAACTGGGCTGCTCACATGCTCTGTTTTAGCCACATGCTTTAATTTCTGTGCAGCAGTTGGGCCAAAAAAAGCAGGTTTATATGGAAATGAGGGAAATTAAAAAGTTCTCATCTAATTCACCATCCATTGTAGAGCTGTTTTGTAGCTCCCTGTCTTGGCTTCTTGAAAGAAATTTTGGTACTTTTCTGGTGGAGTTCAAACCTACACCACAATTCTATGCTGAGGCTAAAATTAGGAAGCAGTATTTGTTTTCATGCTTTGAAGTATCTTTAGTTGAGTAACTCTGCCATGAATACAACATAAACTGTGATATTTGTACATTCCAGATTCATGCCTGGGAAAAAAAAAAAAATTCTACAGGTAAAGAATCACCCAGCAAGGAGAGAGGAGCTTTTGATTCCACTCTCTGGAGGAGTGTTTAAGAAAATTTAGCCCAGTTCCCTAAAAATCAGGTTTTATGGTCCTGTGTCGTGGAATCATAGAATAGCCTGGATTGGAAGGGACTTTAAGGATCATTTCATTACATCCCCCTACCACAGGCAGGGACACCTTCCACTTATCCCAGGTTGCTCCAAGCCCCGTCCAACCTGGCCTTGGACACTTCCAGGGGATGGGGCAGCCACAGCTTCTCTGGGCAACCTGTGCCAGGGCCTGCCCACCCTCACAGGAAAGGATTTATTCCTGATATCTAATCTAAACATGCTCTCTTTTGGTTTGAATCCATTCCCCCTTGTCCTGTCACTGCATGCTTTTGTAAACAGTGTCTCTCCACCTTTCCTGTCGGCTCCCTTCAGATGCTGGAAGGTGTCCACGTGCCTCTTCATCCATCAATCTCCCCAGTTATTTTTGAAAGCACTGCCCTATCATCACAGAACTTGACAAGAGACTAGATATCCCCAGGGTAGAAAATTTCCATATGGCATAAACCATGTCTGGTTTTGCACAGGAGAGAAATCACTGGGATATCTCCACATGGAGAAAGGCAGAAGTAAAAGCTCACCTGAGCAACTCCTGAGGTGAGCCAAGTAGAAACCAGGAGCCCAACTCTTCTACTGCAGTTCTGAAAGAGTTTTGAACCTAAATTTGGCATTTAGAATAAAACTCTATTTTTTTTTAAATTATAATAAGTATTTCTGTTATTACAGTACGAGAGCTTAGATTGCACTTGATGTAGTGAAATTGTGTTTGCTTTTAAATCAGTGGGAACTTCAGCACAGCCGAGCCAGCATTTCTTGACGTGGTATCTTCTCGAGTACAAAGTGCAGCTGGGAATCCATCTGTTGCTTTGTTTTGTTTTGATTTGCTCCCCATTTTTGCATTGCTTGGCTTGGCTGTCAAGCAGAGGGGGAGCTCGGGGTAGGAAGTTGTTGCTGTATCTGTCATCTCACCTGAAGCAGTTCTCGAGGTTTCTATAAACTGTATATTCTTTGGCTCCTCTACAAAAATGTGAGAATATTCAGATAGAGCTGTAACTGATGCTACATCCGCTTCTTGGAAAAAAAGATTCAATGTAAAGATTAATCAAGAGAACAAAAGACCTTTCTTCACTTTCATTTATTCATTGCATGTTCAGTTTACTTTTTATCACTCTTGGAGCAAAATACTCCCTACACACAGCTACATCTCTGTGAAAACAAACCTTTCCATTTCAGCTGTGTTACAGGAACTAACTGTGCAGGTTTCCACCCATTTGCTTGAGACATGGAGAACTAATCCATGTGAAAATGTAAAATGATGCAGCTGCCCCTCATTTAAAAAATAATAACATCCTCACAAACAAACAAGCAAATAGAGTTTGTTTTTCTTCCAGGAAAATCACATACTTTCAATTTATGTATTTTAATTTCCATGGTTTCCTTTTTAAAGGAAGGTTTATTTTCTCTTCCCTCTGTCTCGCATGATAAATGGTTTCTCATTAAAATGTAATTTTCGTTCTTCCTTTGGCTATTGGATGTCACTGCCTTGAACAAAGGAGTCTTCACATAAGTCATTACACTTTCAGTCTTTCATTTTTCTGTCAAAATCCTAAGGCTACAGTTGTAACAGCATGAATTCTAGCCTTGAAAGACACAGATTGTCCTTAATTCTATTAATGTGTTAATCATATTTTGGGGCACTATGGCCCTTGAGGGGTGAAGCTCTTCACTGTACTTAAATAGTGATATTACAGCTCTGATATTGCTGCAGGAAGGTGGCATTAACCAGACTCCACCCCTCCAAATCTCAGGGAATCAAATCTGATCTCTAGGGGGGAAAGAAAAAGAGGCAGAGAGGGAGAGAAGGAAAAGGAGGGAGGAGAAAGACAGAAAGGAAGAAAAAGGAAGCAGGAAGGAAATGAAGGTGTAATTTGGGTACAGAGTAAAATCAGAAAGCACCAATGAGGAAGATGTAAATTGATTATTTTTTTTTTTCCCCTAGTGCTTACCAGCAGCAGGAGGACTGTGCACACTGACAGGAAAGATCCTGGTGTGGGATGTGAGGGTTGCACAGACCAGTGACCTGACACCATGAGACAGAGGCAGTTTGCAGAGGAGGCCTGTGCATCTCCAGGATGAGCCAGCAGAACAGCATAAACAAGGTACAGACACACAGGACCTGCTCTAAAACCCACAGAGGTGCTGTCTCCTCTCGCTGTCTTTGAGAGGATTTCACTCAGGTCCGCCAGGCAAAAGGCATCAGAGCTCATTTCCCCTTTCCCATCAGCCCTTCCACATTTCCTTCGCCTCAAGCTTCTGTGGGGTGAGCCAGTAAATGCTGAGGGAGCAGGAGCAGAGCATTCACGTTCTGCAGAGCTGCTGTTCCCATAACTCCATCCTTTAGCACCAACGCTGCCTCAGTGGCTCTGAACTCGCCAGGAGGCTGGCACAGAACCAGCAGCCAAGCCCAGCATCAGACACACCACAGAATGCACGACTAAAGGGGTTTTCTTGCTCTAAAACCTTCTGGCAGAGTGAGATGGGTGGTGGTGGTGGTGGACATTGTCCTTCAGTGCATTGCAAACTACGGACTGCACAGCAAACACAACTTTCCTCCGCTCCCTCCCACCCACATTTTACCACCTAAGCTCTGATGGAGGTGCTTGCAGGATGTGTCAGCCCTGTGCTCATGGATTGCCTGTATTTCCCCTTTAAAATATTATTTTCATTTTCCAGGTGCTGCTGGCTGCCTGCCTGTGTACAGTACATCCAAGTTTGTTTTTCCAGCAGCCACCACTGCTGTGGGAGCTCTCTCAGAGGCTGAGATTCCCAAATGCAGGAAGAGTGAACACATAAGCTCAGGCAATATTTATAGGAGTTTCAGCTAGAAACGGGAGTGCCAAACGTAACTATTTTGTTTTCATGTTTTACTTTTGTATTGCTCAGTCAAAACAAGTTAATTTTAAATGGAATGTTTAGATTTTGGAGAAAAAAAACAAACAAACAAACCAAAAAACAGAGTAGCTCTTTGTGAGGAGTTATTTTTAGTTTCACCAACCCAAAACAACTGACAGAGGAGAGTTCTGATTTCTGCTGTCTATAAACCCTTTAGGTTTAGACCTTGCAGTGTTATTTATTACCAAATAAACTTTTGTATTGCTTTTTAAACCTCTCTAGTCAAGGATTTACTCCTGGATGAGCACTCACAATCACCCCATAATACAGCACAGCAGAAGCCAGTGCAGACAGAACCACGTTGCTGAAGCATGAAATCCCACCCAGCAGCACGGAAAAGGCTCCTGCTAGGCAGAAGTCCCACTGGATTTTGGAATGGAGACTGCTCCTGAATTGCCATTCTGTGAGAGAGAGACGTGGTCAGTGTCAAAAATGATATTTATTTTACCCTCTTAACATTTGTTCTGTCAGGATGTGGCTGGACTGGATAGTTTAATGCAGAGGTACTTGAGGGAACTCCTTTCCTCCTGACCTGTATACCAAAAATATCTTGTCCATGCAGCTTCACCTTGAATAATTGGCCCAGGTACACTTATTTGTGAGAATGTATTTCTGTAGATAGAAAAAAAAACCCTGCCAAGACACAGACAGTAATAACATGAGAATAAAAAACTACTTACGTTGTTTCTTTAGCAGACTTAGTATATTCTAAGGTGATGAAGACCATGGGGATGGATTTACATGGATGAGTTATCCCACAGAACTCTGAGAACTAACCCAACCTTTTTACCTGTGTGATCCTAAAACAGCACAAACCAGGACAGTGTAAACTGGACTAAACTCTCCCTGTGAGTTTTAGACCAGGTAGCTGAGGTATTGCTGACGTGGACACAGGAATGGACAATCACTGAACTAATTACAGGCTGCAACACCAGCACTTTGGGTGAATTCAATGCCTTTTAATGAGTCAACTGAAGATGCTTTTGGTTTTGTTTCAGAACAATGTGAATCTCATGGTGTGGTTTGATTTCAATATGAGCACAGGTGAGACTTGTTGGATTAGACCGAATTTTGGCCTGAAAGGCGCTGTTGGTTTTGTTTTCCTAAGCCAAGTAGAGGCAGAGTAGAAATGCACTAACTATTTGTTTCTGTGACTGTAAATATTAAATCTTGGGCTCTGGCCTTTGCAAACTGAGCTGTGGGTTTGTGGTTTGGTGCATTTGCAAATCTCAGGCCACACTAAGAAAAACTGAGCAAACACAGGCTGAGGCTGTTGGCGTTGCTGGGAAGTCCTCAGATCCCTCTTCTCAGCTGGCTCCTTCCCTCCCTTGCAAGGCCTGAGTGTCCCAAAGGTTTATGTGCATGGGAGCAGTAGAAAGGGCAGGGAAGCTTTAAATGTGTGGAAGTTTTTATCTGAGTGTCAATGGTTTAGTTTAAGAAGAAATCAGGGTGAGCAGAGAGCTGAAGCTTCAGTGCTCCAAGCAATAGGGACAGGGTGCATGATCAGAAGGATATCCCTGCATTACTCTCACCCTCAAACCCAGAGTTCAGACAGTGCAGTTTAAAAATTGGAGAGAGGAATGGCTAACCTGCTTCCTGAAATTCCCATCATCCATCTACATGAGGAAAGAATGAGAGCTGGTTAAAGAAAATCTCCTGAGAAGTTGTTTTGTGTTTTCCTGCTTGTCGGGAACTGAGGGGAGAGGAACTTGTATCTTCATATATAGAAGTTAAAATAGTCATTTAAAAGTACTGTTGCACAAAAATAATCCTGCAATAAGTCAATAACCCTCAAATAATTCATACATTCAGAGAGCCAACATGACTTCAGGAAAGAGGCAAAGGGGAGAAGAGAAAGGGGAAAACTGGGGTGGAAGATCACGAAGGGAAAGGAAACAACTGTGAGGAATTAAAGGTGAAGAAAAGGTCTGAGAAATAAAGGGTGCTAAGGTAAAACTCTTCCCTTTGTTCTCATCCAGGATATGTGTCTGAATCACAAGATTCTTATAGCTTTTGACAGTGCTGGATGCAACACAAACACCTGCACCTTCCCATGACAGTGAGCTTGGTTTGGGTCTCTCATTACTGTCTGTGAAGTAAACATGACCATAAAAAGGGGAAAGTTTATTTTATTTCGTTTCAGTTCTTTTATTTCCACCCAAAGTAATTTTATTCTTTACACATTTCTTCCCATGCCAGTGGCCTTGCTTTCCAGCCTTCTGACTTTGGCAAGAAGCAGCTTAAGTCAATAAAAAAGGGCTCCAAGTGTCATGCACAATAAAGACTCATTTACAGTTTTCCAAATGACTGTAAAGAAAAATTTACCGAAAAGCAAGGAAAGAGCTCATATCTAGAAATCAAATCTCTCTGCTTGTAAAAGTCAGAGGTTAAATTCTTTTATTAAAAAAAAAAAAAAGCTCTTACATGCATTTTTTCAGGCATGCCCTGTCCTAGCTTAAATATTTGAGAGGAGGGAAGTCACTGGGATAGGAAAAACATTTCCACAGGCACATGTTAGAAATCTGCAGCACAAAATTAAATTACTTCCCTCTTTTAAATGACATTTCTAATTTTCACTTATCAAGTACTATGAGCTATTACACAACTTTTGAAAGGCAAAAGGAAAAGTAACAAAACAGCAACAAAAGACACATCCCAGTGTGTATTTATTTAACTTTGTAATTCAAGTCGGTCCAATTGTGCTGCAGGGTGTTTAGTTTATGCAACGTTGAAGTTTGAAAACTACACCCAGAATTATTTTTGGGTCATATTTGTAAGATATATAACACAGGAATGATTGATTTATTTGCATGTTTTGAGGTTTTGTATTCTGCTCAGCTTGTGCCTCAATTCTGATGCAGGCAGGCTTTAAAAAAAAATCATATTGATAACAAAAGGAGAGGAATGTCTTTATCTAACTTCCATTTTCTATTATGAAGACTGCATTTTAAAAGTAAGCATTGACTTTTATGTGGTCAAAATTCGAGTCTCTCTATTGACTTCCACAAGCTGAAGGAAAAAGATCTGTGACTGCTTTTCCTACTTGCCCAAAGCAGATCCATAAAATAACTGCTCCTCTCAGGCCATGGTTGGTTTCATATTCCCATTAATTTTACTGTGTGAAGGTCTGGTCTGCAGAGAGATAGAGTTCATTATTTCATATTTAGTGGTCACCTTAATGCATCTGCTTAATCATACAGCTCCTGGTCTGAAAGAGTGGCATATTTGGATGTTCACACACCATTTTCCTTTGCTGGGAATTGGGAACAAACCTCCACCACCCCTCCCAGAAGCACAGTGAGTATTGGCCATATTGCAGGACTGGGTGTTTGCTGAATGCCTGACCACAGGAGGCTTTTCCTGCTGTGTCCCAGTGCAATGAATACTTTGTTGTAGGGTGGCCTTTCAGCTGGGCCCTGCTAAGTCTGTTTATCTTAAGTCAAGAACTTTTTTTTTCCCTTTTTTTCTTTTTTTTTTTCTTCCTTGCCTCATGACCTGCCAGTGAGGAGGTTTGCAAAAGAAACTGGGAAGGAGCACAGCTGGGAAAGGTGACCTGAACTGGCCAAAGGGATTTTCCACACCACAGAACATCATGCCTGGTATATAAACTGGGGAGGAGTTACCCAGAAGGACAGCAGAGCTGGGTGTGGTCAGTGGGTGGTGAGCAATCCATTGTGCACCACTCGTTTTTCCCTTTTTATTATCATTCTTATCATATTTGACCATTGTTACTGTGTTTTACTTTATTTTCAATTATTAAACTGTTCTTATCTCAACATACAAGTTTGGCTTTGATTCTCCTCCCCATTCCCCCGGGGTGGGAGGGAGGGAGAGAGAGGGGGCTGAGCGAGTGTCTGTGTGGTGTTAATGTCCAGCTGGGCTCAAAACCACCACACTAAGGCAGAAGTGGGGAAAGTGAGGTTGCTCCACCACCTTTTCCCCTTTGCTGTATGTGAGGAGGAGGGATTTGGGATGAGCTGGTCAGCCCTGCTGCCCACCAGCCCTGGGGGTGCAGTGTCCAGTGCACAGCAACCCCTCCATCTGCATCCCAAGGCAAGCAAACAACTGTGGGGGGCACAGGCTCCCCCAGAGCAGCTCCTGCTCCATGCAGGGCTCTGTTCCAAGGTCCCTCGTGCCTCAGGGAATCACAGGCTCCATTTCACACCAGGGGCTGGAGAAGGGGCCGTGCAATAACCCGGAGCACACCTGGAGATGCCAAAGCAGGCCAGGACTTGCCCGATTGCCACGAGACCTTCCAGCCTTGCAAACCAAACCCGAGCACCCTGCATGTGTTTGAACTGTAAAACTATATCCCTGTTTCTTTGTTTTAGGCAATTTGCCGCCTGTCATTTGGACGAGGGCACGTTCTTGTGGCTTCAGGGAGCTTGCCCATTCGTTTTGTGGAATATACAAGCAAATACTTCCCCAGTCAGCACTCCTCAAAGACTTAGACTGACTTCTTTGTCCCTTTCCCAGAGTTAATTCACAATAAAATGGGTTCTGTCCTTCATCAATAACATGGATCATTTTGCTTCACTGTTGTTGAATATCCCCAAAGACTGACATGCTCATTTCTGCAGTTGTTTTATTCATGCTAAGACAGAGATGTTTCCATAGCATCATTTCTCTATCACTAAATACAAGACTTCACTAAATGGATAACTAAGGATATATATCTGGATATGAGCAGCTGGATTAAGAAGTGTTGCATCAAGGATCCTGCTTTCATAGACAACCAGAGAAATACCATAGAAAAGAAAAAAGAAAAGTATAAGAAAGCACCAGCCCTAGTCATGAATTTATTTCCATGATGGACATGCCCTGGATTTTGCATTCACAATTTAAGTTGTTTAAGATTCTGAACATTTGTTGCTTACCACCTGGAGGAATTTAGGTTATTTGATATGGGAACTTTAGACCTATTTCATACTCCCATTATTTTTTCCCCCTGTAAAATAAGGTTTATGAAACCCCCTAAGTGGTGAGAAACAAACCTACCTATAGACTTTAGCCATACAAAGAAACAGAAATACATAGAGCAGGCTCTGACCCAAGAAATGGTGCTTTTCTTTCTGAACTACCAAAATGCACCATTTGACAAAACCCATACTCTCAATCTAGTCCATCCAGATGGTGGCCCTGAAGCTCATGGCAATGGCAAGATGTTCTATTTATCTTTCCAACATTTGTATCAGCGTGTCCAGTGGAATCAATGGAAAGAACCAAATATCTTTTAGACTGCTCTGGAAGGTGTGGGTATGACCACTGAAGAGCTGGGCTTTTGGCACCATCCTAAATAAATCCATGGCTGAGAAATGCTACTGAGTAGCAGAGTTTGAGAGAGAAAAAAAAATATGGAATCTAGCTCTGTTTGCATCCTGTTAATTTATACTGATCTATCCAGTGGCAGAATGATGGATGTAATTTGGTTTTGACTCATGCCATTTTAGCCCCAGGAATAACAAAACAGAAATGCTTCTGTGTCTTAGACAGGTTTACTTGCTTGTGCTATCAGCACTGTTTCCCTTAAGGCAAAAGAAATGTCAGTATTAAAAATAATTACAAGTGTAAAAGAAACTCCATGACCTAAATTAGTGGATGCACCATGTTATCTACAGGAGGAAGAACTGGGTGTGTTATGTGCTGTGCTCAAGGCTAACTAAATTCCTCAGCTTTAGATCCTTTGGCATTAATTACCTGTAATTATTTTTGTCCTTTCATTGAGATTTATGCTGGTCTGAGTCATCCTTTAAAACCTAATTAAATCAGCTATTTCCTTTTCTCTTACTCCTGTTCAGTGATGAGTTTGTTCTCATTTTTTCATATTTGGATATCAGTCTTCTCAATTTTTGTGAAGATGTCTGGAGAGGAGGGTGAGGGAATGCACCTCGCTGATTTCTGAGAGATTCTTTGCACTTATGTAACTTGATTTTCCAGAGCATTTACAGATCTTGCTTGATGGCTTTTGAAAATCTGGTTCTCACTATGATCCTGTCCCACTGCTCTCTTTCTTGCCATGATTTTTTCCCCCCATATGTGTGTGTGTATATCTCAAAACACATTTTACACACTGCCTATTGTGTAGTTAGAAGTCAAATGTACACATTTTCTGAGTCCCACAGAACTGATCCCACTTTAAACAGGTGTGAATGAGGTCACAGCAAGGTCTGTGAGATCCCTGACCTGAGTTTGTCACTGCTCTTTCGAACTCCCCTTAGATAATCCATGAAAATTGGGATGGAACAAGAACTCTTTTAGCCACAAACAGGGAAAAAGACTCTGTTAAACAACAGCCAATGCTGATGTTTGGAATCCAGAACTTATCTTATTAAAGAGACATAAAATGGTAATACCTTCAGGTGAGAATGTGAGAATACCAGTAATTGTCTCCTAAATTAAAGTCCCCCTCATAATCATGAAATGCTTTAGTAATTTTTAAGGCACTCTCCTCAAACCTGTTAATTTGCACCTAAATTGAATAACCCCTCACACCAGAATTGGGTAGTGTGTGCTAATTGCTGATCCTGGCTTACAGGTGCTTTAGTTTGCCTCGTTCCCATATAATTTGCACCTACTTCCACATGGCCACGTGCTTTTCCACTTTTCTGTGTATATGCAAAACGTGTTTTAATTCCAAGAAACCCCTCAGCACGTGCAATTTTAGAATTTGTGAATTCTACCCAGAGGAGCAAGGGGGTGTGCAGAGCTGGGTTAAGGACACATCCATCCTGTGGAGCTACAGCAGCAGCATCCATGGAATCCAACAGGAACAGGCAGCGAGGAGGTAAGTGGATTATTTAACAACAAAAAATCTCACAGCACTGTTTTGAGGAAGGAAGCAGGTAGTCTTCAATTTAAATGTATTTGCAACTCTGGTAGCTGGGTTATATGCACAAGTGGGGGAGTGAGAAACATTTAATGGACTTTCTGATCATTTCCCCAGCTGGTACCTAAGGAAAAGCAAAGTGAATATCAGAATCTTCTGCATTCTTTAAAAGCTCCTCAGAGCTGTATTTCTGAACAGTATGAAAACGCATTCTTAATCCTCTTAATTGCTTTCCCTGTTGTCTGGGAAATTAATTAGTGAGTAAATTATTTTAGCTGGAAGTCGATGTCATGCAGCCAAACCAACAGATTGTAGGGGTAAATAAGAAAATTGAATTCAAGTAAGCAGGAATAAGAGGTTTTACACTGCTCGTGTATTTTGTGTTAAAAGAAACTACCTGATGGTGTGCAGGAAGGGAGTGTGGGTTTACAGAGGGTGATAAGCAAACCTCTGCTCCATACACTCCAAAGTCTGAACTGGTTCCAAATTCCCAGTCCTGTTTCATTTATCTCTTGCTCCTCAGTAGATGTGAGTTGTCATGGGGTAATTCCACAGGGGTCTCTGCTGTTTCACCAGGGACCACTCTCTCCCATGAAGTGTCAGCAGGGTTGACTACCAGACACAGGAAATTCACACACAACTTCTTCAACACCTTGATTTCTGTGAGCTGTGATGCAGCCCTGAGCTGTGTTTCATGCACACAAATGGATGGACAGTGAACATGCAGAAGGGCATGGGCAAGAGGGTCTGTTTTACCAGAACCATCCTGCAAAATTCCCCTCCTTTTCTTTTTCTAAAAACCCCAAAACATGCATTACAGTTGTTTTCCTTCTTGATGGTGGTTAACAGTGCTCCTCAAATCAAACACAGAGAGCTCAGACCTGAACTGATGGAAATCAATATTCAGCAGATCAACATCTGTTTACAGCAGCTAAAAATTGGGGGCAACACTGTAAACTGAATAGTGCATGCTGAATATTGAGTGAGTTTTCTGCAGATATTGGGGCTGGGGAGAACACAGAGCTGCTTTTCCAGTGCCAGCACTTAACTACTGCATTTGTTCTCGAGAGATTTGATTGACTGAGACAGTGGGGTGAGCTCAGCCCCCCGGTAGAATCTTATAATACAATTTCTTGTGTAACTGCCAACATATAATCTTTTGGGTAATTATAGTTTAGGAGCATTTTACTTAAGGAAACTATAATTAGTGCTGTAATGTTTGAATAAGGCTTGAAGGCTTTACTCACAGCTAGTCACTGATGATCAGTACAACCTCCAGAAGTCACAGGGATCTGAAGCATCAGTAGATTCATTTTTCCTGATTCATGTCCAAACAAGAGAAAAAAAAAAAAAAGACAATATAATTCATGCTTTGACATTGATGGAAGAAGAAGGGGATGGAGGGAATTGCAAATATACCTCAGTGAAGTGTCCTGCTGTTGGATTGCCTAGAGGACAGAAAAAAGCTCATTCATGTCCAGTTAAGACTTCCTTTAATTGGTTCAGACCCTGACCCACAGGAAGGCCATCTTCCAAAACCAGGTGTGTGCATCTGCAGTTTTATCACTGGGAAACCTTCCCTTTCCCAGCCTACTTCCCATATATTAAAAGGTGGACACATGCTATTATCTTAGACTACATTATTAGCTAGAGATCAAAAAAAAAAATCTGCTTTCCAATGACACATTAGACGTGATTCATTGTATCAACTTTCAATTAACTTAAATTTAAACTAAGCCAGTCTAAGCCTGTGCCAATCCCTCAACTGCTTTGTAGAACAGATAGAAGGGCACAGGCACTTCCAGAGGGCTGTTTTCTCCACCTATCTTTGAACCCAGTGACTGCAACCACCAGGTTATTTTGGAGGCCTACCTGTTACGTACCAAAAATAAGAATTTACTCCAAAAGCAGTTTTGACAAGTGGGAATACCGAGGGAAAATTGCAAGCAACAGATTTGAGGGCAAGGGCAAAGGGGGAAGGTTTCCTAAACACAGCTCCAAAGCTCAGATGATGGTTGGAGTTAGATTTCTTTTACCCAGGCACCCTCACAAGACTTAAGCTATTTATTTCCCCCTGTCAGAAGGACACAGTACACGTGTACTGTGGGTCCATATTAACAAGACAAGTAACTGCTCCTGCAGGTGAAGTTCTTGTAAAAACTTACTTTACCTTCCTTCCTACGTGCCAGCACGTGAGCTGAAGGATTTAGGTTTTGTTTTTCCTGTCACACGTGAAGGCATCACTAAAGAAAGCAAGTCCTTCCTCCTGCCTTGGCATTTTGCAGCCTTTGCCTTGCAAACAAAGCAAACTGAACCTGGGGCTTGGGAGGATGAGAAGTTCCCATAAAGAAAAGACATCCCCAGAGGTACAGGAGTGGGTCAGGGATTTATTGATTTTATCACACTGCTCCTGCAGAAGCGAACCAGCTGCTTCAGAGGAAAGTACAGGAAGCCCTACAGAAGGCAATTATGAAATAACTTGCTGACAGGAAAGAATTCTTACTAGCCCCCATTAATTAGAGGTTATCTTACGTCCTGGAAGCATGAAGACTTACATCCTTTCCAAAAAGATTGTCATGCTATTTATCATTTTTGATCTCCACTAGCTTGTAAACTGCATCTTAAACCATGTATTTCTTGATTCAGCTTAATGGCTGTTTAACAGTGTTTATTTACAGTGAAGACATAAACTCTTCTGTATAAATCATATTGCATTTTTCATTATATCAAAAATTATTGCTGAAAGGATAACAAAACTGAGTCATCTGGCACTAAAAACTAAGCAGAGGTTTGAGGATTTCCCTCATAAATTCAGCAGAACATAATCACATTCTGCAACAATGAATTATAACAAACAAGATGAGTTTTCCTACTTTAAAAGCCTGCTATTAATTATTAACTGGACCGAGCTTCTCTCCAATTATTTGACCTTATGACAAACGTGTTTGGGAAATTTCCAACTCTATATTTATGCCTGTCCCTCTCTGACATACGATGCTGGGACACACACTCAGGATTATGTCTGAAATACGAACTGGATGACTGTAGTCCTGAAGCTGGAGGCTGCAGACGTGTACCAGTGGTGAGAAACACCCAGCCAGTGTCCCTGACAGTGTTCAAACATAACTGCATGTCACCTGAGGCTGTTCTTCCCACTGCCCAACACTGCTGATGCCTCTGCTGCCTGTTCCAGTGTTCAAAGCTCCACCACAACCTACAAGACTGGTCATGGTGCAGCCCAAGACTCGGGCCATGCAGTTGGCTTTCAGCCACCAGCACTCCCAGTTGCACTCTGTGCTTGCCTTTGGCCATCCAGCTTTCAGGAAAAGAGGGTTTGGGGGCAAGGAAAGAGGTACAGAGCTAAACATGCTCCTCTGAATCTCCCTTTATCTCCCCCTGTTTCCAAGGAGGTTGTGTGGCAGTTGGTTTGCTCTCAGTTTTTGGCTGGTGACGCTCAGAATTGCCCTCACTAAGCCACTGTCGTGCAATCCCAGTGATTCTGCTGCAACTGGAGAAGTCCTGGGGTGGAAGGAGCCCCTTGGTTCCCCTCTGCCTTGGCTAAGGAGCCACAGGCTAGATTTGTTTTCACTTAGGAGACCCTTTATATCCAGAAAAAGGATCTGATCCAGTCTTGTGCACTTTGAAAGCTGTCAAACTTTGAAAGCTGTCTGTGGCTCAAATCAAAGAGCCCTTTTACATCTCTTGTCGTGTACGTCAACGGCTGCCCTTTCAAAGTGTACAAACATTGCCTTTGTTCCCGTGACAGACACCGTCCTGCCCACCCCTCTCAACGCTCCTGGTGTGGTTTCTGTGATTTTTTTTTATTTATTTTTTTTTAATTCCACTGGAACTTCCTGCCACATCTGTTACTAAACAGAAACCCAAAAGGAAATCAGCTTTCACCTGTCAACTGCCACGCGTGTACGACCTCCCCTTTTCCCATCACTTTCCATTAGAGCCTTTCATCATCTCAGGGGCTTTTTCACATTCACATTTTTTTCTCTCTGCTCTTCTGGGAAGTGCTATTTTCCTTTTTAACTGCAGCCCCTCTGTCATGTTTACTGCATCCACCCCACGCATAGCACCGGCTCCTCTTCGTCCTTGGGCAGCGCGTCCTTTGGCCTTAGGCAGAGGTCTCCCCATCTGTGTTCCTGTGGTGGCCTTCCTACAAGAAGGGCTGCCTTTGGCATCCTCTGCTGCTCACCAGCCCAGCTCTGCAGCCCTGCTTTTTGTGCAACAGCTGTTGGGCTCACAGCGCTCCACCTTCCTGACCCAGCGCTACAAAAAAGCGCTGGCTCGGGAAAAAACAGATGGATGGAGTAGAGAGAGAGAGATGGGAGGTTTTTTTCATGTGACCCCAAAGACCCAGAATTCCAGGAGATTTGGCAGGTATCATATACTCTACAGCAAGAAAAATCCCTAAATTCATAGGCAGAGAATATCAGATGGAAGAAGCTTAAGCACAGTTTAAGTGCATACTCAACAGAGTGGTTGTTCCAAATTGCACAGCTCAGATTTACATACTCCCCAAAACTTCCCAGTGTAACTGTAAGACTGTACTACTTGTGAGCATTAAAATGCACAGCACTTAAAAATAGCCAATGCAGCTACCACTGATACACAAAGAACTGAACAACAGCAAATGATCAGAGGTCAACAGCTGGAGCTGATGAAGATCAATACTTCTTGAAGACAGGGAGCATTTAAATTTGATTCTTCTCAAACTTATATCAGATTGCTATCATTACTACCAGAGCTCGGTGAAGTAATTTCTAATTTCATCCATGCAACGTATTTTTATCTACAAACAAAAGCACAAGAAGGAATCTTTCCCCACAGAACCTGATTCAGGATTGGCCATTGCCTTCCATAGGTGGGATGTTCGCCCACAGGGTTTTCTTTCCTCTTTTGGCCTCCTCTGCAGTTTGGGTTTTAATGAAGTACAGAGAAACTCAGGAAACAGCCACTTTACCTTCAGTATCAATAAGGGGTCAGCCTAGTAGGAATTTGGAAATTTAGGTTTAGTGGGGATAGAGAAGTTTCAGGGGGCCACCCTTGGACTGCTCACAGCACCACTGGACTGTTTTTTTAGAAGGTTTTTGAAAGCGTGTCTCCACTCTAAATGCACTGTTAGGTACTTTCCAAAGGAACATTTGTGTTCATGACCTGGCTTGGAAAGCAGTTCTGAGGTGCAGTGTTGGTTTCTGGCGAGGCCCTGCCCGGCTCGTTTTGGTTTCCATGAGGCACAAAGACCTCGTGGCTGCGCAGGGCGATCCAGACCCTCATCTGGTGATGGGCACCTCCTGGCACTCTGTCCTGCCATCTGACCACATCACCACATAGCCTCTTCAGTGTAAAACTCTGGATTTTTCTGCTTTGTTCAGTTTCTGGCCTGTGCAGCCCTCGGTTTTTATGCCTTACACGTTACAGTGCACGTAACCTGTGTGTTGCTCCAGCTCTGTTTCTTTCTTTGTTGTTTTCTCTCTGGATAAAACCAGTTTCTCTTCAAATCTGAATTTTTTTTTTTTCTTCAGGTAAATAGCATCAAGATTTGGCCCAACTTTCATTGTCTTACCCATAAGTTAGGATATCTAATATAATTCTCTAGTTACACATTTTAACACTGGCATTTAACAATGTCAGTGACAAACTGTTTTGTGAGGATACAATAAGGGATTTTGATTATTTTAGTAACCATTTCACTGCTTGCTTTCATCTGGCCCTTATCAGCTTCCATCCAGAGAGTTTAGTCCTAGTGGTTAAATACATAAACATGCACTTATCTCTGTGTTCATACACATCCACCCAAATAAACATTTCCAAATATTTCTGGGTGGTGGTGAGCTGCTGTCCCTGAGAAATGGATGTCCAGACAGTATGGACCTTCACAAGCTCATCAGAGGAAGTGGTGGCCAGCAAAATCTTTCACTGCAATATTTTGCAAACACCAATTACCTGTAGCTGATCTCGTTTCATTTTTCTACGAGTCATCAATTCAGTGCACAAAAACAGATGAACTGAAATGCTTGGGGTCTATTTTTCAGAGATATTTCTCTCCCCAGACGAAGTGAAGTGTGGGACACTGAACAGTGACAAAGCTCATGCAGTAGTGCTGGAAAGTGCCAAAGCCTGGAAAGAGCTTCTTGGGTCCTTCCCAGTGTCACAAACAGAAGTGCTGGTTGGGACTCAGAAATTAAAAGGGACTTTCTGGCCTTCCAACCATCTTGTATCTGTGGATCCATGTCCACTCTGATGTATTGCAGTGCTCCAAGGTGTTTCTGCCTCCTTGATGTTCGAGCTTTAGTGTTAGGCATTACAGAACTCAAATCAGTACTTCTACCTACTCATAATGCCATGGTTTGGTATATCCAGGTCTCTGCCTTGCTCTCCCTTCAAACATGCAGAGGGATGAGCCCTGTCTGACACTCTCAGCTTCATCAGGGTGGCTGGGGAGGAACTGCAACCCAGACTCCTGCCTTAGAACCAGGAGATACGCTCCTACTCCCATCTACCATGAGCAGAAAAGCTCTAATGATCTATTAAAAACCAAAAAAAATCTTTTTCTCTGATTAATTTTCGAAAGACAGCAGCAGCCACTGTGGGTTTTTACAAGCAGACTAACGTGTAAGGATGTGCTGGACATAATCTGGGCACGTTTCCTCCCTGGAGGCCTCCTGGGAGGGGGTGGGAATCGTGCACCTTTGGGGACTCCGTGGAGCAGATGATGTGCCAGGCTGCTTGGCAGGCTCAGGGCTGAGGCAATTCTGGGTTTGCAGAAGGGTTCCAAACCAGGGAAAAGTTTGAAGCCTGAAAGCGACAGCCACATGGAGTTGAGAGGTCTCTGAGGTGAGGCAATAAATGATCAGTGGTTTCCATGAGCTCACCTTTTGACTTAGCTGCCCTATTTAGCCTCTGTGACTGTTTACATGGAGCCAGCCCTTAGAAACCTGCTCAGTGTGAGGCAAGAAATGTGTGCCCTGAATAAAAACCTGTCTTTCATGTCTTTTTAAGATGTTTTTGAGGTTCTAACTGGACTTCCTCTCTGTTTCATCCAGTAAACTACACCTACAAAAGGTAAAGCCACCAGCCACGATGTCTAAAAAGGGAAGGATATTTATTCTTCCCCAGCTCACATCATGCTTTTAAGAGGTGTCAGTTTACTATTAGACAGAGACTTATTCATTAAAAAGAATTCCCTAAGCAATGAGCAAGAAGGATTAATATTTTTTTTCTATTTTTGCTAAAAATCCCAAGTATATATTTGGAATAGCCCATACTCAAAATGTTGGTGAAAAAAACTCTGAATCTGGATTTGCCAAGTTTCACATAGGTGCATTTACCAAATTTCAGCAGGGATGTACTGACTTACATATCTGAAGTCTGGTTCTTCAAAATGAAAGTAGGATTTCAAGTTGTCTAGTTATTTGGTCTCTGCCAGTGAGGTTCTTCAAAGCACCTACATCCCTGCTCCTGCACAGAAACTGAGCCTTAACAGCATAAAGATTGGTTCCTATCTCAGCCTTAGGCTGTGTTTGGCTTCAGAGGATTCCCTGCCTGCCAGTTCCAGGTATATTGGCTCAAAACTTTTTACAGAATTAAAAATGCTTCCTTTCATGTGCAGTCAGATATAAAAATAGGGCAGTTGAAAGCAGTTGGACACCACACTGCCATTCCAAGTGAAAATGCTGGCACTTTCCTCAGGAATGCAGTGACTCACGTCCCCAGATAAGACAAAACCAAATAAATAATGACAATAACGAACCCAGGACAGATAAACACCAAAGCAGTGCTTTAACTCTTGTATTTAAGTCTCTGCCCATGGACCACTGATTAAAGTACTTACCTGCAAAGTAAAACCCTAGGAATAATTTTTTTTTTCCTTTGGTTGAGATGACTCAACTCTCACCTCCCACAGATGTGCTCTAACCCCAACCACTAACATTTACCGTTTTCTGAAGTGGGGAAATTCTTCATGTTAAAGGTATTTCGCTTTGAATGGAACAACTAAACAGTACTTGGACATCTGAGAGTATTTGAAAATTATGCTTAGCTGGTGTTTAGGGATATTAACCTTCCTCAGAGGGAGGCTGGCTGTCCCACACAGCACAGACCAGCAGGTAGGTTGCAGGTGTTGCCAGCAGAGGAAGGTGTTTTTCTATGTCTTGCCCTAGTATTTCATCCATAAGCTCCATCCTGGGCTTTTTAATTGACTGATTAAGAAAACCCACTTGGAAAAACGTTGGGAGTAAGTAAGTGAGCTGCCCCAGGCATCTTGTGAGAAGAAGAGAGTTGGCTCTGGCTGCAGCAGCTGCAGGGGAACTCACCCCAGCCCTCAATCCAAATGTCCCAGTGATGCCTGCATCATTTTCCTCCCCTGGATGATTCTTGAACTCTCTTGACAAATGAAAGGCTCCTCAGTTTACTTTCAGGCTCTTTAGTCAAATGTTGATTCTGCTTTCATGCCTGGCTTCAGCTGTTATTTCAGATGAATGCCATGCTATAATGTTAAAGGTTGGCCTAAAAATTAGATGTTAGAATGAGGAGCTTGAATCTTCCCAAGCACATCTTTGCTTTGCCCAACCACCTGACTGACAATAACTGTCAATGATTTTGACCAACTCAGCCCTTTGATTACCTATTTTTCCACAAGGATTTTAAACCACCCTCATTCTTAATATGCTCTGTTCCTAAAGCCCTGTGGGAACCCCACAATATCACTGCCCTGGGCAGACTCCTAAGGGCAAAGCTGATCTGAAGGTTCTCTTTTTAACATGACTTTCCTGGCCTGACCTCATCCACCCATTTGCTAATGTGAACAGCTGCTTTGCAAGTATCTTTGAGAGGAGGGTTAGTTCTGTATTTCAAAAGCTCACAAGTCAAGCTGCACTGAAAGGCCTCTTTAACCCCAGCCTCAAGCATCCTCAGAATATCCTTAGGAAGATTAGCAAAGCCTTTAGCACCCCACTGGATTTCCTTATGTATGGAAAGGCCTGGCAGATCAAAGGAAACGTTACTTCAAATAGCTTGTGACTTATCTTGTGCTTCCCCTAGCACCACTGACCTCTCAATCATCATATTTTCTTCCAGTAGGAATTGCTCTTAAGGACAACACTTTATCCTCCAAGATCCTTGTTTTGACCCTTCCAGCTTTTCCCAGCCCTCCTTACTAAAATGTGCAATTAAAAGAAACAATAAACCAAAGACTTGACAGATAAAATGTGTGCAAATTAAGAAGCTCTTTGCACGTTGTACTTGCTGCTTGGTTGTGCTAATGAAGTGACTGAGAATTGGAGTAAAATCATGTTTATTCTTTACAGATTTGTCCTGTGCTCGGCAGAAACTCTTCACAAACACTGAGGTCAGTGATATTTGACCTTCTTTGGCATTTTCCAGCTAGGATGTGAATGACTACAGAAGGCTAAGGGGTTAGTCCCTGTTCTGCAGCCTCCATGTGAGGGTGTGTAGGGACCTTTACACCCACACAGAGACCCCAGCTGAGTGTTTTCCAGCTGCAAGCCCACCCACATGGACTGACTGCAAGCATAGGTGCCTGTTTCATAAGTATGCTTTGCATAAGACTATATTATCCATCAGCCAATCATTAGGGTATTAATCACTTTATATTTAAATTCCCTTCAGGGGCTCATTATTTATTCTGTAGGTGTGGTTTTGCACGTTGTAATATGAAATTCACTTTCATTTAATCAGCTTAAAATGTTTTCAGGTTTATTACTTACACTGAAACCTAAATTGAGATATATTTGCAATAACCAAGGAACATGGTCTGGTAATTAAGATATTTGACCTATACCTTTTTCAAAATTACAACACTGGTGACTCCTGCCTCAGTGAGTCATCTGAAGAATTAAAAGTCAGGTACATAACTGTTACTCCAACATATCTATTTCAGTTAAGCATCAGCTGCTATTTCCATTCTAAATCCCATTTTCATGGCTATATAATTTGATGTTTTCAATTATATGGGGTTTAAGCTTCCTTTAGTACTCTTAACTTTACAAATAAGCATGGCAATTCCAAGTTAAATGACTGTGGTTCAAGAAGTGTCATTTAACAGTAAAAGGATAAGATTTGTGTTCTAAGATTTGGGTACAAAGGATGAAAAGGAACATAAGAAAATTAAGGTTTAGATCAGTTCAGTTTGGATTTAATGACTCTGGCATTTAACAGCATATTAAACTAAATATTTTGATACTTCCATTCCATTTCTTTTTAAATTAACTTTCAAACACTGCACGCTTCCAACAGCTGGAAAATGTATCATCTAACAGATATCATCTCTCTCTCCTTCTCAAATAAACAAGTCATGTAAATAACTCAGTGCTAATTAGCTGCAATTAAAATCAGTATCAGACAAAGAAAACATACAGTTTTCATACGGGGATCCAGAATATTTTCAGTCAGAACCAGAGATATTTTTAAAAAATGGGAGCAATGTAATCCCAAACTCTTTCTCATCTAACTCAGTGACAGCTGCCTTCTAACCCCAAAAGACAGTGTCCTTCATATTCTGCTGTCATGTAGATGCTAAATTTTTCAGAACTCCAGTGACATACAAAACTCTAGAAAGAAAGTCATTGAACCCTATAGTTTTTAAGAAGATAAATTCCAGCTATTGGAGTCTACTCATCTAAGAGGATTTGTGCATAATAAGAGGGAAAATGAGTTGTCATATGAGAACTTTATGTATTGTTTCTGCAGTTCCCAGAGACACAAATCAGAATTCAAGGTGATGTACCTGTGAGGTTGGTGCTTATAAAAGCAGATGAGATGATTATTAGACCACCTGAAAGCAGAACCTCTTATTTTTGCCTCAGATGGGAATGCCACAGCACAAATCAATGCTGCTGCTGTCCCAGCAGCACGTCCTGCATTCGGGTCAGGATTCCCAATCCAGGAGCCCCAGGTGAGCAGTGGGAGAGCTCTCAAGTGTCCTCTGTGCAGGAGCATCTACACATGTATCATGTGAAGAAATTCTTACCCTCCCCCTTTACATGTCTAGTGGTGACAGGAGGGCAAAGATGGACCTCAGGATTGATCCTGTTTTGATGAGTAAAGGCACTGGTCACAGCCAGGCCAGTGGGTTGGAGAATTGCACATCACAGGTCGGGTTCACTGGTCTGAAAGCTGAGGAGCAAGAGTAAAGTCATAAATCAAAAGATGCTACACAGAAGTGACTAATATGTCAAATAATCTAAAAATCAATAGCACTAGATTGAACACAGCTTTACCTAAAGATGCTGCCAGTGTTTCATTTTTTTTTCCCATTAATTTCTTTTTGTTTCAATTTTTTTCCCCATGAAGGTGCACTGACAAATGCCTGGGCATGGCATGACATAGCTGATCCCAGCCAAGTTGTAGCATCGTTGGCATCCAAGGCCAAGGTCTTCCTGTAATAATGCCAAGTTTTTCACCTGCTCTCCTGGTGTATATTTGTAATCTCTTGCATCACTTTGGCTGCAGATACAGGGGGGAAACTAGAAAAAGTTGGTCTCTTGAATGCAATACCCATCCCTTTTCAGGCAGGACCTTAATGACCCAGGATCTTGGTATATTGTGGCAGGTTTTCTACCTGGGGTGGAAGCAGAAGAGACTAAATCCCCTTTACTCAACTTTATTTGGTGCTGAGCCCCTCCCCTAAGGTTTGCCTTGGCAACCCAGGCTTCTCCTGGCTACAGGTGAGCAGAACAACCCCTTCCATATGTGCAGGGGATTCCTTCCAGGAATGCTGGATTCCTTCTGCATTCCTGTCTGTGATGGCTGTCCTGAGGGAGCTGAGGAGATTTCCAGCACTGTTGCTCACTGCCATCGTGTTCTCCTACAAAGGGGAATCCCAAACCCGGGTTGGCTGCTTCCCTTTTCCCTCCTGCCACCTTCATTCACCTCTCGCTGTTGCAGAGAGAAACTCCCAGGAGAGGCACAGATCCATCTGCACTGATGTATTTGGGGGGTGGAGGGGGAAATTTCTGTCCTGAAAGGCTCCAGAGCTACTCCTGCACAGCCACTGGGACTTCCTCCAAAACCTGGAGCGCAGAGCAGGGAAGGAGAAGAACCTTCCTCTGCAGTGGAGGGAAAAGAGCTGTGTGGTGGGCTCCAATCACCTCTCATCAGCATTCATAAACCTCATTTCCTGCCAGGAACAGCCACTCAGCACTGAGAAATCATAATTTCACAGTAGATTGCCATGCAAGTTGAAATAAATCCCTGAGGTAGCGCACCACATGCTCTGTCCTGAAGCACGGCAGGGCAGCCCCCAGGAAGCCTGAAAAAGGAGATTCTGAACACTCTGCCTTAAGTGGTCTTTTTTTATATGCATAAATGCCTCTTTTTAATCTGTGTTGATGTATATATGTATGTAAATGGGTGTATATGAGAAGCAGATAAGTACCTGGGGAATATAATTCCCTGTGAATGATAGCTATTATTAGAAAGAAATATGAGACTCTATTTCACCCTGCACCATCTGTGTTAAAAAGCAGCTTTAAGGCTCTAGCAGCACTAAAAAAGCTGGCAGTGCACTTTTCTTATCTCTGCTGCCTGCAGAGAGAAAATTAGTAAAGGCTCCCCGATACTGAGCAATCGAATGAGTTTACCAGAAGTAACCATCAGTGACATACAAT
This sequence comes from Myiozetetes cayanensis, assembly GCF_022539395.1. NCBI lineage: Eukaryota > Metazoa > Chordata > Aves > Passeriformes > Tyrannidae > Myiozetetes > Myiozetetes cayanensis. The sequence goes on along the minus strand of NW_026086605.1, from coordinate 2,023,431 downwards.
TCTGCTCTGGATTCTGTAAAGAAGGCTGCAGAAATATCTGCCTTATCATTTACTGTACGTCTTTCCCCGTGCACTTATTATTTGTAAGCATTTTAACATACCCAGCATGGTCTTGCCATTGTATTTCCAACAGGGTTTTGAGCAGATGAGTTATTTCCTTACTTGATGTCTGCATTTTACTGAGTCAAATCTTTGCACTCGATTGCTGTGAACTCCTAAAAGCAATGAGATGAAAGTTTGGCATTCTTAGGCTTTCACTGTTCATTTTTCTGCCAGATTCAGAAAACAAGAAGTGGTTTTCCCAAATAAATCTTTTCTACAGGGCATCTTTGCTCAGAGGGCTTTGCAAGCATGGCTTGTAGGGAGAGACAGCACAGGGCTGAGTTTAAGGCATCAAAATCCACAATAAAATTAAATAGTTAGCTGGGAAGATGGATGCATTTCAGAAGATTTAAGAGTCAAGAATGCCTTCTGCCTGCACTGAAACTGGTAGCACATGTTTTTTCTTGTTGTAGCCCTGCACAGAACTGAACAGAAGAAAATACTCTCACAAAATAATCTGGTATTAGAAGGACTAGGTTCTGGTTGTTATTGATGGGCCTGGGACCAGCCTTTCATACCACTGCATATTATTCTTCTAAACCAGCATTAAATCACACATTCAGAGTCAAAGACCTCTCTCTTGGGCAGTTCTGTAGCTGGTATGATTTGTTTCCACTCCATAGATTGTTCACATATTTAAATTCAGTTATAACACTGCAGAGCTGATCTCACCAGGCTTGGTGTGCCCCAGCTCATCCCTGGGGTGGTGACTGTTTACTTTAAATCATAGTGAACAGCACACCTTGGGATGCAACTGTGTCTGAGAGCCGAGGTTGGATGTGAACTTTAATTTTTATCATTCTGGTAGCAACAGCCATGAATTGTTCAGTGTATGCTGCTCTGTCAGAGATGTGGTGCTTTATTCTCATTTTAACTTTTTGTGACTTAGACACCTGATTTTTGCTTGTACAAGGGACTTTTCCCAATCTACTTCTCCGTGATGCAATTCATGAAAATAATATTGAGCCTGTGAGCTCAAGGAAGGGCACACAGATAGATCACCAAATATTTGCACTTTGTTTTGGCATTGTTAGGCAGTTGGCCCACCTACTGGATTTTCCTGGAGCCAATATTTTCTTGGTGTTATCTTCTGTTTTAATTAATTAGCTTCCCTCCTTAGGGAAGAGTTAGCTTTCATCTTGTCTTATCTGCTATAGATGGTAAACTCAGAGGTAAAATTACCACAAACCAAGCTTTTTTTTTTTTTAATTTATTTATTTTTAATTGTCCTAGTTCAGAATAGGAAAATGGTTGACCCACTTCAGGGACTGAAGGAGAGATATAAAACATTTCAGATGGTAAAATATGCAAAGCTCAGCCTTGTTTTCTTTGAATAGACTAACTCATATTTTCTACCAAATATTTTCAAATCTTTTTTATCTTTATTTTTTGGCTCTCGAAATACAGTTCCCATAGAATTAAAAATAAAATTAAAATTAAAAGCTTTGCCTATTTCCTTATTTGTTCAAACACCCATTCAGGTGTCAAATGAAGAAGAGGGGTTTTTTTATTTCACTTTCTGTTCGGGATGGGGGGGTCATACCTCCATGTAAGCTTCAACACGCAGCAATTTCCACAAGTTTCGTGGCATAAAAATATAAGGAAAGTGATCAAAGGTCTGCCTACCTCAGAGCATCCCTCTGACAGCACCCACAGGCAAAGAGCAGGAACAGAGCGAGCACAGATGATCACATCACATGGATATGATCGATTCATAAAAATCCTCAAGCAACCTTTTATCAAGTTTCCTAGGTCCTTCATGATATAATGATTAAACTGTGAATTTTGGGCTTTAGATTGCCATTACATGCAGGCCTCAGCCACCAGAGGAATGATACATTTTGGGATGTACAGTGTTCACAGCACTGAAAGTTCTAGAAAATTATTTTTTACAATGCAAGTGTTTAAAGAGCTTTTTTGGTTATTGAACCCCATAGAGGGGTCATTTCCAGAGAATAATATCTACTTTTTACTACAGTTCTGATAAGATCTTGTAAAGAGTACCACTAGTATAACTGCATGCAGGAACAAGCAAATTAATTAAAGTATGAGTTGCCAGAGCAGATAATGGTTCTGTCTCCTTGACCACATGCCACTCCGTAGAGATATGAAGAATCTGACTGCCCAAGTGCTCATTTACACTTCAGTGACTCATTATTTACACAACCAAATGGTGTTCTGATTGTCCTACTGAGGACTTTGAATATAATAATTATATTCCCAGGTTTAGAGACGGAACTAAAATCAAATTAGCATTTTGTGATCAGGTCCCTTTACACTAAATAGAGTAGAAAAATGGCTAAGCTGATGTGCCTGGTCATGATTAATTTTTTCACTCTCATTCCATTTCTATTTTTGCTGTCTGCAAGCAACATTTTCTGTTTAAAACGTAAACACAATAAAGAAAATAAAGTCAGGAGGAAGGAGACGTGTATATCTCTGCCTACTTTGCATTGCCACAGTAAATGCAATGTGGTAGTTTCAGCATCCACAAAACTACATCAGTTTTGCTGCTGACATCATGATCACTCTTTTTTTATGGGAGAAAAACAGGAGCTTTTCCCTGTGTTAAGATCTCATTTTCTTAAATCCCATTCCCTGGCTGGTACCAGACTCCCCAAATCGGGCATTTTTCTTTTCAAGCCATTCATACATGTACATTCTGATTCCACCATTAAAACTTAATGGAAAAAAAATTTGACCCAACCATGTCAGCACATTTTTATGAGTAAAACCCCAGAGTCTCTTATTGGAACTCCTGGTAGCTTAGGAGTTTATATGCAGCTTTGGTAAGGGCTTTTATATAAGTGAATGTGCTTTAAAACAGTATTTGTCAGAATTCTATATTATTACATTTTTCCAATTCTGTTGATTTATGTGTAATCTTCTCATTTCCTCCCTCTGGCCTGTAAAAATGATCCTCACTGCTGTGCTGTTCACACAGCAAAAACTGGCCAACTTTTGCTTCAAATGGCTGTTTGAGTGACTCTATCCCGATGGCGTCCACACGCCAAAAATTCCCTCAGCAATTATTTCTGTCTCCTAAATCTTCTTTACCTCCTTTTTCCACTCCATGGAACCTCTTTCTTGACCTCTGTCTGTGCCCTGTTTTAACAGTTTCTTTCTATGCTGTGGTTGCTCTCAAACTCGTGTGTATTTTCTTCTGTATAACAACTTGCTGGTAAAAAATGCATTAAATGTTAAAATTACCCCAGCACCAAGAGCCAGACTCATTCAGTTTTCCTGCTTTTCCCAGCTTGGGCAATAAGAGCCATGGGTCAAACTCATGTTATGCACACAGGGTACCTTCTTTTTATTGAGAAAAGCTCTAAATCACAGTTTTCTGATCCTTAAATGGAAGCGTGTTTTCATGTTAAAATTAAAATTCTGCAGCTTATTTAAACCCATTTTTTCAAAGGTACTTTTTTTTCCAGAGTGTAACCCCTCAAGTTTTAAATTCCTTGTTTAAGTTAGTTATAATCATAGAATCACAGAATGGTTTGGGTTAGAATGGATCTTAAAAATCAACATCCAGTTTCAACATCTCTGCCATGGAAGGGTCACCTTACAAGATGTATTAATATATTTTATATAAGACTTGTCATTTCATTGCACTTTTCTATATTTATATTTCAAAACAAAAGCAGTTCCCAAAAAACAGTAGCAAGTTAGTTATAAACCATAACTCCTCCAAGCACTTTAAAACATTGAGATCATTTTTAAAATAATTGGCCTTTTCTTTCTTTTTTTTTCCTTTTTTTTTTTTTTTTTCTCTGCAGGTCAGTTTATTACATTTATTACCATAAATTAAATTTGCTGGATCTTCATGCATTTCCAGTTCCCATATTTATTATTTGAGTATTTTCACTCTGGTTCCTTTGCAGGACCAGGTATCCACAGTCACCTTCTGAGTCCATGGAGAATAGAACTTTATTCACACAGCCCTAAGATTCTCTGACAATCTGTTCCTCCAAGATAACTTCTTATTAACTGGGTGTGGTGTGGCTTTTCTGTGCCCAATGGCTCTATTTGTCACTTTGCAGCCCGACTGAAAAAGGTCCTAGAACCTCTTAATGAACACTTTGTCTGGCCTTCCTGTCTCCTCTGTCACAGAATGACTGATTACTAATTTCCAGCTATGAATAATTTACATTACATCCCACTTCTTAACCCCAAGGGTATTTCCTTGAATTTATGTGCTTTGGATTTCTGCAGACACCTTCATGCTCCTGCAAAGGCTTCACTGAACACCTGCCTGAAATAAACAGCAACTTTCCAAGCAAATATTGTTAAATATTTTACATTAGTCGTCGAAATAGAGAAATTTATCTCTGAGTGCTCTGCTAAATCTAATGTGTCAGATTGTTCTTTTTCTTATATAGGATTCTAAAAAGTTCTGGTTTCCCAAGAAGCTGCCCAGCTGCACCTCCACACACACATTAGTTCCTGCCTAATCCTCTAGACTTCCCCCAGAACCTCTTTGCAGAGTCTGGGTTACGATTATTGCAGGAGATGCTCTGGCTGCTACCAGCCCACCTGCTTACTTCATTATGCTTTTTATCACAACCATTCCCAGTGATCTGGGCTGACTACGAGCGCCCAAGGGGATGTTTTTTCCCCAACATGTAATTATTCTCCATTTGCCACTTCAATTGCCAGGACTGAACCCCTTGATTAGTTAGAATTAGAGCCCGTGGCTCTGTGCTGTTGATCTCTCTCTTCCCTGCCTGCCCTAAATTCCATTGTACACCTGCCATTGTGCATTTGCTTAAATCTGGAACAAATTCTGGTACTTGATGTACTGCCAGTCTCGGGGTTTTTTTAATTTGGGGAGCTGACTGGGTACGGTAATTTGCCTCTGCATCGACTTGTGGAGCTGCCACAGGAGCTCCCTGCAGGTGCCTGGGAGCCAACAAAGCTCCCTGGGATGGGGGGCAGCTCGGAGGGTGCAGCCTTTGCCCCTCACTCCTCACGTGTGCAACCCTCAAAGCTGCTTCCAGCAGGGCTGCTCGTGGGGTTCCCGCCTGGCACTCCCCGGCAGGAAGGTCTGAGGGCATAAAAAGGAGCTCAGATCGCAGAGAGAAGCTGTGGCTTAATCAAAAAATAATTAAATAATAATAATAATAATAAAAAGGAACAAAACCCACCATGGAACAAACACCTTCTGTAGAAATCATGTTTAAAAGACACCAGTGTAGTTCAAAGTAAAAAGAAGTCTGTTGAGATACACTGGAAGGGATTTGTATCCCCATTAAGACTTTTTTTTTTTTCCTTCTAATACATGAAGTATTCCATATTTTACTCCTACAAAAAATAACCTAAACCTCATTCTATAACATACAAATAATAACATAAGCATTAATCTATAACTCAAGCTATGAAGGAGGGAGCCACAGCTCTTGCCACCTTCAGGTGAAGATGTAGAATGATTTTTTTTTTTTTTTTACTTTTATAACTCTAACTGATCTATCCTTAGGGAAATTGGTCAGAAATCTGACATACCCAAAAAATTAGTGATCACAAGAACATTTTGACCCAAAGAACTTGGTCAGAGCCATGACTGGAATTCAGCTGGAAAGGTCCACAGTGCATACCAGTCCAGTCCAGGATTGCATTGACACTGTTGCCCTCTAAAAGAGGGTTTTTTGGCGTGTCCTTGTAGTGATCATCTGAGATGTCTAGAATATAAAGACTTCTTCTATTCTTGGAATACCTTAAACCCTTTCTAAATTTCCTTTTCTGGTGAGAAATATGCAGATTATCTCCAAGGTGAGATTTTATTTTAATAAAAAAAGTAATATTTTAAATGTTAATAGATGTTAAAATATTATTTTAAATATAAGAAATATATAAATAATGAATAGAAATAGTACATAAATAAAATATATAAATATAAAAATATTTTTATATCTTTATATACATAAATATATAAATATATTGTATGTCTATTTATATATAGATATAATATATAATATATAAAATATAAATAATATATAAATATATATAATGTTTATATATTAAATATATATAAAATATATAAAACATATATATAAATATAAAAATATATAAATTAAATATATAGAAATACATAAATATAAATAAAACTATAAATAAATAAATATTTTAAAAATTATTTTAATAAAATCTACTGACAAGTACAAACTGGAGTGGTTTAATTAAAATCAGAACAGTGGGAAGATTTTCCAAGTAATTTTCCAAGTTTTGGTTAATTCCAGTATCACGTAAATAATAACAGTTCTCCCATTTGAGACTGTAGAGCTCTACAATCAGCCATGAAGCACTTAGGGGACAAAATCTGCATGAGGTGAAGGAATATGTTGGGGTTTGCAAGGAAGGTGAGGAGCCAGCTGGTGCCTACAGCCCTGTATCTTCCTCTGGACATCCCAGAAAAGCAGATTCCTGCTGAGTCACAAGGAGAAGTGGGGCTTCCAGTCAAGTACCCAGCTCTTCTGGGGCCTTTTGGCATTTTGGCCTTGGAGACAACCAGGAAAAAATCAATCACTGAATCCATGCCAAGTGGGAGGACAAGACAAAGAGCCTTCCAAGAGCACAGAAAACTAAGATGGGACAGGAAAAAAATAAACGAGGAGGATGCTTGTCTTATTTCATCCTGAAGTGGGGCTTGGAGAAAACAAATGGTGATGAGATTGCTTTCCAAGTGGAACACGGGAGAGAGGGAGAGAATGCAAAAGAAAAAGCATTTACACATTAAATATCTGGAGTGAGCACTTTCAGTTCTGCTGGAAACTCCAAAGTTTCCAAAAGCATCTTGCAGCAGACTGCAGAAATGCCTAAGAAAGAGGAAAGGTGTCTTGGATCAGGCAGCACCCAATATGTTTATGCAGCCTTGATGGGAAGGGACATGTTTATTCAAGCTGCTGGCCAAAATTATGTGTGCTGGAGGCTGTTAAGGAAAGGGAAAGAATTTATTATTTGTAACAGCACTGTGTTATGTGTATAAGGAAACCCACCTAAGAAAAATGGATTCTAAGAAATATCAAGCTGGGCTTTCACGACCTGGAGAAGGAATAGGGGAGAGGAAAAACAGGGTGGGGGACAAGAAAGTACTTTTAGTTGGACTTTTACTTCATGGAAACTCGACAGTGACTCAGTGTGAGCCGTCAGTCGGGCACTGCAGCTCGTTGTGCTCCACGGAGGTGACACAGTCCCACCCTCCCTCTCTTCCCAACACTACCACTTCCTCCATCCTTAAAAGTCTGTCCTGCTGTGCAGCAGGGATCAGCAATACAGCCTAGCTGAACACCAAGTATTTTTTTCTTAAGGATTAGATTTCACCCAGGTGGATTCCCTGAAACAACGAACAGCGAGCTTGTAGGTGTTATGGAAAATAATATCTATTTTATTCCATTCCTCTAATGGAATAATATCTATATAAGCATGTGACATCTCATAATTAAGTCCAAAAGTTATATAAGTGAAAACTCCCTGATCATGCATGTTTGAAAAGTTGCAGAGCAATCCTGCTGGATTCTGCAGTGACCCTAAAAGCCCCATTTTTTAGCCAGAGCCTCCTTGCTGTAAAGCCTGGAGCTGTATCTCCTTGCTAGAGTGAGTTGTATTTCACTGTTTAAGTGTAACCCATGTGCAAGGGCCTCGTATAATCTGCCTCAAGGAATTATTACTGCACTTAAAGCAAATTGCTTTGCAAGCGCTGGGTTTTCGTTTTGCAATAAATCCAGAGTTTCTTTGTCTTGCTTTATTTTGTCTCAGTGCACAACATCCACTCACTGGCTTTTCTTCCCCAGATATTTGAATAATTATCGTTTTCAAAGCAAGAGGTTTTGTTTGGTAAAGTGTAAATGTACTTGCATAAATTTGCACACCTCAAAATACAGACAGGGTCATGAGACAGCAAAGGGAAAATGAAGGGAGGAGATTGAAAGAGGAAAAAAAAAAGAAAAAATAGAAGTTTTCCCTGTTTGAGTCACTGCAGCTCCTCAACTCACATTTGTGATGTTTACAAGGCTGATTCTCCAGCAGAACTTGGGAAGATCCAGTTGTGGGGTGGATGATTTTGGGGACACCCAGCCTGCCTCCCTCTGTCTCCCTCACTTGGCCACGGGCAAGCACAGAGGCAGAGCCTTGCAGAGTCAGCTGAGTCTGTTCTATTTTTTAATTAAGTGTGTAAATTCCCTCGGGTATTGTTTTAACATAAAGAAAAAAAGTCAAGTTTTTAACAGGAGCATTTATGCCATTTTCTTGTCAAGCCAAACAAGGAGGTGGTGAAGAAAATTAACTCCATCCCAGCCAAAACCAGGCCAGGCTTTGCATACTTTTCTTTTGCCCTTTTTCTAGGAATTCTCTCACAGGGTGATCCTAAAGTGTTTGCCCATATCCCAGGGACTGGATCCCTACCAGGTCCATGGGAAAGCCAAAATCATGCTGGTAAAAGAGCTTTGGTTGCTCTTCATTGATGGAGGCTGTAAATGGCTCTTCAGCAGGCACCAGCCACGTGAAGAAGAAAGGATTTTGATGCAGGCTCTGTCCAGATGTGTAGCTGTGGTGTGTGGAATATGTTGCTTCACACAGCAGTTTGCACTTTACCATGGGGAAGCTGAATTCTTCAGGGGGGTTTTCCTAGGCAAACAAAATATTGCTGTGCTGTTCTTAAACCAGCAGTTCCTCCCACTGGAAAAGCCCAGGCACCTCAGCTTTAATTCTTATGATCTAACTCTTGGCTTCCCTTCTCCCTCTCCTGATACTGTGACTCAGGAAAAACAAAAAATACAGTAAAATCTTCAAAATATTTAATAGAGTCGATCTTGGAAGTTTTACAGGCAGAGATCTTGGGATCTCTTTACCCTGTAGCTTCACTGAAATACTTTGCAACTGAAGAAATTTAAAAAGAAACCTAAGAAAGGATTTAGTTTCCCACGATTTAAGCTTAGTTTTAAAGAACATTTAGCACCTGTTAGCTCCATGCTTTGTGTAAATGCAATTGCCAATATTATTTAATCTGTATCTGCATTACCTTGCACTTGCCATCTGTTCCTTGAATGGAACCTCTGTACTAGACTGTGTTTAACATTAAATTAATGAAGAAAAATGGACCTGTAATTACATTTGCTAGTAAACTGCTGTCTCAGCTCTATCTTTAGTGTCATTTACAGCAGGTGGGGAATGGCAAGGGATTTGGTGAGGGTGGCTCAGCACACAAAGTGGGTCGTGGTCGGGCCCTCTGGAAGGTCACTCTCTGAACCTTATCTAGTGCTCTGCTGGGGTAAGCTGGTTTTATTTCCAACCTGAGGAAATTTCAGTGGAACAGGGCGTATTGGAATGTGGAACACTTGCCCTGGAAAGGACAAATATACTTGAAGGTCAGCATTTTCAGGTGACGCACTTATTAAGATTTTTCAGTTTGAAACAGATGCCTTGGGAAGGTCTTGGCAAAGCAAGTGCAAAGGACATGAATAGTTGATGTGTCATCTGACAACCCAAGCCACTTGTATCGAATGGGACACCCCAAACTCCTGAGCCCTGAAGCTGTGGCTGCTTCCATGGAATCCTACCTGAGGAGTACAGTCCCAAGTGCACAGAGATGAGAGTCCCATGAAGACTGACCTGTCACACTGAGGAGGAAAAGCCTGGTTCCCACATCGTTTGGAAGTGTCTTCTGTCCCTCCTGGAGAACACACAAACAAAGAGAAAGTAAAAATATACAAAAGAATCTTCCGAGAAAATGCTGCCATGAAAGAAAACGACGAAGAATTTCCTTTGTTTGGAACAGTAAATACAAAGAAAATCTCTACAAACAAAGTAACGATATGAGTGAAGTTCACAGTGCGGGTCACGAGGTCCTGAAGCACCACTTCCATTTTGGGAGGAATTACTGGAAGAGATTCCTCATAACCCCTGTGTTGTGTTTGACAGCATGGCCAGCTCTCCAGCTGACTGCAGGGCTAACACACACCACCACTGCATTTTCTTGTTGTAGTTCCTTCAGGAGAAAACAAGCTCGACATAGAAAGCTGTGACCCTCCAGGTGGGGAGAGGAAGTCTCTGCTATTTTGGATATTGCTCCTGCTACATGGACACTGCCACCTCCAGGTCAGTCAATTTGTTGTAGCAGGATCTGGCAAAAAAAAAAACAAAAAACCCTCCAGTTTTCTCTCAGCCTTTTACGTGTGATAAGTAGAGTTGATAATGATATGAATGAGGTATGTGAAAAGGCTCCTAGAAAAACACCAGCCACTGCTGCAGTGCCCATGCCAAGGGTGGCTGCTCTGGGGATGAGCACATCTATTAACATGCAGAGGAGATTTCCCCTTTAAAATACCTGCAGAGAAAGGTATCCTGTACTTATTGGTTTAGCTGAAAAATGTAAAAATTACATTTAAACAACGAATTTAACCAAAAAAGGCACAAGAAGTGTCTTTCAGTGCCTCCCGTGCAAAACCTGTGAGCATTTTCTATATGAAGGGGTCTGAACAACTATTTGATTTCTTTGTAGATTTAATTGGAAGTGCTTTGCTTTTTCCAGCCATTTCTTTGAGTCCCATGGCTGTGACCATGTTGGTGTCCTACCCATTTATTCTTTGGGGCTGGTATTTCACTATGGCACTCCAAAACAGAAGCTCTAAATCCAGGGAGTACATGGCAAATGTCAAAAGAGGCAATTAATCTGCTAAAAATGCCCAGAACTGCTTCTTTTAATTTCCCTCCCACACTTTTGGTTTGTTTTTTTTTTTTTTAAAGTCATTTAGGGAAGATCCAAACCCCAACACTATTAATGGAAAAAAAATGAACCTGGAGGTTTTCAAATCTTCATGTTTTACTATACAAAATGAAATGTTTGCTTATTCACCTTCTCACCTGTTTGGTTTTTATTTGCTTGTTTTTTAAACTTCTTTAAAATCACACTTGTCATTGTGTTCTTCCCCCTGGGTTTCCATGGGAGGAACTGGTACCACAGGCAATGTTGAGCACTGAGAGATGGAAATAATAAACTACATAAAAAGGTGCTTTAGAAACAGTTTCTAACGCTCAGCTTCAAATCCTGGGCCTGCCAGCCAAGAACATGGATGCTTTTTGAGCTCAGTGGAAATATCCAATTTTAACAGATGAAATAAATGGAACTAAGCATGTAATAAGGGTTCTATTCAGTATAAACACAGCAGAGATGGTCCAATAAAGATTACCTAATGAGCATCAGCTTGGCCTGCTCTCGTTATGAACCAAAACCAAACAGCTCCCAACATCCTGCAGGAGCAACAGGCCCTCAGCAAATGCCCAAACCCCAAACATCAGTCTCCAGTGTAGAAAATTTAATATTTTACTTACTAGCAATGATGCTACTAGGTGCTCCTGGCCTGAATGACAAGAAATCATCATACAGCCTAGTTTTTTATTGTCCTGGAAGCAAGTGAAGACAGCCACGAGAGTACTTCCAGATGTTGAAGGAACCAGCCACATTTCACAGATCCAGGCTTTTCTTTTTGAGGCCATTTATAGAACTTTGGAAAGAGCACAGGGTATCATGTTATTAAATGCTAGGGAGGGAAAATTTATTTTTGCAGCAAATAAAAGACATGACTTAGGTTTTTTTTTCTTTTTTTTTTTTTTGCAATCACTATTAACATCTGTATTCCAGAAAAGGAATTAGCTCTAGGGCACCTATAGCTAAATAAGTCCTTACCATTATATTGATGGGTTTGTACCAAAGAATGTGTCCTAAACTTGGATATAAAAAGGCATCCAAACATTCAACTGGGGCTGATGTTATTGAGAAGTTCACAGAATTTATGTCTATTTAGGCTGCCACGTTCAGTACAACAAACTTTGAGGTATTTTAAGCATTAACTGCCAAACAAGCAACAAGAATTAAAGGATGACTTCTCAGAAGCATTTCAGAGAAGGGATGTCTCTGTGCATTTGGGGGGAAACAGGCTGAGATCTCACCACCAGTCCAGGGCAGTAGCCAGCATGGTTTGTTGTGATGATTTGTGCATCAAAACAGCATTTCTGTCTCACACAGAATGGAGTACACACAAATGATAAAAGGGAGAGAGGAATATTAGGAATACCCAGCCATTAAAATAGCAGTATCCCCATTTAAGATGAAGTTGAATTAATTCCTTTACTCCAACTGGAGCTGGATTTAGCTTGATGAGAATTGGAAAGGATGACTGGTATATTTAACAATTAACGTGGTCTGCATTTCTCATTAACAGGCTGTCCATAAGCCAAGTCATCTTGGTAGCCTGGAGCTTGCCTGGGTCTGACAAACCTCTATCTTTTATGCAAACATTAACTCACCCCTGGCACGCACTGCTCTTGCAAATACTGCCATGGCACAGGTTAGAGGAACAGGAGAGAGATTTAGCATATCATGTTCTACTCAATTCTGTAGGTGTGCAGGCTGTGCACTTGCCAAAGGCAACAAACCAGGGAAAACACAGAAACAACCCCTCATGTGCTTAGTTACACAGCACCACAGTCCCACTGTGGGGCAAAGAACTCCCGTGGCAACCAGGAAGCCACCAGGAGCTGCAATGATCCCCCTGTGAGATGGATCACGGTTATTCAAAGCAGGTTCTGCTTCAGGTAGCTGGTGACTTTATAATAAAGGCATCTACAGATCCTGATCTATAAGTTATTCTTGTCAGGTGATGAAAGCAGCTGCATTGTTTATGCACCTCTTGGTTCTGCTGTGCAGGAGCACGGAGGTTGGTGCAGGTGTTTACAATGAGGTCAGTAAATCGTGCTTTTCAAAGCCTCACACGCAGCAGGTTGGAGATGCATCTGAAGCTGAGCTTTAGTTCCCTTCTTTTCCTCTCTTTTACCCATGACAACTTAAAAAAACCCAAACTATAGCCTTCTGTCCTCTCATCTGGGTACAAGTCCAATCTTACAGCTTCTACATTTGCACTGCCTTCATGGAAAAGACAAAAGCCCTTCCTGAAACTTCACATAATTTGTGACCCTTTGGAAGCTCTGAAACAAAGCAGAACACAGGGATGGGAATCTACCATTCTGGTTATTAATAACTATGCAAAAAAAAAAATTAAATTGTGCTGAAGAAAAATGGTAACACCTGTTCTTACCTTCCAGGTGCTTGAAACAACATTGCTGCTGAGCTTCAGGGATTCGGGGAAGGAATCATTTTTGCCTGATGCAGTTAGATACAGAGTCTTTGGGGATGCCAAAAACTGCACAAAAACATGGAGGGGAGAGGAAATAAATAACTTTTAAGGAAATAAAATCAGACAGACCATCTTTATCCTTTTCCACTCAAACCAGAGAGCATACATGCGAGCCCAGTTGTTTTGTTTTCCTTTTTTTTTACACAGAATATTATTAACAGAGGTGATTTTTCAGCCAAGTATTAATCTTGTTTTAAGAGGCAGAAATCAACATGATTTATGGGATAGAGCCCATGGACCTTTAGTGTGTATTTTCTGACACGTAAAAGGGCAGCTGTTGCTGGGAAGGGCACTGCAGGACTCAAAGGAATCTATCAAACCTTCTCAAAAGATGCAAAGTCCAGCCATTCACGTTGATTATAACAAAAGGAATGTTATCACCTGTTTTTATCCTCTTCACCTGCAACAGTGGCATCTGATCAGTAAACATATTCACAGTCTCTGCACTGGAAGTGTTTTACCTAATGCAAAACTTCAGCTGAGACACAAGAACCCTTTCTCAATGGGAAAGTTTACTTTCTCATCAGAGCGGTGGGAATTTGGCATCCTGCTCCCTTAAACAATATGAAAACTCTCAACCTGAAATTAGCTCAGATGTCAATCTACCAGCACCCAAATATTTCCCATGATGGAAAGCCTTTGAGATCACAGCAGCAGATGAAGCAGATGGACTGTCATTGCAACCAGTCGATGACATGGGGACGAAAGTCTTGCATTTACACAGTGCTTTAATCAGGAGAAGTTTTACACCACGAAGTGGTGCCCAGAGAAAGGCTGTGTGCTTTCCTCCTGCAAAGGGAAAATAGCTCTGGAATTAAATAGATAGCCTTAGGCTTCTTGCCACAGTAAATCTCTCCTAAATCCTTTCACCCCACTCCAAGGGTGGGAGTGGGAGGTGCAGGACATGGCAGGGTTAGCCAAGACTTCCACTGCTCCCGAGGGATCTGGGATTGCTACAGCTGCTAAAACGAGGAGTAGGATTTATGCTGCATGGTTGGAATAGCACTTGTGTTAAGTAATATATACTACTCAAATTGTAAATTTTTTTTTCTCTAGTGTATGTGACACGGCTCTACCACTTCTGGAGTAAGGAAAAAAAAACAAACCACACTTTGAGCTGTTTGAGATAAATTCACCCAAAATTTCTGCATCCTGTCTACGATGCTGTTCCACTGAATTTACAGACTTAGTTGTGTCTGAGGATCCTGGCTGATTTTTTGTTTACCCTTTTGATAAAAATGCCAGGCACTTCCTAAAGTTACACTGCACCAAGAAAGGAATCAATGGGAATTTGTTTGATTGACACCAGCTGTGAATTCACCCAGGATTTTAGTGGAAATATTACATGTTTGTTGCAGTGGAAAAAATAATCTCAGGATTGAAATTGATCTCTGTATTATTCAGGTGGTCTGTAGATAGAGTAACATGATGTCCTGTTGCTATTTACAGGTGACTTCAAGGGCAAAAAGTCCATTCTGTCCCTCCAAGAAAAGCCATGTGTAGTCAGCTGGTATGTTCCCCTTAGAAATGTTTTTAGAATAATGGATTAAGTGATGCAGAATCCATAGGTGAATTCACGTTATAAAGTTGTAGCCATCTTTATGTTAAGTCAGGTTATTTATATCAAGTTTAATATAGCCAGGGTTTCAATCACTGTTATTTTAACATATTTATTTAAAAATTAAAGCATGCCTTTGTTGCCTGCCAGCTGTATCACAGCCACATCAGTTATCGTGCAAGAGATCAGTCATTTAAATTCAGCGCATGACAAAGTGTAGGAAAAAAGAAATATTCCCACAAATGCAAACATTATGATGAGGAAAGTGCTTTACATGTTGTAAGCCACGAAGTCAGCTGGCTGTTTTAACTGAGACATTCACTTCTCTCCCCATGTTTATAAATAGCATTATGAAGGCTGTTTTATATGCTCTAAACTACCCCAAGAACATAGTTTTAATATTCCACGATTCGTATGTTTGCACATGGTGAGAGAACATAACCTTAACCTTCAGATTTGGAAGCCTCTAAACCCCCATATTGTCTTGATGGAAACAATCATGATGAAAGCAAAGAAAGGGCAAAACAGACTTCCAAAATCGTGGGTGCCACAAGCAGTCACTGAGCTCCCCCCCTGCCCCAAAGCACAAACTGGCCCCTCTTTCTCTCAACTTGTGCAGGGAATAAAGAATGTGTGTAAAGAATGAACCCAAACCTTAGTTCCTGTGGCAGGTCAGTTTGGTTTTAATGCAGTACTGATGGAGAGTTACCTTTCAGGTGGATCAAGGGAGACAGAACAAAAAAAAAAAAAATAGCAGGAGAGGCTAAGGAGACACAATCCAATTAGTCAGGAGGGAGGTGATGTCAAAGGCAAGTTTCAATTACAGCCAGATTATTAACTGTGACGGTGTTAGCCTGAGATAAGCACACTCAGTCTAGTGCCAGACATGCAAATACACCCAGTCCAACACCAGACATGCTAATTTAAGCCTGTTGAGGAGTCACCACAACACGGTGCCAGGGACAGGATTGCCCAGGGGAAGCAATCAGAGCTGTTTGCTGGGACTCAGATGCTCACGGTGGAGATCAGGGAACAGTTTTGGCCTCTTCCAACAACCCTGGGGGATCACACCAGGCTGAGCCAGGAGATGACCAGCCCTGTTTTTTGCCTGGCAATGGTCCCTGTGCATAGAACAAGGGAGGAGGGGACACAAGGCTGTGGTCTGTCCAGAAACACCACAGATTCACTCAATTCAGCCAATGTTGTTATGGGTGGAGAGTTTGAATTGATAAATCATTTTGCCTTGTGCTGTCAATAAATGATGAATTTTTTTCTTCTGAAAACACACTCTTTTTAATAATAATAATTTAAAATAGGAAGTCTAATAGCCCAGAGACATTCTAGATGACGCCATGTCTTTCTATTTGCTACGTAATACCAAAAAAGAGATGAAAAAATTGTTTCTAGGTTCCATTTTCTCTTTAAAAACCAGTCTAACACAAAAAGAACCATTTCTTCTTCACACAATTTCACTTCATGAATGTGATCTCCTTAGAGCAGACAGAAAGAAGATTACTTTCCAGTCCTTCTTAACAGAGGTTCCCTTTGTTTCAAGGGTGTCTCCATTTTACTATTTATATCCATTTCAGAGTTCTAAACAAATATCAGCAGGTCACATAAATTAAGAAGATTAAATAGGGGCACCACTTAAAATAGCAAGGCAGGCTTAACCCCGGTGTAAAGGATGAATTAAGCACAATGACATCAAACAGGAACAGGAAACTCGGGGAAGCAGTAGGTGATTACTGTCTCTTAATTTATGAGAAGGATTAAAGGCTTGAAGAGAGCACACAGAGGTGCTTTTTACTGCAGAATAGTTATGCAATGCAAGACAAGGACATCCTCTGCTTGCTAATCTTACTGCAAAGCTCTCATCTCTGGCCACAGAAAGCCTAAAGACTTCTGCTGCTTTAAAAACTCATCACACAGCGATGAGAAATTCAGCTTTCCCAATAAATCACATCAGCCTGCCCCCCTTTGTCCAGCACTGAGTTCCCTTGTCCCTCTCTTTGTTATTAACTTCAGCTCCACGGGGCATTTGCCATATTTGACATCAAGGCCTTGCAACCTGCGCTCCATCACCCCCCAGCTGCAATGGGAGAGTTTGAGATTATCATCACAGAGCTTTTCACAGCCAAGAATTTACCACCAGAACTGCTGCAAGAAGCAGCCACAGCTCTAGCACTGAGAGCACATCCTTTTTAAATCCCTTTTTTTTTTTTCTAATAAATAAATACCCACCTTTGAGACACAAGCTGTCTTGAAACTTTCCAAAGGATCTTGTAGGTCTCAAACTGAACTTTCTGGTAGCTGCTAGCACAAAGTTCTGATGGCAAAAGGTACAAAATCTTCACATCTCTGTGGCTGTAGCTGGCTCCAACCTAAACTTTCTCTTATGAGAAAATGAAAAGCGTCACAGAAATTCTTGATCAAAAATGATGAAAGCTGTTTTACTTCTACCATGGCAATGTATTATATTCTATTAAATCTACTTTTCTACCTATTAATTACAAAGGACTTTTTTTTTTTTTTTTTTAATATCCTTATTGAGGCTTCTGGGAGTACTTCAAGACATAAAGAAAATTTGATTTTTCCATTTCAAGAACACATTTAGACCAGTAACTGAAATGGGGTTTTTTGACCACACCAAATTCATGCATTCTGATAAACTACTGCACATATCTTACTCTTGTCTCAGCATGCCTGGAACAGTACATGTAAAGATATCCTTAAAAGAGGCAGGGGGGAAAGAGAGGAAAGCAAAAGGGAAGATAGAAGTGACATATTAGGAATGAAAAAATGCTACTAAAAAGAAATAGATCTTTTCTTGGCACAAATAAGAGGCTTCTTTCTCCTTGCCAAAGTCAAGTCAGATTTACTTTTCAGAGTTATGCAAACCTCAAAGTTCTGCCTGGAGGAGATCCTGAGCGAGAATTTGAGGAAGGTTCATTCCAATTCCTTGCTATTTGATCCACAAAGGAGAAATGCTGCTGGCATTAGCTCAGCACACCCTGGGATGCTGTTGGCCTGTCACCCTTCAAAAGATGAGAAGCACTGCTGGTGGGGGAAAGGCAAGCGGTCCCCAAGCGGAACCCATATACGACCTCTCCTTTCAGAATTCCACATTGTAGTGCCAGCCTGACAGGCTTTTGACTGCTGTGGCACGTGCTTTGTTTGTTTGGCACTCCAGCACCTGGCTGTGTGACACCAAGAATGATGGAGAAGATGCTTTTGGTGCTTGCACACTCGTGTCATGCTGCAGCTTGCCAGGAGGAAAGGAACAAAAGCCCAGCCTGCAGGGATGTCCTGTGGTAATGGTCCATTAATCCAAAAAGAGTAATCACCTACCTGTCAGACTAAACGAATTTAGAAAACATCTTAAATAGCTTCCCTGCCCATCAGTAGCTTAATGATCACAAACCATTTTCTACAGTCTCCTAAACCAAGCTAAATGCACTGCACTTAAAGCGTGAGGGCAGCTACTGCACCTCGAGGGTTGTGTTAATACAACATCAGTGCTCCTTCAGCAAAGCAGCATTTCCCCAGAGCACATCCCCTGAAATTTTTGAAACATTTTCTCCTCCCTGACCCAGGGGATCTTCACCTCGTCACTGACCACAACCTGAGAACAATTTGCAGAGTGTAAAGAGACAAAGAGATTGTCTATTATTCTTAGTTATTTTTCATCATGCTTTTAAAATTACTATCCTTTTTTTGGATTTGCCTTTGCTGTGGTGTGTAGCACCGACTGTAACACTGCCCATAGTCACATCATCCCAGGAGCAACAGCAGGGCAAGAGTAATGTCCTGTTGGTGCTGGACATTTAATTTGTCCCTGTCAGCTGAGAGATTAATCCTTGGACTGCAAATGAATGGTGTTCACAGGACACAGAGCACAGAACTGCACACCTTTCTGCAACGCAACAGGAGTGGGAAGGCTACCTGAGACAGCCAACTTTGAAAAGGAAAATTCTCTGACTCCTGTAGGACACTGAAAACACTTGAACAAATCACAAAGGATGACCTGAACCCATGTCCCAGAATGGGAGACAGACCTAAACCCATCTTTTCTTTCTTACAATGAAATATCAATACAGACCTACACAAAGCCATTTTCTCAAGTCAAAGAAAGCTTCAAATGATCAGACATTTGATCTTCATTTTTTTAAACCTGTCATAATCCCATGGTTTCTGAATGTCTCCTCAGCCTCAGATCCTCTCTTTAGACTTTTTAATGTTGTTTTTTTGGTATTATTCAATTATAGGGAGATTCATTGGGTTTTTTTCTGAGAAAACAGAGGTAGAACAGTAGAAACCTAATGATGTGTGTAACAGTGTTCTGTGAAAAGCACACTTAAAAATGGAATCCTGGTATAATCTATTTATTACCTTGCAATTATTTCTCGATCAAGTCTCTCCAGTTCAGCACTGAAAGGATGAGTTTGCTGCTGCCTGTCGCTGAGAGCTCAATAAAGGTAAAGCCTGATATATTTTCTGGGTCATGCTCTCTGAAAAAGACCTTATAAAAAGAATGTTGAAAAAAATCTCACTCACAGTATGTGTGACCCAGAACCCCGGTTCCCTTCCACTTCTGCAGGACTGAGAAAGGCTCCTGAAGAGCAGCAATAGGTTATTTAAAGACCAAAATAAATAGATCTGAGTGTTAGTGGATACAGGAAACAGATCAAGGTGTCTCTTGATTGTACCAGGGCAGACTTGGATTGGATATTGGGAAAAGTTTCTTCATGGGAAGGGTTGTCAAGCACTGGAAGAGGCTGCCCAGGGCAATGGTGGGATTTTAAAGTCATGGAGATGTGACACTGGGATATGATTTTGTGGTGGCCTCAGCTGTTGGACTTGACAATCTCGGAAATATTTTCTAACTTTGAAAATTCTAAGAGGTCTCTGATGGTGAATTCTGCAGAGGAAGTTTTTGACAAGAGCCCCAAACTGAGTCTCATCCAACAAGTCTTGCCAGCAGGTGTTTGTTTAGGCCTATAAAGATGCAGGTTACCTTCAGCCAGCACAGGATGGTGAGGTTGTATTTTTGTATATCCTATAAACTTCTACTGTGGGGGACATGGCTACAGAGTGTGTTTGTAGGCAGATATAACCCAAACCCACATTTTTTTACCTTGGAATTACTCCCACACCAATCATGGCTACACAGCCTCCAGTTTGCCTGGATCAGGGGGAGAGAGGGGCCAGTAAAACACGACTCAAGCACATGCAAGATCCTGCAGCCAGAGTCCAGGAAAAGCCTTTTGGCAAAACCAACACACTCTGTGGTCCGAGACCTCCCCAGCTCCAAGCTGTGCCACTGCCATGAGGTGAGGCCACTGCTGGGATGGGTTTTATATAAAGTCAAACCCCCTCACAGCACTGAACCCCCTTTGTGGGCACAGCCCGATCCTATTTATCCTAATTTACTGTACTCTTGGCTGTGTTCATGAGGATCAGGACACCCAGGGAGAAGGGGCTGTTTTGCTTTAATTTCTCCTGGAGCCTGGGGCTGCAGCAGAAGCTCCCCTGCCCCGCCAAGTGTGCTGCTCCTCATGGCACCTCATCAGCTGGGAAGGTGTCAACCACGCTGCCACCAAGGAGCAAGTTTATAAAGAAATG
Organism: Myiozetetes cayanensis; assembly: GCF_022539395.1. Lineage (NCBI taxonomy): Eukaryota > Metazoa > Chordata > Aves > Passeriformes > Tyrannidae > Myiozetetes > Myiozetetes cayanensis. The sequence goes on along the minus strand of NW_026086605.1, from coordinate 2,002,965 downwards.
GAGAGGGAATAAGAAATTAAAAGACCTAATCTGGAAGAAATGTATGTTCTACTTCTCTTACTGAAACACTGGAGACAGGCCAAAAGACGGATGGAAGAATAATGTGACCCCTAGAAAATTCGGAATAATTTTAGAAGAGAGATTTATTTAGACTTCCAAAGGTGATCTGCCACTAATTCAACCCTAATCTGGAGCGAAATGTAAAAAAAAAATAAATCTGATAATAGAGGATCTTTAAAAAAACAAATCAAAACAAAAACATAGTAAGACTGAAAGACTGGAAGCTGAAGCTACATAAATTCAAAGTGGAAAAAGGGTGATGCCTTTTACTCAGCAGCTGTCAGTCACTGCAAGAACTTCACATGCATGGTTTCCCCATCACTTAAAATTCTTAAACAAAAGTGGATGTCTTTCTAAAATATATCTTTTTGTGGAATAATGCAGACTGCCCTGTGTTACATTCAAAGTCAGATATTCCCTTCTGGCCTTAATCTATGAATGGTTACATAAAGTTCTATGAAGTTACTTGTTCCTATAGGACAAGTTTGTCTCCTCCCCGCTCAAGGCGATGACATTTTCAAGAGATCAAATGAAACTAGCCAAGGCAAGGTGTGTTTGACAAAAATATGCCTGACATCTGTGAACCACAGCTGTACCTGCAGGGTACAGCTTCCACCAGTAATTACTGGTATCCCATGAAGGAAGTCAAAATAAAAGAAGCAATCAAAGCAGGAAATAAAAGAAGTAATCAAAGCAGGAAATAGGAAAACAGACCCAAATTACATCCAGCCTAATGTAGATGGAGGCTCTACACCATTTTCTTCTGAATTCTTAAGAAGTAAATTGAACTTTCAAAGTGTTTTGGAATTCAGAGGATTATATTGGACAGCACTAATCTATTTTACCTGGTAATTTTATTATAGTAGCAGTATAAGGTTGGGGTTTTTTTCTTCAAGATATGGTTTAGAAAGCACTGAGAGTTATGTGGATGCTGCCTTGCAAAATTTACACTTTTTCACCATCGTCATTCACTGGCTAGGCCAGCCCTGGCCAAATCCAAGCCAATCCTTTAGAATCAGTGCCCAAACCAGACAGGGCCTCACTCACACCTAACTGCTTGTGGAAAATAAACATTTTACTTCATCTTTCCAATGCTCTGCCTCACAACACGGTGGGTCCTCTGTGAAGAGAGATTGATGAGGACTCATCAGACACCCAGCTACAAACACCTTGGAAAAGCTACCTGGTGTCTTTACCTAAACCAGGCAATCATTTTGGCATAGAATCCTGATTTTTTTTCAAACAGCTAATGGCTAGTGCAAGGAATCCTACCTCTACCATGAAGTTTAAAAAGTTTTTCCGCAGCAAAGTTCTGCACAGAAACCAGCCCTGGTGACTGCAGGACTCTGCCAGCGTGCTCCTGACCTTCAGCAATTCTCTAAAGTTTCCATAGGACAGCAATCTGCACATCTTTTTTTATTTTTTTCCCCTCTGCCAGCTAAAAAAAGGAAACTCTTTATGTTTTTGGTACAATAGATTCCTTGAAGTGTACATCTGTGCAGCCAAATGCTCTGCAGAGCACGTTCCTGCTATTCTGTGCAAAAAATGATATGCCAGTGGCTTCCAGTTGGGTTAATTCTGAGCAGCAGAGAGACCTAAGAATGATGAGTTTTGGTGTACTGATATGTTATGCACAGGAGTCCCAAATTCCCCCAGGCTTTTATGATTTCCAGTATTGTAGTGGTAATAATAGAAGTTTCAGAAGATTTGAATATGAGCAGCTCAAAGCAGACAAAATCCTTCCAGTCATGCTAAATTGGTCAAGGCAGCTATCACAGCCTTGTGAGTCTAGTCCATATTCCTGAAGTTAGGCTACTACCTAAATATATTTGCTTAATGACATTATGTACCTGAAAGGTAAACATTCTTCATCTCACAGGTACCCAAGCAGATTTCATCTTTCTTCTATAATGTTTTTTTTTTTTTAAATTTCACACATGGTAGGTGTTTCAATGATCAAACACACTGTTCTAATCCCTTATTTAGATTTTTTTTTAAAAAATGTACTTTTCCCCACAAAGCACAGGTCGACTGCACTTGAAATAACTGCCCTTAAACAAATCCAGCCCGTCCTACTTCCCTAACAAAGATGCTCTGTATCCCTGTTCGTGAAATTTTGGATGGGTAGGGAGAAACAACGCACTGCATAAAATGCTGAGCTACAGAACCACACAGGAGGCTGCACCAAGAGTTGTGTGTGGGGCTCAGCTGGTGCCTGTTCCAGCAAATAAAAAGGTGCTGTTCATAACCAAAGATGAACCACTCTCTCCACTTTTAAGAGACTTCTATGAGGGGAAAAAAACCCCACACTTGACTGGTTGTTTGGGTAGTTTTCTGAGGAGAGGCAGGGGGAGTTTGTTAACCTAGAAAGGCTTTTACTGCTTCTAAGAAAGGCTCTTGTAGGTAAATTATCCAGAACGGCTTTCAAATGCCTGTGCAGTCATTTATGAACAAGACCGGTCATTCTGGCCTGAGATGAACTAAAAATCTAAGATGTAAAATTCTACAGCATGAAAGCAAATGTAATGCTGAAGAGGTGTAAAAGAACATGGAACAATATAATAGGTGTTACCTCAGTCATCTGCAATATTTCAAAATGTCTTTTAGATGTCTGTAACTGGAAAAAGAGCAGGAGACAGGGACTCTAAAGAAGGATCAGTGGGAAGGCCAACCCAGCTAGAAACAAATCTAATAAGAGAAGATGGAAGTGACTTCACTCTGAAGCCTGAGGATTTAAATCTTCAGACTCCGCAGATCTCACTGGGGGAACAACAAATAAAAGGCACGAAAAAACTGAATGGGGAATAAACAAGCTAATGCTGTTCAAGTAGAAAGGGAAATCAGGCGTCCAAAGGTGGTGGTGCCCTTGAAAAGGGCATTTTTACACCTGTGTCACCTCAGAGGAAATCCTATTGTTGTTTCTGACTGAGGCACCCAGGACTTGTTCCACATTAAGGAAAGTGGGAGGTAGAAAAGGAACAAAGCAACAATGTAAGAACATCAGAGGCTTCCAGCAAAGATAGAGTAGATAAAAGGAGGGGGGGGGACCACAGAAAGGCAAGAAACTGCCTTAATATGTAAAAACATACCAAAATATCTACATATCTACATAAAGATGAAAAGCTCATAAGTTGGCAGTTGTGTTCCAACTTTGGTAAAAGCTATATTGATTAAATAGTATATAAACTATATTCTCTAATGCTATTGGAATCAGCCCAGCTGAAACTTCATGGTCAAGTTTGAGAATCTGTGAATATATAGGAAGATACATAGATATATGGATAGATATGTAGATAGATAGATAGATAGATAGAGATGGAGAGATATGGATAGATACATAGATATATAAATAGATACAAAAAACAACAAAACTGGTATTTGGGTTCATGCTTACCACTACTAGAGAGTAACATCATTTGCTTGAAATAAATTTAATACATGTCATGTCAACCTCGGAAAACTTTGTTCTTTTTTTTAATTGGGCTTAAATTTCTGCAGAGCCTTTAGTATAGACAGGAAATTTGGCTCCCAAATGCTAAAAATCATAAGTGACACGCTTTCAAAACTTTTTTTTTTAAAGAGTTGGGCAGAAAAAGATGACCTATAATCAAATAGTATAAAAACAAATAGAATTTTTTTCACAGGTAGCTTTTCTCAAAGGGTTTTTCATTTGTTCTCACTATAGCATTGCTGCCTCGTTACCCAACCAATGCCAGCTGCACAGCGTGGATGTGCAGCCTCTCCCCCTCCCCCAGGCACTGCCCTCCTCAGCGAATTCCTGCTGCTGTCCTGTCTTCAGGGGAAGCCTTAGATGTACAGGCTTATCTCAGTGATTTAAACCCAGCTACCTAAGGATGTGATGGATTTCCTCTCCTTGCAGTCTTGCAGCCAGGACTAGATGGATATCTCAGGCTCAGACAGAGAGAGAGGTGCCTGACGCAGAAATTACAGGGTCAGACCCAAAGAGCTGTGTTATGGGGGAGGTCAGGCAAGGTGGGCTTGTGCCTCAAAGCAGTGCATCTGCACTGTAAATTGCAGAGATGTCTGTAGAAGTATGACATGCACAAGCAGTTTAATAGAAAGCATTTACCTTTTCCTTTTGTCTGAGCTGTAACCCAAGGCTCTGCCTTTCCACTGCCTCATTTTGAAAGGAAATTAATTTCCCTGCTCACCAGTTTTACTGAAATTATTGAAAGTAATTTCTCAGCCACCACTTACTTGAGCATAAAAACTTTCTTAACCCCAAAGCTCTCTCATTTCAACACTTCCCTCCAACAAGAGCTCCACCTGAAACAAACATAATTTCTCTCTCTACCTTTCAACTCAGAACTCCCTACTCAGCTTTAAATGTAACCCTAGGGAAGAGGATTTCCCTCTCCTTTTTCTTCTTACCTGTTCTCATCTAGCTTTTCCTCAGACTCAGGCCTGGAGAGGAGCTGGTTGATGGGGCAGTCACAGAGCACCACTGACACCAAACGGGGAAGTTCCTCGAAGGGTAGGTCTGCATCTGGAAAATCTTCAAAGAAAGGATGGACTGAACACACACACACATATGGCACAGTGGTGTTACAGAGCTCCTGCTGGCCCAGGACCACCTGCTGCCACAGGAAGATAACATTTAGGAGTCCTGATGTGGTGTTCAGCGCAGGGCTGCGGGGCAGAAGAGCTCAGGAGCCACCCAGACTCCTCTAACTTCCTCAGTACTCTGAGAAGTAACTCTACTCAGTAGAGTGCTCTGCTCTGTAACTTCCTGGCTTTCTCTGCCCCTTTTTGGAGGGGGGTTTGAGAGAAGAGGAAGTGGCAACAGACAGTGGGACTGCTCCATCACGACCAGATGTATTCAAAGGTGATGGCCAAAGGCTGAATCAACTTGTCTGTCACTGTCCCCACATAGAGCCATGCTTTCCTCACCTAGAACTGGTCTTTGCTCTACAGCCAAGAGTGTCAGCTCAGGGGAAACACTGCCAATGTCCTATTGACACACGAGTTTCTTATGCCCCAGCACCTTCTGCAGATCAGGCAAGGACGGCCTGTGCCACATTTAACTTCTGCACAGGACTCTGAAGGGAGAGGAGGGATGGAGCAGGCTGGACCTCTCTGGAGGGTCATTTCTGGAACCTGGGGAGGCTCAAAAAGAGAAGGAAACAACTCTAAAGGAAGCAGGTCTCCTGCTTTGTAACAACACAAGCCAAGGAAGTGCCAGGTTATCACGACACGGAAACAGCTGGAAAATGGTGAAAGAACTGATGCTGATGATGAGAAAAGAGCTCATTCCAAACACAGTGCTGGGGGGAGACTGAAGCCCTGTAACTCTGAACAGAAATGGGATCGTGCTGGCTACCTGCAAAAGCACAACTGCAGTGCAGGTCTGGAGGGTGAGAGCTGCGAGCTGAGCGAGCCTCAGTGGGGGTGGCAGCAGCTGCCCAGATTTCTTAGCACTGGGCCTTTATGGGCTGAGCATTTTAATGAGCATGTTTTCTTTAATATTTATTTTCACGCAGTCAGACTGATCTCACGTTCCAGGAATGAAACCCCGGCATGGAAGTGGCATATCTGCTGGTTAATGTCCACAGCTGATGTGCAAGCAGAGAGCAAACAGGATTTCGTGTTGTGGTAAAAGCCTGGTTACTATTTGCTTTAATTCTATTTTCGTGTCAGATACATTCAGAGTCTTGTAAACTAGTAAGAGAATTTCATTCTTACTTGGAAAAAAAAAGAAAGAAAAAAGAAAAAAAAAAAGCCTAAATCTACAATTTCAAGAAAAATGTTACGATATCTACCTAGTAATGAATAGTTTGAAATAGGCTTTGCAGAAAATACTGTAATAAAAGACCCTAGTGATTTGCACAGTACTAAGCTGTTAAGGAGGGAAAGAACACGTTTAACTGTGAATGAACTACCCTGCAGTGGAATGAAAATCCTCTCTGACTTCAAAATAGGCAAGGGCAGATTAAGTTATCACACTGAGTGGGTACAGCAAGCTGCCTGAATCTCACCAGCTGTAGAAACTCTGCCCTGGGTGAACATCAGTTCATCCCTGGGCTCGATCACAGGGGTGATCACAGGAGACCACACCTCAAACCACGATGTTCCAAGTTTGGGAGGAACTGGGTGACTGGATCTCCCACTGCTGTGCTCCAAACAGGGTCACGAACACAGGAATTAATGACAACCACCACTGGCACAGCACTTCAGTGCATCTTAGAGCTGAAACACCTGCAACATATCCCACCCTGGCAGGGAAATGGAGCCTGTGATCTAACCCCTCTTTTCCACCTCTCACTTCTGGGGTTTTATGAATTGTCAGTCACACCTCAGGGCGATATCCCATAAAATCCCAGCCACGTCAGAAAACTGGCAGAAGCCTTTGGCTGTGCAGCCCTGTGGTTTCATGCTCAACTGTGTCTGAAAGACTGAAAGGAGGTAGAAGACTTTTAAAGATCAGCGTTGACAATTGCTTTCAAGGACAGGCAAAGACACAAAATGCAGTTGCATAGAACAGCAAACTCACCTGCAGTCTGGGCTGCAGGACAGATGCAACTGAAAAAGGACAAAGGAAAATACAGCAAATTCCCCCTAAACACCACCTGTACGGAGGAGAGACTCACACAAAGGGGGTTCAAAAGGTTGGCAAAGACTTCTCTGTGTTGCAGGAGGTCCATGGAGCGAGGCAAGGGAACTGAGGCAAACTCTCCACCCTCTGCTGGCTCTCAGTTCAGTGGGAGTGATTGAACATGGGTTGTCCATGCCACATACCTGGCCTCTGTGACCCTGACACTGGGGCAGAGCTCACTCTTTAGTGCACTTTTCTGCATGAGAAACCTACTTTCAGTCAAGCACAATAAGCTCAATAAAGCAATAAAAATGTGTATGGAACAGAGAGGCAGAACTGGTTTAATCTCCCCCTCCGTAATCTCGTAATGGGGAAAGAAAGTTCTGCAAACCAGGACTTGAAATCACATCAATACCCTAGACATGTGACTGCCCCTCATCTCACTGTATAATCATCAAACAGATTTGGCATGTTGTGTTTATGTACCTGTATTTTCCCTGAATTTGGAAGGGGTTGTTCTATGTCGTGTTTTAAATCACGGTACAGACAAGGGCTACTCAAAACGCAGAGCTGGAAGGCAGAGCTGCCAAGTCATCTGAGCTCCTTCAAACGAGATTTCAGTCCAGGTCCCTCTCCACCATGTCCTCATGTTGGGAAAGTGTGTTCAGAGCTGACATGGCTTTACCAGGTGTTTTCTACAGGGACAGAGTGTGGAGTGTGCAGTTAATCACCACTGCAGTCAAGTGTCCTGAGGTCTTTGGGTGAAAGCTGTTACAGACATTGAAAAAGTGTTTAATAATCAGAGCCCCATGGCCCGAGCACAGGCTGGGTTCACAAGAGTTCACACACCTCTGAAGAGCTTTAGGCCAAAAGGTAAAGAGGCCAGAGTGAAGCTGCAGCTTCAGATGGCAGCAGGGACTGCACATTGCTGGGACTCCCTCCCAGGAAAAATCATGGCAGGTCTGTCCAAACTGCCCTTTGAGTGACCCTCACAATGCTTCTGACTCTTTTAATCTGAGAGGGGAACATATTCAGCAGGTTCTTCTCACAAATACAGACCTGGGTTGGGTTGGAAGGGACCTGAAAGATTATCCAGTGCCACCCCTGCCATGGGCAGGGACACCTTCCACCAGCCCAGGTTGTTCCAAGCCCTGTCCAACCTGGCCTTGGACACTTGCAGGGATGGGGCAGCCACAGCTTCTCTGGGCACCCTGTGCCAGGGCCTGCCCACCCTCACAGGGAAGGATTTCTCCCTAATGTCTTATCTAAAATTACTCTCTTTCAGTCACGGTCTGCACTCCCTGCTCATTCCTGCAGCGTGAAGGCTCCCTGCCTCTCTCCTCATCCTCCTCTTTTAAGAGATATTAAGTATTACTTGCATGCATTTTTTTAAGAGTATCTTATCTTGCCCACCATCTGCAGACAGATTTTGCATCACTTCAGACAGTGCAGCAAACTCCTTCACACCACACTGACCCACGCCATTGCACTGGGCTCCTTGGGTTCTTTTTCTACCCTAAACCTATTAAGTATTAGGAGAAGTTAATCATTGGCTGGCTGGTTGTACATTAAGTCAGCCTCCCTTCTTTGTCTCTCAGCATTATTAAACCCCTTCTTCTTTGAAATGCCACATAAAAGTGATAGATGCCCTTTCTTTCAAAGCCAGGCATCCAGTCAAGTCATGTTTTCTATTAGTCCAGCGACAAAGAGCCCTCCTTGTTTAAATATAGAAGCTCAGAGCAGATAAAGGTGGAGCAATCTGGCTGCTGTGCAAGTGCCAGGGCCGTGCTCAGCTCCCATGAGCAGCTGGAGGGACGGGGAGCGTTCCACGTGCGCGATCCCAGCGGATGAGTTACGGCGGGGGGACAAATTAATCTGAGGCCAGAGATGCAAATGGTCAAAAACACTTGGGATAATGCCATGGGAGGCTGTTGGCATTTCCTAGTGGAATCTGGAAATGGATTTTGAACGATGGTTTAGTGTGGAAGCTGCTTCTTGAAACAGCTTCAGGAACAGCAGACTCCACCTGTGGAGGCTGAGAAGGGGTGTGTGGGTTTATCCCCCTCGGGGGGTTTATCCCTCTGGGTAACATTTGTGTCCAGAGAGCTTCAGGAGTGCTCTCAGAAGTAATGCCACCTCCCCAAACCCACACACAACCCTAAACACGAACAGGGAGGCAGAAAAGCAGGGCTGAGCCAGGCAGCAAGCAAACCCCCTTCCCAAATCAGCAGGAAAAGCGTTTCTCCCCAGAGGAATGATAAGTTATATTTTTCCCTACCACCTTTTACAAGGCAAAACTGTTGCTCAGGAGAATAAATGCCTGCTTTGTGTGGCCCCCCTGGAACCAGGAGGGGCAGTCAAGTCTGGGCTCAGCTAATGTACAATCTATATTTACACGTCAAAATCCCCCCCTTATTTAGGTTCTTGATTTACAATCCCAAGTTTTCATAAAAGTCAGTCATTCCTAGCGAAAGAATGCAGAGTAGATTTATAGGATCTACATCATGCCTTAAATCTTAATAGCATTTTTAAAGCATTTTTATGACTCATCCTAAGTAATGTTTTCCCTCTTTTTTTTTTTTTTCTTTTTTCAGGGCATTACTGTGTAAAACTAAATTCAAATCTTTACCTTAAAACCAAGATCATTTTAACCAACCATCAGCTCTACTGCAACACCAGACACTGTCAGCAAGGTCCTTATAAGCCTCTAAGCATTCCTAGCCTGGATGTAAAACATGCTTTGCACTGAGGTTTGTCTGATAAGATCTCAACCTGCGTGAGCAGTGAATGTTTTCACCATCTCAGTCAAAATAAAATAAATCTCTGGGGGCTTCTGTGAGGTGGATGAAGATAAAGGGTCTGATCCTGTGCCTTCTCCCCCACACCAGGCTCCTCTTTGCTTTGATGAGCCTGCTTGAAATATGTCAGCTCAGGCTGAGTCCAGTTTAGAGCAGAAATATCCCAAGTGCATCAATCACAGGCACAGACAAAAAAATGCTGGCTGGACACACATGTTTGCACTCAGGCATGGACCCAGCACTGCTGCTGCTTCTTATCCAGCTCTCTCAAGAACCACTGACCCTCTTTAGATAGAAATTTAAATGTTACCAACAAAGTAAATCATTCAGTTGAACTGTCCTAAAACGGATTTGTAAGGAAGGAGTTTCTTCAATGTATTTTTAGGAAGCCAAGCACCAGTTAGGTTGTGTTGATATGCTACTGAAAAATCACCTCACTCACCGTGCCTTGCATCTTCTGGAAGAGTCCCAGGACAGCTGACTTGGACCTGCTGGGGTGAGGCCACAGAGGAGACCACAAGGATGATCAAAGGGCTGCAGCATCTCTGCCATGGAGACAACCTGGGAGAGCTGGGGGTGTTCAACCTGGAGAAGAGAACGTTTTGGGGAGACCTTAGAGGCCCTTCCAGTGCCCAAAGGGGCTCCAAGGGCTTGGAGGGACATGGGACAAGGGGGAATGGCTTCAAACAAAACCAGGGTAGATTTAGATGAGATATTAGGGAGAAATCCTTCCCTGTGAGGGTGGAGTTACCCTGGCACAGGTTGCCCAAAGAAGTTGTGGCTGCTCCATCCCTGGAAGTGTCCAAGGCCAGGTGCTTGGACCAACCTGGGCTAGTGGGAGGTGTCCCTAAATAAAATTTTTTATTTTACATTTCGTCTTGAGATCTTAGCCTTCTCTTTATAATAAAAGACGTTGAAAAAGCTGGGGGTTTGTTTTGATTTTTTTTTTTTTAAAGAATATATTCTAACCTATGGTTACTTCACCTGGCAGTGCTCAAAGGAAGTGGAAAATATCTGTTATACTGAGGGTTATTACAAGCTAGAGGAAGTATCCTTCAAATACTACCAGCAGAGAAAGAAAAATAAGCTGAGAACAGCAAACATTTCCAGTAAATTATAAATATACTTCAGGATATCTTGAAAAACATTTCAAAGTACTCAGAATATTCTCCCACTGATTCAAGTATTTACTCTGGATCCAGTCTTGCAACCTTCAGTCATATGACAGGTCTCATCCACAGTGACTGGATTGTGAAGGTAAAGACCACTCAGTTGAATGAACATTTTTAGAGGCTGATGTTATTCCCTTTAATGATTTAAAATTAAGATTTTCCATTTACAATAGCATTTTATATGAAAAACAGGTTTTAAAACACCAGTCTCCATTCCAAGCTGGTCAAAATTTACAGAGAAAAATCAATCATAAATCCAGCTTTTACCCCTGGTAAATATTTAGCCTTTTTCAATAGTCTTCTTAAAGTGTTTGAAAAAAAAAATCAGGGTTTTGTGTAATAAGTAATAAAAATCATTATGTACTGTGCATAGAGAAGAGCATAAAAATAAGCCACGACATTGTGACACTTTATATTAAGAATATCTTTAAAATAATTTATAAAATAGCCAGAAAAGCTAATGACTGTTAGGTATTAAAAAGAAAATACTAATTTGGACACATACATGCTACTTCTAAAGACCCCAAAGATGTCAGTAACAACAAGTAAATAAACTCAAAACTCTTCCCTCCTACATTCCCATGACAAACAAACACTGATATTTGTATACAAACTGTTCAACTGAAGCCTAAGAGAAGCATAAATAAAGAAAAAAAAAGAAAACCCCAGAGGGGACTTATCAGCAGAGCTCAAATTGCTTCCAGATATCCAGTATTAATAACACAGACATATTTTAACAGGTATCAACAGGAGATGTGATTATACAACACGAGCTCTTGGATTTGGTCAGCCAAAGGGGTAAACAGATGCTAAAACTGGAGGGTTTTAAAGTTGAAAAAAAAACAAACTGGAGGTGTTTAAAGTTGAAACCTGGGTGCACTTTCCATCCTTTGCTGCATCTTTGCAGCAGGGGAGGTGAAACAAATAAGGGAACCCCTCCTGCTCCTTTACCTCCCCCATCAGTTGGAGCAGCTCCATGGGGACAGGTGGGATAAATGCTCTCCCAAACCAGTGACAAAGCTGCCCAAAGGTGCACGTTCCTGTCTTTGCACAGAAAGGGAATCGGCTCAAAGACCACTGCTGGTCACACTGGCTCGTGATTTCAAACATCCAGACTCCAGTGGCTTCACATGCTGGCAGAGATCTTTCCCTCACGTGGCCAGTGGGGCAGGCTGCCCCCAGAGTCTCCATCCTTTGAGGTTTCCAAGACCAGACCTGCACAACCTGGTGTGATCCCAGAGCTGACCCTCGCAGAGCAGAAGGTTGGCCCAGAGCTCTCCTGAGGTCCCTCCCAGCCTGAATTACCCTGTGGAGCTAAGAAATCATTCTCCCTCCCTCCCTCCCTTGTACTCCTTCTGCCCCCAACATCAAGCTTTCTCCAGAAATATTTCCATTTGTGCCTTGATATTTTCCTCAGAAAGCTGCTGACACTAAATTAAAAGTTCAGTTTAGAGAGAATCAGGTCTTCATGAGCACTGTCAGCTATCTCACACATCCACTGCTGTCAAAGCCACAACCATTCTTCCCCCCCAAATGACCACTGTAATGAAACACTTGATTTTTTATAGAAGTAGGAAATGTCTTTCACCTCCTGAACTTGCCAATAGCTCAGGAGCACCCTTCTTTCCCTCTTAACAAAAGCTTTTAGTAGTTCAGATGTGTGATGTGTGTGGAGGAGTTCATGGCTGGAATACCTGGATGCCAACTGAAACTCCAAAGGCAACATCTCTTAAGATAAGCTGGAGAGTGTAATTTATACAGGCAGTGAAAATATCTTTTGCAGACATAAAAGCAGAGAGTAAAAGACCATGAGATGCCAGTCACTTGACCTGCTGCCCTCGGACAACCAATCTGTGCTGTTCCTAGCATGTGTGTACCCGAGTTGCCTTAAAAATAAAACATCTCTGATACAGATTCAAAAATCTCTCTTAGAAATTTTTGATTGTTAAATGACAAGGACAATATAACATGCTCTGATGGTTTAGGCTTTTGGAATTTTAAATGTGTCTTGGTTTTGCTCTAATTTTGAGGGGTTTTTTTCTGTCATGTGCTTGGACACCAACCAACCTTGTACTAAATAGATGTGTTTACACACCACCTCAGTGGCCCAAGAGGTGTGAGGAAACCTATTCTCTGACAGCTTGGGAGTTGTTGTCTCCTGACCACTGAGAGGTGAACCATTCATTTAGCAGGGGATCATTACCACTGTGACAAGTAGGGGCAGGTAATCAGCCACAGACACAAAAATGCACACAGCTTGTTGAAGCACGAGTTACTGCTGCTCTAGGACTGCATGAGCTCACACATTCCTCTCCTGAAAGCTGCTTTTTTAATAAGTGTACACGGTGGATGCCCTCAGGCCAGCACTCCCTTTTTGGCTCCCTCCGATTTGGAGTGGGGAATGAACCACTTGAGAGGAAACTTTTTTGGAGGTGGTGAGAGTAGTCTTGGCCAGTGCCTTGTGCTCCCTGGTCCAGTGTTAGCTCCCAGTCTGGTGATCTGTTTGCCTCACTGCACGATCACAACCAGCCATTGCAAAGGCCTCTTGTGAGACACCGAGCCAGCAAAGATGCAGCAGGGCTTGAGTCACCATCCCAGCTCCAGAGGGGCTGCTGCAGGAAATGGGAGTGGGGGAGAGAGAGAGGTCAGGGTGGAATGGGAAGTGACAAAACAACAGGAATTCCTTCTGCAGTAGGTTGGAAAAGCAAAAGGTTACCTGTAGATTTTTGCTGCCCAAATGCAGTGGGAAAGCAAATGCCCCTGGAGATTTAACAGCTTGATGTCCAGGTGTTCAGTGGGACCTCCAGGTTGATGTCCTCGTTGACCAAGTTCCTTCCTAGACATCTAAGATGTGTTCTTGCAGCCAGATGCTGAAGGAAAGATGGAGAGTGGCAGGACAAGGGGGAATGGCTTAAAACTGAAAGAGAGTAGGTTTAGGTTAGATATTAGGAAAAAATTCTTCCATACTGAGGTGGGCAGGCCCTGGCACAGGTTGCCCAGAGAAGCTGTGGCTGCCCCATCCCTGGAAGTGTCCAAGGCCAGGCTGGATGGGGTTTGGAGCAACCTGGGCTAGTGGAAGGTGTCCCTGCCTGTGGAAGGAGGGTAGAACAAGGTGATCTCTCAGGTCCCTTCCAACCCAGCTATTCTGTGATTCTGTGAAAATTTCAGTCCTAACAAATTGCATTTTGTAGGGAAAATGAAACCCTTTATTCACCTTTCACCTTCTGAGACCGGCCTCAGGAGATGTTTGGCTCCAGGAAAGACACTTCTTGATCTGGTCCACAACATCCAAAAACACCTGTCGACAGACTACAGGCTCACAGACTGATCAGAAGTTATGAATACTTTTCATAAGGGGGATAATTTAAGAGACAAACTTGTTTTCAGAAGATGGTGAATAAATTTGCAGAATTTCAATGTAGCAGCATGGTTTCTTTTTTTTCTATTTTCTATTATTTTTAATTCCAATTTATTACTACTTTAAAAAATAAACAAACAACTGAAACGTATGAACAGACTCATTAAATTGGGCCTGGGCCTGCAGAGGGATCCAAAGGAATCTGAAACAGCCACCACCTTAAGCAGCTGCTGGTTTGGTTTTGTTTAGAGGATTTTAAATTTGGGCTCAAGATGCTACCAGAGGAAAATTATAAGCAGCAAGCCCCAGTAAGCTCAATTCTGTAAAGATCACCCACGACAACTGTAATATGTTCTACTCACTTTTTTTTTTCTTTTTTGGTATGAATGAAATTCCATATACAGCTGGAAAAACTGGAACTTAACAGAGAAAACCAGATCCAGTTTAGAACAAGGTGTTTTACCATCAATACCAAAACAGGGATCACTAACCTGCTGTGCATTTGTGATGCCCGAATTAGCGACGATGAACACAGCCTGACCACCTGCCTTGACTCCCCACTGACCCCACCTACCCTGAATTTTTTAAGGGAAAATTCTTTCGCTGCTTCCAGGCCACAGAAAATTTTGGTGAATTTTGTGTATTTTTTTTTTTTAACAAAATTGCGCCAGACAACCCTGGAAGGATCAGGAGGAGGACAGTTTTATGGATACAAGTGCTTCCAGCTACCTCATTTGCCTTGTCCTAAGATGATCCCCGTTGCTTTATTTTTAGTGAAATGCTGTTTTTCAGGAAACCAACTTAATTTATGTCTGCTTGGAAGAACCTGACCGGTATTCCCAGAAGATCCCTCCTGCTTTGGAAAGCTCATCTGAGCTGCTTTGGGGCACCTGGGTCACAGGAACCCTTCTCTGCCACTACCAGAGGGAGAGTGTTGCCGTGGTGTTATTTTGGCTGTTATGAAAGCTTCATTTCTCCCCTGTGGGATGTTTTTTGGGCAGCATTAGGTGTCTGCATGGCAACCTGGGGGTGAACCAGTGGCAGCAAACACATCGTGGTCACGAGAGATGCCACTGCAGAGGTTCAGGAAATACAAAGAGATGCAACCACTGCAGGCTTTTCTCGTCTCATGATTGTGCCATAATAACACCTGAATGTGCAATAAAATACATGATAGGGTTTCCCATGTGCCCTGTTCGTCTTTTCAGTGCTGAATCTGCACTAGGATTCTGTAAACTCCCAGTCTGTTCTGCAGCACTTTTTAATCTGCTGGTTTCAGAGAATTTGCTGTAGGAAGACAGAAATTGATTTTTTTTTTTTTTAGGATAGCTCCTAAAAGTTGCTGATTCACCAGCTAGAAAAGATGACAGCTTCTGCTTTAAAAAAAAAAAAACATCCAAACCAACCAACCAAATAAATCCATCGACAAACACTAATGATCATGATCACTCAATCTGAATTCATGCTCTGGATTCACTTGATAGCGTGGGACAAAGTGAGTTCTTGCAGCATCATGCCAGATGTGCTTTAGAGTCTCCACTAATCAGTCTGCAAACAATATTTAAAGTGAATAATACTCCTTGTGGGTATCAGTCACAGCTGCCACTGGATGTTCAGCATTATTCTGTGAGCAGTGGTGTTGAACACCACATTTGTTGCCTCACAGAAGGGAGCAGTGGAAGTTGCTGCCCCTCAACACCTTTTTGGGAGACCATGCAGAAATAGAGGGCACCCAGCAGCTCCTCCTGGCCTTGGCACACAGGACACCCTCAGCCTGCCCTCATGACACAGCTAAAAGCTGAATTTAGGCCAATTCAGGCTGCAGATACAGCACAGGGGTTTTTTAGCAGAAGCTGTAATTTTAAATGAGGCTCTAAATCTGGAGAGGGCATCGAAGAGCTGACCTCCTGCCTTAGAAACCGTGGGGCACATCACATGGCATCTCGGGAGACAAGCTGGCTCTTCTGCCTTAAGAACTCATGTATATCAAATATGAACTTCATTTTTATCCTCTCCCACTGTCCAGAGATGGCAGAAATCAGGATAATTGCAGAGACTGTCAAGACTCCCTGGGATTTATGTGTATTTTCTCTCTCTCATACAGAATCCATCTTTTTTTTTTTTCTGAATAATCACTGCCAGAGCTGAATCAGAACCTGTCAAACTTACAGAAAAGAATCCAACCCTTTTCTACAAACTTTCAAAGCAAATACAACTTCTCTTTGCTGATTTTTTTTTTTTTTAACATCCATTGCCATTTGATTCTCTTTGAATAACTTGGAATGAATTTAGGGAAGGGGTGGTACACAAGGAATCTTTGGGCAGACCCTCAGCTGGTGTGCAACTGGCTTCAGAAAAGCTCTGCCCAGTTCCATCCTGAAAATGCATCACAGAGACTTTGAAAAGCTCTCTTGGAGATTATTCAGCTCATGTGAATGCAACTGTTCCCATCAGCTATGTCATTTTAAGGATTTTAGCTATTAGGTCAGAGGACAGAAAATAGGATGGGATAGAGCCCAAGCAATTAACTCTTCACGAGGTTTTATTACTGAATCCTGACCTGGACTCCCACAGGGAACCTGTGACACTGTTAGTCGAAGAGAACAGAGCAAAACTTTAAATAATCCAAAGTTTGGAAGACAAAATTCAACAGCAGCCCATGATTTGCACACAGAAACTTAAAAAAACCACCACCACCACCAAAAACCCAAACCAAAAGGACATTAATTGAAATCTTTAATCCCCACCAAGTATTCATTCTGAGATAATTACTGCCATAAAACCCTCTGCCACAGAGACACTGTCAAGAAAACTGTCTTCAAAAGTGGGATGGAACTTGAGAGGAGAGCTGGCAAGGATGAAATCCTACAGGGATGTGAAAAGAAGGGAAGATTCTGGAGGGAACTGAGCCTTTCAGTGTAAGCCACTCCTCTGTGAAAACGTTCTCATTTATAAGGGACTGAAAGAGGAAAAGGGTGGGGAAGATACCAACAATATAAACAATATAGATTTTTTTTCCCCTCATTTTTCTGACTCTCAATATTCAGAATGATATCCCAAGGCACATGGGTAAATCCAGAATTGGGCAGTCACTCCTTTGGTTTTAGAGCAAAGCCCCCACAGTTGCACTGCACATTGTAACAAAAAAATGTCACGCACCTTACACACACAGAACCTTTCTGAAACCAACCTAAAGAGACAGGGTGTTTGCCCACCAGCATGTCCCACCCCTGGAAGTGTCCAAGGCCAGGTTGGACGGGGCTTGGAGCAACCTGGGCTGGTGGGAGGTGTCCCTGCCCATGGCTGGGGGTTGGAACTCGATGATCTTTAAGGTCCCTCCCAAGCCAAACCCAATCCATTCTGTGATTCTGAGCATGAGCAGGGTCTGTGCTTTAAAACAAAATTATTTGCTTCATAAAATACATCATCTGTGTTTGAAGAAAGCATCAGTCAGTACTCACCTCCCTGTTTGCCACACACCCTTCTCCTGTAAATGACTGCACAATGTGTGTCCCCAGGGCTTTTGGTGCAATTTCTTCCTGACAAGCTGTGCTCTTCTTTTGAGAAATGATGTCAGTGGTGTTCGAGGTACAAATGCACCTTCCTGGTCCACAAAGCCACGTAATTCATGAGCCTGCAATGCAAAAAGGGTAAGGAAATGAGGATGTTCTGGAGAAGTGGGAGGATCATAGAATCATAGAACGGTTTGGGTTGGAAGGGACCTTAAACACCAAACAACCTTTTTCTGTGTTTGTTTTCCAGCTGAAAATGCAGAGATTGCTTCCTGCTAAACTGAAACTGCTCTGGGCTCAGAAATATCTCAAGTAGGGCTTTAAGCACCGTGACAAATACACGTTGAAAGAGAAATTATTCAGTTTGGTATCCCCTCAGAGGGCATGCTGTGAAGCTGATGGCAGAGTTTAGTGTGTCAGTCAAGAGTTACAAGCTTTAATAACAATAATAAAAGATTATTCCAGCATATCTGTTGTCCAAACACCGGTGCCTCTGGCCAGTTGTGCTCCCAGTGCTTTTCAGTTTACTTAAATATGCTAAAATCATACTCAAATTCACAAACAATTTGCTGCTCACCAGAAACACCCATGAGAGCAAGTGCTGAGGGATGCATCTTCGAAAACCGTCAGAGGGAACTTTTCCTGCCATAGATTTCCTCTGCTGATTTTCTTCTTCCTACACATAAACACAAAGAACAGGGTCCTGTGATCTCTGCTGGTGCACTGGAAAGCTGCCAGCAAGTTACTGGGGATTACTGGCACAACCATCCCCTGACCCTCCAAGTAAATGCAGGAACAGTTCACTTGTGCTGCTTGAACACAGGACACACTTTGAAATCTCTCTGTGTGTGCATTAAACCTCCTCTCAGTACTTTCTAGGAAGAAAAATCTCCCCTTTACTGTAGACAATTAAGAGGAAATCCTTCAGCATAAAAATAAACTGAACTAGACTTGACCACAACAAGCCACCAAGCAAAAAAATGCTTCTAAACCCTGCCCTTCAGGCATTAGATCCAAAATAATGGTTTAAATCACACTTATTAATGCATTTTCAAGTATTTCTTACTTTTTAAATCAGAACAGAATTCAAGTGATTGTGTTTAAGAATGACCTGAACTCCTACTTACAAGAAAACTGGGACAACCCCAATGCCCTTCTTCCCTTTCCCAACAGTCTGCAGCTATTTACAGCTGACACTAAAATCTAGATCTGCTGCTTCTGCTTGGCTGGGGCCTGGAAACTTCCACTCCTTAAGGACTGAATGGAAGCAAAAATAAAAACTCGAGCCCTTCATTCAGTTTATTTCCCTGAGCAAGTTCAATTTATTTCCCCAAAGCTCTCCATTTGCTGATCTCTGCTGCCCTCTCCTGCAGGAGCTGCAAACTCTCCTCCCAGGATTTTCATGGAATGATACATTATTAGGGCTGTTAAGTGGTGAGTTTAAACCCCGAGGGGATGGGGCAGGAATTTTAGGATAAGGGAAAACTGAAGCTGAAGAGGGAAGCTGCTCCTGACAGCTCACTGAATGCAGTAAGGGGGAAATAATGATAAAACCAATATTGTTAATAACAAAAACAACAACAATAATAATGGTAGTAAATTAAATAATCATAGAATCATTAAGGTTGAGAAAAACCTCCAAGATCAAGTCCACCCTTTGACCTGATACCACCATGCCCACTAAACCACATTGTGAAGTGCCACATCCAGTTGTTTTTTGAACCCTTCCAGGCATGGGGACTCCACTGAGGAGGTTGTTTCAGTGTTCAGCCATTCCTCCAGTGAAGAAAATTTTCCTGCTATCCAACCTGAACCTTCCCTGGTGCAGCTTGAGGCTGTTTCCCCTTGTCCTATCACTTGTTACCTGGGAGAAGAGCCCAAACCCCACCTGTCAGGGAGGTGTAGATGGTCACAGGGTCTGCCCCGAGCCTCCTTTTCTCCAGGTAGAACATCCCCAGCTCCCTCAGCTGGCTCCTCATGGGACTTGTGTTCCTGAAGTCCCAGGAGGTGTTACCACAAAGCCCTGGAATTCCACAGAAACACAAACACTTCAGAAGTTCATCAGACATGAAAACGTAGTGGAATTGGGGAAGAGAAAAACATGCTTTGCAAATAATCCTTGTGGCTGAGGAATTTGCCTGCCAAGCAGTCAGAAAGGATAAACAGATGATTTCAGTTCAGTTCAAAGGATGTGTCTTGGCTTTTTGATGAGATGGCTGTGGCAGAGAATATTAACGAGCTCCCCACACACTGGCTCAGTCCTGCAGGGAGAAAAAGCTGCTACCAGAAAACATCACATCCAGGACCAGGTGATCTCTGCCAAATTACCTTCCTGCTCTCCTTTCCTATTAGCAAGGCTGCTTTTCCTTGCAATGCATTAATCTGCCTTTCAGCTGGTTTTTAATCCAAGCCAGGCTCAACTTTGCAGTGGAAAAAGAAAGCAGATGCTGAGGTAAACCACAGAGTAGAGGAACTGGAAGAAACAGTCAGAAAGAAAAGTCTCCTTGGCTTGATAAGTATTTAAGAACTATTTTTCTAGAGGGAAGGGAGAAAGAAAATACTCCACTTTGTTCCAGTTTGGATAAATGGCCGTGCCTGCCTTCTCTTCCCAAATGCAGCTGGTTTGTTTAGCATTTTGCAGGCAGCAGCTCCTATTTAGCTGTGCAACAGAGAGAAAACAAAAAAACTAATGCTGATAATTTGCAAATCAATCCTCTCAGATTGTGGAAAGTGAATTTCTGGTCTGTCAGGAGCTGAGAAACAAGCAAACAAGTACTCCAAGCCAATCAGTTGTGCAGGGAAGGATTGTAAGGAGATATCAGGATACAGGAGCAGAAACACAGCAACAGAAGCATCAAAAGCCATGACCTCTTTAATTAGGAAATCCCTGCCTGGCCCTCCTGAGAGGCCAAGAAAAGGCTTTCTGATTTTCTTCTCAGTCAACAAAGGCCAAAACCAATTCAGGAGTCCTTCTGATTATGAGGAAAGATCAAATTCTTCTTAAAATACGAGCTTATGTTCATATGACTTTCAACACTCCTAATTCTCTGGTTACAAAGATGCTTTATCTGGCAGGAGAAGAAGTGGAATTCTTGTGCAACAAGGAGTATCTCAACTGCTGTATTAATGGCTGTAGACCAGTGCCCAGGATGCCCTTATCCCCCAGAAATTCTTTTGGAATAGTTACTTGGCAAGGATTTTCTTAGGCAAATGAAATCCTGTTAAAGAGGACAATTATTATTGTTATTATTACCATATTTTCCACCCCCAAGGATCCCCAGTTGTTCTCCAAACATTAGACCCAGCCACAATACATGTTCTCTTGCTCCCAAGGCAATTTTATTCTGCAAAAGAAAAGGAGTTGGTTACCAAACACCAGGCAAAAGTTCATTTTGGAGACAAGAAAATCAAAATCTGGCCTTGGAAAACGACACCTGCAGCAGATATCTTGCTGGTTTTTCCCTAACACAAGAAAATGCTAGAGCTGAAGCAGTAGGAAAGAATTACATAGTAAATCCAGATGAGATGCAGAGCCTGGAGAAGGTGCATTCTGTGGGAATTATCACCAAAACTTTCTGACATAGCTTGGATGTAAAGACCACACGCCAGCTCTGCAAGTTACATAAAACACCAGGTGAGTTTGCTGCTGATAGAAAGCATTACCAGAGACAGAAATAGTTGGACTCGATGGCCTTAGAGCCCTTTCCCAACCCAAACAATGCTCTGACCCACCAAGAGGGAATTCTGAATATTCCATGTTACACCACCAAGGAACTCTGACCTGTGAACACAGGCACTGGGCATGGGGGTTTTTCTGAGTAACAATCTCTGACTCCCACGAGCTACTGTAAAAAAAATTAATTCACAAACAATGCTGGAAAAAACATCACAGAATCTGCCAAGTTGGAAGGGACCCACGAGGATCATCGAGTCCAACTCCTGTCCCTGCACAGCCACCATCCCCAACAATCACACCCTGTGTCCAAGAGAATCACCCAAACCAGGGGCAGGAGCTGTGACATTTTCCAAGGCTCACCTAAATACACTGTTATTTGTGAACCTGTGGTTGGATTCAAAAAGCAGGCAGAGAGTAAAGAAGGACCAACCCACGAGGGCCATAACAGTGCTTGAAAAAAGTGACCACTCACCAAAAAAAGCACAAAGATGACCTTCTTCTGGCAGCTGAGATTTGTTGCCTATAGCTTTTTATTAGTTACAGCAAGTGCAATATAACTCTATTAATCTCCTGCTACATGGGGGTGAAAAGTAATAACAACACTGCCTTTTTTTTTAAAGAACACCTGTTGGCATCTGGTTTGAACAATGTGGATTATTATCACTCCATAACCCTCTGGAAAGCAGCCACTGAAACGGTGTTTGTCAGTGGGAACTGCACTGACCTGCAGCAGCATTTGCTAAATGAAGTAGCTGGTGACAATGACATGGAAGAAAAGGTATTTTCAACGTGGGGATGTGATTCTCAAAGAGAAAACCATCAAGTTGGGCCAATAAAGAAGTATCTGACAGCCTTGCCTTTACCACCTGCTGAGTTTGTCTGACAGACGACCCTGGTTTTCCCTGCAGCATCTGCAGCCCTGCTCAGGAGCAGCTCCTCTGCCATCATCCTGGATCCCACATTCTGCTGGGGCATTTACAGGGAAGGAGGAGAAAACAGAAAGGTGGAAGGGGAATTTTAACAAACAATTTCAATGAATAGCCCGGAAATAAACCTAATGTCACATAATCAATCGCTTACCTGAGATTTTCACAACTGAAACAAAACTTCAACTTACCTTCCTTCCTAAGTTCCAGACTCTCAGGCTTGTCCTTCCAACACACAAGTGAGAAGCTTCCTATATTTGATTCTGTAAAAACCAACTTTACATTATATTTACCTGTATTACTTAAAACAATTTCCAAGCCAACAGCGACAAGAGCATCCTGAGAGCCGAGAGGAGAGCCACGTGAAGGTGGAAGGAGCAAGGAAAGCCTTGTGTGGACCTGTTGGGGTAAGTCCAGAGGAAACCACCAAACTAAACTGGCAGAGGGCAGGGTTAGGTGGGATATTGGGAAGGAATTCCTCCCTGGGAGGGTGGGCAGGCCCTGGCACAGGTTGCCCAGAGAAGCTGTGGCTGTTCCTGGATCCCTGGAAGTGTCCAAGGCCAGGCTGGACGGGGCTTGGAGCACCCTGGGCTGGTGGAAGGTGTCCCTGCCCATGGCAGGGGGTGGGATGGGATGATCCCTTCCAGCCCAAACCATTCCCTGATTCTCTGATGGCTGCTTATGGGGTAGAATAAAAGCAGAGAGGGAGGGGCTCTCTTTCATCACTTATTCCTGTGCTTTTCCAAAATCAGGATGTGCAGCCCATGTCCTGCTCCAACTGAACCCACACACATTTTACATTTGCTGGTAAAGCCTGGGAATTAATACTGCTCAAACACAATGTTTCATTAGCACTAATATGGAAAATGTGACTCAGCTGTACAAAGGATAATCACTTCCTCTATTAAACCCAGCCCTGAGCATTGTTCCTGTCCAGAAGGCACAATGACAATGGTTACACAATCAACATTCAATCCCAGGGCAGCAGATGATGGTCTTGCATTAAATCAAGACACACAAGAGATTTTAAAAATCTTTTTATTATTGTAGCGAGACTGCAACATTATCTAAATAAACTTTCCAATCACTTTTACACTCCATTTTCATCATAAAGGTTTCAGTTGGGAATGCCACACGGTATCCTGCAGCCTGCACACTTTATAGAAACATTCAGTATTAAAAGGCCTTTGAAATGTGTTTCCTTAAAAACATTAGTTACAAATCCAAGTGTATATTAAAGCAGATTTATTCCAGAGACTCACTGACAAACAACTGAGCGTGACCTGTCACAGAACAAGCCTGTGTGTGCTCACATGAACTCTGGAGTCACCCTGTCCACGAGCACTGCGAGGAAAAACAAGAGCAGGGACTGAGGAGGGTTGGAGAAGTCAACATGAGACAGAATTTAGGCCACTGGTAATGACAGTCAAATTTCACTTAATTCTGTTTCTCACCAGTTAATACTTAAGGCAAATTTTCCCAATTCCCTTATTTTCCCAAGCTAAATTAACTACATAACACAGTTCACCATACACTGAACAAAGTATTTTATGATCTAGGTAAGATGTGGCAGGAAGAAAGAAGATACACTGCAATTGTAACTCTCACTTTTCTACTCAGAAGGATGAAACTCACGTTTTCAATTTATGTCCCACAAGATTATTGGCAGGTCTAACCTTTCCAATTTCATTGGAAATGTTATTTTAGATTTGAACCAAAAAGTTTCTGCAGCTGGAGATGCCCCAGAGCTGATGTTCCCCCAGGAAGGAGTGTAGAACACATATCCACAAATACTCAAACACAAACAGAATCCAGTGCACTGTAAGTAGACAAATCACCAATTACATTCAAACGAGAGACACTTTATAGAATTCTTCTCACTACAACACATTAAACTCCAGCAGCTCCAACAAGCTGGGAAAAAGAAGAACTTAATTTTTGAGCCAGGACTAATTTTTCCCATGCCCCAGTCTCTGATTTGCAAGGGCAGTGTCAGATCAGCATCCACTCCCCAGCTGGAAAAATTTCTCATCAGTAAATACACGGAAAAGACACATCTGGCATAAGAAACAATAATGCATTAAATACTGAAATACTGGCACACAAATGGGAGAACAGGATTTTGGTGGCATCCTGGAGTACCTGGAGATGTGTTAGGGTAATGAGAAAGCCAGAATTTTGGGTTTTTTTAACATATCGTTAATCACATGTTCAAATAACAAACATAACAGTGGCTGGTACAGCACCAGCAGTGCCCTGCCTGGTCTGCAGGAGCACACCCTGCTGCTCCTGGGGTTCTTCTCCCATCCTTCCATCCCATGACCCAGGCAACAAAAGGCAGAATTTAGTCCCCATCTGTGCAGGGAGTGCACACTTAAAAATAATATGGGATAGAACAACATCCTAATCCATTTCATGGATTTTTGGAATGTCAGGAGAGTAATATTTGTAAATGTAAAACCTGTTACAGATTCCATTCCAGACAGTTACGAAATGACATTACAGCAAACTGATCTAAAATAACAGGAATTCTTAAACTGAAAAACTGGACTGAGAAAACACAATGTTCCAGGGAAGAATCGTGTGCTCTGCCATCTGTATTTATTTTAAAATATATTTATAATTTTATAGTACAGACTCAATCATTTATACATATAAATACAACAGTACTGAAGTACCATAAAGGTTTGATTTTTAGAAGTAAATGGACTAGACTTTTACACAGGTATGAAACTCTTTCAGCACACTTTAAAAATCTGATTCCTGCTACAGTTGAAAAAGTTGAGATATTCTTGTATAATTTTAGCCCAGGCTTCCTTCCCCTCCTGTGAAAGTGAAGACAATTTTAACAAAAAGAAACAATACCACAGTTCTTAATTCTGACTTCAAACACATTTAACAGCATTTGCTCAAATCACACAAATCAGCTACTACAGTGATCCAAGAGAAGGATGTATTTTCACACAGTGGAATCTCAGTCTGACAACCCACGAAGTTCTTACTCCTGTGTCACTTCTTCCTTGGGCTGTTTGAGTTCAGCCAGCAGCTCTTTACCAGCTTCTCCTGCTTTGGAGGCAAAGAGAACAGCTCCCTGCTTAAAGCCCAGGAGCTTCAAACTCCTGGCATAATCTGCATACACAGCATGGATCAGTTTATGTAAATGAAGCGTTAAGGAAAACACAAATGAACAGCAAAATGAAAAAACTCAGAATCCTTTTTTTTAATTCTTACTCCTTAGCTCTCCCAGTGTGAAATTGCTGTCAGTTGTGATAGTCCAGTATTTTTCAGCACAGATAAAGAGAACAAAGTTGCTTTAAATCCCACTGTTGAATGAATGTCAAGCAATCTTTAGAGTGATATAAACTACAACAGATACATTTTAGATATGCACAAATACCTACCACGACACAATGGCCTAACTTGGAATAGAAATTTAAAAAAAAAAGAAATTAAGGTCACATTATAGGATTTGTTTGTTAATTAGGTCTAATTAACAAAGTTATCTACATGACTTATTAGTGGCTTTTTTTATTTACAACTTGGCATCAGTAATGACCCCACAAAACAGAGTCAGGTATCACTTATATATGCATCATTATTATTATTGCACATAATAAAAAATTTCAGATGCTGCTCAGTGTTTCTAGAACACCAGGTCAGATGTGCAGATTTTAGTGAGCAATCCTTTACACACCTTTTAAGATACTTATTGCATTTTCAGCTCCTTGATAGTGACCTTTAATTTCTTTGCTTGCACTGCCTCAGAACTGACTCCTTCATAAAGGACATCAATCACTGAAACAATGTGATAGTGTACAAAGGGGTTCAATAAAGGGACTTTTTTTTCCTGACATAAAATGTTTAAAAGGTAACTGAACCACTGATTTCACTGTACAGGCAGCAGCAATTATTTCCAAGAACATTTTATCATCCCCCTTTTCTCTCCTGTCACGGTATTTTTTTAAGTTTTATTCTGTGTTCCAGACCTCAGACCTCTCAGAGCATCGGGTTGAGGTAATAATGGAAATGACACCTTTTTACTTGTTTCCTTATACTTTCCTCAAGCTACACAAGCTGGAAAATGAAAGCTCCTCTTTCTGTGCAGGCTACTTCATCTGACATTGGCTCACACACACTCACTGTGCATGAACACACAGATGCAGACAGGATTTCAAGAAAAGGATATTTGTGTCATCATTGACTTCAAATGCCCCGTACTTCAGACAAGCTTCTACAAATAAAGCTGCTCTATCAAAGTACCTCATGCTGATAAATGGGGAAAAAATAAAAAAAAAAAAGAGAGAATCATTTGTTAGGATACAAAGCAGGAAAGTATTCCAGGACACTGCACCAAAACACTTGCACAGAGGTTTCCTAAGACTTTCTTACATCTTGTCCAATTTTGGACGAGAGAGAAGACTGTGCTGTTTCATCTTTACCTGTGCAACATCTCTGCAACTCTTGTAAAGCATCCAAGTGACAGGAGGACAAGAATGGCCTTGGACTTCTGGTTGACTTGTGGGGAGCAAAGGTGATCCACCCACCGCTTGAGCACGTCAGCACATTCCTCCGAGTTCAGACGGACCTTTGGGAGATGGGAACGCCAGGTGTCAATGCTCAGCTGCTGCCAGGGAGACAATCCTGCTGCTGTTTCATTCTTTTCAGTGCAACACTTTGGGCAGAAGCAAAAGCTTCTGAAACTATCAGTTATTAATAAAAAGTGCACCTATCCCTTGATTTAATACAACATAAAGGAAGTGGAGAAATATCTAAGTATAAAAGAAATCCCCTCGGGTCACTCCATTTTTACACGTGATTAACATTATTTTTACCTCAAGGGTTTTTAAGTCACAGGTATGAAGAAGTTAGAAATCTTCACCCCTTACTGAAGACTTATTTTTCTTAAAGGCAGGATTCACTCATTTAGAAAATCTGAGTACAAATTTGCCACACTTTCTTCAGGAAACATAACAGAAACTTAATCAGAGACAATGAAAAATCCTCACTGACTCCTGCCCATTATAACATATGGGGAAGTAATGCTGTGTCTAGATAGTCCTGCTGTAATTATGTCTGCAAAACCACCTGCTGGTGGTGATGCAAACTGATGAGTGGTGCTAAGTTTGAAATCAGCACACATCTCATCCAGCTCAACACAAATCCACCTCCTAGTTACTTACTGATTTCCAGGAGTGGATCTGTAGTTCACCACAAACCTTTGTGAGGTTGTGAGGTTGTGATGCAACCTCACAAACCACTGCTCAAAAATCAGAAAATCGAGTATTCCAACCCTTTTTAGGTCCCAATCCCAAACCTGTAACAATCCATTGAAGGAACTGGCTTGTAGGAGGTTAAGACAGGAAGAACTGATGAAGGTATCTCGAACTGATGCTTCAGTTCTTTAACTCTGGAGCACTTCAGCACCCTCATCAGCCTTCAAACATATGCTGAGTAGGGAGTTCATGCTGGCAAACTGGAAGCTGGGGGGTGACACACCTTGGCCAGCCACGCTGCACGATTCCACTCGCCGTAGGTCTGCAGGTAGCGACAGGCGTCAGCAGCCTTGTCGATCAGACACAGCAGCTGCACACCCTCTGGGGAACAAAAACCACTCCTCAGGGTAAGTCAGGGGGAGGAAAAGTGTCACCAGGTCATTCACACCCCCCCCAAGAAAGCATCTCTGTTTCCTTCTGAGCACACAGAGATGTGGAGAACTCCTGATTTCCAGGTGTCAGCTATGGGATCTTTTCCCACACAAAGCTCTCATTTGTATTTGCTCTAAATAAAAATGACAGGGGGTTCACAGGATTTCTCATCATAAAGAGACAATAGTCTTTAAATGAAAATAAAGGATAAGCCACAAAATCTATTTATTTAATTTACAATCCTGTCCATAAGGTATTGACAGTGAAGTGTTACTTGTCTACCGAGTGGAAAGTATTTTTCCAGGAAAATACAGACATTTGTCCTTTCTTTGCATGTCTTTGAGTGTTTCAGTCAACTGTTATATGGTGGACAGCTCTTGCATTAAGCAAAATTAACCTCTACTTGTAAGAAAACACATGGTTTGAAACAAGACCTCAACTAAAAAGGAAACCAAGTCCATATTCCATCTTTGTCACAGGACACTGAATTTTAATCAATTCTTTAAGTGGAAAAGTGGAAAATACATACCTTTATGTGCTCAGCCTCTTTTCTGCAAACAACTGCCACAAGGCTTACTCCAGAAGTAACTTTTCCAATGAAAATGAATCAAAACTAGTTGAACTTTAGAAGTGAGTTACTGATTATTTTTGAGTTAACTTGTGTTAAAGAGGCAGTGCACGTTGTAACAGATAAATCTAATAATGATCAGAATTACTAGTTTATAGGCAAGCAGAAAGTGATACTTTACCTGCAAGCTTTCCATTGGCTATCATGTTGGTTGCTACCAGTTTAATGGTGCTTTGAGATGGGCCTGATGAGGTGACAGTTGTGACCAAACAAGCTTTGAGTGAATCACAGTAATAATGTGCATTCTCTGAACTGGTTTCTAACAACAGTTGCACTGCTCTGTCGGTCTGGCAAGAGAAAAAATACAACTTTGAACACAACATATTGACTTTTGTTTAAAAGTCTTTCTATTTTTACCCTTTTTAAGACATGGAGCAAATGAAAGTTATTCTAAAACAGG
This sequence comes from Myiozetetes cayanensis, assembly GCF_022539395.1. Classification (NCBI taxonomy): domain Eukaryota; kingdom Metazoa; phylum Chordata; class Aves; order Passeriformes; family Tyrannidae; genus Myiozetetes; species Myiozetetes cayanensis. The sequence continues at coordinate 1,974,237 of NW_026086605.1, read as the reverse complement.
CTATAAAAACATCTACTGGTATAGCAAGAATTAACATTCTATTTCAATAAAGCATCCATAATAAGCATAGCATTTAAACCCCATCATGAATATAATGTAAATTAATATTTGGAATTAATTTTTATTTATAGTTATTTATTTCCTTGTTTACATAAACAATAGGTTAAGTACATAAAACAGACTGGGGAAAGAAGAACAAAAAATTCAAATATTACCCACAAACCTGGCCCAAGAGGAGGAGTTGATCAGCACATTTCCTGGTGTGATCATACGTTGATCTCTTCACTTCCTGGAGATTTACTCTTTCAAGCTGGAATTTCTGGATGAAGAAGGAAAATATTTTAAATGTTAGTTTATTGTGCTGATGGCATTCTTCTTCAGTTTGGTTTTGAACCCTCTGAAATACCTGGAAGTAGGAATTTTCACACAGTATGTCGTAGCAGATATCCAAAGGATTAACCAGCTGTTCCTGAGGGATTGTTGTGCCTGCTGGTTTCTCAGGCTTTTCCTGGCACAGGCTGTGCAAATAGTGGGCAGCAAGAGTCCAGAAATGCAGTTCAGATTCATCCCCATACAGCCTGAGAAGACACAAATCAGGCTGTCAAGCAGGTTTGTATTTTTTCATATGTCACATAAAAATAAGACACATTTAATTTTTTACGAGAACAAACGATGCATTCCTGTGGAGGCCACAAGTACTTTGCATTAATGGGACAAACTACAAGAGAAGAATAAGGAAAGTTATAAGAGCAACCAAATTCAGGGAATGTTCAGCACAGAAATTTGTGGAAATTGATATCTATTATTATTTTATACTTAATCCCTAATATCCTCTTTCAACCACAGGTTACTAACTTTGAAAAACATCTTTGAATACAGACAGACTAAAATTAATTCAGTTTAGGCAGGAGAACCACAGGGAACAAATACATTTGAAATAAAAACCAAGCCTTCCCCTGATTGCATATAATCTATTGTGAAAGTTCTGATTCCCATTTTTGGGCCTTGTATAACTAAAGGTATCACAGTTGGCAGAACTGCATTTCTCAAGTACCACCAAGACTCAGGGTGGTTCTCTGAAACCAATAAGGAAATAAAACTGTGTTTCAGTAAGGTAAAATCTCCATTCTTGGTCCTCAAAGTTCTCTAATACATGGGTGAAAAAGCAGTTTAGGAGTTGAAAAGAATTGGCTGAGTAGCTAAACTTCAGCTCATTCATATGCATTAAGAGCATCAAGAGTTTACCAAGAAATATTTGGTAAAATTATCTGCATCTCTACTACCTGGCAACCAGGAGACATCTTTGCAGGAGAGTGAAATCTGGATCAAGCAGAAGTTTCTTGATGTCACTGCAAAAGAGAAGGCCACAAATAATCAGTAAAATGCCATGCAAGTTTTTTTGGTTGGTTGGTTTCCAACACTAGCAGGTCATATCACATACAAAGTGAAAAAAATCAAACCTCAATTTCCTTCCTGAATTCAAATCTATGAAAACAGTTATATATAATTTGAGATATAACTGATGTCAAGGAGCAAAGTCCAGTGAGCCCATGAAGAAGTTATAAATTATATATATACAAAAGTATAAATTAGTCTGCAGTAATTCTACTAATTCCAGTATTAATTCAATTGCTGATAATTCATGAAGGATACACATGCATGTTTCAGACTGGGTAGAAATAGGCTGTTACCTTTTCTGTCCTACTAAAAGAAGCTTTAACCACAATTTTCATGGTTTAAATGGAATGTCAAAACCTGTTTGCTGTGCCAGCAGAGCAATGTGCATGAACGTTATTCTGAAATTGTGTCTTCAATAAAGGATTTTTAGAATTTTGTCTTTTCTTCCTCAGAGAAGAATTAAATATCCTAACAAACTCTGAAGTATTTAAGTAGCAGTGTCTGGACCAACATCAAAGAACCACAGATCCCTGGGAAGAACTGCTTAAAAAATTCCAAATGCTCACTGATCAGTGCCAATTTTAAGAGTTACATAAAAATTTACTTTGTTTAAAATAAAAGCTGTCATTACTCAAGTTTATCTTTAGAGAGGCAAAAAGAATTCTTTCTCCTTAAAGCTGTGAATTGCCACAAACTTCAGGTTTTTTGCCTTCTCAGAATTCTGTACATTATTACTCAAGTAATAATAGGAAAATTCTTACTTGGACAACGAATTCAACTGCTCTTGAAGAAGGTTTTTAATATTTTCATTCTCTGGATAATCTCTGGATTAAAAAAAAAGAAAAAACAAGAAAAAAAAAGAAAAAGGTTTCTTATATTACCAAAATGACAGAATTACCTGAAATGGCAGTAGCAGAAAAACACAAGAACATATTTGGAAACAATCTTTCCCATTTTTATGGTAAGCCACTCACAAAAGATTCTTTGGTTACTAGTTCCAAAACAGGAATGCAAGATTTGGTTTTGCTTTCTCTCAACCTCAGAGCCAGTGCCAATTCATTCTTTTCCCATTTTTCTTCTATTCATTAACCTTAAAATTAATGAAAATGCCAACGCCTGGAGCATCATTCTGTGCCCACAAGCAGTCCCCAGACACAACACAGGATGTAAAATGTGCTCCTGTGAACAGGTACAGACAGGTCTATCAAATTACCAGAGCATCACTTTCAGTGGCACTTCAGGAACCAACTCTGACCACTGCAGTAACTTCTAGAACAAAGAGAACACACAGTTGTTCTCAAAATTAATATGACCTGTAAATAACCTAAAAATATTGCCAGTACCTTAAAGCAGAGAGCAGTTTTCAACACTACTGAGGCAGATTTCAAGTGCTACTGAAAGCCAAAAGAAATAGGACACTTGACCTTAAAGCCTTTTCTATTTATTACTTTTAGCAATAAATATTGAACCTGTTATCTTTTGACTGCCCTGAAGAGTGAGAAAACTTAAATATCTAACAGTTATTTGCACAGAAAGACCAACAAAATATGTAGGATTTAAAAAACAGTAAGATGAATATTTCTCCTTACATATCCATTATATCTAGAGAGTATTTCTCATCCCATGGCTGATGCAACAGGAATGCTTTTAAAGCTAATGAAGCCCTTGGAACAAGCAGATAGGGACACCAGGCAGGTTCTGAAACAAAAGGCAAAGATTCATTTTGGAGTGGTTCATGTGCAATAACACTGTGTTCAGGGAACAGAAAATGTACCACCTTGTTTGCCAGCAGAAGAAAAATCATAAATAACAATCTTTTCACATAGCCAGCCCAGGTTCCCAGATATAAAAGCTTATCTCTCCACTCAGGCAAAAACATTTCATAGAAGGTACAGGGTTATCAACCATCCTCTAATGAGAATTTCAGGACATTCCATATTGGAATTTAGCCACAGGCTCCTGGAACACATGAAGTAGAGCTGTATACAAGGATTATTGCTACTACAAGGGCGTGTTGGAAAACAAGGCAAGCTGTCCCCACATGCATCATCATGCACGGTTAGTTTTGCTTTGCCCCTGTGGTTTCCACAGTATAAAACAAGATTAACACCCATCATCTGGAAGGCATGTTGGGAAGTTTAATAAATGTCTGTATTAGCAGCAGAAATGAGATGAAAATTATAGGATTAAAGGCTGTCAGACAAATTTAAAAGTCGGTAACTCTGTGTTCAGTACAAGGTTTGGGTGGCTGTGTAGTAAATGCAACCGGTGACTGAGGGGTAAAACAAGCACCAACTATTAAACATTCAGACATTCCCTGTACTTTGTATGCACTGAATGCTGCAGGAAGCCAGCAAATGTGATTCTGTAATTAAAAGATTACCAGAGTGTAGAGGCAGGACAGCTAAATCACAGGCAACCCTACAGCTGGCACATCCTAATTGAAGCGTGCTTGGTTTTACAACGTTGATCTTCAGAACTTCGTATTACAGAACATTCATTTGATAGCAAAAATAGCTGTGATAAATGACATGTTCTCTCAGACATTCCACACCACAGCTCCCCACATCACAGCTTTGCAAATCTGTGTTAGGTAGGATCTACAGTGTTTTAAGGAAATTCTATGAGTAAAGGTAAGATTGACTCAAAAGATGACAACAAAAGCAGCTATTTGGAACACTAGTAATAAAAAATAAAAAATGTGGCTTAGTTAACTAGTTAAATATTTAATTTCCCTCCTTAAACATATGGCAAAACAGTAAAAAGAGCAGTATGAGTGCTGCTTGAAACTTCAGAAAAGACATTTTCACACATTACAAATGTTTCAAAGTCATGAATATCAGTGATGTAGGCACTGATATGTAAGTGAAGTACCAGTGTTTTTTAAGTCAACTTCCTAGATTTTCTGCACAAAAAAGCTCTTCTTTTGTTCATTTTCATTCTAATTAAGATATTCAAAAGTGGAAGTTGTTTAAAAAAAAACATCCATATGACCTAAGCCTAAAACATTTATCTGTATCTTCAAAAACCACTACAGAGGCATCAAATCTCTACATGTGACAATTCTCTCTTCTACCAGAAACGCTGAACGTTTTTACAATCCCCTTTCAAAATACAAGTGCATTTTACCCATCAGCTGGCAGCCAAATGAAGTCACCATACCTATGAGGTCCTGTTCATCCATCCTGAAACAGGAGGGTTTCATGGACAGGTCCAGGACTCGAATACATCCATCATCTGACGCCAGGACCACCTTGTCGGACGTGCACCAGTCCACGTCCAGGATCCGGAAATTCACGTTCCTTCCACTCCTTAAACTGCTCACCATTTGTACCTTGGGAAGGTTATTTGTCATTTTTAGTAGGCTCTCCATCACCCAGTGTAAGGCTGTGTCACACACCCATGAGGCACAGCCCGAAATTCACACTAAAAGGTGAAGTTAGTGGTAAATCATTTTAATAACGGTCTTTTCTGGAGGGCAGGGAATTTAGAAACCTTGGAGTAGGTCACATGCTTGCCCTGAAACAACACTTTTCCCAATTTAGAGGTGAGAAAAGATCCTTTTGAGTACAGCTGCCTTTTGGTTATCTTTTCTGACATAAAGTTTCCATGGTGAATTGGTGGAAATCTACATCCCCTCTTTAATTCCAGTCCCCTGATCCAGCACATGTGCATCGAGGCCAGAGTGAGGTTCTCATTAATTAACTCGTGCTCTTCATTAACAACCACCTTCTTGGCAAATACTGAACCTGTCCAGAAATACATTCAGACATAGTATTAACATAACTTTAGGGGAATGGGATGGTTCACTGCCCACAAACAAAAGAGAGAGAAACAAAACACTCTGAATTGTGCTTTTAACTGGTCAGCAGTTGGACATTTTGTAACCCTTCTGTAGCATCACAGACCATTACAATTGTTAATGTCAGGAAACAGTAGCAAGAATTCCACTGCAATCAGCATTCTGCTGTTTCCTTTCACTTGTTCCAGAGCAAAGCAAGGAGTTAGAGAGATATAAGGTACAACAGCTCTAGGACACCATTATGTTCAGGAGTGAGAGAATTAGGACTGGTTGTAGGTAGAAGTTGAAGTGCTAAGCAGACAATTACATCTATAAAAGGACTGAGATCATAAAATATCACTACAGATTTCTGAAAGATTTTCCATTGAAAATGTGATTTTAATTTTAAATGCTTTCATGTAGGAAACTCCTTTGTCCTAGAAAAAAAGAGGGAGGAGTGGCAAATGGCAGCAAAACTACTCAAGGAGAGACTCCTGGGATAATATTCTACTCTGCTTAGGTAATTCACAGTTGGTCATATCTGCTGTCCAATTCTTATCACCAACAGATTTTCACACTGCAGTAATTCAGTGTCTGGGTTTGGAGCTGGCGCTCATCACACAGCACACAGATAAAAAACCAAAATTCCTGAACTTAGTCCAGGGGGCTCAGTTAAAACAGTACAATTCTCTCTCCTTCCCCATGGTACAATCATCCCCTGAAAGACATAGGAAGCAAACCCCAAAAGATCTGTGAACATAACTACAGAATTTCTGAGTAAGATGAGAAGCTAGACAATGTTAATGAACAAAATGTCTGGTTTTCTGGAATTCCCTAACAAATTAAATCTACTCTTGACTATGCACATAGAATTTAAGAAACATGTAGGAAAAAGAACCACTTGCCCACAGAATAAATTCTAAAACTGGGGACTCCCCATTAACTTTTCAAGGTCTGCCTCAAACCCATTACAAGAGGGTGACAAAGAGGAACTCAGACACATTGTCACCTTCATGAGTGAAAGGGACTTTCCATTGATGGCAGCTTAAAAATGCTTTATAGGAAGTAAAAGTCTTCTGGGCCCAGCCACGGGGCTTCATCACACAACTGGCAGCAAGAAATCATAACTCAGCAAACCTTACTCCCTGATTTTCAGAAGTAAAGTGTGTGCTTTGACAAGAAGTGCACATCAAACCCACCTCTTTGGAATCCCAAATTTCTGCTCCGTCGTTGTACATGGCAAGAAGTTTCTGGTTGCCTTTCCCCGGGGCAAATCGGATCTTCCTCACCCAACTTCGGTGTGTGGGGATCCCCCTGAGGAAAGGACACGGCAAGGTTGGTATCAATCAATCTCCAGCTGATATTGTGGAGAACAAAAACGAGGAAGGATGAAAGAAGCCCAAATTCTACCACTCATGACGTCCTGTTGGACAGACTTGATCTGCATTCATACCTGGATACTCTGGCTTTCAAATCCCAGAAGTTTAAGTTTCCATCAACATCTCCAAGAACCAGTATATCCCCTTTCCAGGCAATACATGTAATGCTACCCATACTTCCCTGAAAATATTCAAGCAGCAGAACAAAATCTTGTGGTTAATAGAGAGGGACATAGGAATAAACATTTCAACATTGGTTTCAGCATTAAAAAAAAACCAAACACAAACCAAAACAAATTCTACTCAGTTAAAACAGAAACAGTTCTATCAAACATAAACACTTCTCAAGTCAGTCATGTTTGCTTCAAAATGCTTCCAAAGAGATTTCCTTGTAAAAGATTTTGGGATTATAGCAACAGAAATCACTTCTCTGCCTCTTGTTGCAAATTATTCAAAACAGCAGCATATACTAAAGAAGGGAACAAAAGTAAAAGAACACCCATTTCTAAGTATCAAAGCCTTTCAAGAACAATTTAAAAGAGAAAGAATTCTGGGGAAAGAACAAACTTAAAACTCGTAGTTTCAAGTCCCCTTATGACATAAGACAAAATCCATTAGCAGAACAGAATCGTGTTTCAATAACTGCCCCTGTTATTCAACAGTTTGTATATGCTTTACTAAAAATACTTCAAAATATGGCATGTCATTTATTCAGAAAGCAAGTCAGGCCCTGTGAAGATTCCAACTTGTTAAAAAAAAAAATCATTTATTTCAATGATGTTTTCAACAAAAAAAATGATAGGATTGTGAAAACAGAATTGTTACAAGTTTGAAGTTGGAATTTGTATTACAGATTTCAAACTACTGCATTAGTGACCACTCGCTGCTACAAAGCATATTCTTGATTTTTTTTTTCAGGCACTCCTAGCTAAGAAAAAAACTAAAGCATCAATGATACAGAAAATTTGAACTCACATCAGGAGGAATTCTTGCACTGTCTTTTACTGAGTTTCCTTCTACTGTGAGGTGATAAACCTGCCCATCAGCACCTGTAAACACAAAGTGCTCTCTGGCAGAAATGTTCTGGCTCAGCTCTGATTTACTTTCAGCTTCCTGTAACAAGCTTGAAAAAGAACACAATGAGACATAATTATTTCTTTCTTACATGAGAATTGCGAGGCAAATTCCATTTAGTGCAGACAGGTAGCACAAAATAACCCCAGATATGTTTCAAAGCAATTTATCTAGAAGAGAGAGTGAAAATGCCTGGAACCAAGTAACAGTTTTACTTCAAGAAGGAGGTAACCAAGGGGCTACAGACACACCACATATAAAACCTGAAGGGAGGACCATGAAGTTGCTTTGCCTGTGACATACTCAAGAATCAGTTCAAAAACATTCTGTTCCACAGGGTGGAAAAACAAGCAGTGCTGTGGAAGAGCATCAGGGCACAGTGACAGGTACCTGATGACAGAGGACTCCACGCTGGTCACCTCAGTGTCTGATGCCACTGTCTGCCTGGCCATGGCCTCCCTGGCTGCCAGCTGCTTCTTCCTCAGGCTTTTCAGGTTATGGGAAGGGGACCATTCCTGGGAAAAATGGTCCAGGGAAAACGCAGAAGACAAATGTTTATTCCCTGAACGTACTGTGGGTTGACGATGATTTGTAAGAAGGTTGTTTTCCATCACCCGAGGGGCAGCCCAGGTTTTTCACCGGTGCCTCCCTTTTGTCTTGCCTCTTTATGATGACAGATGAAAATGGTGAAGCAGGTATGGTAAAGCATTTATGTGTATATGCTACAAAACATTTGGCTACAAAATTGTTCAAAGATTTTTTTACTATCTCGGCTTACTGCATCTGATAAACTGTAACAGCACTTATTCCTTACCAAAGCAGTTGCTGTAGGGAAGTTTTTAGACATTTCTCTGAGCAGAGTGCAGGTCCTGACATCCCAGATCTCCAGTGGCTTGTCTTTAAATACCACAGCTAGATACTGCCTAAAACAAATGAGAATTTACTACAGCAAAAGTAATCATTCCATTTTAGGTTGAGCACTTCACGTATATTGTTCATATCAGCACTGTGGAAACCCTCAAAAACCCAAGAGGAAGCAGAGCAAACTAATTTGGCTCAAATCCCCCTCTGAAGCTTGTGATTCCCTTGAGCTACTGAAGAGCATGAGAATGTCTGAGAAAAGGAGTTCTCCTCAAAGCTAACACCAATTCCTGTCAGGTGCTTCTGCTCAATTACTGCAAAGGGGACCAGGGAAGCAGCTCAGAGAAAGCAGCAGTACCTCTAATTTGGCCATGAGTTGATGACTGCACGAGGCATCAGAAAGACACACCAAAAGTGTAGGGTTGGACAGATTTTTTCCTCTAATCCAGATGCCTAATCCAGGAATAAATGAACATAAAACCATCTTCCACTTGTCAGTTATGTCTTGAGACTGTTCATCTGAGGAGCTGCACAAGTACAATACCTTTAATCTGCCACTTTTCACATTTAACTTGAAAATAGAGAGGCTGAGCAGAATATGGACTTTCTGCCACTGTAATTATCTCTATTCAAATGAACTACCCTTCCTTGTTCTCACTCAGCACTCTCTGCTCTTCATCTAAGCCCGTGACTGCTCTTAATTTTTAATATGCTAGTAAGACCATTATATGCTTGAACTCTTCCAAATTCTCTGAAATGTATACATACTTCTGAAAATACCCCTATGCAAACTAGAGGACATCCATTTTTTTCCTCCATTGTAAAGAAAAAAACTTTTCAGATTTAGAAACAATACTTCATTAAATTCAACACCACTTTAATTTCCTTTAGACAGGAAAGGGAAGTAATATCCCAGAGTAGTGCTATTATTATTTTTGATACTGTGAAGACCAGGGTCTCCTGTCACAGGCCTGAGGGCAAAATAATGAGGATTTGATAGTAAACAATTTGGTCATTTATCAGCTGACTATTCAAACAACTATATCTCACATCTGGTTTTCCAGTAAACAATTATTATAAAGGTGTGAAATACTTAGAAAAACTAATAAACCTGAAAAATCATCCAATTTTTAATGCCAGACTTCCTAGTTTTAAGTTAGGTTTAAGTTACAGAAAAGAGAAGTAACTCATAAGAAAATCAAAGTTGACAAAAACTGTTCAGCACTTTTATTCTCCCTAAAATTATCAAAATGCCCGTTCAGTCAACACAATTTTTAAAAGAAATAAAACTCTAAAGACTGATCTTGCCATGTGGTTGGATCCTGAAGTTACAAAGTCAACCACAGAAACATTCACAGCTTTTGCACTTGGAATTCATATTCTGAGGTATTTTTCTCTTGATGCTGGTGTACATTTTTCCACACATCCCAAAGTGGTTTTTTTGCCTAGGATCTCTGTGGTGCCATGAGGATCCTCATGGAGCAGAATAAAAACCAAAAACTTGCCAAGGGCTGCTCCACTCACTTCAAATGAGACACCTTGATCATTTCAATGGCCGGCTCGTCATTGCCTCGCTCGCCACGGAACGCAACGCTCCTGCCTGGGACACAAACACAGCAGGGGGAACACAGAAACAGTTACCAGACTCAACATAAACACGGCAAGAGTTTATCAACAACTCTCTTTGCAAACAGAAATAGTTTACACACCAAGCTAGAGCACCCCCAAGTAACCCACCACCTCTTGTCACCTTCTCTTTCTTGCCAGCTAAAAGAACAAACCCCAAGAATTTATAACCTTATCCCCCTAAGAATTTATAACCTTATCCCCCTAAGAATTTATAACCTTATACCCCCCAAAAAATAAAACCTTACTCCCAACAAAATTTTCCCCCACTCGCACAGAGTGTTGCAGAATTGCAGATGTTACCCCTATCATTAAAATAAATGACCTACAAACACAGGGGCACCACAGCATCTCCTCTGCGGGTTTCATTCTCCTCAGCTGGCAAGGAAAATTCAAGCTTTTCAACTTTAGCTACTCCTGTGGGTTGCCTGTTACTAAATATTATGTAGTTATCAAGATGCAGTTATCAAGAATGCTGGTTAGAGCTCTCATGTCAGAGGCCAGGCTACAGGAAATCTTCCAGCTCTATCTTTCTCATTAGTGATGAAGCACCTGAGGCATTTTCTTTCATTTTTTTTTTGCTCAGAAATGTAAATATGAATTTTGTGCAGGTGTTTATAAAGTAAACACGAATCAGCACAGTTTTCTTAGCCCTAAAATAGAAAGCTGGGCACACAGGTGATGGGAAAAGCAACAATCAAACAGTTAAATTGCTATTCCTTCACTGAAAGCTTTAAAGAGGAAATGTAACATTTTTAAGCAAACCCTATGCTAAGTAAGGTCTCAGTTCTGTTTAGAAATGTTCAATACTGAGTGCACAGGCAGAATCCCATTTTACATGAGATTAATTTCACAATGTGTGTTATCTTTTTAGTTTGGGTTTGAAACAGATTGAACAAGAGACAGTATATGGAAAAAATTAAAAGAATGTCAAGTTACAAGAATAAACTCTTTGTGCAGCATCCTGGAAATACAACTGAGTTTCTTCCATCAGCTCAAAAAAAACTCCACTAAAAAAAAGATCACTTCATGCTACATAAAGTAATTCAGAATTAGCCATTCAGGCTCTTCAATTAGAAATTAAATGGCTCCAGGTTTTCACATTCAAAAATAATTTATAATTATTGAAGTGCTTCCTATTTTGGGCTGTCTAATCTCCCCAGTTACATCTCTTAGTATTGAGCAAATATTGAGTTCAATCACAAATATATTTGTCATCCACTGGGAGGCCAGAATAGCTGAAAACCACACACAACCTGTTCATTTTGCTATCAACAGTACCTTTTAAAAAGTGATTTATTTTCTAACCTTTCCAATTCTTTCTAAAAGTCTCAGATTTTATCACTAAAATACCCAATTTATACACATTCCCACACTCAAATTCTGGCCATGGACGGGCCTGATCTACCTTGGAAAATCATCTGTTGCCAACAGAAACCACAGTAAATGTCACAACACTATTGCAGGTGCACGTGAAGCAGTGAGTTCAGACTCTGAAAATACACATTTGGAATCAGATGCATTTTGTGAACCAAATCCCCCACTAATACAGGTGCTCTGTGGCTCCTTCTAAACCCCCTGCTGACAATTGCTGATATTTCTGGATCAGGTTCAGGCCTATCTGTGGAGCATCAAACAAACCCCACCACGTGGCTTCACAAGGACAGAAGAGCAAAAACAATCAAAGCTCTTTTTTTGCTGTTTCATTTTCTCAGGACAGCAGGAGGAATAAAAAAAAAAAAAACAAAGGGAAGAACTCATGCTTGTCACTGCCCAGCAAATCTGTCAGCTCCTGGAGCACATTCCTGAGGAAACACTCACCTGTTGGGAGATCCACCAGCTGCAGCTCATTCCTGACCAGCCCCAGATTGTTGGGGGTTGATGTGGCAAAGGAAATGAACCCAGTCAAGCTGATCCACTCAATTCCCCTGGGAGCAGAAAGGAGGACGTGGAGCACGTTAGACAAAATATTTCAGTGGCCAGAAAATAGCCTGAAGTACAATTAATCTTTTTTTTTTTTTTTGGTGCATTTCCTTCAAAAAACCAGTGCAAAAGTAATCCTCTACACTTTGTGGAAACATGATATTCAAGTACAAAAATAAGGTGTGCATTTACAACTATGATGTAAAGATAAAGTTAATTAAATTAAATTAAAGAGCAGCTTTCTTTTCAGACCACACCAGCTCTTCTTTGGTTAAAGGAAAAATTTCAGCTAAAAACACTGTCAACTTTTGCAGAAATCCCTCACACATACTCAGCTCTAGAGGGGACTGAAAGCACTGCTCTGATTAAATCAGTGGCTATTATCAAACAACTCAAATCTGCCAGCATACAGAGAAATATTTATATGGATAGCAGGATGGGTGGACTTCATTCCTTCAGCCCAGAGAGACATAAAGATGATAAAAAAAAAAAAAAGAAAGGCCCTGAAGAGATTTTAAAGGCTATCATTAAAAACCTGAAAACTTGGTGATTTTTTTTTTATTCTTTTAGATCACCCCAGGGCAGCTCCCAACCAAATCACCTCGGAGTGCTGCAAGGATGGGAGGTTACACTGCCCACAACAAACTGTCAGCACAGATGGACTCCATGAAAATTCTGAGGATCCACAGTATCTTCAAACAGCACCAAGAGGACAGAAAGTGGCACTAGGTGGTACTGTTCCAAAAGCAAATCGTCCTCCATCCTCATTTCACTCACACCCCTCGTGCCTGCAGAACCTGCTGAGGGCTTGATCTGTGACATAAATCAAGGGACTAACCTAAAAGAAAACTGAGACTGTTCTAACACACACAATATGCCTAACTGGCATTTCAACATGGATAAAAGGATTTGGGTTTTCCTCAAATCCTTCAAACACAGATTGCTTAAGGACTGTTTCCAGGACAACTAAGTATTCTGTTACCTCAACTGTAAAATCGTGGTGTGCTTTGCAAGAATAAATGTGAAATGTGAGGAAGATAAATACCAGTGTTTATGATTTAATGTCAGTAAATCCAACTCACATTATACTAAGTAGAAGTTCCCCAAATGTAATGTAGATGGGTGAAAACAAAAAGCACTCCCATAATATTCTGCACATACAATTTACAGCCATATTTATTGTTTTAGTTCAAGCTTTAAAAGCACAGGAAGCTTTTATCCCTTAAGCCCTAAAGAGAATTTAAAAATTTAAGACCCGGCCTTTTTCCCAGCAGGACCTATGAAAGTTCAACCAATAATTTCAATCAAAATGAGAAGTACTCGATGATTAATTGAAACATCACAGGAATGACTGATTAGGAATCTACAATTGCAGTAAGGTGTGACAGTGCAAGTCTCCAAAGGGTCGTAAATCCAGGGAGCTTTCTGAAATGGAAGAAATGGGAATTCTGACACCTTTCCATCTTTTATCTACTGCTCCACTATGTTTTTTGGAAAAAGCCCAGGAACTCACAATGCATTGTTACTGCTGGGAGTTATTCACCCTTCTCCTTCAAAGACCTGAAGCATTTTCATCAGCTCTAGTTTTCATCAGCTCAGGTTTAACAGGTTTTTTTCTCTGCTGCTGCCTGGCCATCTGTCAATACCAATAAAAACCCAGAGAAACCCAAGACACTCATCATCAGGAGGAACCCTTAGCTTGGCTAACTGCTTGCACCTGAAACAACAGCAGTTTTGTTCCTGTCAAACAAGCAAATTGAGTTTAAAGCACTGAAGGCAGGGGTTTAAACTGTTAGGAAGGAAACAAGTCGTGGCTCCCCTACTGGAACAGCTCCATTTCCTCACAGAAGACACCTCTGCCCACCAGAATTAAGGGTTACATTCAGCTGCCAACTATTGCTCAGACCAAATCCACTCTTTTCAAATATAAAATTCAGGGATTCTGTACATTCAGCTTCTCTCAGTCACTGCAGCAGTTAAGACTCAGTTGTTCTGATTAATGTTTCCAATGCAAACAAATTCCAGAGGGTACTGAGGTGGATAGAAACACAAATTACTTTTCTGGTTGGGAATGGATTGTTGTGACTTTATGACATGGCAGCTGCTACTTAAATTTAAGGATTATAAGGAAAAGAGAAAGATAAAATTGGAAATAAAACCATATGTGGGACTGAAGTGGTAGTAGATATTTTTCATTCTAATTTCTCTGTTCAAGGAAAGTTTTTTCAAGGAGGTGATGAATGTTTGCAAAGCAGTTTCCCAAAGGGCACTCAGCTTAAATTCAAATGTTAAAGCAGCTTCAATTCAACTGCTAAAACTTGGATGTAATGCCATAATTCCCAAGTTTTGCCTGCAGGCCATGAACATTCTCGTTACAATCAGTGAGATTTTAATTTTAAAAATGAAAGCTTCAGTGAAAAAGCAGCAGCACTGAGAGGTGCAAATGTGCCACTGCACTAGAAGTACACTGGAGGCATTTTTATTTCCATGGCTCAAATATATTCTTCTCTACACTGCAGATGGATTATCATCTCCTGCCTTGCCACAGGAGCTTAGACTGGTCCATGCAGGGAACAGGGATCAGATTTTGGTATTTTGTGGTTTTTCTAATTCCCCTTAGTAATAAGAATTATGGGAATTCTCTGTACCCTCAAGGACAAAAGTCTGACCTGCTCACAGCTTCTTTCCCACAGCACACAGGCCATATTCTTGTTTTTCCCTCACTTATGTTCCCAGCAGTAGCCTCATTTCTTTCCCTCTCTGAACCATTTCTGCTGCTTCTTGCCTCCATCTCCTTATAAAAATAAAACTAAACTCAACAGAAGAGTATTTACTTACACAGTTCTAAACATATTGTCCTAATCACAACACAGAATTTCAAAGTTTAAATAAAAAACAAAAATCCAAACAAACACAAAAAATCGGCCTATGAATACATGTGTAGCTTCTACAAAAGAACACTTTAAATCTCAAAAAAATAATAATTGCTAACACCCAAACAACCCATTACTTTGGCACACTTGATTTGTAAAGGAGAATTGCCTTACTTTTATTACATTCTCAGACTACAGAGCACTGAAAACTCTGCTGGCCTGGAGTTATAATTTCAGGGTATTCTCAATTCCATACTAAAATAATGATGTTCCCTGCAGGTATATTTTCAGATACAGAGGCATTATCCAATCTATCTGCATTTTAGAGGTAAAGAAAGAATTCCCACTGGAAGAAAAAACTGTTGCACTCCATGCACAATTAATTAAAGTCAAAAAGAACCGCCGTGCCTCAGACTACATTGCTTGAAGCATTCCCTCAAACTTGTAAAAATTCTCTGGAAACTCATTCAGACTGTTAAGGCTGGGATTGAGGAAATTAGAACAAATATTTAGAAGACTTACCCACATACCATCTTATGGTTAAATGGAATTCACAAACATTTTATTTTAGTTCTAAAAATACCACTTATTGAAGACAGTTGCTAGAAAGACAAATGTACTCCTGAAGTTTCTCAAAAGCTGCAAACTTGGGACAAATTGAAAAGCCCAAACTAATACTTCTAATAATAAACAAAGCTTTTTTGTTTTTTCAGAAGTGTGTTTATTTCCTCCTCTTTATCCTAATTTTTTTAATCTGTGAAATGTTAGTAGCAGTTTTTATGTTGAATTCTATAATCACTCCAATAAAGAAAGGGCTGTCCTCTTGTGCTGCATAACAGAAAATAAAATGAAAATAATTTCACAAGTAGTTGTTGGTGTGAAACTGTAAGATTCAAATGGTTCAGAACCAAAAGGGGAATTCTATTCTTACAGTTCCAGCTAATCACACCACAAAAATAACTACGTTTAACTCATTTTTGTGGTAGATTCCAAGCAGGTTTCCATAATAAACTCTCAGAGCTACCTATTCTCAGTCACCTCTCCTTTTCTTACCTTTTGGGGAGTGCACAGTAAAATGCAGACTTTAATCAGATAAAGACTTTAGTGACACAATTCTAAGATAAATTTTTTCTAGTATTAGTCCTAGAAATATTTCATTTTCATGCTTCACTCTGTCTGGAAATATGTATCCTGTTTGGAAATATGTATCCAGCAAGCACCATTTTGAATATTTGCCATTACTTATCCAAAAACTTCTGCCAGTGTGCACACACAAACACACAGCACAACAGCCTTCAAACTTACTCTGTTCCTTCTCAGGGTGGATTAATACTGATTCCTACATTCACTCTTTAAAATCTTCCAACAATACAACTGTTTTTACTTCAGTCAGGACTAGATCTGTCTCAACAGCCATTTCAGCCCCAGGAGGACAAAGTAAATAAACCCACAACTATTTCAAAGGACACAAGCCACGAGTGCTGACTGTTACATAAACAAGGCACTGAAAAAAGGTTTCTTGTCCTAAAAAGACTTCTTTGTACTCCAGTGACTAAAGAGACTGGAAGGAGCTGATATGCATCCTAGATCAGCAGCTCATATTTGTCTCAGTGGCATTTTCATTCCAATTTCATTCCAATTCAGTGTTTTGCAGCTTACACTGCTGGGGTAAAGCCTCTACAGGAAATTTCCCTGAGTTTCATGAACAGGACACCCACACTGCTGCTGTAACACGAGTCAGATGTTTTAGTTACTTGTTTCCTAGAAGAATTATAGCAAGAATTAAAATGAAAATCTTACTTGACTTCACAGGAATGGATGCTCAACTCTTTGTGTAAGACTCCACTTGTAAGGTGAAACACCAGGACAGAGCCATTACTCGTGCCTATAAAAATGGATTAAAAAAATATAGACACACATTTTAGTCTTCTTTAGTGACAATGCTGGGTTTGCAGCTATTTCTCTCTCTTTTTTATAAAATTCCTGTAACTATTACATTTTACAATTTTAGAAAAGGCACTTTGATTTGTAGCACTAAAATCCCGAATATTGAACCCATCCAGTGATATCCACTTGGATCAAGATTTTTCTGGAACCTTTTATAGAGCCTGGGAAAATCTGTTCATTCTTCTTGCATTTTCACAACAAACCCACCCATCTGCAGAGGAAAGGAGTGTTTCTGTTTGCTCTGATTCCTGGAGATGAGGAAATGCCTCAAGGAAATGTATTAATTGTTATCCACCAATAATGCCAGGGGAGAACCACAGGCAGATCTTACTGAATCATTACAGCAATTCTGCTTTTTCATCCCTGAAATAATGACCTCTTTCAAATTAGAAATCAGTAAGTTGGTACCTATGAGCTTCAGCTACATCAAAGACCTTCAGAAACACTGAAAGTTATGATTTTCTATTAGCACTTCTTTATATTCATATCACTTCATGAAATACAACACTGGATACCTAAAGAGCAATTCAGGTGCCTTTCTGTAAATGCACTTTATACCCATCTATTTGGCAACTATTCTAATATCCACATGAGTTTAACTACATTTGGAATGAGACAGAATAGATTCATCCAGGAAAAATAACATGCTTCAAAGTGTATTTTTAGATATTCACGTCAGAGCAAAAATAAAGTTCATTTACTTCTTCCAGGAATGCAGGGCTGCAGAAATCCGTATTTCTTGATGTTTAGAATGAAGTGAGAGCAGCATGTAAAATGCTGAGTGTATCAACAGACCAGCAGCATAGTGAATGAAAGGATAAATACAATCAGGTAGCACTGCTGAAACTCAAGGCAGGAGAGAAGAATGCAAGGACTATCACAGATGAAAACCAATATAAGGGTCGGTATTTTAATTAGTTACATGGGATCAAAAGGCAGATTTTTCTCTTCTGTGTTAGCAAATATATGTGCATGTAATACATTGTCTTCAGAGCAATGAATAAACTATTCAAGGACTCACCAACAGCCAGGATTGGCTCATAGTGTTTAATGTTCTTGGTTGTCAGGGGCGGGCACATGCGGATGGCAAAGGGAGGCAGAGGGAGCCCCGAGAGGAGCCCCGTCAGCAGGAATTTGAGGTGCACTTCTTGTAGAAATGAACCCCTCAGCTGCTCTTCTCCAGCACTTGCACCTTGCCCTGCTTCAAAATTAAAAGCTCTTGTTAGTATTGTTTTCATCAGAGATGTGGTGGAAAGTTATGAGATACAGAAACTTATATTGTGAAAAATTACAAATTCTGCACGAGACACGTGCCCTCCTGTTTAGCTTTGTGTGGTGAAACTTCTTGGAAAACTGCACTCCTACTAATTCTAAAGTACTAACTTTCTTTACTAACACTAAGAAGGACATAAAAAAAAAGTAAGAAAAGAAAGCAAGGGCAATAATTCCAACCTTCTTCCAGAATTCAGGCCCAGACAGTGAAGTGCAATCTACCTCTAGAAATACAGTGAATTGTCTCAGACACAGCAATAGAGACAGGCCCAAAAAAGATGTAATTCCAGTGCAGTACATTCTGCAGTCAGCTGAACAAGTCCAAACGTTGTAAGGAACAAAACCAACATTAGCTATGATGTCAGTGACTACAGGAAAAGCAGCTACAAGAAAAATTCAGGGAATCACAGGACGGTTTGGGTTGGAAGGGATTTTAAAGTTCATCTCGTTCCAACCCCCTGCCATGGGCAGAGACACCTTCCACTAGACCAAGCTGCTCAGAGCCTTTTCCAGCCTGGGCTTAAAAATTCATGCCCTTAATGGCATCTTTAAACACATGAGATAAAGTGAAAATGTGTTAAGGTACCTACACCAGCTCATACAGACACCTCTCTCCAAATGCAATTATTCCAAAGCTGCACCTTTGTATCTCTGAGCAGCACGAGTCGCTTTGCCAACAAAAATTAGTTTAATAACATAAACCTAAGCATCCTAATGAAAAATTTGTCAATATTGAAGAAGATTTCAAATGGCTGGGATGTGTCACATAAACTGGCTTTTAAGATTAATATCAAAAAATGAAAACACTTTTTTTTTTCCTCAGAGATTGAAGCATTGGCCCTCAACATTGGTCCTCAAATGGATTCATTTGATATTTTCTTTAGCAAACAGGAATTCTTTTATTTCAGAGTTAGCATTTAAACTGCACAGAAAATTATTCTAAGAAATGCAGCTCTCAAGCTAAAACGCACAGTGATTTAAAATAAAATACCCTGTCACGTGAATGAAAGCAATCCTTACCAATCATGTTGTCTAACGAGAGGTCTGGAAGTTTATTTTGGAATGCTCCCACAGGAATTCCACAGAAGGAGACTGGGGAATACAAAGGTGACGCACTTGAACTGCTGTAAAAGAAATGAAAAGAGGTTCCCAATGCAAACAGAGTCAAGTTGTCATCAGGACCATCAAATCCAGCAGGATCGAGAGCTAATGAAGGAAGACTCCTTCAAAATCCACCAAAGACTCTGTGCCAATTCCAAATATGCTTTACTCTGCAGCACAATCCAACCATATCCACAATCCTCAAGGCTCAGTGGCTCTTATAATGTTATTACATTTTTTGGGGGTTGTGTAATTATGACAAAGATCCATGTTTTGGAAATTACTCTTAAGGATACGAGAAGTAAAACCCAGGAACACATGGATTTTAAACAGCTTTCCTGGGTATGCAGCACAAGGAATACAACCAGCAGTATTTCTGAGAACACCAAGAATAAAGATATTAAATCACTGCTGAGCAACAAAAGGATCTAAGTTGAAAATCTGGTACTACTGACATTTGAAAGTGCACTAAGAAATCTATTTCTTTTATGGCAGTAAGTTATTTATTTTATTCAACAGTACTTTCAAGGCTTATTGCAGCAGAACGACCTTAATACCTTGAATGTTCAAAGAATTATATTGCTTCACACGGTATTTGCAGAGGCTGCTCAAAACTTACAATTCCAGAGGCTCTGTACACAAAAACATTGTTTATACCACCACATTCCAGTCACCTGCTGTGCAGCTTCAAATTGCTCACTGTCAAATTCACACAAATAGAGCAGAAAGAAAACCCTTCCCCCTTCTAGAAATGGAGTTCTTTAAAGACTCACATATCCAGTTCCTTCACTTCCCCAAGGAAAGGGAACCGATCTATTTGGATGGCACGTTTTGTTCCTCTTCCTTTCATTCCCAGCACATGTCACAACATCCAAAAAAACCACGGACGGACATCATGGTAAATGTAACAGATTGAAACCGCGGCAGGAAAAATAAATCCCGTTACCTGTTCCGTGCATTTCTGCCAGAAACACTGGATTTTAATTCCCAGATCATCACCCTGCCATCACTGACTATGAGAGCTGCAGAGTTCTCATTCACCGGGCAGCACACCATGCTGAAGGGTCGGACTGTTTTTGTCACCCTGATGGCATCACACTGACTTCTTAAATCATAAATCAGCTCCTGAACTGGGTCTGCATCTGTAACATCAACGGCCCACACGGGACAAACCATCAGAGTGAGAAACGTGGGATGTGATCAATCACCAGAACCACATTTGGGGCAGGGCTGAGCTCTCTGATTGAAATCCACATTTCCTGGGCAGCAATGAGGAAAAGCAATCAAAAGCCACTGATCTTGCTCTGAAGAGATCTTCAAAATGTAACTTTATCTTTCAAATATCTTATTCCACCTGGATCTCCCAAAACCTAAAAAGTAACTGCTTCACATCTGGGCACAGAGTGCATCTGCTCTCCATAATCCAAGACTCCAGCTTTATTGGCAGACCTGGAAGCCAGGAATGTAGCTCACCAGAAATTAGAAAACTGCCCAAACCCAACCAACCAAAAAACATCACTTGTTTACATTTACAGAACTATGTTTTCCCTTTTTTCCAATCTGCTCCATTACATTTAAAAGACCATTCTTAGCAACATCTCATAAAAGAGACAAAAGTTTAATAATTTAGGTATTAATCTAAAGTCCATATCTTAGTTCTAAAATCAGTTTTTCCAATTTACCAAATGACTTCCAAAACCTTGTGTTTGCCTGAAAAATATGTCCCTTCTTAAAGATAAAAAGAACACACTATTCATCTTTTATGTATAACATTCTTGTATCTGTGACTGCTAAGCCAGTTTATAATCAAAGTATTATTTAGTGATAAAAGGATTTTCAGGGTATTAATATAATCTATTTTGCACTTAACATCAGAGAAGTCAAAAAACATTTGGGGAAAAAGCAGCAGAAATTTAAATTTAAATTCAATGCATAAGGGGAAAAGCACTAGGAGGGCTGTAATTCACCATGCTATATGATGCATGATGGTTAATACTGGTGTTAATTATTAATTAAAATGCATCGAAGTTCATTTCAGGATGTTTTTGACAGAAAACTTACCTGGCTCTTCACTTGGAGATCCAGTTAAGCTGCAGTTGGATCTGCGAACCCTCAGAGTTATACAACCATTTTCATGGAGGCAAAACAACCCATCCCTCTGGAAACAAGGAATTACCTGCACAGACACACACACATTCTATTACAGTATCCAAATATTAACCTTTGCAAAGGGCCCTGGCAAATAACAACATGCAAGTCATAAAAGATGTTACCATCAATGCAACATTTCCAGGATTTTTTTTTTTAGCTGTGGGACTTGGGGCTGAGGAAGTCAATTAATGTGAAAAATTAATGAAAGGTTTGGTTTGAACTGTTTGCTGGTTCAGAGGATGTTTTTCCCCCCGATGAACTAACATACTTTCATTCTCTAGAACTAACCAAACACAACTATCAGCAGATCCCCAACCCGTCTGTGATCTCAATAAACTATTTCAGTGATAAAACCCCATCAAATCTTCATTACCTGGATGAAAGGCACACCTGTTCTTTCAATGGCAATCACACCCACTGTCTGATTCACTTCCAAGTCCAGAATCAGGATCTCTCTGGGATACAATAAGAGCATGTAGTTCCTCTTGGAAGGCAAATATGACAACTGGAGACAGTCGTTGAGTGTTACAGATTCAGCGCTGCAAAATGTCAGATGTAAACGTTGATCAGGTTGTGTCAAAATAAAACTAACAGCATCATTTTTCCTGCAGCTTCATTTTTTGTTCAAGTAACCCCTATCTTGATCACGAGGCAACTGCAGATTTCCATTTAACTGCTACAGCATCACTGAGTCCCAAAAACACCTTCTGTTGGCTTTTGTCTAAATAAGATTATAGAGCAATTTTAAAAAGAGCATTTCATTCAAATGGAACAAGTGTAACTCTTGCACACCTCACACACAAAGCAATTCACTTAGGAACAGTGCTTGGCTGCCCTGACATTTACTGACATTCATGGGAAATTACCCTCAAACATATTGCTTACTCCAGTTTTTATACTGTTATGCATATTACTTTGTTTTGAAATGAACTGAACCAGCATATCAAGAATCTCAGCCTTCAAAACTCAGAGCAAGTAGCAAAGAGCAGGAAAGTTCATCATTTTATGAAAGGCAAACAGGGGATTAAATGCAACATAAAGGGGCTCCTCAGGGACATGGAATCCAATGAACTTGGGTCCTGTTGATGAAAATCATCCTCATCCTGTGCTCAGTTTCCAAAGCCTCTGAACTCATTTTATGGATGATCCCTTTGAGGGGTTGTGTTAGTTTTTAATCTCCTCGTTCCACCACACACTAAACCTCTTCACACACCTCCTGCACCTCATTCCTTGCTTTGGGACACCCTTTTGTCTGCACTTCCCTGACAATCTCCTGCTCCTCTTTCCTCAGAGTTTCTTCCTTAAACTCTTCTAAAACCCCACAAATCTCAAAATGCAACAACTTAAGTTTTAGAAGGGCAGAAAATACACAGGTAGGAATGCAATCCATAAATTCTGATTTCATTTATACACTAATCATTTACAAAATGCCTCCTGCTGCAGTATGATGTACAGCATTAGAATGACAACTCTTCATCAGGTACCTGCATAATTTTTATTCTCTAGCTATATCACTCCTCAATCCACAATCAAAATGAATTATGGCAGCTCATTTTCATCCTTTTTTTTTTTTTCCCCAATAAGAAAGCCGTTTCTGAATTTACACCTGCATAAAACTCTGTCAGCAAAAGGAGAAAATGATGTCATTTGACTTCTATAAAACATGTTGAGATAATATGGCTGTTTTTATGAGCAGGACTGGATGAGAATGTTCTATTCCTAAATATTGCCCTCACATAGGATATCCATCCATCTGCCTACCCTAGTAAATCTTCTCTTTTTTAAACCAATTACCTTATAGGCTATTATATCTATAAGATATACAGGTATACATCATCTGGGAAGAAATATTTGCAACCTACCTTGGTTTCTCATTGCTGATTAAGATTTTTACTTTGTCAAGGGCCTTTTTGGCCCCTGTAGCAGCAGCCAGCTTGTTGTGAGAGGGACTGGAATGGGGACTAGAGATGTAAACTTTCTTCCCTGAGCTGGCAGGAGCTTTGGAAGGAGAGAAGTCAGAGATGAACACGATTCCTTCACTGGTGAGCACTGCAGCAAGAAAAAATATTAAGAGCAAAATTCAATCTGCAATTCAACTGTGACATTGCAGTTTAATGACATCTGAGTGAGGAGAAATGCTAATAACTTTAATAATACTCTATCAGGTAGAAAACTCTTCATTCTAGACAACCAGCACGTTCTACTGAAAAAGCAGCAGATGGCACATTACAATTAATTAATATCCACACAACTCACCTTACAAAATTAAGTTTATACTAAAAAACACTGAATTACTGGCAGAAACTCAGTTATTCTCTCCCATAAACTGGTTTTTTTTAAGCTTCCCAGTGCAAATAGAAGAGTTGTGCACATTGGCTGTATCACCATTTTTTGTTCTCAAAGAATTATTAACTCATGTCATTTATGCTGCAGCACAAAGTTTTGGCTCAGCTGTATAACTAAGATGGCCACAGAAGGCTGAATGGTATTGCAGATAAAAACCTCCCAAAATCACATGGCCTCAAACTTTGCTGTCTCATTACAGATCAGGACTGATGGAGCTAAACTCGAGAAGAGAATGGTGACTCTCTTATTTCTCTCAGTTTCTTTCTGCTAAAAGGAATAAATCTTCCCCACGTCCCCCTTGACATCTGAATTGCTTCTGAAGCTGATGCTCACACTGCATTCCTTAAAAAGAAATCCTTTCTGTTGAAAACAACATTTATTCTTGGTCTATTTATCTCACTGGATTCTCCCTCAGCAGCCATCCTATTATACTTTTTTATGTTTTATTTTCTCTCTGGACTTGCCTTCCTGGTCACACACAACCAGGTCTCGCTGTTTCATGCAGATAAACTTACAGGCCAAGTGTGATGGATCAAAGGGGTCAAATGAGAAAGACAGGATATTTTCAGCATAACTTTTCTTCCAAAGTTTGGTGCCTGTGTCTGCATTCCACAGTACAATATAGTTAGGGGGGTGAACTGCAAGCAGCAAATCTCTGGAAGCATCTTGATTCCACAACCACTGCATGTCTGTCAAAAGAAAAGAAGGAATAACAGTGAAATAATTTTTAAAAAAAAAAAAGTTGTTCTATTTTAAAACTACTCTTCTTCTGTGCCTTGTCTTTAATGGAACCACTGTACTGTACAGAACAACTGCAGAGTCAAAATGGAAAGAACCATACACCATCCCAATTAATATCTGGGAAGACACCACGACCCAATAACACCACCTAAAATTAATATCTGAGATGGTATCAGTATTGGACCTGGAAACAAATGTCTTCTCCACTTCAAACATTTTTTAATCAGAGTCTTGAGTTCAAGACTAAAATGAATCTGACTGTAACACTCAGCCAAGAACACAAGTACAGTGCTCAATAACAGGGTCACTCTGAAGGAGTGTGATTGCCCATCCTCAAAGCTGGCCATCATTTAAACATTCCATATAAAAGGACATAAAAGACTATGTTTTCTGTCAATAAGAACAGAGAGACACCTCAGTCCCTTGAAAGGAGCTGTATTAGAGCTCCCTACGTGCTCCTTGGGCAGTGGTTTAGACAACATGATGGGTCAGGCAGGCAATGGGTGAAGGCACCCCAGTGCAGCTCCCACCACTCAAAACATGACCTCACCAACTCACAGCTTCTCTACAGGTCAGACACCTTAAGATGTTAAAAAAAACACCTTCCTTCCTCAGCTGTTCTTCTGTTTTATCAGTTCAGCCTTTTCCCAGCTGGTAAGTGCTTTTCCCTGGGTTTCACAGTAAAGAAAAGGAAAAAATAAGCAGCCATGTGTGTCCAAACCTGTTACCCTGGAAGTTAAAAAAAGGTTTAACTCCTTCTCAGCTGGATGCAAAGTTAGCATCAAATAAAAGGAGAGTGCCTTACTCACTGATGCACCACATTTCTCCTCCTGAAAGAGCGAGGAGAACAGTGTGAGGCTTTTTTCGTGAGGCTCCAGCTGTTATCCCACAGAGCTCTCGCAGATAACCCAGACAACCAGATCACTCTGCTCAGTCTCTGTGTTTGCATCACTTTCTACAGCTTGGAGAAAGTCAGAGGCCTCAGAAACACATGGAAAGGAAAGGAAAAGAAGCTGCTTTTGTTAGAGGTTATTGCTGAATCAAATCAGCGAGTGAGCACAAACCAGAATTTTAATTCTGTTGCTTATTAGCCTTTTTCCTTGCCCAGAAGCTTGGAAAGCCTTCACTGGGTCTGAAAAAAAATCAAATTTCCAAATCTCCAAATTTCTCCATCAAAACTCCACCAAATATTCAGTGAATTGGTGTCAGGAGTAAATAAAACCCAACTCATAATGCACACACAAACAAGAATTAATAAAACTAACAAAATTAACTGCAGTCAATACAAAAAGTGTTCAGTGACTCACTAGCAGACTTACAATATTATAGCTTCTTTCACAGGATTTATAAAATCAGAATAACAAAACCCAAAGAACTTATTTTCATAAGTGGGCTTTCATATAACAGAGTTTAAAAAACCCACCAAGTATAACATAAACATCATCACAAGTTTTTGGAATAGCTGAAATGCTCAAAAAAACCTTCTCTCTCTGCTTACACTGCAAATGTATGTTATCATATTAATATATTTGATCAGAAGTAGCTACATAATGAGCTATCTGTCCAAATATATGTGCCCAATGAAAACCTTTAATTTACACAAATGTAATGCTGTTAAAGCACTGCACCCCCTCGGATGGCAGCAGCACTCAGGTGCAATTCCAACCACACCACAACCCCAGTTGCAAAGCAGGAAGATGCAGCTGACACCGTAAATGTTATTACTGCAATCCATAACATTCATAAAAAATAGATTCTAACATTTTGTCCTGGAAAACATTACCCTAATGAATTAAATCTCACAGCATTCCTCTGGGAGACAGCAAATCTTACATCTCATAAAAAGAGCCAGCAAATGCACAGAAGGCTGGCGATGCCAACAGCAGAAATCACTGCCAAAACTGAGCATGGTTTATAAAATACAGGTGGTGGGTTTGCACCCAAAATGCTCCCCCGTGCCCTCCCCTTACCTTGGATTGGTTTTGAATGCTCCTGTATCTCACAGCGAGCCGTTCCCGTCGCCACATCCCACACGATGATCTTGCCGGTGGCGTCGGCGGACGCCAAGCGCAGGGAGTATGGGGAGCCCACGTTGTGGTGGTAATTTTCCTTAGCCCATTTCACCTGAACACACAGGGGGACACCAGTCAAAAGGGGACAAGCACATATAACACAGACACCACACTGCACACCCTTCAGGTGGATAAACAAAGAATAATGAACTCAGTGAAAAGCACTGTAACAGTTCGTGGCAACAGCAGCTGTGTAAAATACCTTTAAGCTTCCATTGCTTGTGCAAATTTAAAGGTAGGTCCCAACTTTGCTGCGTGACTGCACGGCTGATATTCTCAAATTACCTAAATAAACAAACCTTGTTCCTGAAGGTAACTACAGCAGCCCAAACATACATGTTATGTACATAAAGAGTTTACTCAAATATTTACAGGAAACTAAGTGGCAATATTTAAGGTCCTGTGGGCATCCACAAACCTGTACCAACTGATTTCCAAACAAATGGAGGTGGGAAAATTATCATCCAGCTTTTATATACATCCTAAAACATGTCATTGTTATAATCTGACAAATATAGGTATATTATGGTACTGGGGAGGAAGGAAGGTTAAGTCTTACATCTATTTGTTGTCTCATAGCTAAATAATAAAATAAAGAAGCTATTATTGACATTTGCTGACTTTTCAGTCCTTTTCAGCACACTGATTTCCACACACCACTTTCTGCTTTGGGATTTCAAGCTGCATGGGCTTGCAAGTTGGCAATACCTGTGAAAACCCTGTGTCTTGAAATCTGAAACATTTTGTCTACAAGTCTTCCCCAGTTATAAGGGCATAGATAAGACTGATTTCTCCCTTATCATTTTAACATGGAGCTGTTTTGCTACCTGGTTTTAAGGTGAACTTCTGTCCCTAGGAGAGACTGAAGACACTGGCAGAACAAAGAAACCTTAATGCAAAGCTAATGGGAATTTACCTGCTACAAAAATCCCACCACAGCTGCCTGTGTGCTGTCACCCCACCTGACAGAGATAAGGGGAGGCCAAACCCAGAACTTTTGGAGTTATAAACTCAGAGCATGTTTCTACCTGAAACACAAAGAATTCTAGACAGACTCTTCTCTACCTACAAATTTGGTTTCTGCAATTCCTGCTTCCCTGCTGTTCCAAAAAGAATCACCCATGAGGACATCTGCAATTACTGTAATTGTAAAAATCCACAAAGCTATTTATTCCTCAGTTAAATACTTATTACTTCAAAGCAAATTCCAAGTCTGGAAGACATCATTTCTCAAGGGAGGAGTTGTCACCAAGTTATGAACAACAAAAAGGAGATCTTCACAACATAAATCTAAAGACCTGACCCTCTGCTAAAAGAAATTATTTCTTATGATATTGGTCACTGCCTGTCTACCCTGACTTCAAAATACAGCAGTAACAGTCAGAAACACAAACCAGAGATGATTTTTTTAAATGTTCACAATCTACCTCACCTCACTTTGTAAAGCCTTACTATCTCTGTTTATTAATACATCAAAAAGGATACAAATGTAATGTCAGTCCTCCCATTCTAGTGCCAGATCAAAACCTTTCTCTTGTAATTAGATTTTCCTCTGTAGAAGCACGCTTTCAAGTACTCTTTCTAAAGGTAAAACTATTTATAATCCACTCTGTACAAAGCCAGCAGTCTCCTACAAACACCTTTTGTACAGGTGGACAACTAACACAGATTAATTCTCAGGGAATCCATTACCTATTCCAGACACAGCTATGACAGCCAAAGGCCAGGAAGTATTTAAAGAAAAACAGTAAAATGGACTGCAGAAGGATTAGGAACCAATTGCTTTTTAATTTGCTTTTTTAATTACAGATGTGTTGTGTTTTGACATTTTTCAGCACAGGTTCTTGAGGAGAAGGTCCCTGGAACACTGAGTTTGCTGGTGGGAGCCTCTATGACAAAGAGTTTGTCAGACACACTGCAGGCTTCTTTCAGATCCCCTCCAGTTTATTTACACTCCCAGCATTTATAAACTCTTAAAAAAAAATTAGGAATGGAAGAAAATTTGTTATAAGTGTAAAGGTATCTGCAGTGATCATGGCCTCATAATAATTTCTTGTATAATACCTGTTTCTTAAAGTAGAAGGGGATTTCTTTTCATTCTTCCACCTTACAAATAAATTAGCCATTTTCTTACAGTCTCTTTCTGTTCATAAAGCTTCAGGTAGTTTGGAAAAATTATCTTCTAAATTAATGGACTTCAGCATTTGGTTTCCTACTGAAATGATGCTACTTCTCAAATACCCAAAACACATTAAGATGCTATCACTGCATGGATCAAAAAACTAACTGTGCTACAATTTATTATCTAAGCTAAGTGAAAACTCAGCAAAGCAGAGCCATCATTATTGCTGACACCTCCAGGCCACTCAAGTTTTCTCCTTTTTTACACAATTATAGACATGGGAATTGATTTATTCACTTTACAGGGCAGCTGGAAGACAAAAAACAAGTTGCCAAAAGGCAAGCACAGGTATTGCTGCCCAGAGTGCCACTGACTCTGTGCTTGTTACCATGTCCACACCTTTGCTCTCAAAAAATGACATAAAATATCTGTTTTGAACCCTAACCCTTCTAACTTCCTTTTTTTTTTTTTTTTGCCTGTCAGTTAGAAATTCTCTCTAATCAAGCAAACCAAGTAAAACTAATTCCTGAACTTTCCAATCATTTTAAAAAGCTACAATGTCATTATCTGCGTGACTCTTGGCCAAGATCTTGCACGGACCTGTATCAGTTTTGCCCTACCCAATATTTTTACTTAGGATTTGAGCAGTCCAATTATTGTTATTATTATTATTATTGTTATTATTAAGCTCACTTAACTGGACTCTGTAGCACAGAAATATACATTATACCATATAAAGATACATAAGCAACATCAACTACTGAACATCCTGAAATTTCAAAGCCATTCACCAGAAAATTGAAGCTCTTTAGTGTGCAGAAAGAAATCGTCATAACATGATAGCTCAGAAGCCAGTAAATTATCAAACCTAAAGATAAAATAATTGTGTTTAATTTTAAAATACCAGAGTGGCCACGTCTGATACAACCTATATGAAAATGGTCTATTTAAAGAAAATTCCATGTGGGAAAAAATAATGTGTGATTTGCAGAAGGCACGTTCAACCCCTTACTACAAAAAAAACCCCACCAAAATCCCCCTACCTAATAACATATTATTCTTCTCACATTACTGACTGCCTTCTAAAACAGCACTTGGGCCAAGGGCTATTAAACATTACATCTGCCAGCCAAACATTCCCCCAAACCCCAACTGAATCTGTCATTGTCCACAATCAAAGAAATGATGCATCAAAGAAATACATCCTGTTCCACACTTGACTCAAACTCGGCAATTTCAAGTCAAGGACCTTCAAAGGAAAGTACAGGTACCCTACACTTGAACTTAAATCTTAGCCAGTTTCTATCACTACAATAAATGTTCAGTTTTGTCTGCTATTGTTCCTGTTCTCCAGGTAGGAACAGAAGAAAAAGCTCAAAAGTAACTTTCTAGACAAAAGGTGCCCTTCCCCCCATAGGGAAGATCAGAAAGGGCATCAGCAAAGAGCTTCATTTGATATTTTGTAATGTTCATTTGAAATTGTTAAAAAGATTTCCTAAAAACATTTCTGTGTTCTGCAACACTAACAGATTTTCCTAGATATTAAATAACCTCTATGTATTCTATAAAGATACACCATCAACCTCAGCTCAAATTTCAGTATGTATGGTTTGACTCAGCTGCAACAGAGATCTTGTAAAATATGGCTATTTTACAACACATTTTATCTGAAAATCAAGTGCAATATCAGGTCAAGTATTTACAGTGATTTAGAAAAATAACATATACACCAGAATCAAGTAACACACCTTAAAACACGTACATCTCACCTTGACAACGCTAGCTTTGTGTCTCTCCAGAACCTGCAAAGTCTGAGCAGTATTGGCATCCACTATCAGCACGAGGGAATGACATCCATACGCAATCAAGCCTTGCCAGCCCCTGGAAAAGCACATGTCATCATCAACAAACAGAAAACAACAACAGCTCTGCACATCAAGCACGAAACTTTTTTTTTTTTTTGCTGAGTTGGATGTATGCTACTGGACACAATATTTGATGTTTACCAGCTGGTAAATACTGTTTAATAACATACAAGCACTATAAAATGCCATTGCATGTCTGCTGAAAGAGAACCCTCAGCCACCAAAAAGCATCTCTCGGTGCCCATCTGTGAAAATCCTCTTCTGTAAATTTAAGACATTGCACAGGAATTCACGAAGAGCATTCCCAAACTTTACACGTAAGAACAGAGGTAAGAAATACATATTTGCCGCTATACAATCAATTGCATCTCCTTTGTTTATTTGTTTATTCTGAGAACAAAAAGTAGCATGTAAACATTTATTACTGTAGCATGTAAACATTTATTACAGTAACATGTAAACATTTATAACTGTAGCATGTAAACATTTATTACAGTAACATGTAAACATTTATAACTGTAGCATGTAAACACTTATTACAGTAACAGTGGAAATCCGCTGAGGCCTGTGTGACTTAAGAAGTTTATCACAGAATCACAGCCTGCTTTGGGTTGGAAGGGACCTTGAAGCCCACCCAGTGCCACTCCCTGCCATGGGCAGGGACACCTTCCACCAGCCCGGGGTGCTCCAAGCCCCGTCCAGCCTGGCCTTGGACACTTCCAGGGATCCAGGGGCAGCCACAGCTTCTCTGGGCACTCTGTGCCAGGGCCTCCCCACCCTCACAGCGAATATTTTCTTCCTAATATCTAATCCAAACCTCCTCTCTTACAACCCGAACGCCGCAGCCGGCAGGGCCCGGGCCGTGCCCGCCCGTGGCTTTGTTCCCGCACAGCGCTGGCAGCAGCAGCTCCTTCCTGCGGCCTCCCCGGGACCCACGGCCATCCCCGCTCCGCACAGCGGGCTGCGCGGACCCGCCGGTGCCGGCGGAGCGGGAGGGAGCAGTGCCAGGCACAGCGAAGGGCCGGGACCCCCCTGCCCGCCGCCCGCCCCTCACCAGTCGGCGGCGCCGCGGTTGGGCGCGCTGAGGGCGCCCGTCAGGGTCCGCGCCGGCAGCTTGATGTTGACGGTGAAGCGCTG
This sequence comes from Myiozetetes cayanensis, assembly GCF_022539395.1. Lineage (NCBI taxonomy): Eukaryota > Metazoa > Chordata > Aves > Passeriformes > Tyrannidae > Myiozetetes > Myiozetetes cayanensis. The sequence continues at coordinate 1,942,568 of NW_026086605.1, read as the reverse complement.
CATGGCGAGCCCGGCACGGAGCCCGGCACGGAGCCCGGCACGGAGCCCGGCGGGGCTGCCCCAGCCCCGGCACCGCTGCCGAGCGGCCCCAGCCCCGGCACCGCCCCGCAGGAAGCACCGCCTCGGCTCCGCCGCCGCTCCGGCCTCCGCCGGGGCCCCGCGGCTCGGGAACGGCCGTTCCGGGGCCGCCCTGCCCCGCCCGGCGGTGCGGGGTGTGCGGGGTGTGCGGGGGTGTGCGGGATGTTCCTCCTCGTGTTGAGGTTTACGGTCGGTGCTCCTCGTCCTGCCGCAGGGCACCACCGACAGGAGCCTGGCGCCGTCCTCTTGGCACCTGCCCTGGAGATGTTTATGTGCATTAACGAGATCCCCTCTCAGTCTTCTCTTCTCTAGACTAAACTCTCCCGCAGTCTCTCCTCGTAACAGAGATGCTCCAGACCCCTCATCATCTTCGTGGCTTCTTCTGGGCCCTCTCCAGCAGCTCCTTTTCTTTTCTGTACGGAACAGCCCAGAACTGGACGCAGCAGGGACACCCCAGGACAGCCCCTGGGGCTGGGAGCTGTGTTGGTTGTCCATCACACGGGTGGGAAGGGAAAGGCTCCTTGGCCGAGCAGCTCCAGGGACAGCTGTGCCCCTGAGACACCCCAGCAGGAACAGAGTTCCTCGACCCATCTCCAGCTATTTGGACAGTGAAGGTTGTCCTCACTGTGTTGCAGCACCACAAGGCACCAAGCCCTGTCCCCAAGCTGTCCCTGGTGCCAGGAAAAGCCACCTGGGATAACACATCCCTGAGCAAGAGTACTGCGCACTTGCCCTGGGGCACACCAGGCTGCAGAGCACTGAGGTTGGACTCGGTGATCTGAGTGGTCTTTTCCAACCTAATTGATTCTGTGAGGCTTCCAAAATAATTTCCTGTGCCACAGGATTAATAAGGTGACTAGGATCACGTAGCTCCAGGCACGTTATTTAACATACATGTACTCTTTGTTTCTCTTCAAGATAATAATAATTGTTTACTTGTTATATTCTGTAGAGACAAAGATGCCACTAGATGGCCAGACACGGCAAGGATGTAATGCCAGCCACAGGTTTTTAGTGCTGCAGTGTCACTTTGTCACAGAAGATTCAGTAATGCTGAGCCTCTTTTTCCCTCTTTTCATTCTGATCACAGCTGAATTTGTGCAAGTGGGAAACTCAAGAAACAACCTGCAGCTGACACCTTTTCCAGCTCTCTTCTAAAGAAAGCTGCTCTTGAGACACGCTACATTGCTCAGTACCATTTTCGGGTCACTTTAACATTGGAACTAATTTCTCGAAACCATCTCATCCCAAAAGATCTCTCTTTACTCTTAACACTGAAAATTCACTGTTTGGAGCAGTAAAGGGCTTTTTTGTTCCCTTTTCTTTGTTATCATTTCAGGACAACATGATCTACACCTCCAGAGATCAATTTTGTGAAAGCCTGAGTATCTTCATTAATTTTACTTATTGTTTGCTAATTGTGTGTTTTTATTCAGTGTCCTTGGACAGCCTGCTGCTGCTCATACTTTTGGAGGATTTGGAGATCTTGTTTTATTGGATTGGGATGATTTTTGAGAATGGTCCTTTGAAACTTGCACAATAGAACAAGAGGATCTTCTCAACAGTTTTCTATCCATTTTCTTGACATCAGAAAACCAAGCGATAAGTGAGACGCTTAAAAGAAATAGATACTTTCAGGGAGCTGAAGATAAGCACAGATATCAGAAAAAAAGGGGGGAAAAAGAGGACATGAGGGCTGTGTCACCAAATTTGTTGAAAAACTAAGAATCTAAGACTAGTTTTCAGGGTCAGACAGCGGGGTGAAAATAAGGGGTGTACGCCAGACAAATGCAGACAGAAGATTCATCAGAGGGGTGGAGAGGAGATGAGGAAGAATGCAAAATACATCAAGGCACTCAGTCCTCTCCCTCATCTGTAAATACAGTGATACAATTTGGGCTGTGGATACATTATAAATATATATGTAATAAATATCAAGTCTGTAATGCCATTAAACCCACTGAAACCTCTGGGACTATCAGGTGCCCAAGATATGAAACCCAGTGGGAGAGACTTCATTCCAGACAGCTTGAGCTCCAATGGTCCCGAGAAAGTGCACATGGAAAATAAAGTTGTTGGTGAGCATAAAAAACATAAAAAACTAATGATTAAATAAATGAGAATTGTGATTTTGCATAGCTTTTGGCTCATGAACTGTAAATAGTTTTTCTGTGAGTTTGAACAAGAAGTGGAACCAAAATAGAGAGATGTGTACGGCCTCCCTCTTTTAGGTTTCTTTTTGATATAGTAATTACTGCAGGAATAATCCTGTGAAAGCTTCTGGGACCTCTTTAATTTCCATGGCCTTAAGTCAGAGCTGCAGGAGCTCCTGGGATCCACTGGTGAACCCCCCACGTTCTGGGACTGTGCAGTGTTGCATCCCATTATCCAAACCCCAGTCTGAAGTCAGGGTGTGTAACCAAGTCATACATGCTATGGGGCATGGTTATATTTGCAAAGGGGGTATATCTAAAGTGCAGACTCATTTAATCACAGCCTAACTTGAAAATCCTAATAGGGATCTTTACATTTCATGTTGTATTTTTGGAAAAAGATTAAATAAGTGGGTTTGATGAAAGAGCTTCTATTTCTGAGGCTTCAGAGTTCTGCTAAAATTACCATAAAAATAAAATCAATATATGGATTTCAGAGTGTGGAATATTTAGCACCTAGAACGCTATCAGCTTGATGCAAAACCAGATGGCTTTAATCAAGGACTCAAATGCTTGTTTTCCTTCCCAAATGTTTTCAACTCAAAAGTTTAAAATTGTCCAGAAACTCTCCTCCAAGTGAGGAGAGTTCCACTGAACTTGCTGGTCATGTACATTTAAAATCTCAGAGGTGGAGCAAACTATGAAGAGAGATCTAATGACTTGCCTGCATGCTCATTTTGTTTTGAACAAGTGTCACCAAAGGAAAACCTTCTCAAGTGGTCTGCTGTTCTGTTTTTCTTTTTTTTTTTTCCTGAAAATATTTTCCTTAGGCCTAAGCATTTCTCCTTTTTTTTTTTTTTAAGGGTTCAAAAAGATGATGAAACTTAGAACAAATTAATGTTTAATTCACATATTAGACTTACTTTCTGTGGTGCCAGTTTTGTGCCATTGCTTTCTGATTTCATCCCAGCCTTAAGTACCCGTGACTGCTCGAACACAATCACCAAGAGGCTCTGGCCCTTATATTTCTTTATGATCCTTTCCATAAAGATTTCTTCTGGTGAGCATTTATCTCCCTCCCTGAAACACATCAGTGTAGCTGAGTTCACAGCTGCATTAGATTTTCAGCCTGCCATTGTTCAAGAGACTTTTCATTGAATTTAAATCTTTGGGTTTCAGGTGTGATTTCAGGTAACCTCATTTAGGGACAGTTATTAAGGGAAGAGTCCTTTGATACTCCAGGAGTTGGAACCAAACAGTGTAATGATGCTGGGCCAAATACTGGGCTGGCTTAATCCCCTGAATGAGGGATGAAAGAAATCATACAAGCTTTAAAACTTTTGGAAAGAGAAGAGGGGATTATTCGGTTACCCAGGCAACATCTCTTCCAAGTACTGGTGCCATGAAATAATTAACTAATAATCTTGAACGGGTAAATTACTGCTGCATCAGCCTTGGCTGACATAATAGTTTGTCAAATACCTTGAAACAGAAGCGTTGAGAGGCTTGACACGACCCAGCAATGTGTTTTTTGCAGCCCAGAAAACCAAATGTGTCCTGGGCTGGAGCAGCTGTGCTGTGAACACAGTCTGAGAGAGCTGGGGTTGTTCACCCTGGGGAAGAGAAGGTTCCAGTGCATAAAGGGGCTACAAGGCAGCATGGAGAGGATCTTTTTGCCAAGGCAGGACAAGGGGGAATGGCTTCACACTGACAGAGGCCAGGTTTTGGTTGGATATTGGGCAGGAATTCTTCCCTGGGAGGGTGGGCAGGCCCTGGCACAGGTTGCCCAGAGAAGCTGCGGCTGCCCCTGGATCCCTGGAAGTGTCAAGGCCAGGGGTTCATGGCAGGGGGTTGGAACTATGTGATCTTTAAGGTCTCTTCCAACCTGAAATATTCTAAAATTCTCTGGTGAAACAGCACCAGAGAAGTCTTAAATAAAACAAAGAGAGGGCTGATGAGTACGACAGAGCTCGGTCCAGCCCTACCAATACTTGCCACTGATGCAGCCCCATGCATTAAACGGTACCCAGGGACAGTGAGTTTATTGAATCTACATCTCCTTGTTTCATGTCCCAGTATGAGATAAGGAAGCACTTTTTTCTTCCACTTTCCTCTTGCCTGTTGTCTTGAGGCAGGGTTCCTCTGCTACTCTGCAGTTGTACAACACCTCGTGCTCAAACTCAGGGAAGGTCTGAGTCTAATTGCAACCTAAAGGCCCCTCATGAATATAGCAAGGCAAAGGAATAACAGTGCACCCATCAATCCTGTCATATCCTGTACAAAAACCCCTTGAGGAATACAGATAAACAGACACAGACCTGAAATACGTGTGGTCACTCACAGACACAGGGAGGGATCGAGAGTGCTGATCCCAGATAGCCACAGCCAGTGCCCATTTGATTGAGTTGACTCCAACAATTGGGGGTTTTCCAGAGAAGGGAAATCAAAATTTCCACTGTGCAAGAAGTACCCACACCACTAAGTGATCCAAGGAATAGGTTAAAGGAGACAAGCTGGAAGTGTTGCAGAGCTTTGGAAATGTCCTAGCAACTCGAGGAAGCGTTTGTTTATTATTTTATTATTTATTTATGTGATAAAGTAGTGGTTTTTTGTAGCTAATCAGTAATTTATCAGCATCAGCACATTCTGCTCTAAGATACAGGGCAAGAGTGACAGTGATGTGAAGCTGGGATTTGAAATTTATGTGAAACAATGCAGGATACTCAACACTGATAAATCAATCAGTGTTCCTGACAACCTGAGCTTCCATGACATAAATGTTTAAGGAGGAAGAAGTCTCTAAGAAGGCATGCTTAATGAAAAAATAATGGGAAATGAAGTAAAGACTGATTTTAAGAGCCATCTACCAGTTCACGACTACAGCTAATGAAATTGTGAACACAGTCATTTACTGCATTTGATAAAGTGCATATTGAGAAATAGAAGTACCCTCATATATATGGCATAATAAATGGAAGGGGAAAGTTTTAATCCATGTTATTAATGTTTTGGGTTGTGCAGGTTATTTTAAACTAAATTCAAAAATTTAAATGTCAAGAAACCATGGTAACCATGAATACCCAGTGAAGTGTTATTAATTTCTGCATGTAATATATCCTACACATTAATATTTAATGCTGGATACAGCCCAAAAATTATTCTTATGAGACCACAAACCTTAATTATTTCATGATGTATAATATTTTCATTAAAGGGTTTTCACATTCTTTGGAAAATTATGTATTAAGACTTGTTTGCTTCCAATGTCCAGTGCAGTTTGGCAGCCAATGACAAACTGCAGGTGCTTAAATGTTGCTCTGATAACACAATGAAAAGAACCAAATAAAAGCCTAAGGTGACCTGTGAAAGGAGAAGTCCCTGTGTAAACACAGAACATCAACACACAGACAGTGACACCAAAATAAGGGTTTGTTCCTCACCTTTGCTGTTCCTCCTGGCAGTTCCTTGGCTGTCAGAGGATGCAATGGGTGACCCCTGCTCTTACAGGTGTCAACAGCAGCTTTATAATTGCTCTTTTTTCCTAATAAAATAAATTTTGAGAGTGTTACACAATATCTTGCTGTGGGATTTGTTTGGTGGGGGTTTTTTGGTGAACCTTACAGCTCTTTTTTTGCAAAGCGTCCCAGAAAATGCTCTGATCTCTTTGATATACTGATAAATATTAGGTGGAGAGGAAAGACATAGAAGTTCCAGGAAAATTCAAGGAAAATGATGCACAGAGCTTGCTTTCCCTCTTAACACAGCGATGACCTGTGACTCCCCTCTAGCTGTGCATGAGTTCTTTTTCCTCTGGAGTTATTATAAATTGATCACAGGAAGAAAAGATGCGATTTTTGGAACACAAGGTTTAAGTGCACCAGAGTTCCCAGGCAATTTGATTTGGGATTTTTCCACTTTTGCACTCTGAATAAAACAAACAATGATCACCGAGGAACCAAGCTTTAAGAAGCAGAAAATCACGCAGCAGTCTGGCAGAATAAAATTATCATCTGTGCAATCTGTGTGTTGGCAGCAGGAAAAAAACCCACAGCTTTGTGTCAGAGAGAGAGAATAATTCCACAGAGCTGCTGCAATTCAAATATTAAATACAAATATTTTAAAAATCAGCTTCTGAAGTTGACTCACTGATGGTGCTTTACAGGTTGTGGCTCTTGGGCGTGCAGGGGAGGACGTTGGTGAATCCTGGAGGAAAGAAGAGCAAATGGCCTTGGAGATTTGGTTCTTCTTCCTCTTCTTCCTCTTCTGTAAGGCTGGCTCCTGCCAGGGCTGCTTTTCACACTTTAAACTGCTGCCTCGTGGGGCATTGTGTTAAGGAAAGAAATCAAATGAGTCTTAATACTTTTTCTATGGGGGTGTGTTACTGTTCAGATTTCAGGTTTTAAAGAGCTTAGGTAAATGTTTCCCATAAGTACAATAAATATTTGATCTGACTTTGAAATAGTGCTGGAAAAGCAGGTTTTATGGTCACTGGGAAAGGTAATGGAGAGGTAAAAATCCTCAGAAGACCCATCACATCTGACACATTAAATGTCCTGTTCTTGTGAGTGTCTTCAGGGTAGGAAATGACTTGGCTGAAATACTGCACCTATTAACAGACAAATGCCATGGACCCATATATATGAAAATCATCCTCTGAAGAGTCCATTTAAAAAAAAATAGACATTCTAGTAGAGATCAGGCCCTGCCTCACCAATCATGAATAAAATCTATTTCTTTAAAGTTCTGTTTGAGCTGTATGTGTTGGTTTATGTTCTGTGACATCAGCAGTATCCATCTGGGTTTTTTTCCCCTTCAGTGAAAGTGGTGGAGAGAGCTGTTGCTTTGCTTTACTGGTGCTTTTTTCTTTATGAAAGATTCTTTAAAATTTGAAATTGCTCTTCCAACATGCAGTGGATGTCAGAGAGATAATAACAGCTGCTGGTTTAGTTCATTCTCATACATGCAGGAGAGAGTTTGGTTTCAGCCATGTGATACATTGAGTTCAGGGCCCTCCACACTGTGGCAATATTCCCATGCTTGATTTTATGTACTTTTTATTTACCTTTCCGTCTTTGATTTTCCTCTCTTCACCACTGAGAAAAACAAAGGCAGATTAGAAAACCAACAACAACAACAGCAAACTATCAAAGCCCACACACAGACACACACACAAAACAAAAAAAAAACCCAACAAAAACCAGGCCTTCAAGAGCTGGCATGAAATTCTTTTAGGAGTCTGATCAGTGAAAGACATCTCATGCCTCAGAAATCTGATTTCTGTTCGAGTGGGAATTATGATGAAATGCAGGACTAAGACATCTCTGAGATCCAGGACTTGTGCAGGGATACACAGTGTCCTTCCAGGCCTCATTAAGCTTGCCTGAAGAGACCCCACTGAGTGTTGAAAAACTTCAGAAACAATAAACTACTGGAGAATTTATACATTTTTTTTAACTCCACTCATCGTGGGGTCACAAAGAAGGACTATAAGAAATGCATCTGTGAACTTCAAATCACAGGAGTGCACAAATGTGCAGGGATTTTTTTTTTTCCACACAAATAATATTTGGAAGCATCTGCCCACAACTTTCTCAAGACAAGCTCATATGGAAATAACCTTTAAAAACAACCCTGTATAAGGGAAATTTTAGAATTTCTCCATCTCTGTCCTGCAAAGCATTTTCGGATTCTTCCCACTGAAACTCTGCCATAAAGGAGTCTCTGTGTTCCTGGGCATGATTTCAGTTCTCCATTTTTTTCTCCTCTCCATAGTAGGGCTCCTGGGAGATCAGGCAGGATGAAATGTATTCACTTTGAAGCCAGTTCAGGATGTATTTACAATAATATCCCTCATGACTGGCATTCTTAACAGGACCATAAACTGTGAGAGTAAATTGTGACATTTCTTTCAAAACACTGTCATAGGTAACCATTTTGCACTTTTTTCCCTTATGAAACAATTAAACAAATATCCCTGTAAGCCAAATCTTCAATTTTAACAAAAGTACTTAATTCCTTTAAAATTACAGCTGAAGTTTTTTTCTGTTTTGATAATTTCTGTACCTCCATCCCAGAGCAAGTGCTCTTTGTGCTGCCTCCCACAGCTTTCAGGTTGTTTTCCTAAATTATGAACATGCTGACAGCAGGTTGAATACAGAGCAAATCTTCCTCTGAAGAGCAAGGATGTATTTTCTCTGCTTCAACAAATGCAAAGTTCACTTTGGGATGCATTTGTCTGCAAACTTTACTACACCTGGCAAGTCTAGAGATGATATTTCTGTGTCTTCATTATGCTAAAAGCCCCCAGATCTCAGATAGTAGCATTTTCCCACTATCTTACCTGTGGGGAGCAATAATATTCTTTTACTAGGGCCATGACATATATTCATCTCCTCTTGAGAAGGCCTTAATTGAAAAAAATTACTGCTCCAAAATCTGCGTGATTTAAGGACAGTCTATTCCTCAATTCTTAATGGATATCATTTGAGAAGCATCTGTACTGATGACCACGTGGCATCAGGATACTTGAGGCTTTCAGAACAGGAAAAATTGCTTCTCTAGGACTGTCAGTGCTTCTGATGGATGCTGGCAGAGGAATGTTTCTCCAACTGGCTTTGGGGAAAAACCAGTGAGTTTCAAGGTTTATATGTCTGTCTCGAAGCTCCCACCCTCAGAAATTTCGGGCACAGCAGTTGTAAACAGGTGGCTGCTTCTGGCAGCAAATGAGAGAAATTCAAGAGATGAAGGACTACAAGATGACAATGAAGATGAGAGTGGAGCTGATCAACATGAGCAAGAGCTCAGCTGCTGCCAGCCAGGGAAATAGGAGCCTGTGGTAAACACAATTTTCACAGGCTGAGTGTTCAGCTACTCTTTCAAGGCTTCCTTCATTTCATTTTCTATTCCCTTGCAAGCTGTTTCTTCCAGCAATTTTGGAAGTTTTGCTATGAGAAGGATCTGATATTCAGTTTTAATACGAATTAAACAGCCACTTTTTCACTGACAAGAGCAACAGATCTAAAACTGTGAGCCCAAAGCACCTTTTCCCTGCTTAGCAATTCTGTTCCATCTTCTTCCTTACATCTTCATGTTCCTTCTCTTTTTCTCTCTTTGCTACATTTTGCACATACTGGGGAATAGAGATGTTTTTCATATACTGGGTTATTGTAGATGAGTTTTCCATAATAAAACAGTTCTCAAGCTCCCTATTCTCCACAGAATTTTAAATAAAATATCCCTGATTTGAAGACAGGATGATCAATCTGAATCAGATCCCAGCCATGCAAACTTCAGAGCAGAGAACATAAAAAAAATTAAATATTTAGCATGAGTTATACAATATTAAATCCAAAGGAGACTCGAATTCAGAGGGGTGATATTTATAAAGCATTCTTGATTTGACACCAAAAAATGATTAACCTGTTAACAGAAAACTTCTCAAATAAAACCACAAGTTCTTAACTTTCGAACTTCTTGTAAATGTATCACTAAAATATTAACATGTGCTACTCAAAACTTCTGAGTTGCATTTTTAATAATAATAAACCTGCTTTGTCCCATCAGTGGCAGGGCCATTTTCAGCCTGGTGGGAGCCCCAGGAGAGGAGGAGAAACCTTCCAGAAAGAGAGAACATAACACCTCAAATCAATCCTCTTCTTACCTGGCCTGAAAATAAGAACCTTTTGCACACACTATATGTGCAAAATATAGCTGTAGAAAATTAGGCACAGATCCATGAGGTTTTGTGGGCTTTAAAATTGCTTTAAGCATTTTAAGACCTACATTTCAGAAGATTTGAAGTCCCCCAGCTTTCAAGGGATTAGAAATGCTGATGGGCATGTAAAAATCAACAAATTGGATAGATGCAGATGATGTACATGGCCAACAGTCATTGTTTCCTGCAAATTTTAAAGGAAAAAAAAAAGGACAGGTTTGGAACACAATCTTGTAGTTCATAATATTTTGTGGTCCTTTGTAAAGTGATTTAAACACAAGTGATCTCAAGGGCTTGATTATTCCATGGTACTGACAAGCACAGCTAATCCATTGTGCCACAATTTACTGAGGGATAATTGCTCATTTACTGAAATTTAGGAAAAACAAACAAACAAACAAAATAACACCATCAAAACACACAAAAAACCCCTTATTCCTATTCCTCCTCTAAATTATATCACATTTCTTCCAGTGTTTGTTGAATTTTCTGTGTTTTAAAAACATGGAAGGACAACTTATGTGACTTTCAGGGAAGCATTTTTATGACAGATAAGACTATGTCAGCACTGTGAATATTTGCACTGTTCTAGCCCTCTTCACCTCCTCATTTATGCATTAAATGTTGGACAGTAATTTAAAAATTATTGTAGCAAGATTTGAATTACACATGGAGAGTGGCAGGGAGGAATAAGAAAAGAACCAAACAGAAACCTGATCAGTTCAGGTATTACCACTGGGATTGTGTAATTAAGTGCATTCCTCATTTCATTCCCAAATTCCACGGGAAGTATAACTGCATTATTTCTGTCTGCCGGTCTCCTCGGCCCCCTGAAGGGCCACTGGGCAAAAAGAGTTCTTGCAGCTTTGATCAGGCTGAGCACAACCTGATTTGCAATTTTTCAATATCTTCTCTATTCGGTTCAGTGAGCCACTGTCTGAGACACCTCAGAGCACAACAAGATGTAGCAACAGGCGACACCGTCAGATGACTGCAGGCACCACAAAATACTGGTAAACACGTGGGGCTGGGAAAATGACGGGTTTGTTCATAAGCAGCTCTGGAGCAGGAACAGAAAAGCTGTGCTACCCCTACACCGCGATTTCCACTTACACAGAGAAAGCCTTTCCTGGTCAAAACTCAGTGGTACCCAAGATACCAACTCTTCCTTCAATTAATTGTGATTCCTCGCACGATAGGATGTGGTAACTGCAGTGGTGATGAATCCTTTTAAGTGTTTGCTGCTGATATCCATCAGCGTTAATGGCCTGGCAAAAGGCATTCCCAGCAGGGGATCAACGATGGACGTCTGCTTTAAAAATAAAAATAGCTGAAATAAGAACGCTTATGTGTTGTAGGGCACTGAAGATTCCTTACCTTCGAAAAATAAAATTAAAAAAAAAGCACCACGACGCTCATTTTGCTGCCTCGTGGGGAGGTGAAGAGGATCGTGCAGGTCACCCAACAAAGGGGGGCACAGCCAGGGACAATCTGAGTCTCTGACGTCCCAGTCTGACGCCCTGTGTTCCCTCAAATGAAAGGATTCACAGGGCAGGAGGCTGCGTGGCAAAACCTCCTCATTAACTGATACGTGGTGGATCGGATCTCACTTCGACTCTTTGAAAAAAATCAGAGTTTAGCTGTGAGCAACCCCGGTGTTTCCCATAAAAGTGCTTGTAGCACTGAAACCACTTGCAGCTGCTGGGATACAAATCGCATCTGTCAACAAAAAATAAATCAAAAAATCCCCGTTAGTAACCTATGAGAATTCTGGCTCTTTTACAAAGCCCTAATGTGCCACCAAACCCTTCTCACCGCTGGTGATAACTCTGCCTCTGAGAAGAATGAGGTTTTCTAAGGTGAGCTCCCACCAGGGGAGTTCCTGCAAGGAGGACTTTGATCCCTTCTTCTCGCTCTCGACAGCACACGAATAAAAGCAGGGACACTGAGAAGAAATAGTTGCAAAAGACAAAGGAAAGCAGAGAAGCTGCTCCAGCTCTCCTGGTGCTTTGCACCCAGGGTGGAAGTGGTGCTGATGCTGTGCACGGGCTGGGATGGGAATACTCTGGAAAGGCACATCTGGCCAATCCCTCCCTTGGAAAAAGGGGTGCTGCCCAGAAGCAGCATTTAAATCATTTGCTCGTGGCTCACCCAAATGCAACCTACACGTTAATATTTATCACATTAAGTAACCTCAGGCTTGATGTGCTGCCACAAAACAGCAGCAAATTAATTGTTTCAGTGAAAAATTGTTGCCTTTGCAAGCAAAGCTTCCAAATTTCCACAACAGCAACTGGTATGAAACTTGATGCATTTCCATTTTTAATTTCCCCTTGCCATGACTGGTTTTAATTAACAAAAATTATGGTGGCAATGATTGGCACGGATAGATGCTGGAACTAATTACTAGGATGGCACGAGTTAAGATTTAAAATGTAGATTTAATTTTGGAAGAGAACAATATATTAAAAAAAAATCAACCCTAAAGCCTCTATAAAGATTACAGATTGCACCAGTGAGCTGACCTGGCTCTTACAGGAAAGTGGATTTTGTCAGGCTATTTGCATGCAGTGCTCTGCCACATTTACTGAAGCCTCTCCCAAAGGCAGTAGCTCATATATTTGTAATTCCTACCCATCTCTTTGATTAAACAATTGAACCCCCTTGTAGCTTTTATATTTTTACATATTTTGATCCATTTGGTCACTGTAGGGATGTATTTTCAAAGCTGTCTTGAAGCATGCAAAGACTTCTGATTGTACCTCCTGGAATCCTCAAAGGCAATGACATATTCTAATTAACAAACAGCTCTGAGTATATTAAAAATGTATCCCACAATTTCATGGTTGAGGAAAAAAGAAAGATTTTGAAATGAGCTTGACTTGGGATTTGTCATGTTTTATTGCTCTTGGGTATTTATGTGGTAAGTTTTTCCTTAAAAGTCAAAGAATAGGAGAAGAAATATCTGGAAAAAACTGGAAGCACAGTAGAAGTGAAAAGAAAAAGAAGGAGAAAAGACTAGAGAATGAGATTTCAGTCCCATCTAGTAGTGATAAATCAAAGGATTCTCAAAATCTAGGTCAAATATGTCTGTTGTTTTCCTCTGTTCTATTTTACACATAAAGTCAGTAAGCAGCTGATTGTTTTTCTGTGTAATCAGTGGAAATTATTTGGGTAAAACTCTTGTTTTGTGGACTAACTGTTACTATTCCTTCATATCTTAAGAGTTACAGCATTTGGATATTAAAAGTCTCTTCTCTTTGTTGAGTTTCAGTATATATTCTGCTTCCATACACACGTTCATTTTACATTCATGATTTTTAATTGATTTCCTGTGTTCTATGGGTAACTTTTTTGGTCATGTCCCTTTTAACTTTAGTCTTTGAAAGAGTTGCTTTTTTAAAAGGCAAGTAGCAGTTTCTCCAAACTTCTCCTGGTTCCTACCACGGGTTTAAAGCCCAAAAGAGAGGGTGGGATCTACTTTGTGTCAGCCTCGAGCCACCAGACTTAGCCCTCTAAGACTGCAGGCTCCAAACTTCATTCTGAATGCATCTCTCAGCAAACCAGAGCAGAGTTTTCTTTGAAATGACCGAAAAGCAGCCAAGATATCCTTCAGGGCATGAATTAATTTAGGAAGTCTCATTCTAATATTGTCCAAAGCACCGATTCTACAGGCCCTGAAGTGTGCAAGAAAGAAAATTGTAGGGAGAGAGGGGAATGCCTTCTCACCAAAATGATGAGGCAGAGGAAACAACCTGCAGCTGACTGTAACAGTGCCCTCCCTGGGAGAGCTTTATTAACATTACTGTTGCAATAATAATGCACAGAATAGGTCTTTGCATCAGAGGGACTGATGCTTACACAGCGTGAAATGATTCTCCTCTGCTGCAATGAGCCATGGGAAGCATAAATTAGCTGGTTATTCTCAAAGTGGAAAAGAAAAACGATGGCATTTTGGCAGACAGAATTTGCTGCTCAGGTCTTTAGGGGTTTTAACTTTCTAGCCTGGGCAAAAGGTGAAACCCAGCCTTTCCCCCAACCACAGCTCCTCGTGCATTTAACCGATGTCTCACACAAATAAGACACTTGCTAGATCGTGTCAAATCATTGACAGCAGGCAGAGAGAAGGGTGCTGCCCCAGGCCTGACTGCAATATTCATTACAGTGGATTTCCCCAGAAGTCACTCAGCACATTTTCACTTCAGAAAAGGGGCTGCAAATGCCTCACTCTGCCGGGCAAACAGCACTTGTGGGGTCTTTTTAAGCATTTAAGCATTTTTAGCCCTCTCAGTTAGGGAACACAAGGCACTGCTAGAGAATTGTAAGAAAGACAAGGTCAGGAAGCTCAGGATATCTTTAAAAACACCTATCTTTTTGCCTAGAAAGCAAATCCACTTCAAGGACATTTGCTTCATGACACATCCTTTCCCCTGCATCCTTTTCTCCTCTGCAGGCAGAGCTCTTGGTGCTAATCAAGATTACAGCCAACCCTCTCACCTCCTTTGAGCAAAAACCTGAACTTCTCTCTGTTGTCAGACACAGCAGAAACTTCTACCATTCACCCCTTGACTGGAACAGAGTGAGAATTTTCCTTTTGTTTCCCAGGCATTCCCAAACTTCCTAATTTCCAGACAAGCATCCCCTGTAAAATCGCAGTTCAGGCACTCCTGTTTGTTTTGTTATTCATTAAACGCCTGTAACAAGAGCAAGGGTCATCTGGATTATATTTTGAGATAAACCTTACTCAAATCCTGATGTTTACTCTAAATTACAGATTAGATTATGGAATTGTCCCTCCTTACTGGCTCTTTTAAGGGATACACGGGAGCTCACCTGTGCAAACACTGCCATTATCTTCACTTACCTTGTGTAAAATGTTTTAAATTTCACCACAGAGCTGAAAAACATGTATATCTGTCTGCCAGATTTGGTTGAAATGTCCCAGTTTTCTTCCAAGAACCTGTCTCTCTCCTCAGATTAATGAAATTGGATTACAATGAGGAATAATTTATGGAAGGTGTAAGAGCTGCCAAGAGCCAAAACTTTGCAAGCCTCTTGTCTTACAAATGAAGAGCTGAAACTCCTCCAAAACAGTAAATAAACCCAAGATTCCTACTGTAGCGTTTAATAATTTCAGAGAACTGACTCATTTCAAGATTCTCAGGGGTGTTTTGCACTGCATTTACATTTATTACTATACCTGAGGAGTAGGTGCTCTCCAGTTGCCCTCTCTAAAAATCCACTCAGACACTCTGCTGGCAGAATACAACATTTTGGTTAGGAAACCTTAAATTAAATACATTGCTATAGCTTGTGAGTTTCTTTTAACATGCCAATAGAAATTCAGCTGGTGCACAGTGCTTCCCTGGTGCTGTGACTATCAAACAAAATCAAGCAGAAAGTTCACAACAGCATATTCGTTCCTGCTCCGTGTCATTTGGTGAACCTGATTCCTGAGTTCCAATGACTCTGATTTTCCCCTGTATTAAAAGATACTGGTTTGCTCTGTGCCTGTGGGAAGCAGACTGCTCTGTCTAAATACACACACTGTGTATTTATAGGTCTTCAATACACAAATCTGAAAAATGTTGGCTTCCTTCTTGGCTGAAAACTGGGTTAATTATGAGAAACATCTGCCAGTCTGGAGAGCACCATTCAGTAGTCCTGGCCACGTGGCACACTTTTCAATAAAGTCATAAAATCTAACAATTTAAGTTAGGAAGAACACCAGGAATAGAATTTACTTATAACAAGGCTGTCAGGAAAAATCCTCTGGGTTTGGGTTGGTTTTTTTTTCCTGAGATGAGCTGCTGAAAGTCTCAGGACATGATTTGGGAGGCACAGAGAGAGGGTAATTCAGGTGAGCTGGCTCATATTTCCTCTCCCTGTCATCACCAGTAAGATGATGA
The DNA here is from genome assembly GCF_022539395.1 of Myiozetetes cayanensis. NCBI lineage: Eukaryota > Metazoa > Chordata > Aves > Passeriformes > Tyrannidae > Myiozetetes > Myiozetetes cayanensis. The sequence goes on along the minus strand of NW_026086605.1, from coordinate 1,926,714 downwards.
ACAACAGCCACTCTGGGCTGGCTGCCCCTGCACTGTGTCTTCTGCCACTGCTGATGATCAAAGCAATCAGTGGCCCCACTTTTCCAGGTCCCAACTCCTGCACCGAGGGCAGGACACACTGGAAAGGCAGTGGCACAGGTGACAGGGGACAGTTTCCCTTACTCAGGGCCTGTGCAGACAGGGGACATTAGAGGAAGAGGAGATGCTGATAAACAAGCAGTAATTCACACTCTACACAGTGCTCATATGAACCCCCCAATCTCCATTTCATCTCCTGCAAAGAGCTGGCACAGCTCAAGAAACACCTTTCTCAACTGACAACTCCAAACCTGAAATAGCCTGAAAAAAAATCAAGCTATTCCTTCTGAAAGATACTGCACTGGCAATCAGTTTTAAAATGGTGAGTCAGAGTAATTTACATCAGAGTAATTTACATATAAAGAGTACAAATTTAAACCCCTTGGTTTCATTCCATGATGTCCAGCAGGTCCTAAATGCTCTCCAGGAAACTTATTTCCTGAAAACTTTTGCAAATGCTTTTAAAAGGTAGGCTGGCCTCTTTGTAGGACATCATCCATAAATTCAAATCTAGACTCATGAACTATTTTCCAGGGGGGCAACATCAGAAAAAAAGACAGACAGGTGACAATAAAATTCAAAATATTGTCATTAAACCCATGGGTGATCCATGTTTTAAGTTTTTATCCATTGTAATATCTCAACTCGAATATTTGAGAGAAGCCCATTTTGAAAATCAAACAGCAGGTTTTGATTTCTGAAACAACTCAAAAGTGAGCTGCAACTTTTTTTGGCTGAAGCGTTTTATTTTATTCTACTGGCTGTGCAGAAACTCCTGGGGCAGGCTGGGAGGATTTACTACGGCTCACATTGCTTTGTGAGCCTGCCTGGGGGCATTTTGTGGTGCCTGAAATGGCACAGACACTGCAGCTGATGCGCAGCGTTTGCCAGGTACATGGTACCAGTGCCATTCTGTGCTCTTAACAAGGAGATCAGATGTTCACCAGTTCAGTGGGATTATCTTGCCTTTAAATAATGAAAGGAGCTCTTACATGCACTGAAACAGTCCCAAGGAACGAGTACAGGCAGCTCTGCTTCAGTAATTTCTGTCTTTTCCACTCTGAGTTATAACCTCCCTCTAATATAATACAAGATTGAACTCAACTATTTGATAAAGATGTATAGTATTGGTAGAAAGATGCTAAATCTTCAGTTTGCAGAATCAGTTAGTAGATTTTTTTTTAAACCTGATACAGCTGCTGTTGAAACAAATTGTAGTCCCGAGGGGTTACAAAGTGAAAAAGTATAATTAAAAAATAGCATCATAATTTCACTAGAGGGCTATCATAATTTAGATGTTTATTCCCTCTCTATTTAATTACCTCCATAGCAGTGATACATGTTAAACACACACCTTCCTGGAATGTGGAAGGAGGAAGGGCTGGTATTGCAAGGGCAGGAAATCATTTATAGTAGAAAACTTCCTATTTTGATGCTCTGGGCAAAAACTGGGGTTAGTGAGAAACAAACACCCCAATGGGTAAAATTAAAACTGTTTTCCACCACCAGAAAGGCCCCACGCTGTTGGTGCACTGACAGACACTGACAAAGCTCCCTCACAAAGATGATGACTTTGGCAGCATTTTAATTGCATCTGTTCCCCTTGGTTGTGTGCAGCCCAAGGAAACACACCCGAGAGCTGCATGGATGTTTCTTCCTTAACTGATGGCATTAAGCTAATGATAAAATAATGACCTGTGCAGGGCTAATGTTTTTACTGTAATTTCATAACCCAAGAAGAGTGTGCTGTGGATTACTTTGGTATTTCCTTTTAAATAAGTTCTAGAAGGGTTTGATTTTTGCCAGGCTGTTTTCTTCTCCCAGAAGGTGCAGCCAAAGCAAACACCACAGCAGGTTGCCTTTGCAGTGTGCAGTGTACTGTGCTTTGATAAATAGCTGCCTGGGATGACATTTATGGCTGCAAACCTTGCCCATTTTTCAAAAGCCTGAGGCTCAAAAGGGAACTTCCCACTCCAGTTAAGCCTGGACTTTACAGCTGCAGTGGAACTGGGCTGTGTGGGGTGCTGAATGTCAGCAGTTTTTAGCTCTTAATGCTCTGTGCCAAAGCTTTGCTGATCTTCCCAACCCAACAGTCCCCCAACCTGCCTCTTCCTTAGCAATCCAGACAAAATGTTGTGCCTCTGTAGCTCCCTTCCATCATTTGCTCATCCCACTTCACAGAACACTCTGGCCCAGGCTGAATCTTTTCACATCCCCAAGTTTAACTCAGCTTGTTGCAGGGTAATTTTCTATAAAATACTTCATTTGTTAACAAGTAAAGCTCCTTCCCTTGGATGTCCTGACTGGGAGCTGTAGATAAAGGTCAATTATTAGAGCTAGATGGAATAAAACAAGTAAAATAATGTTTTCTGTGATTCAAGGCACATGAAACAATCAATCATTCTTATGTCCTTGACAAGAGTCACACTGAACAGAGCAAACAATTAAGAATACTTAACAAGAGTTGCTGCATTGGTTTTAGGTGGTCTAAGTACTTCAAATGCATTCACTGTTTGAAAAGAGTCCTTGATTGCATGGACTAACTTATATTTTAAAAAGTAACAGTAATTCAGATGTGAAAATTCTGGGATGGTTCAACACTTCCAGCAAGGCAGAACAGGTTGTTGCCATCGACTCCTCTGAGCAGTTTCTGATATCATAAGTCAGAGAAAGTAGCAATAATGACACAGAATTTGGAAGCAGATATTTAATCCTCTTCCATAGCCTGTAGGAAAGCTAACTAAATTCAGCTGGAAGGACTTTCATTAACTGATAGGCTGCACATTGTTATTTTCATATGCCTGTTATCTAAGCATAGCATTTGGGAAGATGATTTATTGCAGGTCAGCTTTTCCTTATTCTTATGTATTTGCAGCATGATTTGTTATTACCCATACTGGAGTGAAACATCTGCTCATGCAACTCTACTGGATCTCTAACAGAAACATTAACTTTTCCCAGCACAACCAGAGCATATTAGAAAAGGAATCTCATCCATTTTGCTTCAGATCACAGGGGTGATGAAGAACATGAACTGGTTTACAGTTTGTCTCCAGAGAGTTATAAATAGTGAATCCTCCAGCACAGGGTCACTCAATGTTGCTATTTCTGTTCTCACCTATAGGATGATGGCAAAAACCAATTTTATTTTCTGTGTATTCTCTCACACCACTATCAGAAATTCAGCTCTTGCCTTAATAACAGCAATCATCCTTCCTCATATAATTCTGCTTTTTTTCACAGATTTTTCTCCCTAGTTTGGTGGTGACTGACTGGATATCCAGTGCCTTTTTCCTCAAGGCTCCTTGTTCATCCCTAAAGGCATTCTCTAGTTTCCTTTCATCTGCTCCCACCCCTTTGATCTTGGGGACTCTTTTCTTTATCTGTCTTGGAGCTTACAGGCCAAATTTTCAGAATTAAAGACGAAGCTGCAAAGGACAGAATGGAATAAAGCTGTATATTGTTAGCTCAGACCATGCTGGAGTATAAAACAAAATACAACTTCTCAACTATCAAAAATGCACTGCAGAACAGGAGAACAGAAAATACTACTTGTTAACAGTAGCTGAAATCACACATTACTCTAAACACTGAGATTTCTTGCTTTTAAATGTGAGCTGCCCCAATGTTTTTCTTGAGATAGCCCATCTTTAATGGTGCACAGCTATGAGTCCTTAAATCCCTCCCAACAAAAATGCAGCTTAAAGATGAAAGTCTGTGTAGCAAACAAGAAGATGCTAAGAATTCTGCATGACAAGGTGTTCTTTTTTTTTTGAAGCTACCCACACTTTATCATGTGATTCAAAGTCTGCCCTGGGATGTGTTTGGTGTTGGAAATAGGAATGCTGTTGAAGTGTAACACAGCTGATGGAAAGTTATACATTCCAGGTTATTGAGAGGAACCATGAAAAAAAACAACCTCAAGGGTAGAGATGTGGAAGAAATGAAGTACCACAAGTAAAAGACACACAGAGGAGTTGCAGAAAAGCCTGGAGAAGGAGGAGAACCCTCTGGAGCTGCTGCAGCTCCAGGAGAAGAGTTAAAGGACTGGCAGAGCACAGAAAACTCACCTGTTTGTGAAGGGTTCTGGGACACTGCTGCTTTTCCTTTTCCAGCAAAAAAACTCCAAAAAGCCAGAACACAGATCTGTTAATTTACACCTGTAAGGACTCAGGGCAGGGGATACACCCCAGCTCTCCAAATTGCTAATGACACTCCTGATTATCCAGCCTGAAGTTACTCAAAGAGTCTGATTTTCAGAGGATGAGTTTGCTGTGTCTTCAGGCCCCTTTAACATCTCCCTGTGCACAGAGAGCTGAGACACCCAAAGCAGCTGATAAATCTCTGTCAGGTGTCTTTCCTATTGATGCTTGCCCTTCACTCCCCGTGTTTCTGAACGTTTCTAAACAGGCTGCAGTTTTTATACAGTCTGGAAACCTGTATTTATAGCTGTTCACAGAGAAGTTGATTGCTTCTTAGACTCCATGATGAATTGCCTCAGTTAATAGCTTTTTTTTCCCGAGAATTACAACCTCCAGTTTAATGGAGTTATAGAAGCATAACTTGAACTCTCTTGATTTCATTGTAAAGCAGAGAGATTTGGAAAGATTTAATAACTGATAATCTGCTTGGCAGATTTGAAGAATAAGGCTGTTCTTCAGATGTGTATTTCTGAGCATGCATGGACTGCAAAACAGCGTTATAAAAACATTAAAAAGAATGATAAGCTAGGCAAAGACAAGGAAAGCTTTATGGGGTTCTGATAAGCACAGCGTTACATTTTGTAACAGGATGATCATCCTAAAGTGAGATGTTAGAACAAAATCAACCCTGGCTGCCCTGTTGGCAGGGAAGTAAAACCTGTGAAAATCCTGACCAATTCTTAGCAACGTCCATGCAACCACAATAAATCACATGAAGTCATTCAGGCAGGAAATTACTCGGAGATTGTTAGGGATCTCAGTTCTCCAGAGTGTCTCCTGTATTAACAGGTAACCTCACAGGGGTATCACTGCTAGAAGGCACTGGACTGGGAGTTTTGGAAGGAAGAATAATACAAACCAGCTACTGATAATGAAACCCATCCCATTTCTCCTCTGATACACGGCTGTCACATAGAGCTACTACCTAAAATGAGCAAATAAATCTACCTCCCTGATGTAACTCACAGGTAAATAAAGAAAGAAAAGAGAATATCCGTACCAATTTGAATTTCCTAACTGTCTGTTTGGACAAAAATTGAAATTTCAAAGTAAAACATTCAGAATATTCCAAAATATTGGTGTTACAAGCAGAAAGGGACGTTTTCTGTTACCTGAGAACCTTTCCCACAGGCTTCCTCAGTCAGACTTTTTCTCATTTGCTTCATTTTCTGCATTTTTACAGGGCCAGCACCAGCACAATTCTTTGTATCAACACTGATCTCTATCCTCTCTCAGGCCAATTACTCAAATCACTATCTGCTAGTACTTAATGAAATTTCTTGGTTCCAAACACATTAAAGTCAATATTGTTTGTCAGCCAGGTCAGCATTCAATGCATTTCCTAATTACCCAAGCTCATGCCAGCAACATCTCTGGTGGAATTCTGCTTTGTGTTTGCAGACCCCGTAAACAAAAAGTTCAGCAGTGACTATAGAAAGTTTTCCTTTTGCTAGTGGAGACTCTTCCAGTGTTACTGATTGCCTGGACTAACCTCTCTGAAACAGGAAAAGCTGAGGCACTACCATCTAAAAGTCAAGGAGAATTGGTTTAACAAAAGGTCAGGCTCAAAGGGTACCCCTCAGCTTTCAGTGAGTGATACCATTAATGGCCTTTTTGAGAGAGGCTAAATGACATTAGTGATGCTGCCAATTTGTATCTAACTCCACCTGTAGGGATTTTTTTAAAATTATTTTTTAATCTTTTAAGTATTTCCCCACCCCCCATACACTCACTTTGTCCCTGACCTTGGAGAAAACGGCACTGACTGTATCTTTATTTTCTCTCCATTTAAGGAAGTGGTAATACTTATCTAACTAGAGCCTCAGCTTTCAGCTAAAAGCCTCGACAAACAGATGTCATAGGGATGGGAGCATTAAAAAAGAATCACAAGGAAATATAGAAGTTACACTTCCAGCACTGACACAGAGGAGTAATATGCTGAAATACTTGCTATGGAGCAAAGAATAATCAAGGAATTGCTGTTCAGAAGAGCTTCGTGGAAATGACTGGCATGGAGGATTTTCAGATCCCAGTACCATTTCGCTGACAGAACCAGCCAGGTTTAAATTTCCTGCAAGTTAAATGTTGTGTTTGAAGATGTTTTCAGTAATTTTAACTGAATTTAAAAAAAAAAAAAGTGCACAATAGAGCATCTTCACGTTGAGCTGATTGTAAAAGAACTATTTTGTAATTCTCATTTCAGCCCCATTACATTCACTATAACACTGAACCTCACTGTGGGAAGCCCAGCTCTGCACTGTTCAGTCCTGAGTAAAATCAGGAATCTTGGGCACCAGCTGAGCAGTGATGAGAACTGCCACATTCACCCTCCTTGACAAACACCGTGACCCTTACACAGCAAACCTGCCCTTGCACACCAAGCCACCACAGACTGCCTGCCCTCCAGCAGACCAGAACCCTCCTTCTTTTACTGATAACTAAAATCACAAGTGTGGGTGTTGCCTTTCCCATGAAAAGAAGAGCTGTTAACTCTGTTCCAGCTCTCCCCATCCTCAAGCCTCAGGATTGCTGAGGGCCCTCTATAGAAGAGCACTCTATAGGAAGAATCTGATCATGACATTTTCACCTGAAAAAATCCCAAACAATCGACCAAGACCAGAACTTTTATCAGATCTTGATACATCGAATGAAAACCAAAATAATCATGTAATCTCTTCTCAGAGATCAGACCAAAACTCTGTCTTTGGGTTTAGGGTGTCAAGTCTGCCTCTGAATCTTTAAGCTTGTTACACCAACTCCCTTGCTCATCAGCCCCATCTTGCAGCACTCAGGAGAAACCCTGATTTAGCTCCAAGACACAGCGTTGTTTTCATAAGGGTAGAAAAAGGAGGGGGAATTCAAAATAATGAAAGTAAATGGGAGTTGCCCAAGTGCATTGAAAGGAGATAAATTAGACAAAACAAAACTACTCATGTGGGAGAAAAAAAAAAAAATTGCAGAGAGGAAAAGAGAGGGGATCTAGACTGGAAGCCTGAAAACAAAAATTCTCATTAAGGAATGAAAAGGAAATACCTGAAAAGAAAAATAGAGGTGAAAAGGAGATGAAAATCAAGAGGGAAATCTATGTACTTGAAAGGTTGTGAAGAGATGATGAAAAACCAAAGTGTACATAAGACCATGAATACCCTGAGGGGAAAATTAGACTGAAAGAGAGAAGTGGAAAGTAAACCAAGAAAAGTTCTCAAGCAGAGAAAAAAAAAAAAATCAAAAACACAGATGGGGAGGACAGAGTGTGTTGCCCTGTATTTTATGGAAGGATGGAGCATATTTACCACTTTGAATTTTTTCAGAGTAACCTGTCTCCCAGTCCCCTTGCTATGGGTCTCCTTTAGTACCTGCAGTTGGGTTTCTGCCCTTTAAGCAGGAAAGTGTGGATTTGCTGTAATTAAGCAATAAATAAAGGAATAAATGTAAAGCAAAACAAGTTTCAACCTTCACTGGTGCTAGTAAGTGCTGTTATTCTGATATCAGATAGTACTGAAAGCAAAAGCCCCCATGCAGTTGGTTTTGACCACCACACACAGTGCCAAGGACATAAGAAAATAACGTGCCTTCAGGTTTAAAAAGGTATTTCATTGATTTTAGTATATTTAACTAGTATCTTTGCCTATTTAAAATACTCTTTTTCACTATTTGTTTCTATTCTTCAGGAAAATTAATTAACACCCCCTTCCCTCCAACAAACAGCAGGCTGCTCTTTCCCAGAGCAGTAATGTAGAGAGATATTAAACCTGAGGTGGGGAGCTACTAGAGGTACCAAGACAAGGAGGGAGCTGTGCTCTAATGAGCAATCACTGATCATCAACAGTTTCATTCCTGACACAGTGAAGATTTTCAGCAGAGCTGGAATTTAAACACGCTGAGGTCTGATGGGAGCCAAAAGTGACACGAGCAGGTACAGAACTGCTCTGCTGAGGGGTTTTTACAATCAGGTGTGAATAGATTCAGGACTGTAAATATAACTGTTTGATGACTCATTTACTTGTTAAAATTAAGAGCAAAAGAATGCATGAGTTGTTTAACAGCTGCAACATGCAATGCATCTAAAAAGTGATAGAAAGCAGGGCCATATTTTTGTGTTCATGCTTGCATAGCATCCTGTTGTTTGCCACCTTCACAGTCCTTAGATACATACACACACCTCTGCAAGGAGCTGTTTTGGACAACTAGATGAACAGAAGGATTGGCAACCCAAGCAAAAATAACCCCCAGATGGTTGTAGGCTCATTATGAGTAAGGTTTCTGGTTTTAGGTTTGTTCCTCCTTTTATTTATATTTTTTTTATTTTTTTCTTTCTTAGTTTAAATCCACCAAAGTAAACTGATGGGTGTGTGTCTAAAGTATTATTTATAAGGCAATATAAGTTAATTGATTCTTTATCAGGAAAAAAATAATTGAAAGAGGGGTGATCATCAGGGAGTTTAATGGCAGAGTTAAAGCTCTCAGGCTCTCCTGAACCTCCCTCAGGCATCTGTTTGAACAAAAAAATAAATCATCCATTAAGATGCATGATTAGTGTTTTGGTTTATTTATTCTCTAGGTATCACAGATTTTCCTGTGATGGCTCATTTACTCCTGGAGGATTCTGTTCTGCACTTCAGAGATTCCAGCTCATCTCCAGCCCAACGTTCACGGCTCACAGGGAGTGGGAAAGGAGTTCAGCTGTGAAGTGGCTTTAGCAGTGCATGGTTCTGTAATCTCAACTACTTCCACAATTTAGAAAGGATAAGAAGCAGTATTTCCTCTGTGCTATAATCCCACTCTTCCAGGGAGACAGAACAGATTCATAAATACCTCCTCCACAAATTTTGGACATCAGCACCCCATGGAGATACTGGGAGGTGAAGACACAAGGGTGACCTCCAGCCTTGGCTTCACTCTCAGGGAGCCCCATGAGGAGGATTCCACCCCAGACATTTTTCAGAGCTCATGTAGAATAATTTGTTCTGATTTAGCTCCCAATGTCCTTCCCAACCTGCACTCTCCACTGCCCTCCTCTGCTTCCAGCAGCCACAGCTCCCCAATGTCCATGCAACACAGTAAAGTTTAATCATTTCCCATCACTGCTGTCCCTCACTTACTTGGCTCTGGAAAGCTATAAACTCATTCTGAGTTAACTTTGATATTTTAATTGCATTTGGAAGATTTCCCTCCCAGTGCCCTGACTCTGACAGTGAAGCCATTCCATGGCTAATTAATGCATTCCCTTGCCCCCTGTCATTATGCAGTAAAACATGCTTTTCAGAAGAAGTCACAATTGCCTGGATCTCTGGGAATCACTGACAAAGAGCTTTTCCCTTTTTGAACAGCACTGAACAAGCCAAATTCAGTGTTTCCTGCACAGTGCCCACAACCACCTCAGAGATTTTCAGAAAATTGCTGAAAAATCCACCGGATTTTTTGTGCCTTCCCTATGGAAAGTAGTAAAGGTGGGTGATAAACTCTGTGCTGCAGTGATCCGTGGCTTTCTCTTCCTACTAATTGTTTTGATGGAAAAGGAAACCTTTGTTGCAGCTCTCAGGACAGTCAGGTGTTTTATAGCTCTTCCTCTAGAGCTGCTGTGAACATTCCTGTCTGCTGGACTCACTGCCACAGCTCAGGACTGTCACTGGGAGCAGAACTTCAGCAGTGAGAGAAACCTTCCCCTATTTTATCCTGCCTGCCTATACATCTCCCAGCCCACCTCATGCTTATCTTAGGCACTGTTATTGGAAAAGTTAATGAAAGGAACCTTTGTCCAGTTGAAAAGGTCAAAAAAACCAGAATAGAATGATCTTGCCTTTTCTTTTCTTTAATACTTCACTGCACTTTCCATTCCCCTGCCTGCCCCAAATATATTAATGTATCTGAATATTAAATTTTCAAATCAGGGTCTCTCTGTGCAGATGTCAGGATGTTGTTTCCATCCAGCAGCCAATTAAAACTAGTTGTTTGCCTGGCAAAAAGCTAAAATGCTTTCCAGAAGGTACTAGAAGGAAACAATTAACAGATGATCTTCCGTGACTGCTCTTGACAACATCGTACATTTTATTATTATTTGTCATCTCTTGTCTTCAGAACATAAACAGACAAAGATTTTTCCCAGGGGGAAATCCATGTCAATATGTGGTGCTATACTGACAGGTTCAAATTAGTAGTTAATGTGAATTGCCATAAAACTTGGCACCTTTCCTCTTCATCACTGAAAATGAAATTTAATTGAGGAAAGCGGCAGCAGATGGAATTAAAGCTTGTCTATTTAGAACTCTGGTGATAAATAGCGGAGATTTAGCAAATTGATTCTGAGTTTAGAGAATAGCTGGTGTGGAAGAAGAGATCAGAGCAGCAATTGGAGAGCTTGGATAATAGAACAGTCCAATGTGTTAACTACAGAGATGGGTATGAGACAGCAAAGTGCCTGCCTGAAAGCTAAAGAAGAGATTTTTGGCATAGGGGAAAAAAAAAAAAGGAAAAAAAGACTTGACATTAAAATGGAGAAGAACAAGGAAGGGAAAAATGGTTTAGGCAAAAATGAATGGTTTCTATCCAAACTGTTCCTACCTTTCTGATTTTCAGATAGATTTTGCTCAATGTTTGTCACTGGCTATTTTTTTTAATTTCGAAAGGGGAAAGATTCTCTGTCCTGAAAACAGGAGGCAAAGTGTTTGGAAATCTGCACTCATTTCCCTCCTGTGCCATGAGCTGTTTGTGTGCCCTTCAGGCAGCCACTTGTGCCAACATTTTCAAATGCAGTTGCCCTAACCAGACCACAACTTGGATGGTCTACTGAGCATCCACAACATCTGCAACACTTGCAGCAAGGAAAGAAAAACTCATTAAACCCAGAAAACCACTGAAGAAATCTCCTTTTCTGACCTATCTGTTAATAAAGAAGGTTAGATGCAGAGCTGTAAACACACAGACTCTGCACCTCCCTTTCATTAGGATTGCTTTGCTTCGTGTAGATGTTCAAGTTTTCCTGAACTTGTGCCCGTGAATCGAACAACAAAACTTCAAAAGAAGTTCCAATGGGATTACCCAAGCGAAATCCCAGGCTTTAATACTCAGCTCTTTCTTGCTGCACATGGAATGCTGCCTGTTGATAATGGCAGGGCAGATGGTGCACAAACCCCCCGTCTGCAAAGAAATCGTGTTAGCACAGCTTCGTTTAAGAGGCTGGAAGTGTTTGGTCTGCATTTTAATACAATAAACCCTAATCTGTTTAACATGGCTGGAGAACGGTATTTTCCACCCTGCACCCAGAGCAGCTTTCCCTGACAAACACTGGGGAAAAGGCTGAAATGAGTAGTGAAGAGCTGGTCTTTAAAATTTTTAAAGTTTTTTGTTTCCCTCTAACTTCGTGCATTTCCCAATTCCACCAGGAAGCTCTGCTACAGAGCTCCCAGGTTCAGTTAGGCAAGTCAAACACACATTTTCACCGTCCACTCCTTATTTTTGTGGGTTCTCAGCTCGGGGCCAAGATTGACAGAGATACCATCACTTGTTCTAGACAAGGGTTACCTGGAGAATTTGTGGTGACCTAATCTGGGTCACAGCCAGCACTCCTTAAACCTGCTCTACTGACAAGTGCTGCAAACTTAATATAACTATAAAATTCTCTTTTTATTTCTTGTGAAGGGATAAAATCCATCATGCAGTAAAAGTGCTTATTCTCTTCTGTGCATGATGTTATTAATTAAACAAACATCCTGGTCATTCTTTCTCACATGTATTTCAGGCAGAGACATTGACCTTGATGTTGGTAAACTACAAAGTTCTAAACTTCCGAAAAATTACTTTTAATACATTTTTTTTGTTTGCTTTTAATTCAAATCCAGATGTCAATCTGGCAAGTTTTACCCTTCCAAAAGGGTCAAAACAGAAGGGATCCCCTTTGCACCTCGGTTGTGGGTTTGTTTTGGGGTTTTTTCCCCCTTCCAAGGAATGTGTAACCCAGGCATCATCACCTGCTGCCTTTCAGGTGCAGAGCCTGTGCCAGTGACTCTGGCCAGACCATTAACAGCAGAGATGGTTGTAATGCTCCTCTAACTGATGCTTGCCCTGACACCAGAGGGATCTTTATGCCCAGTTGTGAGCAGCACACGTGGTATTAGACAGCTTTAACTTTATTTTGTTTCTAATAAAATGCCAGCCATGAAGCCCAGGGATGGAAGCCAACTCTGTGTTCTCTCAGCCCGCTGTTTCTCTGCTTTTTCATTTAATCTGTTATCTGTGCTAATATTTTGATTAGAATCAGAACATCTATGCAGTAGCTGTTATTACACACTCTACCATAAATTATTCCTTGCTGCCACAGCCAGGATTCAGGATTTTAGTGCCTGAGGTGCTGTGAGCTCTACTCAGAGGGTAGAATTTCCATACAACCCCCAGGAACCTACAGTTTTATAGAAAGTAAAACACACACTGAAGAGCTTGGACCACACCATAGGGTGTGCAATCGTGGGGTCAATTTGAGAATTCTAGGAAAAAAAGAGTACAGAAAGAGTGGGGGGAAAAAAAAAAGAAAGGAAAGACAAAACAAATTATTTATGACTCCTTTCCTGACCAACCTGAGCTGACTGCTGGCCCTCTTTGCAAGAGGTTGGCATCTCTGCCATAGCACTTTTCAGCTGTATATTGATAATTCCTATCCAAAACTACAGCAACTGTAAAATCCCACATTTCCCACCAAGGACAGCACAGCAATCCTTTGTACCTGGGCAGATTCTCAGCCCCAGCGAGGAGCACTCAAGGCAAACACACCCAGTGCTGCCAGAACAGCAAAGGCAATAACCAAGAACAGGCCTGGCCTTGTTTTTCAGTCAAATTGGACTGTCCCCATTGAGCTGGATTGTTTGTATCTCAGCCTAATGGTTTCATTTTACTGTAATATTTCACCTGTTTCAGGTAATTTTACAACTCTAGCTTCCATTTATTCTCAGCTCCTGAGTATTTTCCTTCACCTGGTGAATGGGAATTCTCTCAGCATCCTCTAATATCTGTGTTCCTCCAGCATCACTCATTTAGAGGGTACACAAACACTTCCACGTGTTGATATTTCAAAATCTGGAGCTAATTACAGCAATTTCTATTCAAACAGGCTTATCAAGAGTAAAGCAAGGGGAGGCTGGATTTCTTGGAGTAGCACCTGAAGCTCTTAAAGACATAAGAAACCAACTTTTTTCTTGTTGTTATTATTATTATTATTTTCCTCTTCAGATGTCCTCAAAAGACTAAAACAAGCAGAGTTATTTCCTGGTTATGTTAAGTCCCAGACAAATCTGTCACCAACCTGAGCTCACAAATTAGCAATATCCTCCTCATGCTCAGTGAAAACCAAGAATATTACATTTGCTCCAAGGGAAAAAATATGCAGATCAACTAAAATAATTTTTTTAAAAAAATGCTTAACTAGGGCTTGTTTTTCCAAGCAGAAAATTAAATTTGCCACAGTTTTCCCTTCCTTGGGGCTCTCAGAAGAGTTTCATTCTTCTTTGAGCAAGCTCATGTTTTCACTTTAGCTTTTCCCTGTTTGCTCCACAGCTTCTGATCTTCTCAAACTCCAACCACGTTCAGCATCTGCTGAATCGGTTGTTCAACGTGATATAATAATGAGCAACCCAAAACTTGAAGGGTAAGTCAGAATTTCTTGAAGAAAACAGAAGAAGAGGGCACGGGGGATAGAACTGTTGAAGTGAAGAGTTTTGGGGGAAGGCAGTGTGAGCTTATTTCTTCCCAGGCCCATAGAATTCAAATAAAGAAAAAAAAAAAGAATATATTTCCTCATTTCTGTTCAGTTCTTACACAACTTGCAAGTCTAACATTTAAAAATTAATAACTAGCTTATAAAATTTATTTCCCTTTGCTCCTAATAGATCTTTTCTTTCCCCCAGATAATTCACAAGATTCTCTAAAAGGAGTTGCATAAAGGCAGTGTTTTTAAGCAAGCATCGACACAGGCAACGTTAAAACCACTGAGATATTTTTTAATTTCTTCATGTTGCAAAAAACGGTGCATAAGCTTTTGTAACACATGCAGAGCTCAGCAGGAAGACAAATCCCACCCCTATTGCTTTAAGGTCATGTATATAAATGGAATTAAAATGAACTTACGTTTTTTTCTCGTGCTGCATCCAAGTTGTGTTGTTAGACACAGCCTTAAAAGGAGCAGGAGGGTGCAATATTGTGCTGGTTTCAAAATAAGCAACAGGACTAAGGCTATTCAAAAGAACATAATTAAAAACAAAACAACAAAAAACAAACAAACAAAAAACCACAAAAAACACTGAACTAAGTCTAAAATGTTCTAATTAAAAAAAAAAAACAACACACAAAAAAGCCACAAAAGCCCCCACAAAACAGACAAATAAATACAGCTAAGACATTTTTGTGTGCAAGCCACGTCTTTAAATAAGATTAACACCTCCTGAAGATCTTTGCAACCCTGCTCCACCCTTTGGCACAGGTGGGTTCCCACTGAGCTCAGCTGCTCGTTTTTAGAGCAGCTCTTTCCTGCACTCCGTGTTGCAAACGCGCCTCTGATTTGGGGTTTGGGGCTGAAATTCTGCTCTTGCTGCAACAGGGAACAACCCAAAGTCCAAAACCCAAAAAATTCTATTTATTAGAATGACACACCAGGTGTTTAGTGGCAGAAATGGGTGAGTCAGTGCACCATCTTCACCAGAAAGAACCAACTCTGTGACCAACTCCAATTGATTTTGAAGGCAATTTTTCCTGAGGAACTTCCACTGAACATGGCAAAACTTTCATCTCCATTAAAAACAAACCCCACTGGCCAGTTGTCACATGAACATGCCATGTGTTAACCCTCCTCCAGGGCACAGGCAATCTCTCTGGAAGCCTTTTGTATGTAACAAATATCCCCTCTCAGTCTCTACTGTCTGATTCAATTTTTTTCTGGATGTCTGCCTCTGGGACTTTGGAATTTCCCAGGATGTGGTTTATGTCTCTGAGCACACTACCAGACCCCAAGGACAGCCACAGTCCATAACTCTGCGTGCAGTAAATCTTCAGGGCTGAAGATGAAAGGCACACGGCTCCCTGTGACATTTCATTTCATCAGCTCTGCAGCATCTTTAACTGCCCAGAGCACTTACCACAAATCCACGGAGTCCTTCCAGCTCATTAAGGGGTCTGTGATTCCCTCACAACCCAGCAGAAGGAATAGATGTTTTGAATTATCCACTTTTCTGCCTCTCTGCCAGGTAAGAACAGTTTGAAGCATCTTTCTCAGCTTTCCATGGAGTGAGAGTCAAATATTGCTGCGAGCTGTGGTTTTAGGCTAAAGCACCTCCTCACACTCCCACCATACACAGAGATCATTTTATACCAGTGCTAGATTGAAAAAGATTAATTAGGGGGGAAAATGGGTTCTGGAAGGATTGTGTTGTCATCATATTTACTTGTTTCCAGTCTTTTTGGTAGCCTGTCAGAAAAGAAAGTCCCCCGCTGGGAGCGGAGGGAACGATGCTTTTGTTTTGTTGTTAATGCTTGTTTTGTTACTGGTTCTGAAAACACTTTAAGAACATTCGATTTTTTTTTCTCCTGGTGAAGGGCTCTGTTTCCCACTTGTGTAGACTTGTGGTCCCCATCAGCCAGCTCACCAGCAGATCTTAAATTATGCCAGCAATTTTTTGTATCTGTTTGTTCCTGCTTTTGCCCACAGCAGGTACCTCCAAAGTGGTACCGTTTTGTTTCATTTGAGTCCCCTGCTTCTCCCAAGCTCTTGTGTGATTCTTAAGAAAACAGTGCATCACATTTTCCTCTGAATTACAGGAGACAGGGAATTAAACAACTTGTTCTCATCGAGTATCTCCGTTCTTCCAGCAGTGCCCCATTAACGCTGCTCGTGCCAGTGCAACCCCTGCAGTCTGAAGGCAGTGAATCTCCATTTCCCCTGACACAACTGCAGGTGCATGGGGAGCACTCTCAGGGCTATCCCATCTGGCTTCCAGCAGTGTCAAACCACTGGCAGGAGCTCCTGTGGAAGCCTTGTTGCTCCAGGGGGCTCCCTGAGTGAAAGCTGTGTCCTCATCCATCTCCGGCCACGATGGTTTGGAACGTTGTGTCTTCAGGTTTAATACTTCACACAGCTCCAGGTTGCCATCAGAAATCTCTTCCACTGGGAGAGATAATGAATGATTTCCCTAAAAGCAGGTGTGCTGGGGGAGAGTGAATTATCCATGGACTCACAGCTGCTTCAGACGCTGGTGGTGCTCAGATGTGGCTCTGCATTGGCCAAAGCTGCAAACAGGAGCTGCAGGTCAAGAAAATGAAACAATTCCACATCAAAGCACATGCTGGAGTTAAATGGTTGTCTCAAAACCTATTGCACCAAGCTCAGATCCAGTAAAGTTGTGATTTGGAACTTTCCTAGATGGGACCCACATCTGTGTGAAAAACTCAGGAGTACAAATGATCACAAGAAACGCATCACTTGTTTTGCAACAAACTTATTTAAATAGAAATAACTTCAGAGACAAAACCTCGTGGTCCACATCCGAAATTTGGATATTATTATTTCAATAGTCCAGATTTTTGAGAGGTCTTAAGAAAAAAATAAAGTGTTTCAAACTTTCCTAGCTGACATAAATGATGGGTTTTGGTTTTGGGGATTTTTTTTCCATTTTGTTTGGCTATGGAATTGAAGAAAATCTATGCTAAAATTTTGAAGGATTTACGTTGCCATTGGCAGTGCAGGAGAAACAGTATTTCATAACTGACCTTGAAATGGGAAAGCTGGGAGTTAATTCATTTCATTTCAACCCACATTTACTTCATCAGGTGTGTCAAAATGGGAGTCAATTTTTCTCTCAGTGGTCGAGAAAGCATCGCAGGTAATCAGCAATTCAGACAGGTCTGTCAGGGAGAAACTCCGAGTCCCTCAAATTAAACCAGACCAGGCATTTCTGAAGCCCAAGAGCAACAGAGAGTGAACACTTGGACAGGAGAATTTGCTATTTGGAATTGACTTGTCAATGATGAGGGGGGTGTTATTGTGAAAGAACCGATGCAGAGAGATGGCAGTGGAGCTGAACAGTAAACAGTTGGTAAATGAATGCCTGTCCCTTTATGGTGTGATCCCAAAACCTGCTTGATATTTTTTTTTTCCTGGGAAATCAGACTGCATTTGTTCTTAATTTGAATCATGATTTCCTCGGGTGCCACTCACCCTTGAATAAAAAAAACTAACCTGAAAGCAAAACCACCAACAGAACAGTGCATTTTATAGACAGTCAATCTGAGTGGTGGATTACTCACTTTGTTCCAACACATTTATGCCAAAGAATTTCGATTTACTATAAGGTAAGCAAAATTACACAAATGTTGCCATTTGAGTTCAACAGAAGTTATTCAATATAATGTCTTGCAAAGTCTCACAAATTATGAATCACTTGAGCAGATTAGGAACATTCCTGGTGCAGGAGCCTGGGAGCAGTTAAGTTAACCTGGGGAAGAAAGGGAGGTTGTTGGTTGTTTTCCTTATGATTTGCAATAAATGCCTCTGAATTTCATGAAAAATACAGATTGCTAAAAATAGATTGCTGAGAACCTCTGTATTCTGAGATAGAAGGATGCACTTTGGCATTTTATGATGATTGTAATTCAGCTGAAAGACTCTGGCTTTATGGCCTCACATTTTTCCTTTTAGTGGCAGATATTTTACTTTGAATGACTCCCAAATATCTAATCATGTGTTTGGCTTTATGTTGATAAAGCTCAACATCAAAAGAACATGGGAATCCTGATATATTATTCCAAGTTCAGAAAGAATTGGCACAAAACCAGCATCTGGTTATACAAACATATAACAATAGACATACAGCAGATTAGACAAAGCAAGGATTTGATATTGCTGTGATAGCTAAAAAAAACCCCAAAGCCAAAAGATTTAGATGACTGCATTTATTATGAGAGATAAAAGTACATTCCTCAAAGGAATTCATTAATGTGGTAAAGATACTATTATACACTGAACTTTAATGGCTCTTTGAGCAAAGAAAGAACCTGAGGTTTGACACGACCACAGACAGATTTTCATCTTTTCAAATAATGGCTCTATGATTCTGTTACAAAGAGGGGGAATATTTTAAATTTCATGTTATTTTTATTCTGTAGCTATCAGGTTTTGAGCTACGTGTATTTAAATGTTTATTGTCAGATAGAGTTAAGAGCAGTATCATATTTTTGGAAGGTTATGGAATTGCTGGCAAGCACCTGATGCAGTTTAACTCCACATGGTGTCTCCCAGCTGAGTCCCATCTTAAAACAAAGTTAATTTTCAGATACAATCATTTTTCCATGCAGAAAGTGAGACAGTCCTCTTTTGGCTTTCATAGATAGTACTTAATTTGCATTATTCACCTTCCCCGTTAGAATATAAGAAACTGTTTCCAAAACAAACAGTGTGCCCTCTTTTCTATTATTGATCATAACTTTTGCCACTACAGAATATTAAGCCAATGCCATTTTGCCCTTGTTCAGTTTTCTTGTTGGCACCAGAATGAGGGTGATGACACAAACCATGGAAAAGAGCCCAGCCACGAAGATTCAAAAGAGCTCGCTCTCATCTGAGAACACAGCACAAAGTGCACTCAGAAAGCAAGAGGAAAATGATAATATTCAAGGGTTAGATGATTTTTCTGATGGCCTTGACTACAGGAGGTCAGTGCAGCTCAGCTGTGCTGAACAGGCCGTGCCACTTCACTGTGAAACCTTTAAATAAAAGCAAAAATACACATTCCCCATGTAATAACCCCAATGAGAGGTCACAACAAAATTTCTGAGGTTCACCTGGAACGGGTTGAATATGTATTGAAGTGGAAGCAGTCGAGAGGAGTTTCACTCCTAAATTGCATTCTCATAAAAGCTGCTTGATCCCCATCAGTCTAAAGAGGCAAGCTGATGGTGTACACAGACAGCAGAGCCTTTGCCCTGTAGCAGTAATAAAAGGGATAACTTGATATTTTTCAGAGACCTTTAACTGTTACAAGATATTTGGGAAATAATATAATATAAAATTTATATATATATATAAATATATATATAAAAATATATACAATATATAAAAATATATATTATTATTATATAAAAACTTTTTCTTGCATGTTTTTCTCCTCCATTTTGGCCTGCTTTTCAGAGACAGGCATGTAAAATAAGTTCTTGTTGCACAAGAGGTGAAAAAAGAGCATTTCCATATTCAATTTGCCAGAAATGTCTACTGTAGCAGTAAAAGCAGATGGCACCAGAAACAAATGAACATCAACTCTTCTTGAAGTGAAGGATGGCTAATGAGAACAGGTTGGCTTTGATGGAGATAATGACTTCTGAAGATTCATCCATTTTTTTATGCAATAAAAAGAAATTGAAGCAAACATTTCCCATAGCGTGGAATACTTGCACCCAGGCAGAGAGTTAACTTAATTGTCTTCCAGGGGTTGGATCTGAGCACTGAATTAACAAAGAGCTAAAAGTCACTCAAAACTTTTTCCAGGAGCCTGCTGAGCATTTATGGCTGATCTTTCTGAAAGACACAGATCTACACTGAATAGTTCTGCCCTGGAACTGCTATATTTATGCAGATGCTATGGCCATGGATGCAAGTGATTTCAAGCCATCTGAATGTCAAATATCTATTTATATTTATTTTTATTTATTTATATTTATTTACTATCTGTTTATATTTATATATCTGTTTATATTCTAGGGCTTTTTGACCTATGTGGAGCTGAGACTCAAGAGTCCATTACCACATGGTTCTGACTGGAGAAAGGGTTGTTGTAAGGCAGGACAATACAATATTTCCACACCTGCACCTTGTCTGGAATAACTGGGGAAAGATTCTGCCTGAGAGTCTTGTAGGGATTGCCACAGGGTTCTGATTAAATCATTCCTATTTGAAGAAGACATTGCTATGCCTACAAGTTTTAAAGGTTTCACTTATCTATTATTTTCCTACATTCAGCTTGAAGGGAGCTTGGATTTTCCCTGCTTGACATCTCTCTCTCAGCTCTCTCACTTTGCATTTTGCTGTGAAATTCCATGATAAAACCCATGAAAGCAGCCCCCAATACATCTCACTGTCACCATTTTGCCACTCTGTGGGATTCCTGGTGCCATCCTCTCCTGAAAGACTCCAGGACTAAGTGGACATAAAAGCCATTGATAACAAACACAGACATTAATTCTATCCCACGAAATGATCCTCCTGTTTCTTCTGCAAACATTAAAAATCAGACACCTGGAGAAGAGAGATAACAGGAATACTCTCTGGAGCACTTTCCTTCCCACAAACACATCAGAGAAGGTGCAATTCACATCCAGACTGAGCACACTTGCAAATTCCCTGTCTGTGGTCACGGGCATTAAAGCCTGGGTGAATATAAACATTACCCACTCGTCTCAGGTCAATATGCCCACTGTTTCCAGTGAAAGCTGAAAGGCAGTCACACCACACTCCCTCCAAAATGGCCCAATAACACTGAGCTGATGAAGTTTAATAGAGTTTGGGAGTTAAAATGTAGAAACAGGCACTGGAGAAACTGAGGAAGGTGCAGCTTCAGCTCCACAGCTCTAAACAAAATCTCATTGTTGGTTGTTTGCCCGTGCAATGAAACTTGGTGAATTAAATTCAGTTGTTTCTCAGGGAGAAAGTGTACAAATTTATTTACCTGCAAACAAAATATTGACAGTTTTCACGTATGCCAAAAGCATAAAGCGTTTTGCAGGAGCTGGTCTGCCTCCCTCAAAAACCTGTGTAAACATTATTTACCACTGGAATATGTAGACACAATTCAAAATTTAGAACACCTGTAATCTGAGATTTTGGAGTGAAACCAGCAAAGATATATTTTCAGAATATTGCTCAAGATGATTTGTTAAACACAAAATAACTGGTATATCCACCAAATGAAAGAACTGGTTGAAAGTAAGAAAATTTGTTTAAAGAGTACTGATCTCCAGTGTAGGGTGACATTTATTAGAAGCAGAGCTATTATAATGATGAACCCAGACCTGATGCTCAGGAATATGCACAGACAAAGAAAGAAGGTTGAAAACACATAGGCAGAGCATTACCATGGAATATGAATATATGAAAGTATGCCTATGAATTCTCTCTAGCTGAAGCATTCACATTTCCATATCACTGACTGGAGATGATTGCTTACCATTTTAGTTAATATTCAGTGTAAATTATAGAGACTGACAGGAGAGACATGGCTCAACATCCTCTGCCTCTTCTCTCTCCTTTATTAGAACAACGTTGGCCTCAGGATGATGAAGGATTTTGCTACTTTACATTAGCATTATTACATTTATTAAGCATCATCTCATCAAAGACTGTGAATTTTCTAGCGGTTTCCTATGAAGTTTTCTCAGCCTCCTCTTCAGTACTTCATTATATTCAGTACAGCTTTGCTGGGGAGAGGAATATCCATCAGGTTGCCATCCAAGATGCTAGAAAGATTCAGCCAGAAAAAGTTCTTTGATTTAGACACTTTGGCCCCCTGCTTTGAGTATTTTTGTTTTTCCTTTCTTTGCTTACAAAGCTTTGTATAAGCCACAAAATACTCCACTGACTCCCCCAAGTCTGGTTCTTTTGTAATTTCCAACAGCTGCAACATCAGCAGCACTGCTGGATTTAATTAACCTGCCAAAACAGCCTCTCCCTCCAGAAGAAGAGCTTTTATTCTCTGAATACTCGCTCGCTCTCTGGACGTGCTCAGTTTTCTTTCTCATTTTCTCACTGAAGCAACACGGCAAAGTCACCCAGATTTTCCCAAAATACCTTGCTAAAAAGGCACTTTCTGTGCAGACATGACTTCGCCACAGCAGTAGCACACAGGCCTTGCTGAGACTTTTCCTGCCCCTGTAACAATTGCTCTGATCTGTGAAGGCAATGGAAACACATAACTGGAGGAGGCAGGTAACAGTAAATGGGACATGACAGCATCTCTGCTCTCACTGCAGCATTCCCTTGATTATGATCTCTCTGATCCCCCTTCTCTCTGCTCTCTATCACCAGCATTTCCAAACCTCAGGCATTCTGGAGAAATGGCTTGTAAATGAAAAAAAAAAAAAAAAAAACAACTGAATAACCCTCCAAATTTCAGCTCAAGGCTGCAACCCAGTGCCCCTCAGCACACAGGATGGAGCTGCCAGCTCCCACTCCTGGGGAAGCAGGTTCCAACAGCAGCTGTCCCTGTGTCAGGCTCGGGAAGGAACAATCCCACAGCCTTGTGTTTTTCCTTCAGCACTCACATGGCTTGGCCTTTGCTTCGTGACCATTTGCAAGGTGGCCTTCCAGTCCTTTTCCAGTTATCCCCAGCTGCTACCAGGCCTTGTGAAATCCAGTTTAAAGTGACTCAGCTGAGTCCACTGAGTGGGAATGAGAGAGGCTCTGGATGGTGGAGTGGATCTGTGGGGACAGTGCAGAATGCCACAGGCAAACATTATCCAACCTCCAAGGGAGTCCCTTCAGTACCAGGAGGGACTGGGAGGATTTCCTGCTCTGAAAGATGGGGACCATTACATGGTAAAATCAGGAGCAAAACCATGTTGCTTTGGTTTAGACTAAACTTCTTCAATTTTTTGTCTAATGAATAAACCTGAATTCGCAACAAACGCCTGTCCCTCTGAAATCAGATTTTCCAAGAATAATCTGCTCAGTAAAATGACTTTGCTGGGGGTGTTTTGTTCCCAGGCTGCAGCTGCCTCAGGTCTTTCTGCCCCGTGTCAGAGGAGTGCTGGAAAATGACTCCATGAGGATGCCAAGACCCGAACAGGATCTCACAGCCCAATGAGAAATACATCACAGCCCCTGAGATCTCAGTGTTTTCTTGAGATGCAGCACCTCCCCTGCCCAGTCTGGATCTTTTCTGCAGCATTAGTGTATTTGCATTCATCACCCTCCTGAGCCAGCTGGTGTGGACCTGCTCGAGTGCAGACTGTTCCAAACTCTTCAGGCAGGCTGTGTCCACGTTGGGAACAGGTTAAAAATAAGGTGTTCAGTTCTGGGATCAGACTAATTAGAAGCAATCTTCCTCCAGCAGCTGAAATCAGGAAAGACAGGGAGTACTCAATTAGCTGCAAGAAAAGTGCCTTTGAATTCAGTTTTGAAAAATTCTGTCTGCATTGTGACTTCTTCCTTTGACTTCAGCTGAGGTGTTTTGTATTCTACTGGTAAAAAATGCAGACTATTGAGCAACTGAGATATACCTAAAAGAAACCCAAACCTTCTGCCTGAACACCAGCTCAAGGTTGAGTTCAGGGCTAACAAAAACCCAGTGGAGTGCTAAAGTTGTGAGCTGGTTTGGAAAAAAAAATCAGAAAGAAAATCAAGGTTCTGATGGAGCTTTTCACAAGGGAAGGGTGTAATCAGGAAAAGCACATAGTCAAGATGTAAAATCACTCCAGGTGTGATAATATAAAATGCCACAATTTGATAATGGAAACAGAGATTGCACATGGAATGGAAGCTCATCAGTCAAAGAGGGAAAAGGTGAAGTGGCAGCCTAACTGGATAAATTCCAGACTCTCCAGTGATGTCCAGAAATAACCCACACACAGGGGTGGGTGGCACTAAAGAAGAGGCACCTCTCACATCCCACTTGTTTTTAGTGCCAGGAGAAAAGGTCACACACAGGGAGCATAAATGGTGGTAAAAAGTGAAGAGTTGGGGGTGGAGGGTGATGAGAAGAATGACCTGATGGTCCTCTTGGTCAGGGAAATGATGTTCCTTGAGGTGCTCCAGCCAAGACCACCCAGCCTCACTGGTCTGTGCTTGAACCCATGCCAGCAGCAAACCCCCAGAGCAGAAAGGCATCTTGCACAGGGGTGAAGAAACAAAATTTCTCTGGAGCCTCTGTGCCCTCCTTACCCTCACACCTAATCATTGTAAAGCAGCTCCTTCCCAAAGAATCACTCCAATTAAGAAAAGCATGAACACAGTGAGGAAGGAACTCATCCATTTTAGCAATTTATGCAGGGGCTTCTTAAGGACAAAATGCACATCGACCTTTTCTCTTTGCTTTTCATTTCTCAGGCAACAGAAATTTTTTTGGTGTTAAATTTCCTGGACTTCACTAAAGTGTTCCCATTATCTTCTACATATTTTTTTTTTCCCTATCCTTGCTGGAGGCTCTATAATCACTGTAAAATCTACCTTGGCAAGCAAAAGCACTGTGCAATAAATCCTCTGGTAGAAAAAAAAAGGGCTGTATTTTGTGGAGAAGCCAGAGACACCATAAATCTGGGAGCAACAGCTCTGCTGGAAGGCCAAGCTCCACATGGCTCCATGGGATCAGGCCAGGTTGGACAGGGCTTGGAGCAACCTGGGATAGTGGAAGGTGTCCCTGCCCATGGCAGAGGTTTGGAACTGGGTGGTTTTTAAGGTTCCTTCCAACCCAAACCTTTCTGTGATTCCATGAACCTTCGAGTTGCTTTTTGCCCCTGGCTTTGGGCCATTCCAGGAGTGGTCCCTGGGATGTTCCACTGATGTCTGCCAGGAAGAGATGGGGACATTTGGAAGCTCATCCCTGCTTTTAGCTTCTCAAATACTGTGATTAAAATTAATTTTTAAATTAATGCTGATACCCAACTTACCCCAAAATAACTAAGGATATGGAAATGGCTGAAGGAAGGGTCAGATGATGCTCTCCTGTTCTTGATCTAAACAGCAACAGGTGAAGAGAAGAGGTGGCTGCTGAAAAGTGCTTTATTTTACTTGTCAGTGAAACCTGTTTGTACTTTCAGGAGAACACTATACTTAAAGTGCTTCAGTAAAGCACACAAAAGGAAGAAAAGTGATGATCTTACTGACACAGGGTACATTTGATTCCTGCTTGTGTTTTTCCCCACTTCTTTCAGAATTGGGCTGCTTTCATTTCTTTCCCAGGTGAAGCAGAACAAAAGCAGGACTGGCAGCACATTTTCCTGCTTTTTTTTTTTAGGAAAGCCTCCACACCTCCTCCTAGCAGCACAGGGATGGTTTTGGGGAAATTAGCTGCAAAGGAAAGCTGACAGGCAGCGTTTCAATCCATCACTGGACAACACAACCGCTGGGATGTGGCAAATTTCACACTCAGCTTGCCTGTCAGCCTCGAGGGCTTCACAGGAACAGGTTCTTTTTTTGGTTGAGTTTTCCAAGATGTTAGGCAGAAACAGGGACTCCCAGAGCTCACTGTAGGGCTGCATCTGCAGTGAGGAGGAAAAGAAGCCACAGCTGACTGTGGGGTGAGCAATCACAGCATGGCCTGGCCAGCAACATAAAGAGATAATACGGTAAGCAGAGGGTCATTTCAAATTGGGAAATGGTTTTGTTCAATGTTAATCAGCTGCCTCAATTAACTACGATAAAATTATGCTTGATAGTGTTGGAAAATTCCAAATCTTGGTCTGACCTCCTCTTGCAACTTGTTTTGTTTGCTGGTGTCTGCAAACAGCCACGACAGGCATTTATTAGAGAAGGAGTTCAGGGGATTCACAGATGAACAACTCTCTGCATGCAAATGAGAGTGAGTTTTACTTTATTTATTCCAGCTTTAGATGCTGGAGAAAGGATATGCCTTTGTTTCACATAGCTTCAGGAGTGTTCAGAGATTTATAATACATGCATTCTGGCCCAGCCAACCCAAAATTGTCTCCTACTCCTTAACAATGGACTGAGCAAAAGCCCCTCCCTAAACATCATTTTTGTACCTTACTCGTGGGAGTAGCAAATCCAGGACCTGCTTTGGTCTGGGATGAAGAAGAGAAGATCCATGCTCCTCAAAACCAACTCTTGGATGAGGGGAGGGGAGGCAGCCACGGATCAGTGGCTGATTTATTCTTGCATTAGAGCTCCACCAGCCACGCAAGGAGCTGGAGAAAGAATTCCTTCTTCACACCCAGGGAGAGCAAAGGAATCTTTCTGAAAGAATTCAGTTTGAGAGCGAGAAAGATCCTTCTTTGCTTCCAAAAAAACCCAGGGAGCCTTTTTCTCCCAGGCTGGTGGCTCGTGGTCAGGTAAGACCCTCTCAAAATCCCTTTTTTCATGCATCTTGTCTCAAAGAAGCACCAGCTCACTGTTGCTACCACACACAGGGCAAGGGCTGAGTAAGAAGGAAACCATTTATGATGGAAGAAAAGCTCCAGCTTATTTTGGTGGATGTATTACAAATAGATTTGAAAGCTAATTTGGTTAAATTAAATCAACCAGCATATCTGATTTATTTTTTAAGCAACCTCAAAGTTAGTAGTTTCACATCTTGCTAAACAAAAAACCCACACAAACAAAACAAACAAACAAAAACCCTCCAGATATCACTAATTAAAAAAAAAAACACCTGAGAATTGCACAAAAAATTTACCAAATAAGAAGAAAACAGTGCTCAGCTCTTATAAATGCATGGTCTTTTACTGGATCCCCAGTTATATGGAATAAGAGGGAACATCACAAACCCAGCAATTAACAAGAGGGTTTCAGTACCCAGTGGGTAAAAGGGAAAGTGCCCATTTCCTTCCAAGCAAAAATCACTTCCCATCAAGTTTTTGGCAAACCAGAGCTCTGAAGTGGCAGCTGTCAATCCTTCCAGTCTGCCTGACACGTTGATGTCACATCAAATATCAAGGGGGACACCTCAGCACTGAAAATGTTATCTAATAGAAGTTACTGACATTTTAAATCCCTATAACAGCCACCATATAAAGATATTAAAAGTTATATTCTAATGATTAAGCGTAAAAAAGCTTGAGGGTTTTTTTAATGCATTTCTTTATAAGCTGGATTTCTTCAGCTTTTAATGAAAAAACTCCTGGGCTCGGTTTTGGTGGATTTTTATCCTGATTGCCACCTTTGCAAACAGTATCATGGATGGTTCTGACATTTCTTTTAACCCATTATTCTTCAAAGATTCGGTAACAACATCTTAGTTCACGCTTTTACTGAACAGGTCAGGGAAAAACAAGCTTATCTTTGCATAAACATTTAGGTTTTGTGAGGATAAAGTGCAGCAGGGACTTTTATCATGTAATATAAATAGGCAGCTGAGTGACTGAGATATTAACCCTGAGTTGCACCTTTGGATATAAGGCTACTGATTTAAATACCCAAATTTCGCTTTTGCATGGTATCAATTCATGATTGCAGTGGAATTTATTTGACCTTACTGGATGCACACGAGGTGTGTGGTATTTTCCCTGTGTATAATAAGAATGATGTTATATGGCCTACAAAGAAAATCATCCCCCAAAAAACCCTGAATTCTCCAAGATAAATTACAGACTGCCTATGACTGCTGAAAAAAAAATAATAAAAAAAAAAAGATGTTGACCTGAAACAACACACAACTCTGCATCAGTTTGATCAGTTTGGAGCTGTGACACATTTTCCTCTCAGTGAAACCTTTGCTTGGTTTAATATTGCACTTACTCAGAAAGCCCTGTCACCACCCCCTGCCTTCCTGTAAATCGTGGCTGCTCTTGAGCACTTCTGCTTAATAAGTTCGAGTCAGAAATACAGAGTGCACCCCATCAAACCCAGTGGTAAACACTGAACTGCCAAGGAAAGAGTTCCAGAGGGAGGCAGATCCATGGAGGAGATCAGCTGGGGTCACCTCCAGGACATCTTCCAGCCTTCGATTCCCTGCTGTGCCAAAGGTGAAGTACAGAATGCATCACCTAGCATGGCAAGTGGTGGAAATCAAAAGGGCAAAATACACGAAGGCAGGATCTGTATTGCTGAAAGTCTCTCAGGGAAGATGAATCAGAAAATGGCCAGGTGCTTTGGACAGAAGGAGATAGAAAGATACAAGAGATTCAGAAAGTCAACTTCTCTAAACAACACCTCTGAGAAATAGTTGGTGGAGGTGAGAAGTATCATTGCCTGCTGGTCCATTACATAGTTAAAAAAAAAAAAGAATTGAGAGGGGCACCCAAATAAGAGAAAATCAGGCTCACCCTGACAACAAGTCAAGTTTCCCAGCCAGAGGTGTTTCATAGAGTGACTATCACACTGCTACTCAACTGTAAACCAGCAGCCTCTGCCATGGATGCTGTTAGGTATATTTAAAAAAACCCAAAAAAACAACAAACTATTTGAAGACAACTTTGAATTAATTATATTTTTTTAAAAAAAAAAGTCCTATTATGTGAATGATAGTGCAAGACTTGTCAGTGACAAAGGATTACACAGCATGGAGAGGGGATTTTTCTTTGAGAAGAGTTAACAGCTCTGAGAAGTGTGAGAGGGTTTTTTCTAGTTTGTATGTATTCTGTATGTTGTCACAAGCTTTCATAACGTTTCCCATCCAAGAGTTTTCCATAAAGTATCATTAGTCTGATGAAGAGGACTGGCCAGACCCTAATTTCCTCCAATATTAGGATACCTTTGATTCCTGTAAATTAAAAGAAATAATCTGGCACTCCAAGCAGAGCTGTAAACGATCTGAGCAATGCTATATAAAGCTCAAAGCATTTTCTTAAATTTCCAATTAAAGCAAAGCAGAAGAAGAAAAAGTGAAGTGTCCAAGGCTGGTCATAGTTTTTCAGTGCCAAGGTAATGCAATTTTGATCAGTAGGTTGCCTTCATTTCTTTAAATGCTATTTTAGTCCCTGACACGTTGATCATTTATTAATATGATAATCGTTCAAAAGGCACTGACAAGGAACAAGAAAAATCAAGAAGCATTAATCACACAGTCTATTTTTTAACACACACTGAGTCATGGATAACTTCTCCTTATCTGGGTCAAGAGATGTGGGGAATTGCCAGGTTTTAGTGGAGCTGAGTGTGTGGATTCTGCAGGAGGCAGCAGTGCAGAAGCACCCATGGGGAAGGGGAGTGGGGACCTTGCTCTCCCTCCCTGCTGAGGTGAAGAACTGCTCTGCCAGGGTGTCCCCAGCCTAGGGCTGGTTGTGCTTTTGAACAATTCCCTCTTTTTTTCCTGTTTTTCCCATACTCCTCAGCTTCCCCTCCAGGCCCCTTTGCTGATGGACCAGTCCAGAGACTGGTATTTATACACCACACCTTTAGTGATCTAAAGTCTTTGATATCTGTTTGAAGACCTGGGTAAAATGAATCATTGCTCTTCATGTCTAGTAAATAAGTCTGCACTTTTTCTCACTGTCAGAATGGTGGTAACCTGTTATTTCAGGTTAATGCTGATGAATCATCACATTTAGGTTGGAAAAGACCTTTAAAATAACAGAGAAAGTGCTCACATTCACCCTGACTCACCTGGGGTTGTGCAGGTTTCTTTTTTTTATATTTATTTATTTATATCTTATTGAACCCAATTACTAGAAAGTCCTTCTTCCTTTTAGAAAGAGTAGTTCAGCTGGAATTCCAAAACTTCCAAATGTGGCTGTTCCTTTGAAGTATTTAACCTGAGCTGCCCACATGAAATGAGCAATTACTGCTCTGACTAATATTCCCTGGCCTTTTCAGTTAGAGTATTTGAAGTATTTTTAATTAAACAACAACAAAAAAAAAAGCACCTCAGTAATGCTTGGCAAATTAAGGTCCTAGTGGTTTGTTTAATTTAGTCTGAGACTATTTGCTCATGATAAATAAAAATAGCACAGATTATTAAAACACAGATGAAGAGACACGAGGGAAAACCAACCAGTAGAGATGGGCAGCGTCTCTGAATTTTAATAACAAATATTTTGTTGATAAGGACCTATGATTAATTATGTTTTATTACTCCACCAATCCACAAGGAATAACAATGCTCAAAAAACCCCAAACTTTCACTGGTGCAGTGGAAGAACAGTATTTTATCATTTTATCCTCATGCAGACCCTGTTGCAACAGAATATGAGGAGCTGATCTGCTCCTCTCCCTCCTGAAGGAAGCAAAACTAGGAAATTATGTGTATTTCCTAGGAAGAGAAGGGAATCATGAAGGGCTATTTAATAGGAAATAACTGGGCAGAGAAGAGGAGATCTGGCAAAGTGGGGCTGGTTCATCCCTGCCAGAGCGGCTGCTGAGGTAACAAAGAGTGCCCTAAATGAGATCTGTGGGGGATGGAGAGGAAAAATGGGAAAAAAATGGAGCAATGAGGGTCAAGAGGAAATTTTTGTAAGGAAACAGAGTGTTCTCAGAGGTTGCAGAAAGATGGCTGGGGGCAATGGACACCTGCTAAAGCAAGGAAAACTGCTCAGAGACTGGGATAACATCGTTCACAGTGGAACAAAGCCCAGAGAGCCTGGGAAATCTCCAGCCTTGGAAATCCTGGAAGCTTGGCTGGAGGAGGACCTGAGCTAGCAGATTAAGCTTGGAAATGGATCACACTTCAAAGCTGGCTGTGCCCTGGGCTGGGGGGACTGGAGCAGATGTCCTCTGGATGTTCATTCCAACCTAAATCTGTCTGTGATTCCGTGACAGAGACCTGAAATGCTGCCCTGAAACCGGGGGATTTGTCCTCGTGTTCTGAGCACAAGGGTTGTCTGACAACAAAGCCACTCACTGCTTGAACCATGCAGGGATGAAAGCTGAAGAGAAGGAAGCAGCTCAAAGCTGGACTGAGATACAGCACTGACAACATTTTAGTGGTAAACTATGTTATTTATTATAAACTATGTCAAGAGCCAGAAATGCTGCATTCCTCCCCAATTCCAACCCAACTGCTTTTGTTGATGGTGGAAAATTCACACAAGGTTTCACAAGGGTGGGATAAAGAAGATGGAGCAGTGGAATAAAGTCCTCATGAACATTCACACTTCATAAAAAAACAACAAAGTGCCATATCTGTTAAATAAAACACCTTGCATATCTCTAAATTTGCCCGGTATTTACTTTAAGTTTCCAAGTTATTTAAAAAAAAAAAAACAAAACCTAACCTTTTGTCAAAATCATTTCTGTCCATGGTAAAAATAATCTGTTCTCTCCCAGAATTAACAGGAGCAGCTGAGAAGAAAGGACAGCTGTGGGGAAGACTGAGTTGAGGTGCAGGAAATGCAGCCATCATTTGGACCTGGGCCTTGGTTTGGAGCTCATCTCCACCAGATAAGATACTTGTATCAAGTAAATTAGTCCTAAATTTTCCATACATAAGTTTCTTAAAAAAAAAATCAAGAAAACATTCCTAGAATTCTGAGGGGAGAGGGTTTTGGTGATTTCTTTAAACAGTGGGATGTGTTGAAAATATTTACATTTTCATATGGTACCCAGGTGGATTGACTGCCATGGGGAGGAGGAGAAAGAGCCAGAACAACAATAACTGAGAGATTAAATTGTACTTCTGCAGAGGGAATCCTTCTCAAAATAGGTTTTTAGTAAAAGTCTAACCTTTCAAAATTTTATATTCATAAAAAAAACCTGATTTCCACAAAGAACAAAATGGAATAATGGCACAAGAGAATGAACCTCCAGAGAGGTATTTTAAAGAGCTTCTCTCAGAAATGTTAAAAAAGAAAGTAAAAAATTAGAGCCAGATAAAATATTCATTAGGGAAACTAAACATCCAGGCAGAACTTAAATAAAAATAATAAAAAAAAAAAGGTTAGAAAGGTGTGTAATCCTGTCTTAAGCACTGATTTCCAGGACCAGGTTTTATTTGCTGGTACATCCTCCCTCACCATTGCATCAAAGTGGCTTTCTGTAAAGAAGCATAACAAAGAACACCTTCCCCAATGCCCATATCTTCTCACTAACATCAGTAAGAGTAAAATAAGTAAATCAAAGAAATATGGATCCAAATGAATTTATTTTTTGATCTTTAACACTTTAGCCATTTGCCTGCATTGCTATTAAGTTAAATGAAGTTTACAGAGGGACAAGTAAGGATGTCATCCAGATTTTTTTCCATGAAAAGAAATCCGACAAGTTTTAATTCTTTTCCCCCAAATGTTTTTGCAGATATTTTTCTTTCCTAAAGACCTCCACATAGCCATGCTTCTAGGAACAAGGAACTAACAGATGGAGTGAATGCATCACCTAATCACAGTATTAATATCATGCAAGCACATGAGAACTGTGGTGTGTGTGGAGACAAGGCTGAGGAGCACAATCTTCAGCAGAGAGCAAGCAGGATGTCCTCAGACATAACCTCACAATCCAAAGACATGATTGTTTAAAACACATCTCACGTGGAAGATAGGCTTGAATTTTACTCCATGCACGTGCATAATTTTTTCCTTTTCCACCAGCTGTTGAAAATGAATTAACATAAAAGCATTTAAACAGAAGATTGTCCTTAAATTTACTAAAATTCGGAGTTGAACATGCTATATTCCAGCTCCCTTCCTCTCAAGAACAGAACAACTAGCAGTGCAGCATTAGAAAGAAATGTAGATGCTTTAAGAATGTTGATAGTTGTATGTGCTATCCACATGTTAACAGAGCTCCCAAGCTGTACCTTCAACTTGCCACGTGCTTGGTGCTGAGCAGGAGGAACTGGATGCCTGTTTAGCCACTCTCTGACCTGGTTCCTCTGCCAGCTACTCTGGCTGTCATTTATTTCCCAGCACTGTTTAAGAAGCAGCTCAGGACTGAGGTATTAACACATTGCATCTGCTGGCCAGTAATTGCAGGGGATGCCAAGTCTGAGCTTAACAGCATCATCTGCTGAAATCAGAGCCCTGCTTGGATGGCAGCTGATTCACTGTCACTGGGCAAGGATACAGAGCAGGCAGTTCACAGTCTGGGCCATCTCAGCTGGGGTAACCACACGACCACCGAGAAAAGAAAATGTGCATGACCAGTGTACCTTCAAATCCCAGTATCCCAAGGCTTCTAACAGGTAATACTGTACCAAATTCTTTTCATTTCATATTTTTGGCCTGTACTGATTAATACCACAAAGAACCTAATTTAATCCCTCTTCATCATACACTTCAATGGAGTGAACTTTTGATAATGAACCAAACCTCCTTTCTCCCATTCTGGCACCAGTGGAGGTGTCACCCACAGCCCCTGACCCCTTCTGGATCTCTCAGATGGAAAACTTGAGTGGGTACATGAGAATCACCATATAGGGCATGCTGTGCTACAGAAATACTTGAGAATACATGAAATTTAAAATAACCTGGTGGGTTATAATCTGGTTATTTTCCTCTGGTAAATTTGCCTGAAGCAAAGTTAACAATCTGCTTTAATAATTTGGCAGCACAGTTTTCTAGTCCTCAGAAATGTACAGGCAAACATTTACGAGGGAGATTGTATTTACCAAGAGATGCCTAATGTTTACTGGTCAATCAGAAGTCCTCAGGAAAGTTTATCAGCTCCTAATTTTTGACATTCCAACAAGAGCGTTTCCTGCAAAAAACTAAACCAAACATTAAATTCTAAAGGAAAGACAAAAGGGGGCATAAACAGTGCAGAGGAAGTTAGAACTAGGAAATAGCACCAGGTCCACTAAGTCTCTGCTCCCAAAATGCAGGTGCTGAGGCAGAGGCAGCAGGCACAGGAGCTGCCAAATACCCTGCAGAATCACACCCTGCCTGTGATCAGACCCGGCTCCAGTATCCTGGGACAAGTTATTTTCCTACACTACTGCCTGTTCAGGTCAACCAAAACTGTTTGCAAAATTGATGCAATTGCTCCCAGGTCCTTTCACCTCCTAGAGGAACATTATAGCTTCCAAAATACTGAAGTGGACTGGTTTTATTTCTCTTTACATTGCATTTCTTCAGAAAGCATTTCTCACATGAACACCAGATAATTTGGTTTACCTGGCTGGCCAGATACAGCCAGTCCATCTGTAATTAAAAATCCATGAAACTCTCAAGCAGCTTTTCACTTTTCTTACTTCTCTTAGCAGTATTTTTTTTTTTCCAATAAAACACTTAAATGCAGGAATGGATATAATATCCATCTGAACTTGTGCTCAAATATATCAAAATAAGGTGATACACTACAGCATTTTCCCATCCCTGTTTTCTTTGGTTTCTGATATCTTGGATGTTAATTCTGTATTCTCCTCGTGTTTCAATCTGTGTTTGTGGATCTGCAACAGAGATGGCAGTGATTTATCTTTCCTTATTCTGTGACACGATAGGGAAAACAAAGGAGTCCTACAATTTTTAAGCAGAAATTTGGCCTCCAACAATCAGTTCAGGTTTTCTTTTGCATTCTAATTTACATTTCACTTTTAGTGATGGAGGCTCACAAGTGATTTTGTTTCCCATAAGCACACAGATAGCTTGGAGAGACTTCTGTGATGCAGAGTTAAAGACTCTTTGGCTGGGGAATGGGTCTGTGTTGCATTCTGCCTGTATGCAAAACCAAAAAAAATTACTTGCTAACTTCTTATTATTACAGCCACTTAAGTACAAGAGAAACTAATTAAAAATTGAAAGAGTGGTACTTTTTTTACAGCCTTCAGAAGTATCTCCACGTAGCTGCATGGTGACTCATGTTTCATAGCACTGGGCAGCTCGATATATGTATTTTTAATGATTTGGAAAGTGCTCATAAAGTAGTGTCACCATCTTGTAATTGTTCATGACTGCGTGTAAAACGAATCAGAATCCATTATTTCCAAGGAACTGTAAAAGAAACTTGCTTAGGAAGGTCTGTAAACTGTCTGTGTTGCTGTCAGCAAAGCGAGAAACTTTTTATGACGACTTCAAGCCAGGTGTGTTATTGTGTAAAATCTGTTGTTATTTTTGATTCCTGACACACAGACACCCACAAGAGAATTTAATTCCCTTAATACCAAGTTTGTTTGGAGGTCCTGGGCACAAGTAAGCAGCTGAAGTGAGTGAGGAAACGTTTCCTACTCTCCAATCTAAGCCTGCTCTTGTGCAGCTTGAGGCCATTTGTTGCCTCCTTCCCTGGAAGAAGAGACCAACCCCCACGTGGCTCCAACCTCCTTTCAGATTGTTTTGCTGAACAGATGGGATAAAGGAGAAGGAAATTACATCTCTCCTCAGGTGACAGGGAAAGCAAGAGGAAAACTGTTCCATGAATTCCCTCGAACAGCCTGGAAATCTCAGATTCTGTGTCCCAGATCAGCATCAGCAAAGAGTTTCATCCTAACAGTCCCCTCTCTCCTGCAGTTTATTCCAACTCCATCATTTTCCACAAGGAGTCAAAACATCCAGACATGAAAACCCTGTTGTGGTTTCACAGAAAACAAGCTTACAGATGCTTCCACAGGAATAGGGAAAATAATATTCATCTCCCATTTTTGAAGGTGGTATTAGTGCATCATTGATTGGGATACTGGGTCACAGTATGAAACAGCCAATTAATTCTGCATCAGAAAATACTTCTGCTTACGTTAATCCCTTTGCACGTAATGTTTGCCAAGAAGTGTTCAGACCTTTGGAAATATTTATGCTTTGTTTAAACATAGCAGATCATTAGCTGCTTTATTAGTCAACACAGAGGATAGGAGCTGTAAGAAATCTCGTGTTGTCACCTGGAGGTGATACAATGGAAAAACAAATCAGGCTTGTTGAGATTCTTTTCATGAATTTTTCCATTTGATATGCATAATGTTCTCTTTTCTTTCCCCCTTCTATTGTTAAGATTATGTTAATAAATAAAAATAATAGTGTCCTCTGTAAGCCCAGCAAGGCTCCACACAGCCTGTTCTCTCAAAATCACTTAAGAGAAGGCACAAAAATTGTGTCAGTAAGGGGCAGCCAAGAAAAGATTATTATTGGATTAAATCACCGGAAAGTTCATCTGTGTCGTCTTAGGCAAAAGCAAGAAACACTTTGAAGATGTTACAATCCAAACAGAAACGGCTGAACACATTTACAGGCAGAGAAGCAGAACAGAGTTGCTTCAAGGATACAGAGAGGTCCTAAAATAACCTAAAATAATCGTGTGGTGATGAGTGAGCTACGTTAATATATCCATTATACAGCACAGAACAGAAAAAAAAAGAGTCATAAGTCAACCAAATAGTTCTTACAGATGCTGGGAAACCACTAAAAGCACCTGTCTCTCCAGTTTTGGACAGATATCACCATTTATGGATTGAAAAGTCCAGATTTCCACATTTTTGACCCATAAGAATTATTAATCCAAACACCACCGGTATAAAAGAAAAAAAAATTCAACCACCTCCAGCAACAACCAGAAAACCCAAACCATCAACAACAACCATGGAATCGCCACTAAGAGTGGTTTGGCTCATTTGGCTTTAATCCTTCCATGCATCATTTTCTCCATCTCTAAGCAGGATGCAGGAAGGGCAATAACTGGTGGTTCAGAAGTGAAGTAAGAGGGTTAACACTAACCCCAAATCACTGCTGTGTCAAATATCGTGCCCAAGTCCTTGCCACAGATATTTTCTTTCATATAAGATGATAATAGCCAGCTCTTGTGCAATGTTTTGCACTGGTAGAGTTCAAAGTGATTGATGAAAAAGCAAATAACAGCTGAGGCTAACTAGGTTTCTTTGCTTAAAGGAAAGAAGTTTACCTTAAAATAAAACAGTAAGATATAAAATGGAATTGCACCAGTGAATTTCCACACTTTGCCAGGCTCCTAGAAGGTTTATCAGTGTGACCAGGATTTTATGAGAGCTCCAGAAGCCAGATGTCTGCAGCTCCTAAGGGCACTGTCAGCAGAGGAAACCATTTACAAGTGCACCTCTTACAAGCCATTTTGGGAATTTGCCCCTCCACCCCTGGAATTCCTTCTCCCTCCATCCCAGGGGTACCACTCTCTCACCACTGCCCCTCCAGAGCAAGCAAGTTGCTGGAAGAAGAGTTTTCTTACACCAGTGAGGTTGGACTGCTAAGAATCCCACTGCAATCTGTTCCACTCACTTTCCCTACTTACTCATTTTCTCTTTTGATTCTTTTAACCCACATTGGGGAAATTGGCATCTCTCTCTTGTTCTTCTTAAAATTGAAGCAGGATCAAATGTGGTTTTTTTCCTGTGGTCTTGGGCTCATTCTCTGGTTATCCAAACACAAGTGTAACACCAGCTGACTCACCTTGAGTTTGCCACCACTCCAGGCTGCCCTGTTCCTCAGCTTAAAATGAAAATCTGATTAAAAAAATCCCTGCTGCCAGGGAATCAGATGCTGTAAAGCAGAAATGATTAAAAGTGACAGCTACAAAGGCTGAGTGTTTTCCAGCTCCAGATCAAACACATCCAAACTGAGCAGAGCAGAATTTCCTACCCAGGGTTTCAAAGGCTGCTGGGGTGGCCGAGCTGGAACAAACCTTCCTGCATCCTCCACAGCTCTGCTCTAATCCAGGACCAAGTCTGGCTTTTCAGAGGGTTAATAGAGGGCAGAGGGGGCACCACAACACCACCACCATCAGTACCACCACCTGCAGGCTGTGGCACTCGTATTGAAAGCACGTGTTGATCACAGCACAAGGTGAAGGGACAGGGAACAGCTGGGAGGGGAAGCTGGGATAGTCAGGTGGGATTTACAAAGATTTGAATTCATGGCACTGCTTGCAAAGTGTTTTCCACTCTATTTTTGAGTCCCACTGCCACCAGCAGGCTTCCAGTCTTCATCCAGCGTGTTCTGGGCCTGACCCAACTTGTAATTCCAGAGTACAATTCAATGTTTACACACGAAACTCAGGGCATCCTATACTTCTGTGATAAAACATTGCAGTGACTTTTCATAATCCAAATATATTAGACTTCAACAAAATAGTGTATAGAACACAGCTACCTGGAGAAATACTTTTCCTTTTGATGTCTCTCTCTGATCTACCTGTCTTTGGTGTCATGGTTAAATGATTAAACTGGAAAACAACTTTTCCCTTCCTATTTATTTACATCCTTCTGTTCACTTGTAAAATACTTTCTGTCTTTTCAAACAGCCTGTTTGATGTGTTTGTGTCCAGCTATTTTGGGAGTTATCAGCTGAGATAAAAAACGGCTAAAGAAAATGATTTTCTTTTGAAAAGCACAGAAACATGGAAAGGAAATCAGACCCTTCACAATAACAATTATGTATTTTGGCAATTACCTCTGGAAATGAGTTTTGTCTCAATTTTCTGTACTGCACAGGCTAAACACATTATTATACCTACTAATTAAATAATGACTGTTCACTGAATAACCTCAGTGCCAGTTTTTCTGTGTGCCTGCAAAAATCTACCAAACTTGTTATTCAGTCCATGCACATTCTTCAGTATTATGAGATCATGATTACCCAGTTTTCCTCCAATTTACTTTTAGTTTTATCCTAAGTGAGTATTTTTAGGCTAATCAGTATCTGTTAAATCAGTGCAGCAATTCCCTCTCTCATCAGCTCTTGCAAGCCCTTCACATTCAGCATCTATCTGTGCATACCAGAAGAACCACCTCTATTTAATGTAAGTTCAGGAATGCTTGTCATTTGAGGAAAGAATATTCCAAGAAACTTTTGGGGGTTTTGTTTGTTTTGTGAGTTTTTTCTGGGTTTTTTGTTTGGTTTTTTTTGTTTGTTTTAATGCCTACAGCATTCAGCAGCAAAACCACAAAACAACCCCAAAACAAAAATAAACTCTTTTTTACAATTCTTATTTTATAGCTTTTCATCTATAAAGCTTTTTGGATATTTTAGCGATATTTTAATGAAAAAATAAGCATTTGGGTTAGAAAACATTTTGCTCAAAACCCAGTCTGATCAAAACCCATTTGCAAGATTTTTATAATTTTCTTTTGCAGGGAAATTTGACATAACCTCTACAGATACTCTCCAAACCCAGGAGTACTCTGCTAATCATAGCACGTCCTCAGATGTAAAGGACCCACAAGGGTTATTGAGTTCAAACCCTAAAGACATCAAAATCTAATTCTTACTTACCTGAGATAACTGCCTACCTACCACTGTCAGGTCCCCCCCAAGCTAGACAGTAATTACAGAGCTGCTGCTGCTAACAGCGTGTTTAAATAATGTCTGAAATTCACAGATACTCAGATTTTAGGGATAGAGTGAGATATTTTTCATATACGCAGAAGATGCAGCCCAACAATTACAAAAAAATAATTTAAAAAAATTTTAAAAATCATTGTTTTGAAGCTGCTGTTAACAACAGGTCCTTCCCCCTCCCCAGCCTAAATCAAAGAAGGCCTTTCTTGTATTTGGTCTTTGTTACCCATTACATGCATATCCCTAACAACTCTTTCCCATTCACTGGTTGACTTCCCACTTCATGAACTTGTTTTAATACTCAGACTTTTCTTAGTCTGCTTAAAGACCAAGCTAATGACAAGCATAAACAGAAGCACTTTGAGAGAAAGATGTGGTGCTATTATCTGAATGCTTTCCATTTTCCCTTTCATTAACCTCCCGTGATACAAAACTGCTGCTAAGTCACTTTATGTGATTTACTGCTCAGACAGAAATGCACCCTTTCCAATCACTCGGAAAGAGATGACATCCATGCTTTCAGAAAGAAGTACAAGCATGCAGACAAGGGTGTTTCTGTGCCTGAGTGTCTTCCAGTGTTAGGAAGTGTTTGTGCAGGGCCATCTGCTGCAGAAATTTAACCCTGGCAGAAGGGCCAGGCCAGGGATTCTCCCATCAGCCTTGCTGGGGTGCCAGAACAACCTGTGGTCAGTGCTGTGGTACCCAGCTACGACAGTCCTCAGTCTCACAAATTAATCTGTTCTGTCAACTGCTAAAACTCCATCTTTTTCTCATCTCAAGCAAGATATTTGCCGAGTGATGCATGCTGGAGGTGGTGAATGTTGCTGTTGATAAACTTGCAGGAACTGCCACGGGCTGGATGGAAGCAAGATGAACCCACTCATCTTTGAAAAGCTCAGGACAGTTTAAATTTGAGGCCATTAGGTTCTGCTCTCGAGCTTCTTGTTATCATCTTTTAGGACAGCCTAGATCTTGCAAATCAAATCTCCAGTGGGATTTAAGTCTCGCTGCCCTCAGCAACAGGTCTGGCAGCACACACAGATCTCACTTGCGCCTGGACCACGGCAAGCACCTGAAACGGGCACATCCTTGAAAATCAGTTCCAGAGCTACACTCTGCAACTGCCCACAACCACAACATTTTATGCTTCACAAAGGTGCAAGGATGGGGAAAAAAGAGGCAAGGTGTGCTTTGATCCTGGGGACAGCAGTGGGGGCTGGGTTGGAGCTCTGCCCTCTTACCTCCCTCACACAGAAGCAGCACAGACTCTACAGGTTGGAGAAATCAGAATGATGCTCCCATTTGTTCAAAGTATTTAAGTAAATTCACGAGGCCTTTTTCCATTTTAAATGTGCTGGTGAATCTGCTGTGTGTGCCACAGAGCTCAGTTTTGTAAGTAACCTTTTGTCCATCTCAATCTGAAATTTTTGATCAGATCACCTGATTCAAAGCTGCAGCTTATTTTAAGATGGCAGAAGGAAAAATTGCTTCGTTTTTTTTTTCCAACACAAATGAAGATCAGATCTGTATTTGCAACACAAATCCCAACACCTCCACCCAGATATTCTGAGCCAGTCCAAGTTTCCCATCAACTTCAGGAGTTTCAGGACTTGGCTGTTCCTCATCACTTCTTTCAAAATAAAACATGTGTAGGTGCAAGGCTTTGAGCCACATGAGGGAGATCCTTATTAGAAAGGTGGTTTAAAGTTTGATAGTTCTGTATAACATGGGTTATCAGGAGAGGGCCCTGACGGATACGCTGTAGAAGCTGTTTAAAACCATTTACATCCAACTGCACTAATTCACATCACACAACTGATGACACAAATGGCAAATATTTCCTGAGTGATGGATTAAAAAAAAGGTTGTTACATTTAACTGTACAAGAGCAACACTTCTCCTAAGTAATGAGGAGAGAGTAGAACAATTCCAAATTTCAACTGTACTTGTATATACAAGACAGAAAAAGAATGAGAGCTGAGGTAAAAAAGTATGAGACTGAAAAAATATGACACTAAACCCTGGATTTTTTTAAAGTAGTAAATTTAAAAAATATTAGAAAATATTAATAATTTAAATATCTCTCAGATTGGCAAACTTTTAAAAGAAAATAAGAGAGTCAAGTTAACTACTTAATGCAGGCCTTTTATGACTGGTAAGAAATTAGGTGTGAGAGAGTAATAAGTTCAGATTTTCAATAGCCTGAAGATTGAAGGTACCTCAGTTTGTTTTGTACTGGAGTCCCTGTCTGCAAGTCCAAAAGAGCTGAGGAGGATTTAACTCCCTGTTCAAATACAACTGTGTCATTAGAAGAAAAATTATCCATTTAGAACACGTAGGCAGAGGGTTCCAAGGGCCTCAATCTTGCACTCACAAGAGCTCCAGGTGCCTTTTAAAAGCTCCCTTGAGAAACTGGCTTTGAGCACTTTGTCAGCTCCCTTCTCTGATTTTAAATGTGCTCTTGCAGATTATTAAAGATGTCTGTGTTTATTTTGGGCTAAGCATGTAAGCTTTGAGATATTCTTGGATTTGCTGGGCAAATCATCATAGCTCACTTGATACCACCTCTATGACCTACATTATCATGGTTTAGGGCTCTTCCTAAGACCATTTTCCCCACACAACTCTTTCCTGATTTTATGATAATATTCCTTAAGTCCAACATCTCCTTATCAAGTGCATTTATTGAAATATCAAGATCTCTATGATTAGCATTACTGGCAAGGGGAAAGGATTTCTTCCAATTAAGCCATAAAACTAAGCTAATAAAACTAATTTTCCAGTGCATTTATATAAAATTTTAATTTCATGTTCATCAGTGTTTAGTTCCTTTATAAAGTCCACAGTGAGCTAATAACTTTTAGTGTGTTCCCTCTTCTGGATAAGAAACATCCATCCATCCTTCTTGGGGTTACTTTTCAATTATTATTAATTGCTTCTTATGCTGAAAGGCTATTGCTTTGTAGGTCTGTTCTGTGGCAACTCCTTATTGAGCTCTTCTGCCTCCAAAACCATGAGCAAAACATGCTTTGAAGGAACCTGCCAAGTGCAGGATGATCAGAGTGCCTGGCCCTGAATCCCACACACCTCCCAGTGGGGTTTGTCCTCTTGCTCCTTGGCTATGCCAGGACACAGAGCCAAATTTGCCATGCCTTTTTTTCCAAGCTCAAAGCAGCCTCAGGGCTTAAGCTGATTGAAATCAAGTGTTGATTGGTTTGTCCTACAGAGCCTCTCCAGGCCTCATTTAAAGGCCACTTCTCTGCCCTGAGAGATGCTGTTGCTCCTCTGGAAAGGGGTGACATGAGCTGTGGAGGGAGCCTGGTGAATGGAGAGCTTCAGCAGGCTGTGCTCATAGACTTGTAGAGTGCCCCATCCACAGTTTCATCACTGTGAAGCAGAATAAACCCCAGGAATTTGCTTTCTCACCCAGCATTTTATATTTTGGTGAGCTAAAGCCACACGTGCAGTGCTCGACAGCCAGTGTGGGATCCACAGCTGACTGTGTTAGTTGAAAATTATCAACAAGGGAGGGGGGTTTGTCAGCTCAGCGTGTGCAATTCTTATATTTGAGTTGATGCTTCAACCAGCCACAGTCAATAAAACTTTTTCAGAGAGCTTGTAGATAATGGGATTAATTAGTTGACTCTCCTCAAACACATGATTTGCAGTAAGCCTTTCTGCTCATTTCTTTATTGACTGGCACAGTAATAAGATCTGTTAAACTTCACTCAACCACCAGGTAATACAAACATATTTGTGTCATCAGATGCAGCCAGAGAGGCCAGGCACACTATTGCTGCAGTACATATATTTTCTGATACAATTAGCAGCCTCAAATTGCTATTAATCAGGCAGAAATAGGACTCTAGTAAAGGATCAATTTATCTCTTGTTACAGTAAACTTCCCTGAGGTAAAGTGACCACATAAGGCTTGTTTTGCAGGGATTCATCTAACACTTCATCTTTCTATTGCTGATGATATAAAACTCAGTCAATCCTCAGGGTAAAAACCAGACAAGGAGGAAAGTTAGAAATGAAAGTGCCTTGTGCAGAACACTTTATTCACCTCATCCCAACCCAGCAGCTGGAATTCAGGTTTTAACATGGAAACCTCTGTTCAGTGTACTTTGATGATTCCCAATTAACAGCTAGCAGAAGCAAATCTCATTAACAAAAACACTGAGTAGAAGATTGTAGAACAGATCAATACCTTGGAAGAATAGAAGAAAAGAGGAGGTAAATAAAATCATAGAATGGTTTGGGTTGGAAGGCACCTTAAAGACCATATTGTTCCAACCTGCTGTGCACTCACATGATGCACACAAAAGATATTCTTCAAATGGAGTGGATGATATTGTCATCAGTTTCACTAATCAAACTGAATGGAAAAAAAATTTACAACACTGGCTAGGTGAGTCCTTTCTGGGACCTTGCTATGACAAGAAATGGAAAAAGCCACCTAGAAATGCATGTGGTCCAGAATTAGCTCCTGACCAGGCAATTAGCACCTGCAAGGCAAAAGGACCCACTCAGTCTCTGCGGACTGAGGACTAAAAATACAATAGAAAAAAATCAAAATTACTCAGTGAGGAGATCTAATCTGAACAGTAACATAGGGGGAAAGCCATTAATAACAGCAGAAGGAAAACCAACCAAACAAAAGCACCAATTGACAGTGCTGTAAGTGTAGAAATCCAAGAATCTGACAGAAGAGTCAGGGAAAGCACAGATCCCCAAAGCAGACAAACTGCAGCACAGTTGGCCATCAGAGGGGTCAGTGACAACACTGATTTCTCCCAGCAGCTTTTGCAGGGCTGCAAGGCAAAAAAAGCATCTGCTGCAGTGTGCTGGGAAGCAGCAGACAGGGCTAAATGGCAGACAGCAAGGTTGGGGTTGGGAGCACTTAGTTTTGAGAGAAGCAATAAAAGAGAGGTACTGCTCTGTGAGGAGTGAGACATGTCTGATGAAAAGCAGCAAGCTGGTTCATGTAAGTGGTTATCAGTTGGAGAACAGCAGTGTCCTGCCTGTGGGATGGTGTTGGGTGTCCCAGGATGGGGGCAGATGCCTCAGG
The DNA here is from genome assembly GCF_022539395.1 of Myiozetetes cayanensis. NCBI lineage: Eukaryota > Metazoa > Chordata > Aves > Passeriformes > Tyrannidae > Myiozetetes > Myiozetetes cayanensis. The sequence continues at coordinate 1,882,572 of NW_026086605.1, read as the reverse complement.
CAGTGGAAAGGCACCAGCAGGAGCAGGGAGCTCTCACTAAACGTGGGACCTAAAGGCATATTGAGGGGGATGTGGAGTAAAATATGTTGGCTGCCACGGGGGTGAAGAGGGTGGGTTCTTCAGAAAAGCAGGGGATTAAAACATCCCATGCAGAGAGTGAGGATGGATTCCAAGAGCAGGCAGAGGTCAGATCTTGGATCTGTGTGGTCCAAGAACTGTTCAGCCCTTGGCTCTCCTACTGCAGTGTGTTACCCTGTCATAAAGAAAGAGGACCTAATCCTTGACTTACAGACCCAGCTGTATCTGTTCATCAGAACCAGGGAACACATCCTGCTGCCTACAAAGGGAAAAATTCTGAGGGAGAATGAAAGTATCTAAATGCTGCACATCACTGGGGTTATGGATGGTACCCTTAAAAACATTGAAAGAGTAATATCAAATTCATAGCAGCTACTTTTGAGCTGTGCTTGGCACCTCAGACACACTAGAAAGCAGCACAGCAAGTAAGACAACAGTAGGGATGAGGCAAATACACCAGCAATGTAAAGTTGGGAAGAGCAATTTTGGAAAAGGCCTGAGCTGTTAAAGCTTCAGCAGCAATGGGGAATTTTCTTGACAGTTGTCAAAATGCCTTTAAAGCAGCGCTGCAGCATCTCCCCACAGCTGATCCCACCCTCAGTGATGAGCTGGGTGTCCGTGAGGAGCTGCTCTCGCTGCCCTACACACACAGCAGTGACATATGCAAGTGTCACCTCTAATCCAGGCAGTGTCAGGGCAGTCCCCCAGCAGCACAGCCCTCCCAGCAGATCTGGGGAGGGGGAGCCCTGCAGGAGACCCCCGAGCCAGCAGCACTGCCCTGCAGGCACTGACCGGGCTGGGAGGGGTCATGGGGGAGCTCTCATAGAACTGATGTTGGGAGCAATGAGAGCTGAAAGGGGGAGCACAGAATCACAGAGTGGTTTGGGGTGGAAGGGACATTAAAGATCATCCCATTCCACCCCCTGCCATGGGCAGGGACACCTTCCACCAGCCCAGGTCGCTCCAAGCCCCGTCCAACCTGGCCTTGGACACTTGCAGGGATGGGGCAGCCACAGCTTCTCTGGGCACCCTGTGCCAGGGCCTCCCCACCCTCACTGGGAAGAGTTTCTACCCATTATCTGCTCTAAACCTCCTGTCTAAGTTTAAAGCCATTCCCCCTTGTCCTGTCACTCTTTGCCCTCAGAAAGAGTCCCTCTCAATCATTCAAAGCACTGCTTGTTTTGGGGGTCACAGCTCTAACAGTGCAGCACAGGATGCTTCAAAACTAGGCAGCTGTGCTCACCATGGCAGCAGGACAGGTTATCCAAACTTGTCTGATGGCTACACAAAGCTGCTTCTCCTAATATCTGTGCAGTGTATCAGGTGAGGTCACTTGCAGTCCCCAAGGAGGGTGTAGAAGATGCTAAATTGGGGTTTTCGACCCTAAGAGACACAAACTTCAGCTACAATGAAAGAATTGTAGCCAGAGTTGGCTGGAAGATATGCTGCCATCTAAGTGTCTGCATTTGAACAATGAATTTTGGGTTTATGAAGCAATATTCTGTTTAAAACACTCTGTTCTGATGGACATGTGCAAAGTACTGATGTTGCCTGGGAGGGTTAACTGGAGAAATGGAATATGCTAGGTTCTATGAAATTTAATATACAAGATAAAAATGAATTAGAGATACATAAATTACAAATAATGAATCTTTATAAATGTAGCTATGCTAATAAAAAAGAAAAAAAAAGGGGAAAGGCAGAAGTTTCCTGAGTAGAATATCAAATATTAAATTAACTGAGCTGGGGAAGCAAAGACTTATTTCCAGGAGATCCAATCCCTATTTTGTGACTAATGGTAGCTGATAAATTCCCCCCCCCTTTCACAGTTATTTGCTTATGCAAATAGGTATTTGCTTTTGTACCAGCAATATCTTATCCTCCTTAAACACAAGGTGAAAGTGGTTCAACGTGGAGAAATCATGCAGTTGATGAGTCAATGCAGTGTTTTCTGACACACAAAGTATGGATCAATGTTATTTTTAATAGGACAAAAGAAGATATAGATGTAGGATAATACTACATCACATCAGGTTATTGTAGATAAGCATTTCATAGAGGTCAGATTGATCTATAACCTCCTAGAATCAATTAGTAGCAAATTGGATGGTCACCTAAGGATGGCAATCTCCCTGTGGAATTGGAGGGGACTTTGTTGTTGCAGTTTCAATACATGCAAGGGCATTTTCTCAATGCCCTGGGTGCTGTTTTGATCCCCTGAACACAGAACTAAAAGGAAAGACCAGCTTTCCTAAGCTGTAACGAGGCACAACAAATGAAGTTGGCTCCTTGCAGGACTCGTAGTCCCCCCGTTGTTTAAGAGCTTGTACAACAAGCTGGGGGTAAAAAACCCTGCCTTGTTTAGGGATCTAAAGGTCATAGAACAGCAATGAATGTGGCTGTTTCAGAAATAAAGTATTCTATGATGAATCTTCGTTATCTTTCAGATCTAAAAGCTATGCTCAGAATAAATGGGACTGATCCCACGTGTTCTTCTTGATTTTGCTGAAAATTACAAACTGTATTTAGTGGAAGTCCTGAAATACTTGCTTCCACATCACATGTGATGGAAATCTTAACTGCTTATTTTTTTCTATATGTGCTTTTTTTATTTTTACAGGGAGACAAAAGATATGATTTTTTTCTATTGCTTCCAGAAAATTAAACCAGGGCTCCAAAAGAAACTGCCACTTTTCTAGTGTAGAGGTACTGCCCTTCCTTGACCCCTGCTATTGTGTTTTCTGTTCATTTAAGGCCAAATTCAGACTGCATGGCTTGAGGGTTGGAAAAAGAATTGCAGGATTATTTTATTAATATCATGGTCCGCAGCTTTCCAGGTGTGTTCTTGTCCTGGAGCATCCACAAAGGAAAAAATCCCAAAATGTCACTAAAGCAGTTTAGAGAGGTTTTTGTGCTAGGAGGCACGAAGTTTGAAATATTAAAGGTGTTCTCCAAAAGTGACTTAATTTAATGAATGGCTTCAGATCAAGGCCAGAGGCAGGGAAAAAAATGTCACCACAGTCCTTGCTGCTTTTATCAAGGCAGAGTAGATCCCTAATCACTCTTGCACGTGGAGGAATTACAGCAGCTTTCCCATGGGATGAGGGATACATTCACGAATGCCCAGGAAGCATTCCAGGGAAGACACCTGTTTCTCAGCCACATGATGGTAACACATTGCCTCACAGGCTTCCATTCACAGCAGGACTTTGTTTAATGCTGCTGGTGGCTAATCACGTTGTCACTGCCATCCTCCACCCATGTAATGAACTGGCATTCCCCAAAAACCCACCCAGGAGATGCCACCTCAACCTCTTTTATGGGCCACTAAGGCTGGCAATACTCCATCTTCGGGCAGAAAGCCACATTTCCACGTGTTTCACAGGTGATTTACAAGGCTAGATGTAACAATCTAATTTAGTCTCACATTTAAAACCCCACCTACGGAACTGGCCAATCCAAGCAAGTGATCCCTGGAGTGCATTGTTGCATCCTGAAGAATCACTCCTATCATTCTGTCACAGCTAACGAATTCCCTCACTTGCTAAGTCGTGAAACAACCAGTTGACATTCATTTGGACCAGACAGAGATTCAGTAGGTCATCAGTGATTGCTTACACTGTGGAGGAAATGTTCCAGTTACTGTACGTGGCCATAAAGTATCTGTGACAAATAACCACGTGGCAAGTGAAGTCACTCAAATCTAGGAGGAAAACCAGACCTTCTTACGTCCTACAGTCACAGGAACTGAAATGAACAGAAGGCACAGCATTTCTGCTATATTCCCAGCTGTATCCAGGATAAATTGCCTGTGCCTGTCAGGTGAGGGGTATTCATCTCCCTCTGGTTCAGGGATGTGCTGTTGGAGCATGCATTCCCCAGGTTCAAGCTTTGGAAAAGATAAAGCTTTGCCTTGAAAGACTGCCAAGATGACCTGAATCTCCCTTTTGGACTGTGCATGAGGATAAGGCAATCCAAATGAAGGCAGCCACTGCCTGCACAAAAGCAAAGTGCTCAGCTGAGAGCATCTCAGTGTTCCTTGAGCTCAATCCTCTGTTGTGATCCCATCTCAATAAAATAAGAAGGGATCCTCAAGCCAGACACACTCAGGGGACAGAAGGGCCATAGCACAGTCATCTGATAATGAAAAGACCTCAGTTGTCCAATAAAATACCAAGAGGCAGAAAAAAAACCCCAAACTCTTAGCCATAAATAAAAAAATCCACAAACAAAGCAGGGAGCAACCCCAGTTTCATGTCCAGGTTCTGATCAAGATTTGCACTTAGCAAAAAATATGAGGAGGAAGAAAGCATAATATGTGTGCTCAATAATTAACCTACTTGATTTTAACTACCAGAAAACTGTATTCAGTACCTAGCACTTAATAAAAACATGAATATTTCTAATTAGAACTAAGCATTAATACTTAATTGCTTTAAATGTTCCAGGCATATTGCTCATAGAAGCTTCACATTCTCCAAGGCTGCAGGGTAACTTTAATTGTTGTGGTAGTGTTAAAATTTCTTTAAATTTACCCTTCATTCTGATTTGCCCTGTTCCAAAAAAAAAACCAAAGGATGAACGAAAAAACAGCTCCTGCCTATTGGAGTTTAATGCCAGAAGAGCAAAAGGAAATATGAGAGCTGCTTTCATCCCTCAAGCCCTTTCATGTCCTTCACTGGATGTTATCAGGAATTAAAACAAAAACAAAAAACAACCCTCACAGATCATTAGAAGTGATCCAAGCCATGTTCAGCACAGATGACTATCCTGACTATCCATCCCCCCTCTGCATTTACTGGGTAGTAGAAAAAAGAGTGAAAGCCTGAATCAGAGCTCGAGGATCAGTTTGAATAATTGATATTAAGATTTGTTGAAATGGAACAATTTGACTGACCCAGTTTTACACTTCAGGGAAGTTTAATTTCACGTAAAGACCTATTTTGAGTTCATAAGCACTTTTTTTAGGAGCTCTGTCATGCCTGCCAGCTCACCTTACCACAGACAAATTCACAGAAAATAATGCCCAGGATTAGTGCCAATATTGCCCAACCTGATTTGGTCTCCATTGATTTCAGCAGTGATCAAAGGAAAGTTCTGTTTCTTAATCACTAGTAACTACTTGAATTTTAGTATAAACTTTTCATTACCAGGTTTGTAGATATCTGTATTTGCCTTAATGACAGTCAGGGATTCACTTGCAGCTGGAGGTTTAGAGTAGCCAGAGTACAGAGTTGTCTGTTGGCTGTAAAAATAAGCCCAAAGCCACTGAGCCTCATTTAAGGGCCTGATGCTGAGTGAAACCTGGCTCAGACCCCACTTCCATGAGCCAGTTCCACCTTCTCTAAGTAAAATCTGGACTGTTCAGCTGCATAACCTGCACTGCTGACAGCAAAAAAGAAACCATAATTTAACTGAAATAGTCAGAACCAGTGCTTTGCAGGAGAATTTCACTTTTTCAGACCTTGGGGAATCACTCTTTAATAACAGTGAGCAATCTCTGCACACTAAAGATATCGAGAGTCCATTGAAAAAACCCTCACACCTAAGAGCTCAGCTTGCAGATTATTTTCCTGTGCAGGAGCATCACCTCACACAAGTTAGCTGGGGCACTAATGGAAGTGTTTAGAAGTGACCCAAAACATAAAAAAACAATGTGGCCTGAAGATAAGCACGGTGTGTTGCTGAGAGCTCCTCACTGGACCATAAAATGGAAGTTGTGATGTTACACTGAGGGCAGGGCTAGAAGAGGAAAGTGCCTGTGAGTCTCTATTTACCTGAACATTGTATGATTAGCCAGCCCCTCTGAACCTAACCCTTATTCCTTTAACAAACCCAGAGAGTAAATGATACCTCTTGCCTTTCTTCGAAACTAGAGTGAAAATTCACCAGAATGGGGAAATGGCAGAAAAGCTTTCAGTCTGCTTCAGCTGACAACAAGATGTATTTTTGTCTCTGTCTCTCCTAGCATTGAAATTCACATCACAGGATTGGTTTGGATCACATTGCACCTGTTAGTTCTGGTGTTTAAACAAATTCCTCACAGCCTCGATGTACCCAGATCAACATCAGCAAAGACTTGGCAGAGGAACAGCGAGATTACAGCCCTTAATGTCCCCCTCACTTCTCTGGCTGCAGAGGGTATTGCACACATCACATGCAATCCTGAGCAGCAACACTAATTAAAGCACTGACTCCACTATTTAGTGGATTATCACAACCTAACGAGGCACTCTTTCCGTGATTTAACTTGTAAGCACCTTTCTTCCTAGCTGCATTTACTGCCTTATAAATGGTTTTTATTGTACAGCCATTACCAGTGCCATTAAACTCCTCAAACCACCCTGTCATGACTATAATTCTACAGGAAGATCGTAGAAGTAGCTTAACTTTTCCTCTTATTTTTGCAAGGACAACAAAATGGCAAAATAAGTATTTACTTGCCTAATAATTCTGTATAGCTTCTAAGAAATTACTACCAGCATTAAATAAATACACATAGAAAAAAATTAATTGACTTCTTCAGCATAATTATCCCATACCAGTAAGGATGGAGGAGATTAATAGTATTGATTGGTTATAAGCCAGTACACTTCGGGTTAGAAGCTCCCCTTTGTTTGGCAGATTGGAAAACACAAACACTGGTGTATCTCCATTTATTAGCAGCTCACAAAAACCAAATGTGAAGATGAAAAACCTCCCTAGGTGATCAGTTCTGGTTCCCTCTGCAGCAGAAACCTTCCACAAACTAAGGGCCCTCAAGAAACAAGGTCAACACTTGTGCTACACCCTTTTGCCATAACACATAAGCTGTTCTCTGGTTTCCTTGCATTAAACCATGCACTGCTTAAACTTCACAAATTCCAAGCTGAAATGCACTCAGAGTGATTTATTTCCACTTACCTTGGGAAATCCCAAATATATTGAGGCTGTTTTCATCTCTTCATGGAAAATGTAAATCCACTTACTAATAACGAGTTCCTGTAGCACCTCTTCCTGCCCCACCAGCCAACTCTCCAGTCCTTCCCTGCCAGCTCTTACTCCAAATGTTGGCACAGAAAGCTGAGCTTGTCTGGGCTTGTTCCCTTTATCCTGCTCTCAATATTCGGATCAGCTGTGCTCATCCCTTTTGGGGTCAGCAGCACAGGTGTTTTCTGTCAGTATTTAAAAAGAGGAGATTCCAGCTGATGGTAAAATTAAACCGGTCCAGAATTCAAATGAAACTACTTCCCATCAGAACAATCCACAGGCACAGAAGACTTGCACAGAAGTTTTGGGGAAGGTTTCTCAGCCCAGGATAGGAACAAATTAGGAAGGAACAAATCACCCACTCAAGAATAACCCTGTTACTATGGGCATTTGCTTGATATAGAGGGTTGGAACCCTTGAAAGAGCAAGGTGGAAATCATCCTCTCCACATGTTGGCAAAAGGTTTCACACACTGAGATGTAGTGACAGACCATGTGTTTTTTCCATTAAAATATGCCTAAAATTATGAGTTTAATTAACACATTAAATTAAAACTATTTCCTAACCCATCACATGCTTATGAAATGGAATTTTTGTTCGCCAAACAAGCCTCAGAAATGTGATTTCCAGCCTTTTGCTTCGTACAATGACTTGTTTGAGGAGGCCAGCTCCAGTCAACTCACTGATACAGAGGATGTTTCAAGTTGCTTTATCTTTGTTGGACAATGCTGCAGATATGAATTCCAGCACAATCACTCCCTAGGCGAGCTTCCACCTCTTTGAATTAGAGTGACATTGTGACATTGCCATAATGTTCTTTTCCCCTTCCTTTTCCACACTGTTATATTGGTTTCGATGCCAACCTGCATCTGAATCTTTCATTGTGCCTTCAGTCTGTGGGATTGGAAATGAAGATGAAATGGATTTTTGTGTACCCAAATGCTCTGTAATGCTGATAAGGATGTGAGCAGAATACAGACTAATCCAAAAGTATTGTGCATTCTGCCTGTCTGGTAAAGGAGATACTTATTCAACAGTCTGTTGATAAATGATTTGTAAACCTCACCCTGAATAAAAAGAGGACTCCTTTCTCCTAATGATCCTGATACAAGGAATTGAATAAAAAGCTCAAGGAGATTTTTGACAATGATATGACTCCTGGGAGCCTTCACAGTCACTTCTCTGTGTGTCCAGCAACAGGCAACGGCTGTTGGGGTTAATTAGTCCAACCTTCCCTTGCTTAGATCTCTTCCAGCAATTATGTCATGGGCATGGATCTTAATTAGCATCTCTTCTCTCTTAATCTTCTGACTGGTGTCAGAAGGTCACTTTGAGAGCCAGGGTAACTAAGAACAGTGGCAAAAATGGCCTTAGCTCTGGTTCTTGCATCATTTTTTCCCGTGCTGGCAGTTGTCTTTATTTCACAGATTGTTTCCATTCTGCTGCAGTGACCACACATGACAAAGCCAGAGGACACAAATGGGCTTCTAAAGGCAGCAGTGTCACAGTGCTGGAAAAGCAGAGCAAGGGGAACCAGAACAAATTATTTTACAAAGCTTTGCATTTCCCTGAGCAGTGCTAACAGTTCACTTTCCTTAGGCAGGGGGCTGGAGGAGAGCTTGGTTTGCTCAGTCTCTTCCTCAAGTATCAGGATTCACCATGTCTGAAAGGGAGGACAAACTGGCACCTGCACCAGGCTGAGGACACCAGGGTAGACTAAGAAGTGTTCGTGTCTCAGGAGGTTACAAGTGACACGTTACCCTGCTGGAACTGTGCTGACAGGCTGCTTTCTGAAGGTATCACGGAGCAAGTGAGAATGTTTTGGATCATCTCCAAACCACAAGTGTAAAAGTGAGCTCACCAGTCCCTCACAGCATCTCACAGGTCAGGGGTGAGTTTATTCAACCTTTAACACCAGAAATTGGAAGTGCAGAAATCTGCTCTTGGCCCACCTGTGAGTTAGGGTGACAAATCCCTTGAAGATAAAAGCGAAAGGGAATTTGGAAATTTCTCTTTACTTATTACTCTCTCCCTGCAACACTAAGAATTGCAAAAGCCTTAAAATTCTTAAGAAGTGCCTTTGGTTTAGGAGTGAGAAGTTTTGTGTGTCAGGCAGTGGCAACAAGAGTTCTCCTGTTGAATCTTGCCTGGATTCAGTTGGGCAATTCTGTAATGACATCCAGTCCCTTCAGAGCTGCATTCTGTGCTGTGGCTGAATGATGATTATAAGAACCTTAATTGGAAAGTTATAGATATTGCTGCTCTGTTAACCCCAAATACCAAAGCTCCCTCTCTGGTGTAAATATCTGTGTAAGGGATGCACGTGTATAAATCACCATCAATTCTCCCCATCATCAGCAGAGAGGCTGCCCTGGAGATGAAAACGAGGGAGCTGAAGGTGCTCAGAGGACGTGCTGAGGGCATGGAATCCAAAAAGCACAGTCACATCTGTGAACAAGAGGCCAAATAAAAGCAAACCATATATAAAAACCAGAGCCCAGCCCCATCTACTCCTAGAAATAAACCTGTTTCAGCCCACGTTAAAATCCCAAATGCCTCCTGGTTTTCCCCTTGGAAAGTCTGCTCAGAACCTGGCAGCAAAATGCCAATAAGCAGATCTTCGCTTCAGCAGCTTCAGCTTACATCTACTGCAGCTCAGGTGTTTTTAGTTCTCTGGGTTCAAACAAAGTCCAAGTCTGGTCTGAATGGTCTCAATGTTGATTCTTGGGCTATTTCTGCAAGTTTAAGCAGAAATCCTGTAGCATTCAGCCAACATGCCAAGCATCTGTAAAAGCAATCCCAGTTCAATTCAGTGTATCAGCAGTTATCCACCCAGTCTTGTCATTTTAATTTTATACGTGTTAAGTTGTAATTTAATGGCAAAATGATAATGTTTTTTCTCTGTTCAGAGCAAGTTCCTGAGCAGGGAATGATTTGCACACCTGTAGGACAGGAGTTCTCTATATAATAAACAGTATTAAACTGGGGGCATCCTAGTGGAAACTTTTAATTTAGTTTTAGCCTCTTAGGACAGCCATGTAGCCATTCTGCTTATCAGATGAGTCTAAGATAGTAGTTATTAATTTTAAGATGCACTTTAAGGGAATAAAACCCTTAGTAGGTGCTTTAACTTTCTATCTAAAGCAGAGTCGATTAAATTAACTCATTTGGAACTATTTCTAACTGATCTTTGCATTGTGTCCAATCCACTAGTTATACTGCTGTTTCTTATACAATGTTGTTCATTTTGAATGCATTGTAGGCATTTGAAAAATGAAAGCATATTAGCATGGCCTTGAATTTTATTTATTCATCCTCTAAAGATCCTCCAAAGATCACCAATGCTGTTGAATGCATAGTTACCCATGATCAATGTGATATTATTTGGCTTTCACTGTCCTGTCCCAGCTGGCAAAGCACCACTGTGAGCACTAACACTGGGGAGCAGGTGGCACAGAAATTTTACATTTCTTGTTACCTCTTACTCGTGGCAAATTCTGAACACATTCTGAACATCAACAACAACAGGAACCTGCCCAACCTTTTCACTCCCATCACCCCAGTACTGCTCTCTTCAGGACTTGTCCCTTAGGTCAGAGCAGCCCATCAGTTTTCTGTCTTGGGACAGTCACAAGAAAACAAAGCTGCAGACAAATTACTTGAAATATTTTGCTAATTATACCCCTAATAATGTAAGAGTGTGAGCAAAAACTGTGTGAAGGTTTTATTCCACCCACAGGATGTGATATGCTTAGTGACCCAGAGCAGTTCACTGAAGTCATTAAAATTTTAGTACCATAAAACAAAAGTGAGGCTTTTTCGTCTATTTTTATTTCCACAATCCATAGCAAAGTATTTTTTGCCATGAGAAGAGAGAAAACGAGGTTCTATTTCATGTTAAACAGAAATAACTTCCTCTGTGCATTGGGGAAAAAAAATAGAGGGCCAAATCAGACTAGACTGCACACAACAAGATCTGAATGAATCGGTACAAATGCTCCAACTCTTTCCTAGCACAGTGCCTGAGATTTGATTCACTGTGGGGACATTCTGCTGGCTCACACTCTCAAAATTCTCTTGGTTTCAGGATATTCCTGCTGTGTTTGATTAGATATTGTTATCCTGTTCTAGTCCAACCACATTTGTTATTAAATATGGCACTATGGAATGTGACTGATGAAAGTTTAGCTGGTTAAATATTCCAAAATTTCAACAGACTTACACTGTACCTTTTCCTGGAGGAAAGCTGAAGAGCATATTTTGGTTAAAGGAGGAATGCTGTCCCATTTTAATGCCACCAGTTTGCTGCTTATCAATAACACAGTCACTTTAGGGCTTGTGTTTTTTTGTAATACTCTCCATGGTTTATTAATGAAAATAACTTGCCAACTTTTATTCTTCTCAAAAAAAAAAAAATGGTAACACACAGATGTACAAACCCACATTCAGGTGTTGCTTTATTGGTGCATTACAACATTACATTTCCTTCACACTGAGAAAGCATGAGATTAAAATACACTGATCCACAAAAATGCCTTCCCTATGCTGACTTTGCACTGGTGATTATGGCACCTACAGATCCCTCCACGAGTTTCATTCCATTAAGTCCTTCATAACTTTAATTACATTTTAATCAAAGCTTTTACACTGCCTGTTTTATGACTCTCAATTTAATTATTCCCATTAAAACGTGTTATTCCTTACTGCTTTTCCAACTTCACCAATTACTCCTGCCATTTAAGTTTTTATGCCGTGTTACACTTCATACCCAACCTTTGAACATCCACTCCTCATCTGAGGGCTGTACAAGCTTCCCCCAGCCCAAAGCAGACAGCTTGTTTGTATCAAAAGCCATTAAAACACTGGGAATGTGTACAGCACACTTAGGAGGCCCCACTCAGTTTTGAGAATAAGCCAGATCTATATAAAAACATGCAAAATGCTCTATGCATCAGTATGAAACTTCTAATTTGATTTAAGATTTACTTATTTTTTCTTTTTAACATTTGCATATAACCTGGAAGACTAGGGTTCCTGCTGAAAGAAAAAGCTAATGGCTAAGCCTGCCCCCTCCTCTAGGGCTTTCTTTAATCCTCCCATGTGAAGCAATAGAAAATTATATCTGTTACAGAATTCTGTAGGATGGTTTAAAAACCTCATAGGAAGATTAAACCTCCACTAGACTGTGTGGGTTTCTAGAATTAGACCTCAATTACACCAGAGGAGTGTTCTGTCAAATCCAGTGCAAAAGCTGAATAACTTGGCTTTGCTGATGCTGGTTTTGTGAATTTATATTCACCAGCAATGTTTGGGTAATGTCTCCGCTGTAGAGTTCAGAATTCTGTAACTGCCAGGAAAACATCCCACCTCTCACTGACAGAGTCCAACTGGTATCAGTTTTAAAGTAGATCAGGCCTGATTTCTCCAGAACACTTCTGGGTTCATGCCTAGCACATTCTGTTCCCTAATGCCATTTCCTATTTGTAGTTATTTCCAAATATCATATAAGTTTATACATAGCAAGGTTGCATCCTCTTGTACACAATCATTATGTTTATTTTTAAAGGGACTCTAAATTTACTTGCTTTCTATAAAAATTCAAGTGTTGCCAATCAGGAAGTAGCTCTTCTCAAAACAAAAAACAAAAAAAACCAAACCTACAAAGCTTAGCTTTGAGAAAAGTAAATGACAAGCCTTACATGAAGACACTGAGCTGTTTGAATCACAAAATGCCTACGAGGCCAATGCATATTCCAACAGGAACACGTAAATTATAGTTATGGCAGCAGTCTCCTCCAGTCTAAAGCACCGTAATAATGGTCGTCGATCAGCGCTATCTTCATCTCTTTAACCAGCAGCTCCGAGTGCCAAGATGGGGTCTGGAACACTTGCCTGCTTTTTCACAGGATACCTAAGGGAAAAAACATCTGGAATCCGACATCCTGCCATCCAAAGGTACATCATTTCACAGGAATGTGGTGTATACTGCATAGTGCATACACACAACAAAACAGAGTCCCAGTGCTAATAAATTAACCCAAGTCCCACGCTCGGGAACCTTCCCCACACCAACAGCGGTCGGATTTGTTGAGTTTCAAGTCAGGCACCGAGCCAGCCTTCCCAGAAAACTGTCTGCAGCCTTGCTCTGGACACGTTACAGCGCTGGAACCACCACAGGCACTCGAAGTCACAAATGAAAATCTCTGCGTTTCTGTAGATGGCCAGTGCCGTGGTGAGGCACTACACGAGAACGGACGTGGCACACCAGGGCCACACAAAACTCTGTGCTTCCTTATTCTCCCAGTTTTAAGATTTATTTTTTTTTTAAATGACATTTCTTTTAAAGACTTCAGCTTGTGGAATGTCATGGGTGTTCTTTTCTTTCGCTTTGTCTGGGTGGTAATTACTGCAAGAGCTGTCAAAACATTGCTGAGGATGTAATATCAAGTTTTTAGTCCGTCCTGTGAATATCTATGTTATTGTGAGTTGGTAATTTGAACAGCATGGAGTTTCTTGAATGTGAGAGTCACCCTGAAGAACTACTAATGCATGAAGCTTGGCTCTTACAAACATTTAACCCTTCATACCTTCCATCTGCTTTATCATTAGTAGCTCAGAATGACCTTGTCGAAGCCTGACAATTAATGCAAAGTTTTGCCGACATATGGAGTTTTGGTTTTTTTTTATGTTAGAATGCAACAAGATAAACATAAGGATGATGCCCTAAATTATCAAATTATATGGCTGGCCCCAACAGATGCTGAACACCTGGTGAAAAGTGCTGTGTGTACTCACCACCCAGCAAAATCTATGAGTGCTGAAGATGACCAGAACTTTGTAGAAGGTTAAGTCAGTAGCTCAGAAAAATCTGTTTCCAGATCTACTATATCCTCAACCACATCTCCTTAAAATTACTCTCTTAGCCATTCTCCATAGGGGATTGTTTGTAATTCTTTCCCCTTCCCTCAATAGATCTGTTTGCAGTAGACTGAAAACAGGTAATGCAACAACAAGTCAATATGAACTGAAAAATTAACTTCAGAAGTATGAAGATATTATGGTATTAAAATAAAATATTTAACTTCTCTTTATAAAAAGGAAAGAAACAAAAGAAAAACCAAAACCAAAACCAAAACACAGTAAGAAACACTGTTAAGAGACCAGCTGGGAGGAAATGTGAGAAGGCTTTAAAAGTTCGTTCTGCACATTTCTCAAAAGTCATACGGGACCTTCAGTTATTCCCTCCAGAGGCAGCCCAGTAGCATTATCTGCTGTAGGTCGCTCTTCCTTCTTCACAGAGTTCTGATCCAGCAGGCTGACGTAAGATTTGTGACAAGCTGTGTTGCCCAGAGGAGGGTAGTGCTGTCTGTAGCAAATATAAGCAAAAATGAGGCCAATGATCCCTCCAACGAAAGCATCTAGACAAGAGGAGCAACAAAAGCAGAAGCACGTTACCAGGGAAAGGTCAGCCAGAAGGGACAACTGTAAATAGAAAACATTTGCTTGGCGTGGATGTGTTCAACCCAGAAAATGTGAACTCTGAATTTCCACAAAGAATTTGGAGCCAAACACCACAGCCACACAGGACACATAAAATCAGCACTTTGAGGGGACATGGCCAACATTTTGAATTCCCCAAATGTAGGTGGCTGGCTGTGCTTTGGGAGATGAGCAGAGGGAAGGGAATGGCCTCCACGGGGCATTAAACACCCATGGTGGTCTAGAGTGCTGCTGACCAGCATTTGTGGGTTAAAACCCATGGATCTTCATCCAGTCTGCCATCAGTCAGAGTGATCACCACCAGGATTTCTGTTTATTAGCTGACCTGTGCTGCTGTCAGCAGCCAGAGCTCTCCTGCTGACAGCTCCATCCCAGCCTATTGCACTGACTGCAGTCTGTTCCCTGCACAAGCACCCCCAGGAAAAAAAGGCAGTTAAAGTGCCAGATCTGCTCATGACTTTGTATTCCAGAAGGAATCCTCCACTGTGGACAGGGAGCAGTTGGATGTAAGTGGAAAATCATCTCCCTTCAGGCAGTGGGCCACTGCAGCTACAGCAATTCACTTCTCTTGCAGCTCCTGCAAGGCCCCTGAGAAAGACAGCTGTCAACAACCATGGCAGGCTGGGTGAATTCTTACCAAAAGCACCTGAAAGGTCAAAGAGTGGCATGCCTGTTAACTGACTTAACGCCTTCTGAATATCTTTCTTTGATGCTTTTTACCATCCCATAGTCCTTCCAAAAAAACCCCAAAATAAAATAAGCTAAAATAAGGCCACTGCATGAGGGATTTGCAGCTCTCACACACAGGCAATTTTAAGTTTTCTATGGGAACTGAATAGCACCTGAAGTGTAAGAAGATTCCTTCTGCTGTCAGGTTCTGCCTCTTACTAAAACACTCCTCTGATCTTGTGTTTCATTTCCAAACAACCAGAGGAAAATTTCACTGGAAATACACCCTGTCTTTGAAAGCCTCAGATTCAGCACAAAAAAAATAATGGAAATGAACAAAAGGCACTGGCTGGGATAGGACTTGGCAGCACATTTTATTGTAACAAGACTTATTAAGCACTGTATCATCTGTGTATACCTGTGTTTCCATCCTTTCAATTACAAAGAAACCACAGTGCAATAAAAACGGTGAATCATTGAGTTTAGTGACAACGGAGGGTAAATCAATACAAATTATTTTGGTCCAAAGTCCTTAAATAAGGATTAAATTCCCTAGCTTGTCAGCCTGATATATATTAGAACAAAGGCATTAGAACAAGGTTCAATTTTCAGTGGGTAATAAATGGTTTGTAATCATCAGAGAAGCGAGATTTCTTTTAACAGGAATAGCTAGGGCCAGAAAACCTGAAATATTTAATGCTGAGATGAATAAATTTAAGAAATGTGATTACCAGTCACAGCTGAGGAAGAGGAGATCCCTTCTAATCCTATATTACCTTTCTACACACAAAAGGACATAACAAATCTATCACAAACAGATGTAATAGAGGTTCAAGCAAGATTTTAAAAGGTGATTGTGTGTGCACAGTATTTGGAAGCAGATGGAATCTTGCCCTATCCACCCAGCAGCTGATTTTAGACCATTCAGCCTGTCCCTATCAAACTGTCATGGTACAAAAGGTACCAAGGGCAACAATTTTCACTGTACAGCATCAATCAACTTGTAAAAAACTTAGTTATTGTGACAAGCTTAATTTTCTATAAACCTGTGTTGGGTGCAATTCTCAGATTACTCTGCTTTGACTGTGGCTGGCTGAATATTGTTCCAGCTGGTTTTTTTATTTTGCTTAGCAATAAAGTCAAGCCTATGATTACTATTTTTGAGTTTCTCCATAATTTTTCCACATTTTTTTCCCACATTTCTCCACAGTTTTGCCAGTCCTCTACAAGTTCCCTGGAATTTTAAGACTTGCTGTAAACTTGCCCAGATTATTTCTTTGCCTAAACATTTACATGCAAATGATGCAACTCTGGGCCTCAGTCTGGGCACCACAGTAATAAAGATTCACTACATGAGTTATGCCAAAGATTTCTCGCTTACTGACCTTGACTGGGGGTAAGGAGCAAACACACAGGCAGCTATTCTGACTCCTGTTTTTGAAGATAACAATTCTGTCTTTGTTTGAGCTCATGGGAGCCATAATTTACTTTTTGTTTTGTTTTGTTTGTTTGGGGTTTTGTTTTGGTTCTGGGGGGTGGTTTGTTTGTTTGTTTTTCCCATAAAGGAAAAAAAAAAATTCAGTCTCAGTATTTAACTTTATTTCCGCTTATTCCATGAGTAAACTAACATTTCCAGAATTAGAAGTCTACGGAGAGATTTGGTGACTAAAAAGTTGTCCACAAACATTCTGAACTCACAATGAAATATCCTAATATTCCCCAGAACCAACACTAAGGTCTTGAATATTACTTTCTTCAGCCAAACTGAAGGGAGCTCATAAAGTTCTCACAATATTAACATTCTGAGCCCACTCAATGGCTTTTTAATATAAGGAAACTCCACTCCATCTTTCACCCACAGTGTGCTCAGCCTTGGACATTAAACTGATGGTCCTTTTTCATTCCCCACAGCTCAGAGGAGGCTCCATCACAAAGCCCCTATAAATAATTTAGCACAATTGGCTGACTCTGCTGAGCATAAAAGTCAAGGCCTGAGGTTCTGTGCTGTGTATTCCAGAGTGAACAATTCCCTCCCCTGAGAAGAGAGTTCTTCCAGGGAAAAACCCAGGTCAGCTGCGGGATAACGCCTGCCAGCACTGCTCTTTGGGAAGAGCTGAGTTTCCAGCTCCACCTCCTTAAAATTCCAAGGCAAAACAGGATCAGCTGTGATGAGCACAGCCACACAACCCCCGGGGTGCAGTTCTCCTCCGTGGTGAATAAAACACGCCGTAAGAACCTTCCCCACGGCACCCGTTTCACCACGTAAATAATTCCTGCTCTTGGCAAGGGATAGCACACACTGCAAACACGTGTCCAGAGCTTGAGAGTGAACCTGTACATCCTGTTCACATTCATTCACACTGCTCCCTTGCTCCTGAACAGGGAGCCCAGTGTCACACACACACATCTGCTGCCCGCCCCTCCTGCCGAGGCACCACCTCGAGCTCTCAGCTTTGTGCTGGAGGCTCTGCCCGACTTCAGTGCTGCTGAGCAAAGAGTAATGAGCCCTGGAACAACACAGGGGACCTGCTGGAAACCAGGAGACTCCTTCAAGAACATGCCAAGGCTGATGGCTGGTGATTAAGTAGCTAAGGCAGAGCAGCAAGAACACGACAGGGAGAGAAAAGGCATGGACGGGTCTGGATCTGGTGGATGGGTCTGGATCTGGAGGGGATGAGGGAGAGAAACTGGGAGTGAAGTGGAGCCCAGGAAAAAGGGAGAGTGGGAAGGTGTTTTTAAGATTTTCTTTGATTTCTCATTCTCCTGGTTTGATTGGTAACAAATTAAACTAGTTTCCCCAGGTCAAGTGTTTTGCCCATGCTGGTAACGGCTGAGTGATCTGTCCCTGAACTGTCTGAACCCATGGACCTTCCACTGTACTTTTTCTGTCCTGTCCAGGTGAGGAAGGGAGTGACAGAGGGGCTTTGGTGGGAACCAATTTCCAGCTTGTTTTGGGAAACAGGAAACAATATGTAACTAGCATTAACCACATCATGGGAAGGAGCACTCACGACCTCGAGGGGAGTATGATTTACAAGGCCAGCAGTGCCACATAAAGCCAAGAGGACCTACATAAGAGAATCAGAAATGCATTCCAAGGATGGCAGTTCCAATAGGAATATAGGGACAAATAGGGCAAAAGTAATTACAGGCTTTATATAATTACTAAATAATTACCTAATTATTTAGTAGGAGGGATGAGCGAAGCAGGGAAGGTACAAAGATGGCAAGAAAGAGGGTCAAGAAATGGCAGAAGAAAGAATAGATGGTGGTGTTTTCTGAATTGTACCTCAGTAATATGTGTAATTAATAAATGGGATAGTCTTCTACATCAGTTACATCTTACACCTGAATTTTAAAGGGTTGAGACAACATTCTTTCTGTGACAAATACAGTTAATCTGCCTGGTGTTGCAGTCCAGAAGTGCCTGCTGTGGGGAGAGAGACAGTGCTGTGGCAGAGCCCTGAAGCTGTGAAGTTCAGTCAGTGCTGGTTAACTCAGCCTCACTGGGAAACCTCAGCCTCCATCCAGGAGCAAGGAAAATCAATAGCACACCACGGTGTTTTAACTGTCAGATAATTTGGAAAAAAAAAAAAAAAAGCAGGAATAAAGCTGGCTCACCTTGCCAGTGATGTTTGTAGTCACACATCCGTGACAGGGCAATCATCATGGCACAGTAGAGGGGCAGGATGGCTGCACAGAGCCTCCAGCTCTTGCCCCGGCCGCTCTCGGTGAAGCAGTGCAGCTTCCCAGCCAGGTAGAAGGTGGTAAAGCCAAGGCCTGAAAATGCAACTGATAAAGACAAACACGTCACCAGGGTGTTTTATTTTCATCACTGCTATCCCTCAAGGTCTGACAGCAGCATTGGGAAGACCCATCTGCAAAAAACTGGGGGAGCTTCATCATTTAAATGGTGATTCCTGTGGAACCACATCAGTGGTTATATGGTTATATATATGGTTATATATAAATGCTGTTATAACACAGCATTTTAAGAGAATGCAGCAAATTGCCTTCTTGCTTTGTTTGGATTTTTAACAAAGCAATCACGAGCTTAGGAACTTTAAGAAACCCTCATTTTTGAGGGGCTGAATGGGGAAAGACAATTTTCCTCAAGCTCCATGACATCCTTATATTCTCCACAGCAGCGGTGTTATCAGCATGGCAATGCAAGCACCCAGGCAAGTGAGCACTGCAAAGCAAATTGACTTTCTTCTCATACATACTCAGCTTTCACATAATCTGACATGTCTGCAAACACTGTGGTACCTTTAGACGTTCACCTGTGAAAGAGAAATTTAATTTTTTTTTTTCCCCTTCAGCAATTTACCTTTTTCCTCTGGGGGAGACATCAGCTGTGAACAGAATGCCTGATTTTACTTGCACACTAAATTAAACATTTAAGCAAATTTTTTAACTGGAGTCACAAAAGCTTTTTCATGCTTCAACCTTCAGCACATCTTTCCTGATTTTAGACCTATTCAGAAAAAGTCAAGGCTCAAAGCAGAAAAGGATTCAGACAGTTTGTACTGTAATTGAATTACATTCAAATGAGATTTTTAGGTTCCATTAACCAGTTTCTATAGAACATGCACAACTGGCAGTGGTGAGAGAAGTCAAGCCCCAAGTTTCTGTACTGAACTTCTTCCTTGCTGTGGTTCCTCACCTTCCAGAGAGATACTAGAGAGATTTTTTCAAATTATTATTATTTTTTAACATGTATTTATATTTTTTGAAAGAACCAAACATCTGAATATTTCTTTTCAGTAGGAAAATCAGTGCTGCAGCTGAAAATGTAGCTCTGTGAAACAAATCTTTCTTCAACAACAAATGACAAATTTCATACTCAATTTTGGTTTTGCCTGCAGAGATCAAAAATTAGAACACGAGCGCACAAACCACAGGGAGCAAAATTAGACACATTTATCAAAGAATTTGAAATTTTTTTTTCTGATTATGCTTTTAATCTTTGTGATATCTAAGCAACTCTATAAGGTGTAACAGGTGGCATACTTATCCAACCATCTGAAATCTTTTTTTTTTCTGAATACCTTTATACTTTTTATCTTTTTTATATCTGAGGAACTGTATAAGGGGTAATAGGTGACATTCATAATACTTAATATATAATTCTGTTCTGGTTCTGCTATCAGCCAAGCTAATGGTAAAACCACTACCAGTGCTGGGTCAGATGTTTATCTTTCTTTCCAGTCTCCTGATAGGGCTTTTCAAATGCCCCCCACCTCGGGTTCCCAAATGTCAGGTGTGGTGAAGCAATCCCTTTGTGTTCTGCTGATAAATCCACGGGGCTGCTCAGTTTTAGCTGCCAGTACAACAGAGTGATTCCACAATTGCTAAAGATCTGCATTTCATCTTCAAACACCCAAACAAATCACTCCTCTGCATGGCTGGGGTGGAGCCAGACAGAATGCAGATTAATCATCAAACCAGTACACCAGATATGCTGCTTTCTAGATGCTTTTCCAGCCAGTGCTGATTCCAGATTTGTCAGCAGACAGTGGGAGGCAGACTCTGAAATGTTAACAATCCTGAATAAATAAAGATGTCTTGCAGACTGGGCTACCTTCCCATGCCCAGACCTTTGAGAGCTGTGCAAACTTTGCCTTTCAGACTACTGAACAAGGAGAAATAATTTCTTCTGACATTTCAGGGAATTCTTGAAATGAATGTGTTTTCCTAAAGAGTAGCATGTCTTGCACAGAAAAAAGGCTGTGAGATGCACAGTCCAAGCTCCAGGCTATACCCACCAGGAAGAAAAATAAACCTCTGATACTGCTAACATAGCTCAGAAAATTGGAATAGCCCTCTCCTTCTTCAAACATCCTCTCCAACTCTCAGTGCTTAGACTGACAGACCTAAACCAACAAATTAACATTTCTTCTTGTGCCTCTTACATTTTTAAAATTTGCCCTGACAAAAGGCAGCACTGCTCTTGCCTGTGCTCTTCCCCTTGCACCAGGAAATTTTTGTGGCGTGGGCTTTTGTATCAAAGATCTGCAGTTCTTCATAGGGTTGGTTTTGGGGTGGGTTTCTTTCTTCATGGCTAATAAAACACAGTCACACCTGTGGGAACAGTCACAGGGGTGCCCATTCTGCAGAATTTGGAACTAAAAACACATCTAAACTCACCTGAGACGGTAAGGACAGGATTTTTTGCATCATTCCATCTTCCAGTTGAGTAAATGGAGCGAGCCAAGTGAAATCTGTCTTGGATATGCAACACCAAATGCAGTCCTGGAATGAATACTTTCAAACACTTCCTCTCCAGAATCACTTTCGTCTTTGTATTTCCATTTTTCATCTCGGGTTGTTATTTTTGAGATCTTCAGAATTAAAATCTGAAGATAGTAATCCCAGGCAGAAGAATCAACTGCTTTGTGGTTTCATTTTCAGGCAGCCTACAGTGCCCTGCAGTTTAGAAGGCTTAAAGAAATACTGCCCAAAGTATAAAATAGGTGTTCAGTTCACACAGACCCATATTCAGGGTTACTAACATTTACCAGGCAATTTTACTAGCAACTGTCAATAGCAGCAGATTTAACTAAATGGACTTACGAGAAAATCTGGTGATATTTTGAAAAAAAAAAACAAAATATTTCCCCAGAATTAGTGGCTTTTTTTGGTCAGGATCTGCTGCATTTCCAGGAGGAGGTGCTCATGAACGAACGTGGAAGTTCAGGAGATTTGCACAAGACAAAAAAGGAGGATTTTGTCTCAGATGGCTGACGTGTTCCTCTAAACCAAAAGTCAGGAACAGACTCACAACCACTCCTCTAGGGGAATTTCTGGTTTCTTCCAGAAAGAAATTAATTAATTTATGGAAAGGAGGCAAGGCCACAACATGAAATGCCAAGCAGGTCTCTTTGGAGACATTGCCACAGAAGGAAGTAAGAAAATCACTCTGATTTAGTTTCAAACAATTTTAACGCAACACAGACGTTGGTGCAAATTCCAGACACAAATATTTGAATTATTTGAAGTGGTGAAAGAGGAGAAAGGAAACAAATCAAACATACAGTAAGGGGAAATGAGATATTTTAAACCATTGGTGTAGCTAGCTCAAAATCAAAGTCCTGACACCTCAAGTTGCTGATCAGAGGAAAACCTAAGACAAGCCACAGGTTCTATCAGGGCTTGCCAAAATGCTGCCTATTTTGTGAACTGTCCTTTTTAAATAAGCCAGCTGTGGTTTCTTAAGAAATTAAGAGATGAAGGGAATTTGGGAATGAAAAGGAAAAATTTAAGTCTTCCAGGGACAGGTGCTATGAGGTAAATTCAAAGAGATAAAAGACCATACATGTTGCTACCTGTAGCATGTACAAAACTGCTCCCTTGTGGGCATTATCATTACTGGAGTAAATAAAACTACATCAGAATCAATTCTTCAGTCTGTTTTATCATATTCTTTAAAAAAAAAAAAAATTGACAGCATCTGCAGGCACTGCAGGCCCCCTCCTGACACTGATTCTCTCCAGACAAGGGGTCTGGGTGAGATCTGTGCCGACCAAACAGATACCAAGCTAAAAGGCAGAAAGGGAGAAACTGTAAACAAGGATCTGAGCTAAAGCACCCCGAGTAAATTATTCATTACAAAAATACAATTGCTTTTTGTGAGTGTTTTCTGAAAATTAAACTACCCCACGAGGATCTTCAGCTTCTCAGGTTTTAATGGATGCTTTGCTAAGCACACAATAAATGCCTTTTTTTTTTTTCACACTAAGCAGTTTTTGAGCCGAAGGGGGGAAAAAAAAAAATCCCCAACTTACTTAAGTGGCATCAAATTATAAAACTGCAAAGCAGCCATTCCAATGGCCTGTATAAGAATGAGAGAAAATGATCCATCTCTTTGTCTGCAGTGCTTTGTACTTGCAGTGATTACTCTATATTTTCCAAGTGCAGACACATGCTATTCATCTCTGGAATGGCACAGCAGCCTGCTGTGTAATTCCTGTAGCTGGGGCTACTGGCAAATGTTTTCGGTTTCACACTGTTCAAAGACTATTCAAAAACTATTTATCTTTCTTGAAAGAAAAAGTGTGATACCAAAGGAGTGCATAAATTTTAATGCTGAATTTCAACTCAAAGAGCATTTTATACATGTACAATTCCCAAAGAATGTTTTGAGTTTATTATCACAGGCAAAATACTTTTATTTTCTTTTTTTATCAAGTGGGACAGTCAATCACCTTCCCTTTGGCTTAGCTTTATTAATTTCTCTTCACAAAGAAAGACAGTTCAGCAGAAGCAACATGAAAAGCACATCACAAAATACAAATCTGTGCAGGGACTTGGGAAACAAAAAGGAGTTATTGGAGACAGAGATGTGTCAGAACAAAAACAGATGTATATTATCTGCAAAGCAAGACTGTTAGTCATTAGGTTGTTTTTGCAGGACTGTCACAGCGAGTTCTTGTGAACATTTTTTAGGTTATTTTCTGATATATTTTTTATACACTTTTCCAGATACTTCATTTTACCTGAAATACCTGAAGTGGTCTCGGGGTACATCTCATTGCTTCCAGTGAGAACTGAGTTTTGATGTGTTCAGTTAACAAAGTTATTCACAAAAAGTCCTAAAGGTGAACCTGCTCCACAGCCTACTTTGCCATTTCTGTTGGCAGAAACCTCAAACAAATACCCTTTCCCTGAGAACACAGTTCAGAGAAGCCCAAACCAGTTCAAGATTCTGGAACTACTTTGAAGAGAAGGGGTCAATGCTCAGAGCAGCAACTGAAGAGGCCTTATTATTAATATAACATATATCAGACTGCCTTGTTAATGCAGCCCTAATCACACAAGGGTATCACACTAGAAAAAGCCCTTTCTGTGCTCAGTACTTTTTTAACTCTTCACTCACTGCCAATATCTCAGTGCTTCTCAAATACTCTTGGTGAAATCAGGTCCAACTAATGAATTTACACCAGATTTAATGAAGAATGACATCAGGATGGAACTGATCCTTGAACACAGCCATGCTGGTGCTGCTCCAGTGTGGTCCCTGGCTGACACACTGTTCTCCTTACAGACATCAGCAGTATCAAGTGCTGGCTGAATTTGTTTGTTAGACCAAACATGCATCCCTTTATGAAATGGGGTCCTGATACTGCACCTCCAGTTTCTTGAGAAAAAAAAATTAAAACAGATAAGAGTTGCCAGGTTAATTCAAACAGGTCAGTGCTAATTAAACAGCTGCAACCTGTCAGTGATCAGTAACCAGAGAACACATTTCTCTTTCTGCTAGAACTCAGCCTAAACACAGCATCCAACCACCAGCTTTAGGTCATTGTGCCTCCAACTCCAACCCAAATTATGGTCAGGGGGCATTTACGAGATCCCTAACTACAAATAATCCCTGCCAAGAGCAATTTTTTCTTTTCCAGTCCAACCTTGGAACATACCAAGTCCCACCCACGGGGTCAGGGTAACTTCTTGCTTCCTTTGCTGTACATATGCCATCAGCAGCATCCTTGATAATGGATCACATCCTGCACAACTACTCATCATTCCATTCACCAGGCCCAGCATTTGCATCAGTCGTTCAGGGATGTGCATGGAACTTCATATTTGCTAGAAGGAAACTGGCACAGTCACACAGACTAGCACAGAAAACACAGTTAGAAGACAACCTGAAGCACATCTTGATGGATGGAAACTGTTTATAGTGGAGGATCAGGATCTCAACGAGGTGCAGGGATTTTTCTGGATTACACCAGTGTTAGTACTGCCTGCAAATAACCCCACTGAACACTTCCAAAATAAAGCAGGGAAACCCCAAGACCATGCCCAGCCAGAGCAGAAAGGGTTATACAGAAGATCCCTGCTTCTCTTTTCATGCTCTGAGACACAGCAGGAATAGGAAAGTGTTATTTATTCCTGCAACACTGCAAAATGCAAACCCTGATCCATCCACCCTCTGCAAGAGGAACTTATCACTGGGGGTTTTATGTACAGAAGAAGAGCCTGGGGATGGAAAAAAAAGGTAAATGATGTGAAGTCTTCTTCAAGCACAGCTTGGGTATCCAAGTAAACCAGGACACCAAGGGGGGAGTGGCTGCACAGTGACATTACACTGGCACTGAACTCAATGCTGGGCTCCAAACTTCTAAAACACTCTTGAGAGAAACTTTTAATAACTCTTGAGAGAATCAGGGACTGGAAAGTTGGGCATTTCCAATTCAGTTCAAATCCCCTGAAGGCAGCAAA
Source organism: Myiozetetes cayanensis (assembly GCF_022539395.1). Classification (NCBI taxonomy): domain Eukaryota; kingdom Metazoa; phylum Chordata; class Aves; order Passeriformes; family Tyrannidae; genus Myiozetetes; species Myiozetetes cayanensis. The sequence goes on along the minus strand of NW_026086605.1, from coordinate 1,857,132 downwards.
ACTAAAGTTGCTCTCCATTCTGGAGTACACAGCACATCTGGGATTAATCTCTTCAATCATGCAAAGAAAAAAAGAGGAGAATATATTGGCACATAATACCATAAAAAAAAAAAAGTTGTTGTGTTGAATAATTGGGGTTGTTCAGCACGAAGGGAAGGCTCTGGGGAGATTTCATTACAGCCTTCCAGTATCTTCAGGGAGCTTCTAAAAAGGAGGGAGAGAGGCCAGGTTTAGATTTGGTGTGTTTAGATTTGGAGGAAATCCTGCCCTGGGAGGGTGGGCAGGCCCTGGCACAGGGTGCCCAGAGAAGCTGTGGCACTTCCATCCCTGGAAGTGTCCAAGGCCAGGTTGGAAAGGGGCTCAGAGCAGCCTGGGATAGTGGAAGGTGTCCCTGCCCATGGAGCACAGAGATTCCGTGAGCTACAGTGTAAAATAAACGTAAAATAAATTCAAACAGCCCTTGTTATCGAGTACTGAGAGGTAAATACGTCACAGAGGGGGTAAAAGCATTAAACACAACCTTTCCTGAGTATACTCAGAGTTTGAATTAAGAAGCCAATAAACCCCACAGGAGATTTTATTCTATTTTTTTTCTTTGCATCTCTAAGAAATCAGTTTCTTATTTCCCTGGATTCTTTTATAAAAGGATGAAACATTTCAGTGAGATGGTGCCATACAGCTGTTAATTAAGAGATTTATCTTGAAAATAGGGGAGTAGCAGCAATTACTGCCAAAAACCTGTGGCTTGTAGCTCATTTGTTACTTAAAATGCTCACTTTCAACGGAAGGAAATATGATTATCCTGCATGAAATTGCTAGCTAAAGATAATTAACAGTTCAAATTTAGATAGCCAACTATAATTACATGTACTGAAGTAATATTTTATATGAATTATCACAGGATAGGAAACAATTATACTGAAATTCAATAATTTCTTCACTCCGAAGCACATAAACAATTTTAATTTTTTTCAAACAAATGGATGGCTTTTAAAAGGTAAAAAGGTTTTCATTTTTACAGCTGACTAATTTTAATTATTGAGTGGAAAAGGGGAGGAGGAACTACCTGTCCTCTCACTCTGATGACACCGTATTTCCCAGTCACCTTTCTTCTTTTTAGTGGCACAGCAAGAAACACCACAAATACTGCACTCATTTAATTAGTGCTTCATCAAGCAAAGCTGGTGCAAGCATGAACTGCATAATCAGCTTTTATATCATCAGAGGAGGCAACTCCTCAGGGGGAACACAACAACAGTGCACTACACAGTGACAAACAACACTGAGTGGAACAATCAACTGGCAAGATAAAGAGAAAATAAAATATTAACCAACCAGGCAGTCAACAGCAAAGGGGCTGGGTTGTTTTAAGAATTGTTGTAGTGGTTTTTACCTGCCTAAGATGACAACTCACACCAAGCAGACTCCTGGGCTGCCTGTCAGGGACTTTAAAACTGGTTTAGAGAAGGAAAAAAAAAATATTAAAAAAAATAAAATCAAGAGATTTCTCTTCTGCTCCCAAAACCAAGGAGTGGATTAGAGAGAAACCTAATCTAGGAGTAATCTTCAGAATTCTTTCTGCCCAAATAAGCAGAGTTTTTCTAGGAGGAATGGGACACATTCAAAATAATTGCAGACACTGGGATGTGAACCAGTTATCAGGACTAACATTGTTAGAGATAAATACACATTTGCAAGGTTATACCACAGAACATTTTTTGGTAACAGAATCAAGGCCAGACTCATGAATATTCACATCCAAATTGTAATCCTGCTTCTCATATTTCACTCCTACCCATCACCTCCCCTGCTGCAAAGAGGCATTCCCTGAATACAGTGATACTCTATTTTCATCCACATTCCAGCCTCCCTGCCACACTAAACACCACCAGAAAGTGATTTTATATTCTATTGCTTGATAACATAAATAAATATATTTTAACCTTTACCCATTGACCTTTTTGTCATCAACCAGGAGTTCCATTTTTCTGGACAGGATCTTGCTGTGTTCACCCACACCAACTTACTGATTTCAAGCAAGAACATTCCCAGAGCAGGGAACATGGAGAACAGAATAGAAGAGAATATTTCAGTTAGAAGGAACCTACAATCATCATCTGGTCCAACTGCCTGACCACTGCAGGGCTGACCAAAAGTTAATGCAAATTATTAAGGGTGGTGTCCAAAAGCCTCTTAAAGACTAAAACAGAGTTGGGAAACACTGACCACGTCTCTGGGAAGCCTCTCCCAGTGTCAGACCACCCTCTTTGATAATGACCTGCTCCCACTCTGAACCTTCCCTGGCACAGCTTTGAGTAATTCCCACGTGTCCTGTCACTGGATCCCAGGGAGGTCAGCAAAGACAGGCTAACACAATGAAGAATAAAATGGCTTATCCTATGATAGAGAACTTCTTGCATGACTGAGCAAGTGATGTATTAAATATTCAGTGATATTTAGATATTTTTTAAACTATGATTTAATATGACTCACCGGTTGTATTAAATCATACTTAGTCCCAAGTGTCTATGGAAATGCTATGATAACATAAACATCTGGTCAACCATTCTGATTTCTATTTTCTGATTAATTCCCTCAGTAGACTCATCCAAAGGTTTTCTCCTTTCCCCCACTTCCCCTGCAAGTAATTTTTTTAAGACCTCCCATGCTCTTATCCACTGGCAGTTCCATCCACAAATCCAACTTGTATTGCCTTTCAACCCAATCAGAAACTTCCAACATAATCATTCCCAAAAAGCTTCTAGTTCCTTAAACAACGTGTAAGAACCCCAGACTGAAAGACTTCTAAACCCACTTAGTTCAGACTGAAACAAAGACAAACCAAAAGTCTCAAGAGAAAATCCCCAGACAAATCAGTTGATTGCAACAAAGCTGTATCAGTTATTAAAAATATTTTGCATAAATATTTTTCCTGTAGGTTTCATTAGGTAAAACACTGAACATAATTTGCTCAGTCCTCTGCAGAAGGAAGTGGGAAAAAAATTACCTATTTAGGTAATAGATATAATAGATTGTGATTTCTATGTAGAACTGACAGTAATAGCAAAATCCAAATGAGGCTTTCTGCAGATTTTTTTTTCTTTCTGGCATAAACAGCACACTTGATTTCCTGTATTTATCTCACACCTTTTATCTCAAGACACTTTTAATATCCCCTTGATTTCGAGAGACTTAAATTAACGTTTTCAGAAAACGTTATGACTGAGATTTCTGCAATTTGATAAACCAGCCAGCCACCTCTAAAGAGAGGTGCCCAGCATTTTAACCTCACCATTCCATTTCAAGGCTTTCATTGACCTGTTTTTCTTGGGCTTACAGCAGAATTGCAGTTGGTAGTTTTGCTTTTATTGAAGTAATTCTGGATTGGCTCAGGGTTATTTGCATGAGAAGATGATCTCACATGAGTCAGCTCTATCACTCCAAAGGGTGTAGAGGCAGCAAGAAGCATTTGGAGACTGATCACCCAAGATGAAGAGCAAGGACTGCTTTTGGGAGTCCTCACTGATCAAAATGTTTCGCAGCTGAAGGGACTGGGGGCAAATTCACCCACAAATATCAGCTTCTAGTTCTCAAAACAGGAATTCTGACTAGTCCTACCATTCTCTGATTTCCTCTTTGCAGAGAAAGATAAAGGGATATCCCTCCTTGACCTGAAATTAAAGTTAGAAGAGAGCAAAGAAACATGTTGATGCAGTGAATACGACGAACATGCAGCCCAGGCAAGGTTTTCCTTGGGTCATTTACCTGCTCCTCATCCCCAGTGCAGCAGCCAAACCTCTCTTACCTCCCAAGTGCTGCCTAAATCAGCCCACTGTTGAGCTTACCTATCTTCAAGAAAACTCCAGCCTGAAAGATGTATCACTAAGGAAGAGCTAAAACCACCTCTGATTTAGAATCATCTCTATATTTGGGTTGTTTTTATACAGAAATGCTGCCCAAACCCATATAGAAAGGATTCTGGAGCGTGATGTGTGTCAGTGCAATGGCAATCTCAAGGCATCTCAATATTTGCCAGTGTTCTAGTGAGGCTTCTTCCCCACAGATGGTCAGAAATGATGTCCCAGCCTCCTCTTGAGTTAACAGCCATCCATTTTCAAATTAGACTTGAGCTTTCTGACCCATTTCACTCCAGAGAAGAGCTGTCACTACTGCTCACAGATGAAAATTGATCTTTAGATCTCTAGTGTGACTCAAAGTCCTTTTAACTGAAAAGGTCAGGCAGAAGAACAGTGATCTTATCTGTAGGTACAGCTGAAAGTCCACAGCATCACAACAAAGTCTGAAATCAAGCAGATACCTTAAACTTAGCTTTAAAAGTTGAAGATAGGCAAAAAGACAAGGAAAAAACTAGACTGTAAGAGAATTAAGCTTCTTCCCTACGCAGATGAAAGGAATTTGAACAGCTACAATAACCAAGGAACAGCAGTAACTGCTGGAAAAACTGGTTTATTGAAGTTAAACTTGGAGATTTACTTTTTTTAACTTGAGCTCTCCAGAATTTGAAGCAGAACCATGCTGACCCACAGAGTCATTCATTGCACTCCTCATTAATGACTCAGGATTTAAGATGATTCTCTATTCTGGATAAAGGAACTATCTCCTGAGTACTGGCTCTAAAGTGGGGTAAACTGCCATTCCTGGACAAGGCAAGGATTGAGGCTGATGATGTACACGGTCATTTCCCCACTGCCACCTGCTTTCAGTGACAGCCATCAAATCCAAACTCCAACAGTACTGTTCTAGCAGGGACTTCCATCCTGTGAGGAGCCCTAAGAAACAGCAGTCCTGAGAAGCTGACTTAGAAACTCCACTTCTGGGAAATATGTCAGTGTTGAGGGGAAAGGCATGGTAGGAATATCTGCAGGATTTGGGAGTGGGCCCTGCTCACAAAGAAAAAACTGAAAAAAGTCACCTGGGATTCCTCTCTCTTTATTCAAAAAAAAGACCAGGGAACTCTAAAGAAAAAATTTCCTTATGTACATTTAAGCTTGCTACAACAGAATGAGCAATGCTTGCTGTTGAATCTGACTACTCAAAGCAGGAAATTACCATTCAGGACTGGGCTGAAGATCTAATCCCATCTATTATGCCAGAAGAAAAGGGTATAACCAATTACTTTTTTTCCTACTGCTGTTTGTACCTCCTTTCTTAGGCCATCAGCACTCTGATAAAGTGCATATCCTCCTTTTAATAGAAACACAACCTGCAGTGTGTAACACGCTCCACTGGCAGCGTTTCCTTACAAAAAAACCCCATTAAAGTGCTCAGTAGGTATTGAGAGCCTAATTCCCAGAGCACTGCTCCCATTAACCCTGTTTGCTGGAGCCTTCTTTGATGTCGTAATGCTGACTGTCAATAGATCAGAATTCTTCAGGCAGTGCAGTTCTGGCACAGTTTTTGCTCAGAGCAAGATCATGCCCTGTGTTGGAAATGGATGTTTACTTCGATCTGTGATGAGTTTACACCTGCAAAGGCTCATCCCGAACCACGAAACTGGGAAAAAATCCATTCTCTGGGATGGTACAGCCACATCCAACCTTGCACATCTGGCCACTGCAAGCTTCAGCTGCACTGGCAGTGACCTGTTACTACCTAGATTTTAATTGCATAAGAAGTGCCATTTATTAAAAAAATACACAGTGACAGGAACTGTTTCTTTGGAAAACAAAAATTCCTTATGAAAATGGGGTCAACAATAGATAATAGTTGGGTTTTTAGATACTATTTACCATCTTGTCTGTGAGGACTGTGAGATAAGGCTAAACTATACTCAAAAGGCAGAGAAAATAATTTTCTTCTTTGCTTTTAAAAGGTCATTATTTTCTGAAACGGATCAGGACACCTTAATTCATCAAGGAGGTAATTAAAAAACATATGACATAACACATCACTGTTATTGCCCCCACACTGATTACATTCTTCATTTCAGATTTCTGATTAAATTCTCTGATTTTTTTTTCAGCTATATTAAACAGTGATCCCTACAAACCTCTTTGAGCCAATAATACAAAGAAGAAACACCCACATAAGAAATAAGAGCTCTTGTGTAGCTCTGTGTTAACATTCACTCTGGAACTGTACAAACAAAATTGAGATGTTACCACAAAATAATTTCTTCAAAACTCTACTTTTTTCCATGTAAAAAGAACCCTCTAGAATCAATAAAGATTTCTCTTAAAAAAATTAAAATCAATGGCACAATTTAGTGAAAAGCAAACTTTTCAAATAATTTAAGTGACTAAATTGCAGCTACAAAAATAAAATCACAAGTATTTTATTTATTTCGCTGCTAGCACTTTTATACAGAAAATGCTAATTTTTAGTTGATTTTTTTCCCCCATAAATCTATCCAATCCCAACAGGAAATTGTAAGTTCAATTACCTCTGCAGCCACTGTGTTTTTCAAGTGATTAACTTTAATCGAGTTTGGTTCCCAGTCATTTGATGTGAAATCCACTCGTATCAACTGGGATCTTTCTGTCTGGGATCAACAGCCAGCAGGAATCTCCTGAAATTCAACCCAGGGAACTGCAAAGTCCTTTACTGGGGGAAGAACATCCCAACTCCTCCCAGTGGCAGCCAGTAAAAGGAGAGGAGACAAACACTGAACCACAGGAAATGGCATTTAAACACAAGAAACAACTGGACCAGGTTTCCCTGTGAGACAGGCTGTGGAATCTCCATATTAAATTCCATTCAAAACTCAGCTGGACATTGCCCTCAGGAACCTCTTCCCACTGACCCTGCTTGGAGCAGCAGCTGGAAATGCAGGGTTTCCAGAGGCATCTCCATCTACAGTTCTGCCAATCAAACCATAAGCTGATACAAACTAGTCTAGGGTAAACTAAACTCTCACCAAGCCAGTGTTTTATCTTCAGTACAAAGGTACCAAAACCAGCTTCATGCAGCTTCCTCTAATCTAAGGCAGCAATCCCTTCACTGCAAAAATACAGCTTAAAATAGTCCTGACCAACTCAGAAATTAACACATTTAAAAATAGTCACTAAATAAAGCCGAAGCCAAGACTGGCAATTGCGATCTGTGTGCGAATGTTTTGAGAGGAATAAGAGCCTAAAGGGTGTCTTATCATGATAAATGAATCACTTCCCCTAAGACAGCAAACAGGGTCAAGAATTTGGCATTTCATTCACACGGGATTTTCGGTGTTTCTAAATAAAAATGTTGTGCTACTATTATTTACCCACAGTTGCTTGTACAAGGACTTCATTACTACAGATATGGCAGATAGAAGACATCTGCCTGTCTAGGAGTTTGGTTTTTCTTTTAACCTAAACAGCCCATTTTACTGAACAATATTTGAACCAAGCCTGTATTGCTGAGTTGCTACATTTTTTCTAAAAAAACTTCAGGAGAGAAGCCACTCAGAGACTGTTTACATGGTAAGCAGATCAGAAAACAACACTGTGGCGTTTGCAGCCCTGGCAAATCTATATTTACATCAGAATGGTCTCTCCCTCGCTGAGCTGAGGTATGAAACAGGTCTCTGGATACACCCTTCCTCTGTTCACAAGGTGGTGTCTAGTTCTTTTAATTTTTTGTCTCCTTACTGTGCTAGAAACACGTGAACATAAACAACTATTTAAGGTTTGATCTAACCATGACAATGTCCTGGTTTTGGCAATAAGTCAAGACTCATTCACTAGACTATAACATAAACACACAGTACTTTAGCAGAACATTTTTGCTTGCTGTTGGTGGTCTGTCCCCATTTATGCAGGTGAAATGCAGGTCAAAGTTTCAGTTAAAATGAGACAGATCAGGTCTTTGCTCCTCTGAGCTAGAGCTCTGCACCCAAAACCTGGTGTCACCAACGTGGAAAGATGATCTGGGTTCATAACCTAAGCCAAAATCATCCCAGTTAAAAGCTTAGGGAACTGCAGCTGGCACCAAAACAGGAGTGCTCCACACACTTTTCTCATTTGTATTTTGTGCACTCCTTGGCATGGGGAGATGAAAATGGCCCTTGACTGAAGCTTCTGACCTCGCTTTAGGAGCTGCCCCGGCAGCTTTTACTTGGGATTTATTTTCCTCCTGTGTTCAAGCAGGAAATGCCAAACTGTAGTGGGCTACTTGTAACCATCATTCCAAGAGAGGGATTACAGTTTATGTCAACTCTCATCCTCCCCATTACATTCCTGCACTCATGAAAATAGGAAAAGAAAAATAAAATAAAAATCACTCAAACAGTAACAGAAACAAACAAACAAAAAATATTTGTTGATGCTGTTTCGTGAATTCCACCACACACAGAGAAAAGGTGACAAATCTGAAGAACCAAACTCCTTCACTTTATGGAGTAGCAATCTTATGCTGAAGGGAGGAGAAAGGAGCCATGGAAAAATTCTGGAGTGAGTTTCTGATGGGAAAGTTTACAAGTACCTACATGTTAAGAAGACAGGAAGGACAGCTTTTTAAAACTGAGATAAGAAAATGCAGAATTATGGAAAAATTTACAAACATGAACTATTATATCCCAAACACCCTCATTGCCTCATAGGTCCAGGAAGGTAGTATAATTGTATGCTTTCCATCATATTTTTTTTTGCTTTTCAACCTTTAATCCAGTGGGGATGAGGAAATAGGAAGAAATTAAACATATGATCACAAATCTAAGCTATTCTTGATAATACTGACAATCCTGGTTATCTAAATAATTTTGCTGCACGGAAGGAGCAGGGGTTAGCATTGTGAGACTGTCAAATTAAAGATAAATTAAAGGTTTCCTTCTCCATTATGAGACTCAAATACATGTGGATTTTAAGGCTTGTCAGAGACTTAGGTATTATATTGAAGGCAGACTACAAACAGAAAAACACTGTTTGTTTTAAACAGTAACTGATATTGTCTCTTTAATGTAATCAAAGCTGACAAACAAAATTTGAGACAGCTAAGTTGGATTGTGGTTTAGAACTATAGAGCTAATACACAAACATTTATTACTCTCTTATCCATTTCTAGCACTCAAACAAGAAAAAGGAGGCAAGATTAACTCACAACAATTTCCTTCATCTCATTACCCAACTTGTTTCTAACACAGTTCTGCACAATTAGGCAATTTGAAGTTACTACTTTGAAAAAAGATCAGAAAAACAAATTCCATAGGTACTGGTACTCAACTGGCAGTTCTCAGCAACAGAACCCCAGAAGGCAACAAACAATCCCGGCCAAAGAACCCAAACAAGCTCACAGTAATCAAGTTATTTTACTGATGAAAAACCACCTCAAAGCCAAAAGAATTGACAAGTGACTGTACTGTCCTACTTCATACTCCAGTGGAATATAACAAAATAAATAGAGGCACTGTATTTAAATGAACTTACAGGAAGAGTGGATACTGGGAAAGCTTTTTCTGCCTTCAGACACCAGATCTGGATCACCTGTGCAGTGCATTTCAGAGTTCATTACTCCATCTGGAAAGCAGCGGTAAAAGAAATCGGGACGCGGTCTACAAAAAACACCATGGATATTAAAAATATAAAAGCTGTAGTACCAGATAAACCTCAAAGTGATTATTACATTTACTGTTCATTACACACACAGAGCTCATTCCCTTCAGCTTTAACAGAGCAACAGAAGTCACGGAGTCATTTGGGTTGGAAAAGACCCTTAAGACTCCAACAGCAGAGCTAACCCTGCCAAATCCACCTCTAAACCGTGCCTGTCAATGCAAGGCCACATTTTTTGCAGGCAGGGAAGCTTCCAGCACAGCATGAGAGTGGGAACTGTCTCTAAAAGCACACATACAGGGTTATTCTTGCACCTCAGTGACAGAGCAAGGCAAGGTCATGACCCACAAATTTTCCCAAGTCTTGCCAATACACCCAGGATACAACTTAGGCTACAAGGCTGGCACCAAAACAACCACCAAATTCTAATGCCAGCCTTGGTGCTGACTGTCTAAGTGCATTAAACAGACCTCTGAGTTTCTTGTGACCCAGCCCTGAGCTGGCTTGGCTGGTGTCATCCTGACCCTGAGCTAATGAAGCCCCCAGAGAAGCAAGGGGAAGGATCACAGGTTCAGAGACAAGATGAGAGAGCCTCCAGCTGGCTTGGAGTGCAGGCAAAATTCTGAATTATTTCAAAAACATTCTTATAATAAAAGTACCAAATACCATTACTGAAAGGGCATCAGTACCAAAGGTTCTGAGGGTTCATCAGAAACCAAATACTGCTCCCTCAATGCTGCAAAAGAGGTCAACAACCAAAGCAGCATTGGGCTCTATTAAATAGGCTATAAATTGAAGTAAAATATGTATTTTTCAGCTGAAATTATTCAAAGTTTTGATAAACAGCCAAAAAATACCTAAATAAAATACTTTTCAGGGAGTTTTGTTTGCTATATTTTTCTGAACCCTTCCTTCAAATTTATGCTTAAAAAAAAAATTGCCCTGCCTAGGAGTTCATTTATTGCCTAAGTCCAAGGTTTGCTCTGCCATGGGTGTGGGTGTCTCCTGGAAACACAGCACTCAGTAATGTGCTGCTCACAGAATGCAGGCACTGGGTTATACAGAGTTTCCCACTTAATCAGACCAGGGGCACTGAACTCCCCCACGCTGCGACTCTTCCCGTCTGTGCTGCCAATTTAACGAAGCCATTTCAGCTCACACCGCTCCTCTCAGACCCCTCACTTGTCTGGATCTGCCAGCTCCTCCAACAAATAACAAAGCACAAGGGCAGAGATTCCTGCCCCAGTGGGATGCCACATAATGAAGTTGTCCAACACCTGCACCAGGCAAAAACAACTTCTCCGGGGCCTGTTCTGTCTCCACGAGCTTTGCAACAGCAGCCATCTATTTACTGAGATGTATTGCAGCTGTCAATCTGTCTCCATTTATCTTAATATTTAAAGCTATCATTTAGAACATGACAAGACTTACCTTCCCACTATTAATTTAATTGTGTTTGTGCAGACACCATTCAGAGCTAGAGCCAGGGAAACAGCTACAAAACAGAATGAACAAACAGAACAATAACAACCTAAATACCAAGCAGTAAATTGCAGCATTACAGCATTTCATTCCCAGAGTGAAACCTTTACTGGACTGAAAACTGGATGATCTTTGCAGCCTTCTGTTTTCCTGACTACCCAGACTAAAAACAGACCCCAAAGCATCACAATAATCATGACTTACTTTGTTCTGCTTTTCCTCTTGAGAAATCTTATTTCCCTAAACAAAGCCAGCTTTCCTGTCATGCCATTTGCACAGGCATAAATCATCAAATGGGAAAAAATCAGAGAATGAAGCACTGTGGGTTAGAAATTTTCTAGTTTTGTAATTTACTAGATTTACTACAGTCCAATTTCAAGCTAAAGAATTGCCTTATGGCTAAAACTACAGTTGGATGGCTTTTTTATTTTCCTTGCAAAAGGATGTGGATGTTTGGAATAAAAACCTCAATGTTTTCCCCTTACATTTTGCTCCCAGGGTTAACCAATTTTTCTAATAAAATTGGGAGTAATAAACAGGGACCTACCTACTAGGTAGGACTGAATCATCTTTTTTAATTTGTAGTTGCATGCCAAGTCCCTAGACTTTGTGAAGAACCTCATCTCAAGCCTGTGGAGATCTCTGCCTTGATTCCAGGGGCACTTGGATCTAACATAAAGACTCCTTTTGGGTTAAAACTGGTTTAATTCTGCAGTCCACACCGTAGCTCTCTGTTACAAAACAAGAGCCACTGAATTTTATCTCCCATTAGAAAGAAGTTATCAGGTAAATCTCTGATTTCCAGGAGAACATTTACAGTAATATAACTGTTGATTCTGACAGCTCCATGAGCTATGTCCTCGTTGGGCTGCTGCCCCAGATGCTGCACTTCAGCAGCACTCACCCAGAAAACCTTTGCCTGAGGATGCTATAAATCATAAAAATGTGTGTTATAGGATCTATTTTTAAAGTTAAAAAAAAAAAAAAGGTAGGTCCTTCATCAAAGGAAAAATAAGGGTTTTCTCAGATTATAGCAATAGCTGCCAGCAAAAATAAAAGAACAACACAATCCTAGAGACACTCGTCTTGTCAAAAAAAGTCTTCCTCTTTCAGCCTCTGTTCACAGTGACCACTCAATTCCATGCTCTTTTTTGCCCCCCTCAGTTGTTTTGTCTCAGTTTTAGATGGTAATTGCATGGGGAAATTTTCCACGAAGCCAAATGCATATGACCAGCAAGGTCACAGCACTAAATTCCCCTTTTTAAAACGTATTTTGGAAGACAAGCAGTATAATTTACTCTTTTTGTTGAGCTTTGTCTTGATTGTTCATTGTACACCTGACAGAACCACACTTTCACTGCTGCATACTCCTTACAATGACAATCGAGGGATCAGATGACAGTGTGACTGTCAAGGTGATAAATTCCATTTGTTCTCATTTTGTTCCCTTCAGGAAATATTCCTATTGCCCACTGAAACTTGTATAATCCAGCCAGTAAGAGATTCAGGCACTTCCAGGGGAAGGCTGAAGGGCATCTACATGCAGGAATTTAACTCCTCCTCCCCCTGGGTGCACTGAACCCCCCTCTTTGTATTAATGGTTGCATGAGGGGCAAAGAATTTTCACATGCTTTTAACTTTTTCCTTTCTTCTACGTGTCACACCCAGAGAAATTCCTTTGGGGGGAACTTCCTGATCACTCATTATGAACATTATGTGCCACCACCAGGCACATTAATATTAATTAAGGACTCATATTCATGTGGAGTGCACTTGAACAGAAATCAGCCATGAGAAGTTCCACACTTATGGCATAAACTGAACACAACATCAAGGCTGGTGTTTCCTCAGAGTCTGTGTAGCAAGAGGAATACTGGGGAAGCTGGGGAGTTTTCTCCTAGGCATTATAGAGGGTATCAGAACAGAAGGCAAAACAGCAGGAAAAAAAAAAGTGGTTTTCAGAACAAAAAGGTGAGAATAAGTGATGGAGAAATCACCCTAAGGTCCCTTCATTCTTATTACACAAGGGAAAGTGAAGCTCAGAACTGTGACTGTATGCATTTAATGAATGGTTTTTTCTACTGAAGGGACTTGTCAGTGAAATATCACTGTGAGACACTTCAGAACTTACTGCAAATGACTGGCAGCAGCCAAAACAAAGCTAGGATCATTTCACACTTGTGCTAGAGCAGCTGGAGAAAGAAGGAGCTAAGGGAAGGCAGCCTTACGTAGAAAGATTATTTTCACAGGCAGATACATAATGCCATTTACATCCTATCTAGCTAAGGCAAGGCTGAGTGTTGCTTTGGGTTTACTATGTAAGGGCCAATAAATTAAAGTGTAAATTGGCCAGTAAAAACAGAATTTCGGAATTATGCATATTTCAAACGTAATGCCAACAAAAACATTGGCAGCTCTTAGTGCTTCAAAGTATCTTCAGGCAGTGGAAGTGCTTTAGTCAACACTGGTCTCTGGCAATATCTATGTAAAAAGGATCTGGGCATGTATCACTGCAAGATTTCAAGAGATAGGCAGAGGCAGAATTAGCTGGAACAGCTTAACACTTACCCTCCCCACTGCTTACCTGTTCAGTGCTCAAATTTTCTGCCCACAGCTGTAATTAGACCTCACCCAAAACACTGCAGTTCACAGTCCAGGATAAAGAACATACCTAATTCCATGGGTAGTTTAAGATGAGACATCAGCTGTTAATTAGAAACGCTGAGCCAAGATCACGGATTTTGCAATGGGTAACAGTAAATTCACTGGGAAGCTCAGAGAAAACAATGAGAGGAGCAATTTCCTACATTAAACAGCTGACTCCCACAGGACTTTCCAGGCAAACCCTTAATTTACAAGAGCTGCAAGTATAAATAAGAGGTAAGTAATAGATGGGGTGTGACAGAAAAATATGCATCTGAACAGTCTCTCAGATGGACTTGTCTTTGCTGATCAAACTCCAGCCCTTGCTAGCTGTATCGTGGAATTAAGGCACAGAATTTGGATTGTGGAATTAAGGCACAGAATTTGTACATCTACAAACATACCCAAAACCAACGGCTTTTGTGAGCTGGCTTGTAACTATAACTGCTCAGAAAACTGCTGTAATGGGCTGGAACAGAGACAGGTTTTCTTCAAGGCTTGGACCACAGTTGGCATCAATCTCCAAGAGCTATCCCACATTTGCCATCTTTGAAGTGTGACATACATTACCTAAGAAAGCCTCTTTAATTTCAGTCTTGTCTGTTCGACGGATTATTTTCACCACAAAGATGACTGCGAGTGGGGTGAGGAACGAAATTGCCTGTAAGAGATAACAAACACCACGTGTGAGAGCATCAATGCCCTGTCAGCCCAGCTGATTAATAATTAGCTTCAGTTAGCTCCACTTTTAAACTGGGGAGGCCGAGTGATCTTTATCCAGCTCCTGACCTTCAGTAAAATGGGATGATTTGTCTTTGCAACCACAAGAGCAACGAACACATTAAAATTCTAATATAGCCGGGGGTTATAATTGACTTGTAATTGCCTAGAGCTGGGTTAAAAATGTCAGCTGCTCAAATGAGAAAGTAACACTCTATAAGGCCCACAAAATTCATACACAGACCTGGTACACTTTTTCCAGCCTGAGCACTGCTTTGGGAGGCAGCCCATGCAGGCTGTGTGCTCAACCAGACCCAACTCAACATACCAGACTTCAGCACCAACTTCCTAGCATTTTAAAGTGCTCTTTATCTTACTTTTTGTTTTCTTTTTCTTGAATGCATCAGGAAGGTCGTGTCTTTGTGATTCTTTTGTTCACAAGTGCTGGATGTGGAGCAAACTGCTTGACTTTGTTCAAAAGCAGAAAAACAACACCTGAGCACCTACGAGCACAGTCACTGGTTAAGCAGAACCTTATTCTTTTATTGTCAGTGCTGTAGGACAGGATTCCTCCTACAAGGAACCTGAGATGGCATCAGTGCATCCTGGTTTCCAGGAACAGCACCTCTATTATCACAGAGCAGCCTGGACTGTGATGATTCACTGTAAATGTGAGCCAAAAGTCATCTTGGTGCAGTGTCTGCATGCTGCAGTCTGGCCTCCCAGAGCAGGTATTTACTGTCTTTCTCCAGAGACATAGCAGTTTGTCCCAAGCTCAGTACCAGGGAGTTTTCCATTACCAGCTTGCCATGGGAACTAGGATTTTGTTCCCAACTGGTCCTTCCATCGTCCCTTCTGGCTCAGACTTTCAGCTGCAGAGGTTAAAGGCAACTTGTATTTGTGCTTCTTGCTGGCTCCAGCCTAAATTGACTGATTCCTTTCTTGACCCTACAAACCTCTTCACAACCACACCTGTTCAAAAACAAATCCAAGTCTTTCAAAAGCATTTATTCTCTTAAAGAAGATGGGAATGACTGTTTTCAAGTTTACTGGTTGGTTTGTTTTTTAAAACAAGGTCAAAATTAAGCTGTAAATGGCACATGGGGTGCCAGGGCTTATTAAGATTCTGTTATTTTTATTGAGGCTGAACACTGCCTTAGTTCTTAAAGAGCCCCCACTGAAATAAAAAACAGAGAGGACAGATATGACAAAAGAGGTGTGACTCAATCTTCATAACACAGATTAATCCCAGCCCTCATTTTATGAGGACTTCTAGAATATCTGAGTAGGAAACAACATGAGAGGGCACTACATTTGCTATTTTGGCTGTGCATCTTGCACCAGCTGCCCCTCACCTATATCAGCAAAATATTATCTAACCCTGTGAGCCACACAGATTAAAACACAGCCTGGAGTCTGTTCCCCTTATCTACATTTAGAAAGGCAGGCACCAAGTTTTGTGCAAAAAGATGCACCATTTCTACTTAAAATTCCCTTCTGCCTACGGTGTGTGTGAGATTCAGGTTCAGAGGCCAATGCTGTGTTACTGCTCCAGAAACATTCACTTCTCTCTATCCTCAGCAATTTAATTAATTTAATTTCTGCTTTCAGAGACAGAGAGTGAAATATAAAAAAAAAAGTGAAAGCAAAACCTGGAATTACTAATTTCGTTCTAAAAAGTAAGGATTGCCATCAGGAAAGAAAAGGAGAAAGGTATCTGCTGAAAGATATCTGTTGAAAAACATGTAGAAATACAGCCAAGGCTGACAGGCTGAGAGTGGTGGTTTAATGGAGTTAGAAATCTTCTGAACATGCAGGAGCAGCAGCAAATATCAGCAAAGAACAGCATTCAAGTGGCAGCTTGTTCCAAACCACTTCCCAGTCAATCTTCAGGCATCTGGTAAAGCTGCAGATTTCCTCATATTTCACAGACGTGAATTTTCGAGAGAAATGAACCCTATTCATGTTTGCAGCACATTACTGGTCCTTACACAAAAGCAGTGCCTGGAAGGTGCTTTTTATTCTGCAGCAAAATGCACATACCAAGAAATCCTGGCTTGCTAAAGCCTCCTTTTTATTTATTTATTTTGCAGAAAGATTCTGAATGGCTCATCCCTACCACAGATTTGGCAACATCCTAATGAGCAACGCTCTCCTCAGCTGCATTTCAGCAGCGTGTTCTTTTCCAGCAGTGAAATGTTCCAACATTGCCTGGCTTTTGTGAAACATGGGCAAAAAAAATCTCTCTCATCCATTATAAATCCTGGCAAGTCAGAGATATGCTGGAGTTACAGGGACTCCCACACCCTTCCAGGCATTCGAGGGAAGCTGGCAGTGCCTTCCACTTTCCAAGACAAGGGATATCCACTGCTAGACAGCACGAGGCTCAGGTCTATCCATCCCTGGCTACCCCAGGCAGAAATCAGCGTTGTCTCATCTGGATTTGGGTTTGGAGTATTCCCAGCATTTCTCCTCAGTTCAAATCTCTCACCATATAAATTAATCCTGCAGTTCCCAGCCATTGCTTTCTGGTGAGCCACAGCCATACATTTCAATATCTGAGGACACCACTAGTGGCAAGAAATTCTCTAGATAATGAAAGCTTGTGATCAATGCTTTTGATTTTTCTTCTTTTTAATTACATAAATTAGAAAAAAAATAATCTAGAAATTATCTCCATTTCTTAATTTCAGAAGCTGTTCACTGAGGTACTGACATGTTTGAAGCCTGAGAACAGAACACAGACCATGCAAAAGTTACTGACAGAGCTGCCTGGAAGTTCCACCCACCATGAAGTTTATAAAAGCTGGCTATGGGAAGTGCTCAACAGGGAAATGTATTACAGTTATATCCCAAAATTGTGCTTGCTGGTGGCTACTGCCTGGAGAACAAGAGGATGGACTAATGATTATCACAACTGGTTTGAAAAATAGTTCCACCATTTGCAGCAAACCCTGTACAATGATTCACTATTGGATCAGAGAAATCACGTGGCAAAGTAATGCTCAGCACAAGGAAAAACAGCAGAATTCAATTCAGCCTTTCCTAGCACAACAATTAAATGTTTGGTTTGGGGGTTGGTTTTGCTTGTTTGTTTTTCATTTGTTTGTTGTTTTTTTTTTACACAGCTATCTTCCACTTCATGAAAACCATATATTTTCATTCATGCAGGCTGAAAAAGTCCATAATAGAGCTGCTTCTTAATTCAGTACAAACAACATGTTGGCAAATTTAAAACCAGGCCTTCAGCCTCTGCCTTAGAAGGCTGGGATATTGGGCACCTCATAAACAGGAAGAACCTTCGAGTTATTCCTTAATTAATTAAATTTTTTTCATAACTGAAGGCCTAAGCCTTAAAAAAAAAAAAGAGAGAGAGAGAGAGAGAAATTATATAGCTGATTTGCATTTATTCCAGTCTGAAAAGTAAAATCTTGGCTTCACTGAAGACTCAAGGAAATGGTGAGGGAACCAGGATTTGATGCCACCTGCCATGCCCATTCCTGAAAAATCTCCACAAAGTTTTTGCCTTTGGGAAGGAAAAAAGACTCTTTGGAGTCAAGTATCTCAGTGTCTAACACGCCTAAACCAAACTGGATTGCAGAATTTAAGCACTTAACCTAATAAAAGCATGGCGAGGTTTTGTCAGGTCACCCAACCAGCTAATTGAAAGAGCCTCTCCACTCATTTCTCTAGCACTCCTCTAAGCTAAAACTACCTTAAATCTACTGAAAAATCAACATTTATAAATTCAGCCACCTGCTAATGCCGCTTTTTACAAACTCCCCGTGATTCGCCACATTTTGTCATTTTGGACATCCCTGGTTGGGAAAACCTTTGTCTTTAGAGATAAAGGAACATCCTCCACTTCCAAAAGATTTCCTAGTGCTTAACAAAGGAAAGTGTACTTAGCTTACAGCCACCAAACGACCAACGAGCCTTCGGTACTTACAAACATGAGACGTGTAGGGATGTTGTCTGACTGCACCAAGGGATTTTTATACAGCCAGATCTCTTCTGGCTGGATCACCCGCTGGAATGGATCCAAAAATTCTGTAAAACTGAAAACAACAAGGAAAGATACGAGTTTTTCACGCTTGGAAATTATGACACCCCCCCACAAAAAGAGTTCTGCTGATTTAAAACTTTCCCCAAAGTTAAATAGGTAGAATTGTCCTTATTATTACATTGCTATCCTACCTCATGGATTTTTAGTAATACAACCTTCACAAACACACCCTTCAGAAAATGGTTTTTAAAAGTCTACATTCCACACCTTTATAAAAGTTCCATAAACACTACTGTGGAGAATAAATTGCCTTCTTTGTTGCTTTTTTGTTTTTTTGCAGGAAAAGTGTGCAAATAATATTGTGGGATTAGATAAATCACGTAGCAGGTCTTTTACCCCGAAGAAATTTTATACCAGATATCAAATCCAAAATGTCTTTCAAATGCCAAGATTCAGACTCTGAAGCATGACTGTCTTATTTGCAGGATCACAAAGCAGGGAGAAAGAAGCAGCCCAGACAATTCCTTCTACTGATGGAGAGAACAGATAACTTTAAAACATATCTCCCAAAGAGACTTACTCCTAAAACAGGATGGGCTGTCAGGTTTAAGAAGAATCTAGCTATACCAGAAAAGTCTCATTCCACCAAAACGGACTCGTTTTGATTTCATTATTATGTCTTTTAGCTCTCTTACAAAGCACACAAAAAACCCCATCCAAACAAGCCAAAACCCCTCATGGTTTTATAATTTTATTATTTTGAAACGAAGAGCATGAAAATAAAATGTTGAGACTGCTCTATAGAAAGTAAATTATTTGTGTGGGCACCTTTCATCATGCACTGAAAGGGAAAGCAGGAATTGTGATCTTTGACTCTGCTAAGAAGACTCAAAAGCCTTTTATGGCTACATAATTTGTCTCACTTCTTTTAAACCACACTCCTTTTCCTGGTTCTTTCACTATTCTTTAAGTTTTTCTTTAAGTTTTCAGCCCCATCAGACTTGCTGGGAGGTTTGGCCTTGGCTTTGCATTGGTCACTTCAGGTCTGGTTTATTGGGACTCAGAGAAAGGCTGGTGAAAGCAGACACAGGGACCACTTTTCTGCAGGATAATAAGCCCAGCCAGAACACAGAAGTGCAGCAGCCCAAAGCTATTCTTAGTATAAATTTTCTGAAGCCCAAGGGCTTTAAAAACCTCTCCTGTACCAGGTTTTATACCGGTATCAGGCACATCAACTGGCTTTGCAAAGAGAAAAAGCTCAAAGCAGTTTTTAAAAGCGGAGTAAAATTAAACCATACTTATATATGCAACTCTCCCCAGTGAAGATGAGTCCTCAAATCCAGCTAGGTCAGCTATTTCCTAAAAAACAGCAAGTCTTACCCACTCCTCTGGGTACTGGGAAATCCTTCTTTTCATCCCTTCTGAGGGCTGACCTGCTGCTCTTTTTTTCCTGCTGTACTCTAAGATCTCTGCACCAGCTCCAGTCTCCCAGCCACACCACTGCCCATGGGGGTTGGAACTAGATCATCTTGAGAGGTCTAACTCAACATTTTCTGTGATTTTCTGACCCCCTTTACCTGAGGACAGTCAGACTCCCACCAGACAGAGTGTACCAAAAGAGCCCCAACCGGCCCCTTCCTCCTTTCCTTTCCTAAAGGAAAACAACAAAATCTGAGGACCAAACAAGTCAAGCAGAGTCTTGTCACTTGTAATAATAGTTGTTTTTCCTTCAGTGACCTACATGGACAACAAGATTATTCTGGAAGCTTAAGGAGTCTGGTATTGCAAGGAGAGTATTTGCTATTATACTCAGCTTCTTCAAATCCAGAGTCTGACCCTGCTCTCCAAAGAAGGTGCAGGGTGAGCTTCAGAAGTGTCAAAACACTTTGTTTCAGTGTTTCTCAAAAAGAAAACCTGAATTTTTTAAGTTTAAAACTTGAATGTTTCAAGTTTAAAAAACAATGGTTTGTGCAAGACATGAAAGTGTAAGACAGTTCTAAAGGACAGTTCCAGGAAATAAACCACTTCATGGATGAAAAGTTCATTTTACACTTCTCTCTTCAACCAGAAAAATAAAGGTCAAATCCTAGACCATGCAAGCAACTTTGGTTCTAAATTTAAACTGAGTCCTAAAGTATCTTATCTTTGGTTTCAGTCTTTAAAGATATTGATGGCAATATAGAGAAGCAATTAACTGCTGCTTGAAAGGGTTCACTTGCTGAGTAGGGTCACAGGCCTGGGCATGATGCACTGTCAGAAGATTTAATGCCTTTGAGAGCAAAATAACAGACTTGTTAATGAGATGAAACTATAATAAATAATATAAATAATATCTGATTTCAGTTGAGGACTGATTTTCTGATTAATATATACTCATCTGTACTCATGTAAAGAATTAGTAATTTCAACAAATCTATCAATGACATAATCATTATTATTATTTAACAGCAGCAGTTTTGTATCCACTACATATGGAGATCTGATTATGTATTCATTTATTTCTTTGACTTTTGTTCTGAATGTCTTCCAAGAACAGTGTTCAAATACGCTGAAACAAATGAAAAATGAACAAATTCCTGAAACTGGAAAAATAATTTCAAAATCACTACTGAAGGAGAAAAAAAAAATAGATGCAGAAGGCTGCAGATCTCTGTGTGAACAACACAGAAAGAGAAAGTAAACAGTTAAAAGAAAGTGGCTGTATAAAAAGACATCACTTTTTTTTTTTTTTAATCTTCTGAAAGAGCTCAACTGCTAATTAAATTTTTATGCCAAGACTCATAAGAGAACAATTCTTTTTTAAAGCATCACCAATGGGTGACTGGATATGAGATTTCAGCAGCTTGAAGGCAATTCCCTTGTGCTCTGTTAAACAGTCATGGGGACATACTGGTTTCTAAGCTGCCTGACACTTGGTGATTTATGTCCCTTCATCCCAACCAAAAGTACAGTTTATCACTACTCCTAAGCCAGCACTACCTTAAAAAAAACCCCTTACTTTGTATTAGTACATAAACATTTAGTCTTGGGTTTTTGGCCTGAGATTTTCTTCAGATTTAAATATTTGTCAACATTTTTAACAGCCTAACAAGTAAGACTTTGAACACTTCAGCCTGATGACATGATTTTTCAGGCATAAAAGGACTTCCATGCACTTCAAGAGCCTTTAACTGCGACTTTCAAAGGAACCCAAGGGAAAAAGGAGCCCTAATTCCATTAAAAACACCCCTGAGCAACAGGTGCCCAAGTCCCTGCGTTTGCTTCGGACATCCCAACATTCCTGCTCACACTTCCAAGGTTCATTAGCTTCATTTCCATTTAACAGCATGTAGCCCTTTAGGATCATTTCATTCAAGCACCACATCCACAGCCAGACCCAGGTAAAAGTGAACAGAAGTTTTGTGATAATATGGAGACTTATGATGTTTTGGGGGATTTTTATGAAACCCTTCCCTGGTAGTGAATGAATCAAACATTGCATAAATATCTTGACAGGGTTTTTGCCCTGAGCTTCCACGATGGTTTTCATCCCTCTGAAGCAGCAGCAGGGTATGTTTGGGGTATTGTTTAGCACCTCCCCTTAGTTTCAGATGCCACTGCCTGGCCCTCAGCAGCACAACCCTCAGATGGTTGGCAGGGGGAGAGTGGGAACTGGGGGTTTTGCCTCTTATTTTGTCTCTTGCAGACAAAGCTTTTCCCAAATAACGAGTGACAGTGACTGAGAGGACAGAACAGTGCATATGGGATGACAAGAAGAAAGAAACATGAACTTGTGATTGTGATACCCAGTGATCACCTCTCCTCTTCTCCAAGCTCCAGCTATTGATAAGCAGGTCTGATCCTCCAGTGCCTTTACATGCAAGTCCTTATTGGAGCATGTAATGAAGATAGAGCAGCTGGTGATGGACCTCTCTTGTAAAGCACCTCTGAGGGCTTGTGGAACAAAGAGTTGGGCTCTGACCAGCATTCCCTGACTGCAGAACTCTGGGTGACACTGCTCAGCTGTGACTGTGCTACTGGAACGCTGTTTTGCACTTTCTTACATGGGCATTTCCTTGAGTATTCCCCAAACCAGGTCTCAAATCCAGCAGTAAAAGCTTCTGGGGTGTACCTGCCACGGTAAATCGTGCAGTGGGTTGCTCTGACACCAACACTGCGTGGCTGTGAGCAGTGCCAGGGGTGCTGAGGTTGGTAGCAGGGCTCTGTATAGGCTGGCCTATTTACAGTGCATTTACACAACACACAACTCAGTGAGGGGTTCTCACACCACAGAGCCATAAAGCAGATGAGAAGATAAGAAAATTATATCCTGAAAGACAGAATTTGCTTTAGGGCTTTCCCACAAGTGATACAGGGTTAACACAGCCCAGTTTACATCAGCTCTGCACATTGAACACTGCTTATCCACATCCTCTGTGCTCACATTTGAACCCAAGACTTCAGCTTACCCATTCTGAAACATGCTTATAGAGGGAAATGCCTTCATGTCACGTTATCTGATACACCTGGAGAGAATAACTTATTTCTACATCGTAAGAAAACCTTGTTTATTCCCTATAGGTAACATTAAAGGAAAAGAAAAAAAACAAACCAAACTTCTTGGTGTTTATTTTACCAACTCCTGCAAAGACAGACAAAATATGAAAAGCTTGAAACGGTGTGTGGCTGGAATGCAGAACTAACAGAACTGAAGCAGAGGACAGTGATGAGGTGAGATAAGAAACAATGCCTGTGGTTTATCATCCTGCTCCCCACGGAGCTGGAGGAGTTCAGGTTCTGAAATGCTGCTGTCTGTGCACATTAGCACGACGAGACAGCTTGGTGTCAGCTCAGAGGTTACCTTAAGGAAAGAGATCTGAGACATTTAAAGTAATCTGGGAAATCCACAGCTCCCCAGCCACGAAAAGGGGTGCATAAACACGCCAAGACTCAATTATTAATGAAGAATGCAGTTTCATCAAGGAAGAAGCTGCTAGGAATTAAAAATATAACTTCAATAACATAAACTTTAGTTGGATAGAAAAAGAAACTTTCCCTGTGGTTAAGGCACAACACTGAGTATCAAGAGATTTGATGTTTTCTGCCACTGTTTCACAAAAAAAAAAAAATATTCCAGCAAGAAGTGTCAGTACCAGTATCAAAGCAAGGCTCCTAACGCTGCAGTTTGCTCATTAACTAGACTGGTAATTGCAGATGCCAAGTATACTCTGCTGGCAAGCATTCAGTTAGGAAAGGAAGAGCTTTAACTTCTCCACAGAAATCAAAGAAAAAAGTTATTTTAAAAGTATATTGGAATTTATACTGCCATAGATACTGAATGCAGAAGAAGCGCGTTCATCAGAACAGAAAGTAAGGTTTTATTAGTTTTATTCTTCACAGGCTTTTATGGAAATGTGTTATTGCAAACATCCTTTTGAGCTGCAGTAAAATCAATTAAATATTGTACACTCACACTGACACGGAAGCAGCTGTATCAATAAATTATCTCTACCTTCTTAACAGCTAAAAACTTCTGTTTCCCAGTACAATGCCGTGCAGTGCATGCACCTACTGCTTCTGATTAACAATGTGCAGTGCCAATATAGAGCTTTATTGGGCATGAGCGTCCTCCAGGAGACAGAGTCGTTCATATTCAGCAGGAACACCCAACACAGATAATTCAGGAGTGTTTTGCATTGCCACAGAAATGAGATCTGATGATGAGAATTTGCAGCAACCTTCTGTCTGCAGGTACAAGTATTTACAAAGGCTGGGAGGAGTCCTGGCAGACAGCAGGGCTAAGGAAGAGGCTGCAGGAGGGATTTTTCGTTCAGTCCCTATTCAGTGCCCAACACACCTGTGGGAACACAGCAAGCTGACAGATCTTCTTTAATTCCTGTACTTTTGAGAAGCCAGAAACAAAGTCTTCATACCACTTCCTGGTAACATTTGATACTCTGATCTGAAAGTACACAGCTTTCCCCACACTTTTAATTCAGGGGGTGCACTTTTATCTAGAGAGGAGCCAAACATCAATGGAATTAAATCCTGGGGCTGATAAAGACAAAGAGGAAGAACAGTGGTTTTGGGTTTTTTTTAATTAAGGTCACTGGTAAGTAGATAACTGGTTCTTGAGGGCAGGTTTGGCTTCAGATGAGTCACTGTGACTTGATGGAAAATATATCTGAATATTTTAAATTAGCTGCCAATTGCAGTGTGACATTTAATTAGCACATATGCCCACATTAGCCCTTCAGATATATGAGAAATCATTTTGATGAAGAAGGCATTGAAAATAAATTCTGATGCAGTTTTACAAATGTAGAGATCACCACAGCAGTCCTATTTCCCAGGTGTGCTCAGAAAGGAGTTTCTAGCACTTTTCTTCAGCTTTACTAGCAGGTTTCCCAGATTTGCCTCACATCCCCACTGATTTTACAGATAAATATCAGGGAATGAGTTCCCCAAAGATGGATGGCCACTCTCTTTGCTCTCACCCCAGTCAGGGTGACCTCTGCTATTACTGCTCCAACAGAACCAACCATGATGCAAGGTAGGTTTTTCACACAGGATGTGTTTAACCAGAGGATGGAGCCTGGGCCAGTCAGGGTCTCTGAATTGCTATCCATAAATTTGCTACAGCACATGTGACTCATGCCACAGGTACCCACACTGAATCCATACATGAACAGAAACGGGTTAAAACCTGACCCAAAACTGCTGCTCAGATTTTAATCTTCCTTCTTGTTCCTTCTGAATTCAAGAAACAATATGAGTTAAAAGAATCAGCAAGGAGGCAACAGCTGAGGAGCCCTGGCTCAGCTAAAAGCTCAGATCTGGAACTAAAAACAATACAGATTCACACCAGGAGCCCTGCAGCTTATGAAATAACACATAAATGAGATATATATGTCCTCAGAATACCTGGTATGAAATAGTGAACGAACAATCTTTTTGAAAAGCCAAAAAAGAAAGAACAGCCTGGAATTTTAGAACCTAATGTTGGTTTTCTTAGTACTTAAATTACATTTCTACTGTTTTCTCAATCCCTGGCATTTGAACTCGCTCTAAGT
This sequence comes from Myiozetetes cayanensis, assembly GCF_022539395.1. NCBI lineage: Eukaryota > Metazoa > Chordata > Aves > Passeriformes > Tyrannidae > Myiozetetes > Myiozetetes cayanensis. The sequence continues at coordinate 1,831,741 of NW_026086605.1, read as the reverse complement.
AAACAATTTCCTTCCTGTGACAATACTTAAAGCTAAAAGGAAAGGGAAAGGACTATCAGAATCCCTGCACTTCCAATCCACATGTTCTCCTTGCTTAGGGGCTGAGCACTTTGAAAGCAAGGGGCACTAAATACCACTGAGCATCCTTATTGCCACTCTGAGGTGGCAAACTCACATTCAGTGGGAATAAAAATGGCTTTCCAGGCAGTAACCTACTGAACTAGTTTAGATACACCTTTTCACCATCTTATACTCCTGAAAGAAGTGGAATATTTGGAAATGAGCACAGTGAAAGGAAGAAAGAAGGGATAGCTGGTCCTGCTGCACTGCAGCTTTGAATAGAGGTGCAGGAAATAAGGGTGGCTAAAAAAAATCACTGCAAAATGACTCCAAGTCACATTTTTTGGCTTGGTTTTAGTTTTTAAAACTTTCTGTGACCTAATATTGAGAGTGATCTTTGCTTTCTGGTGGGCAGAATACAAAATAAACCCTTCTGGAGCCAAAACATCTTTGTTTTGGCATTTGGCTGCTCCTGAGGTGAAAAGGCAGCCCTGTCCTCGTGATCCCTGCTCACAGGGAGCAGCGGGGCACTTCAAGCTCAAGGCAAACAGGTCAGAGCTGCTGCTTACTGTGCCAATGTGCAACACATCAGGCAGTCCAGTGCAGCTGCAGTGCTGTGACAGAGAGAGTGTCACAAAATAACAGATACCAACAACGTGAAGGCTCTTGGTCCCTGCTTTCATTGCATTATCTCTCGTTTTAGTTAATAAAAACCATGATTTAGGGTATTAATTGTTGCCTCGATGCCCTGTTTTTATTAAATATATACTCTACGAAATATTTCACAAAAGCCATTTTAATGTGTGTTTGGGCAGGAGAAAGCAGAAGGAAAGGAAATCCTCGGTATGTGGACTCTGATGTAGCTCTCAGAAGTGTCAAAGCTGGCAACTGTACTTTACCTCAAAACACATTCTCAGACCATTTTTTTTTTGGACTAAAAACTCAGGAGCTGATAAGGAAGCAGGAGAGAGGAGAAATATTGTGGCCCAGTCTAGAAGGCTCCAGCAAGAGTTTCTCTGGGTGAAATTAAAACATTTGTTTTTGTTCAAACATAAGCATATTATCCTAACCCAAACTGAAATGAAGTATTTTGTTTGGGCATCCATTCAACTTGCTTCAATAAAAAATGCATTTTAAAATGAAACACTTTGGTATTAATTACAAGACACCTTTTTTTTTTTTTTTGCCAAGTTATTTAGTAAATGTAATACAAATTTACGAGTTTGTTCCAGTTTTTCCTTCACAGTTGCTGTAGGCAATGACTTCCTTTTTCTCTTGGGGAAAAAACACCCACTACCTGCTTAATGATATTCACAATCAAATCCAACTATATTAAAATCACTCAGCCCCCAAAAAACTTGTGTGAGTACTAAATGTTGCAGAGTATTAGTAATTATTTTTAAAAAATTAGTAAGTTACAATAATGGGGAATAAGAACATCCCTTTTTGCACTTTTGTAACATTCATTGAAGTCCAACAGCAATAGTTACAGTCCTGGAAAGCACCTTGGACAGCAGATGAAGGCAATTGTTAATGCTCTCTCTGCAGGCTGTGAGAGTACAGACAGGCCATTAGCTCTGCTCTCCCATTAGTGACAATTGGCAGCTAATGACAATATAACACTTTATATCAAATGATGCTCTCCTCTGGTGTTTGCCACTTGCAAGGCTCTCACAACACCTGGCAGGGGGCCACGAATCCTTCATTTACACCTCCCTTACACCACCTAAAGCAGCACTAAAACTCTGCACTCGGAACAGGGTGAAACGCTGAGCTGCCAGACTGCAGAGCAGAACATTTCACCTAACCCAGGGTCTCATTTCCCCCCTCCAAGGCTCATCAAGGCAGAATATTTAGCACACAGACTCTGGCACGGCTCTGCCCTCCAGAAGGCATCACTCAGCTTCTGCTCAGAGTTTGCTGAAATCCTCTCCAAGTAACCTCCAACTGGTGCTGCTCTTTCCTCTTCTGCCCAACAAGGTGAGTCAAAAACCTCTTGCAAGACATTTTGCTATAACATCTTTAAACTCTTCCCTGCACACTGGAAACTTGCTGATTCCAATTTCCATTGGTGGAGGACTCTACCTGTGCCTCAGGCAATCCATCACAGCACTCAAGTCCTTACAATTTAGTTGGTATTTCCCCACATTCAGAACCCGAAGTTTCCCTTGTTACTATTATAAAAATCTTTTCTTTCTGTGCAATTCCCAAAGGACACGAGGAGCAGCTTGCCTTCTTCACACATCTTTGTGGAGCTGCTTACATGTGAAAATTACTGCCATGTCTCCTCAGATTTCTAGATTAATCAGCTCAATTATTTCTACATTTACTCAGAAAAACATGTTTTCTATACCACTCTCACCATCTCCCTCACTCCTCCCCAGCTCTCTGGAATTCACCTACATAATTAATCTTAATCATCCACTTACTGTGAAAACACCAGTTGTCAACCCTCTTACTCTGCCCTACAATAAAACAGTTTCCACTTATGCACTTTATCTATATGCACTTCTAATTAGAATTCAGTGTTATTTTAACAAGGAAAATATTTAGCCATTTGGATGGTAAAATTGTTTTGTAATTCCGAGAAACAAACAAATACAACACCCAGGGATGGTGGCAATCTGATTTGCAACAGAGAAACAACCCTAATTTTTTTTTTTTTTTTTTACAGAATCATCTCAATCAGTCACAGAGTTTCTTGTGGTCCAGTGATGACAAATTCACCACTTAAAAGGCAAGGGGAAAAGGTGGATGCAAAGTGCCTTAAAACCCACAAAAGCTCGGTTGAAGTGCCACATCTGATGACAACTTAAGGTCTCTTTTAAGCAGACAATGTAATTGGATCTTCTGCAAAGCAGCTATTCTGATTCAGAAACCAGGGGAGCTTTCCTTAGCCATTTAAGCATAAGCCTCTGCTGTTCATTGGTGGGTCACAAGCAATACTTTAACTGGGGACATGAGCAGTGCCTTCAGCTGTCAGACTTTGTCCATTAATCCTTGCCCGTATGGATGTGGCACTCAAGCCTCCCCTGCTCGGTGTCAGCACGGTCCTTACTATGCAAAAAAAAAGTTACAAGACACGCTAAATATAATCCTTAATCCACTTTTAGCATCGATAATTCTGCCAGCTATTTCCAAGCACTCACTTTTCAAAGTCAGTGACAGATTGGGAGACCATAAAGATCCTGATTTACTGTGCCAGATGAGTGCATTCTCAGCAGTAAGATCGTACTTTTCATTAAAAGTCTTTCCCATCAGTAACACAGTTGTGTCATATCTTGACTGTGCTTAGGTCAAAGTATAAAAATCAATTAATTAAAGAAAAATTTCCCCTATGAGAACCTCATCAGTCTCAGTAGCCTTCTCACTATAAAACACCCTCAATCAGGCTAGAAGCAAATAAATACAAATGTCAAAGTCTGGGAGTAAATAGGATTCAACAAGAAGAGACACAAAGTCACCATTTACTCCTCAAAAAATCTACAGCAGGTGCTTTGGCATTTACAATAACATCCTTTTTGAGCATGTGTTCAGCTGTGAGTTTAGCCATGGAGATCAACTGGCCAGGAGATCCCATCCTATTAGCAGGACAATTAGAATTCCTGCCATTAAATCCCCTTCCAGCTTCCCTGCCCTCCCTCCCCGGGACTCGGGGAAGACAAATGAAATAAATTTGTTCCACAATCTAGAAGTATTGATACAACAGTCTGTAAAAACAGTTTATCATCTTCTGCACTGACCAAAGTCTGCACAAAAAGACAGGCTCGCTTTCATCCGAATAACTGTTATCAAAGTCAGTAAAATCCCCCCTAGTTTCGATAAATACAATACCAAAAGGATGGAAACAGAAGCTTCAACAAAGCTGAACACCAGGTTGACCCTGAGTGGATGCCAAGTACCCACCAGAGCCACTTCATCCCTCCCCTCCTCAGCTGGATGGGGGAGAGAAAACACATTGACAGGCTCTTGGGTGGAGATAAGAACAGATGGAGATCACTCCACAGTTACCACCACAGGCCAAAGAGACTTGAGTGGGGGAAACCAGTCTAACCACAGTAGGAGAATGAGAAAATAAAACCTAAATCTCAGAACACCTTTACTCTGATTTTCTGTCCCTCCTCCTCTCCGGTGGCCCAGGCAGGTGGGGAACGAGGGCTGTGATCTGATCATCACACTGTGGCCTCAGCAGTTCCTTCCCCCTCAGGGGAGGACTCCTCACACTCTTCCCCTGCTCCAGCGTGGGGTCCCTCTCCCAGTCCTTCAGGAATCCCTCCCCTGGGCTGCAGTTCTTCATGAACTGCTCCAGTGAGGGTCCCAAGTCCTGCCAGCAAACCCTCCTCACACCTTAGGACAGGCACAGGGTTGTTCTGTCCTGTGCTTCATGTATTACACCAGGTATAATAAATATTTAGGGCCTCTTGCTTTGACAGTAACCTGTCAAGGGCACAGTGCTGAGCAAAGTTAAAATCCAGGTTGCTTTGTGATGTATCAGCTGCATTCGGGGAGTTGCAGAAGCTCCGTGTCATTCTGACTCTGCCATCACTTCAAAGGTGCCACAGACTCTGCTGAGCACTGGAACAAGTCTGTCGCTTGCCACTGGAGCTCAACATGCAACCTTTGATAGGTGTTCTCAGATCCTCAGCACCAAAGAGGCTGTCTTTTTCATAGCAGGTCTTTCCCTTAACTCTTTGTTAGCCCTAGTCCCTGAACTAGCCTTCAATCCGTGCCACAAAACTGAATCTTTCCCTCATTTTAACCTGTAAATGATGGTTTACAACAATGCACCTATTTTTAAACAGGTTAGCAAACATCTTAACATTCTCATTTCTTATTATCATTACCAGCTGTGAAGCTAACACTGAAAGGGCTCCTGAGTTTTTCAAGAGGGTTCGCTTCCTCACAACACAGAATTTATCAATTAAATAAAGGAAGGGTGAGTAAAAGAAGTATTGCTCTCTCTTTCTTGGTGAGAAATTAGGGTACACAGAAATGAAGTCCAAAACTGTTTGGATCAGAAGTCAAAACTCAGGTTCCAAACAAAGTCAGAATTATCAGAAATTCAAATTGAGAAGGTAGGACACAAAAATACCAAGAAGCTCAGGTGGCAAAACACCTACTTCATTTGAAACCTTCAGGTACAGAGCCCAGGTTTAAAAGGGGCTTTCAATTCTTAGTCCAACTGATTTGTGTTTGAGTCAGAGTGAAGAAATAAATCTTAATGTCTCAGATTGGTGATTTCTTCTCAATCTATTTGTGTGTGTTCCCTACAGATCTCCAGCTCCCCATGATTCTCAGCTCAGTCTAACCTCCAAAAATCCAGTCGATATGACAGAGAAAAGGCAAGCACAATCTGTGAGAAGAGCAAAGCAAAACTGCAGCACTGTAGAATTTCCTCAGGTAAATGATTTTCTTTCTTTGTTAACAAGCCAATACTCGGTGTCATTTACAAAGGCAACACATGCACAATATCCAGATCACCACCCCACGACAAAGAGATCTACCTGAAAGAACCTTCCATGCTAAACTACCTCATGCATATTCATGACCTGATTCATATCTCAATGTTGGAAACTTGTGAGAAACACAACATGCAGAGAAACAGCTTTTGTTTACTTACACCAGAATCTGAAAATGGCACACACACAAAAGATGTCAGCACTGGTCAATGCTGCAAACTCACACGTGTGCAATGTATGTATGTGTCTGCCTGCAGATAAACATTTATTCCCAAGGGGGGCTGCTAATGAGACTGTGCTGCAGGGAAGATATCCAATTACTCCAAATGACATTCATATTTTAATCACATCACACGCACTGAAGAGCTCGAGGTTTGACCAAGCAATCCCTGAAACACTCTCTTTTAATCAATTAGCTCTCAAAACATCAGCAATGTGCTGTTGACGAGTCACTGGGTTAAATACACTACAGCACACCCAGATTCCAGCTTCCTACCGAGAGACGATGGTGTGGCCTGCTAAAACTTCTGAAACAGATGCACAAAGTTTTCCTTGTAAGAGATACACGATGTTCTCTTTTAGGTACTTTGCTAAGAAACAAAGACACCCCTCAGGCTCACTCTGAGCCACCACTCATTGAATTCTTTTCAGGACAGATGAAAAACATTGTTTTAAGGGCATCACTCCTGTGTAAAAATATCAGACTCGCTCACAAATCCTTTTACGACTGGTTTATCTTAAAAAAAACCCAACAACCCAAGGCAGTCAAAACAATTTGCTTTCCTCAGTCATCCTCTAAGTGACAAATGCCACTGGGCATGTGGATCAGATGAAAGACTGGCCACATTTAACATGTTTTAGCATTAATCAGGCATCTTAAGATGCTCCAAGTCATAGGAATAAGTACAAAAATTATGAAAACAGAGATGCAAGACTCTAATTCAATCATTCTTCAAATTAGCATTGGATATTTTCTGTAAACAGAGTACATCCTCATCGTTGTTATATTAAACAATAGACCATTTCTACTTCTGAAACTTTACATGAAAAATTTCACTTTAAAAAAAAATCAGTTCTGCACTCACATATGTTTCTTAACAAACAAAAATCTAAACAAAAACATGAAGTGAGAATCGACTGAAGTCAAGGTTTAATTGAAAAATATTTCAAACTCCATAACGGAATAACAATGTAATGGCCAAAGTATGGGATGAGAATTTTCTTCACCTAGGAGGTAGCAGCCCATCTACCTTCCATCGAATCACTTCAGCCCAGTCAAAAGGCGCAAAGCTACATATTTTGAAAGCTTAAAATTATTTTTTTAATGTTAAGGAACTGGGGAAAACTGTGGGGCAGAAGAGAAATCCCACTGTCCTCCTTGCACTTCATAACATGTAGCTTGAGAGTTATTTTGCTGAAGGTACTCAACGAATAGCTATTCACCTTCCCAGTCAAGTAAGTGTGCCTTAAGCATGTTTTTGACTGCAACCACTTGTGTTTGGGTTTGGGGTGTTTGTTGTTTGGGGTTTGGAGTTTGTTTAACTCCTGCTTCTCAATTTTTAGGCAGCTGTAGTTCTTCTAATTAATCTCTCCTAACTAATCCCTCCTTCAACACCAGTAAATCCTGGGGGCTAAAATGCCCTTCAGCACAGATCTCTAAATGCACAGAAGCTTGAGTTGCTAAATTTCAATACCTAATCTTGTCTTTAGTGAACACTTAGCAAGTGCCAGGAACACAACGTCTAGAACCGAGTCAGTTGTTATCATTATCCTCCCTAAATGTCTGTGGAATTCAGCCAAATCAATACACAGCCATCAAAAGGGTGTAGGGCTTCTAAGGCCGTCCATTTGCACGATGGAATGTATCTTAAACGATAAGTACAGGTTTCTGCCTTTGGTGGAATGACTGAAGTTGGTAATTATGGCAACTGGGAGGGAAAAAAATACCAGTCTTGAGTACAGGAAACATGGTGGTTGTTGCTGTAAAACACACCCCAACTGGCAATACATTCAGTTTCAGCAATCATCAACAGAAGCTTCCACACCTCCATTTTTATGAAATGACATTTATTACCCAGCAAGGCTACAACACGGAATATGCACCCTTTCCTTTCGCATTCTATGGTACAAAATACGCCAGTATCCTACTCATGAGTTATAGGAACTGTTAGGCTGAAGCTAAAAGACATCTGGGAGGCACAGATGGTTCACGACTGTCCAATAGATGTGGAACCATTTACCTTCAAGGTCAGCCTTCTAACACCACGAAGGTTGGTAATGACCAAAGTCATCAACACCTTATCAGAATGAGCTAATTCTCTTCTGTCTGGTTCCTCGTGCACAAATATCTGTGTCCCAGCTGGCACTCACAACAGGGATGAGCTCAGACCCAGCCTCAACTCATTTCTGTTAATGGCATTCCTTTCCGAGAGAGGGGGAAAATGTGCAGCCTTCTCATTCCTAGAAATCTCTTCTGCAGTAGAGCTCAGATTGCTGCTGCCTGGATTCCAGTCCCAGCGCTTCCAAATTCACCAGTAAAAGTTCATTCTTGAAAAGATATTTCACTGAACTCAATGCTCCATAAAAATCCTTGCTCTGGCTCTGTATAAAACCACGGGAAACACAGTTTTTAAACCTCTGTAACATAACAGTTACAAAACATGAGTAATTGCCACTTAAGAAAGCTGAGAGAACTATTGAATACTATTTCAATAGCAAAAGATTACTTGGGTGTTAAGATTATCTGAATTATAAATCTGTTCTTTTGGTCTACTAGAGATTATATTCTTGGAACCATTACAAGCAGATAAAGTGCAGTTCTTCACGAACCTAAACACCAACCTGAATTTAGAATACTATAGTGCTCAGTAGTTTTAATGAATGCTCTGAATGGCCTAAGGAAATATCAGAATCATTCCAGCATTCCAAGGAGGCAGGAGCTGAGCTACATGAAAATGTTGGAGGTTCTTCCATAGGCATTTGCCATTATTGGTGACTCTACCAAAAGCTTTTCCATGAGCTACCACTCAATGGATATTAGAACCACAGCATAAAGGCCAGTGAAAAGTACAGGATCTTTTAGAGAGGAAATAAAGACAGAAGACAAGTATAACCAAGAAATGACTACTTAGAATGGGGCATGATTTACGTATCAGAGTAATAGGCGATTATGATGGAGCAGGTGATGAACACAATCATAATGAAGAGAAAGGTTCTGATGTAGCATCAGATTCCGAGGTCTTGGCTCACCCTGTAAGTCCAAGTATTCCAGAAAGGAGGTCAGGTCTACTCTCAAAGTAAAATGCACCAAAACTGACAGATATCAAAGGTACCTTACAGGTTTTTGAAGGTATCAAAGTTTTCCCTAAAATGAAGATGATTACACTTAACAAGTTGCAAATCTAAAGATTAGCATCAATAGTCCAGAGAGATGAGCACTGAGGAAAAAAAAAACAAATCAAGCACCAGTAAATTGGGCAAGTTCTTAATTAACCATGAGATGTTCAGAAAGGACTCTCATCAAAGCGTTCATATTCACCAGCTGTAAGTCAGTAGCACAGCATAGCAGATATACCGCCTGCAGCTGTGACCAACAGCCCCCAGCGTTAAGAAAACAAACAAGCAAACAGCAAAAACTGATTTCCGCGATACTTCCGAGAGACCACAAAGACCGAGAACACTCGTCTTTAAACATTAAGCAATGGACACGCAAACTTACACAGAGTGGAACTTTTCTTTGTTCAAACGCATGCAGAACACAACCTGCCTGAAAGAAAGAAACGGGCACCGCTCTGAAAAGCAAGGGGGAAGCCTGTCTTAAGCACACCGAGCAAAATAACACCTAACTGCTTTCTCCCAAAAAAGGCAAAGAGTGCTCCTGCAGCGATAGCTGCACATCATTCAGCAACCACATTTCCCTGACTTTGCTCCCCACACACCAGCGAGCGGATGAGCTTCCCAGACCCACTCAGCCACGTTCCATCTCCCGCTCAGCCCGAGCTCCGTGCTCAGCTCCGGCACCGGGGCTGCAGCTCCCCGGCACAGGGTTCCCAGCCCGCTGATGAGGCGCATTGACCGCCGAGCCGGCTGAGACCTCACAGCACAAACCAGAGCCGCCCGGACCAAACCAGCAGCACGTTTGGGGGTCGCGGTGTTTTGGGTTTTTTTTTTTCGGTTGGTAGCTTTTTGCACGCTTCTCTCACAAACAGTAGTTTACCCGAGAAGGAATTTCCCGCAGGTCTTCGGCAAAACCCCGAGGGGCGGAGAGGGCTCCCGGCTGCGAGATCCCAAAGCCCCCGCACCTCCGCAGGGAGGGGAACGGCGGCAGCGGCGCCTCGCTCGGGCATCCCCCGCGGGGTCCGCCCGAGCATCAGAGCCCCCCGGGAAGGGAGGCAGGGGATGCGGGGTGCAAGGGATGCGAGACGCGGGATGCAAGGGATACGGGATGCAAGGGATACGGGATGCAAGGGATACGGGATGCAAGGGATACGGGATGCAAGGGATACGGGACGGCGAGCCCCACATCCCGCCCCGGCACCGGTGCGAGGAGGGAGCCGGGGCACCGCGCGGCACCGGAGCGAAGTTCCCGCGGGTACTCACACGAAGACGCCGAAGAGCAGCACCCGTATGCCGATCTCGATCGCCAGCTCCCGCATGGTGGGTCCCGGCGCGCTCCCGCAGCCCCCGCAGCGCCGCCTCTCATCCCCCGCCCGGCGAGGGGGGCACCGGGGCAGCTGTGCCGCCTCACGCCGCCCGCCCGGGGCCCCGCGGGGCCGCGCAGAGCCGGCGGCAGAGCCCGAGCCCCGCCGGGCGCAGCCCCGGCCCCGCCATGGCTCGGCTGCCGCGCTGTGCGGGGCGGGCTGCGGGGCGCGGCGCTGCCGAGCGCCGGGGGAGGGTCCCGCCGACTAACGCGGTGTCCCCCCTGGCGGGGGCCGGGGATCCTGGGGATTTCCCCTCCCCTCCTCCCCTTCCCCGCCCCCGCGGCGCTGCCGAGCCCGGAGCTGGAGCTGGAACCGGAGCCGGAGCTGCAGCCGCGCCGTCCCGGCCGCCCCTCGGGGCGGCTTCGCGGTGCCCTCGGCGGGGGCGCTGCGGGTCCGTCCCCGCCTAACGCTGGGAAGCAGCTCGGTGGGGCGTAGGGAGCGCTCTTCCCTGCCCCATTTAGCGCAGCGCTCCCCCGTCCTTAGCTGGAGAGCCATTAGCCCATCGCCCATCCGTCCCCATCGCCTGCCACGGCACAGCCGGGTTTCAGCCCTCCCGGGGATGGCACAGCTCCGATCGCGGGCTGGGCAGGCGTTCCGCTGGTCATCACGGACTCCTACTGAAGCCCTGCGCTCCGAAAAGATGGAGAAATAAAAATTAAGTGGGGCTGGGGGGAGGGAGCACCCCGCGCACAGGTGATCTCAGGTGCTCATAAAGACTTACATTGCCGTGCACTGGGCGATTACACACCAGGGCTCCTCAGTGCTGGCACTGAGCTCAGACCATTTACTTTATCTTTGCACAAAGGATTAACAACGTTTGAACACATTCTACATGATGTATTCCTATAATAGGCTGTCCGCCCGTTCAGACATCCGTGCCTTTTTAACCCCTACTCCTCATTAGTAATGCAGATAACCCAGCATGTCAATCCTGTGTCACTTGGTCAGATTCCTCCCAATATGTGATATTATAGCCTAACTGTGTCAATAGTTCACTGTCCATTCCCAGAGCTGGGTCCAGCTCAACAGATGGGCAGAGGTTGTAGTTACAACCTCAAATGGCTGTGATGGGAGAGAGGCAGCAAAATAATCATGGCATCAGTTTACTCCTGTGTTTCCTCCAATCCATCCTCCCTTCCTCCCAGTGACAGGCTCTGAACCACCCTAATCCTTGCATTGCCTCAGCCTGCTTTTGCACAGAGTTCGTTTAACTTCCTCTGCATGGAGAGACTGGATCCTGAACATCTTTAGTGTAAGAGAGTTTCAGCCTTAAGTCATGAAATGCAGCAAACTAATTCACATTTAAATGTATTTCATTATCTGCTTTCATGGGGCCTTTGAAGGCATGTCCTTCAGGAAAGTGTTCATAGCTATTAATACTGCACATAGTTACAAAACAACCATCAGGATTGCAGTGGGGATCCAATTCACTTTACTACATGATTATTGCTGGAGAATTAATGCCAGAGAGGCTTTATTAAACCTATCTCCTTAATACATGCACTATGCATAAAATGGAAGCTCTGAACTCTGAATTAAACTTTTATTGTCCATGTTTGTGGAAGAACAGAGGCATAAGCTTCCATCTTAACCTCAGCTGCAGATAAATACACCAGTGCTAGATGTGTTGCAAGGAGTATGACTGAAGCCCAGGAAACACAGGTGTGTGACTGGCATTGGAGAGAGCTTTCAAAGTGTTAGTGTTACTTAAATAAGATCTACCTCCCTTGTACGCCTGATTGCACTAATTTTCAGGACAAAGGTTAGTCAACTACTTATATTCTGGGTTTTAAAAAAGGTGACTCTTCCAGGAAACAAAGCTTCATGGTGAAATCTCCATCCTAAACTGGCGGTGTTGATAAAGGACAAGTCACCTACATTTGAGGACACTCAGCTGGTTTGTCATCTGTTGTCAAATATTTGTGCTTCCTCTCACTTGTGCCCCCAACGACATTGTTGCCAGGTGTGCACACGAATAATCTTTGTTTTCATTAACAGTCCTTCCTTACAGAAACAGCCTCACAAGTTGTGTTAATCAAGCCAGCCATGAAACAAGGAGTTGCAAAGACTGTCAGATAACGATCTCAGTCTGCACTGCAGTTCCCAGGTCCACTAAACTGGGGGGGACACAAACACAGGGGACAGAAGTGGGGACAGAGTGTTTGCTCTGCTTGACCATCTGGGGAAACAGTTACCACTTACACCTCTTCTCACCTTTTCATTTTTTGTCCTGGAATTGCATATATCTTGTCAGCTGTGTTGTCTTAGCCTATGGATCTTAGGATAACAGAGTGATTTGGCTTGGAAGGACATTAAAGACCCTCTTGTTCCAGCCCCCTTCCACTGTCTAGTTGCTCACAGGATCCTTCAGCTTCTCTGACTTTGCTACTGTCCTGCTGCAGCAAAAGGGAGTTTTCTCACAGGTTTCTATTATGTTTGGAATCACTCAAGTGTTACCAGCAGAGCTAATAAACAATGCTGGTTAGAAATTAAACACAGTTTGTCTTGCTGCAGTTATCTGCTTGCAGTGTTCTGATTTTCCAGTGCATATCAGCTGATGGGGATTTATGAAGCAAAAACACATCAGATTGATTTTTTTTTATTTTTTAAGCTGGACCCAACTTGCAGCTGCCTGCTGTGCAAAACTTGCTTTGACTTTTAAACCAGCTACGAGTTACAGGGGTAATTAGCGAGGAACAGATTTTAGGCTACTCTGAAATAATGTTGTCTGTCCAATTCTTAGATCTTGTAATTGTGGAAGTACTCAGGGCCATGGAGTTTCATTGGCTGCTGATGGCTTTTCTTCCATATAAAGGGTTCTTAAAAATATTTAATGTAATTTTTTAGTGTTACATGGCTATATGCAATGATCAGTCAATGAAAAACCACAGATACAGCCCAAAATGTTCATTAGACAAATCCCTACCTATGCATTTTTACAGGTTTGTATCAGAGAAAAGAATTACCTATAAAATTTGAGGCATTCCCAGGCTGCACAGTTGGAGAAAAAAATAATCTATGAAGAAACACTGGTAATGTTTCAGAAGTTCAAGACAAATATTTCAATTCTAAGGTATTCATCATCACCTGGAGAATTCATAAGACTTAGGAAGGGAAGTGGTAGCAGAATTAATTAAAAAGAAAAAGAGTATAATTCAATTGTTTCAGACTTCAGATTAATATTTTTAAACAGTCTCTGGTTATCATATCACTGCAGAAACATAGAAGATTGAAAGTCATCTTTAAGCCCCACTGAAGCTGATAGGAACCTTTGTGCTGATTCAGGATGTTAAAATGTGTCATATATCTCCTAAAATGAAACATGGGACAAGTATCCTGAAAAATTCCTATCACTGTGTTTGCTCAAGAAGTTAAATTCACAAAATAACTAATTATTATGACTGATAGAAAACAAAGGATGTTTACTATGAGGATGTTACATTTGTTCATTCTTGAATCATTAAAAGTAGTTATTATGTTCACTCTGTTTCTAAACTTTTGGGGGTAAACCACTTCTTTGTTGTTGTTCTTTCAATGCTTGGCATTAGTGTCTAATCCATGAATATAAATATAAATGGTGTATTTTTTACAAAATCACAGACATTACAATATAACGTCAGAAATGAAAATAAATATCAAATGGAAAAATCTTTAGGTCCCAAAAGCTTACCTGTTGATTGAAAACATATAAAAATTGGGCACTTTTCAGAAGTTCAAGTTGTCTTCGTGAGGGTCAGCAGCTGCAAGCTTGGGGCCCATCTCTACGGTGAGATGAATCCATTTCTCCCTGAATTTTTTCCAAAACATTGTAGTTCCATAGGTCTCATCTGTCTGTCATTCACTGCTTTAGGTTACTGAACCTAAGGCAAAGTGATGAGGAGTGAAGAGAAAAAGAAATCCGTAACACATGTAAGCACATAATTTATTTCTGAGAAAACCTCTGTGTATGAGCACCTCATGGGAAACTCCAAAATCTGCATAAATCAGTCATTTCTTAATTACTGGAGCTCAATCCAGAAGGAACCAGCCTATATTTTTTTGTAATTTCTGTGGTAAAAGGTAAATCTACAGAATGCTTTAGCTTTAGAAAGATTATGTGGCAGGTTTGCAGTACACTGGGTGGGTCAGATGCACACAAACACTTCAGACCTGTGTTACTTAACGGTGAAAAATGGCCATTATTTTGTGTCATTACCAAATTACAGCTATTGCCAGTAATTACTGTTATTACTAATGAAATCAGGACTCCTTGGGATCTGAAAGATTCCCCAGAAAAGAAAGCCAAACCTAGAATTTTTAAACACTGTGGAGAAATCTGTCTAAAATGCCTGAAACGAGCATGCTGTCTGTGAACCAAACTTCTCTTACCCTTTATAACTTTACTGAGGTTTTCTGCTGATTAAATTCCCCACTGTTGAAGCCACAAAACCACTGATTCTCATTATCACCTTGCATATAAAGGGGTGTATCTGAGAGCAGAAAACTTCTTCATGATGACTCCACTACTGCTGAAGTCAGCAGGGATTGGACTTGCAGAGGGAGCCTTTCAGAAAGCAAGAATTCTGCCTTCAGCATGTAAAAACTGCTGCAAATATTACATAGGATGTACTGTATAGCCCAGATGCAGTGCTGCCTGTGAGTGATACAGGATTTTGTAGGACAGAGGGGGCAGATTCCTTGTAAATCCATGAGGGGAATTTGAAGTGAGCCCTGCAACCAGGGAAGTGTCTTCATCCAACACATAGATGGGAAATAACTGGGTATGTTTCAAGAAGGATTCAAGTGATGTTGACTAAAGCTTGACAATTTTCTTAACTTCTATAGTTCTGATGCACAGTCAGGTACAACTTGGCAGCCAAGTTTCATTTTGGAGTTATTTAAACTCAGATTTGTCACAGGACATAAAACTTTTGTGGGTTCAGATCCACTGAGATCAACCATTAAGACATGTCTGGCTGAACAAAATTTCCAGTTTCACATTGCCTAAGCCTGCAGATGATTAAGCAAGAACAGCTGGCCAAACAATCACTAAAGTCAAACCTGGCACAACATTTGGCCAGCTTTTTATTCTTCAGCAATTACAGTCCACTAAACACCTACTTACTCTTACAAATGCATAAATGAAGGTCTATTTTAGCACTTCTCTTATACTGTCTTTATTTCTGTCAGTATTTTTTTCTCTTGCCTTTAACTGCTTCTCTTCCTGTCTGCTTGACTAATTAAATCTGGATCACAGTGGGGGAAAACTCCTCCTTTTCCCTTCCTTTTCTGCATCTGTATTCCCTAGGCATTTTTGGATCTGTGCTGCACACCCAGAGGCAGTGCACAGCCCTTGGCTGTAGATTTAGCACTGGAGTAAATCCAAATTCATGGAGGGTTTTGTTAAAAAGAAAAAAAAAAAAAAACCAGAGTTGAAACTAAGAACACCTGTCCACACATGAGAATATGGCAGCTGGGAAGTTCCCATCATCACTGGGTTTGTCTGCTATTCCTCATGCACTGCTGATGATCTCTTTCCTGATGGACCAAAGAAACCTCAGGGAACAGAACCCCAAAGGAATGACAAACCTCAGTCAGTCTGATGCACCCATGCACATCTTAATTGCCCTGGATATCATATTTAAAACGTTTATAACAGCAAATTGGTAAATGGTTCTGTTTAGTTACTATGCAAGTGCCCACAACTGGCTCCTGATTGGGCCTAATTAAACGGTTCTTCTAAACATGAATGTATCAGAGAGACCTCAGCAGTTGCCATTTAGTGAAATCGTGTCAGATATTTCAGCTGGGAGGTTTTTTTGGGGTGAGGGGGGTGAATGCATGTGCTTGGAGCCATCTGGTGGAACAGAACTACAGTGCACTGAACAATCCCGGGGCATGGACACAGCTGGCCATGGCCCCTGCATCCCGGGCATCCCACCCACCAGGATCCCTGCAGGATCCCCTTTATCTGCTGCCAGTGGAATTTCTCTTCTGACCCCAGACCTGCCTATGTCGAGGTTTGTGATTTAGAACTGTTCTTGACTACGATGGGCAGCGACATATTTTGAGCCAGCACACTATTGCACGGTATGAATCAGCACGTTGGTGGAATTTGATGAGTCTAAACGATTAAATTCATGTAGATATGAAATTGTTTTGCGTTATTTACGAGCCAATCGACATTTGCAGCACTGTGGCTTTAGTACCCAATATCCTGTATATAATGTTGTGGGGTTACAGTTGTAAAAGTGTTCATGGTCCCATAATAAACTCGTGATAAATTCAAGTCTTTAACCTTTACAATATTTAGTAGTCATGTGAAGTATTTAATGGGGGACTGTGACTTAAGGCAGACATCTGCTATCTCTAATCCCAAGTAACACTTCATGCCAAGAATGGCCTTATTGACTTCAATGAAATGGTTGTATAATTACTTTTTTGTCTTTTTCTTTTTTTTCCTCTAAATGCAGTAGAAACTCACCAACAGTTGCTGCAGTCATTTCAAATAACTCTTGACCTGAAAGGGAGCACAATGAAACAGGATAATTAAATACAAGAGGTAAATGGAAGAGCAAGCACATGAGCAGTGCAAAACAAAATAAAATGGCCAATTGTCTCGGACAGGAGTTGCAAAACAAACACTCCAGAGTCTGAACACGGCCTGATGGTTTAGTATTCGGTAACAGCAAAGTCTGTTCATGTTTCACTCGGAGTTTTTGAAGTTACTGACCATTTCATCTGGATTCTGTGTAATAAGGATGCCAGAATTTTGAAACTGCTCGGAGCAGGAATGTCTTCTATCCCAATTCTACTGGAGGAGCAAAATGGGCTGAGCCAGTGTATTAATGCAGTTTCTGACTATTCCCCTTTGAGCCTGCCTCAGGAATTTGTTGCACTGCCTTAGGATCCCACTCTGTGACAGCACACTGGGCACAGGGACCTGCATTCCCAGCCCTGGGAGAACACTGTGTGCTGGTGACTGTGCTCGCTGCAGTGCTGTCTGAGAGCCTGGAGAACGATGAGCCAGGGGTTTCCCAGCTGCAATCGTGTTTTACTGCTGTCCTGTGGCTCCCTCAGCCACTGAGCACGTCAGTGATCCGTAGGAGGAGAAACAGGATTGTCTGCTGGGTGAGAACGAGAGCAGGCTCTAAGCTGTAGCTGTGAGCAACTGCAGAAGTGATTTCTAAACCAAGGACAAGGAAACAACACCAGGGACTTCATTAATCTTTAAATTCTGCGATGCTGTGAGATTGGGTGCATTCAGCCACTCTGTGGCAAAAGGAGCAATTTTCCTTTATCCTCACATCAATGTCTTCCCTCACTGCAAGCTGAAGTGCCTGATCAATAACTGCAGAAGCACTCTTAGTTCCATGGCTAATCAGGATAATCCCTGATGTTTTGTCAGACACATAGCACAGGTCAGAAACATCCTGGTTCAGTCTCAGTCCCCATGAGTGCCACTGAAGGATAACTGAATTTAACTTTATACTATTTGAAACTGAAGTGGCAAAATTTTGTTCCCCAGCTTAAACCCTGAAATTCATTCTTTGAAGCTCTCAATTAGTCATAATTTATGTGCTTATTTAAATACCAAACTCACTTCTGTCTAGCCCATCTAGCATGATGTAGACTACTGTCAAATGAAGTCACTTGGTTTAATTTGCATCATTTTCAATATATAGTAAATCATCTGTGCTCAAAAAGAGGAAGAACAGGGAAAGCATTGAGTATTATCTTTTAGAGGCCTAGACAGTGAATTCATAATTCCATTATATGCTGCAAGGTAGGCTGGGAAAGGTAGGCTTGGTGCTTATTTCTACCTGAGCTGCACTGTGACAGCCTCAGTATTTCTGTCCTTTCCTTTGCCTTCCATTTTATCTGTATTTAAGAAATCAGCAGCTCTGCAACTTGAGTAGACTGAGGAGCTGATTGGGTCTGTTTGCCTGTGTTACTGCTCATTTTGCACATCTTGCTGCAGCTCCTCAGAGTGAAGACTACTAATTAATTAAAGAGTGATTGAATCCCAGCTTACAACATCAAGCAGTCAGAGTTCCAGGCTGGTTGGATCAGCTGCTGTTAATGGTGCCCAGCAGGGAAAATACACCCCATGTCTGTGACAGTCCTGCAGTTCTGGACAGCAGCAGCTCCCCGAGCTGGCAAATCTAAAGGCACTTTCTCTAGGTAAGCCAGAGATTGCCTATATCACGTTTAAGTGGAAAATGATAGCATTTTTTGATAATAGGATGAAATAAAATGGTAGGGGACTGACTTAGATTAGCTCCTCTGAGCTTGGTGCCATCCCCAAGGATGCTGGCCAATAGCTACATATCCAACATTTAGGTTTCACTTTATCAGGCAACTATGCCTCTTAGAAGTAGAAATAAGGAATTCTCTTACTGGGCAACTTTCCCTGGGAAAGCCAAAGGTAAATATTAAATATTTACTTGATTTTTTTTTTTTTTTTAAAAGAATTTTATGAAATTTTACTCATTGATCAGTAAATAGAGATAATTGAACTAGGGCAAGATGGGTTCATACATGTTTTACTTTCTGTGATTGCAGACAGATTTTAATCAACCAGTCTTAAACAATAAGCTTTCATATTGTCTGAGGGCAGAAAAAAAAGCTGTTTAAGATTATGTCACACCAGCACTGCTGTGTGTAAATATTAACCTGCAGAAGCACTTTTGGCAAAAGGATCCTATTGTGGATTCTGGGTTCTGATTTGTTCTAGAGGGAATATTTAACTCAACTCCAGTGGAAGTGGGGTACAAGAAAGCAGGAGGTACTTACCAGAGTTGAGTTAAAAGTTCTTTCACTGGGTTGGGCACTCTGAAACTGCAAAAATACACGTTAGGTAAAATGCTTAAAAATCTGAAGCAAAGCATTTAATTAAACACACTGAAAAATTTCTGTGTGAGGAACAAAGCTCTTGACTTCACTGATTATTCTGGGGTTTTTTTTCCCCTTTCCTACTGAATTTTTTATTTAAAAGAATAGCACAAATAAAAGAGAATTGCTGCTTTTAGAAAAGATGTGAAAAAACAACGTCGTCCAAGTGTCTATTTATACATCTTTTTCCTGAATAATTCATCCCTCTTTGGTCCCCAGTGTTGTTAATGACAGTTTGAATGTGGTGAGTAATCAGCTATGCAGGATTTGTGTTGAATATGACAAAAAAAAAAGAATTCATGAACACAACTGACTATTTTCTAAGTATTTTAGAAGACTTTCCTTTGCTCATGATCCTCACACTTCTCATTTCATCTTCCAGTCTCGTGATTTTTAATTCCTAGAACTCATATTGTCTTGTTTTCTGCCAGTAGAAAATACTGAGTATTTTTTAAATAGCAGACATGAAATATTCATTATTTGTATATACCAAAAAAGAAGGCTAACTTCAGTAAAATAATGAAAAAAAGTACTTTCCTATTTTTTTCAGTGGTTCCAAAACTGTGGATCCCCATTTCGCCCAACAGTCATGAAATTTGGATATGGGTTTTTTTGAGAACTGGTGTTTCATCCAAGTTTTCTACCCTCAGGTGGAAAAAATGAATGAATACATTCTTGGAGCCAAACAATAAGCTCCTTTATATTTATTTTTCACTCCTCTGGTTTTTTTTTATTCTCTTTTTCCGTTTCACTTCTGATTCTCCCCTTTTCCTCTTCCCCAATCTTTATTTATTTATTTATTTATTTATTTATTTATTTATTTATTTTTCTTCCTTCAAAGAGTTCCACCTTTTCCCAGCCCCTTTTTCTTGCTCCAGATAATCAAAACATATTTACTGGACTGCAGTGTAGGTCCTGATGGAGACAGGGGATAAATTACCTGCTGATATTTCAGTGCTGGTATTAACATGGTTAATAGGAGGGATCCTATTCCAGCTGGAATGGAGAGAAGTTCAGGTTTACAGTGGTACAAAAAAATATCAAAGCATTCTCCCATCAATATAATCCCAAAATAACCTCGATTTCTTGTTACTTCTGAAGGGACTTGCCCTGCTTTGTAATTTCCTGTAACGCCAAAGAGCAGTTGAAAGGCTTTGTCTCTAATTCCTGCTACAGGCAGTGAAAAAAAAAGGAGTTCTTTGGGTTTACAGCTGCAAAAAGGGTTTGTCAGGGGAGTGGAGAAGGCCACCTTTGAATATGGAAATGAAGTTGTGATTTGCTTCAACGCTGATTTCAATCCATGGATTTGGGTTGAAAATTCCCCTCCCTTCTTTCAGAACCAGGTCCTTTAGATCCTAGCCCAGAAAACTTGTTTAGGTTCATTGTTTCCTCTCTTTTAAAGAAAACATCTGGCTATATCATGAAGATAATATTTCACGGTTTGTTTGTTGTGATGTGAGGGTACATGTGTTTATTTTTAAAGAAAAGGCATTACCTGCAGTTTGACAAGCTGTTCATGGGCATAACAGTGGCTCTGAAGTACTGGAATGTTCCCACCTATTTGTTGTGGTTTTATGACACCCCAAATTTGTAAATTTTCATTATTGTAAAAATCTAATTTGTGACTGTTTGAGAAGGGCATTAAGGTTTGAGTTTGCAAGGTTTAAATTTGAATGTGCATAACTAGAGCGATAAAAAAAAAGCTTACTTTAAACTGGGAAAATAAAGCCATGGAAAGATTTAACAAATATTGCAGGACAAATATGATCATTTTACAGGTATGAAAGGTGCATTCTTTTCATCTGCAATTACTCATAGGTCATGAGCACTGGATATTTGCTCAAAATGTTCCTTTCAGTGGATGAGGACACAGCAGTTTTCTGCAATTGTATGATCTTTGCAGACCTGGCAGAGAGAGAAATTTGTACCTTTGCTTTACCAGGCATAATTTGGAGGAAAGTTCTGTGTTGGAGGACTTAGTTTCCAAAAAAAATGAGAGTGTGCTACCTGCTGTCCAGGTAGATACTGTGGTAACAGTGATCCAAATCATGGAATTACAGAATCACTGAGCTTGGAAAAGATCATCTGGTCCACCCATTAACCCAGCACCATTAAACCATGT
Organism: Myiozetetes cayanensis; assembly: GCF_022539395.1. NCBI lineage: Eukaryota > Metazoa > Chordata > Aves > Passeriformes > Tyrannidae > Myiozetetes > Myiozetetes cayanensis. Next base: position 1,810,526 of record NW_026086605.1, on the reverse strand, counting down.
CCACAAGTGCCTCATCCACACATCCTTTAAATCCCTCCAGGAATGCTGACTCCATCAGGGTCCAAAACTGCCAGAACTTTCCAGGCCTTCCAAGCTATCCACAGGATCAGAGCAATGTCAAACTCCTGCCAAAGGAAATGGAAAAGTAAGGCTAAAACTTTTTCTTCTTGACAGTAAACCTATTACAGCAATTTATTTTGTATCTAAGGGTGGAAAATTAGGCTCAGAAAGCATCTGAGCAGCCAGGCTGGTTGTTTCGAGTGTCTGATTCACTGTGAAATGTAAAGTGCCTTGAATAAAGGAATAAAAAAAAATAAACCAGAGGAATCAAAAATGAGGTATTTCTTCAAAAATTATAGCACTGTGTAGATGATAATGATACATGTAGATAAAAATGAGGGAGTGAGAGAGGAAGAAAGACTTCAGTTCAGCTCCTGAGCTGTAATTGCACATTTCCATTATGCTTTCCCACTTTAATTGTGTCATCCAGCTCTTTTACAAAGCCCCTTCCACAGCAGTCTGGCACTTTTGATGTTCAAGAGATCAGACACAAACAAAACCCCAGTCCTGGGCACAGCAGGTTCCTGTTTTACACCAACACCATGCAGCATTTACATTAATATTTTAAAGTTTAGAAGCCTTTCTTTACTCAAAATAGAGCTTGTCTCAAAACAGCTCTAAGCTGAAAGAGGAAAAAAAAAAAGAAAAACAAAAAGGTCTTTTTTCTTTGAAGAAAATATCGATTTCAGAGGCACACAAAGCTAAATTGAGATGAAGATGACAGTTCCTAACCAAAGCACCACAGCCCAAGAACACTTCTTAGCCTTGAAATCATTAAAAGAATTGCACAAATAATAAACAACACAATTGATATTACAGTGTATCATACACACTTCTTTCATATATACTCATGGAAGTGTCAGCTCAGCTTGTTGAGTGAATCAAACCCTGCCATGCCACATAGGAAAGCTGTCAATTATTTAATTTACAGTTATTTACTGCATAATTTTAAATCTATTTCCTGCAATGTACCTGCTGCCATAGTAAACACTGTAATATCTGCTCTCACAAACTTGCATTTTGTGTTTCACCAAAGGCAGAAAAGGCATTCAGTGTTATTCCAGCTCATGATTAAAACCCTGGGTGGTTCTTTCCCTCCCATAAGTCCCAGAGATCTGGTTTCTCTCCCCACTAATCTTGTGACCACAAGTAAACCAATTACCTTTAGTGGGAGCCAAGAACCTCCCGAGGTGGTGCTGAATTCTGGGTGACCTTTCCCAGCCAGAAGTTTGAGCTGTAAAACACGAACAAAAATATCCCCATCTTTCCAAAGCATTTACTTTGGAAGGTAAATTTGCATTTACATGCTAAGCAATCCTAGACCTTAAGGCACCAGTGGACATAATTTTTGATAAATTTACATATCTATTCAATAAATGCATAAAAATGTAGAGCAGAAGTTGCCATTTATAGGTGTTTAAAGCACAATTTCAGCAAATATAAAGTTTTGGTTTTCAGTTCCTCTCTGTTTCAAAAATACTTGAAATAACGAGTTGAGAAGTGTCTCTAAAACTCAAGGGTTTAGATCCAATTAGTTACTGCATTGAAAGGAAAGGGAGATTACAGTGAGGCACTCAGCTTTTTCCATCCTTTTTCCATCATCCCCCAGCCCTTGCCTCTGTAGTAAACTGATTTTTTGTGCCAACACCAAAGCAGATGGGAGGCTGCCCCTGCAAACAAGCACATCTTGAGTCATGGCACAGTGATAAAAACTCTGGAGGCTGTCACAGAATAAGTAGAATAACGTCCCACAGGGAGATGGAGCTGCACAAGCCACCTTTTATCTCTGGAAGACCGTGCAACCAAGTGGAGGGATCACTTTAAAAATGAAAGTGGGGTGGGAACTTCATGGGATGCTGAAGAGATTTTGTGTTTCATTTAACATTTCTTGAGAGAAAGAAAAAAAAATCATCTCAGAAGCTCTCAAATTATTCATTTCAGGCTCAGGCAGAACTGGCAAATCTCGGGGCTGAGGTGCTGTGCTTTCAGCTGTGACTACATCAGTAGAGCCCGTGAAAAGAGAAAAAACAAGTTATGTGGCAAACAAAAGGGATCCCAGCAGAGCAAAAACCTCAGTGTAACATCTGGGTTCATCTTGCAGCTGCCCTGGGGTTCTTTTCGTGAGGAATCCTCCGGGGGAAGGTTTTGAGAACAGCAATATTGCATTTGTATATGTGTTTAGAGGTAGCACAGCCTGCTAGGAGGGGGTTGTGGTGCTGCTGGTGTCTGTCACATATATTTGGGGGATTGTTCTACACTGTACCTAGGCTGCTACCCTGAACTGAATGCCTGTGGGGTCACTCATTAGATGAGTTTTTAATTAAAAAAAGAGAATAGTTTACAGGCTGGGTGAAGCTTCCAGTTAGTTTTATCCAAACAAACCTGGGTTTCTGTGCTCTGAGGCACAAGGGCATCAACCCAAATGTGGTAAGTGGAAATCACCTGGAGATTCTCTCAAAACACACTGTCCTGGTGTTCACACAACTCCTGTGTCAAATAAAAATGCTTCTCCTCATTTATATTTGGGTTTCCTATGCTCTGTTTTTATAGGGGTTCACTTCTGAAAGGAGGATGATTTACTGGTGGAGAAGAGCCAAGAAGAAAATCAGGAAATGGGAAATAAGTTCCAGTGCTAGATACAGGTTAATTCCTATTTTCCATCTCTGCAAACATCTTGGTGAGGGTCTGGCATTGTATCTGCACCTGAAACTGAGCTGAGTAACAAAAGAGGAAGAAGTTCAGAAGGATTTATTTAGACCTCTTCTTGATCAATGCATAATTAGTCTACTTAAATTTGGACTAAACAGATGAGCAGGACCTATACAATATAAGAAAAGAGACAGATTGAATAAAACACTTTAAGCTGAGATAATTTTCCCTGTGATATGGGGATTTGTAGCACACACCGACAAGGGGAGCCCTCCTGGAAGATCCTACACACACTACTGTCCATCCAGCAGGAATTCATCCCTTCTGGGATCAAGAAGGGAAGCAAATGATGCAGCTGATTGCACAGACCAGCACTAAAGCTGGGTTAGGGACAGAACACAGCACAAAACTCTGGCATGATGAAATAAGCAGCAACTGCCAAGATGGTCTGCTCTGCACGAGGGAAAATCACACTTGGCTACAGAGGGAGGTTGAAGTGACAGGTCAGAAGTGGCTCAGGAGACGAGAGGGAGTCTCTCAGAGAGGTTTAACTAAAGCCCTGGGATTTAGGGTGTAAATCCCTGAAAGAAGATGAGAATAAATGCTGCTAATGAGCTCTAATGCCAATTATAAATGGCATCTTCTGCCTGGTCATGAAACTACATGTGGCAGGTGCAAGCAACATGTGGGGTTTTAAATTATCTGGATTTGTCCCACGGTGGAAAAAAAAAAAATACATCCCTATTACTTCTTTTTATGGGATCCACCTCTGGCACCTCATGCTTAATGATCAGTGCTGTATAAAACATCAGTCACTGCTACAAAGAGGAGCACAAATAAGCCACGTTGCCCCACTGATTTATACCCAATGTGGCTGCAGGAAACCTGGGAAATGCCTCCTCCTGGCTCTGTGAGAAGCTACAGATTATAGTGAGCACATTTTCAATATTTGCTCTGTGAATCTCGGCTCAGGGCTGTCAGTGGTTCTGGATTAAAGTCTCTTGCATGTATTCATAACTCAGTTCCTTACTGAGAGCCCTCAGATCTGTGTCAGTGAAGAAGAAGTTGTTAGTATTTTAAAAAAAAAGGCCTTTGACTCTTCAAATAAGAATGTATATTTAAAATAATTTGAAGAATGCTTCCATCACATTTGTGGGACTCAGAGAGAGGGGAGGAGAAAAGTTAAGTAGGTGTTTTCTCCCTCTCTAGTGTTTCTAACCTTTAACATGTTTGAAAATTCACCACTAAATAAACAACCTACCTAAAAGGCTTTTTTGTCCCCTCCTGCACTATGAAACACCCATTGAGAGATCTTTGTGGGAAAGTCAACTCACATATAACAGAGAATGATGTCCCTTTTATGCTGTTTTATGAGCTGAATTTCACGGGAAATTCTCTGGAGTCTCTTCCCCCAGGAGATCCTGCTACTTTATAAATAATATTTGGCCATTTCTACTCCATTTCTGTGCTACACAGGCCCAGAGTAAACCAGCCTTAAATCTTCACTCATTTTTCTTGCACTTCCATACTGTGGCAGATTGGAGACTGCACAGCAGTTAATAAGCTAATAAATATAACATGAAAGTGCTTAATGCATTCTATTTATCAGTATTTATAAATCCTATTACAAACAGCCCTCAGGGAATAAAAATTAAATCAGTGTTCCTGTCTTACATGGTGTTGATATCAGGAACAGTCCTGGTCCAGCAAGTTTACATTTGTATTGGCAGGTCAGAGGAGAAATGGGGAAGGATTAATGTGCTGATGTCAGGTATAAAAAGGGCCAATCTGAAAAACATTTTTCATTTAAGCCCAGTTGACTGTCCTATAAATTTTTAGTTTGTGAGGTGATATGTGGTGATATGGTTGAGTTCAATGCTATTCAGGGATATAAAAATATTCCAGAGGAACAGAAGCTAATTAAAATATTTTCAGATTTTAGTTCCCAGGAGGATTAAAATGCTTTCTAATGTTGCCTTTTTTTTAATTATTGTTTCACTTTTGCTTTGTTTTAAGCTGGTCTGACAACACTTGTTAGTAGGGCTTAAAAATAATCCCACTGTGAAACATCCTCTAAAAAATATGCATGGGTTTTATTCAATGATGTCATGTAAACCATGAGATCATTAAACTGGAATCACTTACTCACATGCACAAGATATTTTATGTTACAGGCTCACCAACCTGGTACTTCAAGCTGACTTGACAGAGGGTGCAGTCAAGCCTAGAGAGTTCTGCTTTGTCACAGATTTTAGCAGATCCCAGACATTATTAGCTATAAGAGTACAAAGTTCACAAGTCAGGGGTGAAGATTAAACGTTGCAGTAAAAGGAGGTGGAATTTTGAAAGAGAGCTGAAATTCCTTTTGAGGATTGTAGTTTCCAACATCAGCCAAGCCCTCCTCTGGCAGGGACACCATTTCAGTTTTAAATTTCAGGCATTCACTGCTTCTCATAACTTGCTGCTAAATTCACAGCCCCTGTTTCTCACCAGGATGCCCAGCTGCGATTCAAATGAACATGAGCCTTTTCCTTTCAAAATCAATACAACACAAATGTGCAGTGGCACCAGGAGCACTTTTGCAACCAACCTGACATTTATTATTCAGCTGGAACGTGTTATTTTAGGATCCTGAAATCAGAAGGCAAAAAAAAAAAATTAAAAATATGGCACTGCCCATCTCCTCGTCCCCTTCTCCAAAAATTTCAGCTCCCCCTCTGTGCTGCTCTGTGATGGAATTCTTACATTCTGAGTGGCTCTCATGCTGTTTTCAGAGGTCCCATTCTTGTCTGCCAAAGGCTAAAAATATGCCTGGTCACCAGTGCATCCAAGGTAATGCTATTCATATGCTGATGGTCCTTGAAAAGCCCTTCATCCCCACCTGGCAATGCCCACAGGTTCACCCAATTCCCTTCGGTTCTGCTTTTCTAGAATAGGATTTTTCCCCCTCAGCCCTGACAGCATCAAAGTAAACGGCACAACGAGCCAGGGTAACAGTGTTCAAAAAGATGAATGGGCAGCATGAACCACATCCATCTTTCATGAGAGGAATGCTAAAATTCACCACCCTGTCCCCCAGCTGCTCGTAAATTGTGCCACTGGTTTAAAAATAATGAAGTTTTCAACGCAGAGCTTGGATTCTTTTGTATTCACACCAAAGGCATCTTTGCTTACAGGTTATGGGGGTTATGGGCTCTGCCCTGGAGTGGGATGGTCCACAGCCACCCTGACAAACTTTTCATGTAGGAAACAACGGCTTCTGTTATCAAAGACAAGAATATATTGTGTAGAAATGCAATTAAGGATGTAGCTCCAGAGAAAAACAGTTGTAGCACACCCATAACTAACCATAATCTTTTAGCTCTGATAAATCAGCACAGAAACTGGGGCCAAAACACTCTGTAGCATTACCAGAATTACACATTGAACTGTCTAAAGGCTCCAAGTGGTTTTTTTCCTGAAGCACTTGCTCCTCATATATTGACTTCCCAGGTCTGCAATGTTACAAAAATCAGTGATCTTCCACACATGAGCTCCTGTTCCATTCACCCCCCACCTTGCCAGGTAGTGGCACTGTCTCAGAAAACATCAGGATCCCACAAAGTGAATGCAGGTCATGAATTATTGAAGAGAAGTATTAATACCTGCAGAATTCATAATATATGTTGAGGCAAAGTCTCATTATTTCCCAAACCTCTTCTGCGACTTGACTCATTGCTCTTTGCATGCAAAATTATCCTCATATAAGCTCCATTAGCATCAACTAAATGTTGCTTTCACAAATCCAAGTGTTAACTCACTTTTTTGATACTTTGGGTTGGGTCCATGGAATCCACTGTAGCATCAGTCTTCTTTTTTTTTCTTTTTTTTTTTCCTGCTCCACCAGAAGTTTTGTGCATCCCTAAAGTTTTAAAAACAGAAGAGGTTTGGGTGAAAAAAAGGTACAATTGTATAATTTACATTTGAAAGTTAAAAGAAGATGAGCCAGGGAGCCATGGGAGTTATTATAAATCCTCTTTTTTTGGTGTGCAGCAAGTGCTGCTGAAGTGACAGGTACCTGAGGATAGTGAGGAGACAAAAACAAGCAGGGGAGAGGGAGTCAAGGGACGTCAGGAGGTGATAAGGCTGAGTGATAGTACATTTGTTAAGAGTGACATTAAAGCCTTTTGCTTTGTCATACACAGCTCTGGGAGCAGGGCTATGTGACAGCTTCCCAAAGCAGCCTTTTGGGCTCTTTGTGGAGATACAATCCTCTCAGAAAGACTCGGAATTTAAACATTTGGCAAGGATCCCAGGAAAAAGGTTTTGCTGAGGGACAAAATGATGTAGGTATTGAAGCAGCAGATAAAGAAACACGTGTTCAGAACCACATGTGCAGAGCAGGGAAGGATTTGTCATAGATAACACACATTTGTATCTGACTTTTCCCTTCAAATGACATCAGGACCTCTGTTTTCAAGGATGTGCACTACATCTTGTAGTGGGGCTGCAATTGTCCAGAAAGTTATTGTCTAGAAAGTTATTCCCTGCACAGCATCTCCCAGACTCAGGGATTGTCTCTCCTCAGAAGAGCAGCCTGGTCACAGAAAGGGCTGAGATGGTGCCAGGGATTTTTCTCTTGGGTGTGGAACCTCTCAGGTGGTTCAGGTTGACACAAAGCAGAGGCCAGATCTGGTTACAAGAGATCCTTCTGGACTGTGGCAGTCTGAGAAATGGAAAGAGGAGTCATGTTTCCATCGACAATTGAAAAATACACATTTTTCTTTTCAAAATCAGAGCTAACAGAGGGATTTAACTTACTCTAATTTAAAAGGGAGGATTAAAAAGAAGGCCACATGATGTGACCACCACAGATCTGTGAACCACAAGTCCAGGTTTCTGAAGTAACCAACATGCAAAGGCCCTCCCAAAATTGTCTCAGAAGACCACAAGAAGCCAATCTAAGCCTGCTCTGTTACCAGAAGGGACTGTCCCATCCTTCCTCTTGATCCTTCTTCAAGAAAAGAAAAACCCCTCGAGATGACAAACCCAGTTATGAAACTGCACCCTGATATTCCCAAAAATGCCTTTATTCTGAGTAGCAGAGCTTTGAAATGTTGTGCATAGCAATTTCATATCCACAGAAAATTTCAGCTAAGTAATTTCTAAAGAGAAGAGATTTTAACACAGAAATTAAACCATTATGTCTTTCATTAAAGGAGTGATAGGGTGTTCTGCCCTGGATCACCTCACATCAGAGTCAGCCATAAAACTTACAGCTGTATATTCCAATTCAGGAAGCATTTAAAATTGTTATGTAGCTTAATTACTGCTAAAAAAATATTATGATGGACATACTGGCTGATTTTGTTTATGCAACAGCTGTGTAAACTCCCTGGGAGATGATCACAATAAATAAACCAATGCAAGGACCAAGACAATTTCCTGAAATGCAGTGAAAAAAATAAAAATAATATTTTGAGGCAAATCTTTGCTTTCCAGCCTTAACTCTATTGCAGATAAAGAAAAATACAATAGCTGCTGTAGCACGTTCAAGATTCCTGTACTCTGAGAGCAGCTCTGAAATATTCACTTTTCTACTGGCAGCTAAAATGTTTCAAGGTTCCCCTGCAGCACCGTGGCATTGTAGACTGCTCCACTTTTCTGCTGCTCAAATTAAAGTAAAGAATTTAATGCAGCCAACTTGGCCCTCAACAGTGACACCACCCTGCTTTGGTCCCACAGAAATGAAATCACTTTTTGGGTTACTGGAAGTCCGTGCTCTATAAAAAATACAACTAATGTGGATTAATCTCTATGAAGAAAAGATGAAAGTGTGTATATATTATTTTCACAATGAGAGATAAATGATGCTTGACAATAACAATAAAAGGGAAAGTGAATCTCACAGTCAAAGTTCACTGGTTAAATTCCAGGACAATATTCTATATTATATATATAGAGCTAACAACTTATAAGGTTAAACCCACATGTAATTTAATATGACTAAAGTAATTAGAATTTTATTTATTAACAAACTGCATAGTTTACTAAATATGTATTCAAAGCCTTATTGTTGTACACACAAATTAATGCAGTTACAGAATGTAGATTTAGTCTCCTGTAGTCCTTGTCAGGTGATCAGGCTGCTCAAAGCAAGAAATGAGACCCAAAATCAGAAAGGACAAGAATTATTATTGAAATCCCATTATGTTTAGAGTTAATCAGGTCCTTGAAATGCATGACCTCTGATAAATTGACTGCTATTTGCCTGTTCCCATTTTGAAAATCCCTCCATACCTTCTGATACCATTTCTCTCTTGTTCAAATGAATGATCCAGCTCTGCAAAGATTTTCTTGTAACACGCACTTTTCCAGTGGCTGTAGATCTCCCTGACTCAAGAGAGATGGTTTGTAGCATCTGTTTCTAAGCTGCAGATTCTTTTGAGCCCTGGCAGGAATGGGGGACATCACAGTAGCTCAGCAGAGCAAACAGATCTTCCAGTCCCTGAACCCAGGCTTGCCTGTCTGGCTTTTGCAGAATAAAAGCAAAGCACCTGAGAAAAAGACAGCAATTCAAGAGGTGCTACAGCATCTGTGATACACAGCAAATTATACAGGGGGGATCTCAGTAAAGATTTCTCATTTGAATTCTTTGCAGACTTCCCTGGCAACTCCTTCAGCCCTGCAGTTCATCTCTCCTGGTGCCTTTGCCCCTCCGAATCCCACCTGGCTCAGTATTTGCTGATTTTCTGGGAAAATTTTGACTGAGCTCCTCACAGATCAGATCAGATCAGATCAGATCAGATCAAATCAGATCTTCAGAATTCTCTCCCTTGATTTCCTGCTTACAAACATGTGCCTTCTTCCAACCCCATTTTCTGTTAATCTGGCAACACCTCTTGCTTTATCCCTTTGCCACTTCTTGTACTTTCTCATTTCAAAGACTCTGCATGTGGGCCCTGTTTTTCTTCAGAAGCTGTCTAACCATCATTTTCTTTTGGGTTTGAGGGGGTTTGTTTGTTGTTTTTTTGGTTCAATTATTCTAACCTTAATTTTTTTTAATGCAGTTTTGATTTATCACAGCCCTTTTGGGAGGATTCCTACCTGCAGTCTGAATTTTAAGATTTGATTACACTGCTGACTGTTTCATTTCCATCCATCTCAGTGTCTTCAACCTGACTCTTATGCTCTGAAACCCAGTAAAATTCTATATTTAACTATGTATTTTAATGCCCTTTGACACCTTGGAGTAAACTTTACCACCTTTGTTTTGTACTTCTCTCTTTTTGACTGACTTGCAGTTCCACTGCAGAGCCTGTCAAGACCTACACAAAGCACATGCATTTTGTGAATTAATATTTATAAAGACAGGCAGTGGAATGTGATTTTCATGAAAAAGGTTTCATGCTAAATGCAAAATATTTTTTGTGTTAAATTGCCCATCAACAGAGAGCTAATGCATCCAAGAATGACCTTTACTTGTTCATCTATGCCATCAGTCTTAATTTAGAGACCCAGCAACACCCTTAAACAGGATAATTACCAAGTTAACCTCACACATAAATCTTCGGTGTAAAAACCAGGCATATGGGCTGAGTGATATTTTAGCTTTCAATTTTCATTCTCCAGCATTTTGTTAGGCCAGCAGGAAACCAAGGAATGGCTTGTCAATTCAGGGGGTGTCATCCTGAGTCCTCGCTTGAATTCAAATCAAGGCCGAAAAATCTGGGACAGAAATACCTCACTTTATTTCCTCAATTTTGCAGAAGTCTGAATATGGTTTTAGTGAAGGTTCATTGCCTGTTCTTGTGCTTTAGAGAGCCTGGGACTGAGGGCATCAGTTCCCATCTCCCAGTACCAATTCTGGCATTCCTGTATCCACCCTTGAGGAAAGAAGGACTGATTATGCTTCCCTACAGCAATAAAATTTCCTGAAAAAGGGAATCTACAAGCAGAAGGGGCTCCTTAAAACAGCGTGTAAATGTTGTAGGTGTGTAACATTTGATGTTTCTACCCTAAAGAATGAGATTGTTACTTGTAAAATATCTCCCTAAATACACATCACTTCCCTACGTGCACTCCACAGAAGCCGCTGTGGATGTGCCAAGGCACGGGCTGTTTGTCCAGGGAATCCCTGGCAGCTGAAGGATTGGAATTCCTCAGTGGTTCACTCAGGGTTATGTCAGTAAAACCGAACTTCATTAGCAGAAATCAAGGTGCTGTCCTGTGCTGCCACGATTTACAACTTATGTTAGAATAGAAAAGCTAGCAAGATGCAGAAATAGCTTTAAATCGCTTTCCCCATCCTTTTATTTGGTGAGGAACCAACGTGGATTTTTTTTTGCTGTAATTACAACCTAAAATAAGTTTAAAAAATTGCCCTAAAACCAGCTGTCCTTTCTGAAAGGTTGTGTGACAGCCAGGGACTGGCAGGATGCAATTTTAATACATCCACACAGAACAATACCACAGGAGCTACTGTCCTGAGAAGATTCCTTTCCTTTCAAAACACACCTGGATAATCTTTCCCAGCTGCTCAGTATTTATGCAGTGATTTCCATTCTCGTGGCTGTGCCTTTTCCTCTTGCCCAAAAGGATCTGTCCATCCTTTGTGAAGGGATTCAGAAATCATTCCAGAGGTGGTGTTTTAACTACAGGCTCAGGATTTTCACCTGTTGCTGCAGGTATTTCCTTCAGCTGCCTTTCCTCTTCAGTAAACTTTAAGAATTTTAGTTTCAACCTTCACATTCTGAATGAGCTGGTTCTGGGGGACTGGACAAATGTTAGCTCTGCAGTGACTCTAAGCTGATAAATTGCTTTTAACAGTAAAAACTTGCTCTTTTCATGCCACAAAGAGTAATATCCTTCCTTGCCCAGCTGAAGCAATAACATCAATACAATCCTACCTGGACTGATTATGATGTTCCTGTGATTATGAAAGGCTGCATTCTGTGGAGCATCACACGATAATCAAGGCAAGGAACTCCCTAAGGGTTAGACAGATTCCCTGTTTTTCTGGGAGTAAACACAAACACATATTCCTTTTAACTCATCAGTGCAAATCCCATTAGATTCCAAAGAAAGCCTGTGCTCCACCTGCACGTTGTGCTGTCCTGCACAGATCCAGCTCCTCCTTTCAGGCAGCAGATTTAATCAGTGAAGATAAATCACTCAGGAATTATCTCCGTGGGAAAAGCTGGCTCAAAAGTGGATCAGTTCTGTTGTTTCAGAAAGCTGGTGAATGGATGGCTTTTCCCTGACAGACCCACGTGTCAGAGGGATGTTGGCTGTGATGGAGCAGGTTCAATCACTCATGTCTTTATAGGATGGGCAGGTTTGTCACCATGAGAGGGGGATAAAACAGGTGAGCTGTGGAACCTGTGAGGGGTCATCTATCAAAATGCACTGGGTAACTTTCCCTTACGTCTTTGATTAAGGGCTTTTCTTCTGAAACTTGATAAATGCTGGAGTATAAATATTCATCAACTTGAAGACAGAGAACACGCTCCAAAATAGGAATTGGGCAGTATATCTAGAGAGAAAACTTCAAGCTTTCAGGAAGAGAAAAAAAAAAGGGAAAAAAAAAAAATTGCCCACGAGGGAGAAGGAAGAGAGAAAGAGAGTTAGTTGTAGCAATGCCGTTATCAGAAGGTTGTAAAAGCCTTGTAGGAAAAAGGTAATTTATTTTAAGATTGCTAAATTAAGCAAAGGATGTAACAAGAAAATGATTTTAGTAGTTGAAATCTGGGGAGTTCCAGCAGCCCATAATATAAATAGGGACCCAATCTGTTTAACAAAGATATCTGCTGTAACTCTGATATTTTCCCCTCTGATTTTGTGTAGCAAATGTCTGCAGCATTATTTAATGTAACAACATGTTGTTTGCCAAAGATTCATACTCTTTTAAAGAGGGCCCTGTAGGCATATTTGGAAAAGTTCCACAAACTGATTGCTGGTTTGTGCTTTTACTCCAGAAACAGAGGTAACCTGAGTGCTGACAATCCTTGTGTTTGGAAAATAAACTGGTTTAGTTAAACAAAACAGAACACAGAGAGATGAGGGATCGAGATTGCAGAAAAACAAGGTCTTGGAACCAGAACTGATACTATAAAAGTCCCCAAATCAGATGGGACCTGCTTTGCTAAAGCCTCGTGCAGAGCTGAATGACACCAGTGGAAAGATTCATTGAGATTTTGGCAGGGTTTGTATTTCATCTCCTGCCCGTCCATAGAGACATCTTGACTTCTTCTTCTGGCTCAAGAAACAACTTCGGAATTTCTACCAGAGAAAACTATTCTCACACAAGTCCCAAAATTTCAGAGTTATTCCTTCCAAATAAACTCCTGACTGTGCCAGTTCTAACTGTTGAGCCTTGTACAACCCATTAAATTTCTCATTTCTTGTCATTACAGTGGCTTTCTTTTTATTTTCTGTTCATTATGTATATATTGTTTAGAAGATAACACTTAAACCTTCCCCTCATTTCTGATAGCTCAGCCAAGCTTTTCCAGTGCAAACTTGATTTAATTTCTTACCGAGGGCCACAGGGAAGTTGAGGAGGTGCTCTTCATTAGCCTCTCTTGTAATGATGTTTCTAAGTCTGCTTTCTAAAATAGCTCTTACATGTCCCTGGTGCTGGGACTGTTTTGAATCTGATCAGTGTCTCATTATATATTTTTTTAAACTGCTGAAACAGGTAGACTGGCCTAACCTGGACACTGCTCACTGGGATTTTAAGTGGGAAAAGGTGCAAGGCAATGGATTCAGTGACTGATTAGTTTTCTGGTACATGAGGGAGACTGAGCTTTGCTGCTGTCCTATGCTTCAAATATAATCGGATTTACCTAAATAAGAAATTCCAGTACTCTTCAAGCCAATCATAAAACTGGATCTTCACTGGTTTTATGCCATAACCATGGCATCCAAAAAAACCCTCCATTCAACAGTGAAAAGGATCAGAATACCCCAACACAAGGCCATTAATTTATGTCAGATTTGATAACTGTACTTGTAAGAAAGGCACCTATTAAGTCAGTGATGACAGTGCTGTAGACAGAAGAGCCTGAGACTATTCCAGGCTTGTTAATAGCCTTGTCAGAAACAGGGTGTGGTAATAGCTGAATATTTGATATGTGTGAAGTTGAGTATAAAATAACTTCTTTAGTCACAGAAACTGTTACAACAACATGCAGAAGATGAGAGGGTTTTTTGGATGTCTGGTGGTAGCATGTACTACATCAGTTCAGTGATGTCAGTTCAGGGGTCCTATTTTTTGTATGACCTTTGAACTTACAGACCCTTCTTTTCAGTCTCATAATGAGGATTTACAAACTCAAATCTTTACATGTGTCTAAGCTACATATTTCTCAGCTGTCTAGGGTGAAATAGTTCTTCAATCAATTAACAAATGTTCTGGTTAAACAATGCAGCTTTACTTGCCCTTCCATTTGAGTTTCTTTCCTGACAAAGGATTTTGATAAACCCATTTGAGGTTTTTCCTCTCCTGATCCCACCTCCCCTGGCCTGACAAATTGGGGCTGCTCTCCCAGAAATACAGAGCAGGGAAAGCATGTGATGCTTGTATGATTCTGTGCAATTTGGACTGCAGCATTTTTCTTAAACTAGCACAGATTTCCAGTCTTCCCTTTGAACATAACCCCTTGGAAAAGGATTGTATTCCCCATTGATGAGCAAATCCAACTTAGGAGAGTGTATCAGGGCAGAAATTCCTGTATGGATGCATAGGGAGATGACTGGCATTAGCAGTAAACTCCCTTTAAGGAAGAGTTCATTGCTGCCCAGGGGACTTCAAACTAGAGAAAAGGAAAAGCAAATGTGAGCTCTTGATCTTCCTTCTCTCCTGGGCTGGTGGAGAGTCCTCTCAGTCAATGCCCCAAGGGTCCTGAGCAATATTTAAGCCTGGCAAGCCCTCAGTCTCCATTTGGCCATGACACAGATTGGATCACTGTCAACTTTCCTATTTCCAAATGAATAGACTTTGCTCTCTGAACCTGCCCAACCTCACGTGATGGTAAAATTGAGGGAGGAGGCAGGGGGTGATCAGTGCTCACATTTTTCTTGAGGTAATCATCAAAACTGGCATTTATCTGTCTCCCTTTGTGACCCTTTCTGTAAATGGCAAATCTCCTACAATCAGAAACTGGGCTGAGAACAATATTACATTCTGCCTTGAGGTGAATCTGTCAGATTAACACCTCCTATAAAAAGGACAGTAGCTCCTGAGCTTACTAACTGCAGGCTTTGCACAAAATGCAGCTCTCCAGGCAGACCTGACTTTTGGTGACCAGTGGTGTAGAATAAATGCAGGGTGCAGCAGTGAGTGTCCAGGTAGTACCTGCTGGCATTTACAAAGACTGTCTTTACATCTGCTTCAGCAGTAAATGATACTGTCCCTCCCCTTGGCTCGTGTTTTCTCCTCTACCTCATCTGACCCGAACTCTCTGACATGAGAAAACTGTGGGTTAAAGAGTAGAGTGAATTAGGTATATCCTATTTTGTTTTCTGCTGGAACTTTTCCACATTCTGATTCAATATTCCCTCTATCTTTGAGATGCATCTCAGGCTCAACTCTCTGCCGTGCCATCCAACCTCTAAGCTGTAAACTTAATTGTGGATATCTTTATTTCGTTCCAAATCAGCGAGCACTTAATTAATTTTAGAAAACCCTGCAGCTATGGCAAAGTGAGCTCTCTGCAATCATGACCTACAACCCTCTGAAAGCAACTTCTTGGGAGGTGTGAAGTGTGGGGTAGACCCTTTTTTCATCTATATTAGAGGAAGACCTTCTCTCATACCTCAAAGAAGTGTTTTAAGAAATATGCCACTTAAGAAAAGGCAGAGGGTCCAGTGTCCCTTTTGACACTCTTTAATGAGTAAACTACACAGAAAGAATGACTCAAGTGCTCACAATCACTTCTGCACTTTCTCCCCATGTCCTGACCCTTTACTCTCATCCCACCAGTTGTATCTCCAAGCCTTGTCATTCCATTGCACTTCTTTCCCAGTTGCTGCACCCATCAGCAATGGGAATGCTAGGAAATCACTGGACTTTGAATTGGACAAGCAGGCTCACATCAACCCTGCAAAATACCCCAACCTGGACCTCAGACCTTCTACCTGTTACAGTCAAACACAGTGAAGGGGGTGATCAGCCCATGGGCTGTAACTGCTGGTTCACCCACACCTGGAGTCTGCTCATTGGTCTCTGTGAGTGAATTTGGACCTCAGCAAAACAAGCACATGTCTCAAAATGCTTTTTTCTACTCCACCAGACAGGTGAATGAATCATCTCAACCCAATCATAGCCAAGAAGATTCTCCCATGTTGATTGCCACAAAAAGGTAGTACCTTTTAATCTCAAAAGGGACATCTATTATTAATTCATCTCCTTCAACTTGTTTTTTGCCTTTTCTTCCACTGGAGGCCTATTAAGTCTTTTATCCAAGTCTCAAACTGCTGTGCTGTTTCCTATCAGCTGGACCTCTGTGTTTCACCATCTGCTCTTCCACATCCTTACAGGACCCAGCCATGCTGCTGAAATGCTGTTCCAGCTGCTGCCTCCAGACTGCTTGGAAATCTGCAGCAAGAATTTTCCTGTCTGGTTACCAGTAGAAGCCTCCCTAAACTCCTGCTAATTTATTCATCCAGCACAAAGTGAAACTTTCTACCACACTGGGTCATAAATATATTTTGGAATTTAAAATGCTTGTGGAAAGGGAATTTTCACGACAAGCTCTCCTGAGTATGCTCTGACATTTCAGATCCAGAGGGGAACAGATACCCAAAATGTGCAAAAACAATCCCACTTCTGCAACTGGAGACAAATTTGGATGTCTTCCTTGTTCTGAAAATTCTGAGAAGTGCAGTTTAATGTGAGTGTCATTTGTGTCTCTCTTGGGTCATCTCAGCTTTTTCAGCTTTTACTTAGCAATGCACAGCACATACTCATTTACAGACATCTCTGGCTTTGGATCAGCAAGAATCTCTTCAAGGGGATTGAATTTATGTTCATCAAATAAAGCAATTAAGTAAAAGCAAAGCATGATTAAGGACAAAGAGCAAAATACAAGGATGGAAGCAACAGAAACAGAAATAATGCAAATGCCCTGTTCAGTCCTCAAAACCTCTTGCCTGTGGCGCTCACTTTTTCCCCCCAGGATTGCCCTCACTTTCCTGTTCTTGGCAAAATCTGTGTTCATGTTTTCATCCAGATGTTAATGTATCAGAATTTATGCCAAGAGCACTCCAGTGGGATAACATGACATGTTAATGCATGAATCCCAAAGGAATTAACCCCTCTCTAGCCACTGAAAACAGAGGGATTCTCCCCAGGATGGAGTGGGCAATGGGAGGGTCAGGATGGATTCCTTGCAGGTGGAGTAAAGGGATGTGAGATTTGTTTGAGTGGAATCCCAGGATGAGGTGCTGGAGGTGCTGCTGTCACCCTGCCACGCTGGATAATGAAACACATCCATCAGCACTCCCTGCTTTGGGGAGCATGAGGGAAGGATGTGCTGACAGTTTGAGAACAGCAAGCATCCCCTTTAATATTTTACATATTTGCCAAACAAGTGATTAAGCTGGTTTGTAAATGTGCTGTAATAACAATAAATATCCAGTGGAAGGACTCAGGTAATGAGAGCCCTGCTAAGATTTAGTGAGTTGTAGATTAAGTCTCTAGAATTCTCTCACTGTGTAAGGGACTGGCAGCTCTGAAATTTGTGTCCTCACGGTGAGAAAGTGGAACAGCATCCTTTACACTCCCCCTCCACAGCCTCCCTTTTCCTGTGTTTCTCAGAAGGTAATTAAATATTTCAGAGGTTAGTCACATTCCACAAGCTCTCTGCAGTTCCTGGTGCTTTCCTGGGAGGTTAACACCTTTGACTGTGCTCTCAGGAATACATTCTTGAATATTTGATGTGCTTGAATGTAACTTTGAGTCACAGCTACATATGTTTTGAAGAGGAGAGACATTTTCAAGACAAAGATCTAACAAAGCTCATTTGAGAAAAGAGGCAGGAGCCCCTGCAGTCAGGAATTCAGAATTGAATGAATGCAGATGCCTCTCTAAATAAAACTGAATTTACTGAAGCAAATCTATGGATAGAGCCCTTGAATATTTCTTGTTGTCTGGAAAAAAAGTCAGCCTGAATAGGATTTGGCAGATGGAGAAGAAAAGGGCTACATGCAAAAGCCATTGATTAAAAGAAGTTCAAAACATGGTAGGGAATAGAATTAATGAAATAATGCCCCCAGTGTGCGAGCTGTTAATATTATTTTAAACAAAAGCATCGTATAAAACATTCATTAGCATACAGAAAAATTCAGTAAGATAGCATCTAACTGATCTATTTACCCTCTAAATGACTAATTAACCTTATTAATATAGTCAACATTTGATGATAGATAAGGGAAATTAACTGCAGTTATTTCCCTTTCTCTGTTTAGGGACAACTGTGGAGTCTTAGAAAGCACAGATATTTTAAATAATCAGCTTTTCTCTGTGTTTGGATATTTCTGTCTTGGTGAAAATGTTAAGAGCAGCACTTGCCTGCAAGTACAAGGAATGGACAGCACAGACAGAGCAAGTTCAGTTTTCCTATGGATTTATTACCTTATTATTGGAGAGGTCTGGAGCCAAAGATACGGCTTCGAGCTTATAAAAGCCAATTGGTTTTCATACTTTCCTTCTCCTATTTATTAAATGGTGATTCTTTACCTGTTTTTCTGGCTCTCCTTCAGTTCTGCTGTGTTTCCAAATAGTTGAAGCTCATGGTCTTGCAGTGCAGCCCAGTCAGAAAAGAGACACAAGTCAGGGTTTAACAGCCCTGACCATCACGTAGGAGATGCTGTTTGGTAATGATTATAAGGAATAAAAAAAAAAAGTCAAAAATAAAATCAGAGCTCCACTAAGAATATATATACTTTTTTTTTTTGGTAAGCAATTTAAAAGTTAGAAATAAAATGTGTTGAAACAAGATATCACAAATCAGCTCAATGAGGTGCCATAAATAAGTATGTGCCATGTAAAGACAGCTACCCAGTGGTTACCTTTGTCAACAGCAGCCCTGTGCTGATACCTTTGAAAATAAGCAGTTGATTCAAAGGAGGATTTGAATGAAAACTAGATGCAGTACCAAACTTGAAATGTCTTTTTACACACCAAAAACTTCACAAACTTCATTCCAGTTTCCCATTTCCTGAGTCATTATGGGAGAAGGACTGCCTTAGGCAAGAAACTTCACAGTTCTCAGGATTTTTCAATATTCTTTAACTCCTCAAAGGTGCTGATTTGGCAAAACAGACGGGATATGAAAAATTCCACAATTCAAAATACTTTCTATTATAACAAATTCCTGCTTTATAATTATCCCTAAAAGTGCTTGGTGTTCATTGTATGCCCTAAAAGAGCCCTTGTTAAAGTTTAGATAATTTCTCATTCTGGGGAGTAAAGAAAGAAATACATTCTGTTAGATGTAATCCAAAATCAATGCCAAAATTTGCCCTCATTGTCTATGGTTTAAATACATTCAGCCATTTCATTGCCTCCAGTGGTGAAAGTATTGTCCTGCTCTAGATGGAATTAATTCCCACAGAGCCTGGGAAGGGATTTGGTTTCCTTGAATACCCTGTGGCTGATGCAAAAGGAAAAGGCAGAACGATGTTGTGTCCCTAAGAATCAGCAGCTCAGGACATGATCCTGTCCCATCCAAATGGTTTTCTAATGGTGCAAAAAAAGTTCCTGCACAATTTCAGCTTCAATAAAAATAAAACTTCGAGCAAGGAATGTTGTAAGTGACTTCAGTGGATTGTTAACTGCCTGAATTAATCTGAGTTAATAGACTTTTTTTGGATCAAAGCCTTAAAAATTTCGACACACTCCTCTCTCTGTAGGAAGAAAACCTGGATTAGCTAATGTACCCTTGTTCTATTAAAAATACAGCTATTAAGAGTTTTAAATTAAACATGATTAGTCAGCTCTGATTTAGACCTCAGCATTTGTAGAGTTTTAATTATAGTACAGTCTGTGAAACCCATATGCAGGTTTTGTTAAGGATGCTCAGGGGCCATAAGTGTCAAAAAACACGAAATGGGCCTCTCTCCTCATGTAAATACTCCAGGAAACTAAACCAGTAACAAATTAAACTAGTAAAATCGTCTCATTATTGACCTCTAATGTAATTAAAACAAAGTAGAACCTCTCACATGTCAGCAAATCTGCCCTCCTTTCTCCAGCAAGGGAATATTTTCTGCATCTCTAAAGTTATATCAGTTCCAAAATTCAAATTCAGGAGGTTCTAGCAAGGTCTGAAGAATCAAAGAGGCAGAAACACTTCCCAGGAAGCTCCATCTGTTGTCAGTCTGCAGGGGAATTTGTAAATTGTGAAAACATGGGAGTGCTGTCTGAAAGGGGGCTGCCTGTGCTGCCTGCTCCCTGTTTCCAAACCCTGCCTGTGAGCATTTCACCTTCCTCTGGGAAGCAATTCCTAATGGATTGTGGGCTGCCCTTGCCAGCAGGGATGCAGAGAGCTGCTGACAGAGGAAAACAGAGGCTCAGCTGTTAACTGCTCCTTCACTGCTCTATGGTGAGAAAACTCAAACATACAGGACAAAGCAACTAATTATAATATTTCTAGCAGGAAATAATAAATAAATTAGCATAAATAATAAGTTAGGTTTTGAGTAAATACCAATAGTGCTTAAAGATACAGTGAAAACTCATTAATGAGATGCCAAACAAGAGCTCCCCAAGGCAGGTACCAAAAGCAGAACCAATATTTTAAGGCAGAGGACTGAGATGGGCCATCAAGGTGGCAGTGGCTGGAGATGAGCGTCATCCAAGAGTTGGAATGAGCTGATTTGGAAAGAACCTATGAAAACCTGCAGGAAAATACCGAGGTGTAGACAAGGGCAAACAAGCAGAACAAGGCCAGCTTTTCAAAATCTTTCCTTCATGCACAAAGAGCCTGTGGCTGAACTAACTTGTTTACAAGGATTTATTTTTTACAGTCGTCCTAATCAGCAACTGCCACAAGTTCCTAGAAACAGGAATGCCTCAATGCCCAGAAATACTCATAAATATTGTGAGTTCATTGGTTTGACAGAGGAGAGAGGGGTTTATTACAATTAGGCTTTTTTACCAAGGGTTGAAGCTACAACCAGAGCTGAAATCCCTGTGCCACATCCATCCCCTCAGGTATATCAGTTTTACATTTTCCATTAACTTCACTGGCACAGGTTTGGGTGGAACAAGGGTTTCTTGGCATTGGAATATAAAACACACTGCGTTGAAAAGATCTCTCTGTGCAGCTCTCAGACACTTCACCACAACCATAAACACCTGAAAACGTCAGTCCCCTCCTGCCCACGAGCCAGGAGGGATTTCAATTTGCCAGTACAACCTGCTCTGTCTCTGCTCCCCTGTCCTTGCACCCTGAGCAGCCACCCTGGTGCCAAAGTGCAGGCTGAGCGGAGCCAATAAAAACATTGTGTTAGGGAAAGATAGTTGGGTTTTACTGGGTGTAATTTCGCTGACATTCATGTAATTACCTCTGATTTACTCTGGTAAAAGGATACAGAACTGTGTGGAAGAGAAAGATAGGAAGCCTCCAAATTAGCACACGAGCCTTTCAGATAAAGCAAAAGGCAACTGAACTATTTCCTTGCTCGTTTTAGGCTGCACATTTTAATAGCAGCTCATGAATATTTATGAAGTTCGTTAAAATACACATCATATTTGGGCATTAATTGTTTAAGGACATTAAAACTTAATTTTAATAGATGCAATATAATTTCTGAATTCTTAGTGTTACCAGCTCTCAAGACTTTTAAAACTTAATGGCAATGATGGGGTTTTGAATTGTGGGGTCAGAGGCATTGGAAAATGTAATTTTCCAGACCCATCTAAAATATCATTAATTCTGCTCTGTGCATATAAAACAATCTCAGTTATCAGAGCCACAGTTTGTTTAACATATGGCAAGTCCTTTAGACTTTCTTCTTAGATTCCTCAAATCAGCTTTTTCAAGTTGACACAGACAATTAAACTGGGACAGCACAAAGAAACTACATTGAAAATTATAAATGAGGTTAATATTTTATCATATTAATGGTTTCATTAAACACTGATAAACACTGGCATGTTTTATCATACACATTAAGGGAACTTATTCTGCCAGATTCCAAACCAAAAGCCATTTTGCCAGTTTTTGTCATTTTATATTTACAGAACTCAACTACCTATTTACCTGCCTGTGCTGCTCTTGAAAGTCAGTGGATTCTCTTCAATTCTTTCTGGGAAAATAGGTCTGTTGTGGTTTATTTATTCAACTGGAGTGGGTGGAAGAAATTTTGATGCCTTGGCTGTATTTTATTTCTGCCAGCAGTTAAAGAAATACGTTCCCTGACTACTTTGGAAAGCTTTTATTGCAGCTGGTTCAAAGAGTTTTAGAGGTGCCGTTACTTCAATGTGCTGTTCCCACAACAGTAAAACAATACAGAGCTATTTCTACCTTTTTTGTTGTTGTTCTTTTGTGGTGCAAAGAGGGACAACATTTGGCAAACTCATTTCAGTGAAGAGTTTCAGTGAAGGAACCCTCCCAGCAGGACTCTCTTGCCCTTGAAAGAAAACAGGAGCAGTGTTTATCCCAAATATTCCACCTGTGTCCCCCAGATGCAGCAGGTTGTACCACAGCCCTGCTAGGATAGCCACCTTTTAAAAATCACTTTGCACTGCCTTTGAACAGTGGTGTCTTTGGAATTTGGTCTTCCTTCTAAAGTAGATCCTTCCACCTCCTTAGTGGGCATTTTTTCTGGACAAATTCTTATTGAAATCACCTATATCTTCTTAGAACCTGTTAAGATCTCTTGGCTGGTCTTTAAATAACCCATGAAAACCTAAAAATGTAGATCTGTCATAAGAGTGATGGCTGTAATTGGAACACAGCTAGGACAGAAATAGTGCTGGCAGTGACATTATGAGTTCTGGAGGATGGTTATATATTAACACCCTAATGTTAATGAGTACATTACTAATTAAGTAACCTACAGCCATTAAAATAATATTGGTAATCCAAACAGCATCTGACTACGAGGGGGAGGCAGAGAGAACTCCTGAGCAGGCAGTGTAGTGAAACTAAGTTTTCCTGACTATGACTTCCTAAATATAGTGCAATGCACAGTTCTGCCTCGCAGATCATTTACCATTGCCACTGTCACAGGGGGGATTGTCCTGCAGCCAGAATCCAAGTCACACCTGCCAGGATGATCACAGCTGAGTCAAGATTCCCTCTCAGCACCAGCCTCCAGGCATAATAAATGTTGAGCCCAAGAAGTGACAGCCCCGAGTGGCACTTTTGGAACACTTTGTTAAGATTTTTTTAAGTAGGAAAGGTGGATGTTGCATAATTAAAAGTGAAGCTGAAATTTTCAGGATATTTTTAAAATTTCTTAATAAATTTAAATTGTAACAAAACTTTTTTCAAAAAAATTAAGATCTCTGTTTCAGTGTTTTCTAGATGAAACAATTTTATTTTCAGTTGAAAGCTGTGCTATGATTTAGAAACTGACAAAATGAAGAGTCAAATGTAGAAACGTCAGTTTAGTTTCAAATCTATTTCTCACCTTTTTAAGGGAAAATTATTATCCCCAAAGTGGTGAATCCACTATTGATACAAATGCACTCCTGATCCAAAATTTAAAGTCTATCAAGCTACACTTCAAGGTTCCAGGAGATCTCTAAGACTCCCAAAAATCTTTTATTACCAGGGTTGTATCATCTGCAATCTCCTGTTTCATCCTCTTTCTGTGAGTGTGATTTTTGTACGTCTGAAAAAGACTGAATATGAGTCAATGACTGTAATGGGAAATTGTTTCCCTAAATTGTAACGAGCTTTCTCCCTTTCAGAACAGATTTTCAGTGTGATTTTACTGGTGCTGTGCAGATTTGTGGGCTCGTTTCTATCTCACACGCTGCACAAGGATTTGAGGGCAGCTCATCTTTGGGAAAACACGGGAACAAGGATCCTCAGGAAGGAGAAATCCAGGTCAAAAAGACAAAGGCAGTGATTTTGGAGCTGAGCCCTGAGCCAGTGCCCCCGACTCCACAGATAACCACTTATTTCTACATCCAGCCAGTAATTGTTGGGCCACAGAACTGCCTGTTCTGAAAGCAGGTAAACCTCATCCTGCTTCTAAAATGGCATTACAGCAGCTTTGATTCTGTGCTGAAGGGCCAGTGTAATTCAGGGTGATGTCTGGCTGACAGATAAGAAATGAAGCAAGACAGATACAGCCCTGAAAAGTAACAACCATGATTATTTTAATGGAGCATTTAAAATCTAAAAAAAAGAAAAAAAAAAGTATTCAGTCTTTACTATAATGGAGCTGCTTCACTAAATGTATTCAGTGGTTGTGTTTAATTGAACTCTTAGGATTTGTCTGCATTTGGAAGTTTACCAAAATAGCTAGTCAAGAATAATTACCATGCTAGGCTCTCTAATTGAGCTTAAAAATGTCTTTTTTCCTGTTTAGTATAACCTATACTGGAACTATGCCTGAAGAGCTGTTTTGGAAGAATTCTGAGAGCAGATAAATCCTGATAATTATGAAAGAGCCACATGATATAATACACAAGGGCCAGGCAAAGAACATCCATCCCAGAAAAGAAATCTCAGATTTGTTCTAAAGAGTCAAACAGGAGCTGTGAGTTAAAAGCAAAACTGAGCTGTGGCATCTCACAAATCTCAGGTCTCTAAAGAAGTTCTTAAAGTCTATGAGTTTTGATTTAATTTACATTTATAAGACTTCATTAATACATGGTAATTACCTTATGATGACACGGCTTTCACTTTATCTGCTGTTCCCTTTATTCAGTTTGGCTGCTGAAGTTCATTTCTTGGCCTGTGTTAAATCAAATACCTTAAAAGATTCATAGGCCATTTTTAAATGACTAAGGCAGTGTTACATCACTGACAAAGAAATAAGTTGGATTAGAAGCCACCCCTTGATGTCTCCTGGAGGCAGAAGAGCAGAGGCCGTTGCTGGCTCGTGCTCAGGTGGAAGCCTCAGACTTATAAAAAATTATAAAAATAGAGACTTTTTTGGGGGGATTCATGTGGCACAAGTCAGATTGGGCACAGAAAAACACAGCCAAGGTAGATTAGAAAAAAAAAAAAGTCAGAAGGACTCAAGTCCATGAAGAAGTTGGAAGACAAGCATAGGTCTCGTGTGTTTATTCCTTGGCTCAGTGAAGGAATAAGAATATTGGCTGCACAGAGGAGCCAGTGCAGGAGAGAAGGATGCTTAATGGAATGCTTAATGCTGCTAAAACTACTGAGGGGAACAGCTTTAGAGCATTTCCCTCCAGTATCACTCATCTGGATCTTCTGTTGGTGCTGTTGGACACCAAGGGGAGTCACCCCCCCTCTCTTGTCCTCGAGAGCTCCAGGGGCTCTTCCATGGCTGTGTGAGGAGCAAGGAGAAGACAACAGCAGAAGGGGAAAGCCAAAACACTGGGAACAGTCCTACAGAGCAGTGAATTTAATGGGCACACACATGCTATTTTAGGGAACAATAAGGAATAAGATCTAGTTTTACGAGAAGGAAAACAATATAAATTTTAGGTGCATGTGTCCCTTTTTTATGGGACTCTGGAAAGAGCAGTGACACTAAAAAAGGCCAAGGAAGTGCTGCCATTTTCTCCCAACAGTCCACAAAAGCTTTGAAATAAAAAGTGACCCATTTCCTTGTCCATCTACATATGTCTTCCTCCTTCCTTCCTTCCTTCCTTCGGGAAAATCAAGCCCTAGAAACAAGTTTTCTAGAAACTATGGTTCTAATTTGCAGCTGGATCACTGCTTGCTAAACATGATCAGCCCCAAAATGCTGCCCCATCTGCAAAGTGAGGGCAAGGAGCTCAGTTCATCCCAAAATACATGGCATGACTGCACTGCTCTACCTCTCACACCCCTGCAGATGAGCCTTGGCTGCTGCCTCTTGGTTTTTCACAGCCAGTGAAATAAAACTATGCAGGAGAAGTTCCAAGAAGGCAAAGGAATATTCTCAGCTAGTACAAATCAGGGGTATTTCACAAAAGGCAATGAACATGAGATAGTTTGTGGCTCCTGCAGATGTTGATCAAAATAATTTTAGTGCAAATGTGTGACTACAGATGTTTGCTCATCACCACTCTAACGTTCACTCCCAAATACACAGGGAAGTTCAAATGTTTCAGCTTTCCCTTTTTTTTTTTTTTTTAAATTCTGGGTCATCTTGGGAATGACATCAGAAAATTCTGATCACTCTTGGTGCTATTCCTGTTTATAAAATGCCAGATCACAAATGTTAAAGACGACCAAGGGATCTGCTTGAAAAATAATTGAAAGAAGTAATTTTGCAGACTACAGAGCTGGCAGAATTCTGTAAGGAGGGTGCTGAGAAAAACACAGCCTTCAAATTTCAGTGCCATCACAAGAAATTGTATTTTTGTGAGATTGCAATCACTGCCAGGCAACAATTCTCAAATGCTGAAAAGGGACATTTATCCTCTGCCTTGTGAATAAAGACATTTCCCTCTGAAGTCCCAACATCTTTCATCTTCCTCCCACAACACTGCAGTAGTTAGATTATTGGAAATTTCTTTCTTCTAAATGAGATGTAGCTTTGATACCCTTATAAATGTCTGTGGGTTCTAGAATAATAGTGAAGATAAACTGAAGATCCTATGGTGTGACAAGGTCCTACAAACAGACACTCAATTAACTTGAAAAATAATACTCAATTAACAGAAGCTCTTGGCTTGGATCCTTTTCCTTTTTACTTCTCATTTTTCCCCTCCTGGCACGTCTTCATTTCAGAATTCATGTAAAAATATATATTAAGGATACCATTTAATTCTCACATTATGCCTATTATATGATATTAGAGAAATTTTGTGGGTCATGAACTGTTGTGTGACCATAATCTGAGCCTACCTAAAAAAGGTTGGTTTGGAGAACAAGCTGTTTTCCTGAAATCAGCTTATTCTTCTTTCTTTAGTGTAAATTATTTGCACTTGGCCCTTGAAATCTTTTATGCTGTCCTGCTTTTGGCTGGGATAGATTTCATTTTCTTCCCAGCAGCTGGTGTAGTGTGAGGATGGTTTTGATAGCACACTGATGTTTTTAGTGACAATGTCAGAAAAACAAAGCCCACCTTTGTGGTGGAAGCTCCAGCTCATGGCTGGTTCTCCTGAGCTCCCATTTTCGTGCCCAGTAAAATCTCTGAGCATTTTTAGGCTGTGCCACGCACACAGAATAAATAACAGCCCGCTCTCCCAGCTTTCACTGAGCACAGAGCACCGGGGAAACGCTGAGGAGAAGGGGAACACCCTGCCTGGATGATGGAACTGTCTCCTAAAGCCATTTTCACACTTGCTGGGGCTTTGGGACTGCTGTGCTGGCTGCTCAGCTAATCTGCTGAAGGATGGGTGTGCCTGGTTCAGCTTTTTTTTACAGGCCAACAAGGAATTTACTAAGTTATTTCCACCTCTTTTGCCAGGAGCCTAAAAATATTTGAGGAAATAAACTGAACATCCAGCCCAGTTCTTTCCTTTTCAACATGGCCTGTTCCTGGTTCCTCACAGCCACTTAGCACTTTATAAAATTTGTACTACATCCTATCCTGCACAGATTAACACATAATTGCAGAAAATATTACTGAAAATATTCAGAAAATATTACTGCATCTACTACTACAACCAAAAAAAAGTTCAACATTAATGCCAAAGAAAAAATAGATTATCCTAAAGATAACCTTTTTGTAGCTTTATATTGCATCTTTCTCTTTCTCCCATTTTATATCTATACTATCAGTTGTTCTCTTCTACAAATCTGTTTCCAAATGTTTGTCTTCCATTTAATTCAAACCAAAGGACTGGTCTGGGCCTAATCACTTCCCCCTCAATTGCTCTAATAATATATGTATTGCATTTGTTTTTCTAAGTTTCCTGCTCCCATAGGCACTCCTAAAGAGAAGGATAATAAATTCTTTCCCATTCTTAATGCAAAGTCCTTCTCCAGGCTTCTGATTTCAGAATATTGGGATGGAAAGTATCCAAAATTCCCACTTCTCTGCAAGTAAACAGAAATTTCCAGAGCCTGAGGGTAGTCAAAGTAATACAATTTTGTTCATATAGTTTTAATTGCCCTTAAATCAACATCCTATATCATATTACTGATTTCCTCTGGATCCTTGCTTTGATCAGACCCTTGGTTATTTTTGATGTGATACTGTAAATACCTGCATAAAAACATCAAATGAAGGTGTGATCAATACTCCCAGCACGAGACAAAGCACCACAAACCAAATTACATGACTTTATAGTAAAAATAAACTACTTTTACCTTGTTCCCTCTACAAGCAAGATATTTAAGCATAGTTAACTGTATGTTAATAGTATTATAATTCAGAGGAAAAATCTGATTAAAAGAAACTGATACCTAAGCTGTTTGACCCTGACACATCTGGATATGGCCCAAAAACCTAAACTAAAAATGAGCCAAACAACAACATCAAAACACATTCTGCTTGTTGACATCAACATCCTTCTCTTCCTTCACAGCCTCCACTCTTGGCTGTGGATTTATTAACAATCTGTGGGAAGTTGTCCCATGCCCTGCCCATTTTACAGATGCTTGTGGAGGGGATTAACCAGAGAAGGCATTATTCTGAGGGAAACTCATTTAATGCAAGGTTTAATGCATTTGTTTCTAACTGCTCTGCTGGCAGAAAGGCTTTTAGGCAGCTAAGCCAGAGAAAGCCACAAAATAACCACCATAAAATCTCACTGACATTAGCAAGTGTTGGGAGTTTCACTGGATTAAAAATGTCCTGGTGCCTTTCCCACAAGAAATCATCGTGGGGTGAGGTTTGCTGGCTTTCTTTTTTGTTTGGTTTTTTTTCAAAACAAACACCTTATTTGTATTAATTCGTTTTAGGAACGAAAAACACGCATGTGAATAATTCCATTTGCAACATCCAGCCTTCAGCTCAGCTGATTATTGTCCTTTTCAAGGGTAGAGCTTTCCATTTTGTGGCAGAGCTTTGACCTCAGCACCGCAAGCCTGAAAGAACTAACAAGAAAAAAATGCCACCTGCTGATCACTCCATCCCCTCTCCAGCACACAGTTTTTAATCACCTGGAGTGCTGTTTTTTTGCCTGCTGCACGCAGCCAGAGTGCTCAATATTCCAATGGGTTTTCCTGGAAATGGAATTTAGGACGGCCCTTCAGGACACCGGGCTGGATCTCATCCTAAAGAATGTGACAGCTGGGAAAGGAGAGACCCCCTGCACTGCCCAGAAACACAGAGCTGGGACATGACAAATCGTGCTAAATGCTTCATTTGGCTGCTGAAATACGTACCAGAGCCTCCAAATTCCTGGGCTGAACGCTGGCACTGAACCAAGTGGTGATTTCTCCCAGCACGGATTTGGCTCACTGCTGCTTCACTCTGGGGGTCCTGTTCCTTGGGGTACTCACAATTTTTTTCAGAATTCACGAATTTGTCCTTAAAATCTTGTCTCTTTAAATATGGGGAGAAAAAAAACCACAACAAAAAACCCTGTTATTTCATGGGCAAGTATTTTAAAACTCTCTTTCCTGGGAAATCAGACATTTTCTTCATTAAAAGAGCTTCTAAGCAGCTCAAAGGATGGGGCTTTTTCACAGGAATGTCTCCCCATCTGTTTGTGTGGTTTATTTTACATCATTTAGTGCCTGTTTAGCACAATTTTAGAGGCTGCTGTGTCTTGTGCTATTGCCTGATGGTTTGCTGGCCAATGAACCCAAGTGCCTCACATTTGGGAATCTGACAGTGCTTATCAATGTGTGCAGGACTTTCAAAGTGGAGAAACCAAAAGAAATCACCAGAACAACCGAGCCCACTATTTCAGTGCTAATGGCAGGAGAGAGGGCAAAAATAGACCAATAACTTATTTTTAAGGTGTTGACATTTCAAATTTGAAGAACAAAAAAATTCCTTCAGATTTGTGATAGGGGTCCCTGACCCTTGCAGTGACAAACACAGTGCTAGATGAGGTAAATCTTTGCACTGCTGCCCTATTGCCCTTGTCCTGCAGCAGAAGTTGGGATGTTTACACAATGCTAATACCAACCTAGAGTTTATAGAACCATCCATGACAGATATTTCAGTTCTTTCTGGGGGCAGCTCAACTCAATGGGTCTGTTGCCAGGTACAATCTGAGGTTATTATTATTTTTTTTATTATTGGTTTTGGGTTATTATTACAGCTAGTTATTTTGGAAAACCTGTGGCCACTAATAAACCCCTCCAAATTCAGGAAAAATCAAACTGATGCCAAGTTGAGAGAACAAAATTCAGCTGCTGGTTCAGAATAACGAGCTGAGCTTTCCACTGGAAAATTCTGCAATCCAGCTGAAAGGCAGGATGTTAAATACTGTGCAACACGTATATATTTCCAAACTGTTGTCAGGTCTGTGCACTCATCCTGTGTTCTATAAAGTGCAGCTCTTCCCAAATGTGTTCTTCCCAACACTGCCTGGCATTAAAGCCATGTCCACCAACTTATTGGATCATGACCCAGTTCTGCTATTGACTGAAACTTTAAAGCTGCTGCTTTTTCGCTCATTTCTGAGGTTCTGTTTGATGTTGTCAGCTTAGTTTTGAGGTTTGGTTTGATGTTATTGGGTTAGCTCGAGTGTGTTATAAGTATATTTTGCTGGGTGGCACAATCTGCCCTGGAAATATCAATAATGGAAGAGCTGCAGTGAACAACAGCACCTTGTTTGTTTTTCTTCCAGCATTTATAAAGCAGAAGCAAATAATTTTTATGTGCTTTAGTTTAAAGTAAATTATAGCTAAAAGCATCCCTTTTATTTACAGAAATACAGAAAAGAGAATGAGAACTGTGCTGGTCATCTCCCTTCCAGGAAAAAAATTAGTCTTCACAGCACATTTTCACCTGCCCAGCCTCTAGCTGGGGATCTCTAGTGCTATATTTCTTCTTTAGAGATTAATAAGCTTTACTAGTGAGAAACTCTAAATGATAGTCAGCCAGGTCCTCCCTTTCTTGGATTTAGCTGATGAGACCTTGATCTGTGCTGCAGTGACTCCAGCTGCCTGCTGCTCCCTCATTCACTGCCCTGCCACTCACACTCTCAACTGGCAAGAAAATCATTTTCCCCTGTGCAGTTCAGCTTCAGCAAGTGATTTTCCAAAGCACACGTGCAAAAACCACGGCAGGCACCCTGTTTTGTGTGAGTGTTTCTCTGACTGGACACAGTAATTTTGAGGTGGGATGTCTAATGGTTAATACTGTCATGAAATTTAAGCATGGGATGCACAGCAAGAAATTGTCCTCACTGCAAGAAATATTTATCACTTCCAGAGGAACTCAGGAGCTCCAGCTGCAGGCTAAGGTTGTGCTGCACAAAGCACTGGAGAGGCAAAGAGAAACAGTCCCAGGCAGCACCATAAACAAACAGGTAAAAAATGGCAGTAGGAAGTGCATAAAAGCATTAAAATGATGTATCCCACATCATGCAGCAAGTCAAAGGAACTTCTGTGACTAAGATGCAGGTTGTCTGATCCTCATTCTTGTTCTCTGACAACAACATGCTGCTTTTCCCAATCCCACAGTTTCTACACTCTCACTTTGCCTGTTTGCCAGTTTAACTTCTGGTCTATGAATTACAGAAACTTTCTGTACTTCCTCCATGCCTGCACACTGCCAACCACCAGATTTGTAGGTGGACTAAGGGATGTGAAAGTTATTTTCTGCGATGAATAGACAGTTAAATTACTTTTAAGAGCAGGCTTGTGTTAAATTCTGAGGCCATAATGGAGTCCCCAGATTTATGCCCACTAATGATGTTGCCACAGAGCGCTACAGATTTTGGAATTGTGTATAATGGCAGATCATTTGAAGCAAACAAACAATTTACAAGTTTGTTTGACTTATTTTCTTGCATCTCAGGTAACAGAAAGTCCCCAGTTCCCTGGGCAATTTATTGTAGAATTTCATGTGCCTTACTCTGTGATATGGAAACTATAATAGAGTTTTTATTTCCCCTGTGGGATGTGAGATCCCAGAAATCCTAGAGCAGGAGATGAAGATGATGGCATCCTCAAGCTGCTAAGAAAGAAGATGGCAAAAAAACCCTTTGCTTATGCCAGTCCCTCAAGTGCTCCAACCTGATATGTGGGTCAGAGGAACTGAATTTTTAACATCACCTCTCTTATTTGCACAGAAAATATTTATATAGTAAATAATTAATTACATGAGATCCTCTTGGCAATTTTCATTATGAAATTAATTATTAAATTATATTTCATGCCTTGGGAAACAGCAAACAATTAACCCAGGGCAAGCAAAGTTTCAGCCAGTCCAGGGGGAAATCTGGGATATATTTGCTAACTAAAAGTCATGCTAAACTGAAAAAGCCAGACACTCAAATATTAAATAATGAGAGAAAGTAGAATTGCCTCCAGGTCAGACTGCAGACAATTCAGAGAATGCAGAAAAAAAAAAATTCCAAGTGCTGGGAAGCACAAAGTTTTCACACTACGCTTTCCTAACTCATGGACAGCAGGGATATGACCCTCAAGGGCTCTTTTAGCAACCCCACCCAGGTACTGACTGCTGGTTCCTCCTGGATGATTTAAGTTGCTTATCCAGTGGAAATATTACTCAGTGTTCAATAATTAACAGTGGGGCTCTTACCTGTGCTTTGAGGTGGGAGTCAGATCTGAGGGAATTTAAAAACACGGATACCACCTGCCCATCCCAGCCCCACTGCCCTCTCTGCTTCGTTTCTGTTGGTCCTGCCCAAATTTTACCAATGCCATCAAGAGACTTTGAAGCTAAAGGATAAGAATTCATCTGCAGAGGACCTAGAAGGCATCAATCATCTCATCACCACGTCCTGGTACCTCTTCAGCTGATTATTGCAGCTGGCCAAGCTCGCTCAAGAAAACTGTTGTGGTTACAGACCTGAAGAATTTGGGGTTGTTTGAGACAGGAAGAATTTACCACCTGAAGAGCTCCAAGGTAACAGTCAGGATAACATTGTTGAAGGGGGGTGGCTCCAGATGGCCCCAGTTTGGTTGTACATCCCACAGATGCACAACATATTCACTGCTGCTGATGCTGACATTATCTCTACTGTTACACTAATTATCAGCTTTGTTATGCTAAACAATCACTTCATTTTGGTAATGCTGGCATAATTCTGGATTAATTAGCTCAGACTTAATGGGACCTAAGGGAAAAGTAAACTGAGAGCACACTGACAAATAAGCATGTGTGAAACTGTAGAGCTGCAGAAATTTGCTGATAGTTGAATAGATTGACTTCCAGTGTCCACCTTCACACTGGAAAAGCAATTTCCTGCCATTTCTTCTGACTTTCTGTGCATAACTTTCTGAGAGGAAGACTAAGAAATTCAAGGAACCTTTAAAAAGAAGAAACTGAGTTATCATACTTACTCCCAACCTAAAAAGGGGGTCTAGCTGTGAATCCAAACCCCAACTGTCCCTTCAAGAGGTTTTTTGGCTCCAGAGACTGGTTCCAGTTTCTCTCTCTGCTCATCAGAGTTTGGTAGTTGCCACCTTTTTCTAAGCACCACCCACTATAAAATCCACCTCCAAGCTGCTCCCGACAATTCCTAAGAAGTGGCAAAACCTTTCTCAGTGAAAGAATTTCAATGTATTTCGAAGCCAGTCAAAATTCAATGTGCTCCCTCTTGCCTGTCCACCTTTTTCCTTCCTCCCCTCCACATTCTTCATTTTTAAGTCAATGCTTAATTCCTCAAGGAAGTTTTCAAATGAGGAAAAGGAAAATAAATTACCTGTAATGAGATTTTTCAGTGCTTTTTGTTCTGGGATTTTTTTTGAGGGGGTGTCTTTTTTTGTGGGTTTTTTTTTTATACCACAAAAAACTAATTGTTCCACAGCCCAATTACCTGGAGCCTTCTACCTTCTGAAACCCCTGTTATTAAATGGTTCAGCTGTCAGAAGGCTTTAATCCCTAATCAGTCTTTGCAATCAGGCTGCCAGACAAAGGCTTCATTTTAATTCCCTGCATCTCACCTCGATGTGTCTGCAGCACCAGATGCAGCACACAGGGAAAAAGCAACGTTCCAGCTGGGACACCTTCCTGCATTTCAGCTTTGCTCTTGCATTTCAGGAGCTAGCCATGGTTTTGTTTCGTTCTGCTCTCCCAAATGAGGCTTCCAGAGTTGCTCTAATCACTGGTTGGACTTGTTAATTTCGAATTTTAACTTATCTGGAAGCCTAAACGAATGCAATGTGTTAATATCATTTTTTCCAGCCAAAGCATAGCACTTCTATTTGAAAAGCTCTTTAATCTTCTCTTTGTGCTGTCCTGCCATTTTCTATATTGCTCACTACCTGCCTATGAGCATCATCATATCCCACCTCCCTCATTTACAGCACTATTTCAGTATTCAGCTGGGGGGGTTCTGGCTTGTCCATTGTTATGAAGTTCATGAGAAAACCTTTTTAATCAAGAAAATGTCTTTACCCAGCCTAAAACCCGAACCAGCATTTCTGAAGTACTCCCAGCTCAGTTGGCCTTTATCAATCAGTTTTCTCTCCCAACCCTACAGCTTCCTCTGGAAGGTCATCCCTTAAACTTTCTTTCATGTGCAGACACAGAACATCTGTCTGAGCCCACCAGTGACCCTGAAGGCAAACATCTATTTGAAACCCACGAGACTTACACAGCTGTTTGCCACATTCCCTTAGCTCAGACCTAATTAGAGGTGGGTTGGGGCACAAACATAATTAAGAGCCTTCTTCGGTGGAACCACTCAGTAGGATGAAGAATTTACGTTTTACGTAGAAATTATTTCTATAAATTAAAATAAACAAACAAAAATTGGCACTGGCCACGCAGAGAACCTGAGAAGGTCCTGATGAACATCAGAGGTATAAACTGTCCTTGAATCAGACTTCTAAAAGTTGCTGCTCCTCCAAGACCAGCTGCATTCACGGGGTGGGTGTGATGCTACTGGAATCTGTGGTTCCTTTCACTTTGAATTGTTTTGATACAACCTACAGCCCTAATCCAGAGGCAATTAACAGTCACCATCATGATGAGCTGTATAAATGCTAAACCGCTTTAAAATAAAAACTGGAGCTGTTTCTAGTTTCAATATTCTTCATTTGTAGGGTCTCTATTTCTAAATCAGCTTCAGTTTTGCCTGCAGTGTTTGTTTTTATCAACGTTATATATATATATTTATATATATATATTTATATATATACCCAGTCTGCTGTGTCTAGTCAAAATTCATCGGATCAGTCAGCAAAACTATATATTTTGCTTTGAATTATTCCTGCAAAAAGGAATCATTCCTACAAAAAGGTGTTTACTTCTTTGTAACAAAAACAACTTCAGGGCCACCCGTGATTTACTACTCTGCGAGAAAAACAGACAAAATATCGTATCAGAAAAGGAAAAAAAATGGATGAAAAATATTGTACCAAATGACAGAATTAATTCCTTTGGTTTTCAGAGAAAACAGCTATTGTGCTTTAAAACCTAAAGGTTTCACTGGGATTTAGTGTCTATTTGAAATTCACTGTAAATAACAGTGAAACTTCCTCAAATTCTACTCAAGATCAGATACAAGTAGACAAGGACATCTAATTGCACACACAACTGGCAGCGTGGGGAAAGGAGAGGAACAAATCATGGACCTCATCTCCCCAGAGACACTGAGAAAATAAAGTGCTTTTGCTTCCAGACTTCAGAGTCAGTTACTGAACCCCTGGCCCATCCTGATGGATACTCTGGTGCTGTTTCCTTACAGATTTAGATCTTTTTTTTTTTTTTTACAGAGAGAAACAGCATTTGCTGGAACTTCCACTATTTCTGCTCATTAAACTTGTGGTGGGACAAAGGAAATTAATTTAATGTTTCATTTGAAATTAATTTAGTACTTTCAGCTTAGCAAGGAAGAGCCACACGGGCTATATGGATCATTTTCTTTTAGTTTGTCTCTCTTCCACCCATTTTTTTTAAAATCATTTGAGGGCTCATACTTTGAATCACCAAGAGATGAAGAGTAAAATTATTTCTGAGAGAACTGGGAGAAAGGTGAGAAAAAAGGTGGGCTGTATGGTAGGATTATGGACCCATGGAAACATGAGAAATGAGTCACTGTTCATGAAACCAAGCGATCATGAAGGGGTGACATAAAATGAAGAGGAGGAGGAGGAGGAGTCAAAAATGTTAGTATGTTAATTAAAATCTGTTGAAAAGCACTACTTTAAACGAAACCAATTAATGATGACTCAAAATTAATTAGGACTATGAGGCACTGTAACTTTTAAAAGTAACATTTCCCCCCACAGGAGTACAGCAGTTTTGTGATCACAAACCAGGAGGGAAATTACCCACAGCAAAATTCTGCCCAGCTGAGAACACCGAGATTGTGACTGGCAAGGGTATAAATCACACACAGGGCATGATTACAGCTTCACCTCTCAAAAAAGTTCCTATTAGTCCCTTTGCCTCAGCCTCTACGTATGGAATGTTTTTTCCCCAGTATGCAGAACTCACAGCTCAGAAAGCTGCGATGGATTAAAACAAAACAAAATTAAACAAAAGAAAACAAAGTGGTTTGCATGATTTATTAATTTAACTTTTCCATTCTGGATTGGCTCACAGGTGAAGTATCTATTGTATCATAATGATCCTTGCTTTTCTCATGGGAGCACAGGGGATTTTTGCATCCCTGGGCATATTCCGAGCCTGCAGCACGGCCATGCCTTTCCATTTCCTCCAATATTCCAAATTTCCCCTAAAGCCCAAGTTCCCTGTTCAGCAGCAGAATTACCCACCCCTAGTCCAGATTCTCAAACCCTCTTCTATTCTGTATCCCCCTGGGCACAGACAGGCTCTTACCCCACCAGGGAACAGCACATCTGAGCACCCTCCTGCTGCTGACCCTGCCAGGAAAGGCAAAAATTATCCCCTCTGGTTTGGAATCGTCTTCTTGGCACTTTGTGACAGTT
The DNA here is from genome assembly GCF_022539395.1 of Myiozetetes cayanensis. NCBI lineage: Eukaryota > Metazoa > Chordata > Aves > Passeriformes > Tyrannidae > Myiozetetes > Myiozetetes cayanensis. Next base: position 1,773,750 of record NW_026086605.1, on the reverse strand, counting down.
TTCTCTACTATTAGCATTAAATACAAGTCAAGCAGTTGAAATCAACATGAAACATTTTGAAATCTTAAAAAAAAAACAAAACAACTCTCGGCTGTCCCTGGATGAAGTGGAATTTTCTGAATTTTTGGTCTGCAAACAGTTTGGAGATGAACATCAGCAATTATTTTCCAATATAGAAATTACTCCAGAAAGGGATGCCAAGCTCTACCCAGCAGTGATTTACTCTCTGACGTGACTTTTCTCCCCATGGGCACAAGTAGTAAAGTCCATTTCTCCCAGAAAAATAATAATAAAAAAAAAAAGATGGAAAATAGAGGGACAATGAGGAAGTCCTATGGTTGGCTCAGATTCATCAAGATGCTTAATGAGACTTTTTAATGTACTTTGACTCCCCCATACTTAGAATGAGCTGCTTAATAAAGCATCTGGGATTAGCTCCTAAGCACTCTCTGTACTCAGATTTTATACAGATTGATGTGTTTACTCAGCACACTGAACTTATTAGGACTTAACCTGGTTAATTTCTTCAGAAAAAAACCTGACTACACTTCCACTTCCAAGGCATTTCACAGGCTAGTAAAAGATCTGTAGTATTTTAGTTGCTTAAAAAGACACCTATCCTAGATAAATGATGTTCCTATGTGATGCACAATGAGCACAACAGTGTTCACTACAATAACCCATCCAGCTCTATAAACTGAATGTTGCTGAAACGAATTCTTTTCTACCTTCTAATTCATAAATCAAAATCTAATAGGTCTCTGAACACAGCCTGTCTTACAGAGATGTATTAATATATTTAAATATCAGAGCAAGTTCTGTTACAACTGCTTTTCCATCTGTCACAATTTCTGCTGAAAGGTAGGATATTAATAAAACGACAAACCAACCTCAAAAATGTCACTAAAATGCACAATCTCAAAAGGGTATTGTCAAGATTTATTTATAGATTCAGTGACAAGACTAAACAGCAGTGCCCAGTGCTTCCTAAGCTGGGATGATTGGGAATGACATCGGTGTTCCAGGCCTGTTAAACACCCGAGGCCAGTCTGCATTTCTAAAGCTGACATTCTGAAGATACTTGGAAAACAGCTACTTGAAAGCCACTCAAAACTCACACTCTCATACACTTTTGACATTAACCTCATTTAAGTGGAAAAAAACAATGCATTCCAACTTCAAAAACGTCTTTTCACGCAGCAAACACGCAGGGTTTGGGCATATCTTTTGCTTCACGAGGCTCACTGCTAAATTTCTGATGAAGTACGGGCAGAGCTTGAGCCATTCCTCGTTGCTTTTGGAGAGTTTCCCTCATCTCCACCGATTTAGAGGGTGAGTCACCAGGCACCTCCCCAGCAGAGCTAAATTTCCTTGTGGTTTCTCACACCTGCAAAAGCTCTGTGTGTGTCCACAGGCAGCTCATACAATAAATGACCACTGACATGACACAACATGACATGACGTGACAAACTCCCTCTGTCTTCCCTAACCCTCTTCCTGGTGCAGGGAAGTGATTAAACCCTCCCACACTGAACTCCCCAAATGCTGCTCTGGCACATCCACAGACATTCCTGTGTCTCATCCACGCCCCACCTCACCAGTGGAGGGGAGGAGATGGTTTTGTTCTGAGCATGGACAGATCAGGCAACAACACCTGCTGCTAAAACTCCCTCAGTTCGGTGCCAAGGTGTTCCACAGCTTTTGGTGCTGTTTTTCCTGCAAGTTTTCAGATCTGCTGTAGCCAAGTTTCAGAGCATTTGCTACATCGAGCACTTCCTCCCATTTCAGACCCTCTCCCTGCTAATCTTTGGTGGTTTAAGTTGTTTTGCTGTCAAGGTATCCCAAATCTACTCAGCTCTTTGCTCACAGTTCCACAGAGCAATAATACTGATGGTAACAGAGATCTCTGCTCTTGACATGTGTGTTTTCCACTTTGCCAGAGGTGAAAACCCAGCATTTTCAGCTCTGCAGATCCCAAGTGGTGCTTTAGCTATTGCTTTCTATCTGAAACACTCGCCTGGGTCTCTCACCAGAGCCCAATCTTCCCAAATGACACATAATCACCTGTTACAGAAAATACCACTCTCATGTGGCTTCAAACAACATGTTCAAAATTTGGGTGTGAGAGCAGTACACACAATCCTGCCTTTGTATAAAAACCAACATAAAAGAGATCATTTCCCACACCCATCCACCTTTTCTAAGCATTGCCATATTTATTTAAATTACTTGGTTAGATTTGCACTTGGAGAAGTATGTGAAGGGGTGCAGGAAATGTATTGCCCTAATTTTCTTTCTTGTTTTAGAAGCTACAGAAGTCAGTGGAGTTGTTTTTAATGAATGTCAATAAAGGAGGAAAGAAGTAGGCCAAGCACAGGTAAGTTTTATTAAAGCCTCTGAGCTCCTAGGCACACAGCAGTACTGACAGCAGTGTAAAATGGTATGTGAGATTAATTTGCAAAAGAAAGTTGAATAAAATATATGGAAGGTGGACAGCCCAGATTAATAATCCACACACAATAAGATAGGCATAATTTTCAAGCTGAAAAGTTAAGGATATCTCTTTTTAGGGACAAAAATGGTATAATATCTTCATAAATAACCAAGAGAATACACACTGCTATTGCACTTTTTATTCACATCAAGTCTGATGATAACACCAAATTACAAGAGGCCAGAAGTAAAGCAACAGATACCAGGAAACTGCATAAAACCCTTAAAGTTTCTGAAACTGGACTTGTACTGTTCAGGGCCAAAGGAAATAAAAGAGAATTAACTTCTTTAGAGGACAACATGGATACATCTTATAGCTGGATCCTTAAAGAATGTCCAATACCTTGGTAGGGGTGACTGTGAACACCTACAAGAGCACAGTAAAGTGTGCTTACCTGCTGCTTGAAATGAATCTCTGCCTTTAAAAATGCGATGCTGCCACCCAAACTTCTCTCAGAGTGCGAGGTCGTTGTATCAGCTTCAGGAGAGAAAACTGCAAAAAAGAGAAATTAAAGAGCACGTTGGTACTGCAGGAAAGTTACAGAGACACAAACTGCAGTGGCATTATTTTGGCTGTACTGTCACAGGTTCATTGATTTTCTGCTTTCAGAAAGTGCATGTAATGATTCCATTTTCACTTCACTCTTGCCTCACTAAAATGAGTATTTTCATGTTAGGATGGTTGCAACATCACCTTCAGAGAGTAGGGATTTGGAAATGAAAATACCTCAGCCTTTATGGCTGATGCACGCCCATATTTTAAATAATGGTGCATAATGCATATGGTACCTACCCAAATTTATTCCAAGCTAAGTTGTTACCACAAAAAAATTTGAATAAATCAGGTACGTTAAAAGCCACTTCCCTTTATATTTTTTTGGCTTGCCAAGTCAAGCCCCCCAGAATTAGGTAATATCAAGTTTTCTCTGAAGCCACTGAGTTCATTCTTTCTCATCCAATTAATATGGCAGGACACACCTATTGTGGTACCAGTACATAAGTGTGTGTAAAATAGTAAAGAAAACACAAGTAAACAACAAATAAATCCTGTGTGAGCCTCATGTGCTGAGCCTTTTAGACCAATAGGCTGACAAAATGCATGAAAATGTCTGTTTTACATAAACAAATGGCCACAAATGTAAACTGAGCAATTTATTCAGAATAGGACAGAGCTTTAAATGAATTTTCTTCCACAAGAAAAGTCAGCACGAAAAAAACTAAGAAATTTTAAGCTGGATCCTGATGCATTTCTGTAGAGACACCAGGTACTATCCCTGCAATAGCATTGACTCAATATTGTGGAGACGCCTTCCAACATCAGTCCTGTGATCCTCAGTGAATTTATATCCCTAAGAAGTTGTTTTCATCACACAGGAACCACAAAACTAACCCCACCCCTTTCAAGCCTGCCTGCATGTTGTTTGCTCAGCCCAGTTTTCTCACTCCTGGCTCCCACTGATACTTTCTATAATCCTTTTAATGTATATTTTCCAGTTCAGGGTCACTCTTGTTTTCCAGGTGGGAGCTGCTTTACGTGCCTGCACTCCAGGAATGTGTCCCTAGAAAATGTCAACATTTAATGATCTCTTTGCTATTTAGTTGCTGCACACTGTGCTTTTCCCTGACAGCAGGATTTACAGGTAGTATTCAGTGCCACAGATGTCCCATAAAGATGATGGACTGGGTGATTGCAATCACTGCATCTTGCAAGCGTGGTGTCAGGAGTGCTGCAGACAGGCTGGTGGATAACAGGCTCTCCAGGCACCTTTTACCTGAGCTAAGTGTGACAAATGCCCTAAAACCAGCAGCAAACAGGAGGTGCTTCCCAGTCTGACACTGTCAGTAGAACCCTGGATCGTATTTAGTACTCTATACTTCATGATAAACTGGTTTTCTTTCGTTTTCAGGCTTAACATCACTGATAATGGTTCAAACACAAAATATTCCCTGAGACTCCCATAAATATTACTTTAACAGAATGACTACAATGATCATCCTTAATGACTGTTTTTCTCTGACTCTCAGAATCCAAATGTGATTTGCTATTGAAACACTCCCTGTTTTCTGCTCTGCCAGCACAGCTTTTGTTTCATCTTCCTGGCTCCAAAAGCTCCAAGGTTCATTGCAGCACAAATCTTCTCACAGGCAGGGCTTGAGAGATTCCCCTCAAGATTTCCTGGCTGGTAGAGCTGTAGCATTTGCCAGGATGCTTGGGGCTGTCTCCCAAACTCCTGTTTATTTACAAGGGATTCCTCTTTCTATACCACAAGTGTTCTGTGTTTTATTTTCGTTATTTCTCATGTCTCTCTCTCAACTGTTTAAAAACAAATTCATACATGCATATGTATGTATTTTACTGTGTAAGGTTTATACATGAATGGTATTTGAGCAACCTGCCCGTGGCAGGGAGGTTGGAAATAGATATCTTTAAGGTCCCTTCCAACCCAAACCATTCTGTGATTCTATGGAAGATGTATGAATATTACATCTCATACTGTATAATATGGGAATACAGCTGTGTATAAACCTGAGGTGACCACATTTCAGCATCTGAAGGCACCAGAGTAGGCCTGTGTAGTTTGCTGTGTACAGCACATCATTTCCCAAATCTTACCAGTAACTTTTGGTCTTTTAACTCCGTTTTGGTGAGAAGCTGCCTTAAGGAAGAGAAGTTCCACACATGATTTGTTTGCCATATGAAGTATCCTCAGGCCCATTTTCCCTCCTTTGAAACCTGCCTGCACTTACAGTATAAAAAAGAATACTGCTACCATTTACAATTTGTTTCCCAGTGTGCTCCCTCACTCTTTGCTTCTCAGTGAGATGCTGCTTTTCACAGACATGTTCTGGAATTCTGCATGCAACTAAACCACAACTTTAGCTCCAAGAAGGAAAGGAAGCACATGATGTGAATTGGACTAACCCTTATCCCTCAGTCCCGAACAGTTTATACACATGTATAAAATAGTGTATGTGTATATATGCCTGTGTGTGTACAAGCTCAAAGAGAAAGTAAAGTACAGCAGAAAGAAAAATAAATAAATAAATAAATAAATAAATAAATAAATAAATAAAAAGTGTAAGACTAAGTTTGGAAAGTTGGAGGCCAAAAGCTACAAAATCCAGACTGGTGAGCTGCTTTGAAACTAAGACATGTGGGAAAGAAAGGAATGAAGGAAATAAGACATTCGTCTCTTCTACCCCAGGTGACAGCTCTGCACAGCACCACCACAATACACAACAGACCACTGGGGGTTGGTTCAAAGTGCTGTGGGATGGAGGCAGCTTTATTCTCTCCCCCACGAACCCAAAGCTTCCCTCAAAGGAAAGCAGCTCCTGATTTTTTTCCCAGTGGAAAACAGTATTTGTAGATACGGGTCTAGGTGTTATGGAGCAAACTAGGATTAAAATCTCAGTTTGTGAGAGTACTTCTGCACTGATTTTCTCTTTCAGTATCTCTTTCAGTGACAGAAAGTGTTTAAGTAGCTATGATAGTAAAGCAGGGAGAGAGAGAAGAAACAGCTGCTCCTGTTGGCACACTTCAGTGCCAGTGTGCTGCCGGATGAGGAGCTGGCACTGGGAATACAGGGAAGCATTTGTCTTTTCAGTGGGTAGAAGCTGGCCATTTTCTGCCACTTGCACAACACTGTAAACTAGTCCTATATTTTTCCGTGTCCTTTTTTTTACACTGCAAAATAAATAAGGAAATTGCTTACTCATGGGCAGTGAGATAAGAGCTGGGTTAAATAATGTACTGCATGGGGGGGTAGATTTTACACGTGAGGAAAATGAGGGAGATTTTCAACTTCATCCTGCTCATATATTCATGAGGAGGGCAAAGCAGCAGCATATTGTAGTTAGTAAAGTGTAATTCCTTCAGACACCAACAATTACAAGACAGATGAACAGCGAGGCTCTGTGTTCTGCTCCTGCTGCACTGCACAGAGAGTCGAGGGGTAAGGAAATTAAAGCTTGAGTGCTCTGCTTCCAGAGGCATTCCCTGCAGCTGAGAACAGAAGGGAAAATCTCATCCTGCTTGACGCTAGGTAGAAGCTTTAAAAAAAAAAAAAAAAAAAAAAAAAAAGGATCTTATTCTACTCCTCTTTTCCTCTAAGTGGTTCTTTAAACACAAAGCACCCCAGATCATCCTCATGGCCCCAGCACTCCCTCCCTTGCACACCACAGAGGCACCAGAGGACAAGGGAGAGAGAGAGCAGAGGTAAAACCTCCCTGCTTCACTCAGCATGGGGTTGGGATGTAGTGCCTGCCTGAAGGGAGACCTGAGAGAGCTGAGACTTGCAGGTGACAAGACTCAGCCCTCCTGACCAGCCACAGTCACAGCCACGCTCACCCTGAAATGCTGCCAAGTCCCAGCAGGACCAGCTACTCCTCTCAAGTTTGAGAGGAGTTGTGGAAACTCGTTAAAATTCCTGTTTCAGCTGATGTCAGGGTAACTTTTTGTGAGCCCACATGAACAGTGTTCCCAGTTTGATGTTACCAGCTCTGATTTGCACAGACACTTCACTCTCTAGATTTTCATTTAACTCTTGAGACTAGAACAATTTCTTCTGTCACCACGATTGCCATCAGTTGAGTGACTTTAAAGTAATCCAGGGATGAACCCACAGGGACAAGTGTTGATCCCCCAGTCACTGCCAGAAGTAGAAACAGGAGTAACTCCCCGAGGTCAGTTGAATCAGGCAGGTGGAGAGGAGACTGTGGACTGTTCAGACCAACCTGTAGGAAGCTGTCCCAGCACAGTGTCCATGGGACAGGGTTTGCAGAAGATCTCTGGGAGAAGGTCCTGGATCATTGCCCACTTTCATTGCCCTTCTCTGGTCACACTCCAGCACCTCAAAATCTTTCTTGCAGTGAGGGGCTCAAAACTGAGCACAGAGTGCAAAGACAGGGAGCACCAGGAGGAATTTGGTTCAGGGAAGATGACCAGCCTCATATTTTTCACCAGGGAATGTGATGGAGTAAGCAGGTCTTTTGAATAAGACACAGTTTCCAGCAGTGGACATTTGAGGATAAATATGTTTTGAAAGTGCCAGGGCCCATTTGGATGGTGATGGGAGGGGTAACTGGGTACAACTATTCATCACATAGATCTCTCACCACAGTTTTGTACCTTCAGAGTTTTTTAAATGCTCTGAGTAATGCTTGCAGGACAGAACACACAAAGCACTGCTGCACCTGGGGAACAGCTTTTGTCACCTGAAATTTAGAGTTGCTTTAGGGCTGCTCTGCACTGGGCTAAGTTATAGCAGAGCCATTTTACCAGCACAGAATGCCTGAGTGGGTGGTATTCCCCATCCATAGCTCCGTTTGCTGCACTTCACTCCTCCCATCCTATTTCTCATCCTCTCTCTCCTCTTCTCTTTGCTGTCCTGCAGATTTTGCAGTGACCTGGTAAGAGCCATTGCCCAGGCAACGAGATGTGCCAGGGCCCTGCTGTGCTGGGAGCTTCAGATTGGAATTCTGGAATGGGATGTGTCTCCCTCACCCCAAAGAGCTCTCTCTCATGACAACCCCTCAACCAATGCAGTGATTTCTCTCAGGCAGTTCTGTGTGCTGAACACGTATTTCAGAAAAACCCCATGGTTCCTGTCATACCCAGCTCTCAACGTGCTTGCTAAGTCTTTTCTCTGCAGTAAAACACCTGTTTGCACATTCCTTGGGTTAGGCCTGGAACAAACAATTTTCAGAGAGACTGAAGAGCACCAGCAGAACAACACACTTGCTGCCACCTACAGAAAGCAAGATGAGACCAGGAACGGGGCTGGAAGCACAGAGACAGAAAATAACTCAGGGCTGAGGACAGAAACCTTCAGAGCTCTGCCAGTATTAGGAGCCAGCTTGGATAAGATATTGAGAAATATGTGATTGGCTCGAGACAAAATAATGACACACTCAGCAGCCCAGAGCTAAAGACTATGAAAATTCAGGGGATGGAATGGCCACATTTGAAGATGTTGCATTTGTAGAGCAGCTGTATCACACAGGAAAGGAATTTTCAGTAATGGAACACCCCCCCCCAGCTGTTTCAGAGGATCTGAAAAGCTATTTTAAAACTCTTAGCAGTGTTTGTTCATTTAAGCACAGCTTGGTTTCTTAAATTCAAATGGGTTTGAATGACACCAGCGACACATTTAGCATTCAATCCAGCACAATGCTGCGAAGGATCTTTGAGATAAATGGAGGATTAGCAACAGATTTTTAACTAAGGAAAAATAGACACAACCAAAACGTCCATAAAATCAAATAAACAGCAGAAGATTTTAAAATCCAGAGCACAGGCACTGATGTGTTTATAGCAGGCACAGCTCTGAGGAAAACACTGAAGAGGTGTGAGGAGTTGCAAAACAAGTAAATGCAGTGAAATATGATGGGTTTCTAATTTTTATAAATATCTGCAATACCTCAGTACAGACAGCCTGGGCAAGGTATCCAACAGGACTTCCTACAGATAATTATGTTTTTCACTGAGATAGATATCCACTGACTGTGACAGAAAGGATTTGAAGAACTCTTGAAGATTCTAAGGTATTTTCCTTCTGTTTAATGACCATGAAAAAATTACAGGGCTAGGGCTGAAATAAGTTTGCCCAAATTTCAGAAGTTGCGTCATTTTATTTGCACTTTCTTTTTTTCCTTGACACAATACTGAGTTTTTCGGATAAACAGTACTTTGCATGCAAAACAGGGGATATTGAGAGTTACTAGCAGATAATAAGAAAAATCCTACTGTTCCTCACCATCTCCTCATACTAAATAGGCTACAATCAGCTTTTACTGCAACCAAGAAAGATTGTTTAACAAATCTGTTGCTTTGGGTTTTATTTCTTGCAGGAAATAACTCCATTCCAAAAACAAAGAACATGAACCCATCATCCACAAAATATACTCAGATAAGAGTTATTCTTCTGATCTTTAATAAGTTATACTAGCATTTTATAGCTTAAAAGAACTTATTTTCTTTGTATTGCATTTTCAACAAATGCATTTTATAGCAGTACTCAGTCAGTGCACCGACTGAAAAATCCACAGATCACGAAAATGAGGACACCTGAAGCAATCATCTGCCTCCTCTCACAGTCTGCAGCCACCTTTCATCATTTCAACTCCTCAGAATTTCAAAGAACCTCTGCAGGAAAGTGTCCTTCAAAGGGAGCTTTTGAACTCCCCTCCTGCAGCCAAATCCTTCTCCAGGTGGAGCCCCAGTTGGTGCCAGACACCCCTTGCCCCTGGGGGCTTAAAATCACCAGGGCCAGGAGGCAAAGGAAGAAGTGTGGGTTTAAACCAATTTATTGATTTATTTCTGACTCATTTCTGCTCTTGGAAAAGGGGGGAACCACGGTGGCACCATGGCAAAGCACAGGCAGAATTACAGTTTCCCTCCAGCTATCCCAGGCTGGAGGCATGTTCAGCTACTGTGAGTCTTTGTTTTGCCTCCAAAGCCCAGAACACCTCTCAGTGCCAAACCACAGCTCGCTGAAGGGCAAAGTCTTAAAAATTTTAGCCTGGTAATGAATCCATTGCTCCCACACACACAGATAGCTCCAACTGCCCAAAACAGGGCCAGCATCACTTATGGTGGGGCTCATCACACCTCATTTTGTCTCGTGCAGCAATTCCCAGTAACCTCCTTTACTGTGACAGGGAATTAAATGCTGAGAGGACAGGAACTCTGGGAGAAGTCCAGCTCCACTGAAATGTGCACTGATTTCCCTGGGCTCAGCAGGCTGCTCCCCTCCTGCCCACCTGAAATATCTGGCCCTTCCCTCGGTGCAGCTGATAGGATAGAATCTGATATTCCTCAAACCACGGAGCAGTCTCGCCTCCTACTTCCCTTCATTTAATACCCTGGCAGATATCTGGGGAACTGCAACGCCTGCTTGTTTAATTTGGAGCTACAAACCACTGGAACACCAATTATCAGGCACATCCCTGCTGAGCTGACTTAGAAATCAAATGTCTGCTTTGTGTCACTCAGAACCACCACTGAAAGAGCAGTGGAGGCAAGACATGGAAATGACAACATAAATTCATCAAACCATCGTCAGAGCACCACAGGTCTGTTCTGAGCAGCACCTAAGTGGTCAAAAGGCAGAGTCATCCCCCAGGAACAAATAGAAAAAGAGTTTCTGAGGCACAAAAACATTTTCCATCAGAAATGAGGGCAAAACAGATTAAAAACAGTCAGTTGTCTGTTGTCTTGTCCAGTACAAGCCCAGTCTTGTCCCAGTTCTGATCTTTCATTCTAACAGAAGGTGAGCACCACTAAACTGCCTGGCAAAAATAACTAAAATAACACATAGAAGGATGAATCCTCTGTTATGCCAAGGGAAAAGTATGCTACAGAATTTATTTGTTCTGATTGTTCCATTAATTCAGGGCACCTGACCTGGTGAATTTTGCTGACCAGTTAAAAAGATACAAGCAAAGTGAAATCACTTTTTTTTCCAGAGGAAACCAATCGAACCCAACTGATCAAGTAGCCATAATCAGCACTGGCAAATATGATGTGTCCCAAAGGCTCATCCTATTTTGTGTTTGGAAAGGTGACCTGGCATAACTGAATTTGGCTGAAACCAATATTTTCAATTTAAGTAAGCAACAGGGGTCAAATATAAAAAGAAAATCTCAGCACCATACCCCTGGTTTTTTGTTTGGCAGGTGATGCTGTCACATTTGGTGCCTGCTGCTTAACCCTTGCCAGTTGTTTTTAATTTAGAAAAGATCCAAATCCCCTTTTGGCCTGCTGGTCCTGTTGACCTCATTGTGTTTGTTGTCTCCTCTTTTTTTTATCCCTTATATCCTACTGACAGCAATAAGAATTCCATTGAACATACTGCTCTCTGCAAATAAATGTGACCCAATACAACTGAGGCCAATGCGAACTGAATGAAGGAACCACAACTGCAAGCAAAATATTGACCATTATTAGCCTATTACTTGCTATCATTTCCTTATTGCTTCTGCTATCATTTTCCTTAAAAATCAAGAAATATTAGGTGCAGTATTTTCTCCTCTTTAAAGTGATCAAAAAGATCACATAGTCATATCATAGTCATATAAATAAGTTTCCCCACACTAAATAAAAAATCTTTAGGGAACTGAAGTGCAAAGCAATGAAAACCTTTTTTTTTTCTTCATTTTCAACACCATTAAGAGTTTAAATTTGAATTTTAAACAACAAACCTAGAAATACCTGTTCGCTGGGAGATAAAAGTTCAACTAAAACATTAAATTAAGATAAAAAAAGTTGCTAAAGCTGGATAAGTCGCTTTTATTGGAAAATATTTTGTTAAAACAAGTTCTATTCATCTGATCCCTTCCAGCTGACTTAAAATCTAGGAGTAGAGACATTTATTTTGCTGAATACAGGAGCTTTAGGAAACATGGGTGAATTTTTTTTTTCTTTGAGATTCCAGCCATACTTTTCTTTCCAAAATTCTCTAAAAAAAATACATTCCACCTGTAGATTTTCTCCTGAAGTCGTGATGCAAACTGAGTTTCTTATCATTCCTCTGGTTGCTCTCCACTGCTACTTTTGCTACTCTGGTTTCTCTCCACTGTCCACTGACACCTCCTCCATGGAGATCAGAAAACACACCTGCTGGAGGCCACCTGAACTCCAGCTTAACATATTAAAAAAAGATTTATCTGGCCCCTGGGACACCCCTGTGAACCACAATAAGGCTGATGGGACTTGTGCCTTGGTAACAGCAGATTATGACAATGATAAGGCAGTAGGATGTAATAAGAGCAGGTTAGCAGGAATAAGGAACTGCCACATTCACCAAGCAGCAATGGGAAATTTGTCACACTGGTGGTTATTTATATTGCAGCACCAAAGCAGCAGCACTGTGATTAAAGTCCTGTTATGGAATTCAATTCCAACAAGAGCTTTAACCTTTAGTTTGTTGAAAAAAACGCCACTGAAATGGCAAAAAGTCAGAACACGGAACATGAACTTTGAACGGTAATTTAAACTGTATTTTTGTGGTGGTTGATGAAAAATTTATTGGCACATAAAGCATAAAATCTTCTGAATCTTTTAGAGTCTTCTTAAGTTTTTCGTTGTGTTCATTAAAGGTAGTTTTGTACAAGGAAATCAAACCCATTTTGAACCATCAGCAGTCAAAGAGTGGCTCCATGGGGGTTTCTTCCTGTAGCAGGAGTTATCCTTCACTTTTGTTTTTCTGTGCATTTTAGTCTTATTGAGAGTGTCTCATCCCCTCACTTAATTTCAGAGATCTTAGCTGTGTTAAGAGAAAATAATTTCACAAATGTTTGGAATATTGGGACAGTCAGCCCTGTCAGTGAAATTGCTACCTAAGAACAGTAGAATGATGTTCAAGGTGAGTAACAAAGAACAAGTTTCAGAAGGTAGATATCTTCTAAAGAGGGAAATGAAGGCATGCATAAATCTTCCCGTTTTAATTGTCACACCCTTAAGCACAGAAATGCTCAGAAATTTTTCTATTATTTTGTAACATCACACCCTAATATCAACTGTTATTAAATAGAGCTTTGGATATTCAGTTGTAATTTGGGCTACCATAATGGGCTGGAAACTTGATCCCTAATTTCTACAGCCTAAGGAAATAACACTTGGAAAAACTAAAAGTGAAGGGATATGGCTGGAAATTCCAGGGAAATCAGGGAAATGGGGGAAATTTTGAAATGGTGCAGGGTCCCAGCTTCAGCCCACGTGGGACTGAGTGCTATTCTGATTTTTGCACAACTCTCCCTTTAACGTCCTTCACGATTTACAAAAGGGCTTCTGCATTTGATGTCTCTCAGCAGAGAACAGAGACTCAAATCTCTTTGAATAAAGAAAGAATAGCTTCTATTATACAGAGTCCCAAAACAGGAGTGGGTGTTGAGGAGGAGAACACTGTGACATTCAGCAGCACGGCACTGAACTGAGATACAGCCCACATGCCCTGGCCACTGGCACCTTCAGGAATGACAGGAGGAGGTTTCTAAGACGTATTTTCACCCCTCAGTGCTTTTCCCCACTAGAACCTACTGGTAGTATTACACCCTGGGTCAAAGAGAATAATTTTTCAACCAAATTTACCTAAGACCTAAATACACTTTTGCTCCTGTGGTCCTTCACATCTCTTTTTTCTCAAAATAAGAGAAAAAAAAAAAAGGTAATCATTATAAACCAAATGTGGATTTTATGGCCCAAAGGAGCCCACTGAGTTGCACTGATTAAAGAGGAGGCAAGTTGAAAACTCTGGAGGTCAGGTAGGGTTCTTGCCTTTTCTTTGCCCTGCAACAGGAGCTCATTAACTGTTTGCTTTTAATCAGCCATGCAGCCCTTTTGCTGCTCTCTGTATTATCACATCATCAGGGCCAGAGTCCTGCAGCTCAGCCAGGTCCCTGGAGCCTGAACAGGACTTCCAGTGACTCTGATGTTAATGCAATTTTCCCAGCTCCACTTGGGTTTTGATCTAATGCAGTTGTTTCAAGGTCTGTTTGCAAAATGGAAACAGGTTCCATCAAATTCCAATAGAAAGCTGGGCACTTTTGGAGGTACTTGCAGGGACATAACGAGCTGTTCTGAGCTGTTTGCTGTGACCAGCCCTGTGAGTGATCTGTGAACATCAGTGTTTTATCATTCCCCTCAAACACAGCTGGAAATCCCCTGTTTTCTTAGTCATGTTTCTATTTGCTAGTAACTCACCCTAATGGAACAGGGTGAGTTCTAGGTGTATTAAAAAGAGATTTGTTGAAAACTTGAGAAATAAAGCCCAGAAGCTGGATATTCATTCTCCCCCTTGGAGTGTGCTTGAGTAATCTGGGCCCAAGGAAGTCAACAGAATAATTTGCTTTGGCTTTGGCAGACTAGGAGTGGGGAGTTTTAGTCACTGGTTATTTAGGGAGATATGACACAACCTTACTCACCACATCTCAACCTTAAAATCTTAGTACAGAGCACACTTCAAAGCATTTACAGACCTACAGGAGCAGACAGCAGGCAAAAGAAAAGAAGAAAAGAAAAAAACCTATTTGGAATTTCAAACAAGTAAAAGGTCTTGCATTCTCATTTTGTCTGAATGCAGTTTGTAACAGCAATAAATGTTTTATGCCAGGGGCTACAGCCTCGTACAGCACTTGCTGGAGTCTCTCTCATTTCTTTCCTCTTGACCCAGGCTAACATTTGCAAGGCAGATACTTCAGGGACTGCTCATACGTCTCCAAGCTGTAAAATGATGTCTGGTTTACAGCAAACATCCATCTTCCTTAAAAATGTGTGCTATTCTTCAGCACTATTCCCAATTATTAACTCAGGGCAAAGCTTTACAGCATTTTGGTTGCACTGTGGAACAGGGCTGCAGAATTATGTTCCTGAGAGGATGTGTTGCCTTTAGTGATGTATTTACTATTGCCACTACCTGCAATCAAACATCATTTACACAAACCTTCCCTTGCAAATCAAGGGTTTGTGTTCAGCACCTCTCAGGCTGTTATTGCTGTCACTGTGGAAACATCAGAAGAAAAGGATTCTCCTGGAATAGTCACCCCCAGTGGAGAGCTACAAGGATGATGGGACTGGAGCATTTCTCTTATGGGGAGAGCTGAGGCTGCTGAGCCTGGAGAAGAGAAGACTGGGAGGGGACCTTATGAAAGTCTCTCTGCCCCTGAAAGGAGGGTGGCAGGTGATGGATCCAGGCTCTGCTCGGTGGTGCCGAGCAGTGGGACCAGAGGCAACGGGCAGAAACTGGAACACAGAAATTCCACCTGGATATGAGGAAGAACTTCTTTACTGTGCAGGTATTTGGACAGACTGGGACAGAGTGCTCAGGGAGGGTGTGGAGATTCCCCCACTGGAAATATCCAAAAGCCATCTGGACACACTCCTGAGTGACAGGAGGGGACCCTGCCTGAGCAGATGAGCTCCAGTGCTCCCTTCCAGCCCGAGCCATCCTGGGATTCTGTGAGTCTCTGTTGTTTGGACAGGCATACAGAGGATGACATCACAAGAGTAGGAGGGGTGAATTGTAGGTGAACAGTGAAAAAAAATCCTCAGAAACCTGTCTGGTTTTGCAGAAAGCACAATCCACATGAACTCTCTACATGAGAAAGGAGAACTCAGAGGATGTGGGAATCCTCTGGTTTGTCCTTGTCCAACTCTTCTTGCCTCCCTGTTCACCTGGAGAGGTGTTCAGAGAGGGTGGATGCACTACCAGGCTGCTGGTGGTGTTGCAGACTCAGATCTGCACGGACACATCCACCTCCCAGGAGCTCCAGCCAACTATTTGCTGCTTCAGGATCAGCTACCTGCTCCTGGGATCTCTGAAACGATTCTTTCATTGATCAAAAAAGAAAAAATGATATCTTTGCACCCAGTCTATTAAAAAGTTGCAAGAAACTGTACAGATTTGGAAATTTCATCTGAAGAAGCAGCTTAAAAGAAGTTGAAACAACAACAAAAAAAAATCAACATTTTGTCTCAAAAAGCTCTTTCAACACTGCTTTCAAATATGTTACATTTTATAGCCAGCCAGTATTACTTTATTTCTACCCTATTAAAAATGGTATTCAAACTTACACATCTGCAAGGTGCTAAGCATCCTCAGCACAATTCTGAGTAAGCTCAACTCCCACCAGGTACAGATGGAGAGGAGGGGGCTGAGAAGTACATTGCTGGAGTCATTCTTGAGTGCAGAGAAATTTAATTCCCTTTTGACACGTGCTGTGGTTTGGGGCCAGCAGATCACACTCCCCATTTAGGAAGCTGAGTCTCCTAGCAGATAAAATCCACACTTCCATCTCTCCTGCAGGTCTGTGTTTCTCAGCACTTTGACACTGTGACTAGTTCAGAAGGTCCACGGTATAAAATCCACCATCAAATCCATAAAACCAGGAGATCATAATACAAAGCCTATTTTCATCTCCCTGTAGGTCTGACTTAGCAAAAACAGCCTCCAGCTTTTGGAGTTTAATGCCAGCTCGTGCCAGCTGGCTGGATTCTGCAGGGGTTATTCAGATTTATGCAGGAGGTGGGTTGTTTCTCACTGCAGCTCATTGTTTGTGGATTTTATTGGCTGAATAATGATGGGCTCCTGCCAGATTAAATTGGGGTTTTAGCCAAAATAAAATGCCAAAATAGATACAAACTCTTCTTTAACACAGCCTTTAAAAAGCATGAGAGACGTGTCTCAGAAATGAGTCCTGTATGGCTTAGTAGCTGAGAAATTAAAAACATGGTAACAAAATACCTTTTCAATAAACTCTGTTCAAACAGGCAGGGACAAACCAGCCCACTGTAAGACCAGAGCAATCACAATATTAGCAATGTGAGCAACTCCTTTAGGAAGACACGTGCTTTGTATTCAACTGAGAATTATTGGACTGACAGTTTTGTGAGTCTCTGTAAACCATAAATCCTGATTATACCTTTCCTCTTTAGGATATTTTAGCAAATGCCAAGCATGACATCAGAGCAGAAGCTTCAAGATGCCCTGCACAGTCCCAAGCACAACTCAGTCCTGATCCCTGCCCAGGAAAGGCTGCACTCATTGAAAAGATAATAGAACATGGGAAACTATCTTGTAACAGTTGTAAACAGCTCCAGGAGTTGCACTCAGGTTCGAAGCTTTCTGGAGATCAAAGGAGCCCGAGATATCAAAGCCCCTGATACACAACAGAGGTTTAAAACACTTATCGACATTCTGAACACCAACACAAAGGCTCAGGAGCCAAAATTCCCCTTCCCAGCTCTCAAGCTGCTTTGTCTGAATTTGCTTTCAGCAATTCTTGAGCAGAAGTGGTTTGGGTTTGTTTGGGGTTTTTTTTCCAAAGAGTTTGTATTTTCTTTTTTTTTCCCAGAAACTCAAGCTTGAATGTGAAATTTTATGAATAAGTATTTGATAAAATTACTTCATTAAAGTGAGAGCAGCATGAGTTCAGAAAAAGGTGCACATTAAAAAAAAAACCCTTTTATTTACATCTTGCCTAGAACACTACTAATCTACAACTGACCACTTCTCAATTTCAAATTCTTATGCACCATTTGTTCTGGGTTGTAATTGCACCTCCCAATCCAAAGCAGCTTAAATAAGTGTTGCACATACATCATTAGGTAAAACCAAAAACCCACTGATTATAAATCTCAAGATATGGTTGAAATACTCTTTCTATGATGATAGACTAGCCAGATATATTTATTTAAGTCAAGTTATCTCAACAGGACATCTAAGGGGTTTAGTATGAGGTTTGAGGGTACTGTTCTGTTCACTATTAAGGCAATAAGCTGTGTTTGTGAGATCCCAGTGGGATCTTGTGCAGTTGCAGTGTTTTGTTTTATTGTCTTTTAGCAGAATACTGTAAAAAAAATAAAAGTAACAAATATAAAACACACTAAGTAACAAAACCCATAAAAGCCCCCTCTGAGAGCTCACCCCAAGTGCTTTCTGAGGCTGCACTGTAGGGTCTATCTATAAGTAATCAGTCCAAGGCAATTACTTTGACATTTTGAAAACCCAAAGCCCATGTAAACAGGTGCCATCAACCACCTCGAAAAGCCCCACTATGGGAAAAATATCTCACCACGTTTCCAGTGATTTAAAAACATTATTTACCTGTTAGAATTATGGCAAAGCCTTCATGCTGCAAATGAGATCATAGCCAGGTTTTTCTGGCTTTTACAGCAAACACACAGTGTGCCTTTGCTCCTAAGGGCTAAAAATCAGATGTTGAGACAGCACAGAGAGAGGAAAATAAAGTCATATGTTTTCACTTTAATGATGCAGAATTGGGGCACGGGGAGTTCAATGCACTGCTGGGGTATCACACAGATCTTTGTGCACTGACACCTTCATGTCCCAGACCTCCAGCTTAGCTCTCTTTTCTTAAAGAAACTTCAGAAAGTGCAGGTTCCCCCAACAAAGAACACAGAACAGAGAGAGATGAAGATGTGAGCAGCCTAAACCCAGCATTTGAACAGTCTGGTTTGAAGCAGACTAATTAGCCCCTAAGAATCCCAGAGGATTCCAAGAGTATTTTGCATGGCTAAATAATGCTAAATATCACTCAATTACTTCAAAATGCGAGTTTTTTGAAATGCTGTTTCTCCAGAGTGAGTAGGACGGAAAAAAGCATCGAAAATATTAACGTGCAGCTCTGGCACATGGTTCATTAACCCCAGGGCTGGGCTCAAATTATCCTTCAGAAAAGAATGGTCATTACAACACTCCTGGTTAATTTACCCACTGAAGTGATGTGTGGAGAGCAACAGCTCTGGGCAGAGTGACAGTCATTGCCCAAACTGCATCAGAAGCACAGAAGTCACCTCGGCACAGCCCATCAAGGGTGTTCAGCATTTTGGGAAACAAAATCACTCTCTAAAGGTTTCTTTGGGTTTTTTTGCAGGGCTTAACTGTTTTGGATGCTCTTTCTTTGAGCAGCTGATGATTTTTCTGCCCAGAGATAATGATAAAAATCTCCCTGCGAAAAGAGCAGTTCTCTGGATCACATGGGGCTTTTTCCTTCCACATACCGAGGACAGGCTTTCTATTTATTCAAAAAAAAAAAAGTAAAAAAAAAAGGAAAAAAAAGAAGAAAAAAAGAAGTCTTTATGGTTTTTCTTAACCATCCACCTTCTATTGAATATATGCTCATAGTCATAAAACTCAAAAGTGGCTGCTTTCTGCTCAGCTTTAATCGAATGAGCTGATATTTCTCTGATTCCTCTGCAAACTCATAAAATATTCATACATAAATCAATCACACATTCTATCTACCTGTCTGAATAAAGGTTTAAGCTACATTTTGATACATTTTCTCTGTTCAGATGCTTCAACTGCTGTATTTCTATTAGTCCACTTGTTGAAAAGGTTTAGATTTTTCGGAATCTCTTTTTGGTTTACAGAGGAATTTTATTTGCCTCAGACTTAACATCACTTTCCCTCATCTCTACCACACTGAGGATTTGATTGTTCAATGACCTATAGCTTTTGCATTTACTTAAAACTATTTCAACACTCTAGATCTTAAAAATTATCACACTGGAAGGCACGTGGTCACCACCCCAGGCTGTGATCATGAGGGAGCAACTCCTTTTGTTGAAACTACCCTTTTTTATTTACACCCACGCTGTGTCACACCACTGACCCTTTGAAATGTCTCAGCTTTCTGCCACACACACCAGATCTTCTTGATTCTCACTCTGAGACCATCCCAGTTCCCCCGAGCTCCACCCAAGCTGTAATCAATCAGCACCCCATCTTCTCATCCCTTGCTCTCTGAGTTTCTGATGACTTGCTGCTCGTTTTACTAAAGTCAACTTTTCCAGTAACAGAGCTTTTCCTAGTTTGAAAAGCCCCAAAGCATTTAGGAGGTGTAAAAAACCCAAACATTTAAAAGTATAATTAAAAGATAAAATAATGAAGTGGTTCCAGCCACTTCTGCTGACTCTGGTCTCCAAGTGGAGAATAAAGGCCCAGGTTGGTCTGTAAATGCAGGACTCATTTGCATATAATATCCAGATTATCTGACAGGATTCATTTTAGTCCTTTTTTTTTTTTTTTTAATAGCAGACATTTATCAACAGCACAATTATCTGAATACAAATCAGAGAAGGCAAAAACAACATGTCAGCCATGATTACGAAAGTGTCACTTGCAGGAGTTACTCTGACATCAACAAAAAGGGCAGTGACATCAGAAGTAGCAAGGACTTCATTAGTCACTAAGGAGAAGTTTTGCACAAGAAGCCAAACACTTCACTGTAGCAAAACCTTATTCTTATTATTTTGGATACAGACTCAGGCTTGTAAAACCTACTCCTTAGGTTCCATTCTAGCAAGCAGCAAGGAAAAGGAAGAAATAATAGTAATTTCTTATTTTAACCATTAAAAATGCTTAGGTGCTGCTAAGCAGTGTAACATGGAAAAGGAGATTTAAAGAGATTTGAAAGGTATTTAAAAGACCAGCTAATTGCTTATGGAGTTGTGAAGATCAGCTTAGACTAAATTTAGTTGTTAAGATTAAGCAATTTATGGGATGCAGGGATGCCAAGGAAACTAGAAATTGCAGCTGCTGAGATTGTCCATGGTCTGTAACTTGTTCATTACTTTTGGCAAAGCCTAAAAATGTAGATTTGAGCTCATGCTTGCATGAAATATGGAGTTGTTTGTATGGACAGCATGCAACCACTTGACTTGCACATTTTTCTGAAAAATAGCAGGCAAAGCAAGAAATAGAAGTGTAGAATTGTCCTATTACTGAACCAGACACTGAAAAATACCACAAATCTTCATTTGTTTCATGGGAGTGATGTGCCCCTATTTCCACCTGCCCCACCCTGGGGCCCAGGTAAGGACAGGACACACAATTTCCTGTTGTGACCCTTCCCTCGTGCCAAGATGTGCTTTTGTTCCCCAGAACAACATCATTCTGCCACAGCTCTCAGGAAGGTGTTCCAAGCTGCACCGACAAGCGGTGGAAGAATAGATATTTTATAAACTAGAAGAGCTGCAGTGTCTCAGGGTCAGTCCCAGGGGTCAAAGCCTCCCTGCCTACCCCTCACTCGTGCCCCTCTGTAAATGAGGGGCCAGCTGAGGGTCCTCATTCTGCTTTCTTTCATCTGCCCAAGAGGCAAAGGTCAGCTTTCCTCCACTTAAATTATCACTTTGGAGACAACCTTGTGATCAGTCCCTTCAAAGAGTGGAGCCCAGCTCAGCACTGTGTGCAGCCAGACACTCTCCTTGGAAACAGAGGCAGAGCCAGCTCATCCCCTGAAGGGCTTGGCAGTTGGGATTTCTGTTCCTTGCTGCCCAGACTGACTTGGAAGTGACTCTCCCAAAGCTGAGATTGAGTCATGTCTGCGTTCTGGGGCGCCCTGGCATTCTAAACAAAGCTGACAGATTTCAGGCAGCTTCAAGGTCAGGAGTTCTGACTTCAAAAGGGCTGAGTTTTGAACTGCCTGCTGAAGTTTAATGCAGGATTTGGGGTTTGTCGATTTTAGGTATTATAGGATGCCACCTCAAGAGAGAATTCATGCAAAACAACCCACAGAGGCAAATGCACACGTATGAAAAATTAGATAAATTCTATATGGTCAAAATTCACAACCTGTTTATCTGCATTCAACTTCAGTCATCACACTGACTGCAGCACTTGGCAGTCTGAATGCAAAAACTAATAATCTGAAATTCAGTTATAGTCCAGAAAAAGAAATCACAAGCAAGGATTTTATATCAGCCTGCAATGACAGAGAGGAGACAAAACAGGTACACCAACTGTTGGATAGATTGCTTAAAAACATTGCAAGGGAATGAGGAACAGCATGGGTGACTGACTCCAGAATTTCCAATAGCTTTCTGGGTTTTCCACCAAAATAACACAAATGGTCTAATTCACTGCTCTTTATTATGTGACAAGATTGCAACAGATTTCAAATACAATACAATTATTTCTTTTTTGGTTCAAAATGGGTGCTTCTACTCAGCTGAAAGTTCTGTATTTAAGTCTAATATTCCCCAGGAGCAGCAGATTGGGGATAGATGACAACAAATTCCTGAGTCTCTACATTAACTTATCTGTTTTCATGTCAACACCACGCACACAGCTGAACTACAATTCCAAAATCACACAGAATGAAATAAATACCAGCTATTAATACCATTGCCCTCCATTCCTTTTTTTGATTCTTATATAATCAATGCAGTCTGCTACGGTGGAAGTGTGAAAATGCCAAATTCAATGTATAAACAATCTTGTGCCCTGGAGTTAGTCAGCAGCTGAAACACATGGCTGTGTTTTGGAACATGACTATGCTGAGCCCACACATTTCTGTTTTTAGCATGTGTGGTTCCATCAGATGTGTCCAAAGCTAAGTTTCTGGTGACATTCTGTACTGAGAGCTACAAAAACTAACGACTGTTGGGAACATTTGTGTCACTTATACCTGGATAAATGAAACAATTTTGTCGTGGTGCCAAAGTACCTGCTTATTGAAACCTCCACTGGTAATTTCTAGTAACAGACAATCATAGAATTATAGAATATGCTGAGTTGGAAGGGACCCATGAGGATCATTGAATCCAACTCTTAGCTCTGCACAGATCACTCCAAAATTCCATTGTTGTCCCAACACTCCTTGAGCTCTGTCAGCCCTGGTGCTGTGCCCACTGCCCTGGGGAGCCTGTTCAGTGCCAACCACCCTCTGGGGGAAAAGCTTTTTCCTGCTATTCAACCTAAACCTCCCCCAGCTCAAATCCAAAACAACACCTGATGGCTGGGAGGCAGCACATGGAATTTACTACTGTGGTTATTTTTAACAATCACATTCATCAACCATTGCAACAACTGACCAAAAACCACCAAATCTCCTTCGAGGCACAGACTGCTTCGTGCACGTGTCACCAAGTAAAACCCCACATGCAGCCCTAAACTGATCCCTCCTCACTGGAAAAGCATCCAGACAGAGGGATGACACCCTAAGGATACCTGGGAAGAAGGGAATGTGCCTGTGGGACAGGTTGGAGAGCAGGAACCAGCAGGTAGGAGCAGGTCCTGATGATACTGAGGACACAAGGTCTTTCCCAGCATGTTCAGGACCATCCAGGAACATCAGCCCAGATTGTTAGTCCAGGTAAATTAGCATAGTTTTATTGGGGGAAATTCACTGAAATTTTGGACAGGGAATTTTTTGGAAGTCTCTTTCTTCAACACCCTTTCTAGCATCTCCCTTTTCCTCCTCAGGACACTTCCCTCTTTTCTGCTTCCAAAGATCCCTGTGGTCTGGGCAAAGCACCACCAACCACCCTTTTGTTGGCAGATCTGACAGACACAATGCACAGCGAGGATGTTGTTAAATTTCTCCTTGTTTGTGGGGAGAATCAACAAGCTTATTCCAACTTTTTTCCGGAAAAATATGTCTTGGAAATGTTCTCCATCCTGTGCCTCATGTCACTGAATTTTAAGGAAAACTTATTATGTAGTTCAAATTCCCTGTACCCTGTTGTGTTTAACAATATGGTCATGACTATGACAGTTGCTAAAATCACATCTCAAAATTTCTAGAGGTGACTTGGAAACACTGTTGACATCAGAGAGGTTATTCTGTCCTTGTCTGTCAACAAAAACCACAAGCATGCAAATCACTGAGGATTTAACACCGATATTCTTAAATGTCAGATCTGTTTCATTCGGTCTCTTTGTTTATAAGCAACTTTTTCAAGCACCATAAACGAGTCAGTTCCCAGTGCCAGGCCCAGTTTCACACACTGAGCAGCATTTTATAACACTGCTCTGCCAGATTATCAGGGCCTGATCCACAGAAACCATCACTGGGATCAGATGATGGGAAGCAAAACACCTCCTCTCTGCAGATGTCCGTTCTATCTCTCTGGAAAAGACCTTCCAACCAAGTGATCCTGGTATTTCCCATCTAGAGACACACAGGGAAAGGGTTGGGAAAGGGCTGTAGGTAATCCCAGTTGTCCCAGTCTGATTAACTTCTTGTCCTCCAGGCAGGAACAAATGTAAGCAGTTTGTTTCTCTGGGAGCATTGGAATGTCCATGCAGAACTCAGGGTGAGGTGACAATTCCTCCCCAGTACAGGGGACCCTGGAGCAGGTTCTGTTCAAAAGCCCCCTAAGTGGGTAACACCACTTTACAAAATCTTTTCATTCCCTTGAATTTCATTCCAAAATCCAGATATGGCATTAACCAATGGACCAGTGGACTCTTCAGTGATGTATTTTCAGACATGCAGCACATCAATAAAATACATGTCTCTAAAACATATTCCTATACGTGCATGTAAAGCTATACCAGTCTTTACTGACCTCAAACCTACAATCTCACTTCACTGAAACATGTGTGGGATTTATTAATTGTTAAAGCAACAAGGGGAAGCAACTTCAAATTAAGGAACAGAACATGGAAAATTGGGCTCACCTAAAGGGTAACACTGAACTCATAGAATCATTTAGGCTGGAAAAAACCCTTAACATCATCAAGCCCAAGACTCTTGGCTCTTCTTTCATGAAGACAGGTTTATATTAAGGGAGGTTCTGGACTGTCAAAGGTGACCAGCTTGTTCAAAAATGGGGAAAGCAGGAACCAAAAGATCACTACAAGCGTTCATCCAGTTGGTGGCATCTGAGAGCAAGAGAAGATATTGTTTGTGATACTTTGGCCATTGCATTCCCTCCTCCCACTGCTGCAGTTGCAGATGGAGCTGCATCCTCTATCCCCTCAGAGCCTCAGCATCCAACAAATGCCCCACCCAGCAAGGGGTCCCTGCCTGAGCTGCTGCACAAGCTGCAGTGCCACAGCCCGGGTGAGCTCCACTTTGGCACCACATCTGCCAAGACTGACTCGTCCCTTTGTCCACTCCATTTGGTAATTTAGTCTGGACACAGATGAGCCCTTGATATTAAGTGGCTTTGGGTCACGAAATTCAGGTCTAGAATTCTCAAGGTTTGGAAAACCAGGGGTAAGAATCAGTTTGTGGTAGAAGCTTGTCTTTAAATATCAGCTGTTAAGACTGGAACTGTGATTTTTCCAAGCTGCCTGAGTTCAATATTTTCTAACCTGGTTCTTCTAGATATTGTACATGTGGAGGGTGTAATGTTTAATATCAAATTTACTTATTTGATTACATTTGATGTTCCATGGGGTTTTTGATTTAACAGAGTGGTCCTGCAGTGTACTGAGATCCCCATACAAGTGTCAGTCAGCAAAATATAGGAATTGGAATATTGGATACACCATCCTCACCCATCTCCTCTGGACCTTCTGCCATTGGAGGGGTTTCCTGACCAATCCCACCAGTCAAATCTCCACTACCTAATTTTTGAGGCTAAGATTGGCAATTCTTCTGAATTAGGTGACAGATTTTGGAGGCATACCCGTGGATTAAATCACACTGCCCCAGTGCCTGACCTATCTGTAAGGTACATCTGCAAGGAACCAAACCCTGGTATGAAATGGGTGCTTCTCAGTCAAGCATAGCTGCAAACATCAATTTCTATTTGTCTACAGTGGAACCACTATCAATAATTTCTCTATTTTACAGACTCACAGTCCTCTCTAAAGCTCTGCTTTTCAGCATCTTCTTCTTTCCTGATGGGTGTCAGGAGAGCTTTCAGAGGTCTGCAGTGCCTCTCTGCAAATGTGACACACACTTGTCACATTTTTACTGAAACAAAGTTATTCTGTGTATTTTCATTCATTTTTGTGATGCAGTTAGGCAAAAATTGCAGCATATTTTAATGGACTGGATAATCAAGCTTTGGGGCAAAGTTCTTGGCCTTTTTGCTGTAATGGAAAGGATTGGGATTTCCAAACCCACCCACTCTGATTTCCCTCCCAAAAAATAAAAAAAAATTCAACTTGTATTTAACACCTGTCAAATCTCCAGCTTTCATGCAACTCACAACAACCTGACAGAAACCAACAGTGTCTGTATGTTCTCTTTATCACTGTTTGACACGCAGCTGATGAATAGGGGGTAGTAGGGAAAGTGAGCTGAAATCACTGTCTCCTTCCCTAATAAAAAAAATTATTTTCCAGTGCTTTTTACACAGGCCCAGGAAAGTAATTCAGCTCTATGGTACAGCAGTGTGCTGCTTGCACAGATGTCCCCAGTCTTACAGACACATAGAAGAAAACATCACAGATGATTTCCTCCTTCTGAAGACACAGCAAAAGACAACACTGATTTTTCTTGATCAACTACATATGCAGACAGGACTATGTGTGGACAAAATACATGTTTAAGAAGGCTGACATTAATTACTTTGAAAGCATTTCAGTTTAAAAAAAAAGATTTATGTCCTTCTCTTTCCCCTTTTGCTGCTCTGCCTTCTCTGCTCTCAGAATCCAGTGCTGCACAAAACATCTGCAACACTGCAATGTTTTTGTGAACACTTTATCACATTTTGGATTAGGGGACCTTGCATAAGCACCAGTAGCTTTTGTATTGTGATAAACAGCTATAGAAGCATCTAGAAACACCAACCATGGTCAAGTCCTTGGCAGTCTGTAAAGACAATCATGTCTGTGAAGAACTTAGGATGACAGTCAAAACAGGGACTGTTGAGGGGCACAAAAGGTGTTGGTAATATCATTGTTCCCATTAATATATGGGAAATAAAGAGGAGGGCTCAGATGGCATAAAAACCAGGCAGGTTCAAATGTGGTTACTGGGTTTGGCCTCAAATTGTCCTGAAATGTTTTAGTTGAGGTCACTTGGAAATAAATGAAGTGAAAAAGAGGACCCAGCTTGTCCACAGCCCAGCTGTGCTTTATCCTTCTCAGGCTGTGATATTTAGCCCTGAGGATTTCGGTTGTTTGAACTGTAGGAAGTCAGAGAGGCTTCACTGGTTGTCCAAATACTCATCCAAAAAAAAGAAAAAATTATGAACTTCCCCCAAGAGAAGTCCCTCGGAAGGCTTGGTAAGACAACCTCACTTGGCAATTGTCCCCTTCATTGATTTGTCATGCATCTTAAAAAAAAAAAATAGTCAATTAATTTAGCAATTTGGGCCTTATTGAAAAGCATGATTAAAACTTCAAAGGCAATTATTAGTTTTCTAGCTCTCAAAGAAATAATGCTAATGTAATTTCTTCCAAAATAAGAGCTCAGTGAACAGGACTGTGCTGCTGAAAACAAAACTGAGACTCAGCAGCAGTTCTGCTGAAGTAATAAGGATTACTAAGAAAAAAAAAAAGAAAACCCTGAAGGCCAAAAAGACCTTTAAAAAAATACCATTTCACACTTTTTATTAGGAAAGAAGAAAAAAACACACTAATCTTGAAACCAATTCATACAGTTAATACCAATTCTCTTATCCTAGCAAATAAACATGAATTTAAGTGATAAAACCAGTAAGGTTTAATGCAGGAATTTAGAAGAGATTAAGCACATTTATCACACGCAGGTAGATGGCAAATGGAATATAAGCCATGGAGTCTGCAAATCCTGCCATGAAACACTTCCCACGCTCACGTCACCTCAGTGGAAGTAACAGGTAACCAGCAGCACCCCTCAGACATGGGGAAGGCTGGGTGAGATCCAAGTGTTTTCCACACTGCCCCCATCTCTGGCCCTGCTTTTCCATGGAGAAACAAGCAGGGAGCCATGGTGGACTCCACTAGATCTCCTGAGCATCTGCACTGGAGACATGGACAGGGATATAAAGTGTCTGCAAACAAGAGTCCGGGGTTGAACAGCAACAGAAACACCTAACAGAAACACTGGCTGAGATCATTTCAGCTGTCACATTCCCTCCTGCTGTCTCTTCAAGTGAGAATTCCCACAAGGTGTTGGAAAGAGAATGGAGTGTGATTGAGGTTTGCAGCAAGTCACTTAAACCTCCCTTGATCAGAGTGTTCAACCTCTGCTTCCCTGGGGGTGATGTGAAGGCACTGTCAGCCTGGTTTAAGAAAGATCAGGTGATGTGGAGTGGCTCTTTTTTTCACCATTACTGTAGTTTTGTTTTCAGAGAGAACTGCAGGTGCTTGCTGGTCCAACCAGTCTGGAGAACTTGGATCTCAGAAGCAACAGAAGCAACTGCAGAACAAGTTTTCCCTCGCTGCTTCAGATTCCTTTTCAAAGCACTATTTTAGAGGTGGATAGTTAATTCTTCATGTTTGTTGTTTTACTGAGCCAATCAACAGGGGATAATTACTGTGAGCTGGGTATTTTTAATAATATCTGCTGAGACCCAGTCACTCATCCCACACAGCAGGCAGGGCCCGAACTGTAACAACATCCCCTCAGCAGTAAATCAGGTTTACATCTCCTAGAGATGCCACTCTCTCTGCTCAAAGTGATTTATCTTGTCAGATCAATGGGTTTTCACCCACATATTCACACTGTGTTGTGTGTGTCCCTGCAGATTGCATCAGTTCAACTGAATCATGTCCTGCTAATCCTTTGGGACAGTTTAACTTCTTCTTAAGGGCATATATTTGAAGTGAAAGCAGGAAGGCTCGTGAGCAAATGGCAAAATCTTCCTGACTGGAAGCACCTTTACAAAACACTTCATGCAGACAGCGGTAAATGGAACTGCAAGCAAAGTGGTTTTCCTGCATCCCATCCCAAGGGCAGCCCTGCAGGGACAGCAAGAAGCTGCTGATCAGGACCAGCTGACAAGGTTTCTTTCAAATCTTGAAAGAAGGTTATCTGCACCTTTCATCACAGGAGATATCAAGAGCTAACCTAGAAAATATTTATATATATATATAGCACCATAACCAACTCTACAGGTAGCAATTCAAAGCACTTCTAAAAGTAAATAATGTACACTAAACATAAAGTAGTAGAAAATTTAGGAGTTAGGATGTGTTATGAGAAATTAATATTAGGAAACAAGCAGAAATACTCAATCATGCTCAGTGCTCTGTCAGCTGAAGAAAAAATACAGTCTGTTACTAAAAACCTTAAAGGAAACTGCATTCATATTTAGTACAGGCAACAGATTTGGAAAAATTGCAATTATCAAATTTTCCATTGCCAGCTGACCCCAGGTTAAAAACCCCACCCTTCTGTCTGAAAGCTCCTGGGCAGTTTAGTTCTTTTCAAATCAGTATAAACGTGACTAAAGAATTACATGTGAATATTGTCCATCCTTCCAGCTGC
Organism: Myiozetetes cayanensis; assembly: GCF_022539395.1. Classification (NCBI taxonomy): domain Eukaryota; kingdom Metazoa; phylum Chordata; class Aves; order Passeriformes; family Tyrannidae; genus Myiozetetes; species Myiozetetes cayanensis. The sequence continues at coordinate 1,744,635 of NW_026086605.1, read as the reverse complement.
ACGTTGAAAGAGCCCAAAGCAGGATTGCAACACCTGCTCCACTGAAGTTGGCCACAGAGAGCCCTGCTTGATCCTGCCAACCCCAGCTACATCAAAGTTCACTGATTATAAATATTTAACTGCTTTTGCAGCTTCAGATGTGGAACACCTTGTGAGAGGGAAAATCAGCCTGGAAGAAAACGTATCCTGAGCAAGAATTCACAAAAAAAAAAAAAACAAACACCAAAGTTTTCTGAGATGGTCAGATATCAGCGATTGCACAGTGTCATAAAACAGTTTGTCACCCCTTTCTCTGTGCTGTCCTGCATGGCTTGCTCCAGCCACCCTTGATTTGAGCTCACTCAGCACCTCATTCCATGGGCTGAGAGGAAGAGGAGGTGGAGACAAACACTTTATTTCTCCATCCAGCACCATCCTCCCTGTCTCAGGAAAGTGAAAGGATTGTTCTCAGCCTTTCACAACTTCTGCTGAAACCAGGAGTTTCAGAACTTTCCAATTCTTGGCTGTGCTTTGACAGCCCTGCTCCTTATTTCAGTTTGTCTTCAAATTGGAAGCTCAGAATTAGAGCAGAAACGACAAAAACCTTGTTTTGTTTGAAATTTAGTGTTAAGCCCAAGCCTAATAAATAAGTTTTGTGACTGTTTCAAGGTATTTCATAATTTATGAAAACAAAATAAATGTCAAAACAAAACAAGCACTGGAAGTGAAAAAAGGGAAAATGAAATATTGCCACTTTTTTCTGTGGTATGATTTATTAGTGTCACTCCCAGACATTGCTCAGTTGAATAAATTGTTTCTGACCAATGAAGAAGGAGATTATTATTATTATAAAAACCCACAAAAGACAGGGAATCTGAGGCAGCAGCATCCATTAATTTTTTAAGCAATGATTAAAATATGCAAATGGCTCACTTATATTCTCTAATGGAATTCAGAAATATTTCCCTGACATGGGGCCTGACTCAGGAATGGACACAACTTCAGCAAAAGGCTTCTAAATATTTTATTTTGACATGCTTAAATAAAGGCTTTGCTGAATAAAATTTCAATAATTTTCTATTTGATGTTACAGTGTGAAATTTAGTTAAGGTGCAAAGTTCAGTACCACACACTTGTATTTTGATTTCCCTTCTGGATATACTGAGTTTGCAAAACGTTAAGAAGTCAGCAAGTCACATCTTCATTCTATCACCTCATCTGCTCCCACCTTCAGGATGGGGAGAGAACAATAATTCAACCTAATCACACTTTTTAAGAATATGCTTAAGAGCACAAGTTAGCTTTTCAATGATTTAGGAATCCTTTAGTGGCAAAGTGGTCTTTTCGCTTCTTATCCAGCTGTAATAAATTGAAAGCTGATCTTGCAGGGGCAAACAAAGAGCAGTGTCACTTGGTGCAGCCTTTCTTTTGAGCATGTACAGGAAGGCTCAGTGCCAACCTCATTAAAAACAAGGCAGGGCCAGTGCCTTTCATGGTGTGGTCTGACATGTCCTTTCTACGTGCCCAGCTGAGGATCACCTTTCCTCACCTCCTGGACTGTGAAACTTTTTATAGCCCAGTAAAAAAGGAAAATGCAGTTTCAACATTTAAAATGAACTCTAATTAACTTAGTGTGGCTTTTGTGTCAATGAGTGTCCTGTGGCTCAAACAGCATTCAAACGTTGTTCTATTTGTTAATTCACCCCACAATTAACTACATGGAGTGGTTTCTATAGCTGCTCTTACAGATCTTCACAAAATAAGTTTATTCATCTGTGTATGTTGTGTTTGGAAACACAACACACAGCACAAATACCACTCATTAACCTCACTACTGTAACTGTTGCCAAACTAACCCTCCAAACTTCTCTACTGAGTGTTCCTTCATCAAAATGGGTGAGTGAGATGAGGAAAAACATTTGTTTTCCTTTTCTGTAAATAAGAATTAAACCTTGATAAGGGCTAGATACCAGAGGGACAGATAGCAATTTTCTGCAGGCAATAGCACGTGGAGTTCAGTGGGTGTAACTCAGCCTAACACAAGTGAAATCGTGGTAATTAAACCCGTTAGTAGAGTGAAGGATCTGCTCCATAAATTCCAGAACGTCTCTTGCTTGATAAGTAAACTAAAAGAAGAGCAATCGTGTGACAGAACAGCAATTTACACTTGCCTTTTCACAGCACTCCACACGCAGTAATTGGTTCTCTGCAATGGTTCATCACCCTCATTGTGTCACCCCTTCCCCCTCACTCTGTGTTCCCAAACAGGAGGAACCAATGAACACAGCTGAGCTCTGCAATTAATCACGACAATTAATCAGGAAACTCGTCACTGCCATGATAGTTTTCATCTCCACAGTAAACACTGCACTGAGCAGTAAATATCATCCTCCATTTACAGCTCAGGTGGGTTCTGCCAGGGAGAGCCCTGCCCAGGGTGGTGATTCCTGTTTGTCCTCAGCCCATCCCAACCCCTCTCCTGCAGTGGTTTAACCCTCCTGCTGATGGGGGCTGTGTCTTCTCATTCCCACAAAGAACATTCAAGGCAAATGGATATCTCTACCTTTTCAAAAGGTGGGGTTTTCTTCCCCCAGTTTAATGATACTTAGGCAAATGACTAGGGAGCTTTATTTCTATTTATTTTTATGATTTGTAGAATCATAGAATAGTTTGGTTTGGAAAGGATCTCTAAATCTCATCTCCTTCCACCATACCTTCTACTAGACCAGGTGGCTCCAATCTGGCCTTGGACACTTCCAGGGATGCAGGAGCAGCCACAGCTTCTCTGGGCAACCTGTGCCAGGGCCTCCCCACCCTCACTGTAAAAAATTCCATTTCTTCCTTATCTCTCATCTAACATGAACAGTTTCACTCCAGTTCCTCATGTTCCCCATCACTCATATTAAAAACAGCCTCTTCATATCACAGCTTTCAGCTTTCCCTTCTCTCAGAAAGGGGTGTCTCGTGGAAATCAGCAAGTCCCTGGAAAAGCACTTGTTAAAAAAACCCCAAAATTAACAAAAGCAAAGTCATTGCAGTACAGCAAAGGTGCTGCAGCAAACAGGAGGCAAAAAAGTTCATTGCCCAGAACTGAGAGAAGCTTCCCAGAGCTCCTTCTTCCAGGTCTCGTCAAGAAGGACAGGTTTTGATTAACAAATGTAACTTGAGAAAGCAGTGTTTTGTTTTAACAGACATTTCCTGTTGGAAAATGTTAATATTGATGATTATTTATTTTTATTTCTAAATTTGAAGGTGCGAGAGGATTTTTGTTTCGTTTTTCTCCAAGTGTATGTTATTTGCTGCATTTTTTAGGATTTCCCCTACACAGTCAGGTCTGCTCTACTGTCCCTATACTGCTCCCAATAAAAAGGAAATATAAAAAAACTGGTTTGTGGGTTCCCACTTAATTTTTCATGTGTTTTGAAAAAACCTTTTCTCTCTTTATTCCAAAATAAGAAAGACTGGTGTGACTCAGACTCCCTTCCAAGCCCTGCTGTTTCACGTGTTCCCACCCCCCTCAGGGGTGTGTTTATGGTGTATCTTGTTCTCAACCATTTTTCTCAAATAAAATCCCTTCTCAACGTTTCATTGAAAGACCTCAACTTTCCTCCCGACTTCAGGCCAAAATTCTCATGTGAAGAGTCACGAAAAAAGCAACGAGCACAAAAAATTCAGGCAAAAGAAGGAACTAAACCTTTTGGAAAAGGAAATTTTTGGGTGGTGTCCTCAGCACAAACACTGAATTAATAATTGCAGTAGAAAACATGAAACAGAGAACACAGAAACTGATAGCAACCTGGAAACTTGCATCCTAAACCTGCAAGGTCTGTCACTGTTAATGAGCACCCTCATTTCCTCACTAATATGTGCACCAAATTACAGCTGATCAAACAGAGCCCTGCAGATAAAGGGTTTGTTAATTCCTTAACCGTATTTAACAAAGCCTTAAAAACTGCAGAAGGAAAAAAAATAGAGCCTAAAGGGATTTAACAGAATGGCAAAGTGATAATGAACCTCACAAACTGCAGCAGGACTTGTGGTATAGCAGTTTACAGACACATTCATGTCATCCAAGATGCCAAGTTTACATAGCTAGGCGGAGTGAGAAATACTGAAATTAAATCACCAAGAACTTTGATTCAACATCCAAGACTCCAAGAATGCTGCACTGGGAATTAGCTCTGAAGATCTGGCCCCCATTTACTGTTCTCATTGGAGAGAAGGAATTAGAAATAACAAAACTGGTGGAAATGAAGCGAATTCTGGAGGCTTCACCCCCCATCAGCTCAGTGACAGACACGTTCAGGAGCCAAATCCTTCCTGGGGTGCCAGAACAGAATTACTGGAATTTGCAGTGCATGTTTATAAAGGAATGTAAGAGTGGCTATGGGAGCTAAAACTCTGTTTAGGGTTAAAAACAAACACAAAACTTCAGCTGCACATCCTGTTCCCTGGGTTGCTGCTAGTGGCATTTTGAAGGATTTTTAAAGGAAATTTCCCAACTTTTTATGGCACCATCCTTTAGATAACACACAAAGAAGCAAAAAGGAAGCAAGGAAAATTGTCTGGGCTGTGAGGAAACTATATCTACTGTGGACAATGAGAGTGTGCTATGGCTCTTATTAGTGGCATTTTATTGTAATTATTGCCACTCTCACAAAATCTAAAATAGTTACAATGTAAGGCACAGGGGTTTTGGAGTAGAAGCAACATTTAGTAATATTAACCCATCAGGTCATATCTCCAGCCACATTCAGTGCCAGATAATTTCAAGTTTCACTTGTGCCACCAGTAGGTTCATTATTCCAATGAAACACCTATTTTTTTTTTTTTCATTTTTTGGTGCATTCTGCATCTTGGCAGCAAGTCAGTGCTTGGCAAACCAACATTATGGGGATCTACAGGGCAAAATCAAACACAGAAAACCTCTTGCAGCAGCTCATCTTAGCTGAGAGAAAGTAACTACCACAACAAATAAACCAGGCAGGAAAAGTTATGATAGGGGGATTTTGTCCATAGAATGTTCCCTGATTCTGAGAAAATCCAGCCCCTGTGGGAGGGAAATTAAGGAATTTCAAAATAATCTCTTTGGCCTAAAATCTGAGCTCAGAGAGGCTGCTCAGATCCTCAGAAATCACGAGTCTGCCAGTCTGTGCTTAGATTTTATACCTCTCAGCCTTCCCCAGCATTCCCTTGGACTGAAAAAGGGATTTAACCCATGGCATTCCAGGTGGTTTCCTGGCTGGAATGTGGCCCTTAGGTGGGCCAGCTTTTCCCTGCCATGACCACCAGCTTAACATACAAAGCAGGATCCCAGTTCCTAACTGACAGTTACAAATCCTCTCACATTTCTCTCCTACGCTTTCAAAAAAATCAGCCTGGCAATAAAAGTGCAATTATATAATTCCACATAACCACACCCGATTTTCCAAGTGTATTTAGGAGCCTGTTCTTCTACCAAATCAGTCTAATTCAAGGCATCCATTGCTCCAATCCAAGCACCAAGAGGCTTTCTGTGAACAGTTTGCTTATTCTCAGCCACTGCCCCGAGCCCACCAGCATTACAATTATGTATTTCTTTTGGTTTTGTTCCCTGAGCCATTTCATGCTATTTAATATGTAGTTTCATTGATTTAAATTTTAGGTTTAGATTTTTTTTTATTTTTTTTTCCAAACAGCTTTTCTATAAAAAGCTAAGGTTCATTTCTGCTCCCTGAAACAGATGTGTAATTTGTTGGAAGCCTGAGAGAAATGAGAAACTTTATTTCTGTTCCTGCATTCTTATCTTTCCAGATCATAAGAGCTAGAAAATTTTCTTTCCCATCCTAATTGATTCCCCATAAAATTCCTATTAGTTATGCTGAGCAGTAGACACTCATAAGCTGATGGAATCGGGCAACTTAATTACAAAAACATTTTAAATAATCACCTACATCTGTGTATTGCAGTGTTCCCTGTGACTGTGACACCAAACATCAAACCATTCACGTGCAATATTGCACTGGGATGGGAAGAGGAAAATTGCAATCTCTTGGCTTTGCCCACAGCTGTGGGAGGGGTTTGTTGGAGGCTGCAATGGTTGGATGTCATTGCCAGCGCTGCTACCAAAGTTACATTCTCTGCACATCACACTGCAAACTCCAGGTTATATGGAATTGCTCTGCATACACCCAATTAATTTACAAGTGATGGTCTAATTCTGTATTCCATATATCCAACTTTCATACACACACACACACACTGGAGCAATACTTCATCAAACACTAAATAAATCCACTAAGAAAGGTTGCACCCTAAATTAGAGAGCAAACTGAGAGCAAATTGGGCACTTCTCCTTGTTCTCATTTAACAGAAAGGATGACAGCTCCAGATTAGCTGAAAGCATGGAACATCACATTTCAATTAACTGGATCCCCCACGAGAAAATCAAATTGTAATTCATTAAATGCTTTTTCTCATAGAATTATATGTGTATATATTAATAACCCATTATAACAACCCATTTAGAAGCTTCCATGTATACCCTTGCATGCCAAATGTAACTTTTTTGAATATAAAATTTGAACTGTTTAGTTAAGTCTAATAAAGTGCATTCAAACCACATTCATTTTTATTTGTGGAAAAAATTCTAATGGTGCTATATGAAACAAATGCAAATTAATTTGTATTTGAACTCACTCGCTCAGATTCAAGGGTGTATTTTATTCACTTATAGATTAAATCCCCTGTGATTACATTTTTTGCATCAAGGTGAAACTATTTCTTAGTCCAACTCTTTAGTGCTCTGAATGTTTTTACAATCTTAGATATATAAAACCTGCTGACCTTTAAGAAATCAAATATTTAATTTAGATATTTTGTGACCAAAGATGTACCTTTAGAACACGTAAGTCCTAAATCCGTTGAAAATGGAAATTCAGGAGAAAAAAAATTGGGCAGTCTGCTGTATTGTCAGATCCATTTATCATTGGTTATATTTTAAAACAACCTTTTCCTAGGAAAATCAAACTGTATTTTGGATGAAAATTACCTTTCAAGAAATATCCAAAGCAAAAATAGCTGCTTTAAATGTTATAAAATTTAAACTACCATGGCAGTGCTGTGACCAACAAAAGAATTTGTATCCCATGACACATTAAATAACTTTCTGTAAATAACTAAAACTCTAGTCCTTTAAATTCTTTGCATTTATTTGGCACGAAGGCAGTATGGTACCAACCTTCATATCCACGCATCAGAGTGGAGCTTTTCATAAAGCTGTCTTTTCCTGCCATCCACGAGGATCAGGAGTTTCATTTCTACTCTGAACCAGTCCCTAACAGCAACAGGAATCCCCCAGGTCAAACTTTGGAAAATTAAGTTGCTTTTTTTTTTATGATGGCCCTTATAGTAAAGGGGTGGGGGGGAAGAAAAACAATAAACCCCTGACACTGTAGGGGTTGTAAAACCAGGTATTTTCCACAGATCTTTCAGCAATATAAATGCCTAAGACAAACCCCACAGCTTACACCAAAGAACACCTTCCCTAGGTCAAAAGAGCTGTTCCTGCACGTTCTGCCTTCCCTGAACGTCAGGTGGGATGAGGAACCGAGGAACTCCATGGTGTGTGCACTGACAGAGCTGGAGCTGAACGGTGCTCACCCCACCTGCATCTCCTGCTTGGTTAGAAGGTAAATATGAAAAGGGCTCTGAACCACTCTCAAATAACCACAGTTCATTCACTTTCCACTTATAAACACGTGTTTTCACGTGTTTCTATTTCTCTTCAGGTGACAGACAAATTACAGATGGTGTGTCTTCTCCATCACCTTTAGAGCACGTTGCCAGAACCAGGATTGCTGGCAAGGAACTGAGGCAAATATTGCACCAATCCTCCATGAAGAAGCAGGAGAAAAGCTTCAGTTCAGATTCCTGAGGGTATTCACCTCCTGGAATGATGCCTTCAACATCTGCTGCAAGGGTCATGGAAAAAGACTGGAAACTTCCCTTGTTCAAGCCTCAGCATTAAACTTGGACCTTCCCCAGGGAGCAGCAGCTTGGCTGCAGGTTGTAACCAAGGGCTGAGATTTCCCAAGTCCCTGGTGACTAACAGTCGAGTTGCTAGTGAATCTTCACATCCCCAACGTGCAAATTTCCCAAATAAGTTGGATATTGAGGACGTGCCAACAATTCACCTGGGGAAACCGGGTACTGCTGGGAGGGGGGCAGGGACTGACTGAGGTGAAGTTCTATGGACAGATATAAGCAAGTGACATGTTTGGTGCCATGGGGCTTCCAGATTAGAGCCAAATGCCTCTTTGCAAGCTGGGGGTACGGGCAAAAAAAGTACAGGGAAGTTTGTATCTGAAAATATTAACGTACAATCCATGCTCCACACACCGAATTTAGCGATGCTGATCAGCCCCGCTCCCTCCCGCCCCAGGGCAGTGGTAACAGATAATTGCACAGCTCCAGCAGCCAAAGCTGCCTGCAACACACACTGACTGAGCCTGCAACAGGTTCATTTTATACATCTACAATGCACTGAACGTAATTATCTGCTGATTTTCCTAAATGAAAAAATGAATTTAAATTACTGAAGCACGAAACGCCTTCTGCACACCAGCTCGCTAAAGCCAAGTCTGCCCCATCTACAAAACAGCAGCACTTTGTTCTAATTATGCCTCAACTAGATGATACAATTTCAGAAATAAGCTTTTGTGACTGCTAAGCCTAAAGAAGTGGCTTCGTAAGGTTTGTAAAACTTGTTTTCTTTGGTTTCAGCTCTGATGAAGCCAGGATTTAAACCAATAAACATTCCCTTTGAGTTAAACCAATAAGCATTCCTTTTGAGAATACTCAGGCCAGACCTCAATTCCACAAACATGATATTCTTTTTTTGTCACATGAATAATTCTATCAAACTGCTCACATGAATATACCACGGATGAAACCTTAATCTTAATTGACAAGGTGATGGTCGGTTAAAGGTGGGACTCAACGTTCTTAGAGGTCTTTTACAACCTAAAGAATTCTGTGATTCTGTAAGTTTTACCAAGTAATAAAATTATATACATGTATGTTACAATTCCATGGCAGTCATGTGGTGATTCACAAGCAGCAGCTGCAATCAAGGTGTAAAGGAATTAAAAGACCTGCAGCCTCGTGCTGTAAATGCTCCCATGTATTCTGAGCCCACACTGGAGCAAGAGAGGGAAGCAAACAGGCTGGTTATCTGCCAGTGACACTGCCAGTGTCCTGCTGCACAGTCACATTGACACCTCAGCTAACACTGGATCCATAAAAGAAACGTTCAGAGTTAATCAGGATTGATCCACTATTGACCCATTCAAAACAGAGCTCGGTATCTACACAGCAGAGCAAATTGTCACATATAAATCAGGTGTACAAAGGCTGCCACTGACAGATTTACAGCAGCAAAGGTGGAATGAGCAAAGAACTGAGTTTACTGATCTATTCAACAAAGCCACTTCTGGTTTGCAGAAACAGTCATTTCATTTGCTTCGTGTCAACTTTGCTGAAAAACCAGGATGATCAGTTTAACATATGCATTTGATTTTATGATCTGCATGATTCAACAAAATGTTTATGCATCTGTAAGGTTAGTTTTAAAAACTGGAAATTTAACATCCTTATGCCTTGTAGCTATTTTATTAACGTGCCTGGTTTTTCAGTTGTTCCCTTGAAGCATGCTGGCTTTACATGAGTGTGTAATTGCTTTACAAATTAATGAACTGAATCAAAATCCACTCTGCAAATTGGATGTGTTACTCAGCATTCAGACTTGGGGAGTGCATCAAGGGAAGTTACTGCTTGGGGACTCGGCCAAAATCATGTTTATATCCACGGGTTATCCTTTCATGGAATGTGAATGTGCCAGGAGGGGTTCTCAAGAGCCAGGGGGGCTTTGTGACAGGACATGTCCCACACCCACAGAACTCCTGAACTAACCCAGTGTGAAAACAGGAGCTATTCATATTTCTTTCATGCAACAGATACCAAGAGCCTCATGTATGTTAGAAGGTTAAATTAGGAATCTAAACTCAGAATTAACTCTTAAAAATGAAACACAAAATTAGTTTCTTTTAAAGATCAAGAAAATTTGCTCACTTTCCTAACAATTTGAAACACTAACCTGTTTTATGACAGCACAGGACTTTGCCTCCATTTCTTTCTGTTTTAAAGTTTTTAGGTTTCTGCTCCAGTTTTGAGGGTTTTTTTGTGGGTTTTTGTTTGTGTTTTTTTTTTTTTTTTTGCTAATAATACACATTCTTCCTTCCTCAAACATTCAGTGAAACTCCTTCAGCACTTTTGCCTCTGATTAATCTCAACCACTGCTCACTCTTTACAACACAATCCATTTTAGGTTTGCATAACTCCTTTTTTTGGGGTTATCCACACCTGGATTTATTCGGAAAGTTGCATTTTTAAGTGAATCTTCAATTACCATTTTGTTTTCTGGTTGCTGCTGGCAGCCTTGAGATACAGCACAGAAAAGCAGTCAAACAGAAATGTGGGGATTTCTACGCTTGATTAGCTGATGTTATTGGCTTCCCCAAAACAGCATCTTTTATGCTCATCTTACATCTGCTTGAAGCTGAATTATCTATTCCTTCCATTTCTATTTCTCAAACCTTAAAGCCAAAACAGCCTGCCTGCTGCTTTCTCTGATGTGTCCAACGAAAATGTCACGTGAAAAAATTAAAAAAATAAAAAGAAATGTCATGCTGCTATACTTTGATGCTTGGTTTATCTGTTCCCCAGGATATTGAAATCTCCTCTTAATAACGGGCAGAAGCAAATTTAGTTGCTTGGTTGCTTACAAGCAGCTTTTAATTTGCTGAAAAGGAACTGGAGTTTACAGGAAAATTATCAAAATTAGTGTGAAACTGGTTTATTTCTAATTTTTTTAGGGGACTACACGGGGTGTAACTTTCATTATCACTGATATTTCACTGCTTGACCTTTTTTGGCAGAGTTATTGTTAATCCATGTCTGCTCTCCTACAAGACAGGATTTCCCCCTAATTCCATCTCTTTAATGTTTACTTGCTTTATCTTTAAAAATTTTTCAGCACTGAACTATATCTTTATTTTCCAGACAAAGTGTCTGGGTCTTTCTTCCAGACATCCTATAAACCTCTTGGCCATCCTTTGGCAACTGTGTGGAATTATCTCAACCTTCCTGAGCATCACGAGCCCCTCCCTTTCCAGCTGGGTGGGACATGGTCCTGAAAGCACAGAGTGGGATCCCAGCCCACTTTCCCTTTTTCCTGTTTTTTTTTCCTGGTTATTTTTAGTGCTATTTCTAATCAGTAGAGGTACATACATTATTTCATACTCTATAATTCTTAGTTTCTCTCCTGTACCATTTAATACTTACTTTCCTGTTCACATAGTCTGTCATATCTGATAGTCTGTCAAACACATATTAAGATTTACTTTCAGAATAACATTCTGTGAGTATCATTATACCACACAGTTATTGCATATTCCTTTGCAGTGAAAACAAATTATTCAGGAACTGGGGCTGCTTAATCTACAGATGAAGAGACTGAGAGAGACAGCTCCAAGTTCTCGAGTTTTAAATCACACTGCAAGGAAAACCAGGCCAATTTACTCTCCATATTTATAATGAAAGAGAAATAGAAAAGCATTTTTGTTGACAACACAGAAAACTTTCTTCTGTTTGTTTTTTTAAAGAATATCATTTTGCACAGAACATGCCTAGTCCATCATTAAAGTAAATACCTTTCTTCAAAGCATTGATTATCTCTATCTGTCACAAATATGGAAAGCTGCCAATAAAAACAGAGGAGTTCTCACTGTATGGGGAATTTGGAAGGAGAGAAAAAGATTGATCTACAGTAAGATTTTTTCCTTTTTTTTTTCCTTTTCCTTTAGCATAAAACATTATTTCACTCCCACACAGAAGTTATATTTTTCTGTAGAATACATTAACTGATTTTTGTAAGGAAGTTAAATACATGACTTTCATCTGTTTGGGTAATAAAGTCAGGAATAAACTACAAAGGTATAAAAAATAACAAACCCTGGTAGATATGAGGGCCTATGTAATAATAAATAAAGCAACTATGCTAAATGTTTAATTCAATTTGTCTCAGAGGTTTGATTTACTAATGCTCTGCAGGCAAAGTTCCCCTCCTGACCTCACTTCTATTTGTTTTTAATTGCATTAGAGCCTGAAGAAAAGGTTGGTATTTATATTCACACACTTTATTCCTTCACTTCTAGGCCAGGAGATCAATCTTTTGCATTCAGGGATGATCGTGGGGATGGAGGTGTTGCAGTGACTGTACAATCACTGCATGGGGCTGCTCTGGTTCTGTGTGGATAGTGTGGAACTGCTCCAGCCCTCTGGGGGTGACACTGTGCCCTAACTCCTCCAGAGCCCCCTGGAAATTCCTGGCACCTGGATCAGGTGCCTGACCCTACACACTTCCAACATCTCACTGAAAAGTCACTTTTTCCTTTTATCTTTTTATGTATTACTGTTGAGGCTGCCAGTTCTTGACTAATAACCCACCACTCCACGGAGCTTGCACAGAGAAAGGGCAGAAGAAACCTTTAATTCACACAGCCACAGTCACTTCAATTCACAGAGCCAATGAGAACTGCTTGTCTGGGTGGGCCTTGCCAAACACTCTTTTCCCTGGACACAGAGAACTTTGGAGTCATTGGGATGGGCACCAGACAACACATCCAGCTGATAGAAATCTGGCCTTCAGAGGGGCAGAGAGCTGTGGGGGCTCCCATCGCCCAGGGAAGGAGTTACCCAGAGGCAGAAGGAGCAGCAACACTGCCCCCAGAACATGGCACAGAAATCAGGGAGGGCAAAAGGAAAGGGGAAAGGGTAATAGATTTTAGTTTATACAAATATATATCTGAGAGTAAGTACTGACTTTCTTTAGTTAAACAGGCTTTGTTACAACTGACAGATTCCAACCTCAGGAAAACTAAGAAGAAAGGAAAGGACTTCCACAAGAGAATAAAACAGCTCACCATTCAGTAGTGAAACATGTTTCAAGAGATTGTGGTTTTCAGGCTTTATGTTTTTTTTTTTAAAGATGTGTCTCAAAACCCTCATGGTTGTAGTGAATGTGCTCCTTCCTCCCTTCATCAGTGGTTCCCTTCTGGTTAAGCAACCACCAAACCAACCCTCCTTCTGGTTGCACAGAGGAACCACAAGCTTGATGTGGATTTTTTTTGTAAGCTTGGAGTTTTCCAACAAATCCTTTCTTGGAGCAAACCTTTTACTTTCTTCAAGTCAACTTTTAATCCTATTCAAAACAGTAGAAAATTAGCCTGATACCAATCTTCTGAAGGGCTGGGTCCACTTTTAGAGCAAGACACCAACCCTGCTGTGAATACTAGAAGCAAGAAAACTTGAGGAATTGTCAGCTGTTGTCTCTAACTCCTCAGGGAGTTGCAAATCACCATTATACACAGCTGATAGATGCCTCTGCAGGAGTTACCTATTATGAAGCCCACATTAGAGACTTATTTATGTCTTTAGCACTGGATGTCTGGCTGATTTGAGTGTCCTTAAATGGAGGATTAATTGCCTCTCCCTTGAATATCTGATTTTGCTCCATCAATCTGATTACATCTGATTCCCTGGTCTACAGCACAAAACTTCATGACAGCCCAACCCCTGCCTGCAACTCTATTACCATGAGAGCAGTGCCAGCTGTGATTTCAGGGGAGCACCATCATTCAAGGTGATTCCAGCTCTAATTTCATCAGTCAGCATTGCCTACCCCTGGGGTTTGTGGTTTAGCAGCCAGGCTTGACATCTCCCAGGACAGAAAGTGTGAGCAGCAGTCAACCCAGGCAGCACCAAGCTGAAGGGAACTGGCCTTAAGAAAAGGGGTCACAGTGGTTTTTGTCTTGTGCCCAGGAAGTGGTCACTCACTCAATAAATCTGGGAACCAAGATCACCACAGAAACAATAAATGTTGTGTGAGGGATGTGCTCTAGAAGCCCAGGAGCTGCCTGCTTACTGCACACTCTGTTAAATTGCTCAGCAAAGAAAGGGTGCAGTGTGTCCTGAGGAGAAAGCCAAGCTCAGAACTGCCTGGATGGAACAGCTTGTGGATGCTCCTGGATCCCTGGAAGTGTCCAAGGCCAGGTTGGATGGGTCCTGGAGCACCCTGGGCTGGTGGGAGGTGTCCCTGCCCATGGCAGGGGGTGGAACAGGATGATCTTTAAGGTCCCCTCCAAACCAAACCACTCCATGGTTCTAGTGATAATACCATCAGATGTCTGCTTCTCACAGCTCTGATTCTCTTCAAAATTAACATATTTAACTCAGTAGAAGATACAAGAAACTAAGGAGGTTCCCCCTTTACTTTCCTGGTCAATGAAAACACATTTATTGCTGTGGAATATCTGATCATTCTAGACCAAGGATACTTTTACCCAATAAGAGTTTAGCCAAAAGTAACACATTTCTATAAAAAGGTTCCACTGTGAAGAATCAGTGATCCTAATTAATTTATCTTGAACAGAAAACTCCCCAAAGGGAGTGGTTTTAGTGCCAGAGTTTTGCATCAACCTGACCCCTTGTTTCAAAGAAAGCCCTAAAGGACACAAAGAAGCAGAGAAGGGAAAGATATTCTCATTTTAGAAGCACACATTGCACAATTCATCCACCAGTGCCCTGCCTGCCACTTCAAAATGAGGGACAGAGGGGCTGTGAAAGGGGCCAGGCCGGGCATTCAAAGGCTGATTGCAATTATTAGAAGTTGTGTATTAAAGATAAACAGGGGCTCATCAGAAAAATCTCACTGAAAAGCAGGCTGCTTTAAAAAAAAAAAAAAAAAAAATCACAGTAATTTCTTCATCAACCCTCCCCCAAAAAAAAAAAAAAAGAAACAAAACTGATGTGATGTCAGATTTTCCCCACTCCCTTTTCACTTCAGGGTTGTTTTTCTTTCCAGTAGCAAAACTGAAAAGGGAAGAATGTGGTAAAGAAAATAGATAGAGAAAAAGCAAAATCAACATACCTTTCTCAAAAATTTACAGATAAACAGCTCCTTCATGAACGTCATTAAAAATACTTGCAATTTTTCACTTTTGTAGATGAAAATACAATTTTTAAAGGGTTGAATTGACATGCAACCAGCAATTTTTGGGAACTGAGAAGACTACACCCTATACATGTACTTCCTACCCACACCTGAAATGTGCTGAACGCTTTGCTAAAGCACTGAAGTCCTAAAAATACTCTGCATTTTTCAAACAGCCTTCTGCTGTTGCAAAGACTTTCACACACACCTCCAGGTCCCAAAATCATTTGAAATGGCTCTGTTCTCTTTTGGGAAATGCAAAGTGTCCTGCAGTGATATCTCCATTCAGATCCTAAAGAAGAGCCATCCACAAAAACAGGCAGGTGAGAAATGGCTCTAAAGCCCCTCAAAATCAGACAACAAGACCTGGGCAGCTCATATGAAGATAAATTAATATTCTGCCTCGGGATCAGTCCTTAGGGTGGTGCAGATATGAGGCTGACAAGAACCTGACAGCCTGAAATGCAGTAGGAGCCTCCAAGCAGGAGAAAAAAAAGGAGGGAGGTTCTCCAGGAAAAGTTGCTTTATTTGTTGATCTCAGAGAAATGCCTGCATCTTTCTGCACCTCCCTATCAACAGCAGAAAAGGGAAAGGTCGAAAAGGAGGAGAATGAAAGACCAGCTGAGGCACAGAAAGGCTTTTTTACAAGGAACTCGCCAGGCTGGAGCAGAGATGCTCAGGGGAGATGTGCTGAAAGGAGGCAAAAATCTGGGCTTCCTCAGAGAACAGGGGCTGTTTGTGCACAGTCTCTTCAGTGTAAGAAAAAAAAACAATCTTAATGACTCTTATCATGTTCTTGTCGAAGAATCTGATGCCCAGAACTCCAAAAAGTAAACACTTGCCATTTTTTACTTAAGAGTCCCTGCTGGAAATTATGATCTGGGTAACTGTAAAGAAAGGGACATTTTTCTCTTGAAATATTTCCCTCTCCCCCAAAAATTCCTCTTCTTCCTCTAGGGAACCCAAAGCAACTTGAAATGCTTGTGCTTTACTTTTATAAATTCAGACATTATGCAGCAGCAGATCTCCACTTCCTCCTGGCTGGCGAGCCAGGGTGTTTATTTATCCCCCTTTTCAGCTATCCAAGGGTTCTCTGCAGCACACAAATTGCTGCCCTCAGGCAGAGGAGACCTGCACTGCTAGGAAAAGTGATACAAAGAGCCACAGCTCTCCAGGTAGATTAAAAAAAAAAAAAATTAACCCCAAGTTTAAAGCAACAGAATAATATAAACCCAAATACCCTGTCAGCCATCACCCTCTCTGCAGCAGCACAGGAGCCCTGGGCTCAGAAACTCTCTTTTCCATGCCTGGACAGAAAATATTCTCCTCTTAGAGATGCCTCAAAATGCTTAGTGCTAATTAATTATATTGAGCTTAAAAATATTTAAAGCTAATATCTTTTTTGGAACGTTTAAAGGGTTGAGGGAAAGAAGGTAATTTGGTATAATCAAGGCCTGAACTTCTTTTGCAGCTAATGAAATATTGAAGCAAAAATAACAGAAAGAATTTTAAAAAATAAATAAATAAAATAAAATGTAGGAGACTTTACAGCTTTCTACAAGGTGATTTTGTTCTTTTTCTAATTCATTGATCCCCCCCCCATTCCTCACTGCATGGGATTTATTGTACGTGCTGTACACTTTGTTCCACAGTGACAAAATTAATGAGTGTATCGAAAAATAGTTCTTTATGGAAACATAAAAATAAGTAATAAACTACAACAGGAACAATTCTGAGTTCTATTTGTTGCTTGGCTTCTGTGTTTAAAGGGAAAGTGTCTGTCACCTCACATTTTGGCTGCTCACTGTCAGATTTATGCTGGTTTTACAGAATTTCAGTACCTACCTCGCTAAAAAAGCATCTCCACTAAACATCATCAGCCTTAATTAACTTCTCACACAGAAATTGGAGACCTGGTCCAGAAAAACACCCCCAGCTCCTGCTGTGAGCATGTCCAGAGCTCTGGAGCTGGACACACTGATCCTCTTTGCAGACCACGCTCCAGGGAAAGGAAAGCTCGAGGAGTTCGTGTTTCCCAAACACCCAGGACCAGCTCCCTGGAGCTGTTTCCTTGCACAGGGTGAGCATTGAGAGCAGTAATGCCTGGCAGTGAGTAAAACATTCTGTGTCCAGCTGATGATGTAAGATCTGATTACTTTCAACACAATAAGACCGCAATATTCAGAAATTTAGATTGAAATAAAAAAGTTCCCATGAAGATCAGTTTGAGAAGGCAAAAAAATCTAAAGATATCTAAAGATATCTAAAGATATACCCCAAAAAACCACTAAATCAATTGTGTTAAAATTATGTTTTTAACAGATACATTCTGAATCCAGTCACTTCTCTAGTAGATGCTGCCACTGCGAGAGAAACCTGAGAATCTTTACAAGCAAAACTAGAGCAAGTCCTAGGAAAGCACTCAGCAGCTGTTTTATTTGCTCCTGTTTCTATCTATTTCATTGCCTATCAGCCTCAGAGCTAAATTCTGTGAGAGTTTATTTAAAAAAATAAAAGATGAGACAGCAAGCCAAAGGAGAGATTTAGAGGGAGGTTTTAAAAAGGACTATAAACATAGCATAGACATTTACAAGGCTGTTGAAAAATGAAGAAACCTTGAGAAAAATGCATAAAGATATTTGTCTGAGCTTGTAAAAGGTAGATAATTGAGGTTGAGCCTACATGAAGGATAGAGAAGTCATTTAATGTGATACTGAGGGAAAGGCAGTTTAAAAAGGTTGTAGCCAGATATGCAAGGGGGAAGCCAGGGGCTGTTTTAGCCACTTTAATCATTAAAAAAGGGGGTTTGTTATAATTCTTGCTCTTCTCTTCGTAGGAGAGTTCACGTCCTGTTTAGTACTACCATGGGTGAGTGTTAAAATTTATTTTGTCATGTCTTGTCACTTCTCTCTTCAGAGAGCTGACACACCAGCAGCTGCCCTCTCATTAACTTACACCTTTCCCTTCAGAGAAAGGAATTGCAAAATTTTAAAATTGTAACATTCCTGCCCTAACATTCACACAGGGAAAAGGTGCAAGCCCACAGTGCCTGGAGCCTCCAGCACAAAGCTCAGCTCCCACGTCACAGACCATCCATCAGCAGGAAGGCTCTGCCCCACAGGGCTGGTGCTGGCACAGAGTGACAGAGAAGTGACCCCAGGCACACAGCTGGGTAGTGCTGACAGCCAGGAGAAGCCAAAGCCTCAGCCCACCAAGAACAGCCCATAATACTCACTGACTTCACACAAGCAGTGAAATCCAACCATTTCCCATCACAGGTGTGAAGAGCAACAAAAAGGGCAGCAGTTCATCTGGCCACCAGCTCAGCTTACAGGTTGATTTGATGTTATTTTCCCTTGATTTTATGCTTGGACCTGGCTTCACACCAACTCAAAACACAACTCTGTGTCCTGTCCCAAAACCCCCACTTGCTGTCTCTCAGAGCTGCCCCTGAGAGGGACGGTCTGTGGTGAACATTTCTCACATCAACACCGGCCCAGTGGGAAAACAACGCTAACAACGGGAGGAAAGATGTTAACACAACATCTCAGAGCCTTTTCCAACCCAAATCACTCTGTGATTCCACAACATCTTGGAAGAGCCAAGCCAAGTGTTGTACTTGCCAGGAGATGAAAAGAGAGCAAACAGAAGTTTGTTCTAGAGCTCAACCTCTACCTGAACCACTTCTTCATCTGCAGGGGGCTGGGGGAGAGAAGGGAGAAATGTCCTCAGGTGGAACAAGATGCTCACTGATGTTACCCACCAGTGTGTGCTCAGAATCCCAGTAAGGGCAAGAATCTCCCTTTTACTTAAATCCAGAACCTTTCACTTCAATTTTTTTTTAATACAAAATATTTACATACCAAAGGTATAAGTGAAGAGAGAGCTGCAAATATCTCAAGGTGACCGAAGAGCAAATATATTGGTAAAGCACTTTTATGCAGTGCCATCCCTGTTCCACTCCTCCCTCTACTCAAATATTGGGTTTTCTTTTAATTTGAACACTGTGCACAAGAGACTTGGTACAAATCTATGTGTCATAAAACTGAGGGGGAAAAAAAAAATCTGTTTCTTTTAAGCACAAGGGTAGCAAGAGATAAGCAAGTGAGATGATCAGTGGCTCTTGAACAGGCACTCTGACTGCCTCCTATTATACAGAATAATTTGAAGGTTGTATGCTGGGTTCTAGTGGAGGGGAGGGAGTGATAATAATTTAAAAACTTATCTTCACTTAAATATGTGTTCTGTAATTCCTGTGGATACACAATTCCTGGAGTCCCACAATTTCGTGTTCAAGTCAGAGTCCAGCCCAGGGCAGGCCAACACCATAATGAGGGGGGTTGGCCTGATTTCCATCTCTCCTGCTGGTTTTTAACAATTGAGTTGCCTCTGCTGGAAACTCTCCAGAGCTCTGCAAAGAGACTCCCACCACTCTGCATATGATGGGTAATTATGAGCTGCAGAGGGTAATTACTGAAAATAGATTATCCTTGCCTGCTTTGAGACACCAGTGGCTGCAGGGAAACCAGCCTTTTGGAACTCAATTGCTATTTGTTCCCACAATGAACCATATGCTGCTGGCAACATGAGAAGCTTTGTCCTCAAGATGTATGATTTTAACTCTGGGCAGCCTCTGGAAAACAACACTAATAAATGTGTCACAGTGAAGCACTCTGCAGAAATGACTGCACATAATGTTGTGGCACACTTTGTTCTCCCTGTATCAACCATCTTGCTGTTTTCTGTGTTTTCACATTTATGAAGTGCAAGGAGAAGTTTGAAGAGCTTCCTTCTTGGAAGCTGCTCTAGCCTGTTCTTGTGTGGAAAACCATTCACATGGAGCTGGTACCAGGAATAACAGAGGGACTCCTGCACGAGCTGCAGTGAGGCTTGGGGCAATTATTGCTGCTTGACTTCATCCAGGGAACACTTTTCTGCTGTTGGAAAAGCTTCTCTTCAGGATGTATTTGCTCTGTTGAAGGACTATTACCAGCATGTCCTTGCCATAGGTACAAGAGAAGCCATAAATAAATGGATTTAGGCTGAATTATGGATCCTGATGGCCATCTCTGCAGGTCCTGTAGAGACAGGACACGTCACACTTCCCTGCCAGCTTACATGAACAACCCCTGAGCTGCAAAACACCACTACACACCCAAATAAACATGCTTTCATACCAGACACACTGGGATATATCAACAAACTCAGGTTTGGTGTTGCAGTGACACAGACACCCATATTTTGGTCATGTGTAACCACTGAGAACACGACACAGGGCACTTCCCCTCTGGCAGGGAATATCTGTTTCCTTTAAACTTTATGCCAGGCATGATGGGATCAGCCTCTTTGTTGGCCTTTAAACACTGGAACGTTAAACAGAATTTATAATGAACAAACCCAGCAATATCTCTCCAAGCACAAGGTGGGCTTGCAGTTGTGGAACATCCTTCTTCTGTTAATAATTAAACCTTGCTCAGCCGAGCTGAGAGTATTGAAGTGCTTGACATTCAAGCTCCATAAACACCATTGCATGGCAATTGCCTGGAACAAGTAGCCTGAGTGCTGCTCCTCTCCCCTTGCTGGTGGAGTTGGAGAATGTCAAGTGAAAAGCCCAGAGGAGGCACAAAATAAGGGAAATCTCTCAATAGTGGTGGGTGAAGGGATGTTAAATCTGAGCATCTCCAAAGTCACCAAGGAGGGCCAGCAGGGAGCAAAGCAGCTCCTGGACATGGGTTTGGAGTCAGCATTATGGCTGAGGTGCTCCAGAGATGAACTGAGTGATGCTGATGAAGAGTAGAGACCTAAGGATTTCTTTGGTGGCTCAGAATATAAAAACTACTGGGTTTGCTGTAATGTTTTGTTAAATGAGGAATTTTGGTGGACTAGAAAGGAATTTGGAGATCTATTTTACACAATGATGGGATATTTAGTAGGATTGCTATCTAACATGTTTAAAATGTTTATGCATCAACTTCTAGAGAAAAAAAAGTCCCATTAAATTAACTCAAGTAAATATGCTTATGATGCCATTAGCACAGTATCAAACACACTGAAGTTTCTCTGTTCTAACTATAAAATAGATTAAAGAGGGCAGACACTGATAATTGAACTATAATTGCAGGGATGTTTAATGAACACAAACAAAAAAAACCATCAACATGGCAAAAAAACAACAACAAACCCAATAACCAAATACTGGCTGTTCTCATGCTGTCCACAGCACTTGTGGAATCAAAAGGGCCCCTGTGGGGTTTAACAGCTTATTCAAAGCAGCAGTTCAAAACTCTGTGTTGCCTTTCAAGAGAAATAAAATCTAAAATCAAGCAAAAGACCTTTTGTGAAAACCCCATCCTTTTCTCCCCTAGGAAATGAGTAAGAGATGCACAATTTGCTCACACATTTGTTTCCTACAGGTGCTGCCCTCAAGCTTTGCTCTCCTGCCAGCAGCACTTCAAAAGAGCCAGGGACAGTGACAACTCCACTCCCATCACACTGGTGGGTAGCTCAGTGTCTTGTCATCTCTAATTAAGAATAGTTAACATTTTCTTCTCACCCTGCTTCTTCCTTTGAATTCATTTCTGCAGTGCAGAGGGATTTTTGGCATCCTGCTTCATCTTCCCTAAACCTGATTTACAGGTCTGAGGTTTTGGAGAGACAGCAGGATTTCAAACTGCACACAAGGAAAGGATATGTTTGAGGTCTGGCAAAAGTAATGAAACAGTAACAGGCCATTTTTACATATGTGTTTGACATTTCCCCAGGTAAAACAATTAATACTGTGTAAAAAATCAGAAATGTAGAAGCTTCCTGCTAATAAATCCCCAACTCACTCGTGTTTCACCATTGTGAAAGCTCCACAGTGTTTAGGACCCGGTTTTGTGTACAATGGTAGCATCCAGGGTCTGGGAGAAATGTTATCCTCAGAAGCTGTTACACAGGCATCCAGAGGGACCTGAGTAAATAATAGTTATTGCTCTGGATGCTGTGGTACTTGTACTTATGAGATACAGTGCAGCTGCACTGAAGGGTAAAACCTCACAGAGCAATAAAGAAAAGTAAGTCCATTATCCCAAGAAGAAAAGCCTCTGATTTCTCTCAGGTTTTTGTTCAGTTCTGAAAAAGCAGGTGACTGAGAAAGATCTTCTAAACTCGTATTGTCATCATCAACAACCTCAAGATTTACAGTCATTCCTGTCTCCAAAGCCCTTCCTGCACATTAAGGGCGGTTAAAACTTGCAGTGCTCTTGTGAGCAAAGTCCATCATTGCCATCCCATTCACCCCAAGGAAATGAAGGGTTTTTTTCCACAGCCTGCCTGCTGACTGACTCAATGCTGACCTCATCCACAGCCCTAGAGGGGCCGTGCAGCAGCGTGATCCCACACTTACACACCCCCTCACGTCACGGCACAGCCTCTTTCCAGCCCCCAGAACGCACCATGGGCTGCACCACAGGGAAGAATCACTCCCCAGGTACTTAGTCAGCAGTTTACTGTGTGCTAATGCCAGGGAAAACTGCCTCCCACACCCGAGAAATCTGCCCCAGGAGGAAGAACGATGCTGGAGTAAGCGAGACAAGAGAATGCTTCCACCCCCACTCCTCAGAGAGCCCCAGCCAGGGTGTCATTCTCACTGCTCTTGCCTCAGATGGACAGGAGGGAGTAGATTGAACATCTGCCTCTGAAGTAGCCCTGTTCCACAGAGATGGATGTGCCAAAGAGTTCCTGTGAGCCACACACACACAGAGCCCACCCCGAGCTGCAGCCACACTGCAGCTTCGTGCCAGTGAACCTCAGCACCCACGGGCATTGACTGCAGGTGGATTACCCACGGTCTGCCTGCAAAACACAAAGGGTTGGGGGGTTTTTAGGGCTCTCTCTTCAGGCACACTGAGTGTCAGCAGAAATCCAGTCCCCAGTTTGAGGGCAGGGTTCATGTCACACCAACCTCCATGCTCTCAGCAATGCAGGCTCTTGTCCCTGCTCCTTTTAGAGCAGCAAGTCCTTGAGCCCTGCTCCTACTTACAGCAGGATCATTCTGTGTGTGCCCTCGAGCTAACAGGAGAGCAAGGTTTGGCTCAGCCCAGTGTGCAAAAACTGAGTGCCCTGGAAGGGTAAAAAGCCCCTGGCCTGGGGCAGCACAACTTCACAGCTCACTCCATGTCATGGGGATGGGTCAGGTAAGCAGATGATGCATGTGGAGCACTGCCAGCACATCATCCCATCCCAGCTCTGTCACCAGCACACTCCTTAAACCTGCCTTTCCAGAGCATTAGAGCTGTTCTTGGAGAATACAGCACTAATGATGTGGGCCTTAAGGTGCCAAGGTGAGGCAGGGGCAGCAGGCTTGCCACTAATTAGAAGTTTCAGGGGTTTTAAAGTTTCATTATAATCCAAGTTAAAATGGTGGTTTCCCCCCTCCTTTTTTCAGAATTTCTGGGTGGTGGGTTGACCTTGGCTGGATGGCATTTGCTCACCAAGCTGCTCTATTGCTCCCTTCCTCAGCAAGACAGGGACAGGAGGAAATTAGATGGAAAAAAAGTCCAGATAAAGACAGTTTAATAAAGGAAAATCAGTGCCAAGGAGCAAAGGAAAAGCAAAAGATTTATTCTCTACTTCCCATCAGCAGGTTATGTCTGTCCATATGTCATAATAATGAATGTCACCCCCATTCTCTTAACTTTTATTGCTGAGTGGATATTATATGATAAGGAATATCCCTTTGACCAGTTTTGGTCAGAGGTCCTGGCTGTGTCCCCTCCCAAAGTTTTGCCCACCCCAGCCAGCTGGTGATGGGGAATGCTGGACAGAAAACCACCATGCTGTGCTCCAAAACACTGCTGTGTCATCAACACCTTTCCAGCTACCAACACAAAGCACAGCACTCTGTGCTGGAAAAGTGACTCCCTCTCAGCCAGACCCAAAATATCCTGTTAAACCCAAACCCCACCCAGATCCCCAGGAAGAGACAATGAGATCCACACCAAGCTTCTCCCAAGGTCTGCCGAGGTTTTGTGTGGAAAGCAGAGCTCTGCCCCGGATTTAAAGCTGTATTTGAGATCACAGTGCCCCAAAACAAAAACATTTCAAGTACAAACAGGCATTTGGGGCTGAAATTTGACTTTGTCAGAAGAACTCTGAGCAGGTCCCCTCAGGACACAGACACAGTGCTCCCTCACAGCTCCTTTCCTCCTTATTCACTGTCATTTCTTCACACCCTTTAATATTTAAATTTTTTCTGCTCTGGGGACAGGAGTGAAAGAGAATCTCGGGGCTGATTCTTTCCCTCCCTTCTTTTACACTGTGCAAACAAAGGAAGAGCAACTTGTAAGACTGAAACAATAAGTAATAAGACTGAAACTACAATTAGCACCAAGAGCTGGAGCTCCAAACTAAGAGGCAGGAAGGATGAATGTTTTAACACTCCCTGCCTTTGGTCTAAAGACAAACAGATTGATTTTTAGGCTTCACCCCCGTGGTATTTCAAACAGTAACTTCATTAGTATGAGACATTGATCTAACAGGCCAAGAAAGGTGTCTCCATTGTCTGAGTTCTGCTGGCTGAGCCACCTGGGTGTGAAAGCTTATTTCAAAGCTCTGCACTCAGGGGGCAGAAAAATATATTGCTTGGCTTCTATGATTTCATATGAGCCTGTGCTTTGTGAAGTAAAGAAATTTAAATCTGGAGTATTTGCAGTGGGCTGAGAAGGATTAACCCCTTCCAAAGCCAGTCCCATTGCTGTTCTTACGGACAACCAGAGGTTTGCAGAAGGAAACCTGCAAATGCCAGATAGAAAATATCCCTTCTTTACTCTGTCAAGTCCTGAGTTCTGTTGCATTGCACTGTGCCACAAATAAAGATATAAAACACTATCATCAGATTCTTTATACTGAGATAGAAACTAAAGGAAACCCTGTGCCTGAATGCTGAATACAACTGAGGGTATGGAAAAGAAATCAGAAGCTTGATATTGGCTACGTTAGCAATTTTCTGCTCAGAGTTTTCTCTGTTTCAGATTTATTCACTGGATCTGGGCTCACAATGGAAGATGATCTTTAATAACACAGCAGTGGAGGAGGTTTCTCCTTCTCCTGTTAAAGTTGTGATGTGCTGTTCTGTTCCCACTTTGTGTCTGCACAGCCTCTATTTTTTGGCAAATGTCTTATCTGTGATACTGAATCTGCCTGTTCCACACTGACAGGAAATTTACTTTGCCATGGGAGAAAAATCTAGAAGGAAAGAGATAAAAATTTTGGATTTCTAATTTTTTTCCCACACAGGGCAGTAAAGTAGGGGCAAAAGTTCTGTCTTTAGCACTGTGAATTCTTCATTTTCTTGAATACATCTCTCCATGAATGTCCAATTAAAAAGTGTAAATCCTTTGCTATTCTCCACCACCTTGACAGAACAACAGTAACAACCTTAAAGGTCCCTTCCAACTCAAACCATTCTATGATTCCACAGTTTATCTCAGATGTTCCCATAAAGAACAGTGGCATTTTCTGACTAGTTATAACAATAATAAAAAAAAACCCCACACCTTTGATACTCATTAAAGAATTTGCTCCAATTTCATCTAACTTCCTACACAGACACATAATCTTTTTGGGATTCAAGTAAACATCCTATGATTGGTTTATGGAGGACCTGTCTGACTAAGGAGGCATATTCCAGAAAAAAAAACACTTAACTTTGGTTTGGACTGTAACACCTGCAATGATTGATGTTCTACTGTGATTACTGAGAAAGTCTTATACTGTGAAATAGATAAAACAACATATAATTACAAGTTCTGTTGTCTGAAATAAAGCCCTCCCCACTCTCCCCCACGCAATCCAATTTGTTTTCCTTGCAGCCTTTGTTCCCTGCCCAAATATCCAAATTAATCATCCCCCTTCAAACCCAAAGAACAGTGTGAAAATCACCACGAGGCAGAACCTGAGAAATTTTCCTGCTGGCATTTCATTCTCCAGATGAATTTATCAAGCCTCAATGCGAGACACCGAATCCACCGCGCTTTGTGCAATGAACTGCACAAAACAATCAGCAACAAATCAGAACCACTGCAAGTTCTTAGGCATATATTTTTCCAGAAGACACAGTGTAGCTCTCAATATTCCCAACATTCATTAAGCTCTTTCAGCTGGTAACAACTGGAGAACAAGTTAAATTAGCACAGAGCTTAAACTGAAATCAGCCATTCCCCTGACCCTCCACAGAGAACTCAAAATCACCACCAATATTCAGGTTTTGGGAAGTTTTTATGAAGCTAAGATTAAATTTCAGCTCTAGATGAGTATGGACTTCTGCTTTCCAGCTGCACCTGGTTACAACAGAATACATTTACACTATTAACCTGTTTACTTACCAACAACAGCAATATGAACAGAAAAAGTCTACCAGAAACTCTAAGTTTTACCTATGTGGTTTTCAGGCACCCGTGGCTGAAAGGGAATTGAATTGTGGGGATATTTCCTTCTATTTTTTTTTTAATTAATGTTGTTATTTTTTAGCAGCAGTGCAATCACTCATTTATCCTTTCTGAAGAGCAGAGTGTGTTTGTGTCCAAGGCTGGCTGAAGCTGAGGAGCAGCTCAGCCTCCATCCTGAGGGAAGAAGTGGAGCACTCAGGAAGGCCATTAAACAGATTTCCCAATGTCCAAGATTCTATGGATGGAAAGGGCATCAAAATCAGCCTCTTACCTGGGGGTCAGGTTTGAGGCACTCGGTGGCACAGTTTGGGAAACACCCACACTGCTGCTGCTGGTGGAGACACAGAGACCTTCTGTGCCTCCCGCAGCCCAGCTGGCATCTCCCACAAGCACCCAATTCACTCACCCTACACAAATGAGTGAATAAGCCCTGTGTGCTTGGTACTTCACAGAACTTCATCTTAAAGGGAACTGAGAGAAAAAAATTAGGCAGGAAGGAATCAGACTGATTATTTCTACAACAGACTGCACACTGTTGCTCTTGGTCAGGGCTAATTCCAGGCACTGATATCATTATTTGCATGCTTTGCTGATTGGCAAGAGAAGAGAGACACTAACTCACACAAATTGAAACTAAGTAAATGAATATGGGTGTTTTATCTCCACAAAACAGAATCAATTCAAGTGGTTTACTCAGCTGAATACTATTATGCTGGCAGTCACACCTCAGTGACTAAATACTGTCATTTGGGAAGAAACACGAACACATCTTGGTCATCAAGCCAGGATTCCTTTAAAAAAAGAAGAAAAGCTTGATTTCTTTTTTTTCCCCTCTGAATTTTCTTTGAGTGGCAAGCAAATGAGCTAAAAATAAACCTTGCTAATGTATCGAGGTCATCTAGTTGGATGATACATTCTGTCATAGGTGCCTCATATTCTCTTTTTATGTTTAAAATCCTTAACCACAAGTTCTTCAAATTTTGGGAGTTGTTACTGCAACTAATTACTAATTATTTGTTACTGCAAATAATTACTGCAAGTTACTCAAGGAAAGTACAGAGGCAGACTCTGCATGCAGAGCATCCACTCCCCATTCATTCACAGGGCACAACGAGCTGATGTCTGGGATTATATCCCAAAGATGCTGCTGTAAAAGCTGCTGCTTTACTGGGAACAAAACAGTGCTTGCACAAATTTTGTCATCTCCACTGAAACAACACGTGCATTCACAGGCCAAGTGCTGGATGTCCTCAGTTTTTTTGAGAGGTTGTGTTCCTCTGGAGGATTAAATCACCTCCCAGAGATCACAGATTAACACTCCACTCACCACACTGTGAGCATGCTGGGGCCTCTCAGCAGGACTCAATCCTCAGTGTATGGAATTAATTACATTTATTTAAAGACATTTATTTGGCTTTACAAGTTAGTTTGGGTGGGGTTTTTTTACCATATTCACATCAGACTGTTCCACACAGTTTGGTATAAGATGCTTCTTAACACATAAATGCAGTGATCCTACCCCAGCCATTCCTGATGGGCCACAATATCATAAAGGACTGGGTAAAGTCAAGTTATCACGCCTGTAAAAGCATGAAGAGAAATCAAGGTAGAAGATCTGGCCGGGCAGGAAAAAACCCTAAATATTTATTTTTAAAACACAACAGAAAACATGACCAAAAATAACAAACATACACCAGAAATGTACGTTGAACTGCAGAAATAACTGCTTTGGCTCAGGTTAGCAAAAGCTTTAACTCACACTGTGCAAATGGCACCTCAGCTGATGGGGCTGGCAAGTCTAAAGCAGTTCCATAGGTAAAAGAACACATTCCTTCTGTATTAACAGCTAAATCAGTGCCTTGTACCTTATTTCTTGTAGCATTATATAATCCCCTCTGACTTCATCACATGGCCTTACAATCACCATCATTAAGTGAGTACAATTAAAACTTTAGAGGGAGAACTTTCAGCACCAGAACCAAAGCTCCTCTGGGATATTTGTTATTTGCAGTGCAGCATCAACCATCATTTCAGCCATCATCACTCCTCTGTAACGAGGAAGCAGTTTACTGACAGCAAATGAACTGGGACTCATGGTTGCAGTACATGGTTTCTAAAATTTCTTCTTCTTCCCTACTAAGTTACAACTTTCAAAACGAAAGCTTTAAGGAGCTGAAGCTCTAAATCTCAGATTTCATGGGAAGTTGGCCAAGTTTATCCCTTAAATCTCCTCAGGAATCCCAGGCTGCATTTTATTTTGCTTTGTTTCCCGTTGCTTGCGTCCATCCTTTGATCCATTCCTGAGCCAACTGCGTGGGGGTCATGGAAAGCTACACAGAGTAGAGCTCTGGAGCTGACAAAGCCCAGGTGCTGGGCAGGCTCTGGAGAGCTCCCACACCAAGGGAGGCAGGTGAGAGAACCAAACACACCAGAATGTCTTTAAATGAGCCTGTCACCAAAGGCAAGAAGAACCCACAGCACGACACAAACCAATCCATCATCACCCACTCTATGCCTGGGTGGGTTCAGCTCAGCACAGCAGCTCTGCTAACACAGCACAGGGTCTGGGCTGCCCTGAGCAGCACTGAAGGTCTAAGTGGCACCACTTTCTCATGGCTGGCTCTGTCACTGCCTTGTCACATCCCCTCAGACCTTGTTCTGCTCCTTTTCCTAGTGCACAGTTTGCCTCTCTTGGTTGTAAATCTGAAACCCTCTGGGGCAGATGTGTTCCTGATTGCCTGTTTGTGCTGGCAGAGACCTCAGCTGGGTTCTCCAGGGTCTTAACTCATCATTCCCTGACTGCCTTCTCCTGCCTCGAGCCTTGCATTTTTCTCTCAGTCAGCGAGCATTTCAGAACACGAATCTGGAAATCTACATATTGCTTTATTACAGAAGTGTTTATGCTTCCAGTTCTTCCTTCTTGCTGTATAATGGAATCACAAAGCAAGAATCTTTCACAATAATAAAATTTGATGCAGACATGCCTGGAAAATGAAATCAGGAGGAGGCAGTGATGGGAAAAGCTGCCATCAATCATGGCAGGCAGACTGTTCCCCTTGACAGCAGTCAGACACAGAGGTAGAGAAACTCAGTAATTTAATAACAGCTGCAGGAGAAACATTGTGATGCAAGTCACTACATATTTAGTGTTATGTGTAACCTGCACATCAGACTCACCACTGGTGACTACAGCAAAGAACTGCACTCCAGTTACCAAGCTGCAGCTCTTTAGGGCTGAAGAGTTCTTGTTCTTAGTTTCCCTGGCTGAAGACACTGATCTAATGCTTTCTCTGGCACCTCTTTTCATTCCCCCACCCCCCCAAAAAAAATAATCCAGGGAGAAAGGCACAACCAGAGGATGAGTCACCTGATTTTGTCTCTGGATAGAACTGAGTGCTCTCAGAAAGGGTTTGTCATTTGCCACTGACTGCAGAGATACCTCAGATTGGAAGCCTGACTTGAAAATAGGTGGTTCAGAGACAGAAGCTTCCTCCAGACTTCAGCTCTGATTTTAAGTCTTCACTGGATACAATAAATTTATGGAATTCACATTTTAAACGCTCAACACCACACAACCATTAAGAGATTTAGGTCCTTGTCACATCCTACATTTAACAAAGCAGGAGAAGTGAGTGCCCACCTCTGCCTGGGGAAACAGCTCTTTCTCCACACAAATCTTGGATCAGAATAGAAACTCTGGCTTTTTATCAATTTACAGTCACTAGCACAGATTGCCTACACATTTTGTTCAGGAACAGGGAGATGTGCAGTGTAGCAAATTACTCTAAGTACCCAAATTTCTCCAGTTCTCTTCAAACACAAAAGCTACATGAAATCTTGACAACCTTCCTTTCATTCACAGAAGAGAATTAAAAGAAAAAAAGCTAATTTAAACCCCAAGTTCTGGACTTGAACCATGATTTATGCTATTTTATACTATATAAGACAAAATAAAAACATCCTCACTGAAGGAAATCAGTTATGTTTGCAGGTTCTTGGGTTTCCTTTAAGAACAAAGGATAAACACTCACTGGTAATTTTATAACAAGCCAAAGCAAAGTCTAGTATACATATCATAAAATTTTAAAAAATCGTTTGTGTAAAAAAAAAAAAGTGGTTTTAATTCTAATTTAATCAAGTAAATAACTCTGAATGCACAGCCTACTAAAAGACAGCCTTATAGCTCAGAAAAAACCTTCCAGTGGCCTTCATGAATAACCCTGCAGACCAGAACTATTAAAAAAAAAAAAGAAAAATTAAAGTATCAAACCAAAAAATATTTCACTGCCATGTCATGTGAATTCAGGCAGCTAAAAGTCATTTTATGGAGAGATGAAATGCCAGAGTTGTAAGTTATGATTACACGTTTTTTTTCCTCTCCAAAGATCTCTTCAATTCTTATTTTTCAACTTCTTTCTTTCTGTGAAAGAGTGAAAAACACGTTGGGAAAGCACTGGGTTTTTGGGAGAGGAAAGTAGTTTTCCTTGTCATTAAAGAAACATCAGTAGGGTTGTAGGTAACCTCTGAAGTGAGAGCTCCAGAAACTTTAGGTCAGTAAATGTGAAAGATAAAATACCAGCATGAAAAAACCCAAATATTCTGACCTGGCTCCTTCCAGTCCATGAAGATATTTGTCACATGCAGATCTGACCTCTAATCTAAGAATGAAAATAATGCCTCATTTTGTGCTGTTGCAGCAATTTAAGATTTATGCCCCCTCAACAAGAAAAAGTAGATTTCAGTAAAAAAAAAAACAAACAAAGCTGTATTTAAAAATCTCCATTCCTCCTCACCACTGGGAAGGAAAAAAGAAAAAAAAGTCACTGTTTTATCTCTGAATTCACCACTCACACCAGTTCAGCCACTCCAGAAATAAATCTTACAGGCCTGATTTCAGCAGCAGCCAAGCAAAAGAAACCAACTAGAAATGTGTTACAGGAAATTTTTGCTTAATGGAGGAGGAGAATTTGCATTTTATGGCTGTTTCTGTCTATTTGCAATACATTTAATACGCTGTGACCTTCAGAAGTAATAAAATTGGAGGGTTTCATCCCATCAGCAACTCTTTGGCATGCTCAGTTTGGTAAGACCTGCCACCACTCCAGACTGGGAAGCAATAAACTCATCTGCCTTCTTTGCAAAAAGCAGCC
Source organism: Myiozetetes cayanensis (assembly GCF_022539395.1). Lineage (NCBI taxonomy): Eukaryota > Metazoa > Chordata > Aves > Passeriformes > Tyrannidae > Myiozetetes > Myiozetetes cayanensis. The sequence continues at coordinate 1,712,986 of NW_026086605.1, read as the reverse complement.
AAAATATTTCTGTTCAGCTTTGCATATCAAAATACAGAGCAGAATTGCCACTGCTATAAATCCATGAATGGCAAGAGGACAAGGCTGAAAAGGAGGAAAAATAATATTAAAAGTAGTGTTTTATAATAAATAATAGTTTTAATTTTATTTGTAACGTCTCTAGGCTGAGAAGTTACAAATAAAATTAAAACTATTATTTATTGTAAACCACTACTTAACTGCTGTTAAAGTTTACAGCAGTTATATTCCACTTACTAAATGCAATGGATTAAGACCATCCATTCCAGCTCTGTGCCAGTTAAATATGACATCTAACCAGAGTGATTCGTCTTAGGAGGACACAAAGACAGAGGAATGGGAATTGCAGAAAAAAAATCACAGAATGGTTTGGCTTGGAAGGGGCCTGAAAGATCATCCAGTTCCAAACCAGCTCCATATCAAATCAAGATTTATCCTGTTATCAAATAGAAAAATGAATCATATAAAGGATTACATCACAAATAAGGGAGGAACAGCATAATTAGCTGACACTCCCAGCACTCAAACAGCCTGGCATGGTACAAAACATCTCATAATTGCTTTGATCAAAATGTTACATCCCACAGAATACCACAGGTGGATGATCTGCTTGTATTCCACCTACTGACAATATGTAAATAAAGCACAATGACACACAGAGCCAACATGCTGCAGAAGGGTGGGAAGCACCTTAATTCATGAAACATTTTTCTGCTGGGTTCAAAGCAAGTTTTATTCGTGTTTGGAGCGCAGAGCCTGTAAAAGATATGATACAGGATAGCAAAGTGTTACAGACACACGAAAAATTCACCATACAGGCTCTGAGCAAGTCTAAGTGTGCATGGAAGTGCCTCTGACACTGCAAAGACCTTCCTCTGGCAGCTGAGGGTGAATCCCTCAAAGTCAGAGATGCCTTTTTCACATTTTGACCATCAAGAGAAAGGTGCAACCCTGATCCCACAAAAACAGAAGGAAAAAGGAGTTTGGGATTGACCAGAAAGCTCCCAAGGTCCAGTGATCAGGAAGGGGGTGTTCAGCTCCCTAACAGAAAACCTCTTTCCTAAAGCCTGAAATCTGCTTTAAACTGCAGCTGGACAAGGTCTTAATGCTAAGGATGTTCTAAGGCTATTATTTATTTGAACACAATTTCTCTTTCCAAGTTAATTTGTTATTCTCTGATCAAGAATTTTAAACAATAAGACCTGCTTTAGTAAATAAATAAAAAAAGCAAAGCAAAACAAACAAGCAAACAAAACCTCCCAGATTTTAGCTTGCACATACAAGGGAAGCCAAGCATGTGAGTCCCAAGAGACTGAAGGTTTCCCCTGTCAGCCCTCTAGAATTTGGTGGACAGGATTTGTTTTAAATGTAAGTTTTCTACCCTTCACACCCTTGACAGCCCTAATTTAGTCAAGGAGATAGCAGAGGACTCAACCTCTCCATAAAGGCAGAAATATCCTCCTTATTCCCAGTACTGGTATTCCCTCTTTCCTTCACCACAAAATAAAATGACCTCTCTTCCAGGTGATTCACATCATACCCAGCACCAAAAAAGACAAAACCAGCTCAGTATTTACTCGTTCAGTGTTCTTTAGGGGGTTGGCTATAGTTAAAGGCGCTTTTTTTCACAAGAAGAGGATGAGAGAAACATTTCCTCAGCTGAAAGATCCAGAGAGGCAAAGTTCTGTCATTTTGGAAGGGTTTTTAGCAGAGCCTGATTAATTTGAGATAGACTTCTTGATTTACAGGGGACAGAGGAAAACAGGCAACATTGCACTCGTTAGTCCTGCTGAATGGGATTGGTTTTCACCACCCACAGATTTCATTTGCCTGGTTAAAAAAATAATGACAAAGCCTGGAATTAAAAAGTTCTTTTGATCTCCTGACACCTTTCCTTACACCCATACTGTAACTCAGGGTAATGCCTCAACAGGCCAAAAACTAGATACTTCTCACTACTCTTACAGTAAGTGGTTTGATCAGCTGAATAAGGTATTTATTTGAAAACTGAGATTATTTAGGAATCTTTTCTTCAGTTCATCAGTGTTTTGTTTTCTTCTGTAAGCAATATCGTTTTCCTACAGCAAAAAGAGAACTAGCAGGTATATAGGACAGTCATAATGTGCATTGTATATATTTTGTTTGCACTGATTTCTGTTTATAAAATTAACTCCTGTATCTGTAATAACAGATTCTATGCAATACAGAAAGAAACCTTCACAAGGGTCACGTGTAACCTCTCTGGAAATCCCAGGGGTCATTTAACAGAGAATCAACAACTTGGTTTTCAGAGACACATTTAACTTCCACGGGGTCATCAGGGTTGGCAGAGACCATAAGGATCACCTGGTCCAACCACCAACCCAGCACCTCCATAACACATCCCTAAACCATGTCCTCAAATGCCACATCCAGGTCCCTCTGAGCCTCCTCTTCTCCAGATTAAACTCCCTCAGCTCCTTCAGCCACTCCTTACAAGTCATGTTTTCTAGACCCTTCACCAGCTTCATTGCCCTTCTCTGGACAAGCTCCTGAAAGTTCTTCAAATAAGTCTATAAATTTCTGCTCTAAATCTTAAAAAAACCATTCCCCCTAAAAACAAGCATCCCCCTCCAAAAAAATGGCAAACATCTCTCTAAAACAAACCAACCAACCAACTCACACACCAAAGAAACAAAAGCAGCCAAAAAAAAAGCCCACCACAAGAGCAAACACCCTCAATCAGCATCCCCCCCAAAACCATTAAACACCTTTAACACATTGCCTTGATCCCTGGTTTGTCCAGAAACCAATTTTCAGCACTGAAACCCATCTCATAGCTGTGAGCTGCTTCAATAATGCAGCAGGTAAATCTGTAACCATTCACAGATCTTTTGTTTTATCCCCCCCCCCCAACCAAGCACATGCAATTTTAAAATAGGGACTGAAAGGAATAGTGATTGCTTTGTTTCAGGAGTTTGCTTATACATTGGAATTTCCCAGAGCTCTGATGGATTAGAGCAGGTGCCAGGAGGAGGTTGAATAGTTTTATTCCTATAATCCACACTCATTCTTTTGTCAAATGTGTGCTGGCAGTGCTCCCCTGGTACATTATCTGGCCTCTACATTAATATTGCAAAGAAATCATTCCCCCAAGGTCTAAACTTCTTGTTACTGCAATTTTTGCTTTATTTTATTTAGAGAAAAATTTATAAAAACTTCCACTGTCGGGATTATTTCATGACACAGTGGCACAGGTTGCCCAGGGAGGTGGTGGATGCCCCATCCCTGGAAGCACTCAGGGTCAAGTCAGATGGGGTCTGAGCAACCTGATCAAGTTGTAGATGTCCCTCATTGCAGGGGGTTTGAGTAGGTGGCCTTTAGAAGGTCCCTTTCAACCCAAGCTATTCTATCTTCCTAATTTACTGAGCTGGGAGGCTCCCAGTACCACTGGTCATACACCAATGCAGTCTCCCAGCTTTGAACGTTCTCACCCCTTCCCAACCCTGTTGAACCAAAATCGGTTCTTCTCTGGGCCCAGACATGACCCTGCAGATCCCAGGAGGCACTGCCAGGCTCCTCTCAATCAATTCACACCCAACTGCTTCTGTTTCTGACATGAATTAATACTCAGCCTTTCTCCACACTGACAAAGCTATCCCAGTGGCAACCACCACCTTTTTCAGTGCCCAAACCAACACAGTCAAACTGGAAGGGCACATTTCATCAGCAGAGCCCCACAACAGCAGGCAGAACTAATTAATTCCTACAAACCCCTTCTCTCTTTATCTACCTGTTTAATTCTCTCATTCAACTCCAACACCCGTGCACAACCCTGATGATTTGACAGTTCTTATGTCTTGCTAAGAATGTATTGCTAATAATGAGTTATCAGCTAATAATTGCTCTGCTCACCTCTGCCTGGGGGTGTCTTGAGCTCACACAGCAGCACTGGTGCTGGGAACCAGTTTATGGCACCAACCCCACCTCTGCTGAGCCCCCAGATGGGCCCTTTGCAGCTGGATTGCACTCTGCCTGTGTTTGAAGGCACTCAGAAGTGGGTATTTGCAGGTTTCAGAGTTATACTGGCAAGTTAACAAACTGTGCAACGCTGCCTGCTGGATCTTTCTGATTTTTCTCAGCAAGAGAAGGACAAAAGAAGAACGAGAAAAACACTCTGAACAAAGCTGTGCTACAGTGGCCACTGGAGAGCAGAAACACAGATGTTTGGGGGGGAATTCCCTTCCCTTTTGCAGGTGTTTCTGGGTCAGAGCCCTGAATTACAGCTCTCTGTTTGCTCTCAGATGAGAGCAGCATCCCAGGGTTATTTAAAGCCTTTCTCATCAGCTCCTGTCATTCAGGCCCTGGGCTGTGCAATCCAGTGGGATCTTGGCAGACCTGCATGGAAAGCGAACCTTTGGAAGGATTTTATTGCCACCTGTACAGACAAAGGAAGCTTGGGCTCATTTTTAGGAGAATTGTACAGAAATGCCATGGAGATTGGAGCAATATGGTTCTTTCTGCACGTGTATTTTATTTTTTGCAACAAGGGCAGAACAAATGTATCATACACCAGAGCCAGCTCAGAAACTGTCAGCAATTCATTTTCTTCAATAGACATTCTGCTTTTTCTGTGGCAATAAAACCCTGTGACTGTTATCCCTCCTAGCAGATTGGGGAGCATCTCATGTGTAAATTCCCCAGAGCGTCAGTGTGTGTCTGTGCATGGTACTGCAGTGAAAATGTGGAATGTTGTGAATGCCTAAGTCCACCTTCCACCATCTGGAGTCCCTCCTTCACTAAATTTGGGTTTAGTTCTTATACACTCTCCTGGTAATTAATTTCAGAGACAGAGCAGATTTGTCCCATCTTCAGAAGCCTGTCATTCTTCAGGGTAATGACAGCTGGAAAGATTAGAGATGGAGCAATACGTAATTATAGCCAGTATATTAATATAAAAAAATACATGTTTATCTGAAAACCCAAACACACACAACCCACTCAACAACAAGAGCTGAATTTTTTGATCACTTTATCGGGTGTAGAGGAGGGAGATGATTTTACCCACACTAACAAGGAGTTCCAAATCAGCCCTGAGCACAAAGCACGATCCAGAGAAGAGCAAAGCTGTCACCCCATCATCCCTGATCACACAGGGGCTGCAGACACAGAGGACCCTGGAGGAGCCATCAACCAGCCCTTCCCATCTCCAGCAGCATGAAGAGATCAGAGGTGCAGAGGCCTTGAAACCCATCTAACTTATTAAACTTATTAACATATTATGGGTTTAGTGGTGCAGTTGCCAGCACCTCAAATAAAGCACAGACTGGGAACTGTCCCCCAGCTCTGCAGGATTGGGGCTGGAGCAGTTTACAAACCAGAGACAGGTAGGGAGGTTTCTTATTGTTGTATGATGATTTTATTCTTTTTTAATAGAAGCTTGAATTGCATTTAATCAGGGAAAGGGTTATATAATTACACCACAGCCTGGATGTGCCATTAAGGGCGAAGTTTTTTTCCCTTTTAATTTCAGTCAGTGATTTCAAGCATTAATAACCTTCCTAATTTTGTCCAACTAATGTGAGCACAGATGCTAATCTTGCTTATATAAGCAGCTCCTCACATCACTCTTTTCCAGGGACTAAACCAAGTTCAGCCAATTCACCAGACCCTGCAATGGAATTGGTCAAGCTGTAAATAAGATTGATCACTTCAAACTCCACCAGAGCTTCTGCCACCAAACCCTGTCTGAACCAGTGTCCAAACTGGTACCAAGCTGGTTAGGACAGCTGGCACTCACACAGGATGCTGTTCCTCTCCAGAGAGATTTTTTCAAGCCCCCAGAAAGGTGCTCACCAACAGCAACTCCATCCTAAAGCACAGTTAATTGTGGACAATTGATTATCAGCTGCCATAAACCCAGAACCACCTGCACTAGATGCAGAACAGTTGCCTGCACAGAAGTGAATCACTGTGCACTCTCTACAGAATTTAGGTCGTGTATTCTGCCATTAAATTTTAATTTCCTTTTAATGAAAACCAACTTGCTGATTACAGCAAACATCCCAAGACTAGTGCCTTATTAAATTCTTTTCATAGTGATACAGTTTGAGAAAAAACAGAGTTTTATTATGGGCTGCCTCATTTTGTTCACTGGGAAGACACAAGAACTGAGAAAACAGGATGAAAAATATGTCAAGAGCATTTAAAAAAAAAAAAAGTCAGTTAACAGTGGATACATGTGAGAATTAAAACAATCTACTGATTCCACAATTTATCTTTCAGTGCCTCTCTTAGGGAGAAAGAACATCTGTAAGTAAAAATAATTAAATCTGTTTTTAATATAAGAGAACCCCAGTGAAATATGTGGACACACTCCTAGCAGAATTCCAGGCCTGAATTCTCCCTAAAACCACAAACCCATTACCCTGCAAAGGCAGAACAACCTTTTGGGTGAGAAGAAGGATGTTTAGAGACTATTGTTTGTTTTTGTAGATTGAATTAAATAAAGCAAAGTAGACTCTCCCAACCCTTTATGGGGCTACCTGAAGAAATATTTCAAAGCTAAGATATTTCTGCCCTCCAATCTAATTTATAGTTTGGGCTCACACAGACATTTGGCTTTTTCAGGGGGTTTTTTATGGGCCTTTTTGAGGAAATACTCCAAGATCTAAATAATAGCTGGGCTAGTTTTATTTCAACACCATGAAATATGCCTGAATGCACATTGATGCTATATATCACACAAGGTGTGGGGAAAGAAGCAAAAATAAATATATCACTCACTATTCAAACTTTTCTAAAGAGCATTCCTAAAAGCCACAACCTTGTGGAAGGATGAATCACAGGCAATATTTCCAAAGACTCCAGAAGTAACAAGATTAAACCTCTGTGGCAATTCTGTCTTACCAAGGAGAAGCTGCAGAGTTAAAACTTTTAACAGCAACCCCCACCCACACACCAGGGAGACAATGGAATTTATTCTTTTAGAGCTGCTTCTTCACAACAGATTTTTTCAAAACAAAGAAGGTGAATTTATGACAGTGGTAAAAATATATCCTCTTAAAATTAAAGAGCAAATACAACATGAAAGACATGAAATCAGAGTTGGTGCCACTGCCCTGACTTTACTGGCCAATGATCAGTGCAAGTCTTTGTAGAATGGAATCACCTGTTGGAGCTTAGAGAGTCCATCAGCTACTTCACAAACAACCATTAGCAGCAATATAAACAGACCTGATGCCAAAAAGGCCACCAAAGTTATAAGAAATAACAGATTGCGAACTGGAGAACACCCTTTTCTCTAATTGCAGTCAAAAGGTTTCATGGAAGAGAGCATACTTTGAAGAGTTTAGAAAGAAGTGCTTAGAATGGTAAAAAAAAATGAAGACTGTGGGTCAAGAACCCAGAACAGAAAGCTGTAGATGGATCTCTTTTGATTGATCTCAAGCACTGAGTAAAACTAGTGCTAGTAAAAATAACCTTAAACAGAGGGAAAACTGTGCAAAGATGGAGTTCCACAAAAAAAGCTTTCAGAACCTGCTTTGGCATTGTGGTATTACAGAGTTCCTGCAAACCTGAATCAGCAGCAAGGCCCTACCCAGACATATTCAAAAACAGCCCTAGGGAAACAAAATTTCCACTTAGATTCACTCCAACCAAACAGACACCCAGTCCATCAAATGATAAAACTGCCATCTTTATATTCATATAAAAAAGTGGGGGAAGTATTAAAGCTTATCACTGTTTTCAGGCATTCTGTGACTCTTCAAAACTCCATTTCAGGGCAGCTTCAGCTAAATATTCTTTTTGGCCCTGGAGGACTTTCTGTACTGGCTGCTCCAAGCCTGCCAGTGTCCCCAGTAATGCTCTGGGAAAGCAGCTCCCCAAATTCTCCCAGAGCACTTGCAAGGACATCTCGAGTGTCTGTCACACCCAAGCCATTCCCAGTGTTTTTTGGGACTGTCCCAAGCACCCTTCCTTCCCTCACCCTCCTGCATCTCCCAGGCCACACACCCTGGCTGGAGGAAGTGGGTTAGCCACTACTTTCTAATGAGACACTAATACCAATTTATTTATCTTTTAAAGAAAGGAACAGACAACATAAAGGCGCCCAGAAGAATCTCAGAGCACTGATTGAAGAGTCTCCTGCCACTCTCCTGTTTTAATGCAATGCATAAGGAAGACTGAGGGAAGGACAGCAACCCAGGAACTGCTGTGACAAATGTCTCCCTTCCAGCCCTGCCAGCCCTGGGGAAGCAGGAAATATTTCTCCCAGAACATCCAGCACTCAAACTGCCAGCCTGGAGCTCAGGGGGAAAGGAGCTGAACTGGGGACCAGTCACTCTGCCTGGTTTATTCCCCCAGCCACAAACAAAGAGGTTTTTTTACTTTAATTTTTCATTAATTTGTTACTTCTCAAAGCCTTCACAAAACGAAGCAAACGTTGAGCCTGCGTTTCCTAAAGCAGCTCAGTTCACAGGGTGAGAGGAAAGCAAAGAAAAGGTGGATAAAGTGGAAAAAAAAAACCTAAAGAGATCAAAACTACACCTGCACTTGAACTAGAGCCCCATCCCTGCCTGTCCTTGCCAGGACAGAGCTTGGCTCAGCAGCCCAACAGATGCAGTGACTGCCCAACAATGACTAACAAATTCCTCATCAACCTCCACACAGCACTTCAGAATTAATTTCTTTTTTTTCTTAAAATTGAAAATATTAACAGGTAAGATCACCACTGACCTCTTCTGAGCCGAGCCATTCAGACTTTCCTGCTCCTTCCAGCCCTCCAGCTCCCTCTCTGCTTGCCTAAACAGCTCCTAAATCAGCTGTGGGGAATCAGGGATAATTATGATTATTGGTTTCACCTTGCCAGCAAGGCTGGCACACAAACCAAGCACCAGAGTGCCAAGTTGGAGTGGGGAATGTCTTCTGTCTCAGGGATTGCACCTTTATTCTGATTTGGGTTTGGGATTGAAAGGTCCTCTTATGTCAGACGCCTCATCCCGTGTGGTTCTGCATGTTTGAATTAATTTTATTAAAGTTCCCCTATAATTTTCTCTCAGGAATGCTGGCTTTTAGAGCAGGAAACAAACATCCAACTCTGCTGCCACGAACTGCAGGGTGGCTGCACTGCCCTGAGGCAGCAGGGCCAAGATCATCATGAAATTCTAATGCTTATTATTCACCAAATCAAAGTGGATCCCATTTTCTTCTCGGAACAGAAAATTACTTTTTGAGCTGAACTGGGCACCAAAGAGCTTTATAAATTTTGCCTTGTTTAGAAATGACTTTCAGCGAATTTGTCCAACGGCAAAACAAAAAATTTAAACTATGTGAGATATTTTCTGAAAATATTTCTTTCTCTCCAAAATTCATTAGAGGTTAAAAAAAAAAAAAAAATAAAAACCACGGAACCACCAGTCTTGCCAGAAAGATTTTAAGAATTTTTTGGCACACTTGAATTTGAAAGACACACAAGATTATCACTGGAACCTTTTGTGGCCTATTCACATATCTGTGAGTGAGGAACCCGAGGGCTTTTTTCTAGAATTCATATTTAAATAATGGTGTTTTTTTCCTCCTTACTGAAAAGAAAATTCATGTGCCATTTCTGTGCAGTCTTGGCTTCAACTGAAAGTGTATTTGAGCAAATAAATCTGGTTACATATTTGGCACAGAGACATTTCCCTGCTATACCCGTGTGAAATGATGATACTTTCAGACAGGAGTGTGTTGGGTGGGGGTTTGGCCATGGCACAGTGCCTGGCAAAATCCAAGTGAGTTATTATTAAAGACAAGTCTCCCAACCTGTTTTAGATGCTTATATTTGTCATTCAGACAATTTTGCTTCCAGTATTGGACAGAATATCAAGAAATGCAAGGTGCAAACAACAACTGTGTGCAGTGCTGGCATGAATACATAAAGGCAAACCAAATAAATGGAGTGGAAAAACATCCCTGAAAGTGTTTCCCATCCCATATTGCATTTAAACAAATGGAAGATGCTGTGGAAAGCACAGCTTGCTTTGCCCTTGCATACTGATGGTTCTATCAAAAGCATTTTTTTTTCCTGAGCAGATTATATTTTGCCTGTTTTGAGCAAGCAGTTCCATTTCTGTTAGATATTTTTTCAGTGATTACCTCATATGACCATCTAACTCACTCCAGCTTTAGCCTTGATTGCTTAGATCAGCAGTCATTTTCATTTAAGTGGAAAAGATTCTGACTTGAGACAAGCAGGGCAACATTTCTGACATCTGAACCATCTGAAACACAACCTTAAAACTTAAGTGGCCCTATTTCATTATTTTTCGGGATGTTTCAAAGAACACCACCTTTTTTGTCCTTTCTCCACAGGCTTCCAAGATTTTTCAAGGGAGGTATAAAATCAATCCTTGCTGTTTTTCAAAATAATTTCTCTTTCTCTCCCTGTTTTTCCCCTCTGAGCTGCAAATGAGGACAGCACTCCCAAGCTGATGTGTAAAAGGAGCAGCAGGAGCAGGGTGGAGGAAGGGCTGATCCAAGGAATTCCAGGGATTGTGTTCTGCTGTTCCTCTGACCAGGACTGAGCCAGCCTCTCCAGAGCTGGGACTTGGATATTCACACTGTTAGACCCAAACACCACTGCCCAACACTCCTCAGTTTTTCCATTTCGGTGCAGCAGGCTCCTTATCCCACCAGGATAATTTAGGCTGAAGTTGCCTGACTTTTTTTCCAATCAGCTTCCAATGGAATTGGCCACTTAGTCACCCCCAAAAAATCTGCACTACTGCAAAGCAGCCCAGATAACAAACTTAAATAAATTAGGAGATGTGGCTGACGTGCCTTTAAATGAGCCTTAATAGAGTAAGGGAAGAGTTGGATGAGATGTTAATTTGGAGCAGTTTTGATCTGTGTGATTACACATTGCTGCCAGGAAAGGGGATGGCACAGAACCAATAAAAAGGAAAAACACTAAGCCCAGAATGGGGGAGCAAACAAGGGCAAAAAGGGTTTTAATGCACTCAGTTCTATCACGCGGAGTTGAAAAGTCAGACTGTGAACAGCCAATTAGTGCACCAAATCTGAAGAGCACTGAAATGAAATATAAAAAACATCATCAAAGGGAGCTGGAATACAGCTGCTCCCAGCATGCAGACATCAGGACAGTGCAGATGAGCATGTCAGAAAATGGTTTTAAAAAGAAATGAAAGACAGTGGGGATTCAGTAAAAACAAGCCTGTAATGGGCAGATGATAGACTGTGAAACGAAAGTATAAAAGCCAAATCTTTGTATGTTTGTCTAACACCAACCAGACACTTTAGGGTTGAGTTTGGGAGGTCCTGTGCCAGAAACATCACAACTCAGAAAGCTGATTTGTTACTTGATGCGGGTTTTTATTTCATCTCTTCTGTTCTTGGAGTGATAATGAGCAAAAAGATGGGTTCTTGTATAATACCCATGTTACAAGAACCAAAAATAAGAACCAGCATCAGCACCGATGTTTTGAATGATTAAAAAATGTTTGGAAAATAGTGTCTCCTGTTAAGCAACTTGGCTGCTCCTTGTGGTCTGACCGTATTGAAAACTGCTTTAATATAAATATTGAGTTTGTAAGTGATTTGGTTTTTTGCATTTCGAGTGGTCACCTGCTGGCTTTTATTCACAGGAGATCAAACAGGGAGGTTTTCTGCTGGTCACCTTCCATTTGGATAAAGGAAAGTATTAGGCAGTACAGGATGCCAACGAAATATTTGACAACTGCAAACAAAAGTTGTTTGAGTTTCTAGCAAGTCCTGACAAAAACGGGTTTTAAAACCCCATCTAAAAGGAGAAAACCCCTTGGCAAAATATTTACATGGAGATTTTTTTGTTGCATTGATAAATTGTACCTTTCAGTGGTTCAAGAAGGTTTTAAGTGTGGAAAGTGTGGGATGTCTGCTCTTCAGATGAGGATTTTTTCTCTCTAATAATGCATTCTCTGCAGTTGGAGACCAGCTTTGCAATCTTTATTCAGAGTACAGTAAATACCAGATTGCTACAAAACCTGAGCACTGGCCTAACCTTTGGGATGTTTTATTTTTGAATGCTTTAACTTGGTGGGTGTCACTGCAACCAGGGAGGTTTTGCTCAAGCTTCTGCCCTACATGGCTAAAATCTACCATGCCCATTACTTTAATTGACAATTTTGTAATTTATTTTCTATCACTTGTGAGCTGAAGACAAAAATTTTTGGAAGCAAAAACTATGCTTAAAATTCCATCTCGAACTCTATAAAAGTAGAAACAGCTTTAGCACTGCCTGCAATTTTAAGGCCAATTATGCAATTAACTTGAGCCAAGTATAGAAACAACCTCTCCCAAAACCCTGCTATTAAAGCTGCCAGTGCCACTGGAGATGGGATAGTTTCTATGACAAGAAATCTGCCAGCAGCTTTTTATGTTACAAAGCAAAGGTTATAAAATACAACAGCGAGACTCTTTGCATGAGTAAGAACGATAGGGAACAGTAGGGGAAAAAATATTATTTAGTGCCACAGGTATTTAGTGCCACAAATATAATGATGTCCAAAATGACCCGTTTTTGCAGCCTTTAACTGAAACCCCACTTTAAATAAACATTCAACAACTGAAAGGTCACATAAAGAGTCCAGAGCTGGGAACAAAACTCAGCCTGCACATGATATATAAATGTTTTAAAAAACAACGACAACAAAACCACAACAAACAACTTCCCTCAGGTATTTTGCTTTCTCAGACCATCTCCCTCCTCTGTCCTTGTCCAGAAGGGCACCATTTCACCTGGAGGTGGAACAGGTGACACAGCTGTGGCCACAGAGCCACTTTCCATCGGGTCCTCCATTCACACAAGCATTTCTCCCGACTGGCACCACAGATTTGTCAGGAGTCACTCTGGAGCAGCAGGAGCTGTTTGCAGATCTCTGAGCCCGCTGCCCATGCAGGGCCAGCACCTCCCTGGCAGCAGCAATCACATTAAACCTCCCTCACCCAGAGCAACTGAGCAACCTGCTCTGCTGGAAGATGCCCCTGCCCTCGGCAGGGGGTGGAACTGGGGGAGCTTTAAGGTCCTTTCCAACCCAAACCACTGTGAATGAACTGTCTCACTGATCTATCCTCCCTCTGACACACCAGAAAGTGCTTTTCAATCCTGCCTCAAAGCTCGAATGATGAAACTCGATGAGAGACCCGGCAAGCCTCGGGCTCTTGCTTTGCACAACAAACCCCAGGATCGAAACAGGCTGGATATTTGACTTCCCAGGGAAAGCAGCTCCTCAAGATTCCTCAGACAAGTTAATTCCGGCTTTGAGCTGAGATTGCACAGCTGCAGGTTAATGGAGACCTCAACAGGTAATCAGTGCTGAAGGAATGAGCCTCCTGCAGCTCAGCCTTCCACAAAACTGATGTTCCAGCTGCAGACAGGCCAAGTTTGGCTGCCTGAGAAATGTGCTACCCAGCCGCCTCTGAAACTTTTAATATTTGATTTTGCAGCTTTTCAAGTGTTTCTTTAAAGCTGTTGATTAAAGACTGTGTTTAGGCTCCTGCTGATATGTCTTTCCATTCATTCAGTGTGTAAAAAGGATGGAATTCTATTTTTCTGTGGCTGGTTTTTTAACCCACTAAAGCTCAACAACATAACAAGCACACTGGAGAAATCTTTGTTAATCTTCTAAAGAATTAATGTGTTGTGTGCTATATATATATATATATAAAAATACACACAGAGCCTCCATGCCTACGAATGTTTTTGGGGATGTTTTTCTCTCCTCCTGGAAGTCTATTTTTTTTTTTTTTCTGAACTCAGTATTAATCTCCCTGTGTTTTACAGAGCAAATAAAACCCCTAGCAGATGGCTGGCCAAGGCTATTACAGGCTGTCATTGCTTTCCACACCCACTTGTCCCTCCAGATTAGGAAATACGACTGAAGAGCTGGTTTTCCTCCTGCACAGATGATGCCTCACAGTTATCTTCAGCTCCTCCCTGAGCACTCTGCTGCCATTCCATGAGGGTGCTTTGCTCTCCTTTCCCAGGGAAGGAAAATGGAAGTTTTAAAGATGTACTCCTGCTCAGGGCACAGTGGAGCGCAGCATTTCACCACACAAATAAAATCTGGTTGTGACAGAACTTGGAGAAAAATCACATTTATGCCCAAAAATAGTAGTTTGCCCCAGAGCCAAGGGTATATCGTGCCCACAGCCAACTGGAGACTGCCATCTCCCCTGACTTATTCATTTACAGAATGGACACACAGGTGGCTGTAACCAGACTCAGGGATTTCTCACCAACCAGGCATTTGTCTCCTCCTTTCCTACTCCTTCCTCCTCCCTGCCTTGCAGGACATTGAAGCAGCAGATGCACATCCAGTGTGGGGGGAAAGCCCTCAGGTGCTTTGGGAGTGGATGTGACATCTCTGTCCCAGCCTGAGCAGCAAACTGAGGTGCCAGGCTCAGTTACTCAGTGTTAAAGGAGCGTGGATGGTGCCACCCGAAGGCAAACCTGCTTTGGGTTTGTCATCAGTAACAGAGATGGATTTCCAGTCGGGTCCTGTTTGCCAGGACTGTGTTCCCAGGCAGTCACTGCAGATGATGTCACATTCTAACCTGTCCTTTCAGCTGACAGCTTAGGGAGTGGCTCCATCTGTCATTTTATGCACAGATTTATACACGAAGCATAATTTAACCCTTCTTTTTCAGAGTGCTCTGAGTGCTGTTTGTTAATTTTAGCACACACAGCAGGGCTGTAAGTCCTGGGAATGTTACAACTGCTCCAGCTCAGGCCTTGCTCCACAGAAAACACACAACCTTTCTGGCTGCTGGACAGTGCTGGAAGCTTTGGGTAACTCTGCTGTCAGTGGGACAAACCAAAGGGTGATCAGTCCCTGCTGCCCCCAGGTTGCTGCTGGTTTCTGCATCACCACGCAGTAACTCAGTGTTTACTGGGAGGTAAGAGCTGCCCAACTGCCCTCAGGTGCTCTCTCCTCCTTGTATTTATCTTTTCCCAGTCAGACAGTTTTAAAATCCGAGGTACTGTGTCACTGCCAGGGGTTGGTGAATGTGTGGGTCTGTAAATTATCTGAATGTGTTTTCACTGTGTAATTCCAGCAGCCCTGAAGGGATCCTGAAAACTCTGGGAACAGTTTCACCCGGGGGAATGGCAAGGGCAGCTGTCAGCAAAAGACTGTGCTCTAGAGGAACTCAGGGGTGTGATGGCTAATGAAAATAATTTAAAATATTTCTTCTGTCTTTCTCCACATTGCAACCCTTTTGCTGTCACAGACCCCATACAAATTAAGGACTAACCACCTCCAGTTTGACCTAAAACTTAGATTTTTACTTTAAAGAACTGTCTTTGATCCAAAGAAATGCAAGAGTGTATTTGCAACAGATTTGGAAACCAGACTGAGATACAATGTCAGAATTAGAAGGAAATGGGAGCTTTTTCCCTTTTTCCTAATTTTTTCTTTCTTTTTTTCTTTTTTTCTTCCTTTCCCCCCACCCCAACATCAGTTCCACAGCTACAGCTTACAAAAGCGGTGCAAAATGAAAGAGCTGGAATAATCAGACTAGAGTGGGCTTCCCCAGTGAATTTTTCAGCAGGAGGATTAAGTACATGTATAAACACTTTCAGAATTAGCTCCCAAACGCCAGATGGAAAAGTAATTGCAGTCAGTGTGGAACGCTGTGCTCCAAATCACCGATATATCTTTAAGTCAGGGTTACAACAGGCACCTTTCATTTGCATTTTTTATCTCAGCTGGGATCTCCCCGGGCTTTATCATGCTCGGTGATGATGAATCACAAGCAGTGAAGGACAGGGTTTAAATTCCCTTTCAAATATGCCATTGACAGGGTGAGTGATAAGGCAGGGAAAAAAGGGATGTTTTTTTGCTTCTGAACTGAGCAGACTCATCTGGGAAGAGCAAAGTGACAACTAAATATGCCATTTCCCAGTGCCACTCTTAGAGTGACTTTCCAGAACAGAACCATACTTGAACTTGAAAGCAAAAAAAAAATATCTCTGCCGAGTAATACGTGGTAAACAATGTGATTTTAACTACAGCTCATTAGGGTTTGTTTACTGTGTCAGGAAGGGCCCAGGAGACACAGCCTGGCCTGAGGCTCATCAAAGCTGCTGGGTAGATTGGCACTGATTTTAATGGGCTAAAAATAATCCCTTGCAAGGCATGTGTTTTAAAAATTTAAGGTGTGCTTTTCGATTGCTTTGGTAGCAAACAGATTTCTCACTTGCACGGTTTTCTAGACCCAAAAGACTTGAGAATAATCCTAATGGAGCTGAGTTTAGTGACAGGTGCTGCAAAAGAAATTAAAACCTTGAGCAGCTGAAAGACAATTCTGACTCGCTTTCATGTGCAGAAGGTCACTAAAGTGAATTTGAAGCTGCTGTGATAGAAGTGGTTGGCTTTTAAGTAAGAACCTGACACAAAGTAGAGTTTGACAGGGAGTGTCAAACGATTTCTGCAGAGCTCAAAACACTCATTTCTGATTATTATGGGAGAAAAGTATCGTAAGAATATGGAAGTGCTTCTTCAAAGTCAGCGAAATAAGCTTTAATATTTTCGGCTCATCCACGCAATAAATGCCAAGCAACTTCCACTCTGGAATTCCAGCAGAGGAGAGGAGGCCGACAGCAGCTCAGCAGAAGATAACACGAGCTGAAGGGAATGTTTTTGATAACAGTCGTGGCCTTTAAAGCTCTAGGGACGCTCCAGAAAGATAACATCAGCTCTTAGGAAGTGTTTGACTTCAAAGCAATTGCTGTCACACAAACCCGAGAAGCGGGGATCCCAGTTCTCTATCTTGCCCAACTGGGTAGTTTGGAGCTGCTATCGCTGCACAAGACCCTAAAGTCATGTTCCCAGTGTCCCACCAAGGGGGAAATGTCCCCACCTGAAATATCCCCGAGTGAAAATCACCACACAAAATATCCCCATGGCAACGGGAGAAGCTGGAAAGCAGAACACACTCCACTGTCACACAGGCTGCACCTCATTCTGGCTCGTCCTCAACCGTGAAAGGCCAATGCCTGAAGGCTGAAATGAGCAGTTTTTTCCCTCTTTGCCGGTCTTGCTCCAGCTGATGGATCCCGAGCCCTGTCACAGCCAGCTGCTGCTTTCACCTGCCTGCAGGCTTTCTCATCATTATTTTTCTTTTGCCAGTAGAAACTTGAGTTTTTCCTATCTTCTCCCTCATTGCCCAGTTGCTGGGCAAAAGTTACGAGGTAGGGGTGCACCCCCTGAGGGAAGAATAAAATATAAAACAGTGACATGCAAAAAAGAGTGATTTCAGTTCCAAAAAGAATTTGATAGAACTGAGAATTTTTCCTGTTTTGGTACACATTACTCTTAGCTTTTGTCCAGCTACTGGGCTAGGAGGGCCAGCGCAAGCTGCTGACACAGAACTGCATCACTGACATTTGTGTGCACTCCCAAAAACTCTCAGTGTCTACATTGGAAGGACTTGGATTCTTCTGCTCTCTTTCCCTCATTTAGCAGTGTTAATGATTCCTTCTCTCAGAAATACGGAGGATTATCTCAGGGTTTGCAAAATACACTTAACTTTCAGGCTGCTTGAACCAGCGTCCTAAAGGGTGTAAGAAAACAGGAAGGGATCAAAAAAAAAAAAAAAACAGTAATTACAAAAGCCCGGGCTATTACAGGGCTTTTTAAAAAGAAACAAAACTTCTGTGAGCATCACTCTCTGTCTGGACTTTAATTAGGGCTCTGTTTAAAGCATATCAAAGAACAGATGGTTTTCAACATTAATAGGCAGCTTGGAACTCTCTCAGTACCAGTCAGCCAGCTCTGAGCTGGTGTCCCCAGGAAGCTCAGGAGGACAGAGTTTAAGGTCACACCACCTGTCCCTAATGCAGATTTGTTCCTAATCTGTGAAAAATGCCATCTAGGAATAGAGAAATATCAAGAGAAGAGGCAAAGTACTGGGTTGATGTAACTGGGACTTCCAGGTTTTTCCATGCTGAGGCCATGCACGTCCCCCCTCCCAGTGCAGGAGCTCAGGAATTTATAGAGCCCATATGAATGAGATGGCAGAACTCTCTTCTTTTGAAAGACATCAGGTGTGGGACTTTGGAGCAAACTCTACCTCAAGTACAAACCCTTAATTCCAGGATCCTTTCCTGGGCTCTGCATCTCATCCCTGGGATGGAAGGAATCTCAGAAGAAGCACCCAGGTTCAATACCTTGAGAACAAGGAGTTGCACTTGGACTTTACTTGTCCTTAGCAGGTACAAACTGCATTGCTGAGCTATACTAATGACCCTCTGGGTTTAATCCCTGTATTATCCACTAACTTTGTAGGAAAGTTCTCTCTGAGTTCAATCCCCGTTCCCTTAGGTGAAAATTCTTACTCCAGGATTTTTTATTGGGCTCTGACTTTGGTGCTACATCAGAACCACCTCCCTCTACCCTTCAAAATCCTGCAGACCAGAGTGGAAATTCTCAGCACCAAACAATTTCTCCCAACATTAATCTGAAAAGGTTCAAGCCAAGGACTCAAAAATCTCAGAGCAAATGTTGAATCCAACATTTCTGCTCACCCACCTTGGGGTTTGAGCCTGTGACTGATGCAGGTCCCTGGGAACTGTGTCATTTCTGGGTGCTTACATATTGGAGGGGGGTGTAGATGGCACATGTGCCCCATGCAGGTGTGGTTGGCATGTCCCAAATCAATATTAATGCAGGCACAGAAAGAGTATTTTTGCACATTATTGGCATTGTGAGCAGCACAACAGGAAACAGATAAACCAACATGAAGATGGAAGAGCAAAAATCTACAGGGAATACCATCATGAGATTTCACTAGGAGATTTGGTAGTCAAATTTAGAGCTGTAAATGCCATTATTTCCTGTTGTCCTTTATTTTTGTAATTATTTTCAGCTCCAAGTCAGATTTTAAATGGGCTTCATTGATTTAATTACTGTTCAGTGTATCCAGTTTTGCTTAGAGAATCATAAAGTGATTTGGGCAGATGGGGCCTTAAAGATTATCCAGTTCCAGCTCCCCTGCCATGGGCAGGGACACCTTCCACTGTCCCAGGTTCTCCAAGCCCTGTCCAACCTGGCCTGGGACACTCCCAGGGCTGGGGCAGCCACAGTGCCAGGACCTCCCCACCCTCCCAGGGGAGGATCCTTCCCAGTATCCAACCTGAACCTGCTCTGAACGCTGATTGTTGATTAATTTTGGTTCATTGCCTTGAGAGGGACATGGGAGCAGGGTTTGGATGAAGACTTTGGCTCACAAAAACAGGTGACCACACCGTGATGAAATCCTCACCTCATTGGTGCCTCCCAACCCCCAAACTGCCAATTCCAACATGTTCCTGCTCTGGACTCAAACCAGAACCACATCCCAGCAGTGACAGGCAGCAATAACAAAGCTGCTACAGGCACTCCTTCCTCTAAAATTGGAAAATAACAACAGAAATCGGACTTTGACTGATTTCCCTGAAATGAATAAAAATCCTGATGGCTTGGAAATGTAACAATATACAGCTTTGGAGCTGTGCATTTATTTAACTGGGCAAACCCAGGGTTCTTAACCTTTAGAGGGAAACAGAAAATACTTTAGTTTTCAAGGTAAACTCATGAAAGGCAGTATTTAAGACTTAAACACCTAACCTTTTTTGCTACAGTGATGCCATAGTGGTATATATATACTATAATGATATATATACTATAGTGATATATACCACAAATTTCAATTTGTTCCATTTGCTGATTCTGACTCTCTTTTCTGTAAGCTGTGTAGACTGCACCATCTTAGAGACTGGTTTTTTATATATAGATACAGGAAAGAGATTTATCCATATTTAGATTTTTGGCCCCTAATCCTATGTCCTAGCAAAGCAATGACCAGGCATTTCTGTGACTGGAATTTACCTTGCATTTAACAATAAACCAAAGTGTATTAACTGGCTTCAGGTGATCCTAATCACTTCTTTTAATAGTTAAATATGCCAGATGGGCATTTTCCCTTCTGAGAGCTGAGACTGTTATTGCTGGTAATGTGCACAGCCAGTCCCAGCAGCCTGGTGAGCACCGATGCTTTAATGAAGTATTTGAAAAGGAGCGCTCTCAGAGAAGCCTTTCTGCTTTCCTCAGGGCTCAGAGGGAAATGCTGACGTTTGACATTAAAAGCTGCCATCAAACAGCTGAACATTGTACCATAAATCTGCTTTTGTGCCTGGAAATGGCCAGCTCTGTCGTGTTTCAAGGTCACTTGCTGCCTGAGTGGGCTGCTGTGTGGTTAACTGAGCTGCTCGTGTTCCAGTCACAGCAGGGCTGGGCACACGAGTCCTTGCCTGCCCTTTTTGCTGCTCGCTGGAGCTCTGGGGGTCCGTCTGAGTCCTTGCCTGCCCTTTTTGCTGCTCGCTGGAGCTCTGGGGGTCTGTCTGAGTCCTTGCCTGCCCTTTTTGCTGCTCGCTGGAGCTCTGGGGGTCTGTCTGTGCCGCCGTGGCAGGGGATGAGAAATGGAGCCCAACAGGTGGCAGGGTTGCTGCTGGCAGCCCGTTTGTTATCATTAGCTGGGAGGAGGAGCACGGGGTTCAAGTGAAATAAATTTCAAAATAAAGTGCTGGGGCTCCAATCCCCTGACTTTGACACGATTCTCAATTTAAGCAAAGCCTCACAGTAACCATTCATTAAGTTCCTTGCCTGGAGTTTTTCTCTGTATATACATTTGCAAAACATTAAACTGATATGGTATCTGTTTAGAATGAAAAAGGAGAGAGTGATTCCTTCCTTCCCTTCCAGAGTAAATCAAGAGGAAGGCAATCACTGACACTGAGTTACATCAGACTGAGACTAAAGACATGCAGCAAACACATCAGTTTTTAGCACACTGGAGATAAAATCCACCTGGTAGGAATTTTACTGATGTTAACAAAAGACACTCAACCCTGGTAAGTATGATGTAACACACTAAGCCCTTGACCCAGAAAAAGCAGAATTAACCAGCCTTCTAGGCCATATTTTCATCTGAATCGTGCTAAAATCATCAGACAGAGTTTTGCATTTATTTTCCTTCCTTTTTTTTAAGCCTCGCAGTTGCAAATAAGCAAATACTTCGCTCATATTTCCCTTCACTTATAATTGCAAGTGGCAATAACGACACTGGAATGACCTCAGGGTGAATATATGCCAAGTGTACAGGCAGGCAGGAGTGGCATCCTTTGGAAAATAAAGATCATTTCATCCTCCTGTGCTCCCTCAGGTCCTTCAGGGAAGTGCAGAGGTTTCTCCCCCCGTGTGTCCCCAAGGAGGGGACAGAGAGCAAGGCTTCACATCCTCCCAGCACCACGGGGGGCTGAGCCGCAGCCCAGAGTTTTGAGGGTGGATCAGCAGAAAACAACACCCCTCACACAGCCCTTAACAGAGTCACTCCCACCCCGCACCTGAAGAGAGCAGCAAGAGGAAAATGCAGCCCGTGACCACCACAGGACAGCAGAGCTGCTTTGGGCAGCTATCTGATGTAAATGGCATGGTGTTGTTTGTGACGCTGTCAGAGGAGAAAACAGGACCCTCACTGGCACAGGCAGGTGGGGAGTTTATCAATCCACAGTCACAGGATTGCCTGTAAATAAACTACAGGAACGTGAAGATGGAGCTAACAGAAGATTGAGAAGCTGGTGTGTGGTCACTTTGCTGCACTGACTGCAGCAGGGTGGGCTAAAGATGGGTTTCTGATGAGACACCACCCCTGTCTGCTTTAATCGAGTGCTGTCTCCACAATAACCTGTGCAATTCCAGCAAAGCAGGCAGTGGAAGAGAGCAACACCAAATGGGTTTGGAAACCAGCCACTACTCCATAATTCTCCAGCTGCACCCCACAGCCTCGATGCCAACCTGCAAAATGCCCAAGTCACCTGAGAAATCCAGGCTGCTCGCTCCGTGTTCTTCCCCTTGCTAAGTCCACTGCAGCTGTGAATCCACTGCTGGAAACCTCTCCCTCCTCCTGGACTCATTAGCATGCTGGGGTGGTTGGGATGTCAGCAGCAGGACATGCAGTAGATGAGGAGTTCAGAGAGAATCGGGGAGAGGGCACTAAACGAGCTGTCACGAGTGGCACAAACATCCATTACAGCAATTCCCTACTGCCCTAAATCTCATCCCCCAGGCTGTAATGACACTGGGGTACATCAGCATCATTATCCAGGATAGTTTGCTGACACTGTTTCATTTTAATATCTTCTTCTATCACGTGGTCTGGGCTTTGGGGCAGCTTCCCACTTTTTGCTGCTTTGGGATAACACGACGCTTTCTTCAGTACTTAAAATTTGACTGCAAGTCAAAGCAGCTCAGTGGGGTTAGAGACCTGCTTAAAATTGTTCCTGAACGAGGAATTCTCATATTTCATTCACAATAACTTCATTCTTTAGGCCCAGGCTGAGCTTAAATAGAATCCCTGAGCCCAGAGCTGAGGGTACAGGTCCCAGGTGAGGCTGGTTGGTGTCTCTAAGGCTCTTTAGTGCCCTCAGGATGGTGACACACACAGTTCTGTTTTAATCACTCTCCACTGCCCTGATCTGCTCTTTTTTTGCAGGAGGTGAAAGGTGGAGGGGAGGGAGAAGGGGTGACACAGGCTGTGCATGTGTTCCTGCAGGTGGCAGAGCACTGGTGGAAGTTACACACGAACTCACCCGTTGCAGAAAGGACAGGAGCAGTCAAAAGAGAGAAGTGAAGCTGGTCTGGGATGTACTTTTTGATCTTTGTGCTCTCACATCAGGGAGTCACAGCTGCAGGTTATAAGGGCACCCATACAAGATGTGACTGCCACTGAAGCCCCAGTGAGGGAGACTTCACCCCCTCTCTGGACAAGCTGTTCCAGTGCACGCTCACTGCCCAGGAGGTTTTTCCTGCTCTTCAGGTGGAAGGTGCTGTGTGCCAGTTTCTGCACATTGCCCCTTCCTGGGCTTAACAGGAAAGAGAATTCAAAGAGCAGAGTAGTGCTCAGAAAGGGGATGCTGGTTGTTGGCACAGCCCATGGGTACTTTACAGCCAACTCCTCTGGTGGGTCAGGGCACTGAGCACAACTGGAGTCACCCTGGAAGGGCCAAGCTGCTGTTTGAAAGTGCAGTTGTTGCTCCCACAGAACCAGCAGGACTGAAAAAGAAGTTTAGGCTGAACTCCTTCTCAGAGCTTCATTTAGGAAGGGGATTGAAGGTGCTGTAAAACTGCCTGATTCTTTCTCATGAATTAAGTTTGTATTTAACAGGTTGGATTTTTAGTGCTGTCACTTTGTACTGGTAGGTTTATAGTTTTATGATTCAGCTGCACTGGAGAGGAAACATCACCCGTGCTGACTGGTAATATTAGAAGCTGTACTTTCCCCACCAGTGTAAACATATTTGGGTGACAATTTTTATTTCCAAACAGTTTAAGGACCTTATTCTAATCCTTTAGTTATATTTTAATGAGGTATTTTGGATGAAGTTCAATCTTAATGTGTGTTGAGTTTGCTCTGTTAATTAGATCCCTTCCATCTATTTTATATCAATGTTTTGGATGTAATTCGATACTTTCTCCAAGAACACATTGCAACTACAACATCTTAAGTCTTCTGAGATAATAGAAATGTCACAATTTCATGTTGTGTATCAGATATAAATGGAGCTGTCATGCAATGTTCCATTCCTGACAAGAAACCAATAAACTAAGAGAAGAAAGAAGAAAAGAAAAACCATTTAAAAACCATCCAAAAGAAGGTGTGATTGATGGGCACATAACTGAGTTAGGGCTCCCATGAATAATGCTGGTTACACAACATGCCAAAAACCAGAATTTCAAAGGGAGTGATTTTATGATTAGATGTAAATTGTAATCAGGACCAGAATAGTTCCAGGAATTAAATGCTGCTAAGCACAGAAATGAAGAAACAGGATAACCATTCTTATTTTAAACAGGGGTTTGTTTTTCTTGGCACCATATTCTGTGACAGCTGTCCTGCCTTTAAAGTATGGATTTTATTTTTTTTTTAAATTGACAAGTGAAAAATCTCATTAAAACAAACCCCTACATGTGCTGCTGCTGATATTCCATGTTATTAAATCCGAAAGAACTTTTCAAAATCTGATTTAGTCTTCAGTAATTTACCACTCACACACTGGGTGTCTCGGGCAATAAAAGCATCTGTCGTTACTTTGCTTTCTGGAATGCCATGTTTGAACAGGGCTTTGCAACATGGGAAGTGCTCAGAGAGGTTTGCAGGTAAACCACTCGTTTCATTTCAACAAAATGAAAATGCGAGAAAACAATCAATATTTGAGCCCATAAAATGAATTTTGCCTTCTCCCAAAACACAAGTTGTCTGACAACATTAGTAGATATAAATGAGGTATTTGAGAGGGAAAATTCTCGAAATTTGGTTTTCCAGACCAACATGATGGAACAGTTGACACAGGCCATGTCCAAGCTTAAGAGTGCTGCACGTAGGGCACGTGCAGGCACACCAGGACCATGCAGGAGGAAGCATCTGCAGGTCAGCAGAATTTCACCCTGTGTTTCTTTCCTCACTGCTTGGAGTTAAAACTAAAGGAAGGAAAAAAAACCCCAACTTTTGGTTTCCCAAAGCATGCCAAGCCAGACCCAAATCCTACTGAAACACTAATAAACTAACTCCCATTCTCTTTCAGCTGACTTTCCACTTCTGATGTGATTAATCATCATTTGATACAGTACTTCTCACATTCAGCACTGGGCATGAAAAATAGCTCATTAATTTCTGCTCAAGCACACTCAAAAAGCCAGAATTAAAGCAAGATAGATAGATAGATAGATAGATATTTTTATATAATGGCAAATATCAGTAGAGCTCCCAAAAGCCATTGTTCAGAAGCAATGGATTTGGGGCTAATATTAGCATTTTCTAGCTTTGGAGGGAATGCAAGGGAGGGTCTTGCCAAGATAAACTCAAGGTTTGCTTTTATTGCTGGCAGGCACTGCTGGAGGCTCTGTTGTCAGGGCTGGAGTCCTGAAACACCTATCAGCAGAAAACTCTGCCCCAAGTCCTTAACTCAATGCTGTGCTGAAGGTGAAGCCCTTAATAACCTGCACTGCAATTCCCTCACTAAAGAGAATGTAACAAATTCCTTCCCCTCCTAAGGGAATCCTTTCTTGAAACTCAGCACAGAAAGGTAAAGACTGTGCAGTTCATTGTTATTTTAAAGGGCCCTCAAGGGAGCAAGCAGCGAGACATTTATCACCTTTGCATCGCAGGTTGCCACTGGCACATCAAGTTTACCAGTGGATAATGGGCAAGGCTGGACAGGAACACTCTTTATTTGTAGCAAGCCCTCGTTAAAACATTGCCAGCATGTTCTTGGAGCCACCAAAAAACTGCAGGGGACACAAAGGAAATTGTTACTATCCTTGTCTGTCCTCACAAGTGCTGGGTGTGACTCCTGGGGCTGATCAGATTCGAGGAGAGACTTTTCCCCCCTCTATGGGAATTTCTGACCACTCTCTTGGGTACCTAAAAAGACATTCATCCCGAGGGTCATGCTCTTCACACAGCCCTTTTCTGGGGAGCTCTGGAGGTGGTGGAGCTCTGTACCAAACCTTGGCAAGTGGCACATATTCACTGCACTTGGAACTCGGTGCATTCCTAAGGGATGCTTACAGAGATGACAAGCCATCTGTCCCTGCTCCTGCTGTTCTCTCTGCTTCCACGTCCATAAGCTGAGGCAGAAATAATGTTTTCAACTCAAAAGCCTAATTATGCTCTGTAAGTTGTAGATTTGCAATGACCAAATCCAGTTTGAACCAGACAGTCGGGTTTCTTCCATCAATCTGCCCACAGGGATTCCTTCTTCCCAGTACTGATGGCTGGCATGTGACTGCTCCAGGATTGGCATTTCCTGGGGTATAACATCACCAGGGCTGTGCTATGGACTCCTGCTCGTGGATCTCCCAGATTTGTGGTGATTTAACATTGTGCTGCACTGGCTGCTCCCTGCCAGTGGAAATTCCATCACAACAAATGTGGGGCAGCATAAAATAAACCCAACGTTGCAGAATATTGCTTGATTCCAAGGTGCTGCAAGGAAGCACTGGGGAGTTCCACGTGTGAGGAGCTGGGATGAAGAGCTGTACAAAGAAAATATGATTTCATTTCCCTGCAGACACGTGGGGAGTGGGTGCAGGCCCTGGCACAGGGTGCCCAGAGAAGCTGGGGCTGCCCCTGGATCCCTGGAAGTGTCCAAGGCCAGGTTGGATGGGGCTTGGAGTGACCTGGGCTAGTGGAAGGTGTCCCTGCCCACAGCAGGGTGCTGAGGAGTGTCCAGCTGCTTGCACAGACCAGTTTTCTGCAAGAGGTTTTGCAATTTTTCTCCCAAATCTATCCTTCATACTGTTTTTCTTAACAATTTTCAGCAGTTAAGGTATACTAAAAGCATAAACTTTTGCTTTCCTTCCCCCTTCTGCCATCAGCTTCAAAATCCTGACCCCTGGTAGTGAAAGCACAGGATCTTTCAAGTTTTCCTCAGGGCTGTGGCTGCGAGAGCACTGGTGTTGAGCTCACTGAATTAATGCCTGGCTTGAAACACTTCTGCCCTTCCTACAAACTTCCAAAGTTTCACTGGTGGCCAAGCTCAAACCCCCAGTGGTTTCAGCCTACAGATGATTTTAAACTTGTACTAAGCTGAGCCCTAATTGTTTTACCCTCAGTATTTGCAGTGCAACATCTGATGTGATTAGCTAGGCCATTAATTATCCTGCACTTTAATTATCAACCTCCTGCAGAAATACAAGGAAAGGTCAACGCACATCCAGTGAAAGTGGTACCTAACAAGATACATTCATCAGCAAATTAGGCACAATGTGAGTTCAGCACACATATGCAGTCTAAAGGACTTTGATTAGTGTGCTAATGGTATTTGGTGTTTTTTGCTAGGAATATGTGCTTGTAGTCAACAGGATATTGTCTGTCTAACACCTCCCATGGACTTCAGTGCACAAAAATCCCTAGATATTAGAACAAGCAAGCCAGGGTGAAGAGTGCAAAAGATGTTTGGTGATCAGTACAGTCAGTACAGGCACTGGTCATACCTGATGAGCTCTTGTTACAGATAACAACTGTTCCATGTTTTTACCTAAAATAATAGAAAAAGGCCTCTGGAATGTTCACACTTCTCACCTAAGTATTGTCACACACTCTGTTCTCTCCTGAGTGTTTCTTAGCTCAGGCTGTAAAACACAAGGACTCCTGGACCTGCATTTTTGTTCTAAAATGCTGTGGCATTTGCACCTAAACACTGCAGGGGCCAGTTTTCCTTGCAGCGTGTTTCCCTGTAGCTACACAGAGGCAACCCTTTTGTTTGGAGTGTTTTCTGTTTCCTTTTTCCCCTGGTGCTCCATTTTCCCTTTCCTTTAAGGATGTTTAACAATACAGCGTTGCAGTTTGTAAATATTTTTCGTAGAGTCATCCTTCTCCAACTTTACCTTTTCTTCTTTTCTCTTTAATCTCCCTCCCAATAGATCTTTGTGTATCTCCAAAGGCAGTAGACATTGTTATCTAACTAACTGCCCACACCTTATGTGTATCAGCAACATAAAAATATCAGAGTGGAGATGTGCCAGAAGCTTCAGCTGATAAGGTGATAATGCCAGTGCCTTTCCCATGGGTCAGATGTACACTAACAAACGTGGGTTGTTTTGATAAATACAGAAGGATAAAAGGGATATTTTGCAAAGTGTGGGCAACTTCACTCAGGGATTTGGGAACTGGCAGTTGCTGCCAGATAAAGCTCCCCAGGACCAGCCTTTCAGCAGTGCTGCTGGCCCAGGCTGTGTCCTGGTGGGCTCAGCAGAACCAGGAACTGAACCAGATTTAAAAAGCTCCTTGTTTCTTCTGCACTGCTTTTAACCCCAGCCCAGCTCACCAGGTGGCCTCACGGACACAGAGCAAAAGTGAAAGCAAGGACAGAGGCTCATAAGGGTGATGTTGCTACTTAAAATACGTCAAAACACCATCTGAGTGCTGGGAGAATTAATGAATAAGTTCAGCTCCAGTTAAAGCAGCCTTTTGAACACAGCGCAGATGCATTTCTCCCCTACCTTGGACCCTGCAGTGCCTGCTGCAGCTGGAATCTCGAACTTGGTGCCATTGAAAAGGAAGGCACCACCTCAAGGTCATATTAAAACTATTTTGGGGGCATGGTAAAGTAACTCAGAGTATTTCAGTTCAGTATATCTTCCAGGGTTTATAACTTGTGTAATTTCTCCTGGAGGAAAGGTTAGACTTAGGATCTATCATCAAAATGAAGGACAAGAGGCTGAAGGAGCAGCCCACGTGTGTTTGGCACTTCAGTATTGCATCTTCCAGCTTATGAGTAATCAAACTCCTGGGTGCACAGAGCAGTTTTGCACACATGGTTGAGCTCAGGAGGAGAACCAAAGCCAGTCTATTTATTCCTGCTCCAAAGCTTACCTGGTTTCCAGGGCAGAGAGGTGATTGTCCTCTTTGCAAATCAAGCATTCACGTTCCAGGACAGATGCCTCTTCCACCCTCAAAGCCAGGACCTGTCCAACAGGTGCCTCCTTGCATAGACATGGAATATGTACATATTTATATCTATCTATTAGTCCTGTGGTCGCTCAGTTCAGGTTGTAGTTTTTGTTCCTAGCTCTTTTGACACTACTGTCAGACACCCCTGTTTTCCAAGTGTGCTATCTCCTGAGAGATCACTCAATATGAGGTGTCACCACATCTCAGTCAATAAACCTCCATCATGACCCCATTAGCAAAGGAGCTCCCAGTGGCTAAACCCACATATATTTGTGCAAAGGACGGCCTGAAAAGCAGACCCAATCTTATTTACTAACAGAGCTCATACCTGAACAAAAAACGGTCTCTTAACAAATCATTTAGCCAAGACCTTTTGCAGAAATGCTGCCACCTTCCTGACAGAGTTCTGGAGGTGATTTGTCTCTCCTCTCCAGATCCAGCTCCTGTTTTGCACTCAGCAGCACTGTCAGTATTTTCTCCACTGAGGAGCTGAGGGATAAAAAACAGAGAGAAGGGATTTGTCCCGACTGAGCTGAGCTCTTTGTATTGGCAGGAATCTGAGCTCTGTCTGTCCCTCCCAGCCCTTCCACTGCTCCCTCCCACACCACTTTAGACCCTCCCTGGAGGCTGCTGGAGCTCGTTATTTAGACATTCAGAGCTGGATTTTCTCAGTCCTTGGTGCAGACAGAAAAGCTGGGGAAAGGACAATCATATCTCTGCAGAGAGCACCCTGAATCCTCTCAGCTACAAACAGATGAACAACTAAATGATTCACAACACCCAGAACAAGCCTTGGCTTAGGAAAACTTGACTTCAGACTACACTCAAGCGAGCTACTTCTAGTTTGTGAGTAAACTCTTTCCCTGCTCATGCACTCAGAGCAGTCTGGAGCATAAATATTCCTTCAGGTGTATTCATGAGGCCATTTTAACAAGAACACTTTTTTTTTGGCAGAGGGAGATACAGGGTCAACTGCTTGGTTTCTTCTCCCCTCAGGCCTTTGTTCTCCATTACCATCTCTTAAACAGACACACTCCACTTCTGACTGCCTGCATTTACACAGATCTGAAGCTGGTTTATTGGTATATAAAAGGTGTTCCTTTTGCAGCCTCCATAGGTAAAGGAAGCCTGCAGAGTGCTATATTTTAAGAAGCACTGAGCTGAAAGCACCACTCCTGATGCACACTGGAGAACTGCATCTCACCTTCCACACACTGCCCCACACGAAGTCCTTGTACCCTCCCAGCAGCTCAGCTGAGCACTGGGAGCAAAGCCTGCTCAGCTCACTCCAAATTCCCACTGCAGGAATTAGACAAAGACTTGGCACTTTGGCTTCTGCCACAAAGGGCACAGCAGATCATGCTTTTCTGTCCACAGGTGGGTTTACAGCTGGGAATAAACCCTCAAGGTGCAGATGATGAGTGCTGGGTGATGGTTGTGCTGCCAGGCAGGACCCAACTGTGGAAATGCTGAGGCCCAGCAAGCCTGTCTGTAATTGTGTTTACACTGGAGAGGTTCCGTTAGCCTTTGGGATGTTAACCCTCATTTACAATTGGGAAAATCAGACAGAAATCTAAAGCCAAGCTTAAGGTTTTGTACAACAAAGCCCTCCTATTGAATCCAAGTAGCTACCAATGATTGTCACCGTTTCAGTTAAACACAGGCACACCAGGAAATGGGAACAGGCACATGAAATGATATTTCCTATTTTTAAACATATCCTAATTCAAAGGCATGATTAAAAATAATAGTCCAGTAATGCTCAGCTTGGTCAGAGAAATGCAGCTCTGCAAAGGGCTGCTCTCCAACACCCACTCCTCTAATATATGAACATCCAACCCAGGAGCACCCTGGCACTGGCATTTTTTAGGAAAAATGAAATCTTAGATCTCATTATTCATCACAAGAAAAAAAAAATCACCTACAGAAAGAAATCAGGGAGAATATTATTATGGAAATAGCATTTTAGACAGTTTGTAACACGTCTGTCCTGCTGCAGACCAAAGTTATAAATATTAACATAACATTCCTTGGGAAAGGACCAGAAAAACTCTAGCAGAGTTACTGGGAATTTTCTGGGTTATGCCAGGCATCTCCCAGCACAGGGAGAAATTATTTGAGTGTGCTACTTTTATGAACAGATGTGTGAGGAGGTTTGTTCCCAGGGGATAGAAACATTCCTGCTGATGGAAGCAGTGGCTCCTGGAACGGTAGGAGAGGAGCAGGGGATAGAAAGTTTTCCAAAAGAAAAAAGTCTTCCATGAAAGATTTCATTTCATCCAAATGGGGATCTTTTGGGAAGGTGCTGGATTTCTTAGGGATGCTCTGATTACTTCATAAAAATTTCCACCTGGAAATTAATTTTCCACACGAGGCCTCAATGCAAAACTGGGCTGGATCAGAGTGTGAACTGGCACGTGAAAGGAGCATCCAGACAGGTGTGACCTTTCACTGGACAGTGATTCCTTTATCATTCTCCTAGGTTGTTTCTCATTTCCAATTTACCCTGTACACTGTCCTTGGTGCCCTTCACTTCTTCTGGGGCTTTGGGGACCACCCCATCAACCTTTGGTTCCTGCACGTGTTCTCTCCTGGAATGCTCTGAGCATAAAGAGCTCATGGAAGAGAAGACACAGTCTGAGCACTTCCATCCCACAGTGAATTTGCACTTTAACAGATGTGCAGATACAGACTAAGATGAACACATTACACAGCTGCTTACCTGAGAGCAGTGCCCACCCTGCACACAGCTGGGCCCCCACAGGAGGAGTGGGAACACACTTGGCTTTCTGGCACTTGCACCAAACAAAGCACCTGCAGATCTTCCTCAATGCCTTCAGACACTGTCAGGGCAGATCCCCCCAGGTCCAAAGGGGGGGTTGGGCTGGGCCAGAGCAGAGCAGGGAGAAGGCAGCCTGTTCTGAGGATGCTCCAGAGCCCACTGGCAGGACGGTGTTAACTGCAGGAATATTGATCTGAGCGGCTCAGCCAGCCCCTGCTGCTGCAATGAAGGGACCAGCTCACCACACACTAAGGGTGGCTGACAGAGATCTTCTGCTTTTTAAAAAAAACCCTTCTGGATGATCTTTTTTTCATTTTTTTTTTAAATGTTTCCAAAGGGAGCTCTTTGCCAGGCAGGGACCCCAAGGAACAGCATTTCTCACCCCCCCACATGATGTCAGTGCTCCTTGGTGCTGCTGTGCCGCCCCAGGGGGTCCTTCCCAGCAGCTGCTCCAAAAATGCTGGTTAGGCAGATTATTCAGTGTTGCACACAGCTGATAAATATAGATGTACAACCTCCCACTCTATGGTACTTCAGATGAAAATAAGGCCAGTGGTTGTGGGGTTTTGTTGGTTTTTTTATATATATATATATATATATATTGTATTCCAAGTAACAAAACACATTGTAAAGCTTAAAAAACTTTACCTTCAGAGGTTCATTTTACACCTACATTGGATATTTCGGATCCAAAGCTTCCTTTGGCACTCTTGCTTCCCAGCACAAGATGAACTTGGGAAAACTGAAGTGAGCCCAAGATGACCATGGAGGGGTCACAGCACATGGAAAGTGGCTGGGCTTGGGAAGCCAAACATGAACACCACGTGTTGTCCTCAACTACTGAACGTGAGAGTCCAAGGGAAGGCAGAGACCTGACTCTGGAAGATGCACAGAGGAAGGATAAGAGGCAACAGGCACAATCTGCACCTGGGAAATCTCAGCTGTGCATTAGAAAAACATCTGCAATCAGAGCAAACTCTGAAATAGGGCCCAGAGAAACAAAGGATCTCCAGCCTTGAACCAGGCCCTGAGCAGGCAGGTTGGACCAAACAGCCTCTCCAGAGGGCTCTTCCAACCTGTTTCCTGAGGAGAAATACAAAACCTTGCTGTAAAGTCCACTGGAAATAAGGTACTTTTAATTAGAGCAATCAAACTATGTACATAATAATGTGTATTTTACACAAATCGAGGGAAAAAAAAAAAATCAACATACTGCAGTAACAGTAGTAAGGTTCAATCACTCAGATGGAGAAAAGCCACACCGTGTATGGAAGGTGGAACCAGAGGGCAGGGACAGCAGCTCAGGATCCAGAGACACAAATTCCAAGGATTTCACACCACCCAACTCACTTCAACTTTGGTACAAAAAAAATGGAGCTTGGCTTGCAGGTCTGGATCTGGATTGTTATCCAGCAGCCATGAGCTTCAGGATCCTGTTTACATGATCTCTTTTGAGATGTCCAACTGCAAGCTCAAGGTAAGTGTTCCAGATCTCTCTTGCTTTAATTAACTCAGAATAGTCTCTAATTCTGTAACTACCAGATCAAAATGTTATTTCAAATTGTTCTTCATTTCAGGATATGTAACGCTGAACTAGTTGTAACAAACTTCTAACATTTTTTCAAAGTCAAAAGTTCATTTTTACTTATATTAAAAAAAAAAGCAACAATAAAACTCTCAACAGAGGCTTAAAAAGGTCTTTATAAAATAATCTCCAGCACACTTACAATAGTAAGAAAATGATTCTGGGTTGCTAATTGTTAGTAAATATGAACTGGCTTGTGTAATCTGGATTAAAGATGGTCATAACTACAGTTCCCATTTGATTTTTTAGAGGTGGACGAGCAAACGTGTCAAGAAAAGCGGATTATTGCTGTTTGTCCCCAGGTCCTGTTTGATGAGGACACGCTGCCTTGGCATGTGTGACAGCCAGCTGAGACACGAGAGCTGAAGGACAAGGAATGATCTGCATGCCAAAATAAACTTCTTCCCTTGGCAAGTGTCCAGTTCCAGTGATTTAGGAGCCAAACTGTGCCATTCCATCCATCTCCCCAGTGGCAGTGCTGAGCAGCTCGGAACTGAAGTCTGCTTGGAGGGACACAAGAAGGTAGAACGGGAGCAAGTTCTGCACTGGCAGAAAAAAAAAGAAGTCTGATGTTTTATCCTGTCATGTGTAAGTATGAAAATAGCAGATGTTTTCCAAAGAGGTTTTCACCAGGTCTGTGGGAGCAACAGGTGTGGGCTGTGCAGAGAAAACACAACATGGACAGATTGGAAATAGGAAATAGATCAAGTTTTCCATTCCTGCAGCAGCACTAATAAAATTAAATATGCCAACAGTCGATTTCAAGAGGATTCAAAAGGATCTAAAAACCCATACACTTTTTTTTTTAATCAGATTTTTAATACAATAAACCTCTGAAATGCACTTCCTGTGGACACAAATGGGCAATTACAATCACAACCAGAAAAAGCTCCCAACAGCTGCTAATAGGATGTCATTCACTGGGCATTTTAATTGGCTATTGGATTCTTTAACTTAGGGTAACAAAAGATCCTACTCTAACCAGAGATAAACACGTGATGTGATAGCTTACACATCAAAATTAAACAGCCAGGAGATGAACCTGGGCAGCAAGAGGCAGCTCTGCACACGAAGGCAGGGAAGGGGCATTTGCTCTTCCCCGTGAGCAGCCCACAAACAGAGAGGCTCTTTCTTCAGATAATCTGCTCCTGTGTGGGTAAATGGATGTTGCTGTCACAGGCACTGCTGGCTAATCCATCACCTTCACATTTGAAAGTATTAAAAGAACAGTAGAGAAAAAGAAAAAACCCAATGCCCACCTGACTGCTAACACTGGGGGAGAATTTTCCTCTTCAGTACTTCAGATTTATGTGATAATATTTTACACAGTGCATGGAAAGACCCCTCTGGTGTGGAAAAGATGCTGGTCTCGTGGTGTGCAGCATTCCCGAGACAATTCCTGCCACTCAGTGCCTGCAGTGGGCCCTGCTGCCCTCCCCCTGCAGCCTCTGGTACCTGGATCCCAGTCGCAACCACTGCTCAGTCAGCCAAGCTGAGGGGTGTTCTGAGCAATTCCTGATGGAATTCCAGACTTCCCTGGCCCTGCTCACCACAATTATCCCAGATCTGCTGGAGCTGACAACAAACCCCTTTCAGCTTTGCAGGGATAAATCACCACATTCCCTTCCCCTCCTGCAAGGAGCCTGGAAAGGCCTTTCCTTCCCAAGAAGCTCCACGGGATTTCAACCAAAGTGGTCATAAAGAGACAGGAGGAGAGAAAAAATCCTGCAGCTGTGATTTGAGACACTGCCTGAGCCAGTGAGAGAACTGATACAGCCCTGTCCCAGCTGGGCAGCCAAATGGTGCCTCCTCCTCTGCTTGTCTGTGCTTTGAAATAACGCATTTGATCAGCCCTGACATTTCATTTTACAACAGATGTTATCAACTGACCATCAGAGGCATTCTGTTACAAAAGAACTACTGAAACTGCACGGCAGCAGTGAAAGATGCCTAAAATATTCCTCTGAAATGTCAAGTATTTCTCTTCATGCTGGGTATTTATGTCTCTTGGCATTATCAGTTCTTCTGAAAATGGAGAAATACATCAGAAACCCTCTCTTTGTCTGATTCCAGAAAGGAAAAAGGCACGTTATTGCCTCCTTTTCTACAACACCTGGTGATGTAAACTGGTATAGTGCAGATCCTCAGTCAGGAAACACACATCTTCAAATAAAAATACCTGCAGGAATATCTCAGTCTCAGATACTCAGTCATACTGTGTATTTAATTTCTTTTCCAGATGAATCGACTTCCATGCTATGTCCTTGCACTTGTTCTACTGAAATGCTTGAGCTCTACCAAGATAACAAAATCCTGACCTCTGTAAAGGTCTCAGTAATTTATAATATCAGTGTTTGAACACTTTCCTGGGAGACAAGCAGCTCTTTTGCTGGCACACTTGTGCCCCACTGGTCAGCAATATGGACATTAAAGACGTGGGAACACTGTTGGTGTTCTTTAATCTACTCCACTGTAAATGAAGTTTCAACAGATCCAACTTCTCCAAGTTCTCCTGTTGTTGAACATTCACTGAACAATGAACTGAGGGAGAAGGATGATGAAGAGAAACCATACTTTGCTCATATTTGTACTGATGATTATCATCCCATACCAGAACTACTAACATCAAGT
The DNA here is from genome assembly GCF_022539395.1 of Myiozetetes cayanensis. Lineage (NCBI taxonomy): Eukaryota > Metazoa > Chordata > Aves > Passeriformes > Tyrannidae > Myiozetetes > Myiozetetes cayanensis. Next base: position 1,677,455 of record NW_026086605.1, on the reverse strand, counting down.
ATATTTTGGGAATGAAGAGGGAAAAGAACTGGAAGAGACCCCCTGCATTCAAGTCCAGAAATTGTTCTTGCAATCCAAATGACATTTTATGGCTGCCTGCCTTGCCATTCAAACTTCAGAGGGAAAAGGGGAAGTGAAGACATTTCTGCTGCAGCTGAATTTGGCATGAGTAGGTAAGTTCTACTGGAGCAAACTTACACATTCCTGTTTCTGGGCATCAGTGCTGGGGCTGCTCAGGACTGATGTTCATGGTCCTGTAGATCTCTTTGAGGAACAGCAAGGCAGTGTCTTCAGAACCCCTAGAATGAAAAAAAAATAAAAACGGAGAAAAGGTAGTTCAGTATGGCCCATCTTCTAATTCTTGAAGCCATTTCATGCCATCTCAGCTCTCCAAAAACTCTGCACGACCTCCTGCCATGGCCTGACCCTCCCAGCTTCCTTCAGGGGACAGTTGTGCCTCAGTTTGCCCTGGTTCTGCTGGCAGTCCTAGCCCATGCACTCACCTTTCTCTACTCCCTTTCCTCCTCCTCTGTCCTCCCCAACTTGCTCTGCTGCAGCTCTAAATCCCCTTCATCCACTTCTCTGATGTTACTTGTCTTAAACCTCCTCAAACAATGCATCACTTTTTGTCTGTGATCAGCTCCTGAATGTATTTCCACACCAAGAATGCATTCTACTTGTCCAGATTTTCTTCCTCTCTTCCTTACCCCTAAAATCTAAGATAGTTCTCAAGTAATTTAATGTTTAATATAATTCAAGTGCCACATTTCCAAGTGGCTGTTTTCCCTCCTATTTTCAAAACTCAGAGCTTCAGGGTACCTTAAGTTTAACATGAATAGACTTAATTTTCTGATTCATTTAGAAAATGCTATTTAAACACATATAGACACCACCAACATAAAAATGCAAGGAGCAGTGTAAAAAATAAACACCCTTATTTTAACAAAGTTTCAAAGCTGTGGGGGTTGTTAGATGAGGGCAGCCCCCTGTGCTTTATAAAATAAATGCCAGAGGGAGACAGCAGAGGAGATTAAGGTGCTCAGGACTGTGATCCCCCAAATGGGAGGAACACAATTTACAGGACATCAGCACAGAGTTAAACATGCAAGCTAAGGGACTACAGGTATTTTCCACAATTGAGCACAGGCACAGTAACCACAACTGTTGGTGGCTTCAGGAGCAGCAACCAAACAAGCAGCAGGATCAACACAGCAGCTCTGCTCTCTAACACAGCATTTCATTCCAGGCTTTCTCACCAGTCCACAAGAAAGAGCTCTCTTTGGGTCATTATTCACCGTGCTTATCATCCCTAATTGAGTGACAAACACCAGCGAAGTGCAGCAAGTTTTTAAAGAGCTGCCAGTGAGCGGCTGCCACCCTGTGGAACAGAACTGCCCGTCCTTTAACCCAGCCTGTGGAGCGACAGTGCCACCCGCGGGTCACCCTGACCGAGCTCAGAGCTCCCTGCAGCCTCCCCAGGCAGCCCCTGAGGCTTTCAGAGCCACAGTTTAAGCTCTGGGGAATACACCTGCTTCTGAAATCATCAGCTCTTCAGATCAACCCTTCAGAAGGAACGGAGAGCACTGTTTGTGCAGCACCTGCTGAACTCAGAGCAAGAGAGCAGTCACTCCTCCCTCCCCAGCACCAACAGGTCAATAGTTACTACTGTTTGTATAAATGGAATGGTATCCTCCTCTGTTTGAGATATTTAAGCACCTGAAAAAAACCAAATCCAAATCCAGGTAAGCAATTTTGCAGTACAGCACTGATTACATGATGACACCAAGTGGGAAATCATAACCATCCAAATTTACAACAAGTTCCACTGTGCCTTCTTCTTCCTCTTTTTTTGTTAATATTTGATAGCAGAGCATCCAGCAGTGTCATTTCAACATGAAGAGGCAATTAGGTTTTACTACCTATTGTAGTCTAATCCAATTCCTTCATGAAGAGTTTTATTTCAAAAACTACAGTTGTCAAAGTGCTTCCAGAGCTCTCCTTGTTCTGAAAATGATAGCAGCTAAAAATGTGTGTTTTGAGTGTCAAGGAAACAGCAGGCAATGCCTTGACTACAAACACACTGACAGATTGGTTCAGCCTGCACTAACACAGAGTTTGGAATCAGCTGAGCCTGCCACGCCTGCACATTCACACACTCTGTTCACCTTGGGCAATATTTACAGGATCACAAGTAGTTCCTCTCACCAGTAGCACAGATGGCTCTGCAAAGCAAAGAGGTATTCATTGAAGCTCTCTATTGGCTTCTCCTGCAGCACATAATCGATCCGCCGCCCTCCATTGAGCATTCCAACCTTCACGGAGGAATCCTCGTCCTTCGCAGGCTCTGGGCTTTCAGTGATCTTCTCAGCTGAAATGGCAGAGTTCAAACTATTTTCAAGCACAGCCTGCTGGATTATAATCAAGAAATATCCCCCATTCTCCCTGCTAAAGTTTCCAAGAGATTGAGATAAGACAAAAACAACAGAACTGGCCAGAAGTGCACAATTCAGAAAGGTCACTGGAATTCCAGGTTTATTCCTTTCACAGCAGTTTAAACAGTTTGTTTAATAAAGGCCTCATGCAAAGTAATAGCTGAGCAATTTTCAAAACAACCCCCCCTGTTTTACACAAACACAGATCAAGTCATTCCGTGAGTGAATAATCTGACATCATGTATTTTTACATCTCTCCTGCACAGTGTCCATCACTATCCTCAGTTTACACTAAGAGGAATGATTTGTCTAAGAATAGACAAAGCCAGCATTACTAAACACAGACAAGTAATTCACAACTGGCAGTCCTGCCTTTGCTACCACTAAGGGTACTATTTAAGCCCGAATTAAACTTGTTTTCCTCAACAGCATTTATTTCTGTTGGAGAACACACCTGAGTGCTTCTAAGCTGCTCCCAAAAAACTCAGCACAAAACTACTCGAGAATAAATCACCAAAAGATTTATTCACATTAACTTGCCCTGAAATAAAACACACCTGACTGAGAAACCTGTCCTTCTAACAGAAGGTTGAAAGACTGTGCAAATTAAAGCAGTGTCCCCCAGTGGAGTGTGCTTTGCCCATGATGACAGCTGGGTGATCTCTCCCTCTTCTGATCTCAACCCTCAAACCTCTCACTGCATTTTCAGCTGAGGAGGGGAGTGACAGAGCAGTCCTGGGGGAAGCTGGTGCTTAGCAGAGAGGCCTCTCTTAAGCAGGGCCAGGAAAATCAATAGCCAACAGTCACTGGGAGACTCCAGCTTCAATTAATTTGAGATGGATAAGTCAGAGGTAAAACAACCATGTGCCCACATACCTTCTACCACTTGCTTTTCTTCTTCCTCTTTAATCTGGTTGGCTACCTTCTCCAGTTCTGCTTGCAGCTGAGTTGAAGATGTGTGGGCACGAGCAAATTCATTGAGGGTCTGCCAGGCACTCTTCAGGGAGCTGATAAAGCCCTGTTTCAGATCAGAGCCCATGCGAGACAGAGAGTCCTTCAGCTCTAAGAAAGAAAAAAACAACAACAAAAAAAAAGCTCACTAGAGAAGGATTTAAAATTACAACCTAAAACCAGAGTAATGAAACCTGCTTCAAACATCTCAGTTACCAGGAGAAACAGGCCTGCTGTGTCATCAGTGTGTGTTCCCTGCTTCTCAATTCCATTTGAAAAGATTAAGGGAAATGCAATTAATACACAACTGATTTCTCACTGAATGGGTCGATGATTTCAAACCCACTAGCACAGGAAACAGCCCAACAGCCTCCAAACCCAGAGGGGTCCAGTAAATCTCATAAACAGCTGCACCACCCCCCACACTCACTCCTCACACCCTACACTCAGGGAACAGTAAAGGAACTCGTTCCAAACTCCAGTTTGTGTTTTACATCATCTCAGAAATGAAGGGGAACAAGCATCGTGCAGCAATTTTTAGGTGGAACTTTGCTCATGAGAAGCTCAGGTCTGGAGGAATTATGATTATTACTTCTGAAAGAAATTGTGATTGCCCAACTTATGGGGCTGGGTGGAATCACCTCTGATGTTTAGGAGAAATAGGGAGTCAGATATCCAGGAACATTCATCAGTCTCTTAAAATGTTATAATACTCCAATGCATCAAATGAGTAAATAAGAAAAATGAGATCCATATGAAATAAGTTTTCTTTTTACCCAGATGAAGTCTTTTTCTGCCTTTATGATGTGGAATGAGAACTGGTTTTAAATCCATGTCTTCAATGATCATTGGTTCTAACCTGTAAGCTACTGGATCAAGCTGTTGAGAAACAATACATTGACATTTAGTTATCTTAGAAATTATTCTAATTATCACATTTCAGTGAAACAAAAAACTCCCTATTTGTGATTAATAGAAAACCATTTTTTAATTCTGTACTATTTGAATTTACAGAAACTTAGTTCATGACAGTTTAGTTTAATCATAAGATTAAGCAGATTCATTAACTACTTCAGTTTTGTTCTACAGAGACTCTAATGAGGAAACACAACAGCAAGATTTTCTTGCACTCTGATGATCTCTATCAACATATCACTGTGGAACTGTCAAACAAGATGACACAGGACAAATGCACTGAATGTAAAAACACAAACACTCCATAAAAATCTGTAAGAGTGGCTTGAAATTAATGGGAAAAAAAAACGTTCCTTAGCTCTGAAAAGAAACAAGGCCAATATTTTCAAACCAACCCACTGGAATGCTGAGTATGGAACCTACAGCCAGATCTACTTCAGTGGTGCAGGGGAGATTACAGATGTGTGGAATACACATTTCAGATGGGTCAGGGGGTTGTGTTTTGGGAACTGTATATAAGGGAACAAGAGGTGTAAATGCCCAGAAGTTAAAACTCCATATTCTACATCAACCAAAATCAGATCTCAAAAGCTCTGCTTACTCACTGGGTGATAGATATTGAAGAATCCCTTGCAGGTGGGAAGCCTGTAGTTTTCATCAATCTTCTCCACACCCCTCACAGTGAGGAACACACCAATAGGAGAACCCAGAGCAAAGAAAATATCTGGTTCAAAGTCCAGGGCACTGTAAACCACAGAAACCTAGCAGGGAAAAATCAGACACAGAGTCTCTCAGCACTGCCAGCTGAGTAACAGAGACCAGGAAGTTTTTAAGTTCAGTTTGAGATAACCCTTAAATATGTCAGCATAAATGGATCAGTTTAGCTGACCATGTTAACTGTAAAGCCACAGAAGCATTTGATGTGATGTCATTCAATCCTATCTCATTGACACAGTTCTGCTTCTGGAACACAACTCTGTTTACAGCTCCCTCCCTGCTGCAATTCAAAATCAACTGCAGTGACAGCCTTGCTATAACAAGTTTTGCTTTTCAGCAATCTAAGCCACTGTCCCAGCCCTCCCTCCCACCAAAGGGCCAAGTTCTACCTAAACATTTCTGTATAACAACCAAGGGACACAGACCAAAGTCATAAATATTAAAAAAACCACAAACCACAAACAGAAAACCAAACAAAGGACAGGACTGTCCAAATCATTTCAATGTCTGCAGTCTCACCTGGCCAGTCCCAACTTCAAAATACTCATAGTCAATGTTCACAGAAGACACAGAGGCACCAACTGGAAGTCTCCTCTTTGAGTGCAGCTGACCAGAGTCTGGAGAGGACACAGAAGTGACTGATTCTTTTGACTTCTGGGTGTCTTCCTGAGTTTGGAGTGTGGCAGCCAGCACTGCTTTCTTTTCTGCTATTGTTTTCTTCTGTTCCTTTTGAGAAAAGTTTCAAAGTTAGGGCAAAACAAAACTTTATTTCACAGTCATCAAAATCTCTTTATTATGCCCAGGATGTTAAGAACAGTGTTCAAGAATAGAAGCTACTCCACAGCAAGGAAGTTGGTTACATTTGCCTGATAACACTTTATTTCATTCCTGAAAAATGTATTTACCTGCTTGGCTGCTCTGTCTTTCACAAAATTAGCGATTTTCTTTCTTGGTCCAAGAGGTATCCCCATTTCCTTCAGGTCATCAACTGTACACATGAGCTAAAGGAACAAACACCAAGCACACACATCAAAGCACACTTTAGAACTTGTCTAGTAACACATGTAATTCCTTAATGCCAATGACTTAAGAATTTGCTAAGTTATTTTATAAAGCTGTAGAAAACACAAAAATTTAAGAAGACATGAAACAAAGTGCTTTAACAAAACGGGGGGGGGATGCACCACACCAAGAAAAAAGGACAAGAGTGACCTAACTTTGTCTTCAAGTTGTGCATGACTATCTTATCTTTGCAGCTGTGGTCACTAAAGTGAAAGGAAAACCAGAACAAAAGAACACCAACAAAGCCCCAACACAGCCCCATTCCCTGGGCAGTCCCCAGGGGGCAGGTGAGCAGTTACTGTACCAGGGACTCCATGTCGATCTGCTCCTTCTCCAGCGTGCTCACGTACTCCGACAAACCCAGCACTTCCAGCGCCTTCTGCAAAGTGGGAACGTCCTCATCCCCCTCAGCCTCACACAGGTCATCACCAGATGTGGCAATCGAGGAGCCCAAGGAACTGGTGTCTTCAGTCACCTTAGCAAAACAGCACAGAGACAGAATCACAGCCTCTGCTAGTGAAAAATCAACATGCAGCAAGCCAAACCAAGCTGAATTACTTCCCCTTAAAAACATTACCAGGCAAGCTCTGTAAAAACACATTCATTTTTAGTCAGGAGGGATACAAATTTTCCTCTAATAAGAGACCAGCAAAATAAATACTTAAAAATTACTAAGAAAGACAAAAGTTTTGTCAAGTTTTCTGACACTTGAAAATACTTTTATTCATCAAACAACTGGTCAGCATTTCTACCCTGAGCACAGACAGATTCTCTCCCTCTTACACACCTCCCCCACCATTCAGATACAGTTAGGACCAAGTTAGATGTTCACAAGGGTCAAAGCTGATGTTCATGATCAATACCAGCCTACTTGGAACTTGAGCAAGATGCAAACAGTTTTTCCTGAGAATTGACAGTACTTACAAAACTGCAATTCCATGGACGTGCTAAAATGTACTATCAGAACCCACAACTATTTTTCAGCTATAAATTCTGAAAAGTTAAGAAAAAAATTGCTAACAATATCAGCTCTATTGGGCTGGAAAGACTAGCAGTAATTTACCTGTTTATCATGAACAGCCACATCCTTTCCAGTCCCATTAACAGCAGAGAAAGGCCCAGGACTCACTGATGAAGCCAAGTCCTTCTGGTTAGACAATATGTCAAATAGAATTAGGGAACCTGGAAACAGGAATTAAAGTTGACTCGGGAAAAATGCCAGGTATTCCTGTCCCTAAATCTCAAGGAAGATTTATATGGAATAACATTGGAGAGATTGATCAAAAAACACGGCTGAATTAAAATAAAATACCCACCTCTTAATTTGAACATAATCACTCTCAGCTGAAAGCAAGCCCTTTTCCCCTCCCACCTTTGTGTAGATACCATGATTAAATTATCTTTCCTTAAACACCTGAGACCGCTTGCCAAGCTGGAGGGAAAGTTCCAGCCCAAACCAGCATGTCATTACAACACTTATTCTATCTTCCAAAAAAAGTGTAATTTAACTAAGTGGGGGTCCTGAGACACAGAAATCACCCACCTAACAAGACACCAGATAAGCTGACAGCTTTGAAATGCAAATTAGACACTGAGTCTTGAAGAAGGAAACTAAAGAGGGGGAGAATGTACTCATGCATGAAGTGCTAATTTCCTCTCAGAGCTTGGTGAGCTCAGCTACTGGGAGGTGTTTGTTAGTCAGCTGTACTGACTGACAGCTGATTGGAGCCCTGTGCTTGAGAAGGTTCCCTTTCCCCGCTGCAGGAACGCTGCTTTGCTCCCAAGCAGTGCCAAAGCCATCACCTAAGCTGTGCCCGGCCACAGAGACTCCTCCCTTGAAGTCGGGGTTGCGGCTCATGAAGAGCGCGTAGAGCCGGTTCATCTCCAGCCCCACTTTGTCCACGATGGTCTGGCAGTAGGTGGGGCTGTTGTAGAACAGGATGTCGAGCAGCGTCTCGTTGGTGAAGTGCCGCAGGCGCCCGATGCTCGGCAGAGTGATCTTCTTGATGTTCCTGAAGGAGCACAGGTAAGGACTTAACATATAACACTCAAAACACTCTCCTTTTAAAGAAAAGGCTTGGCATCCCCATCTGCCTGCTGGAGCTAAGACAGCTGCCATGGAATTCCTGGAGAATGGAGACTGCCTAACAGAATTCAGCAGCTCCTCTAGCACCGGACAGAGGGCTTGATGCCTTCCTCAGAAACAGGATCCTGACACCTCCTAGGGTTAAACCCGGACTGCAGGAAGGGAAAGAACAAAACACTCTCCATTCTAGATTGTACAGCCTGTTACTGGACACAATATCTCCATGTTCACCACCTCATTGTTACAATCACCACCTCTCCACACTCATCATTATGTGTCATGCACTGGCCACTTGCCCGAAAAGTGTGTGTGAAAATAAACAAGAGAAAATATTCCTCATGCCTTGCCAGCTTTCCCAATATGCCTAATAAAAATGCTAATTAAATAAAATCAGCAATTCTCTTTTGGAACCCACTCACACATTTACTCATCCAGCCTACAGAGCACATGAACTGCTCTTTTCCTCCACTTTCCAAACCCCCTTAAATGACAGCTCATATGAAGTTTTCAGCATGAAACAACATCCTCACCTGTCCACACCTGTTGCATCTCCATGCAGAGAACTGTGCCAGTGAACTGGAAGGAATTCCACCCTGCTCACTTTACCTTCCTCTAAGCCTTTCTTAAAGTGAGTCTGCAGCAGCTTCAGAGAAACAGTCCGGAAATCATCAACTGCAAAGAGAAAGAATAGTGAGAGTCTGACAGTAGCAGTGCTCAAATAACACCCAAATAGTCCCTCTTCCCCCCTAATTTCACACACAATCAGAATACAAATGACAGAAACTGCCAACTGGAAAAGTCTTGTCAAGTATTACCATTCTAAGAAAATACACATTTTTGTTAAAATGGATTTTTCTAGCAAGCAAATGAGATTTTCACTCCATACCCAGAAAGGGCTTTTTAAAATTTTTCAGTTGTACTAGAATGTATTAAAAAAAAAAAAAAAGGCAAACAGAAAACCACTCCACACACACAAACCACACAAAGCAAACACATTCAGTCACACCACAAAAAGCAAAACACTCCAAACAAACAAAAAACCCATCCCACAGATCCCAAAACCCAAATCACTCTGCAAGTCTGATATTGAGGACTAGTATTGACAGGTAAAGCTGCAAGTCTGACAAAACACAGATTCTGCTTTTGGAAAATAATCATGACAAAAATTCTACCAGAAGTCGAGCATCTTAACATCAGGGACTTAAAACAAAAACAAAACAAACTACTTGTTTATCTGAATATGAGCTAGAGAGAACCACATTTAAATAGTTAAGAACACAACTACTCACTATACAAGCCAAAACTTACCACATTCAACAATGCTTCTAAACCTCAAGTCACACACAGGACCTATGCCATGAACCATAAATACCAGATGGTCAATTTGGGACATTTCTCCTGTAAAAAGAAAAAGAAAATGAAAGGTTCAGAGTGCAAATATGTACTGCAGGAGTGAAGGTTGGAGCCAAGCAACTCCATAAAGCCTATTATAAATAATCAGAACATAACAGGGCCCACAGGACATTTTTGATTAAAAAAACCAAACCAGATAACCTCTTTCAAGCAGCTTAGCTTAAGGAATAACTTCAATCTTTAGATTGTAGGGCATTGTCCACCTTGTGCACAGACCCAACCCAAGTGCTCACAGTGCAGATCCACCCACAGGCATCACCTACCATCAGGGATCTCATCATGGTCATCCTCAATGCCTCGTTTCACCAGCCTTGGTCTTGCCTGGCCATCTTGAGAGGTGCCCCATTCATCTGGTGTGGCAGCAGGTTGGAACTGAACTATGACCTGCGGCAAATACGTTGTTATAATTTATCAATTACAGACACAAAAAACGTTAAGATTTGTTATTCTGAAAGAACTTCATAGTTTAACTTTTCCATTGCTTTACCTTGCATCTGAAACTCAGCTCTTTTCTTCAGCCAGCATATTTGCAAAAAACCCCCAAAAAGCCCTTGAACAACCCTAAGACCATTCCCCACTAAAACCAGACTCCAAAACCACACACAATCCTCTTTAGTGTGAAAAGCAACCAGATAACTCAGGCAAAAGCAGACACTTATTTGGAGAAGCTGGGCCTGCTGAGGGGTTCTGAACAATTTTAGCTCCTCTCTCCCAGCCCCAGTGTCCACTGTCCCTTCTGTGAGGAAACTGAACACTGCCTGATTTACAATAACTGTATCACAAGGAGGAAACAGAAAAAAGAAGTGCTTCTCAGGGAATGACAACAGCATTTGAAGTAGTCCAGAAACTCCTCACTGGGAAGTGAGGAATTCACTGGTACAGCTGCTTACAGGCTTTACACCTGTGGTCTGAACTCATATTTATGACACTAACTGGTTTAAATGCTTCTTCTCTGTTTTTACTGGATAAAATTCCTTAACCAGCATTATTAAATGCTTCAGGTAGGAGCTACCATGATCCCTTCTGGCCCTTGGATTGTTCTATTCATTAATTACTACGCCTGTGATAAGTGAACAGGTAACAGCATCAGTCAATAAGGCTGAAGTCCATGTTTTAATAACATGAAAGCTCTCAGCTTAAATTACCTTTCATTAGGTACAGACTGTGTGAGGTTAAACTAATTCAAATGGCCTACCATTTGCTGCTAGTTGTGCTTAGTCCAAACATTTACCAAGCAAACCCTTGTTCTCCTTAGGTCTCAAAGCTTTGTCAGTTAACCAGGAGGCAGCACACTGAACCAAGGAGAAGCTGAGTGGGCTGTAAACTTTGTATCTTCAATGCACACATATCCAAAACAGCCAACAAGTATCAACCAAGATTAAGATGCATTCAATGGATGTTTCCATCCATTTGCTTATTCCCCCCAATGACTCCTGCGAGATAAAAGTGCCAAAATCTGTTACCTTGGGATTATGCATGACAATTGTCTCCCCATTTGGGAACTCAAGTCTCCGGTGCCACTGATTTGTAGTCACTGCCCTTTTATATTCTGCCTGAAACAGTAAATAAGTTACACAAAATCAGGATGTCTTCTTCTCGGCAATTTTTTGGCCTTGTGCATCATCTGTAATGTTAGTTATAATTTACATAACTTTGTTTATATAACAGTGCCACATGAAGAGCTGCCCAAGTTGATTTTAGGTCACAGCAGTGCAGGACTGATCCATGAGCAATGTGGCCTCTCCAGGATTTGCTTCCTTATGTTCCACAAACTGCACTGTGGCAGCCATCTCAGTGAAACACCGAGAAGTGTTTCTAAGGTTCCTAACACCCCAAGGGCTCTGTGCAGCGTCTGTAAAGGCAACACCAACCTCCAGCTTGTCACTGAAATCCTCGGTGTAGGGCACGAAGCGGCTGTCCTTGTCCCCCTTGTAGAACCAGAGGCAGCGCCTCACCTCGGAGGGCTGCTCGTCCCAGTACACGGCTCTGCGCAGCCGCTCGTACAGGAACACGTCGTAGCGCCCGCCGTCCGTGCTCAGCACCACGCTCTCGGGGTCCGGCTGCACTGTGGCACACACGTCACACCGTCACCACACTGACACACAGCCGTGCTTCCCCTCCCACCCCACTCATGTCTGGGACAGCATCAGACCAACATCCAAAAATTCTGGTCTCCAGAATTCTGGTACACCTCAACACCGACAGCGTCGAGCGACAGGTAACGGAAGTGAAATAAATTAAGTGGCACAAAATCCATCTTCAAAGATATCATAGAATTATCCTAGACTTAACTGGGTTGGAAGAGACCTCCAAGATCATCAGGTGCAACCCTTGATGCAGCCCCACTGTGATTACCAGATCATGGCACTCAGTGCCACATCAGCCTCGTCTTAAAAACCTCCAGGGACGGTGAATCCACCACCTCTCTGGGCAGGCCATTCCAACACCTGATCACTCTCTCTGTAAAGAACTTCTTTCTAATATCCAACCTAAACCTCCCCTGACAGAGCTTAAGCCCGTGCCCTCTTGTCCTGCTGCTGATTGCCTGGGAGAAGAGACCGACCCCCACCTGGCTACAACCTCCTCTCAGGGAGTTGTAGAGAGTGATGAGATCACCCCTGAGCCTCCTCTTCTCCAGACTGAACAACCCCAGCTCCCTCAGCCTCTCCTCATAGGACTTGTGCTCAATTCCCTTCCCCAGCTTGGTTGCTCTTCTCTGGACCTGCTCCAGCACCTCAATGTCCTTCCTGAACTGAGGGGCCCAGAACTGAACACAACACTCAAGGTGTGGCCTCACCAGTGCTGAGTACAGAGGAAGGATCACTGCCCTGCTCCTGTTGCCACACTGTTCTTGATCCAGGCCAGGATCCATTGGCCTTCTTGGCCACCTGGGCACACTGCTGGCTCATGTTCAGCTTCCTGTCAATCAGCACCCCTGGATCCCTTTCTGCCTGGCTGAACCTTCCCTATTACTGCCATATCCCTCCCTCCTACAGCAGTGCCATTTCCCTTCCAGTCCTTCTGCTCCCCTCTGGATGAGACAGCACTTACCAGAATTGTAGACTTCCTCCAGTTTAGCCGAGTCCAGGAGGCTGAAGGGCATCCAGATCTGCTTGTCCTCCACCTCCTTACAGTAGAACCAGTGGGGCTGGACTGGCTCGTACTGGTTGTGCAGCAACACCGGAGGGGCTGGGACCAGGGGACCTGCAGGCCTGGGAGCCTGGAGCTGGGACTGTGGAAACTGAGAACATGTGGGCAATCAGAACTGGGTATCAGCTCACACAGCTGCAATTTTCAAAACTCAGGCTGAGCTTATTTCTTACAGCTGCACATGAAAATAAAAACGCATTCTTCTCGTTATTCATTTACATGTAATTACACTTTTGCATCGAGATTGTCAGGTTTAGCAAGTGTGCACTTCAGTAACAGCTCTCACCCTGCAAAGTGATCAGAACAGGCAGATTTCTAACTCAGATGCAGCCAAGTAAAAGTAACTGATTTTGAAAGGGCCTCCATAAAGCTGATTTTGTGCAAACTGTATAAAAATCCAGTTAGTACAACAACAAGCAAATGACATCATCAGTAGCAACTGCTTTGGTTGATGATACATTTAAAGAAAGAAAAAAACCCCACAAAAATACTGTACTATGTATAAATCAAACAAACAGAAGTTGTGAAATTATATAGTCCAATACTCCAGATTGTTTAGGTTCTACTGCCTTTGTCATTATGTAATATTTACATTCTCTATTCACGATAAGGGAAATACAGCAATAGCTCAGGCAAAAGAAGAACCATTTTTTGCCATTTTCAAGGCCAACATGTCAGGTTATTACTAACCCCTTTGCATTATTTTAATCAGTGTTTTTGTGCAGGTAAAAAGAATGGAGATTAATGCTTTATTATCACACAAAATCCCCAAACAGTGTGTTTCACAGAATTTGCTGACAATTGTACGCGACTTAGTCTCAAAAAATTCTGGTTTCACCAACAAAACCAGCTTGGAAAGAGATTTTAGGCCGTATCTTGCAAAGGACTGAATGACCCCATTTCCAGCAGAGGCACCAACAATGCAGCAGCACAGCTGAGACTCAGCAGACTCAGAAAGCCCCAACAAAGAGTACAGAACTTCACAACCTGCCTTTGTTTCTGGCCCCAGAAGCTCACGTGGCTACAGCCTCAGGGTACGCTCACTTCAAAAATCAGGAAGTTTTCCTGAAACAAAACAGTTTCAGGAAAGAAACCTTTCTAGAGAAAAGGTTTTGCTGTTAGAAATGGTTCAAGACTTTGTCTGGGTTTTTTGGTGGAGAGGAGAAACCTTCAAAAGGTAAAATACAGAGTTCAAAGAGGACAGTGACTTCAGTGGCTTTGTTCTGGTACCAGGACATCAGGAATGATGAACACACATGATCTCCAGTGGTTTTGCTCTGCACCAGGACATCAGGAATGATGAACACACATGATCTCCAGTGGTTTTGCTCTGCATCAGGACATCAGCCTTACCTGTGTGAGAGGCCCTGGGGGTGCCTGGTACATCTGCACGGGTGGCACAGCGGCTGGGGTGTGGGCAGGGCCGTGGCTGTGCTGCAGCTGGGGTGGGGTGAGGTAGGGGTTGGCTCTGCTGCTCAGGGTGGTGTGTCTGTAGGGGTTGTATCCTTGCTGAGGTGTTCCCGGGGGAGGTCCTGACGCACTGGTGGGCGGGGGACAGCTCTGCTGAGGGCTCTGGTACAGCGGGATGCCCACCTGGGGAGCGGGTGGGGCACTGCAGGACTGGGAATTGGGAATATGAGGTGGAAAGGCATTGTGCCCATCCTGCGCCCCAGACACGAGTGGCAGGGAGGTTGGGGGCCTGGAGAAGGCCGGTGCTCCGGCAGGGCTCGCAGCAGTTGTCAGGGGTGGCTGCCCAATGCTTCCGAAGGGATCGCTGCTACTGGGCACCTGGGAGAAATAGTTGAAAGTCTGTGGGGGGTTGGGGCTGGCAGAAGTCTGACCCAAGAAGCTGTCCTCTTCCCCAACGTCTGCAGAATCATCTGCAAAGACAAAAGGACCACCAGAGATACCGTGAGACATTCAAACCAGCTGCTGTGTGTAGTCAAAATGTTCTGCAGCATTATCAGCTATTGCCAGAACTGTTGGTCTGCAGAAAGCCAGAAGGACTACAAAGCTTGCACAACCTTGGTGATTAGGCACATCATAAAACGAAATAAAAGACACAGAGCCTTCAGGAACATTCAGAATGGACCATAAGTCACTCAGGGTACACAGAATGAGCAACAAATATTAAAAACAGAAATAAGAGACCAAAGTATAGCTGGAGTCAGGACCTTCCCAAGGCAATTTGGCAGGTACTAAAATCCCTCCCAACTTCACTTATGCCTCCCAAATGCAAGGGCAGCCTTGGTTCATATCCTTTCACCATGTAACCAGTTATTAAACATAGAGCTTTATGCTCTAATTTTCAGCCTTCCAAGATCAAATAAAAAATTAGACCTTAAAAACACTCCCCAATAAGCCAAACCTACTGGTTGACCAATCCACTCTTGCCTGCTCCGTTAGCACAGCCCTCACAAGGTTTCTCCTCTGACTTGCAAGGTGCCCATAACTCATGATCCCAAGTCACCTGAGGAGCAGGACTTACTCCAGTTCTCCCTAAAAATCCTACTATAGCCTGGCATAAAAGCTAAATTTCTGCTGCAGAAAAATCACTCTCCATTCTGCATAAGTGCAGTAGAGGGTTTAAAAAGGTACAAGGCCACTGAGAAAATAAACCAGCTTCTGGACAATCACAGTTTTCTGCTTGGCAGTGATTTGGCAAGTGGAAAAAGAAGAGGTTTGACATTATTAGAGGTCTCACAGTGAGCTCAGCTAAACCTGTGATGACTGAGCACCACTGCCTGCCTGCTGAGGGAACAGCACCTTGCAAGGAGTCAGTGCAATCTGCAGAGGCTGTAACTGTTTTCACCTGCTCTGGCAGTCAAACATCCCCAGGCTGTGGGGAAAACACCTCCAAGGTATTGCTGCTTCTCTGATACTCAGTCCCCAGAGCAGCCAACAACAAATGTCTTTATCCACAGCCAGCATAACTGCACTAGAGAGTATCATGGGAGTACAGGGGAATTCATGGAGGAGTCTCCCTAGGAAGCCGCTGTTCTAATTAATTAATCATAAAAGAAGCAGCTGCCAAGATTAAAAAGAACTATTTTAACCACCTTTTATTTAGCAGTCTGTGCAGACAGTGCCAATTTGAGGCATCACCTGCCTTATCAATTTCTCTTACTTTCACCTGCAGTGCTTTTGAGGAACTACCCAACACCTGTGTGTGTAGGCCATCATGAGGAGAATGCTGAAAGCATTTACAGGCAATGACCACTCTGAAGTCAGGCCTGGGGACTATCTCCCAGCACAATGGCCACTTATGCTAAATAAAAGGTCTCAATTTCTACACAACAAAATCCACTTTCCCTCCACATTTCATAACCACTATGGAACAGAGAGAAGCTACTGCACACCACACTCTCCCCTCAGCTTTCCCAAAATACTGGCAGCACAGCAGGCAATTCACCTCACTGTGTCAGGTCACCACAAATATGTAGCAGCGTGCTGAAGAGTTCCCAAGGCCTTTACCAAATGCCAATTAACAAAACACCTGCTGTTCTCCAATCTCAACTAGGTTTTGGAGGTTTCAGTCTAACTGCAGCTTTCCTTGCAAAATGAGACGGGCAAAAGTTCTGCTAAAACAAAAATTCCTTGTGTGTGTGTATTTATATATAATATAAATATCTACGTGCTGGTTTACAATACAACAGACTACTTTCTGTGTTGCCTGTTTCGAATTTTGCAAACACTGCATTGGAGCGTAAGCCCAGCCTGGCAGTAAAACAAGCACGTGCTGTAAATTTAAAAAAATGGATGGACAGCTCTGACAGGCAAGGGCAGTGCTCTTCCCATGTACAAACCAGTCTTTCTGCAGCTGTGACTGTGTCAACCTCCTGTTCCTCCCTCCCTCCTCATTCACAGACAACCACAGGCGACATTAATCCACTTCCCCACCGGGAACACTCCTCTCTACCTGCAGTAAATACACTGGCTACGTCACCCACACCTGAGCCAGAGAATGTGTCTTTTATTCTCAAACTACACGGCTCAAACCACTAATTATTCACTCTTGGAGGCAGCCACAACAAATCAGTGACTGCACACAGCTCCTCAATGTTGGCTGGCAGCTGTCAAACAAATCCTGAGATGGATTCTTATTACATTTTGCACTACTTAAAATTCAAACTCCAGAGCTTGCTCTTTCCTGCTTCAAACTGTGAGTGGAGACACAAACCATTTACACAGGCAGATCCCAGCAACACCCTGCTGCACAGATGGGGAGTGCAAGTGAGGATGGACAGAGAGCCTTTAACAGGACGTGGGCCTTCCTTGGGCTCACGTGGAACACGGCACAACCCCTGGCACTGACATTCACTCCAGCTGCAGAACCGTGAATCCCCATCTGATCAGCTTTTAAGCGAGATGGAGAGTATACAATTCACCACATCAGTGGAATCCCATCAGATTTGCTCCCTGGCTGGCCCCAGAATCTTCAGGGAAGTGCCACAACAGTCATTTGTGCAAAGCTACTGGAGTGACGAGCACTTAAAAGTTACTTTATTTGCTTTGATAAGAATTAACGTGTATTTGCAAGAAAGAATAATTGTAAGGATTGCACAATGGAATCAGTAAATGTATTAACCAATTCGATATTTCATGTAAGTAGGGATAATATTCTAATGCTTTTATCCCTCCCACACAAAAAAAACATAGTTCATCTAAAATAATATTTCAAAGCTGTGCTCGGCAAGTATTTTATTAAATCTACAGAGATCAATTGCACTGATTTCCAGCAATATTAACACTTATTTTAGCTAAGATAAAACAGTGTTGAAATGAAGTCCTGGATTTTGGACTCAACATAGAACAGTTTGGGTTTAAAGGGACCTTTAAAGGTCATTAGCCTAACTGCAATGTGTGCAATGCAGTAGAATTTGAAATATCTGATTTCTAGATGCATTTCTAACATTCAGGGCTTTAACCTCAGACCGAACACATTCCCAGAAAAATCCGTTCCTTCATGTGAAGCCGCTGAAGGAGCAGATTTTAAGTTGCGCTGGGAACACAATCAGGGCTTTAGAGCGAAAGGATAACAGAAGCGGGATTAAATTAGCAAGGGTATTTTAGGTGCCTGCTTAGCACGCTATTTTCACACAGGGAAAGCGGAAAGCAGAACGGGAGAGGAGCTTTAACACAGTAAAATCCCTCAGTCCACCCTGAGTGGAAGCACTGAGACCTTTAAATGGCTGAAACGAATACTCCGAAACATCGGTGAGCTGAAAACGCGACAAACACCCCCTCTCCTCAGCCACAACACTGAAAACCAAACACACAATCACTCATTGCAAGGAAGCACAAGCAATTAAGCGTAAGAAAGCGGAATAGGTGACCCCAAGCAGCCGGTCTGCGCTGAGGCACCGCTGAGGCTGGCAGCGGGCTACGAGAGGCCCGGGCCGGGTCGAGCGGAGCCGTCCGTGCCCTCAGCCCCACCAGCAGCCCCGCCCGGCTCCCGGGGCTCCCCTCAGCCCCCCCGGCAGCCCCGCCCGGCTCCCGGGGCTCCCTCAGCCCCCGGCAGCCCCGCCCGGCTCCCGGCCCTCAGCCCCCGGCAGCCCTGCCCGGCTCCGGGGCTCCCTCAGCCCACCAGCAGCCCCGCCCGGCTCCCGGGGCTCCCCTCAGCCCCACCGGCAGCCCCGCCCGGCTCCCGGGGCTCCCCTCAGCCCCCCGGCAGCCCGGCCCGGCTCCCCCGGCCCCTCAGCTCACCCCGGGGGCTGCGGCACCACCGGGACCCCTCACTGCCCCTCCCTCCCTCCGTACCGGCGGGCAGCAGCGCGGGCCCGGGCGCGGCGGGCGCCTGGCTGACGGGGATGAAGGGCACGCTGAAGCTGAAGTCAGTGGCGGAGGAGGAGAAGAGCAGGTTGGTGCCGGTGCCGGTGCCGGCCGTGCCTCCCCCGGCCTTCGCCGCCGCCATGGCCGCGCCCCGGCCACGTCCCGCCCCGGCCCCTTCCGCCCGCACCCAAGATGGCGGCGGGCGCAGCCGTGAGGGGCAGGAGGCGGTGCCGCCGCCATTCCCGCAGGAAGGGGAGGAGGAGCGGGAGGAAGCGGCAGTGCCCGGGCAGGGCTGGCGAGCGGCAGGCGGTGGCCGCAGGGAGCCGGCGGGCAGGCAGGCGGTGGCCGCGAGGAGCCGGCAGCCCCGCGGCGAGGCGCGACCCCGCCATGCCGTGCGTGGGCGACTGGCTCAACAGCCCCCTCAGCATCGTGCAGGGCTTCTTCGGTGAGGCGGGAGCGGCGTCCCCGCGGCCCGGGCGGGAGCGCCCTGAGGGCGCCCGGAACCGGACGGGGCTTTCCCTGGCGGGGTGGTGGCGGGAGAGCGGCGAGGCTGCTTGTGTTGTCTTCTGTACCTCGTACATATCTCACGTACCTTATATATCTCTCATCTACATCTCCTGCATCTCACGTATCTCGTGTATCTTTGGGTTTCGGGAACAACGCGTGCTGTCCACACGCGCTGCCGATCACTGCTATAATGTTGCCCGTGCCATCATCGCGGCTGTTTCTGTGCTAGGCTCGATCTGAACTAAACGGATATCGAAATAAAAACCTTCCGCGAGGGAAGCGGTACCTCAGCTCCTGCCCTTTCTCCCTGAGGGGTTGTGGAGCTTTTCCTCGCTCCCAAGAACGGCTGTGTGCATCTTGGTTGGCCTGGAAGCCTGTAAAATGGCAAGCCATGAGTTACAAGAGGCGTAAATTGCACTAAAATGCACTCATCCGTGGTCTAAATTGCATCTGTTTCCCAGAAATAGAAGTAAAAGTTTGCTTTGTTTGCTGTGTTGTGAGAATGCTGTGGGAGAATGACAGAGGTCTGCTATCGGTGCTAATGCACATGTAAATGTGGTTTTTTTGTAGCCCAAAATGTTCCAAACTCTGACTGGGAAAAGAAGGTAACCGAGTACTTCAAGGAAAAATTAAAAGAAAATAACGCTACTAACTGGGTAAGAGCGTTTGATTCTTTTACACTTCCACTTTCCTCAAGTTCCGTCATTGTTTACATTTTATTGCGGCCACTCTCGCTGGAGAAGTTCTCCCTTCTCATGATGAGTGCGGGGCCGAACTTCAGGCCCAGCCTTCAGGATGTGTCGTTTCCATCTGTGCTGCTTTAACCTGTGTGCAGAGCCAGGCTGGGGAACCCCGGCTGGGCTTTCAGCCCCTCATCCCCTCTCCTCAGCACAGCCCCTGCCCCGGGCCGGCCCTGCGGCTCGGCAGCACAGTCAGTAGATGGCAGGAGCTGGCAAATATTGGCGTTTTGGGAGTGCCTGTCCCTGCACTCTGTGCACCACGAGCTCCTCAGCTGCAGGTTGTAAACCTCTTCTCCCGGGAGCTCTTGATCTCCGTGCTGCAAACCTTGTGTGGGTTGAAGAAGTAGCTGGGCTTTCAGGTTTTAGGAAAAAAGAAAAACGCTTTTTCTGCTAAAACTGTGCTTTGCTGGGCTGGTTTGTGCAGTTCAGCAGGGAAGCTGTGCTTAAGGTTTAAAAAAAAGTTCAAAAGCTGATACTTTTTTAAAAGGCTGTAGCAAAAATGGCAAGGTGGAACATTGCTAAGGGGACTAGAAAGTTTCATATCAAATCTGTTCCACTTATGGCTGAGAAAACAAGTGAAAATTATTTGATTTCTTTTTTTCTTTGTCTGTCAGTAAGAGGATCCCATACTTAATGTTTCAGTTATAGTTTTAATCAAAGTGCAAATGGGAAAAAATCAAGTCAAATTGACAACAGTAGAAGGAATTGAAAGCACATTTTCTTACTGAAGAGAAACTTGAGGAGATATGTTAGTTAAAATGCCATTCTCTATAGGGAAACTTCTGGTTTTTGTTGTATTTTAATGTTGAATGTGAGTTTTTTCAACAAGTTGATCTTCAGATTTAGAAAACGCTATTCATATTGCAAGTCTCATTATTTCAAATTATACCACCTGATTTTGGCTGAGTTCAGTGCATCAGTTAACATATCCCAGTTGTATAGAATAAACTGGTTTTTCCCAGGTGCCATCACTGAATGATGTTCCTGTACATTACCTGAAACCCAACAGTTTGGTGAAATTCCGCTGCATGGTCCAAGATATGTTTGATCCGGAGTTTTACATGGCAGTGTATGAAACAGTTGACCCAAACACAAATGCACGTGTAAGTGAAACCCTGATTTATTATTTTAATAAATGTTTATCATTTTACCCGTTCTAGTTTCATATTTCTCTAGTTCCTAGGTTAAACCTATGGAGTCTGGGCACTATTTAGTAAGAGGTGTGTTTGGCTCAAATGGCATCACTAATACATCACTTGTTCCATTTCTGTTGAGGAAAGGAAAGCATTCAATTAAAGCAAGCTTTGGCAGTGTGTCTGTGTGGGGGGTTGGACTGCAGTGATTTTGGGGTGATTCCTGTTCAGGATGCTGTCAGAAAAGGAATGACTGCACTGCCTTTTCCTTCTTGACAGGTTTTGCATTTTGGCAAATACAGAGATGTGGCAGAATGTGGGGTAAGTTATACAAGTTACACAGATTGAAATATTAGCTGGAAAGTTGCCACTTAGAAGTGTGATAGAACTTCTTTGGTGCTTGCCAGTGGATTCCTGAGGATACTGCTGAATGCAGAAATAATCTCAGGTTTGGAAAGCAAAGTATTCATAACTGCTCCCTGGCATTCTAATTCCAGGAGGCTTCCAGCTGTCCCTGTTGTATTTAAAATTTGTTTTGCTTGGTCTGAGGGGGGAGTGCCCGTGACTGAGACTGCTGTGGAAAACAGCTACTCCTGGCAGTGCAGGGCACTTGGAACCAAAGCATTAGAGACTGTTTGGATTCCCTGTTCCATGAGTATGTTAGCTGTAACTTCTGGCTGAGTAACTGAATCTGTGGGGTTGGTTTAAAAAAAACCTGCAATCAGATTTTTTGAACAGAATTTCCCTTGGCATCGCAGCCTCAGCAGGAAATCGATCTGAACTCCTCACAAACAGTCACCTCGGAGAGACAGACTCTCTACTGCGTTCCAGTGCCTGGGGAATCTGCATGGGTGAAAGAAATATCCTTTCTGACTCTGTTAGTGGTTGGTGAGCACTGATTGTGTTAGATTTAAGGAGACAAGTTTACTTAAAGTGGTTTGGTTCTTTTCCTGGGTGGATCAGGTGAGGTGGTAGGTGTAGAAAGAGAAGAAAGGGAAAATTGGTGGTGTGTTATGTGCACAGAGGGGATGCAAATGAATGAGGTGTGGGAGAGAAGATTCTTGCTTTTTTAATTTGTTCCTGACCACAAGCACGTTCTCAGGGAAAAAAAAACCCTCCCTCTTTTAGAGACTGAAGGTGCAATAGCACTTGGTGGGTTTTAGTTTCTGTTGTCATAAAAAGCCACTGACTCTCTAGACTCCTGCAGCAGGTTATTTATGTGTCTGAAGAGGTAACAGTTTGATTCATTATTCTAATGTCTTGCTGAAAATAGAACACTAGAATTTTGTTTAAAAAAACCCCAGACAAACCTTCCTGTGCCTGAGTTGTCCCTGCTCAGTGAGTGGTTGTCCTTAACCCCCAGTTTCACGCCTACATCAGTGCCAGCCAAGCCCGGGTCAGCCCTTCAACTTCCTACACCCCAAGTCGCCACAAGAGGAGCTACGAGGAGGATGAGGACATGGATCTGCACCCATCCAAGCAGAAGGAGCAGCATATGGGTAACAGTTGCTATTGATGAATAGTTAGGATATCTTTCCAGAAATTGTAGGAATTTCAGTTTTAAAACCCGAAATATTTGCAGCTGTTTGTGTTGGTGGTGTTGGTGCAACCTTCAGAACTAATTTGGTGGCTTGGTTGAAGTCAGCAGTGGTTGATTCAAAGTAGACTGGGACAGTCTGTGTTGTGTGATTGTTGGCATGGCTTTGTGGAGTTAGTTCCTGAGAGCAGCACTTTGTGCAGCAGCACTGCTGTAGTGCCTCTGGTGTGGAACAGCACACAAACCATTTACAGCAGCAGGTGGAACTTGAGCAGTTTGTGTTGAATTTCCCACTGCATCACAGATTTCACAGTAATGGGAGGGAAATCATGTAGTTTGGTCTCTCACACTGTGTGTGGCTCTTCCTGCGTAAATTGAAGCTGAACTCCACGTCAGTCAGCGCTGCTTTGCTGCAGAGTTTGTATCCAGCAAATATCTTCCAGCCTTCCCCTTCTTCCAACCTGATTTACTAATCCAGCTTCAGAGAGGAACAAGATCCATGCCAGACACTTGCAGCATCCTGAAGAAAGCATTTTAACCTTTTCAGAGGGGGGTATTTCCAACACTGGCAGTGTGCAGCTCTTACTTCTGTTGCAATCAGCCTGTGAACTGTTTGGTTTGATGCTCAGCCGTGGAGATGCCACCTAAACTGGAATGGGGTTCTTCTTGAAGATTTTGGCAAGTTTTCTTTTCAACAAGAGAAAGTGGTTAGTTTAAGTTGTTGGTCCTGTTAAAGAAAAAAAATGTAGAAGTTCCTTAGTTCAGTGTTCTGTGTCTGTCAGGTTCATTAGCTGGCCTCAGGATTTTCCTTTTGTGTTCTTACCAGTTTGCAAGACAGCATAGACTGGATTGGCTGTGCACCCAGGACTGATCAACTGTAGATCAGATTTTTATTGCTGTATTATTGCTGAAAATCTACAGAGATTTTTAATGTAAACTGGTTCTTTATGCATATCCTTACCTTTAAGAGCTCTCTGGGATTTTAAAGTTGAAGTGCAGAAATATATTACTTTTGTAGTCCTATGGACTTCAGAGAAAAGTCATTCACCCACTGTAAACATTACATTTTGAAAATCATATCTGTAGCAAAGACACATAGATCTGTACTGGCACTCTCACTCACACTTAACTTGACAATATAAAATAATTCATTTGTGAGACTTTTTGGATGTCAAATATATTGCATTGTTAAACGTTTTTGTCTCCAATGTCTTGTTAAATTAGTTTAATTCTATGTTGCTCCCTGAAGAAAGCTGTTCAGTCTTGCACTGGTGTTTAAAGAGCCTACAATTCTGTATTTTTCAGGAGGTGGAGGTGATATCCATGGATGTGTGGAGCCAAAGAGATTAGAAACAGAAGCTCCTGCTGCTCATCATCTCATTTCTCCCAACTGCTCCCCTCCACTTGACCTAAATTTCCCATTGCCAGGAGAGAAGGGACCAGCCTGTCTTGTCAAGGTAACACAAGTGGAGAGGGGATGATGAGCAGGGCCTCAGTGAGGAGCAGAATCTGAGGTTACAGTGGGACTAGTTGGTCTTGCAGACAGCTTTATAGGCACAGAAATTGTCTCTCCAGGCAATAATTTTGTTTCTACAGATCTTTGCATTCTTTCTTTTCACTGTTACATTGTTTTTCTTCTTGAGTGCTGCATTTGAACTGCTGAAATCCCTCAGCAGCATTTATTATTACTTTGCACCTTTTCAGCACAGTTTGAAAAAAAGAAACAGTCCAGTACTAGATGCTTGAGGGTGTAGATGGTATTGACTCTGGAATTTCTGCTTTTAGGATTTTTCCTCTAAGGGAAGAAAGTTGTGATGGAACAAGCTGAGAAAACCAATAAACTACACATTTGTTTATTGGATTTAAAGTAGTGCTTGGTTCACTACTGTGCTGTACTGACTATCAAACTTCACCACAAGATTTCTGTGCTGTTTCTGTGTTGACTTGTCTTATTCAGCAAATCTGGATAAAACATTGGTGTGGAAAGAGTGCTAATATTAAAAAAAGGGAATCACAGAAACTGCCTTTTGCAGTGTAAGCTGAGTTACACCGAGGGCTGGGAGAGACCTGTTCACACAGGCTGCTCTCAGGCCACACTGAGAGGCTTTTCCATCCTGCATCTGCCCCTGGTTTTGTTTCTCTCTGGGCAGGTCTATGAGAGCTGGGAGAGCTTCAAAGTCAACGATGTGCTGGAGGTTTATGGAGTTCTGTCCGTGGATCCCGTGCTGAGCTTGGTGAACAGTGAGGACAGGTAAGGCTGCCCTCAGATGAAGGCTGTGCTTGTTCCCATGAGCAGATAAGGAAAGGTGTAAATCACAACAGTTATGCTCAACAGGTCAGTTTTGCTGCTTCAAAAAGCTTGATAAGGGAAGTGTTAGGTCAGTGTCTTGTAAACTCCAGTCCAAAGTGCTCTGGTCCATCCACACCCTTGGATATACAGGGCATCTTTTTTTTTAGGTTGTTGTACAGTCCATAAAACACAAAGTGCTTCTATAGCTAAATGGTTTGTGTTCTTTCATGCCTATTAAACTTCCAGTGAATGAGTGAATAGTGAACAAGCTTTCAAATAAGCTCTAAAAGTATAAAATGCCCTTTGGCAGTAACTTCTAAGTCCGTGAAAGTTGTTACCATAAACATTTCAGAAGAGTATAAAAAAAAAGTTTTCATATTTGCATGGAGAGAGATAGTGATCAACTGGAGGAAAAATTGGGTTGATATTTTCGTTAATTAAGGTGTATTATCATGCTATGCCACTGATAGAAACCTCCCCTTTCACCTGCTGCTCTGCAGTTACTTGTCTGACAAAACACAAACTAATCCAAGATGTGAGAAGTCAGGTTTTAAAACAAAACTCTTGACCAGTCTAACACAAATACTACTGATGTCTTGAACCACTGCACTCTGAATGACTTCTGGTGGTGACTTTGTTTATCTTTCTGATCAGTACAATATCCAGAGTGCAGTGTGAATCCTTTATGGTGCCACCTTCTTAAAAATTAACTCAGCCTGGCCAGCTGCTCTGGGTTATCATCTGACAGCTCAGCCCAGACTGGCAGCTCAGTTGCTCTGTCACAGGTTGGCTCTTTTTCCCCTGCGTGTCATTCTGTCACAAATAGCCAAAATGTTGGCATTTAGCAATGTTTTGAGTGCAAACAAAAGAAATTTAGTGGAAAGGGTGGGCAGTGTGTGGGTGAACTGCTGAAGTGCCTTTGAGGTTATAAAGCCTGTCAGCTTTTAGAACAAGTGGGTTAAATTTGTGCTAAACTTTAGTATCATCTGATATACTCACTTTAGGGTCTTTAGTTTCTATGTGACAGATGAAAACCACCTGGAAGGAATTTTGTAAGATGTTCAGGGAGAGCAAAGCTCCTCCATCTGAACTTTTAAATGAAGAGGTAAAACTTGCAGGTTCCAGCTGAGCTGCATTTGGATCTATTTACTCATAGTTTCTTTACTCAGCCAGTGACTGAGTAACTGTGTAGAAGATCCTGTCAGGCTCCAGAACCCAGTGGAATAAGAAAATCCCCCATGTTCCTACACAGACAAATGTAACAAATCATGACCTTATTTTCCTAGAAGTTACTGTTTAGACTTCATTCTGTACATGCTGTACAGAACAGCGTGTAACATTTTACTTGAAGCTACAGATTATGAAATGATGCAGCAAATAATAAATGTGGGTTTGTTTGGTTTTGGGGGGGTTGTTTGTGTTTTGTTGTTTGGGGTTTTTTTCCAGAAAAGTTCAATTTGATTATTTTCTGAAAATAACAGAATCCAGATTTTTCTGGCCAGGCCTGCTTTGGCATTTCTGTCCCATTATATAACTGTGATTTGGTGTTTATGGTGTCTGTGAAACTCCTAGAGGGGGTGGTTTGCATGTGGGAGGAGTTCCTGGGAGCTGGGAGCGGATGTCGGTTGTTCCGACCTGCTCCGTTCCTGGCCTGGTTCCAGCTGCCCTCAGTCAGACGGGGAGGAATTCCCGAGGAATGTCTGTGAGCCCAGCTTTTCCGTGCCCTTTCCTAGGGACAGCTCAGCCCTGGATCCTATGGAGTGCATGGACACGGCCGAGGAACAGAGAGTGCACAGCCCTCCTGCCTCCCTCGTGCCCAGGATCCACGTCATTCTGGCCCACAAGTTACAGCACATCAACCCCCTGCTGCCCGCCTGCCTTAAGGAAGAGGAGAGTAAAACCTGTGAGTAAAAACCTGTAAAACCCCGGGCGTGGCCTGGCTCGTGGGAGCAGACATGGCTGGCTCTGAGGCAAAGGCCTCAACAACAGGCTTTGGATTAAACTTTGGATAATAAAATAATTATTCAATTATTTGTTGAGCGGAGGAGCCGCTCAGCACTGCGGGACCGGACGAGCTGCCAGTGCTTGTGTGTAGTGTGTTTGTGGCTGTACTTGGCTGAAAGAAACAGGATTTATATCAAACTTGGGTTTGCATTTGACTTTTGGATTGCCCAAGGATTTTACCGAGCTGTTCAGCCATAAGATTTGATTAGTTTTCAAATGGAGTTGCTGGAAAATTAGATTTCCAAGGCAGTCTGACAGTGGAAATAAGAAACGTGCTGACAATATAAAGAACAATAATACTGTGCAGAAAACAAGGCAATTCTGCTTTTAAGTGACTGTGCTAGTCCCTGTGGCCTGTTTGACTGTTATGATTGTGTCATTGAATTATTGCTTGCAAACCTGTGTATTTATCGTTTTGTTCCTTGAGTGCCTTGTATTGGTTGTCCTGAGCTGTGTCACATGTAAGAGGGTTTTTTCTGCCTCTAAATAAAATGGGTGGGCTATTATTTTAGAAACTTGGCTCCAGTTTAGAACCTTGTAGCCTTCTGCAAATGCATTACACAGTATCTAATTTTAAAAAAAAGAAAAGCATTTCCAAGGAAATGTTGAGTGATTTGGGTTATCCAAAGCCAGTAATTGCTCAGCTGGAAAAAACAATGAATGTTTGTTTCTTTTTCCTCGACTGCTTTGGAATAAACATTTCTCCTCATCAAATTGTAATAGAAAGTAAGATACAGAGGGAAGGGGGTGAGAAGCAGCCCCTTTCCTGACATTTGTTGTGTTCTGGTTTTTTGTCAGTTGTTTCTAATTTCATGTCTGAGCTGTCACCGGTGAGAGCAGAGCTGCTGGGGTTCCTCACCCATGCCCTCCTGGGAGACAGTTTGGCTGCTGAGTACCTTATACTGCATCTCATCTCTACAGTGTGAGTATTGTCATCTTTGACAGCTCAGATAACTCAACACCTAACAGACACCTCTGCTTATGGGGTTCTTCAGCAATTTTGTGTTGATTTTAAACTGTCAGTGGATGAAATGACTCATTAAAATCTCAGGTGTGACGCTTCAGACAGTGTGTTTTGCTTAGATTAAGTGTAGTTGTCAGACTCCAATTTAATGTTAGTCCTTTGAGTCTTCAGAATTAAAATGGGTTCTGTTTTCATTCTTTTTAGTGGGACTGAGTGCTCTGACACTTAGACTAGAATGTATTTTCTTTCTTAGCTGGTATCACATAAAGGTTGAGAGTTGTCCAGGATGGGGAGAAGATACACAGGAGAAGAGGGAGGGGAAAGCTGAGGGCAGGTAAAGGAGGTGAACAGGTTGATAAGTAGGGAAATGGAGGCTGGGCCTGAGAAAGGAAAAGAATGAAGTGTGTTTGCTGAGTAACAGTAGAGTGCCAGGAGAACAGAACGTCTGGAAGGCACAGGGCAGGATCCCAGGCACTGGGAGGGCACTTTTGGGCAGTGCCAGAGCCTTGAGGAGCAGCTCCAGCCTGGCTCAGCTCAGATGTGTTAGCACTGAATGCTGCTGGTTCCCAGAGGTGCCACACAACACTCCAGCTGAGTGATACCTGTGTCCAGTGTTACTCAGAGGCTTGGCTAACCTTTGTTATTTTTGGTGCAGTTATGCCAGACGAGATGTGCTTCCTCTGGGAAAATTCACAGTCAACTTGAGCGGATGTCCCAGGAACAGCATCTTCACCGAGCACATCTACCGCATCATCCAGCAGCTGGTGCCAGCAGTAAGCCTTGGGGTGCTTCAGTGCTTCTGGGGGTTGATGTTCTCATTGTTTCAACCCAGAAACAGTACTTTAGTTGATTCTTTAATTTCTGAGGCAGGCTGTTTAAAGGAAGGCTCCTGCTGCCCTCTGAGGGAGCAGCTAACAGCAGGGGTGTATGTTCAAGTCTCTGTGCCACATCATCGAGAATGAATGTGGAGTAAAAGCCTCTCCTCAGAGGCACTGAACTGACAGACAGATGCTGCATGCTTTAATTTATCTCCCTGGAATCGTATTTTGACACTTAGTTAGGGTGTCATTGTGGTTTATTCCCAAGCTTGAGGGCACCGCTCTGCAGAAACCCCCGGTGATTCGATGTGGGGTGGCAATAACGGTACTGCTGCAACCACCCCTGTGTTGTTCAGCTCGTGCTGGGTGTGCAGGGCAGGGAGGGGGGTTGTGAGCAGCGCTGTGCTGCTGTGGGCAGTGTGGAGTGCTGCTGTGGGCAGTGTGGAGTGCTGCTGTGGGCAGTGTGGAGTGCTGCTGTGGGCAGTGTGGAGTGCTGCTGTGGGCAGTGTGGAGTGCTGCTGTGGGCAGTGTGGAGTGCTGCTGTGGGCAGTGTGGAGTGCTGCTGTGGGCAGTGTGGAGTGCTGCTGTGGGCAGTGTGGAGTGCTGCTGTGGGCAGTGTGGAGTGCTGCTGTGGGCAGTGTGGAGTGCTGCTGTGCTGCCGTTGCAGTCCCACCGGCTGCAGATGACCATCGAGAACATGAACCACTCGCGCTTCATCCCGCACAAGGACTACGCCGCCAACCGCCTGGTCACGGGCGTGCTGCAGCTGGCCAGCAACACCTCCCTGGTGCTGGATGAGACCCAGCTGGAGCAAGGACAGCTCGACACAACAGGTAGGCACTTCTTGGCATTTGGAATCTCAGCTGGCAGGTTAGAAGTTGCTGTGTTTTAAGAGTGATGCTGATTGTGTGCCGGTGGTGATGGTCTTACAAAACTGTCCTCATTTCAGTGCTATGAACAAGCTTCCTGCAACCTGCAGCCTCCTCAGTCAGCTTAGGACAAATGTGGGTAATTCCTCAGTACCCAAATAACTCTGATTAATTAGAATGGCCTTTCAGTTTGCTGTGGTAATGTTTGAAGTGGGAAGCATGTGCTGCTTCCTTATGCTCTGTCCTTTTCCTGTACGTATGGAAACCATCCCCTGAGAGCCCAGCCAAGAACTGGAAATTAAAAGATTGCTATTACTGTGTGCAAAAAGGGATGGTTCTATCTTAGAAGCTGATGTAATGTTCTTTCTGCAGAGCTTTAGACATAAATTAATTAAATCTATTTCATTCTAACTTACATAAAAGGTGAGTTGCACTTACTGAAAGTTCAGTGAGTGGAGAAGCACAGTGCAGGTACCTGTGGTGCCCCTGGGCTGAGCTCTGCAGGGCCTGGAGTTGGACTTCACTGATCCTTGGGGGTCCCCTCCAGCTCAGGACATTCTGTGATTCTGTTAAAGAAAGCACTGCAAGTGACTTCCTTTTAAAATAAAAAATGCTCTCTTGAGAAACCTGCTCTGGTTTTTTTAAATTACCGCTTTTATAAATGATTAATTGAAATTATTCTATTGCTCTTGAGTCTTCAGTGGTTTTTTGTTACTCTGCTTTAGGGAAGTTACAAAATTTCACTCAACTAAAACAAGTAACAAATTTACATTGTCTGTTTCCAAAAAAAGAAATCAAAACCTGAAAAGCTCCCATTGAGGAAAACTTACTGTGCTGGTTTGTAGGTTTTCTAAAATGTTTGTCCATAATGTCTAAAACAAACCTCAGCATCTAATGAAAAATAATATTGTAGGTATTAAAAGTTGCAGATGAAAAAAAGCTTGTTAATTTTATTTCCTTTTTGATGTGATGTTATCTACTGAATTTGGAGTTAAAAAAAAGTAAACATTTTTAACTTCTTATAGCAAAGTTGGGAACAAAAGTTAATCCTAGAGAAGTGTTTTCAGATGCAGTAGTTGGTTTGGAACTCTTGGAGGTTGCAGTTATCCACTGTTGCAGGTGTCCACAACGTGACGGCGCTGGGCAATCTGATCACCTGGCAGAAGGTGGATTATGACTTCAGTTACCACCGGATGGAATTCCCCTGCAACATTAATGTGCTCATCACCTCGGAGGGCCGCTCCCTGCTGCCGGTACGGGAGCAGGGAATGCTCTGGGATTGGGAATGCAGGTGGCACTGCCTGCCTGGAGCAGCCCTGCCAGGGCCCAGGGCAGACAACCCCTGCCCTGTGGCAGGGCCTGTGTGGCACTGGCAGTGTTGCTGCCTCCTCCTCGGAGAACAGGGGTGTCAGGCAGTGCCAGTGCCAGGGAGGGGCAGAGCAGGGGCTGAGGGGGTGGCACAGGAGCAGAGCCCCAGAGCTGGCACTGCCCCTGGGGGAGCCTAGGCTAGCAAACAGCTGATCTCTGCACTCCAGCTCCATCAGCTGAGCCTTTGCTCCCCTGCCTGAGTGAAGCTGGCTGCTGCTTCAGTGAGGCTGCATGCTGGGAGCAGGGGAACACTCAAAGAACTGTCTGGCCTTAATTCTGGACAGTAGGGACTTCTGCTGGCTTTGGGAGTAAATTGGTTTGGGAATAGAAAACAATGGGATGTGGCAAGAGATGGTGTGTGATTTTATCTTCCAGTCAGATTGCCAAGTCCACCTACAACCCCAGATAATCCCACCAAACATGGAGGAGTACATGAGCAGCCTCCTGACAGCAGTGCTCCCATCTGTGCTCAACAAATTCCGAATTTACCTGAGTTTGCTGAGGCTGCTGGACTACAGCATATCTGATGAGGTGACCAAGGTAGGGAAGACTCCACTAACACATTCTCAGCTGCATAGTTGGATAGAAAGCACCTTAATAGACTGTTCCTGTACTTTCCCATTGCTCTCCCTGTCAGTGAATCTCCTTCAGGTATTCTAAAAACAAACCAGAAGTGTTTTCATGTCAGGGATTTGTAAAGCATCCACTGAAATGAGTATAGTACAAACAAGAAACAGTACATGTAACTTCCATGTAACCAGTTCTGTTCCAAGATGAGAATGTGATGTAAAGGCAGTTGAGGTGTTGAGCTCCTTGCCAGCTCCTCTCTCCTTGGGGTTGTGTTTTCTCCTAACTCCTGGCCGTGCACAGGCAGTGGAAGAGGACTTTGTGGAGATGCGCAAGAACGACCCCGAGAGCATCACGGCCGACGACCTGCACAAGACACTGCTCGTGGCGAGGTGGGTGCTGCTGCTTGTCCTGCCTGAGGCTTCCCACAGAGCTGCTCTTTGCAGCTGCACGCTCAGTCTGCAGCTGGAGACTTCTAGGATACTGCAAGGAAAACATACTGCCTTGAGAAACCTGCAGTGGCTTTTTTATTGTTAGTTGAAATTACTCTATTGCTCTTGAGTGTTTTTTTGTTACTCTGCTTTGGGAAAGTTACAAAATTTCACTCAAGTAAAACAAGTAACAAATTTTGCAGTGTCTGTTTCCAAAAAAAAAAGGAGTCAAACCATGAAAAGCTCCCATTGAGGGAAAACTTACTGTGCTGGTTTGTAGGTTTTCTAAAATGTTTGTCCATAATGTCTAAAAAACCCCTCAGCATCTAATGAAAAATAATACTGTAGGTATTAAAAGTTGCAGATGAAAAAAGGCTTGTTAATTATATTTCCTTTTTGGTGTGATGTTATCAACTGAATTTAGAGTAAAAAAAGTAAACATTTTTAACTTCTTATAGCCAAGTTGGGAACAAAATTTAATCCTAGAGAAGCGTCTTCAGGCGCAGTGGTTGGTTTGGAGCTCTTGGAAGTTACAACTTAGAGATTTCAAAGTCAACCCTACTGTTAAATTTGCCTTTTTTCCCTGCCTTTGCCTTTGTGTGGGGTGGGATGTGCAGGTTTGTCCCTGCCCTGACCCACCCCTGTGTGTCCCCCCAGGTTCCTGTCGCTCAGCGCGGGGCAGACGACGCTGTCGAGGGAGAGGTGGCTGCGAGCCAAACAGCTGGAGGCCCAGCGCAAAGCCAGGCTGCAGCAGCAGAAATGTGTCAATGGCAACGAACTTTAACACCTTGAAAACTCGTCTAATCCTAGATGGAGCCCAGACTAAGATTGGAATATTGTTTATACCAGTTTTTGTAGATAATTTATACCAAAAAGTTATGGATATTTACCCTCGCAGCCTGAACACGCTTAACTCTGTTCAGCCACTTCAGCATATTTTATGGAATTTTTTTGGACCCTGTTTTGTAATTGAAAATTGGTAACAATGAGCAAATTGTTTGATATTAAACTTTAATACTGAAGTTGCATAAACTTATTTCCTTTCCTAATGAGAAAATGTAACCCCGAGCCCTTGGTCCACAGCTGTGCTGGGCTTTGTCCTGGGGTTCATCTGTGCTGCAATTCCAGAAGGCTGGACTGGGAGGCTCAGAGCTCTCAGCTGGCCGGCAGCTGCAGCTGCAGGAGGTGCTGACTTCAGCATGGAGCCCTGGCTGCTGTGAGCTGAGGCAATGGGGATCACACCGGGGGACAGAGAAGTGGTTTGATCTCAGCCCTGACCAGGTCAGCTATGAAATACATCTTTGTTGTGCTTAGAGCAGAACAGGTCTCACCTCTCAAATATCTCTGATGAGCTTTATTTTGGCACAACTTCTTAAAAAAAAACCACATTGACTGGAGAATGATGACACATCCTTGTCCAAACCATACCTTCCTTGTCCCCCAGCAGCACTGGGGGAATTATGAGGGGGTTGCTGTACAGCCAGGCTGCACATTTTGTCTCTGCACAAAGAGTATTATGAAACATAATATTAGTGTGTCCTAAACTTGAGCCAAGTTTGATGCCCTTTCAAAACACTTACTTAAAGCTTATTCCTTTTTTAATCACTAAATGAATATTCATGGCTTCATCTGCCTTGTGCTGTGAAGTGAAGCACCTGAGCAAATCCAGGAAGGAAATGAAGTGTCTCTTCCAAAGGCAGCAGGGCTGGAATGCAGAGCTGTAAGATGGGCTTAGAGGATGGTTCTGTGCATGTTGCCATCTCCAGGATTCCATGTGTAAATAGGGGATAGTTCATAAGCTGGAAGGAGGGATTGTGAGAGGACAAGAGGGAATGGCTTTAAACTCACAGAGGGCAGGGTTGGGTGGGATATTGGGAAGGAATTCCTGGCTGTGAGGGTGGGCAGGCCCTGGCACAGGATGCCCAGAGCAGCTGTGGCTGCTCCTGGATCCCTGGAAGTGTCCAAGGCCAGGCTGGATGAGGCTTGGAGCAAGCTGGGACAGTGGAAGGTGTCCCTGCCCAGGACAGGGGTGGCACTGGGTGATCGCTGAAGTCCAGTTCGGGTGGTCCTGCTTGAGCAGGGGGATGATGCCCTCCAGCACTCCCAACTGCAGCCACTCTGTGACTCCTGACAACCCCCAGCCCTGGAGCACATCCCTCAACACCACATACCAAACCCAGCCTTTGATTGCGCTTTTTTTATTAAAATATCTCATGTATATTGCTCACATTAAAATACAGCAGTAGTTTAATTTTAAATATCGCCACAAGTATAGACACTCAAAAAAAAAAAACCCAAACCCACATCACTTTAATAAAATAAATAAATTTGTTTATCAAAGTTTCAGGCTGTCAGGGTTAGATGATAAGTCGTTTCAGACACACTACACCTCCTAAGACACAGAACTCCCCTCCCCCAGGACAGGAGGCTGTGGGGACACCACGTGCAGATTATCTACAGCACAGGGATGAGACAGAGGCACTGGGGCTGGGGGTGTTACAGTCACAAACCACAGCACAGGGAGGCCCTGCCTGGCAGGGCAGGGCAAGGCATGTCTGGGAAAGAGCATGGGGCTGGATTTTGACACACACAGAGGAGGGGAGTTTTCATCCCAGCAGGAGTTGATGCTCAGCTTTATCCTGCAGAGCTGCAGCAGGGAATGAGTTTGGTCTGGAGTGGATGCTCACAACTCTGCTCTAATGCAGCACTGGTTATGGAAGCAGGACCCTGCCTGCTGCTTCAGATGTTGTCTGGACTTGGCAGTTGGAACAGTGTCAAGAGGGACACAAGGCCTGAAGGGCAGGTGTCTTGTCTTGCTTTAACAGACACAGAAAATTAGAGCGAACTGGCAGAGTTTGGAATTCAGAAAAAGAGGAAATAAGAATTGCTTTAACGTGGGCAAAACAGCTCAAGGGCATTTGCTTCATTTCCCCTCACCTCAAGGGAGGAAAAAAAGAACCAATCTGCAGAAGAAATCTGCACTGCAGGATCATGGATAGTTCAGATTGGGTCTTTAATGAAAGTGTTCCAGGATGTGTGGAAAGAAAAGGATAGCAAAGAAATCTCACTTTCTGGGTAAAGTATTTAAATTCAACAAAAACTCATCGGTTCCCGTTGTAGAGGCACAATTCAGAGAAAGCTGCATCTAAAACCTCAATGAAAACAAGTAAAAACTCTAGTCCAAAAATAAAGAAAATGTCATTTACGGGTAGGTTATTTTGCTGGTGTAGTGCAAGGTAAGTAAGGTCAGAGAAGTGCAGTATCACCTTTGTAGTATAAATACTTTCTACATAATTCAGAAGAGCTACAAAATTAGTCTCCAAAAAATAACTGTGCAACACATCTAAGATAGACAGCATGCTTACTGAGTCCCAGTGTCTAAGCTACCTGTTTAAATGGGGGGTTCACCCTTGTGTCTCACCTCAGGAGGGAATTCTGCAGCTTGGTCACAACCAAATCCATCTGCATCTCTCAATGCCTGTAAACAAGTTACCTCTTATGGATCCCAGTATCCAGTAGCTGTTCTTGCCACCACAAGTCCTGCCATCGTGTTTTTGTAGCACTTTATTGAGAGCCACAACCAGAAGAACACTTCCTGAATCAGCAACTAGATCTGAATTATCCGGGTCTGGCATTGCGTAAACATTTCCCTCAGTTCTTTTTGCTTGATTTCATTTAAAGCTTCTGGTTCCGCAGGGCTCTTCTGGACCTTTGCCACGGCAAAGTTGATCCCTTGAGTCAGTCCTGCCTGGGTGATGTTTGCAACCTGGACCATGGAGCTGCGGATCTTGGCGAAGGGGGACACGGCCCTGCTGCCACCCTCGGCGGGAGAGGGAGTGGGGTGGAGTCCTGGCTCGGGGTTCCCACACACAGAGCCGGGGCTCCTGTGGGATTTACCGCAGTCGGTCCCACCCACAGCCAGGAGCTGAGGACTGGGCTCAGCAGAGCGGAAATCCAGCTTGGAGGGCCGGGAAGGGACGTCCCCCACAGCTTCAGCCGTGCTTTGGGCCGCGTTATTGCTGCTTTGTGCCGAGGGGCGAGGGGGCTCCTGAGAACCAGCCTGGGCCTCCAGACCATCCGAGCCCTTGCTCTGGGCATCCTGCACGAACCTCTGGCAGTACACATCGATGGGCTTGGGGAGCTCCCCGTGCGCGCTGGCACCAGAGGGCGCGGCCGTGTCCTCGTCCTGGCAGTGGGAGCGGCCAGGCTGGGAGCCCTGCCCCGCCTGCGATCCCTGCCCCGCCTGCGAGCCCTGCCCCTCGGGCCCGGCGCTGTCCGGCCCGCTCAGGGACTGCGAGCGGCTGGCCAGGCGCGGGGCCGAGGCCAGGATGCCGCAGCTGGGCAGCACGTAGTCCGTGGGACCGATGTTCTCCAGGGAGTCCGTGAGCTGGTTGTCCTCGTCCGACTTGGAATTAGTCAGGAAGTCGTCGGAATGGAATGAGTCGTTATCTGAGCCCTCTGTGTCAGATTCGGTCTGGGCTTTGGGATCTGCCCCTGGGTTCTCCAGAGTTTCAAGGCTACTGTCTGATTTCCAGAGATTCACTTTCAAGTTTGGCTTCAAAAAATTGACTTTCACTTCTGGTTTAGCGAAGCTGCCCAGCTTGCGAAGGTTGCCGATGTTTACGTTGGATTTGGTTTGCTTCACTTTCTGATTGAGGGAGGAGAACTTGCTCAGCAAATAGTTCTTGCCCTGGGCCAGGGAGCCTCTGTTCTGAGAGCGAATGCCAATGATGTCCTCGTGGGGTTTACTGCTCCTCCTACAAGAGAAAACTGGATTTCTAATGTACAGCCAAAGCAGTCATTTTTATAAACACCAAGTATTCACTGATTTCCAGTCTATTTCCACAGCAGAGATGGACACTGAGTTACTAGGTTATTCTTTCCTCACATAAATAAAGGAAATTAATCCTTTCCTTACATAATATTGTACCATATAAGCTAATCAAGCTCAAACCAACAAAAAAAGGAGGGTTGATACAGAACAGTAACCAAACGAGGAACAGCCACTTTCTGCAGGCACTTTAATTTTAGAAGAAAAGAGATTTGAATTCTCTATTTTTGTAACCCTGGCTTTGTGTATGCTGTACTCAACACATTTCTAGCAGTTCACACAGCCTGAACTGGAAGTGTCCAAAATAATGCGAGAGATGGCACTTGAAGGGTTCAACAGGAGCAGGTTCACAGCTCCCAGGCTGAGCATGTGGTCTGCAGTCTGTTCTTTACAGCTGTGTCCATGAGCACACACACAAAGCGCTGTTCTGGCCTGCACCTTTTGCTGCTGTCACTGGGAGCAGCGCAGGGAAATGTCACCTCAGCCCCACACACAGGTCAGACATTTCCTGCAGCCATCCCACACTGTGCTTTGCCCCTGGGAAGAGCAGAAGTGGATACAGGAGGTTCCCATCCTTTATGGACTCACCTTTCCAGCTTCTTCTCAATGATGGGCACATCC
Organism: Myiozetetes cayanensis; assembly: GCF_022539395.1. Taxonomy (NCBI): domain Eukaryota; kingdom Metazoa; phylum Chordata; class Aves; order Passeriformes; family Tyrannidae; genus Myiozetetes; species Myiozetetes cayanensis. The sequence goes on along the minus strand of NW_026086605.1, from coordinate 1,640,277 downwards.
AACCCCATCGCCTGCTTTGTGATTCTCAGCATCTCTGCAATGCACTGGAGAGTGTCTGAAATCCAAGCAGCAGCCTGTCAGACCCTTCAAAACACCCCTAAAATCCCACATTCCACAATCTACAAAGAAAGAAGTCTACTTTTAACACAATTAAGTTTGTTTGGGTTTTTGGAGGGTTTTTTTTCCTTTCACCCTACGAGTTGCAGTTCAGATTTCGAGCTTTCAAATAAGCTTAAAGAAGAGACTCTCCTTGATCCCTAAATGCTGGGTTTTAAGTGAATCACTGCCACACTGCTTCATTTGTGGGAAGAAGAGAAGCAATTATATTTATTCTAATCCTTGCTGACAAAAATCAGTGCTCCAGGTAAGAAGTGATATTTTTTTTCCCTTATTAGTGGTCATTTAATTTAGTTAAACAACAAGCAAGAACATTTCCAGACACTGATTTCACTAAAGAAATCAATTTCTTCAGCTCTTTTAGGAGCTAATTTTAACTTCATTTTAGAAGGTTTTGGAGCAGTAAATGGACAGGGAAATGTCTCTAGTTCTAGAGAGACATTTTGCTTTAAAGCTGCATTTGGAACTCATTTTTCTTTCTATTCAAACAGTAACATCCACATGTTCACTCAGGAAGCCAAACAGAGGGGTTTTTATGGTTCCCACCCTGCCCAACTGGATTGTATCAGAGTCACTTCTGCAGAAGGGTAGGTTTTAGGGGCCATGGAACAAGTGTTTCCTGGACAAACAGTGGAATACCAAACACACTTTTATGTCTAAAGCTTTTCCACAGGAAAACAAACCTTTTCCATCTTCTTCTGGGTTTCTCACCACAGCTCTGAGGGTGTGAAAATACCCACTCAGCTCTTTGTACTTGTAATGCAGCCTCATGCAGGAGAACTTGGGTTTGCCAAAGAGAGTAGGCTCGGGCCCTGAGAGAGAAATCAGATTAGACATCTTCAACCAGACCCTGAGAGAGAAATCAGGTTAGACATCTACAACCAGACCCTGAGAGAGAAATCAGATTAGACATCTTCAACCAGACCCTGAGAGAGAAATCAGATTAGACATCTTCAACCAGACCCTGAGAGAGAAGTCAGATTAGACATCTTCAACCAGACCCTGAGAGAGAAGTCAGATTAGACATCTTCAACCAGACCCTGAAGAGACCCTGCAGAGACTCTGCCTGAACAATCAGCACAGACTCTCTGTGTGTCCAGTACAGCCCAGCCTGATGGTTTACAACACATCACCCTTTCAAACACCACCTGCATGCCGTGGTTTTTTAGGGAATGCTCTGGCAAGGATTACAGGGAAGGCTGACACATTTCTACCAGGTGGATGCAATGAAGCTGTCAGTTCTCTTCAGTGCACTGCTTGCATCTACAGCAGCAAACAAGCTGTAGATGAAGGTGTTTCTGTATCCTGTGCATCAGGATGTGTTACAAACCTCCACATGCTGTGTAAGAGCCCTTGCCACTGAACTCTTGCAAACTGCACAGGGACAGGGACAGTTACAGTCAGGAGATGATGAAATCACTGCCTATTGTGCAATGGAGGGTTAAACTCTATCAGGAGGCCACACAATTTCTTCTCTCCAACTAGAACAATCTTTTTCATCTGCAAAGAGTCAAAGACATCCCATCTTTATTGCTTTCAGCAGCAAATGCTGGATTTAGCCTGCAGATGGTACATTCTATAGGCAAGTTAAATGAGCATAACAAGGTGATTTTGTAGCAGCTTGTTTGTTATCAAGCCTTGAGAAAGAAGTTTTAAAAACCTATGGAACAGATTTAAAGTACAATTCCCAGCCAGGTGCTGCTTTTGGATCAAAGAAAGAGAGCACTGAATGCACAAACCTGTGACTCATTACAGAAGTTGATCAAGTTGTTTGATAAATAATGAAATTGGTTTTGATGATTCCGTGGTTCTTTTAAGAGTTTGAAAGAGGGAAAACTTTAGAATCCTGGCAGTGATCAAAGTTTCCATTTCTAACAGCAGCAAAAGCCGTTCCTGGGAGGGAACAGATAACTCTGGCACCTGTCATGAGCAAGAAAGGCCATCTCCAGCCCTGGTGGACTGCCCAGCATTTGTGCCACACATCAAGGCTTGCTGCCTCAATGCATCTGCAGGATGCTTTGATGAGGGCTCAGCTATTGTTCAGAGCATTCAAAAATGACACAGTGTGACTAATTTTCTTACCTATTTCTATTTTTTCCAGAGCTTCAAGGCCCAGCCTTTGGTACTGATTCACCTTGTCGACTTCATCGTCATAACTAAGAGAAAAGAAGCAGAATTTGATGCCTCCTGCTGATCCAAATCCAAGCTCCCAGAAATAACCCACACAGGGAGAGCAGGGACTTACTAGGCCACGTAGTAGGCAGAGTTGGAAAGTAACAGCAGAACATCCACGTCCCTGTGAGTGGCATCAATGAGGCTGAGGAGAGGAAGAAAAACAAACAGAGGGGACAAGGTTTTATTTGCAGAGCTGTGTAACCCATGCCCGGTGTAGTTTGGGGACACTCCTTTAGAATTCAGCACTTGTTAAACACGGCACATTATCTCGTGGGCTGCTGCTGCCTGCCCAGAGTCACTGGAAAACCCAGGCAGGTGGGTCAGTTGTTGGGTGGCCACTTCCCAAGCCCAAGTGTGATCACCTACAAGAAGTGGATCCAGGTAAGCAACACTCTCTCCTAAACCTGAAGTTGCCTCATAGCTCAAATAGGTCAGCAGAAGGCCCAAAAATAAACAGAAAACCCTCAAGCTATTACAAATGCCAGCAGATATATGGAAAAATACCTCAGACTGAGTGAAGGTGATGAGTCTGTGCCCTGAATAGCTGTCAGAACAACCTGCCCTGCTATTTTTAGATGCTGAAGTTTAACCTGCAGAGGATCTCAGCACTGTTTCTCTTTTACAAGCTAGTGAACTCTGAACTCGCTAAGGAGGGGAGAGTTAGTTCATGCCCACTGTTCACAAAGAGAAATCCAGACTGTCCTACTGCTGACTCATGCCCCAAGAATGTAATCTGCCTCCAAAGTCAGGCCACACTTTCTCTATGCAGCAATAAGGAACAGCAGCTCCTCAAACAGCCCCTTCTAGAACCAAGGGTGCTTAGAAGTTCCCTCTGTGGTACTTCCAATTCTGGCAACATGAACTGACTGCAGGCATTTCCACATGATGTTCCAAAGGTGCACCACTTTTATGGCACTTTGAGAAAAGCACATTTGAGAGGAGCTTTTCTTCTACAACTGCAAGTATTCAGACCCTCCAAGGACTTGATCATTCTGTGTTGTGCTGTGCTAGCCCAGCCACCACAATCATTTCCCATCAGCAGCGAGAGGCATGGCAGAGCAGCAGCTGAGCCATTCTGACCGTTCACACACCTTGGGTCGCAGTCAATAAGTGCCCAACCTCCATGGAATTTTTCATCCTCTGGCAAGAGCAGCTTCATGTAGCTCTGCAGCAGCTGGCTGATCAGCTCCTGGTGGCTCCTCAGGTTCTCCTTGTGCAGGGCTTCGTGTTCCTTCTCTTTGGTAAATATGGAGTACAGATCCTCTGTCACAGGGATGCCCTGCATCAAATCTAAGTGAAACCCATAAAATACCAAACAGGAAAGGAAGTTAGAAGGGATAGACAGCAAATTCCTTCCAAATGTTTCATATTTACTGATGATGCTCTTCATGGTCTTTCTGAACACAGTGTTGCCTCAGGAGGTTTTACACTTCTTTCAGTGAAAAACATTTTAAGAGACACCAGCTACATAAATTTAATTTAGTCTAATAAAAAGAGACACAAAGACATTTACATGCTAAAACAAAGTTAGGGGCAAATTCCACAATGAGTCACACTGCATGCAAACCCTCTGAAGTGAGGGCTGTTTGATCTCCAAATGGAGAATCACTGTTCCTTATGGCCCATCACACAGACATGAACATTACACACACCCAAGGTGCTTTTAAGCTTCAGGATGCGGAAAAAAAAATCAGTCAGAAGATAAAGCCAAGATGATTTTAATAAACTCTTCTAAATAGCACAGCTCAGCTTAGTTGCAGTTGTACTCTTACCTATGACTGCTTGCCTGTAGGCATCCCTGAAACGGTTCAGGTAGTATCTGTTGGCAGAATTCACTCCATCCTTCATCACCCCTGCCAGCTTCCTTTCCCCGGTCCTGGTGAAGTCCCCCTGTCACACAGAACATGCACGTCATGCCCAGATGCATCTTGGAAGCAGCAGGCTCAGCTCACAGAGCTTTGGCATTCTGAGACTCAGAGATGAACAGGTGACAGCTCAGAAATTATCCACAAGCAGCTCTTTCATAGAGAAGTTGAAAATACCGATTTTTCAAAGGGCATCTGGCTTGTGGCATTGACAGAAATTGGGACGTGCACATCAGATAACATTAAAGCAGAGCATTCAAGAGGTCAGTCACTGTGATGCTTGAATACCCCAAAAATGCCCTTTATTTTTGGCCTTTAACCTAGCAGGAACACCACTGGAACAGCAGAGAGACTGCAGCTCACTCAAACAAGGTTTTATGTTTTTGCTACCAGAACAGGACAAGCAGAACATCCCAAAGGAGAACAGTACATACCCTCCCAACCTCAGAAACAAAAGCCAGTTTCTGGGCCACAGAAGGCTTAGAATTTAAATAAAAAGCTGTTTTGGTAGTTGCACTTCATTAGAGGGTTCTATTTTCAGAGACACTCTGAACACTGGCACAAAGCAGTTCTAAAAGCCATGTCAGCTACTCTGAGGAACATTTCAAGTGGGTTTCACTTTCAAACTGAAAGAAGTACCCCAATTAAAAAGAATTTAATTCATGAACCTCAATGGCAATTAGAGAAATCATCAAACAGAAGGCCTGAAAATCTAGATCTATAAATGGAGGTCTATGCTTCAGATTTAAAATTAAATATACATAATGAAGACAAGCATGTCAGGCTGGTTTTTACTATTTTTAAAATTAATAAACTAATCAAATTCAGTAGAGATATTTAAAGAGGGATTTCAGAAGCATTTCCACCACAATCATTTTTCTCATGCCAAATACAAAGAATACTAAAAATGTGTTCCACCAGTGACTAAACACACAGCAAGTACCTCAAATTCTGTGACTTTTCAAAGCAGCAGGAGTAAAAAGTAAGGAGTTTCAATCCTGATCTTGGCAAAGAGCATTACAACTAATTAATTCTTTAGAAAGCATGGGTAATTAGTATCACCCCACTAGCTACATACTGTGATCTTCCGAGCATTTCTGAAGCACTGTGACTGCTCAGGAGTGCTGCAGCCATGCCATAATTTACCTGGGGGCAGTGTTTGATGGCTGTCCTGCTCTCAGCTGTGCTGCAGACAGGAGGGGTGCAGCTGAGGGCAGCCAGCAGTGCCCAGCACAGCGGGCAGGCACAGTGCCCCTCACCCCGAGTGACAGAGCACTCTGCTGCGAGGCCTCACAGGTCTCCACACAGACCCAGGCACAGCTGTGGGCTTTGCTGCACATACAGGAGAGTATCCCAGAGCACACCAAGCTGTGCCAGCCTCCCCCCGTCCTGAGAGCAGGGGCAGTGGCGGTACCTTGAGGGCGGCGGTGCCCGCGTACTGGCGGCTGATGGCATCGCCGTTGTTGGCCCACATGATCTGGTAGATCCTGTTGCACTTCACTGGCAGAGGCTGCTCAGGAGGCATCACACCCAGCTTTTTGAGCTGCAATTGGACATGTGCATTAGTAAAATGTCCAAGGTAAAAGCCATTCCCCGTGTGAGAGCTCGATAACGGAAGGGAAACGCCTGCCAAGCGTTTGATTGTTAAAGTTGACACGATCCAAAAAGGGAACTCGTTCTGCTGATTTGTCAGAGGAAATTAATTGTGAGCAATGAATCACTAGTTCATTGCTAAGCATCGTATCGCTGGAGGCAGCATTAACATTCATATTAATTATGAATGTAGGAGCCAATCATCAAAAAAAATGAGCTGAAGTTACTGTAGATTACTCAGGATACAGGACATTTTTCAACAGAGAACCATCAAAAGGACAGGCACCACAGAACTTTAACGTGCATAAACAAGTTAATATGTCCTCTATTGCAAAGGCATCCGTGACCTCAAGGGTCTGAAAATAAAAACCAGCTTCTTTTGTTGGTTTATTATTAATGCTTGCACACTTTGGATAGTTACTGCTTAACACTGATACTGAAAGTGAGATATCTTACTCTTCAGGACAACCAGCACTTCAGTTTCCCCAGGATAAAAGCCTTGGGTACAACACAAACTTTAGCCACTGGATTGGTAAAGCAGCACAGCCATAACTGCAGTGCAGTCACCAAATCTTAGGCCAGCTGCAGGGATAACTTGGAATAGATCACAGGCAAACAATTCCCAACCAAAACCAAATGCTGAAGCACTCTCTGCAAGTCAGAAGACAATGGAGGCAAGGCTGTTCATTGACTCTGAAAGCCCTACCAAGTTTCCAGAGGAGAGAAGGCAAGTCCTGTGGTTCCAAGGAAAGCAAAGGTAAGGCACACGTAACTCTCAGTCTTACACTCCATGCCATTCACCCTCCACGAGGGAAGACAATCCCAGATTCCAGAGCAAAAAGCAAATGGGGGCAGGGCAAAGAGGAACATGACTAAAGAAAGGACCCTCAGTCTGCTTGGAAATCCCTTCTCTAACCCCATCCCACAACAGTCCCTACTTGCTGCATCACAGTGTTTCACTTCAAAGCAGCTAAAATAGCATCCAACTTCTAGCTGGATTTTAGTCCCTTAATCTCTTGTTTCAGGGAGGGATTTTAGAGGGTGGTGTTTTGTTTTTAAACTTTGTATTACTGCATAAAATTACTAAATCAGAACACGACAATCCTCTCCAAGATGTGGACAGTCAGTCCTTCCTGAAGCAGGACAGCAGGCATCACTGTTCTGCAGCGATTTCCAGCTTTGTATTTGTACATATTACCCCTTTCAGCTTCACAGCTCTCCAGTATTTCACAAAGATTCTTTTCAGTAGAGGTTAGTTTAGCATTTTTCAAGCCCACAGATTTCTCTGTGAATCACAAGAAGTTCTGAGGTCCTTGGCAAAGCCCCCAGTTGACGTGCCTGCTGCTCCATGACCACTCTGGCAATGGCAGCCTGCACAACGTTGGTCCGGTCCAGGCAGTCCATGCAGTTCACTCGGAAGATCCCTTCCTGTTTACAGATCACTCCAGCCTGGTCAACCCTTTCAACAGGAGAACAAAGGCACACTGAGACACTTCAAATGAAGTAATTCATCAGCTTCTATAAACAGGTAGAAGATTTTACACTGTTTGTGGTTGCACTCACCACCCAGGCACGCCCCACTCTGAATTAACTCCTCGTGTTCTGACCTATCCTCCATTTAATCCAGCCTGGATATCAAATAAATCCTAGTGGGGCCATAAACTCGGCATGCAATCAGCTGAATTCAGCTCTGGCATATGTCATACAAGCTTTCAAGAGAAAAGGCTTTTAATTTCAGACAGAAAAGCCAATAGAAATGGCAGCAGCATTTCACTGAGCAATCAGAGTAACAGATTGGAGGCTGCAGTGCATCCATCAGTTCACTTTAACCAGTGCAAACCAAAGCTCAGACATGCCTGCTGAGTTCAACACAGGGCTGCTGTTCCAGGGTTTGTGGGTCAGGTACAGAGTGTTCCACATTAAATACAACCCCTGAAAGTGTCAGATGAAGCAGGCCCTGGGCAGCAATCTGAGGATCTTTTGTTATGTGTCTCGAGCACCAACACTTCAGAACACAAGCTGGGACACACAAGCTGGGTGTCAGAGAAGAAATACAAAGCATACCAGTTGTGATGAGATCAAGGCCTCCAAATATCTACTGTATGTTGATTGGTTTTGTTTGTTTGGGGTTTTATTTCTGTTTGTTAGTTTGTTTTGGTTTTTTAACAAATTTTCCATGCTAGTTCAAGAAGAGTTAAATACCTACCAGCACCACTTCATGTCAAGAATGATATCGTGAATGGCATCAGTCAGTGTTTGGACATTTTCAAACTTCATTCCTCGGCTAAAATGCAGAATTTCACAAAAGTTAGGTTGAATTAGAGCAGTGACTTTAATTATTTTATCTTATTTGTAACATTAACAAAGATAGTGCTTTGGCTAATCCAAGCATTCTCTCCTGCAGCAAACTCAAAACATGAGCCAATATTCAGAATTTTTTTTAAAGTACAGTTCACCATTAAATCCAAGGAAAGAGGTTAAAAAAAAATAGTTAAATTCTCAAGGCTTTGCATTTCTAATGCTGCTTCCATAAGGAAGAGTAAGTGTGCAGCATTCCATGCAACGTGCTGTTCTCACCTCAGTCCCAGTGTCACAAGGAGTGACTACAGATGGAGCTGGGCAGGAGGATCCTGCACCAGTGACTGTACAAAAAACACCCTACACGTATCACCCCTCCTGCCCCACCCAGCAGGTTGTTTTGGGGATTGCTCTCGATTCACTCACGCTCACGGTGCAAAAACAAACAGTCCTGGTAGCTATAGAAGTTTTTAAGGAGGAAAGTGAAGGAATGAAAACAAAAGCTGCCTTAAACAAGAGATTAAATATCAAATCAATTCAGGGAGCCACAGGCCTAGAGAAGTCTCTCTAGGCCATCACTTGGTTTCCCTTCCCCCATCCCCTTCTGCAGTGTCTACTGATGACACACTTTCTCAGTCAGTAATGCTCTCCCAGGCCAGATGCAATCCTAGATTATGGTTGGAAATGAAGATTAAACCAGTTTAGAGCCTGTACCGACTCCCACACAAAGGCAGCTTGAGGGAAGCAGAAATGCAGGCCTGTGGGGCAGATTAAATGCTAGGGCAAGTGACGCTGCCCCAGGACATGGCAGCATCAGAGGGGAGCCAGGAAAACACAACTGCTCAGGCTGCAATCAATTAAAACCTGGGGTATTTTCTAGTGAAAAACCATTGGGTCCTGAAAGAACCCATCGTATCTTTATAGAAAAAATAAAGAGAAACAGAAGTAGAGAAGAATTCAAAGCAGGTCAGCCACAGCTTTACATTCACAGCATGTCTGAGGGAACTCTCCTGCTCAGAATGTGTAACAAATTAGATTTGCCCAATAAATAACTGCAAATTTAACAGGTCAGAGACACAAGATGACAAACAGCAGTGCCTGGTTACCCAAACTTCACATTTTATCATGCTCTAGTTTACAAAAGGTATTCTTCCTGTTTAAAAGTGTTCCATGCAGAAATAGAAACAATAATAACAGTGTTTTCTCCTCCTTTCTACTCTCCTCTCATGCTAACAGAACAAGATGCAAAGGGTCATTTTCCAAAGGTTTCTTACCAGTGCTCGTGGAAGTCAAAAGAAACATAAGTCAGATTTGCATTATTGTAGAGAAGAACTTGTTTAAGGTAAGCATCTCCAATAATCTTCTCTCTGCCTGTTTGATCCACCAAGTTAATAATAACCTGTTCAAAAGTTCAGTTAGTTAACATTTGTCATCTCAGATGTGTATACCATGCAATAACAAACAGCTCAAGAGTCATAAGATTTGCAGGTAGTCTTGCTGAAGTTACAGTCTTTGCTGGATTGTACCCATGACAGATGAGCTCTAACAGTTACCTGCCTACACAAACTTTAACCCAGAGAAGCTCTGAGTTCCCAGGACAGGAACACAGAAACAGGGTTTACACATTCCCACAAGTTATTGTTTTTTAGAGTGAGCTTACAAGGACACTTGCGAAACCTAATAAAGTTCTATTTACATACAACCTTACAACTGTCGACAGAGCTTCTAAAAAAACAAAACACATCACAAAAAAAATCAAACTAAAAGCATTAACCTTCATCCCCTGCATTTTCATGAGATGACTATTTTATCAGGCAGCACTCACCTGCTTTTTGTAGTTTTTCAGCTGTTCTTCAAAGTGTGCACGAAAACAGGCCACAGTTTCATTTTCACCTGCAAGGCAGAGCAGTGTCAGACAGAAACAGCCTGTTCAGCACTAACTCAAGTCCTGTTTGATGTATTAAACTGTGCCCAAATCTGCACTCTGGAAAACCAAGACAGCTTCACTGAAGACACATTGTACAAAACTCCTTTCAAAGGCGTTTCAATCTGCTCAGCTTCAACACTGCTGTTCTACCACGGTGTGCAGCAAACACCACTGCTAAATTCTGCTTGTTGTGCAGAGGAGATGGGACTAAAATGTAATTTTTAATAAGCCTGCTTAATCCTTTCAGCTGTGCACCACACCCCCACGTCAGCAGCTCTTCCCAAAGCTGAGTCCCAAGGGAACTCTGACCCTGTGGGGTCCCACCCAAACACTTACTCTTGTCCAGGCGGGGCCGTGGGTTGTATCTGTATCCCACCTGGCTCCAGAAAACAGGCACAGAGCCTCGGGTCTGGATGTAGGAGAGAGTGTGGTTGTGAACGTGAATCAGCTGCTCTGTCTCCACGTAATTTGCCACGTTTCCGTTTTTATCAACACCTCTTCTCTTATACCGCATTCCTGGGAGGAGGGAAACGGTCAGGGCATATTTAAGTGCTTGTCCTAAACATTAGTAACTTTTGTTGCTGGTTTTGACAACACTAACACAGGACAAAGGCTCTAGCCAAAATCCATCATCAGTGGGAGAAGTCACTCCTGTCCCAGTTTATTCCTCGGAAGTTATTTTGACTGTATGGATAAAGTTTATTTCCTGACATATTATGAGCAGCACTACAAAGTCAAAGATAATCTCTAGTCCACCCTAAATGATACATTTCTCCTGTTCTGTCCCATTTAGCATAAAGTTTTACTTTAGTGCTCAGTATTTCCATGAGCCTCAAAGGCAACTGGTTTGGGGGTTTTTTGGGGGAGTTAACTACAGTATTTCAGAAATAAAGGCACATTGGACTCTTGGCTAAAAGTATGTACTAGAGAATTAACCAAACACACAATCCCATAACTATTCTTCAAAATATTGCATCAATTAATCAAAAGAATCTTTTAGTGTCAAGAGAGAAAGTTCTACACAGTTTGTGCTCTGGACTTGCAATCAGATGAGCACAGTGATATTAACAGCAAAAGCAAATGAATAACAAATTTCCCCTCTGCAGTTCAGTTCCTGTATCTGTGTGACAATTTAGTATTAAAAAGGCATACTGTAAACTAGCTGCTACCCTGAAACTCTGAAGGATTTACTCCAAGTTGTTCTGACAAATAATGTTCCTGGGAACTGCATTAAATAGAGGTGAGCAGTGGTACAAAGGTCAGTCCCATACCAGGGTAAGCTTACCACGGGTTTTTTCTTGGTTTTTTTGACATGCTGAAAACCTGACTGTGTAGGAAAGTTGGACACAATGGAGTGCTGGGGCACTGCAGCCTTTTGCTCCTGCAGGCTGGGGGGCTGCAGTGCACACCTGACAGGGGCTGTCCATCTGCTCACCAGCACAGCACTCTCAGGGTTTCCCCTGTGCATCCCTCTCCAGATTCAGGAACACCCCAAGGCCTGGAACTGCTTGCCTACCAGCTCTGTGCCGGCTGCGGCGGGAGATGAGCGCCACCAGGAAGGTGGGATGGACGTCATCCACGCAGCTCGGCTCCTGAGGAGGGGTTTCAGGGCTGCTCTTATCATCATCAGAAGATTCGCTGTAGTTTACAACCAGTTCTTCAATCTGCACAAATCCTTGAATGATGGGTATGATCCAGAAGTCCACCTCAGCATTCTGGAGGTTACAAAAACCACATTTACATTCCTGTTGGTTCTACATCACCTGCAATTATTTCTGCCCTTTCTCATGTTTATAAAACAATTGCTTCACACGCTTTTCGTATTTTAAGAAATTTTTGCCATGTCCTTGACTTATTTCTGTAAGTGGTACCAGCATTTTTCCTCCATCAGAAGGAAGAAAGAAACAACTTCAGATCTTTCTGTGGAGATGGAGCAAGCTGAATCAAGGCAAGGCAAAAAGCCCTCCTATGCTCTCAGCTATTTATGGACAGAAGAAAATCATGCAATTCTTTAAAATTTCTTTTTTTAAAATCAACTGGTTCAGGGCTCTGCCACCCTAAAACATCAGTTTCTTAAATAGAATTGAAATCTAAGTTCCTCAATGGTCAGCTCTTTCCCCAAGGTTATCCACTGATATCTTAGAACATGAAAAACACAACTAGCAAAACTCCTGCATTATACACAACTTTTCAGAGGAGCCAGGTTTACCCTGCAACCATTTGATTATGTTAAATTATTACTGAAAAAGATGCAGGGCATAAAGGAAGATGTCTGCTGTCATCTTTAAAGAACATAAGACTCGGCCTAAACTGGCAAACTGTAGTTAGTAACTTAATCTTTATCTCCAAGTTTAGTTTCAAATGAAGGAAGATCATATATTGAGGACAGAATGGTGGTTCTATGATCTGAAATGGAAATGTTTTCTTTACTCTGAATAGCTGTTCAGAACAACTTGTTCTACACTGTTTTTACATTGATCAGCTGCTCTGTTTAAGGAGAAAACACTATTCCCCACCATGGAAAACAAAAGTCTTATCTCAAGGAAACTCTGAAATTCATAGTTACTTCTTTTCTGGCTGCTCCTTATTATCAAGCTCAGCTCTGTCCAGGGATCATCCCTTCCACAGATAACTACAACTTAATTTACCTTCAGAAGTCAGCACAAACATATCACACCAAGTTATTCTACATTGTTTTACAATAATAAAATTCTAAATTCAGTTGAAGTTCATTCATTAGCAACCATCCCAGGCTAACCAGAAGGCTGGGGGAAGAAGGCAATGCCAGTTGCTCAGCTTAAAGAAGGCACAGTCCTAACCCTGACCTGTCTGCCAAGCAGGTTCTTAAGCAAACTTTCTGAGGCCTTAAGCAAACATTTCAACTAAAACTGAAGAATGATTCTCATAACACACACTAGAAATAAAAAACTCACATCAATGCTGATGAGATCTTCAATCATGTGCTTGTTCCAAAAGAATCTGTCATCAACCTGTTGAAAACAAAAAAGGGCAGGTTTTGGAACTCCTTTGGTAAGAACACCAGAGCTCTCTTGTTTATTCTCTGCAGGTGGACACCCAGGTCTCATCAGAGTTCAGCTCAAATCACACTGCTGCAGATTTTGTTTCCCTTCCTTGCCCTGCAGCTGTTACAGGGCAGGATGTTCAGCTGCTTTAGGCTGCAGCAGTGTGAGTCTGGACACAGCCATCGTGGGACAGCACATCCACCTGCCAGATGGAAGAACAAACAACACACTCACTTTTCTCCACAGGGATAGGTTTGCTTTCTCACACGTGCTCTGTCTCTGCACAGAATTTGTCAGGTCATAGGTCAGGCTGTAGTAAAAGGAGTCGGAATCCATGAACATTTTGAACAACTCCTCCAATAACCTCTTCTCCAGCCTCTCTTTCTCTTTGCTTTCCTTAATCTGAAAGAAAAAAAATGGCTTTTTATTTCTTTGTGAGTGAAAAAGACTCCAGGCCATATCTGCTAAATGCTATTTCTAACTCTGTAGGACAAACCCTTTCCATCGAGGAGCAGGCTCTTAAAAATCCCAGCACAGATAATAAACACAAGGGACATCCCCAGAAATACCAGGTTATTGCTTTTACCATTCAAAGCTGAACATTTAAGCAGTCTGTTTCAATCTCAAGAGTTTAAGAAATACTGCATCCACCCATTCTAATTTTAATAAATATTGTTTGGATTTCTTAAGCCAAGCCATTATTGTATTAAAAGCGTTTTGATGACACTGTATTGTGTGGTGTTCTCTGAGGAACTGGGCACCAAATTTTGTCTCCAATTCTATGTTGTAAGAGAGATGCTTCTGCAGAGCAATTGTAGAAGCTGAGAATCTCAGTAGAAGGTAATCCTGGTAAGAAGTAACTCTATCAGTAATTCTGCCAAGATTAGGTAATTGCAAAATGAAAAATCATAGAATTGCCACAGCTCAATAAAATCAAAAAAATTCAACTGAGCATTAAGATAGTAGTTCCACACTGTGCAGTTTTTCACTAGTTCTTTAAGGTCTTAGTACTCCACTGGATCATCCATCACAACCTTGGAATTATAAAGCAAACATTATGAAAAAAACATAAGGCAACAGTGGAAAACTTTACCTTCTTTTTATTTGGAGCAGACACATTTGATTTAATTTGGGTAAGAGTCTTCAGCAGAAATTTTGTGTCATCTGGGGACTGTGTTATCTTCTCTGGTTTGTTTATCCCAAAGTGGTGCTTTTTGCAAAGCTAAATAATGACATTGAATTAAAGCCAATAATTAGATACTCTTTACAAAGTTAAAAAAAAATTTAATTAAAGTCTACAAAAATCAAGACCTGGACATTCACAAAGCTAAGGGACACACTCTGAAATACAGGGGAACACACAGTTTTCTATCCAGAGCCCAATTCTCACTGTTTTTTATAAAGGCACTTTCTCCTGTGATTGTGAGGATGCCTCAGTTTGCCATGGCCTGAGTATCCAGACCCACCTCAGTTTCCTTACCCAAGTTACAGTGCAAATTGGGATTACTCACTTGGTTATTCTATAACCAATTAAGATTCTAAAACTTGAGGAGAGCAAGAGCATCTATTAAAAAAATCCTTTCTCCTAGTTCAGTGTTGTATTCCCAATAAGCTTTGTGAAATTGAGGTGCAATTTTACTGTAACTTCCCTCCATAGCAGAACTTGTGATTTCTGTTTAAAAAATACTTTTAATCAAAAAATGTTATTTAAAAAAAGCACAAAATGATCAGTATGCCTGCTTATACCAGGAATAACAGGGGAGAGGCATTTAAGTTTTATTTGACATTCAGATTTCCCTGAGGCAGAAGGGGGAAGGTCAGAATTCCTTGGGGACAGTCATACCTCCAGCTCCAGGTCCTGAGGTTCTGTTTCAGAAAGTGGAATCACGGCAATCTTTGTTATTTTGCAAACCTCGTGATCTCCTGGGAGTTTGCCAATCAAAGCTTTCTGACGAATTAAAAGGAGCCACCATGGTAGATCTGGGAAAAACATGATTAGTAGATGCTTTTATTTGTCTTGTCAGGCATTTACTTTGATAAGTTTGCCAGAAGCTTCTCCCTGGTGTAAAAGCCCTGCCAGGAACCATCTGACCAGAAGACCCCAGTGAATGATGATTCACCATTGCTGTGATTTGTCAGTATGCATTGCAATAAAAAAAACCTAAAAAATACTTATTCAGTCTGTAATACAGTAAGATTAACTATTTCATAGACTTACTCACTAGAGGTAAAGCTAGCCCTGCTTCATCTGCAGCCACCAGCAACCTCTAGGATGAAGCACATCCCCACCAATGGCACCAGTGGCAGTAAAATCTGAAAGGAACAGCTGGAGCTCAGACAGGAACAAAAGATTTTGCCTTTACACCCTCTGTTGTGTATCAAACAGCAAACAGCACAGACACAGGCAGCATCTGATTGCAGGGCTCGTGAGTTAAGAAATCTGGAAGGCAAACAAGGGCTGCAGCAGGAAGAGTTTATGTGTGTTCAAAGCCTCAGGAATCATCCCTGCAGTGACATGCATGAAGTGGCACAGAAACTCATGGGATAAAAATGACTGAAGATATTGGTAACTGGTGCATTTCATCTACAACACTTGCAGTTACAGCATCAGCACTGCAGTGAGACAGGGAACCAGAGCCACAAACATCCCACTGACTGCTGAATGGTGCCTGCACATTCCTAGATTTGAAGCCCTTGGCTGCAGCAGCAGCGTGTTAGTTGGATGCTGGGCTTTCAGGAGTCAAGAGTTCTGTGAAGAGGGATGGAAAAGGCACAGAAAGTCTTCAAGACAAACATGCACACTTAACATTTCTCCCAGCTGAGAAGAGACCAACTGGGTTTAACTGCAAAGGTCATATAAAGACATAAAAAGCCTGCTGTGGCAGACTTGAATATGCTTCCACACTTGTGGTGGCAGATTGTGTCATGTACTATGCCTTTGAACACGACACACAGCCTTGGAAAAGTCTATTTAGCAGCTTTATAGCAAATACAAAGCCTGTTCTCCTTGCTCAGGAAATTCTAAACAGCATTTTATCCTCTGAGTGCTTGAGAGAAACACAGAAAAACCCAGCAGTGCCTTTTAATCTGGAGGAAAGGAACAGTCATTGCAAACACACAAGTGTGTGCTGTGACACTCCACTTGCTCTGATTCCACATTGCTATCTTTAGAGGAAAAGCCTTACTTATATTGGGCATTAGGAAGCCTTCAAAAATGTCAGATCCTCCCAGTTACAAATGTGCTGTGAGAAGCAGAGGGTGCCTCCCCACCAGGGAGGAGGGGAAGGGGAATGAAATGCACTCTTCCCAAACACATGACCTGCAGAACACCTGCCTTTGCCTCCAGCCACCACAGGAATAACATGGAAATAGGAAAAAGGAAGCTGAGGAAAACAGGACAGGTTCTGTGCAAGTGAGCAGACCAATAAGAAAATCCTTTTTAAAAGGAGAAATTGAAATGCTGCCCAAAACACCAGCAACAGATGAAGATGCCCATCACTTCATCTAAAAAGATTGCTTTTTAGGAGGCAAAAAACCAGTCTCTGGAAGCCCAGGGCAATCCAAGCTTAACAGAAGGGGAATACAATAGGGCATCCAGACAGATATTCCTGGTGGGGAGTCCTCTAATCTCATCTATTCCCAACTACAGCAGGTTGGCCACACAACTTGCTCCTGTGAGATCAGCAGTGTATGTCAACAAACCAGATAGATACTCTTTTAAACAAGGAAATCATCTAGAGCTCCAGTGAATTAACCAGTAGAGCTCTACTGGAAATAAGCATAAGATAAAGAAAGGCATTTCTAAGCAGATAGTAATAAAAGTGGAAAAGAAAAATCTCTGCCTACTCTTCACTTGACCTCATATTGACAAACCCTGGTAACAGCAAACAAGAACTGAAGAGCTTAATACAGCCAAGCAGTTCTGTAGCCCTTTGTCATCTTTTAAAATGCACTCAAATGTCATCCTGGTGTGCATTTCAAAACTCTTTATATCATAGCCAGAGCCACAGAACATTCAAAGAAAACAAGAATTCCCCAGCAGATCAAAAGCAAACAATCAGGAAGTAATTATGCAGATAAAGTATGCCCTGAAGTAAAAGCTTCAACAATAGCCATAAAAGCAGCACATTATAATCACCAGCAATATCTAAATAAGTGAGTCCCAGCACAGAATACGTGCTCCTGCAGTACAATAAAAAAAGGCAGTTCCACACAACTCAATTGCCTGGTCCATGTGTGAGGGATGGGGTGCACAGAACACCACACCTGTGTGCCATTCCAGCGAGGTTTAAATCACCTCTTAGAATCAACTGTTCATCTGTAGTGCTTTATGAACTATGGCAGAGCAGATGGCAACAACTGCTTTAAAATAGGATATCTCAAGGAAGCTCTTACCTCCCATTCCACTGAAATGGAAATGCAGTTCCTCTGTTGCTTCCACACTGTCAGCACAGCACTGCTGTTTTCCTCCAACACTTCCCAAACAATCCAGCATTTCATTTCTCCCAAATGCCTTTGCAGCAACTTTTCTTAAACCGTCCAGGAGTTTACTAAAAACGCTGCTTTTTGCAAGTATTTTGATTTTAGCCAAGAAATTCTGTGCTACCAACTCCACATTCCCTTACTTGAACAACTGCAGAGCCGGCAGCGTGCCAAGGAATGCCTGAAGCTGCAGGAGCCTCAGTCCCATCTCCCTGGGGACGTTTCCCATGCTCAACAGTTGTTTCTATCAAGATTCACAGGCATGCTGACAAAAACAAGCTTTCCTTTCCTGGGGCTAGGGAAGGAAGAGCTCCACTTGCCTCCTGTTTACAGGGGCTGTGGAACCTTGGCAGCAGCACTTAACCTGGGCTTCATTAACAGCCCTGGAAAAACTCGTGGAATGGATACAAGGAGAGACATTCAACTGCTCAGGAGTGTCCTCTGACCAAGAAACAGGAGAACTGGGGCAGCAGGGAAGGAGTTAAGTGGAAGCTGCTGGAACTGGCTAGGGAATCCAACTTTGGTTATAGTTGGATACACAACTGAGCATATTCTTGCACTGCAATGTTTGATCAGCTTGCTGAGAAGTCTCTGCTCAACAGTGATTCCATTTCAGGCTGCCCTGACCATTTTAGTGGATTGACTTTTTATTCTAACAAAAAGGAACACAACCTTCTTTCATCAAAATCCCAGTCCAGAATTAGAAAGGAACTGGGCAGCTTCAGTTCCATTGTGTATGGATGTGCCCTGCCAGGACCACAAACAAAATTAATATTCTGTACAGCAGACACTTGATGCAGGAGATGTGCTGGCCTCTAGCTGGGAAGATCATGCAAAGATAGAATTAATTGCACATCTTACCAAGCAAATGTGCAGTGATCTGTTTCAGGAACATCTCCACAATACATCCTAAAATCCTTTTCCTGCTATTCCCATTGTTACTCTGCATTTTCTTACAAGTTAGGAAGGGCCAGAAAATGGCAAGCAATCACATCCTTACATTCAATCAAGGTTTTATTGTTTGGGTTGGAATTCTGCCCCATCCCCCCCCCCAAAAAAAAACCACAAAAAACAAAACCAAGAATCATCCATGTTTAAGGAAATTCAGTTTGGGGAAGAACCAAGTGGTACTTTCACTAGACTTTCCTCTCCAGTGTGAGTGTGCAGTTATGTTGGGTTGTGCAACTGACTCTCTCATGTCAAAAATTCTTTAAAGAATTAAAAAAAATAAGCTTGCTGGTTCCTATGAGACTGCTTCCCTGGCAGAAGCTGCCCTACAGATTCTTTTGCACAAGGCAAGCAGTAAAACCTGCAAGATTAAGAGTCAATTAAATCCCATCCCTAGTTACAGCATGTTGGCAAGGGTGTTTCAATGGTGAATTACAGACAGTCCAAGATGGCTTGCAGGGACATTCCAAGGGTGTGTCAGAGCACTCCAGCATTTCTGCCATGAGCACATCTTTCCAGAGCATGGAAGGATCTGTGCCCAAGACACTGAAGTGTGTGCAGCTTTAGTGACAGCTTTACTGGTAGCAACTTCAGCACTTAAAAAGGCATTTCAATTTTCCAGCATTAGTCAGTATGTGCTGAGCATTCTTAAAACACACCAATATTCCTTTCCAATAACAGCTAATGACAGGACTCCTGTTCACCAATGAACTTCAAATTAGGTTTTCTGATCTTAATAACCTGAGGGCAGGGGAGAAGAAATCAGAGCAGTAAGTCCTCCTGTTGCAGGTCAGGTCTGTGAAAAAAACATTTCCCCAGCTCCTGCAGCTCAGTGCTCCAAGTCTGGAGATAATGGTCCAGCAAGGTTAAATATTTATACAACTCCTGCTGATAAAGTTTCCAGGTGACAAAGATTGAGACAGGAATAAGTAATGAAGACAGGTTACTGTTACAGACCGCTGGAGGATTCAGCCAGAGGAAAACATCAAACCACATTTGAATATGAGCAAGTGGGAGTTCATTGACAACAACAGGCTCCGAGAGATCTCTGTGAGACATCTCAGCCAGCCCCTCGTTGTGTTCACCTAACAGAGAACACCTCTCAGCACATGTCAGCAATTCAAGGCAGCAGAAGAGAAGGACAAATAGCTGCAGGCTCTCTTTCTTCAGACACTGAATGGTAGAAAATAAACATCATTTCCAGGGCTGTTGCATCACTAAATAGCAGAATATCACAACGGTTGGTGATGGTGTCACCTGAACAAGGCAGGGACCAAACCAAACATTTCCAGACCCCAGCAGCAGCTGAGTGGAATGCCTGGATGAGCACAAGTGATGCAACAGCTCCACAGGACACATGGAAAGAAGAGCAGATATCAGGCTTATTACCTGATAATCTTCATTTGCATGACAACAGTAAGCTGACACCTGTTACAGTGTCCCAGCTGGGGAAAGTTTCAACTCAGATTTCATAAGCAGAGGAAGCACCTCACAAGAAGCACACATGCAAGGGCATTCAGCTGCCATAACAAACAATAAACTAAAACCTTCCAAAAAGCACTTGGTCTCCCCCTTGAAAGGCTTTTCCACCAGACTCCCTTGAGAGAAGGGGGGCAAGGCTTTTGTGCACCTGAGGGCTTGGTTTAAAAAACAAGACCACCACACTCCACACAAACAAAAACACGTTCCAAAACCAGTCAGTGAGCATTTCCCCAGAGCAGGAAGAGGTCACTACTGGAGCTCAGCCATCATTCATCATGGACAGCACATGCTGAACAGCACAGAGAACCTGGGGGAAGAGGAGAAAGGGAGATGGCAGAGTCTGAAGCACTTCTTGTCAGCGGATCTGAAAAGGGTGGGTGAACAGCTCTGTGGAACGAGCACAGACAGAAATATCAGTGAAATTCAAAGATGGAGAGGTGCAACTGGAAAGAGGATGTGATGGTGAACTTCCTGGAGAGGTGGGCTCTGAACTAGCACTGTCAGGAACAGGCCCTGGGGTGACTGGAACTCTGGAGCTGGGATTCCCAGAACTGCTCTGACCAAGGGCACTGCTGGTGTGTACCAGTGCCTGCTCTCCATTTCTGACACTGCCACCCTGACTCATCTGTTCTGTTCAACAGAGCACAAACATCTGATCCATTTCAGCACATCCTGCTCTCCTGGAACACAGCTGAAACTTTACCTGTATTGCTCATATTGCCAGGCACTACTTTAAATGCAGGTCCAAGCACTCACCAAAGAATGGTACCCAGCAAGTGTTCGTGGCTCCCTTTCCTACCTGCCAGGAAACAGCCAGAACTCCACTGGCAGAAGTGTCAGCTGCTATATTTCAAAATAAATATTTACTGTGGCTACAGGGATTTGCAGCTGATAAAGCTAAAGGAGCACTGACCTTATTTTACAGGAAAACATTACTACTATCAGTTAGAAACAGGCTTATCATTAAAATAACAATGAATTCTACATCTGCTTTAATTTTATAGCTCTGTCATTTACCTACAAACAAGTTTAAGTATTCCTTTTGCTTTCCAAAATTCATCTAGCAACGTAGCAATTTTGCTTCAGGTTTTTATACAGCATTGAGAATTCAAGCCTTATACTTTTGTTCAAACTTCCATCATTAGTTTCTGTACCACAGTAGAACAACAAGAATCTCCTCGAAAGGATTATTCAGAAAGGCTTAAGAATTTTATAAATCTCACACTGAGCCTCAGATAGGACCTCAAATACAAGTTTCTACTATTTGCAAATGCAGTTCTCTATTTTTACATCCAGTGTCAAACCAAAACACACAGACTGGAGAACAGAGGGAATTTGCACCTGCAGCTATAATATAATCACTGTGACAAGTTCAGATATTTGGGGAGTACTCCTCCAGTGTATAAATACCACATCATTCCATTTGAGCTATGCACTATTATTTGTAATACCACAGACTTTAAAACAAATATAGCAGTAAACAAAATAAATTTAAAAAAAAAAAAAAACAACCATAACAGAAAAAACCCATCAAAACAGAACTAACCACATACCTGTGTGAAGCTGAACTTTACCAATGACTCCCTCTACCAGGCCCAGACAAATGGGATTCCAAGCCAAAAGAAGATCAGTGGCTGCAAAAAAAGAACAAAGTTCCTGTATTTAAAAAGCAAACTCAACAGGACAATTAATCCAGTGATGGTCATCCTCTCCACTCTGCCCACCTTAGAGGGTAGAAAACACACCACAATTCCTACAGTAAGCTGATGCACAGGCTCTTCAATTTGTGGTTAGCTATGACCAAATTACTAATTTTCTACATAAAGCCCTACCCCAGATATTTCCCAGATGTTTGGGGGTGGGGGAAGTAGCTTTGAGCTACAGTAACTCATTTAATGGAGGTTTAATTCTTTTAACATCCGTTTGCATTTGTAATGTAAGCAGAACTTTACAAGGCTCTGGTGCAATGGAACACAGGTCACCAAGTTATCTGCAGAGCCTCAAACCCCAGCAGATGTGAACTCTCCAGCAGTCCCTCCCAAAGGATCCCAGCCCTATTGCTTTCACATCCTCTTTCTATAAACATGCACACACACACACACTTCCTCTTCTGTTAAAAGGCTCTCCACAATTACATGGAATACCAAAGTACAAAAAGTTAAGGGTTAGGTTTCTGGTTCTCCTGCTGTTAAATTCCAGTGAAATAAATAGGAAGGAGAAGAGAAAGCAGAGAGTGATGAGAGTTTCTAATCGTGTAGTGCCTGTTCAAGGATTCAAGAGTCGGGGAAAGAATAGAATTCCTAATTCAAATCTTTAAAGTGAAAACAAATCCTTAAAAGCAAATGATACCTGTGTAGGAGAGAAAAAAAACCAAAGGAGAAGAGGTTTTCTGTACCACAAAGGACAAGTTTATTCTTATCCACCAAAATGCACTTGTTCCAAGGTAAGAAGTGTTCCTCCAGTTTTAACCTCCAGACAAATTAAGTATCTTAGGTATTGGTGTAAGTAGATGAATATTTGAAAGAAAAAACTCATACAATGCAAGAGTATAGATCATCTACCTATATACACTTTATTTACAAGACCTTGTTTCTTCTTGGAAGTCTGAGATCTGCAGGTGACAACTGACAGTCTGATTATTTTTACACACTTATTTTAAAGCACTGTACCCTCCTTGAAACTTTGTAATTGAGAACTTGATCTTCCAAGAGCATGCTTATTTTTTCTAACTTTTAGCACAACCTTTAATAACACAGCAGACCCTCATTAAAGAGAAGCATCGACATGAGATCACCAGAAACCACTGAGGTGAGGGTAGATCTGGAATGAGCTGATTCAGTGGGACAGATCACACGTGCCTGTGCACAGGCAAGCAAGAGCTAAAAGCCCCCAGTGGCAGAATTTAAAGCAGTGTTTGCAGGAGCAGGGCAGAGCTGCAGTGAGCATGTGGAACCAGCCTGGACCAAACTCCTGTTCCTCCCGTTTCACTGGAGCAGAGCTACCGAGTTACTTGGGATGCACAGGATGCAGGAACCACATCAACTTCTTCAGGAGACCAATGCAGAGAGCTGAGCACCAGGAAAGCAGGGACAGTGGGCATGACTGAACAGTTTGATTTGCCCTCAGTGCCTGCTGAAGGACCCAAACACATCTTGTATCCCCTGACAGAGACCTGAGCAAATATTTTGGTCTGATTACAGGTGTGAGGAAAGAAGAGTGACTTGTCTAAACAAAGGCCAGAAGAGAGCTGGTATCAGGGACTGTGCAGACAGCAGAACAGACACAGCGCTTCTCTCGCTCCTGGGGGTTCCTCTGACAGAGGCAGCCCAAGATATAACACACCAACTACCCCAGTAGCAGAGGCACGGTGAGAAATGGCTCTAAACTTTGACTTACAGCACAGACAGGCTTTGGAAAAGAAAAGCATGTATTTGGAGTTAAATGCACATTCCACTTTGAGAGTTTAAAGACAGCAAATATGGATCCACCAGCTGGGCAGCACCAGCTCTTGAGACAAGTGTGATTATCAAGCTACTACTGCTGAAGGCTGACTGTTTTAAGAAAATTTTCTATGGGGGAGGCAGGACATATGGAAAAAACCCCACACATATTTAGCAACATTTGAGGAGATTAACATTTTTTTCAGTGTCCAAGAAAACTGAGGTGCAAAGAGAAATGCCTGTTGGCTGTGAAAAAATGCCAACTGTGGAATCACACTGACTTCCTTCGGTGAAAGTATCACAAAATTTATTTTTTTTTCTTACGCTATTTCTAGAGAACTTTCTATAGGAAAGTATGTGTGATAGCATCAAAGCAAGCAAGCTGTTTTAACTAAATAAAAACATATCTGGTTCCAACCTTCTGATTAGAACTTTGTTACTGGTTATAGTTCAGCTTCCTGTGTGAGAGCCACATCTCAGCTCAGAGCCAACACCCACTCGTGCTGAATAAATACCACGACAGAAAATACCCACACGAACCTCTTGCTCTTGAAGAGAGCACTCTGGAAATGTAGGATGGATGAACCACATGAATTAAAAGGTTTAACTATCATTCCTCCACACACCCCCAGAGAAGATGGGGTTCATGTTGAGTGCAGTCCTATTTACTCCGGATAGGAAGAAGCTGTCTCTGACTTCTAACACTTGAAATTCTTCAGGACTGTTCTCTTGCAACCATTGAGTCTGTCTGGCAAATCTGGCAGCAGCAACCTTCAGCCACCACCTTGCATCTTTGAAAATTATAACCGCTTAATCTTTGCTCATGTAAATGATTTCAAATATACAGGGATCCAAGAAAGTTAACTGCAAGCCTGCAGGAGATTAGTCTTTGACTGTAAAATTTAAGAATTTAAGAGGCAGCATAAGTTAGTAGACAGTGATATGTGTTACAGAAGGTATCCACATCTTTTTAAAGCCAAGGGGGAAAGTAACCATACAGAAATGCCCATCAATAAGAATTAACTACCCCAAGGCCCTACCAAAGGAAGCACCAGACCTTCCTCTACAGCCAAAACAGACTGAATGTTTTGAGATATGATGTGAAATACAGTTTTTATCAACACAGTTACTCTTGTTTCCCCACACAAACTTATCTTCCTAGAGATGTCGTGCTGGTTGTCTCTGGAACCTCAAATAGCCAGGAACAAAGACTTATCAACATTAAACTGCAACACAGTGTTGTTGAAACAGAGTCCTTACAGTGCTGTGCTGGTGATAATGAGCACTGTCCAAACAGTCACTGTCCTTCACAGCAGCGGTGTCCAGAGAGAGTCACTAGGAGAGGAGCTGAGCTCCTTGGAAGATTGTCCCTGACTCGAGGAGCTCTCTGCTGTCCTCAGTGTGTTTGAATTTCAGAACTGCCAGTCTGCCAGGCCTGAACACATACCCATAATACTCTGAGGTATGTACTTGCTTACTAAGTGTCCATCCTGAAGTACAAACCTGCTCATTCCTTCCCTTTCCCCACTGACTGAATTCACGTCTTTTTGCTGATTGCAGTCAGAGATTAGAGATCCCTGACAATACATTTACCGCTCACAGTGATTGTATCAGCATTGTAGCTGCAGCACAATGGAGCTTCCGTCACAAATTCTCAACAAAACCAGCTTTGATGCGATTCCTTCCCCACCCCCCTCAGAGCTCACCAGCAGCCATGAGAAGTTTCTTTAATTCTTTGTGGTTACACAAACATAACCCCGATAAAGGTGATACAAAAGCAACTTGGAAGTGTATCAAAAGCCAAAACTGCTGTCCGGCTCTTTCTCCATTCTACCACCAGCTGAGCTGATCCAAGGCCAGGCCCAAATTCTGATAAGAAAACCAAGTGCTGCTTTGGGATAAACCACTTGCTCCACACAGGACTGTCTGGAGAGTTTCAGGAGGCAGCAGGAGGAGAAACCATTTCACTTGTAAGCACTTGAGCCCAGCCCTACTCCCGAGCTGGTGCTTGTCAGTCCACCATGCAGCTGAGCTATCTTTCCACCTCGCTGGAGTTCAGGGGGGATACACCTCTGATCTCCCTCAGCAATGGACCCCAGCTGGGAAGTGTTTCCTGTCACTGTACTCAGCATACAAATCACACAGCACAGCCCTCAACTGCCAGCCCAGGTTATGGGTAAGTGCGTGAACCCACACACAAACACAAACCACTGCTCAAAGGCTCCTCCCACGATCTGACAGAGCAGCAACCCTCAATCATCTTCACCACTCAGCACAGGCAATAGATATTTATACAGCAAAAGCAGAATAACTCGCTGTACAAAGCCAAAATAAATCATTCTGCTCTGCTCATGTAACTTTCAACACCGGAAGGGTTAATTTTCAGGAAGAAAACTTCAATACTATTTTTAAATAGATTTGATTTTTTTCTTTAAATTGTGTCTGCTTTAGATCAAAGACAACGGCAAGACTTTATTATTAGTGTTATTTGACCCTCATGACCTTTTGTGGCTTTTCAAAAGAAAGTCTGCTTCCAAGTTCCAGTTCATCTTTGAATAGTCTTCTGAAATATTAGCCAGGATTAAGAGATTACAAGTTAACTGGGAAGACTTAAGAGTATAAAGTTGAACTTCTTTCTCTTGGAGGAAATAAAGTACTACTTATGCAAACGAAACTTAGGCTAATTGCCTTTTGCTTTCAACACAGATTTCTACATTTGTATTTAAGCTACTTGCAAAAAGATATTTAGTATTACAAGCTCTTAATTGTCACAAAGTGTCAACTTTAAAGCAGTGGGGATGGGAGCAGAAAATACAAGTTTGGATTTGTATTGCTGCAAAAGCAGGATGCGAGTCCCAGAGAAAGCACCTAACAAAAAGGAATCCTCACTACTCATCCTGAGAGAGAAACACTTCTTTGTATTCTGCTGCAGCCACAAAATCCCCCGAGTCACCAGGCACTGCTTGGGAAACTGGAAAACATGTGGGAAATGTTCCCTTGTCTGGAGAGTATCCAGTGCTCCATGTAATGGCACAAGGAACTCCTGTACTGCAAGTGGCAACAAACTGCTGCTCCCAGTTGTTTGCTCCAAACACAACTTGACCCTGTGGATCAGGGGCCTCCAAACTTCATCAGCTTCCACACCAGGAAAAGCAATATTTTAGCAGGCACACCAAATAGATGGATATTTATTTATAAATTAGTTACATGCTCTACTGGACTAATATTAAACACATTATAAAACATACAAAACTCAGATGTTTTTGATGGATGAAATAAAACAATTTTAAAATGCTGTTTCTCTTCTCTTTTTGAATGGTATAAAATATTTTCTTCCCACACCCCAATGGATTGCACAGTGCCCCCACGGGGGTGTGCACCCCCCTTTGGAAACCACTGCTGTCGGTGGCTAAAAGTGTGCACCAAGCTGTTAGATGCATTTCAACTGCTTGAAATTAGGATCAGCTCCTCACAGCCCTTCCACAAACCTGGAAATACCGCTCAGAAAACTGCCCAGCAGGGACTCTCAAATGCAAATGCGTGCCAAGCCACTGACTCAGAGGGTTGGTTTTTTGGTTGGTTGGTTTGGGGTTTTTCTGTACTTTAGAACTTCCCTTAATCCTTCACACTGCTGAACTGCACTAGTAAACACTCACTTTCTCAGAAGCAATACAGGAAAGGAAATAATATCTTTTACCCTTCTAAAAGTAACAACAGTGCACTGATTAATATTATTATTACACACCAACACACATTCCCATTTTCAGCCAAGCTCAAGTTGCTCGTGGGCATATCCTGAAAGCCAAGAAAGCAGGAGGTTGTCCGCATTTTTTTTAATCCTATTTACTCTGCAAGAAGGAAACTGTCAAACAGGAAGGAGAAAGATTTTATTCAAACCTACTTACCAACCTGACAGCTTAAACACTGTGTTCACTCATTCTGCAGACACTCTATTAAAAGTTTGCTCGGTTGCAGCTTCCTGGAGAAGAATGCCAGAAAGCTATCCCATCCTCAGAAAATTTAAATATAAACATTCACTGAGCAGGAGGAGTTCACAATTATGGAAATTAGTTTGTTTTGCTAATCACTGAGCTGACTTACGTTAATGCTTCTTAAGAGCCATGAGAGAATTACTGGCATTGGTGTGGTGAGCCAAATCTACTACGCAAGGTAAAGTTTTCCCTCACTGTCACCTGCTCTTCTGACACCACAATTAACTGCCCACTTTGACTGCCCAACTAATCAGACTCAAAGCACAAAAAGAATCAGGGATTGGAAACAACCAGCACTAACTAAGGGACTTAAAAACTTGGCAGGTGTGTTTCAGGAACAAGAGTAAAGGATTTATGTCACACACACCACAAATATCCTCCCTCTTTATTTTCTTTTCTTTTTAAACTTGTTAGGGACAATTTGACTAGTTAATCAAGTCACAAGCAGCAACACAGCATTTCAACATTACTGGAAAGCACATCAATATAGGGAAGGACTTAACCATCAGTCATACGTAGGAAAGTTGCTCTTTCTCCTAAACTGAGCAACAGAGAGGAGAAAAACTGAAAGTTAACAATTAATGACAGACCAGCATATTTGCCATTTACGTTTTACCTCTGGGGCAAAGTCACATACATTTAAATTTGGCTCAGGATTCTGTTGTGCACAATGCTGGCATCTGTTATGCCACTGACTTCAGCACCTCAGCAGGATTTTGCCTATTATCCCAAATACTTTATCAGAGATAAAGACTTGCTAAATTGCTCAAAATAGAACCTATTTTTCCAGCAAAAAGTATGTTCAAGAGCCTTGTTTTCAGTTTTTCAGAGACACAGCAAACACTGCTTCAGGTAAGACTTCTTCCTTAAAAGGAAAACCTAAGTGTTCCACTGGCATTTCATTCATCTTGGTTCAGCTTTTCAGGAACACAGTTCTCTCCCAGATTTTATTGGGTAAGTAATTAGAGATGTTTGGAACAAGAAAACAAGACTGAGGATTAATGTTCCTCACTCTAAATTTGCATAAAAACCTCTATGTATATTAAAAATTCATGTTCTCTACAACATTAAAGAAGTCTCTAAATACCAACAAAAAAAAAGCTTTAATCAGAAGTCTCAAATCTTTGAGATATTTGAGGGTAAAAAGTTCATTCTGTCAAACTCTGGGCTATGATTGTCAATGCACGAACCTAAAGAATGAGTTTCTGAAACCCACTCAGTGTTTAATTGAGATAAATCTGAGACACGTTTGCTACTGCACTGAAGAATTTACTTCTAAATAAAAACTCTAACCTCCCATCTGAGAAGTGTCACAGGGAAGTATTTAGTGGAAGTTGCTCTGGAGTCCCTGGAATGCCAGGGCTCCTGGGGCAGCTGCAGCTTAGCCCTTTGGAAGAGCAGCAAAGGAAGATGTTCTCCTATTGGCAGTGCCCCACAAATGTCCCAGGTGGCCAGCAGATTGCTTCCTCAAGTCACACCAAACCTTCAGCAAGCGTCTTAAAGAACTCTCACCTTCAGAAGCTACAGCGGTAACTTCCTTTCTGCAGCACAACTTCCAGGTCTCTCCTGGATGTTTAACAGTACCAATTTAAGACCATTTAAAAATCCCATTTCAAGCTACAACAATTGTTTTGGAAAGCCACAGGTAGCAATATCAAATAAATGGCTGCCTTTTCATGCAGTTTAGAGAGTTTAAAACTTAAAACCACTAAAGTTCTAATGTTTCCTAACACATCCAGCACTGAAATAGCACCCACACTGTTAAACTGTGAAAGAACCTAATAAGAATAGCAGCATTGCTCAGATGAAAAAAGGCACAAGCCTTTGGTACAGATGCAGACCTTTCTTATTTGAAGTCAGTATCTTCTGTTTTAAATATTTCAGTTATGTAGTTAGTCTGCAATTTCCCATTCAATATTGAGTTAATACTAACCCATGAGATCAAAGATGAGCCAACCTTTGCTAGCAAAATTCAAGGCACAAAAATCCACTTGAATTAGATGCATTTTAATTCTGGGGAAAAAAGAAGGAACCAGCAACACCAGAATATCAAGCCTGAGAAGTTTTTCATGTCCTTTAAACCTAAAGCCATTTCAGCAGGGGCAGGAATTCCAAGACATCTAAGCCTCTGACCTGGGACAAGCTTGCCATTTCCAAACTCTTTTACAGAAGGAAAAGAAGAAGAAAGACAACTTGTCACCTGCTAAGATTCAACAGGAAAGTAAAGAAACCCCTCAGCTCAAGATTTATTGAAATTCTCACCAGGTTAGGCTGTGGCATACTATTAACCCAGGTTAAGTCTCAGTTTCAGGTTTAGAATGCTCTGTAAAAAGAATCATGGGTAAAATTTCCCAGTAGACCGTACTTATTACAAGTAGAAAATAATTTGTCTCTCATAAATACATTTGAAGATCTTGCCTCACAGTCAGCAACTCCAACCCTGACTAATGTATGTAATATTTAACCTGACAGAGGACACAGAGCAGCCCACCCCAGTGCCCTCTGTTCTCTGGTACAAGGAGGAGGAGGAGGCAGCCCCGGGGTCCCAGCTGCTCAACATCCCAGCACACTTTCCTGCTGGGCTGCAGCTCCCACAGATCAGCTCTGACATCTGGTTTGTCACATCCCCACAAGGACGTGGTGCTGACAACTCAGGAAGAGCAAGGAAGGGAGGGAACAGAATGAGCAAGCAAGGGTGAGAAGCAGAGCAGTAACCATCGCAGCTAAAAAGGTGTCAAAAAACAGCTTGAGGTTCCTTAGGAAGTAACTCGGAATATGGAGAGAATTTTTCTAAGGCTACACCTCCTGTGGAATTCGTTTCCCAGAATAGACAGGCAGTTTCCAAGACATAGTGCTGAAATGCAGGAAGGCAATCTTCCATGGAATCATTCAGCAGCATGAGTTAGCACTCAGGCCATCCCCCGCTCAGAGCCATGCCCAGGACCCCTCTGCAGCCTTAAATCTGCCAATACATGTATTGGCAGCAGTGGTTTCACTCCAAACCATTCATTAGCAGTTCAAGGCCTTCACTGGAGCGTTTTCAGGCATCAGACTTCACACAAAGGAACTCCTCCAGTCTGTAACCATGAAGGACAGCTCAGGAATCCTGACAAGTGATTTCTACACAGCTCCTGTAATGCCTTTGAGGAGAAGGCAAGCACACAGCTAGAATATTAGATGGTCTTATGATTTGTGCCTCAGAGATTTCACACTATCAAACTGAGACACTTATCCTGAAATCTGTCCCCTGATACTCTGAAAATACTGTTTGGCAACATGTCCCTCACTGGAAGTACTTAAAAGGCATCGCTTCAGTTGCTGGTTCACAACCATTTTCAACAGATGAAAATGAATATTGTAAAAATAAACTCCTAAAGTGTTTGTTTAAAACAGACAAATGCTCATTTGCCTCTATCTACAGTTCCAAACTCAGACACACCTTAACATCACCTTGCTCTTGCAGGCAGAGGAAACGGTGGAGTCTCTGAGCGTGACATCCCTAGAAGTTGTGTTAGTTACTCCAGTCTGGGGACCACTCAATATCTGATAGGGGATTTATTCCAGGGTGGTGGGAATCAGCACAGCTCCTAGGAAAAGTTTTAGTAGCAGCTATTCCCAATCTTATTTATCATGACATTACTGTCTGGAGCATTACCAGGGCCAACACAATGATAGCAGAAGTTTCCAAGACACAACACAGTCTCATTCCTCTTTCCTACTGATAAGAAAACACTGAGAAGAACTGAATGCCCTCAGTACTTTTGCTCCTTTCTATACATGTATACACAGGCAAATATAAACACATAAATTATACCAACACCTTCAATAAAATTCTGTGTATAACCTGGGTAGAGCTACCAGTCAGGAACAGCCTGAGCATAAACAGAGTAATTCAAGAGTGAAATCCTGACCAAGACCTGATGGAAGGTATTTAAGGCATGGCTGAACAACACATGTTTTTTCACTCCACTGAAGAAAGTACACTGTAGACAGCTAAACTCCTTAAAAATCCATGATGCCGACGTGATTAATGGATTTCCTGCAGGTGACTCATTAGTGCTTTCATTTTAGAGAATAAAAAAAACTCCAGAAACATCTTGTAAACACAGGCAGACATCCTTCAAACTAGGGCCAACCTCACACTCTGCTTATGGCAAATATTTAACAAGATTTTTTGCCTTTTTTTTCATTCAAGCTGTTACCTCCACGATTCAAAGAGGTCCGAAATACTGCTTTTAAGATTAGCAAATTTCTGAGCATGCCTTTATAGTTGAGGGAGGAGAGTGTTCCAAAGCTTAGCACCAGCTCTTTAGATTCAGACCTGCCATATAAAGCAACACTTCGCAAGGTTTACCAGCATTATCTATTTCAATCCATGAATGCACAAAGATTAACTCAGAGCAGCCTCTGTGGGACAGAATAAAACCAAGGCCTCCAACAACAAGCAGAGACACATAGTTAGATTACAGCCTTTTGACAGATTATTAAACATGTCAGTGAACACAGGTTATGACTTTGTTTGTTTTTTCTTAACATGGCAATGACTCATCACACAGAAATCCACTTGCTCATTTCCGGACAGTGGCCTCAATTATAAATGTAATAAAACTGTAAAATTGAGGATGTGCAGCTTTGTCTCAATACAAGAAAGAGCTATTGATCCAAGAAGTGCTTCCTGTAAGAGAACTGTTCCTTTCTTGGTTCTACATTTAACACACCAAGGCAGTTCATCTCCTAAAGTCTGCTGTCAAGAAGATGAGCCGCAGACAGGCTTGGAAACACAAAACTACAAACACGTTGAAATGAGATTGTGACTAACAATCAAGAGTTTCAAGCACACCAAGACACTCCAATATCACGTTACCTTTGGTTAATCTGCAGGTCACACACAAGAGGGATCACATGGGACCTGGCTGAAAATGGAGAGGCAGGCTAAGGGCAGAATGCTGCTGAGCAGCACAGCCAAACTGCTGGGCATAGCAAAGCCTGCCGGGGGTGAATGGACACCAAGACAAAGTAAACAAACACAGACACGGCTGTGTGAAAACAAGGGATTGATGCTGGTGAAGTATTGGAACACCAGTCTCCAGAACTACAGCTCATTAGTTTGTGCCTTTCCTACTCTGGGTCAAGTAAGAGCTTTTACGCCTATGCAGATGGCTACAGCTATCACAAATCTAAACCTGAGGGGCTGGGGTTTTTTCACCCTCTGAAAGCATGTACTTCATTGACCAGCAGTGCTTTTTGCTAGCTTAACACCAAGTGTTTTGTAAGATCGCTTACCAATCAGAGCACTGCTGGGTTAGCGAGCTGATGGACTAGAATTACTCATGCTAACTTGACACACACTGTAATTTTGTCCAAGAGACACAAACAAACAAATCGCATTGACAAGACACAGCTCAAGGATGAAAACACAACACGAGAAAGTGCAGCATGAAAACCAGTTCTTTGGGAAAACACAGATAACAACAGCATTTGATGATTCCCTATACATTTGTCCAGCCTTTTTAAAAAAGCTCCCAAAGCACTGGACTGGGACAATCAACCTGGCCACATGTACACTCAGCCACCACTTTTGGCAGAGCATAGATCCCAATTTTAGAAAGCTGTGAGTAACATCTGCGCAACCTGCCACAGGTTTGGTGAAACCCACAGCTATTTAGAGCATCTTTAACATGTAAGCAGGGTCAGTATGATCCTTTACAACAAAGCTACATATGAGAATCCCAGAGTCATAGAATGGTTGAGATTGGAAGGGACCTTAAAGATCATCTTGTTCCAGCCCCATGCCATGGGCAGGGAGCCCACATTACTCAAAGTCAGACAGTTTCTAAGGGATGTATTTTGTTTTATAGACACCTTTACCGACCGAACTCCCAGGCAGGATGGGGTAATCACGACTGTTTCAAAATTCCCATTAACACAACTCCACCTCAACTGTTGTTCACGTTACCGTCTCTTCCGCCTGATATTAACACGTAGCATTGCAATTGTCATCGCACAGCCACTAAAAAATTTAGGGGCACTTCAGAAATCGCAGAATGGCAAGGGATCGGAACGGACCTTAACGATCACCTCGTCCCAGGCCAGCGCAGCCACCTGTTCGGTTTGTCCTAGCAGGGGCACCACGGGGCACACCGGCTCACGGACGCAGTGCCCACCCAGCAGAGCATCCCTTATGTAAGGCGGACACCACCCCAAACACGGCCCTTCGCGCCCGCCGGTGCTCCCCGGGGGGACCACACACCTCCCAGCACCGGGAACCATGGGGGTCACCCCGGCAGCGCCGCCGGGCAGGGGCAGCGCTGCTTCCTTTGGGGCACACACCAGCACACGGGGAGGTGCGTGCCCGGCGGGACCCGCCACACGCACCGGCACACGCGTGACCCGCAGCCCGGGGGCAGCGGGGCCGGTCCCGGGAGCTCCGGGCACCGCCGGGGACAGCCCGCCCTCAGAGGGGTCCCGGCCCGCCTCTCCCCGCCGGGCGCGGCCCCGGGGGGCTGCCCCTGCCGCTCACCGGCTCTCAGCTGCAGGCTGCCGTCCCTCCGGCTGCACCACAGCGCTCGCTCGCCGCTCTGCAGGATGTAGTGGTCCTTGGCTTGGAACAGCTCCATCCTCGGCGGGTGCCGCCGGCGGGAAGGGCGGCGGGCGCTGAGGGAGGGGCGCGCGGGGCCGTCCCGCCGCTCGCGCCGCCGCGCGCGCCCCCCGGCTCGAAGGGGCAATGGCCGCTGCGGCGCGCGGGCACGGCGCGGGAGCGCGCGCTGCCTCGGCCGGCGCGAGCGCGGGCTCCGGCCCGGCCCCCCCGCACGTGACACCGCGCGGCCCCGCCAGCGAGCGCTTAAAGGGGCCGCGCCCATCCCGCAGCACCGGCTGTCACCTCCCCTTATCCCGATCTCCTTAGCACCAGACCATCATCTCATACCAGCCCGATCCCCTCAGCACCAGCCATCACCTCATACCAGCCCGATCCCCTCAGCACCGGCCATCACCTCCCCTCAGCCCGATCCCCTCAGCACCAGCCATCACCTCATACCAGCCCGATCCCCTCAGCACCAGCCATCCCCTCCCCTCAGCACAAACCATCGTCTGCCCTCGGCACCGGCCATCACCTCCCATCGACACCAGCCATCATCTGCCCTCAGCACCAGCCATCTCCCCTCAGCCCGATCCCCTCAGCACCAGCCATCACCTCCCCTCAGCGCCATCTCCCTCAGCACCAGCCATCACCTCCCCTTATCCCGATCCCCTCAGTACCAACCATCACCTCCCCTCGGCACAGCCATCATCTGCCCTTAGCGCCAGCCATCACCTCCCCTCAGCACCAGCCATCACCTTCCCTTAGCCCGATCCCCTCAGCATCATCCATCTCCTCTCAGTCCCGATCCCCTCAGTACCAGCCATCATCTCCCCTCAGCACCATCTCCCTTCACCCATCTCCCCTCATCCCACTCCTTTAATCTCCATCTCCCTTCAGCCCCATCTCCCCTCATCCCTCTCCCCTCAGCCCCCTCCCCTCAGCCCCATGTGCCCTCAGCTTTTCCCATGGTGGAGCGACTGTAACTGTTGGTGGGACCCGGCAGGAGCTGATACAGCAGGTAACCAGTGGTGAAAGGAGTCGTTTTCATTTTCGATGTTTATACGGAAGGCAGCACCTCCTGGTACAAGGACAAACCGTTCCCTCTGTCCCCTCTCCAGGCAGCACTGGGAAATGCACCAGCGAACCTGTCACTGCCCCGGCCCCTTCCCGGCCTCACTGACGGCTCCACGGGCTTCCAGAGCTTCTGCTTGATTACAGGAGCTGAAGTTCCACTCCCTGTAAAACTGAGGTAGAAATGGACCCAAACAAAAAGCATCCCGTCCTGCATCCAGGGAGGTGAGTGACAGAGCCCTGTGGTGGCATCCCAGGGACGGGCTGCTGGGCAGGCTGGCCTTTTCAACTCACAAATTAAAATGCTTACCAGTTATTATCAAACCACCCACAGGAGTAGAACAGCACTACGTTCAAACCACTCTCTGAAAGGATGGTTTTCTCTCTCATACAACATTTCTCCATTAATGTATTACTCATGTAAGTTATGCTATAAAACATGTGGCTAAAGGGCATTAAGAAATGAGAAATCTCCTTATCGAATGTTAACATCCAAGACCGAGGAAAGAGCTTGATTTTGGAAGGTTCTGAGCAGCCAGTCTAGAAAAACACTCAAGTGCATGCATGACTTTAGATGTATAAATTAAATATGTTCAATCAGACTTTAACATCTTTAAAGATAAGCACGTGCTTCAGAACCTTTCTGGTGTAAACACTAAGAACTGAATGACTCAGTAGGTCAAAACACAACCCTTTGTTTTTGCTCCCCTCTCTTTAGTCTGCACTATCAAAATTCACTAAATATTTCTCCTTTGCCATATCATCTCTATTCTGGAGGCGTTTCCTGAGCAGTTCAGTGGTGGAGTGCGATGTGCAGGGTTGCCGTTAAAATGCTTACAGGGATTTCAAGGGCAGACTTTGTTTTGCCCTTGATCACACTTTGATCAGGGCTTTTTTTCCTCCTCCCCCCCCTTTGGGTAGTTTTCTGTTTGCATTCAATGTGTTTTCCACAGATTCACAGCTGGGTGCTGGTTTTGTGAGTCTGTTAGCATAAGGGGGAAAGAACTGGAAAATGAATTTTGCATGTTTGCAGTTCGCTGTCCCTGGCTGATGAACAGTGAGGAAATGCGTGGGCTGACAATTAGTCAAGCAGTCTTAGCATTACCTGATTGCCCCCAGCTTGATTTCAAGTGTCAATGCTGATTAATGGGGAGGGGTGGGATTTAGCAACACTCCGTACTTGGAAGTACAATTGACCGGATAGACTGGACAAATACACAGTGTGAGGAACTTTATTTCTATATGTCTGTGATTAAGAAGTTGTGGAACTATTTTTTGTCCACTTACACCTTCCATGTGCTTCCTTTTGGCGCTGCAGCCTGGTGAGTTTCTCCCCATCCAGCCTCCTTTACACCTCCTCATTTCCCTGCAAGCTGGGGTTTATTTTTTTGCAGACAAGACAAAGTGGTTTGCCTGTTTCTGTCACTCAGGTGGCTCCAATGTGTTCCTCCTAACACAGGAATGGGAATAATAAATCTGTGATAGTCACATCCATGGATCAGGGCTTCTGCAATATTCCAATCAGATTCCAATCTCCCTGCTGTGTGAGATGGCTGAATGAACTGTGATGCAAGAAGGGCTCTTGAGTTACTTTCCTCTTCTGAAATACTTTTTTGAAAAGGCTTTTGTGTGCTTTTTAGAGGGGTTATGTTATGCATTAAATAGACCCTCTGAAAGGCCTGGCTTTGAGAAGGAACCTCCTCAGAACAGAAGTGTCCTGATTGGCAATATAACAGATAAAAGAGGTTTGTTTGGGACAGCCAGCAGTTGCCACTAGAACATTTCTGAAGTACCTGTAAATGTACTTTCAATATTAAATAACTCTGGAAAATACTTGTATGTTGTGTTTTATAACAGAAAAACACAAAACTCCTGGTGTGAACATTAGCTTTTGGCATGGAAATGAAAACTCCCTCAAAACCAGGGAAAGCAGATGAGCATAAGAATTTTTGCCTGAATTTATTTTTAGATTTCTTTCCACTGAAATAACTGTTTCATATGGCAGCTGTAGCTATCTCTCAAGGAAGAGCTGCTCTGGTATCTCCTCCTTCCCCATGAAAATCTCGTTTTTGCAATGGGAATATTCCATTTCACTGGGCACCAGGAAAACCATAACCTTTTCTCTTCAAAGCCATGTGTGTGTGGTTAATATCTGCAATATTCTGTATGGCTTATGGACAAGCTATTGATTTCCCTCTGTTGCACTTGCTGTTGAGAGCAAATCAATGAGACCATTTTCAAGAAGTAAATGAGAATGTTTTGACTGCCTATGATTCTTTTTTATTCTGCCTTTCCAAATTGTGCTTTGCAGGCTACCAGGCCAGTGCCCATGAAAAGATTCCTCACTGTGCTGTTGATCTGCCTTTGTCAGTTCAAATATTATTTATCCCATAGCAAGGCCACATTGAATTCAGAATTTCTCCACAGTAAATAGCAAGCTGCTCTTCATTGTTTTAAAATTTTAAACATCAATTTTGTAAGTTGCTTTCTTGGAAGCTGCTTTGCTTTCCCTGATTTTTTTTTTTTCTATTTTAATATTATAGAAACAAAAATCACTGTTATCTTTTTGGTGTTAGCAGGATTCACTGGATCTTGCTTTTCCCCCAAGATTTATCATCCTTTCTGTTTCTATTTCTGAATATGACTACTCAGTTTCTTAGTGTTGCAGCAATTAGGTAGCAAAAGAGCAAAAATAGCAAAATATCTGTGTTCCATTCTTTGCATAAGTAACTTCCTGTGCTGTGAATGCAGCTGAGACCCAGCATCAAATAAGGCCTGAAGAACAGCCAGAGTTGCCAAGTTCTGAAGTGTTATACATCCCTTTTTGTCACTTTTCCCTGGTTTGGGCTGTCATAGGAAAAGGAAATGTATTAGTTATTCAGTGCAAAAATCTGTCACTTTTAAGTGATGGAAATAAATGCAGGAAAAGTGTTTTGTTTTTTTTTTTTTTTTAAATCATTTTCCTCTTGCTCCACATTCCCCTGGCACTTATTACTGTATAGAATATTTATGAATTATGAGGCATTGTTTCCATTGGTGCCATGCCTAGGAACTCTAGTTATGGATAAGGACCCCCCCTGTGCCACGTGCTGTGCAAAGCCAGAGCAGTTCAGACTCCAGAGATTTACAACCAGCACCAAAGTCAAAGGCAATAACAGAATCAGATGTTTCAGGGATGGAACAAAAGATAACAGGATATTTTTGATCAGCTTGGAAGCCAGTGGTTTCAGCATTCCATTTTAAGCATTACCAGGTTGTGATGGAAAACATACTTTAGTACCCCCTTCAGTTAATAAAGCTTTGATACAAATTGTTTATGTTAATCACTCTGGTTGACTTCATTCTCTGTGTTGTGACTGTGTTTTTCAAACAGCACATGTACCTGTAGAGCTGCAGCAAAAGCCCATGCAATAAATTAACTTGGGGTCAAATCCTCCAGAAATTGTTCCAGAGGGAACTTTTCAGGGTTTGACACGCAGTGACATTGAGCAACAATACTGCTAAAACCAGCTTAAATAATCCTCTCCTCCTCCCCAGCTGTGTGTTTCTATTCCTGTCCCAGGCCTGCACTGGATAGCCACGAGCATTTGGGCAGCATGTTGGGAACTGAATGTGCAGATGCAGAATAACCTACTGAAACACTGCTTATGAAACTGGCCTTCAGATCACAGTGACTGGAGTAGCAGTGCACTCACCTGTCCTTACTGAGCAGAACCCTGCATTCCTAGGGTCAGGACTCGCTTTAGTGTCACTCACTCTGCACTGCCAAGCAGAACCTGATCCTGTCTGCGTTACAAATCCACCAGAGCCAGCCTTGCCTCCTCTAGGAAGCAGTGCTGTGGAATAGCAAAGGATGTGGAGGAGTAAACAGCTGGCACTGAGGATGCAGCTCCTGAACTATCCCCATTCCAGGGGTTTATTTAAGCTTAGCTCTGGTTTGCCCTACAGACCCCTTAGCAACTGCAGCACACCTGAGGCAGGCCTGGAGTGCATGTCCTGGTTTTTGTCTCAGCTGTAAGGAGTCCAGTTCAGCAGAGCCCCGTGGTGACACTCCGAGGTTGCCATCCAGAGCAGCTTGTCCAGTGGCCATCCCTTTCCCAGGTGAGCTGGGACAGTAAGTGGTCTTCTGTACCTTGCTGTACCTCACCCAGCCTCACCAGCACAGAGCTGATGGCTGAGGAGGTGATGGTTTTTAACACTGGCAGTGAAGTTATTCTGTCAGACAGACAGAGCCATAATGGAACCTCCCTGACACACCTGCCCAAGGGTCCCTGGCAGAACTCTGTTTGCAGAACCTCAGCCTCCATGTAACACAGCATTTACACTGCATTTACACTGCAGATACTGCCCTCAGTACTTAGGAGAGGAGCAGGGATGTATGACATCTGAAGAGTGACACTGAACCCTTCCCTCCCTAGAGCAGAATCTCTGGCTTCTGGGCAGTAATTTAGGTCAAAAAGCACTTACCAGCTTTTCCTTCATCTGTGGCATGTGGATAAAAAAGTCCTGTGTAGATTTTGCAATCCTCGAGCTCTTGATGCTCAGTTAAATACTCCACCGGTAATTACAATTCTCATGACTCTCAAAGGGCTAAACCAGAAGATTAAAAGAACTTTATTTTCCTGTGAGATTATATGTTCTGTACTAGAGTAATTGGGATAGATGATCATTGCTGTATGCAGGCTAAAAGTGTTTATTGCTGGCTTTGCAGTTCTTGGGCAATGATATGTAGGTCACTGTAAAACCTAGGGAAGGAGGACAGACATGAAACGGAAGAGGACTGGAAATGTGTCCTTGCCCTGGAATAAATAACAAGGTCTCTGTACCTCTCTTTTACATATATGACTAAAGGCAGCATTTGTTCCCTGCTGTGCACAAGTGTTAGAGCCTGACTACATTGACAAGTGTAAAATGTCTTAAACTGCCATGCTGAGAGAGTTTACATTCATATTTATATGCAGATAAATGAAAACAAGTTCTATCTTTTCTAGAAATAATAATAAAATTTATGTGCAATCATACCTCAGACAAATCAGGGAAGTTCTGTACTGTTTAGTTAGAGTCAGTCAGGTTTTACATCTGTGGAGGGAAATGCCAGTGAGAAGCAAGATTGGAGTGGATCAAGGTGGAATCAGAGCCACGTGCAACACTTGGAAACTTGCCTTTCACTTTGTGTGACATTTTAATTAAGTTACAACATCTATCTATCCATCTGTCTGAACAATTTAATACTGCATTTCTGTACCAGCTTTATACTCTAGCTGCATGACTGTGTGTGATAAATCAGAGAGCTCTAACACCATGACACATATGAGTTATGCAGCTACAGGGGTGACTCAGCTTTGCCAGATGTTTCTGAGAAAAGGTCAAGGCCATTCCTAAAAAAAAAAAAAAAATTTAAAATATCCTAGAAACTCCATATAAATAGTGAATTACCTCTTTGGGGGAAGGCACATGAAGAATTGCAAGGCACCATCTCATTTACTGAGGTAACCTAAGCCTGCCATCTACAGCATTACAGCTTTTAGGCTGTGGGAGGAACTAGATCTATCTCAGTAATTCCTGAAGGCAGAAATTACAAGCATGTGTTGTTGCAGCAGTCTGCAGCATGTCGTCAGTCTGGTAGGACCAGGTGCACACAGGAGAACCTGAGAGAAGTAACTACAGATCTCTGAAAACAGCAGAGGATGAGCAAATCCCCAGAAAGCAGGAAAAGTATCTGGACTTCTGATTCACCATTGTTCTTAATGTCTGGGAAAGCACTGGGAGGTTATGGCTTTATACATGACTGAGGAATCTGTGCCAGCATCCTCAGCTTCCCAAAGGAGGAGGAGGAAGGCTCCCAGAATTTTAGGTCAGTCAGACCCTTTTCTTAAATGAAAAAAAAAAAAAAAGAATAGAAAATACTTGAAGTGTGTACTTCCAAGTACGAGCAAGTGTTGAGAATCAGTCAACATAAAAATGTGAGATTGAATCAACATCCTTTCTTTTTTATGACAGTCCAGAAGTCCTGGGCAATAGGGTGCATTTGCACTCAATGTGGCCCTTGATCCTGTTCTTTGTGACTTTCCTTAACTATCTAAGGAAATACAGCCCAGTTATGACACCTCCACAGTCCCAATAATTGGGAATTTTCTCCTGTAGAGTGGTTACTAATGCTTAGTGCGTGAGTTTGGTACTATCCTATATCCTTATCAGTGGCCCAAATAATGGAATAACAAGGGTACAAAGTAAATTTATCAGGCTGGAAGGGTCAGAAAGCCCACTGGGTACTGAGATTCCATTATGAGATTATTGTGGCAAGTTGAATAAATTACCTGAAACAAATGAAATGTCTGGCAAGAGAAAAATATCCAAGAGCAATAATCATCTGTATAAATACAAACACAGGAGCAGTTGGTTAATCAGGAGTTCTGGGGTAATCCTAGATCATAAATTGATCAAGAAATCAGTCACAAAAAGGTTAAAAAAAAGCAATGTACAATGAATGCACAGGAGCACTGTATGTAAGACCTGTCAGTAATTCTTTCACTGGGCTGTGAGTCAGCCTCAGTGGGAACACCACATCCAGTCTGATACAATCATTTCAAGGATTACCAACAGAAAACAGGCCAAAGGAAAGCAAGGGCAATCTGAATTGGAGAAGCTGGGATTTGAGATTTGAAGAATTAGGATTCTTTACACTGGTTTCTCATGGGAAACAGGAACAGTCTTGAAATACATAAGAATTGCTGGAAAGAGGACAAGAATAACTGGTTTCTTTGTCCACTGCGGCTGAATCACAGACTGGTGGAGGTTGGAAGGTGGCTGTGGTTCAACCCCTCTGCTCACAGTGGCATCTGAGACAGAAGGTTGCCCAAGGCCATGTCCTGGGGGGTTGAGTATCAACAAAGACTGTGACTGCACAGCTGCTCTGGGCAACCTGTGCCAGTGTTTGACCCCCTTCACACTGACAAAAATTAATCTTCACTTTAAATGTAATTTCCTGTGTTCCAGTCTGTGACCATTTCCTCTGATTCTTTCACTGGGTACTCCTGAGGACGAGTCTGGCCCCATCCTCTTTTCTTCCTCCCATCAGCCATTTACACACATTGAAAAGATCCTCCCCCAGTCTTTGTGAGGCTCAACAATCCCAGGCCTTACCCCAGCAAATACAGAGCAGTGAGCATAACCACAGGCAGAAAGAGTTAGAACAAAGCCTTTGGGTGAACAAGCCTGGGAATGGACTGCTGGTGACATTAGCAGGGCACAATCCACCTCTGGTGTTTAACAGGTTAGGCAGCAATGAGGTGATGTCATCTCTTCCTCATCTCAACCTGTGATGGTTTGTTACAATCTTATTTTCTTGAATCTCAGTCTGTTTGCCCATCTCCACATTTCCTCCATCCACCCATCCTCCATTCCTTTCCATCCATCCTCCCCTCTGGTTTCCTTGTCTCCTGCATGGACCTGTTGAGGAGCAGTAGAAGCTCCTGCCAAGGTGTAGCAATACTTGCCAGCCACGAAGAATTGCAGCACTCATCCTGCTGAACCCTCTTTGCTTTCTCTGCCACTTCCAGCTGGGTTCTGAGTCTTCACAATGACAGTCTCAGTGTTGGGGGGGCTTTTTTTGCCAAAACCAAAAAACGCCCCAAAACCCAAGAAAACAAACGTGAGCAAGTCCCCAAATGACTTCCCTGCTCGACTAAAAGAGTTTGAAATGAGGTTTCTGAGACCAACTGGTGCATTACACATGCAGTTGTTCTGTTTGGCTGATTTGATTTGCCTCAAGCTGGAATGTTAATTACAGAGAAAAAGATAAACACAGACTCCAGTTAAATTTGCTAACAATCTTAAAAATAGATGCTACTGCCCTACTCTTAATCAAACACAGCATCCAAAGGCAAAGGCAATTTAACACTAACAAAACCAGCTCTGCTCACAGATCTGATTCTCAATTGAAGCATGTAATTTGAATTATCAGTTTTGTTTAATGCATTTGGATTCAGTTTATAAAAGATAAAATAAAAACTACATCCTGCAATGGCTGTATAATGCTCAGGGGAAAAAGATTTGGGAAGCACTGGGAATCAACACCTTTATGTTATGCTATTGACACTGCAATTAATTTCCTGTGGCTCCTTGGTGGCTTTTGCTGGTGCCATAAGTCACTTGGAATGCACAAGCAACCACTGCATCTCGGGGGAAAAGGGGCTTATATGAATTCTGACCTGGGCTGGCTTGGACAAACAGCACCCTCGACAAAAGATGGGTTTACTCAATAATTCATTGGGATATCAACATCTTGTTCCTTTAAGATGGGTCTTTCAGAAACTGAAGTGCAGATGGATCAGAAAGGACCTCTGGAGATCTTTAGTCCAACTTCCCACTCCAAGTGGCACTTTACTAAAGAGCAGGGCTGAAATGTTGTATTTTTCTGGTGCTCAGAAACCTCACACAGAGCTCCCCAGGGCCATAGGAGGGAAAATCACGGATACAGCGTGCTGGCACTGCCTAAACCCCGCTCACTTTTTGCAGTCGGGAGGGTTGAAGGGTTTCAGCCACTCTGCACTCGTAAGTGACTCCTGTACTGAGCCGACAGTGATGCTTATGTGCCACGAGACCAACATGGCATTACGTGCCGTGGCCAGAAGGGCCGGGCAGTGACTGTGGCTGCCCTCTGTGCTGTCTCAGGTGGCATTTCTCCACTCTATCCCAGTTTTCCCCAAGCCGCGGGGCTCTGCCGCCATCCGCGGGGCGCTGCTGCTCCCTGCTGGCCCGGCCCTCCCACGGCACCGTCCGACCTTCCATCGAGGCTGGGAGACCTTTGGGATAGTCCAACCATCAACCCAGCACAGCCCTGAACCACTAAACCATCAAACCACCTCACCCAGCTCCTCTAGAACCCCTCAGGGGTGCTGCACCAGCTCCCTGAGCAACACGTTCCAATGCCTGAGCACCCTGACAGGGAGAACATTTTCTAATATCTAATCTGAGCCTCCTCTGCCTCCAGACCTGTATGATTAATACTAAATTGCCATTCTCTGGAACTGTGAGTTCTTCCACTGGGTGGGTTTTGCCTTTATTGGAGCATTATTTAGCAAATCAAGTTAGTTAGGAACAAGTTTCTTTGCTCAAGGCCAAGTAACTTCAGGGGCTTAGATTTTAAATTTGTCAGACTCTGAGAGCTTGGTTTTGCCAAGATGTGCCTTCTGCACAAATGTCCATTTGAACTGATACAAAAATTGAGTCTTTTCTTCCTCTGTCATCTACCTAAATGTCCTCAGGTTCTGTTCCAACTTTAGAAGCAAAGAAAGCTTTGGCTGTCCCATCCTTGACAGATAAAATCCACCAGGGAGGACAGGGAATATTGTAAGCATGGAAAGCTTTGTACCTCTCAGCTGAGCCAGGTGTCTGCAAACACCTCTGGGAGTTATGCACTCGTGCACTTCTCAAGAACTGACAAAACCAAGACAGTGTGGCTTGTGGTGGAGAAATAAAGAAGTGATTTAACAGAGGGAAGCTCAATACACACCCACAAAGAATAAAGGTGTGGCTTAATTCCACATTCCTCCTTCAATAAAAGCACAAAGTCAAATGAA
Source organism: Myiozetetes cayanensis (assembly GCF_022539395.1). Lineage (NCBI taxonomy): Eukaryota > Metazoa > Chordata > Aves > Passeriformes > Tyrannidae > Myiozetetes > Myiozetetes cayanensis. Next base: position 1,595,703 of record NW_026086605.1, on the reverse strand, counting down.
TGAGTAAAATCTGTAATTTTTTTATGGATTCACATTTCAGTAGAACCTGGTGTGTAGTGAGCCTATTGAAAGGCCAAGCCCACCACACTAACCTGTTCAATAATCTCAAAAATGCCAGTGAGGATAAGGGGTTTGAAACTGCACCTTCACTCAGTTCTTTTCCCACTTTGATTTGCCATCCTTTCCCTCACTTAGGTTGTGCTCAGTTTGAAGCTTGCAGGAAATAAGGAGCTGCTGCCTGTGTTCTGTTCAGAGGTGCTGCTGATAGAATTCTGTTCTGAAGTCTGCAGGCTTGCATTGCTTTTGAGGCAGGCAGGGATTGATGGATTAGGATTGTTGGTCGAGTTAAACTCTGGAATGAGGATTAGAGCTGTGGTTATGGAATAGAGAGGTGCAGGAATGAGCCAGTGGCTCTCTTTGGGGTTTATAGACTGTTAAACTGGCTCTTGTGCCTGTGCTGGGGGATTGCTGTCTTCGTGTAGGTCCTGCACTGGAAATGGTCATTGGTTTGTAAGAAGCTCCAGAGTGTCACGTACAAGTAGAGTTCTACAAAACACAGTTTGGAAGCCAAATCTGAGTGTCCTGGCTGTTAAAATACTGGATGTGTCAATATGTGTTATAGCTGGAACATCAGGAACCCAGGGCCTCCAAACCTGCAAACCTGCATTAACTTGACACCCTTTACAAGCTCTGAAATGAAATCCCAGGAATGCAGGCACATCCCAGAGCCTGCCACCACAGCAGCAAAGCACCCTGCCCACGTGTTTACTGCCTGCTGGGTGAGCACACCCAGGATGAGAAAGTTCCCTTACCCAGGACAGGAAACCATTTTCCATCACGGTCCTTTGGTGTTTCACAAGCACGGCAGGAGGAAGCTCTGCCTTCGGGAACTGGGAAGAACACCAAGGGCACACATCCCATAATTTCCCAGCCTTACATCCTTTCTTAGTGTAGTCAAGCACAAACTATTTAAGGGAGGGATTCCCTGTGCATGTAATTGTATGCTATATAAGAAGAGTTATGTGTCTAATTGTTACTGGGAAAAAAACAGAAGTATAACAATTGCTGTGATTCCTGCCTTCCCTGGTAGTGCCTGTTTTCCTTGAAGTAATCAGGGACTTGTTGCTAGGTAGTTAATATTAAAGGTACCTTAAATATTTTAATGTGTCTATGCCAGCTGTTTCTAGGCAGCAGTATTTGTTTATGATATTGTTATCCAACCCTACCTTATATCCTTTATTCAGTGTAATCCAATATATCCATACAGTTACTTCGCAGTCCTGATACTTTTTTATCCACGGAGTAGCATATTGAAGTAACTACTGGTAAGAATTATAAAATACCTCTAATGTGAAAGATTTAATCTTTGTCGGGATGCACTGATAGCTCCAATATTTGCAACTGCCTTAAATACTGAAATAACACAATTTGAAATTTGGCAGTGCTTCTGTGCACTTTCAGCATCAGCAGACGCTTACAGAAATCCAAAGTTTTAATGTAAATTCTATGATTTCAGTTAAATGCCTAATTAAGAGTACGTGTCATCATTTCATCAGTCCTTTGGAAGTAAAAATTGCCGTATTTTTGGCCATTGGGCAACACTGCTTTAGGTTTTCCTTGGTTTAATCTCATTTTTATTAAAATAAAATAGAAAAACTTGCCTCGGTTAAAAATTATGGCTCTCAGTAACAGATTGTGCACTCTGAGCTGTGCACGGAGAGGCGAGAGACTGCTGATGACTCCTGTTCTTTGCCACAGATCTGTATGGGCTGTGGGAAACACATTATCTGCCTGCCCAGCCTGTGGGAAATGCGGGAGGGAATTGAATTATTCCAGACACTGCTCATTTCTGCAAATGGAAGGAGCTGAGCTTTCCTGACAAGACAGGAGTGGATGGGAACTCAAAGTTCACCAAATGATGAAAAGCAATAAATCAGGGCTTCAAGTAGATGATTTTGCAAATCTTCTCTGTTCACTGTCAGGGGCTGCAGAAATACAGCAAAGCCAAGCTCAGATCCACACCCCTTTGCTGCTAAATTCAGTGTATTTCTTTTCGTGTTTCAAAACTCAGATAACCCCCCATTTTTGGAAATAATTTTCTATTTGTGAAGGCAGGTGACCAGCCCTGCAGTCAGATCACCTGCACACCGAGTATCTATAACAGAAGCAGTAATACTTGGAAGTTTGTGACAGTTTCTTGCCTGCTCACCTCATTCCTAGAACAGGTCCCATATTTCATTGGGAGAAGCTCATTATTTACATCTCTATCTCCAGCTTTTTTATCAAGACTTCCAACAATGTTATCCAGTAGTGCAAACACTACCAGGGATTTCTGTCTGTGTTGTGAACACGTCAGAGAACATTCCTTGAATAGATGTCAGAAGAAGTGGAGATAAATAACCCCACATTCCATGTTTAATTCTCACACATGAAATGTGTTTCCACAGCTCAGTGCCCTTTGGAACTATTTCCTGAAATAACGTGGTGGATGCACTTTTCTCCTTATAATCTGAAATTTAACAATAAATTCTCCACTTCTGCTTGCCCTGCAGTTTGCTAGTGCAAGGACACATGGAAACTAAAGCTTCCTTTTGTCTGGATTTCCAGCTTTGGGAGACAGCAGCGGAAATTCCAGTAGGAAACAAGTGACCCAGCCTCTTTATTTTTAAAAACTGCTTCTTTATAAATTCTGGAAAGGTATTTGACTGAGAATTGGTATGCTCCCCTGCTTTGTAACCAGCTTCTTGCCCATCTTAAAATAACTGCAGCCTTGGCTGGCAGGGCTGGCATACAATTACACTGTCTCTAGTGTTACACAGCGTGCACTCGCTGGTTCTGCTGTGCAGATTGACCACTCAGTACTATGGAACCCCAAATCACCCTCTGGGCAGCAAGGCTAATGTACCTCAGTGTCCCCCATTTATCTTCAAACAAACGCTTTACCTGCAGAGAAAAATAAACACTCTCGTTCATTTGGCTCTCCTGCAGCATCAGAATGCTTCTAGCCACACAGATAGAAGTGAAAGTGCCAAGGAAATCATCGTATCTGTTGCTAAAATGATTGTGTTCATATGTCACTAATGCCAATATTATATTGACATAACCAGAGAAAGTTGGGGCTTGAGTTTATATTTATATTTTATGGCTTCAGGAAAGGCTATTTTGTATAATTAAAACTGAGCTCAAGTTAGTTATTTCTAAAGGCCTCCTTTACCCCTGTGGCCCAAAAGGGCCGGATTTGTTTCTGTCAGGAAAATTGTGGTACTGATAGCTTTTCTAACAACCCCCAAGATTTATATAACATTAAATGTTCACAGCATTTAAATCCCTTTGCTAATACACCTGCATTTTATTTCTTGGCCACAACAGGACCAAAAGCATGGACATTACTGCCCATAACTAGTCCTTTAGTCTAAGCCCACATTGCCCTCCTGTTTTTGTTATGTCTTAAGTCCATGATGCAGTAGTGCCTTCTATATTTAAAAAATCAATACATGCACATCTAAGGAGGGAGACTGAAAAGCCAGCAAATTAAAACCTTCCCACAAGCATACCTTGATGGAGGTTTGTCCTCTTCAGCAGCTATGTGCTGCTTTCCTGCCTTCTGGGTGGAGTTTGACTTATACTTTCCTTCCCAAATGTGTCTGTAAACACAGCTGAGCTAACGTAAAGCTGGAGGGCAAACATATCCCAGATAAAGAGTTTGTACCTCCTGCTGAAAAAGGGAGGAATCACTGCACAGTTGTCTCAGCATGCTCTGGGGGGCAATGGAACTTCTGCTGCCCCTTCCTCAGGGCAGGGCATGATTTGGCTGTGTGTAAATAAATAGTCAAAATGCTATATTTATAGGAAACACAATGCCTTGCTGCTGTGAGAGTTTAAATATAGAGAACAGGCCACTAGTGGCATTTAAAATATCACAAGCTGGACAAGATAGTGCACTCAGAAAATAGCCTAAGCTTTCACTGTGCTTCCGTGTACAGGCTTTTCATATCCCTCCTGCTACTTGTAAATGAGCTGAAACAGTGCCTTTCACTGACTTGGGCATTGTTTGCCTCTTGAATAAATTAATTGCTTGACACTTATTCGATTTTTTTGAAATGGTTCCTGCAAATGCACTTTGTATTTGAGCATCTTGCACTCAACAGCACATTTGCTTTTTGCTGTGCACGGCTGCACGTGAAAAGTAATGAACATAACCCTCATCCTGAGTACTGAAACCCTAAGTACTTTCTACCTGAGTTTCAAAGCCAAGGTACCCAGGCTCAAGCCACAGACCAGCCAGCCCCACACCACAGAAATGCAAGGTAATGAGGAACCCTCCTCCCCTGCTCTGCCAGCTCCCCCAGCACTGGTACCAACACCAGGAAGCAAACAGGCTCTGCAGGGAACAGGTCAGGAGCTTACAGGGAATGGGTGGGAATCTTCAGCTGCTTCCTCCTCGCAGCCCTCACGCAGATCTGGAGCTGTGCTGATGTGTCAGGACACACGTGCTGGCCTGGGCACAGTTCAGTCTGGAGCAGGAGAGCAAACCCAGCGGGCGATGACTCAGAGCAGCAGTGGCCCAGCCCGCCGCTCCGGGGCAGCCACATGGACTTTCCCTTATTAGGCCACATCATGAAACCTTCATTTCCAGTTGTACCTAATTCTGCAGGAGTAGCACTGACTTTAATCACCGAACTTTTAGAGTGCCACTTGGCAGAGTGTAGCTCTACCTCCAGCTTTGCTTCTGGAAAAGAACCCCCTCAGTTGTAATTACGTTTGACTCCACCTACTCTGACTAACACGGACTAGTATAACATGAATCAGGCTCCATTAGCAGCAGATGACATGTTTGAAAAGCTAGCACCTGTTTAACTTCCTGTAAATAGGACATTTTTATGACTATAATCTTAATTTGTACAGGGCCACCTCAGCTAATGAGGTGGTTTTGATCTGGATTGTTTTAGTGCACTACTGAACAAACCCACACCGAGACAGGGCCTCATTCCTCCAGACTCTGCTTAGAGCTCAGTCCTAAAAACCCAGGGCTGCTTTTCCTCGATTTAAGTATTTTTGTTACATGATGTCAGGGATGTGTGTCCTCAACTGAAATGTAATCCTGCATGAGCAATATGCCACTGAAGTGAGTTCATGCAAGAATCACGCAGGCAGATGAACTTTCACACCTCTTCACTAGAACGCCTACAATGCTGCTCCCAAAGCCGGGGGAGCCAAAAGGTTACAAGACATTGTGTATTCTTACATGATGATGTTGACTATCAAAATGAAACTAAAAGAAGCATCGCCCTTCTACCTACAACTCAGCAGACAGTTCACAGTCACACTGTTATTTCAAAAACACACTTTGCACTACAATTTACATGTTATTGGAAAATAAAGAGTGACAGTTCTCAATGATGACTCTCAAACTGCCCCTTAAAAACAGATTTTCAGATGGATTTAAACCCAATTCCCAATTCACTTTCAAGATTCAGAGTGTAGTTCAGTAAGTAATCAACTGGCTTGAGCAACTGAAGTTTTCCTCCTATGCTGTAAACCCACTATCAGGTAAAAAAAGATTCATTAATTTTACAAACACAAATCAAGGGTAACTTCTGGAGTTTGGTTAGGAGCCCTTCCTCCCCTGCACACCTTCTGCACTGGTCTGACTCTGCTGCTTTCATTTGACATGGATATACCTGAAGTACATCTTATGGGCCTTGTTTAGGTGTAAATTGCCAATTACTTAGAACAAAGTATCGCTTAAACTGTTCACAAAATGAGAGGAGTCATATTGGACCTAAGAACACAGATTGTGTCTGGCTGCAAAGTCAGAAGTAGTGCTAATAAACAACTAATGACTTTGCAGAAGAAGTGAAGATACTGTACATTTGTGTAAGACAACCACAGCAGAAACAGATCTCAATGTTATAAACATTTCTGTTACATGGTGACTCCTGGGGAGAGAGGGAAATGCTAAGTCAAATTTCTTCCTGGATCCATAGATGGGATATAGCAACAACATCAAAAGGGAGGAAGGGAATTGAGAAAGACACAGTTTGGTCTTGGTGAGAAAACAGCTGTCAGACTTCAACTACAACGCTGCTCTAACACATCTCTGTGTTTAGAAGAGTGTTTTTAAATCCAACTACTGCCTTTACACTTCCACCTTATAAAACCACAAGACTAAATTAGGCTTCCATATTATTTTATTTCCCTCTTAAAATATAGCATTGAAGTCCTGCACACATATAAATATCCCTACAGTTTCTTACACGCTTTCTATCCATCGTTACTTAAAGTGCCCAACTGTGAACATTAAAAATAAAAACATTACTGTTAAGAGTGGCTATACTTGTAAGAGGACTGGTATTCTGACAGTGCAGGCCACTGATTTTACAAAAATCACCTGCAAAAGAATACACCCTAAACAACACGCATCAATATTAACCCTGAAGTCGTTTGGTTTCCTCCACTCAGCTGATCTAAAAGCAATTAATGCACAGGGTTTATTTTTGAAACATGTCTTTTACATAGTGTAAGAATAAAGGATAAATGCATTACTTTCTTTCTAGCTCCCTCCTTTCCCCACAAAGTGTTTACTGTGTCCCAAGCTGCTACGTTGATTAAAACCAGCTGAAAAGAGCTCCGGAAATGCATGCAACTTAAAATTCACTTAAACACACTTTAAGTTATAGAGTCTGAGAGATTTGGATTTCAGCACATAGCTATGGTTCAGTTGGGTTATTAGATGTGTTTGTCGTAGTAGCCAGATTGGTAAACACTTCTTCCTTAGTTTCAGGCTGATGTCCTTCCATTTTGGTTTCCTCTTTAGCATTTTTATTACTGGTATCTCCCTTACTCTTGACTACCACAGGTTCAATCTCCATGATTTCCTGTGGTGCCTTAGGCTCTGGACAATTTGGCTGAAGTCCATCAACAGGTTCTGGGACATCTTCCGCTTTCTGTTCAAGTTTTTCCAAAATGGTCTGGACCTTCCTTACACCATCTCTCCTGGCCTGGCGCACATCCGCACGACCCTCAGGGTCCACCGAGTCTAGGGCTAGCAACTCTTTGGTCAAATACTCTTCAATCATCAAGTATTTTTTGTCAGTTTTCTTGCCTTCGAAGGAGTTGACCGCCTGCTCAAGCATTTGTACTTTCTCCAGGATTGCTTCCACTTTCAGAACACCGGGATGCTTTGGAGGTTCCCCCGTTTCCATCGTCTTCGGGGGCGGCGGCGCTTCCTCAGGAGGAGGCTTTTCCTGGGGGGGAGCAACCTTAGCAGGGGGAGGAGCCTTTTTATCAGCTTTCTCTGGCATGGCTGGAGGCTTCTGGGGTGGTGCTTTAGGCTCTGGTTCTTGGTGGGTGACCTGAATCGGGATATATGTTGACGGTGCCTCAGTTTCGGGGGCTGGGGCTGCCTTGTTCTCAGGCTTCACTTCAGGTGCAGGGGCTGCTCTTGGTGGCTCCTGAGGAGGGACTTGTTGCTGAGAAACCTGGTGAGCAAGGCAAGTTTTGTGTTGAGACACAAAGCTCCTTTTTTCCTTCTAAAGAACAAGTAACCTAACCCCCAGTTTCTGTGCTCCCAGCAGTGCCATTTGCACACACGGGATGATTAACCATTCTTGGGCATTGCTGAATTTTACTGTTCTCAAAACCAGCACTGTGCTGGAAAGCATTTTCAAGCTATTGCAGACTACAGGCACAAATCAACTCTCACAAACACCAAATCCTGCCTGTGCCCAATAAAATCAGCCCCACGAGCAGTTCTGTAAGATGGGATCTTAGAGCAAAGCCTTCCCCTGACTGAAGTCAGAGCTTTCGCAGCTGACAGCAGCACAGTCAAGATTTCATCCTGTGGGTCACTAATTTAGAGCTCACCCTTCGTGAAAAGCCAATTACTTTGAGTTTCAGTCCCATTTTGGGCTATTCTCATCCCGTTCCTGTTTTCAGGGCATTCCTTTTTTTTGCTAGTGCTTATTTTTACTGATTTTATCTTTAGCATATTTACATGCAGAGGTTACTGTGTCAATCTTATTATACTGGAGCGATTAGGGACAATCCTTGGGATTACTCCAAATCTATGGCATCAAATCAGAAACCTCTTGAAATTGAGATTAGTTGGGAAATCTTAGCAGAAAACTGCATTTTATGAGATTTGTGTTTTCCTTTCCCTGGCACCTCCTTTACTCGTTTGTGCACATATACTGTGATTTTGAAAGATACCAAATCCAGCTCTCCTGGATTTAGATGGCTGAATTAAAATATCTATATTTTATTTACACCAAATAAGTAAGTGGTCTGCACAGACAACCTGTTACTGCTTTGCCCATTGAACATAAAAATTATTAGGGAGCACAAACTCTCACTCACGAAAATAAATTAGCACAATGACTTAAAATATGCTATTTAACCTGAAGTCTTCCTTGTTTTGTCACAGTACATGGGTATTCAAATATGTTAACCTAATTCTACTCCTCTCCTTTTCCTCTCCAGAGAGGAAATCAAGGCTTGTACACACCCACTCCACACATTCACAGCTGTCTAATTCCCAGTAGTCTTTAACTGTAGTTTTAGTAAGAATTTTAACATGGAAAAAGTGTTCAATGAGCAACAGGTTCTACACCCAAGAGCGTGCTTCCAGTGGAAGAATAAAAGACTAGATTTTGCTGATACTTTCTCTTCATAGCTAAAATGACTTTGTGCATCTGATGCTATGCACTAAGTGGCTCTGAGACATCTGAGAAGTGTATTTACAGAGATGTCACAAATCCCATGGACCTGATTTTCATCTCATAAACATAATGCAACATCAGTGACCTCAGTGTAATTACACCAAATTATACTCTGACGAGAGAAGATCAAATCAGGTCTTAAATCACATTTCAGTGATCCAAAGACTCCCCAGTCCTGACATGTGGAAAGGCAACTCTCTGCTCATGTTAATCTCAGTATCTCCCAGTCTGAGTAAATCCAGAAACGGAGACTGCTTTGCGTGCTTTCATCTACGTGTTGGTACAAGCTCATCTCCAGCTCCAGCCACACTGGAGTCCCTGGGAGGCGCTTCCCTTCCCCGCTCTACGTACCTGGGGTCTGTCCACAACTGTCTGCACTCTGATGGGAGCTGGGGGCTGCATCTGGGTGGTAACTCTGGCTGGGGAGCTCTCCCGACTCGAAGAGCCCTCTGAGCCACCCTGAAGGGAGACTGAGCCCGCGGCGCCTTGGGCTCCCTGTCCTCGGGCTGGATCTTGTGGAACACCGGCTGGTGGGCCTGGAACTCGCTCTGCTGGGCAGGGTAGTGTGTCTTCTGTGCCTGGTGGTAGGCCTGTGTCGGCTGCCGGGGCATGTTCTCGTGGATCACGGGAATCGGAATATAGCCACGAGGCAGCTGATGGCTCCCTGCGTTGGGTCTGCCAGAGGACTGAGGGGGAACTGTTGGAGGATCAGATGCTCCAGGAGGCGGAGGCTGCCACGAAAACAAAATCCATTAGTAAATTTTAACCATTTTGCGCTCACAATACTTTTCATTTCCAAAGAGAAACAGAGGCAATCATCACAGAAACTGAACTTGTGTTTCCGGCACGCAAGGGCTCCATTTCCCTGTCTTTTTGGCCAAGGGCCTCACTAGACAAACCACAGAAGTTGTGAGAGCATCATCATAACAAGTAGAAACCTGAGCTACAGCATTCCCAGCCCTCAAATGAGCAGGGAGTGGATGCTCAGTCAGAATGTGTGCTGCTTTTGCATGGCTGTTCCTGTCTAAACCTGTCAAATTTGAGGTAAATTAGGCTCAGCAAACAAATTCTAAGCTGGAGACAAAAATCTAAACTAACAGAGGCACACAACGTTTGGACTTCTGATCCCAGTGACACTATCAGATTTTGTGTGTTTTGTTGGGGTTTTTATGAAGCATGTTACCAATCTGGTATCAGGCTATGGCAATACATACCACGGATAATGCCCCTTTTTCCCCCTCTCCTGGACCTTCCTGTGCCTCAACCCCTCGGCACCAGCAGCAAGAGCTGCACTGGCTTAGCCATGCCCTTAGGAACAAGCAGTGGGCTGAGCTGCTGCAGAATCCAGTTCTCAGCATGTTCCAGGTTGTGGGTCTGCAGTTTGGGGAAAGGCAGGTTGGTTGTTCCCATCCTCCCACCTCCTGCTCTGCCTGTCCATCCCCTCCCCCTCTGCACCAGCTCCAGCAGCTGATGCCCTGGTGGGTGTGTGACACAGCTCAGGGAAAGGCCAGGTCAGCCTGGAGCTGGCAGAGGAGAGGGCAGGACAACACTGCCAGAAGGCAGGAGAAGGGCAGGCAAGGCAGGAGGGAAGGGAGCAAGACCCCTCTTTTGGTGCTGGTGAACACTCAGCTGCCCCTGAAACAGCACCCCTAAATAAACAAGTGCTGGTTTGCATTACAGCCCCCAGCACTGGCACCACAGGCAGCCTTGCTGACACGCAGTTTACAGTCACCAACACAGGCTCTGCTCTTTGGTACCGTCACTGCACTGCCCAAGCTTGTCACATCAAGGTCTGAGTCCCCTCTGCTTATCTCTGAGGACTTCAGTAAGTGGCACAGAAGACACATTCCTGAAGCCACTCTGCAGACGAGACAAAGCTTGGAAGAAGGAAAAGCTGGGCCTCTTGTCCTGGTACTGCATGGACAAGGCATTGTTAGTCAAGACAGCTGAGAAACCTGCCAACAGGATTTTAATTACATTCCTCAGACTCCAAATAGGTTTCAGACAAGATGCCACTACTGCTGAATTACAGACCTGATATGTTTTCAGCTTGGTGAAGGCTGAATTTCCTGCTCATCTTACTCTGAATAAAAATGAGGTTGGTATTTCCATATATTACAAGAATACCAATCTGCTAGTTCTCCACAGAGAACAGGCCAACCAAAATCCAACCTTCTCAAACACAGAACAAGCAGGGTGACTTTTTTCAAAGAAGTTCATCGTTTGGAAATATTTTCACATGCCACTGAAGGACAAAAGCACCTTACAATAGACTTTTAAATCTGCATTTATGTAAATCCACGCTCTTTATACAACCGAAATATTAAATTAAGAAGCAAAGGACTTCTGAAGTGGCCTGGGTTGTTCGCTGACTGGACACTTTTATTTTTGTCTCTCCCACTTTGTTCACTTCAGTTTGACTCATGGGGCAGAACACAAGAGACTTGTCTTTATCCTCCACTTGTGAGGGAACCTGTCCAAGCCCTGCACAGCCCTCCCCTGCTGCAGGACCTGCTGGGCTCAGCAGAGTCCCTCACACATTTACCTCTGCAGAGCCATTCCAGAACGGGAGCAGGTGACTCTGGAAAACCCAGACGTATTCCTGCTGCCGTGACTGTGCAACTTTTGCATTTCAGTACCGGGAAAGTATCGGGAAAACGTAATCCCGATGGCAAGTGTGGCCTTCTGAAGCTCAGCTCCCCGTGTGTCACGGGGTGCCCAGCAGAGGCGTCCCCGCGGTGCCGGTGGTTACCTCGTGTCCGTGCGTGGCCGGCGCTGGTGCAGCTGCCGTTGTCTGTCCGCTCTGTTTATCCGCGGGCGCGGGGGACTCGGGGCCGGGATAGGCCTGCCCCGCGCCGGGCACGGCTTCTGTCTTGTACCTCTGCGGGGCAGAGAAGCAGGGGTGCTGCTGCCGGCCGTCCAGGCCCTCGTGGATGACGGGGATGGGGATGTAGCCGGCCCGCAGCTTGGGGTATCCCACGCTTCCTTCTCTGGCCGGCAGCTGCCGGGGGCTGTCTCGAGATGGGCCGTTTGCTGAGGACTGGCCTTCCTGCAAGTGAAAAACATCACACGGTGCTTATTGGTAGCTCAGAGAAGCCGTGAGAAAAAGCTGCCCTGAAGGTCTGTCCTAAAAGCAGCATCAGCTGTGTATGAGGAGCTGAGCCCTCTCAGGGCTGTGCAGGGCAGCGAACAGCAGGTGCTAACACTGCACCGCAGGCAGCACAAGGGAGGAAGCTAAAAAATCTGCTTATGTGTGGGGCCTTCAGCCCCACTTCTCAGAAATACTTCCTTGGGCTTTAAAATACCTGCACAAGCACAACAAGATTTCTTGTTTAGCATGCATCACTAGCTTTTAGCCACCAGCCCACCCTGTTCAGTGGAGCTCATCCAATTCAAACAAGCCCATTTCCTTAGCACCTCTCAGAACACATCCGTGCTACGCATAACATCTGAAAGGACACTTCCAAGGAAGACTAATCCCATCAGAAACACAATCTTGTTGGTATTGTTCTGACTGACGCTGCACACTGAACAATACATTCACTTCCAGCAAAGGGAGGATTCGTTCAGTAAACATTGAGGGAGAGGGGAGGGGAAGACAGGACAGCCCAACAAAGGGGAAAAGGCTGAAAAGCAAGATGAAAAAATCCCTGGGTTGTCTGAATAGGCTCCCTGGACAATGTCAAAGCCCTGGCAAGGGTGGAAGTGGTTTGTACTCAGAGCCCTCACAAGTCCTCTAGTAAGTTCTTCCTGCATCGGTCATTCTATTTTGAGACCCCGCGAGGGCCAAGTTCCAGATGTATCTCTAAGTCAGATCATGTAACAAGCACCTCTGTCATTCAGAGGGTAATGTCATTATTCAGTAAGAGGAGAATTTAATAAGGGGACATATGGTGCAAGTGTTGGAAACCCTATTTTTAAAGAGTTGTTTAAGCTGCAAAAATATTTCATGTTGCTTTTGTACACGTTGATATACCAATTCAATAGGAATTAACTATTTTACCAACCAAATTACCAGTAATCTTTCCATATGACAGTATCCCCTTAAAAAGCAATTGTGAGAATTCCTGTAAGCAATGAAACTTCAGAGAATAAAAGCCATTATTTAGGGAAACCAATAAAGATAAAAAAACATGGAAAGGAACAAGTTCAAAGTCTGAGCCCTGATGTTCCACTTCCTTTTACTTATTAAAAAAAAACCCTCCACAAAGAAAGAATTCTGGAAGAGGCCCAGAGGAGAGCCAGGCCTAGAAAGTTCGCACGGAGCAGCAATCTGAAGTTGGCTTTTCCAGCTGCAGAACAAGGATGATCTCGTGCCAAGGTCTGCACCGGGATCCACCGCCGACAGATGAGTCATCTTAAATTCACCCTACCAGGAAACCACGTTCCTGTGCTCAACACAGGCTGGCCAGGGGCTTTCAGAACCCCACGCACACCACAAACATGTGCTTGTTCACCTCCCACCAGCATAACCCTGCACACAGAGCCCTCCCAGCAGCCTCCTCTCCCGGGATCCGCAGGGACACGGTTACTGTAAACTGCATTTACAGCTAAATAAACCTGAGGTGTGCTCGGCTGACTACAACACGAGGCCCAGGCAGAGCCAAGTGTCCACAGGGCGAGCTGGGAAGGAAACTGATGATTCCAGAGTGGGAAGAAGCACCTTGGTGCTCTGAGCTGACTGCAGGCATTCTGTGCCCAGCCTGCACCAGCTGCTCTGCACAGTCTCCCTGACGGAGTAACCCGAGCATTCCCCAGCCACCCCACCTACAGCCACGGCTCCCACTGCTATAAAAAGGAGATGCCCTCACTTCCAGCATCTCTGTGGGAAGGGTTTAGGAGCTGGGTGGGCCAGGAGCACCTGCAGATGCCCTGACATGAGAAGGCTGTCAGCCAAACCAGCTCCACTCCACTTGGGTGTAAAGAGCTCGAGATTAGCTGTCAGCTCCTCTCAAGGCATTTTTGGGGTCTGCAGTGTTTTGAACAGCTTCATTTGGGAATAAGTCCTCCAGTCATCTGGAACAATCCACAATGACAAACCATTGCCAAGGATTCAACATGGACAGTGTCCACCCCTCCTACCCTACATGAACCACCCCCCTGGGAGTCCAGCCACGAGCTTCCCCTTCCATGTCATGTTCAGACCTGTGAGGCTGTCCTTGTCCTGAACCTTCCTAGCAATGTGAGACATCTGCCACAGCAACTTAAGCCCTGGTAAGAAATACAAAAGCAGCAGCCCAGAACCAAAGCAAAATCAGGTTGGACTGCTTTTCCAAACCATTCATCTTGCAACTGAAGTAAAACTTCTGGCAATACTTTATTGGGTGGGTTTGCTTTGTTTGGTTTTAGTTGTTGTTGTCTTGGTTTGTTTTTTGTTTTTTTTGTTAATGGAAACATTGGCCCTTCTACTAAGTGCCACAGCATAAACTATACTGCCATAACTTCTCACGAATTCTCACAGCTTCAGACAAGCTGTGCTGCCTCTGTGGAAAGTTAGCATTGAGTTGGTCCTTTGTCCCAGGCTGTTTCTGCCCTGTAGTCAGGTCCAGCCCCAGAGGAATGCCTCTCACCCATGCAGTCACACTGGAGCAGCCCCCAGTAAAGGAACAAATGCAGTGGCCTTGTTCTCCCCACCAGCAGTAGCTCTGAGGCAGAGATCAGGTTGAGAAAAGGTGCTCTCCTCACAACTGCTCTTCCTGATCTACATTGTTCCCTTCAACACTTCATTAAGAGTTACCTCTGTAAACAGTTGCTTACATTAGCCAGTTTGTGTCACCACATCTTAAACATTCCTGTTCCTTTCCCTTTCCTTCCCACTGTCATACAGTCACAAACACGGGCAATCCACGGCCCTGGGTTCAGGTAGATGCTGCCAGTGGTTTGGGTGCCCTTCCAGTGACAATCCACCCAACAGTGAGTACGTGCAGATCCCAGTGCCCCCACGGCCAGGCTTGCAGCCCAAGCAGTTCTGTTTTGAGCAAGGCAGTCTGTGTTTCCAGCCTGGCCAAACAGGTTCTGGAACACGGCAGGAGAAGCTCAGGTGTGCCTGGGGACAGTGTGCAAGGGGGAGGAATGGAATCGAGCTCTGGAAAACTGCTGTCATTACATGACAGAGAAAAAATTCATGGATTTGTTCTGAATGCTTTGTGTTCTAGAGCACAGCCAGCACCAAAAAAGCCATTTTCTGGCTTTCTTTGCCTTCTATTGCATACAGTTCTTGCTTGTTATATTAACAAACATGTTGTCTGGAAAAGTGCAGAGCTCACACTGAACACAAATCTGCACAGAGAGAGAAATGCCCAATAAATGAATCACTAGTCTTAGTCCATCATCCTTCCCAGTTTACACATAAACACCAGGAACCCAATTCAGATTTCTGCATTAAAACAAACTGAAGGAAAATTCCTCTGCCCTCATCTACAGAAACAATAAATTCCTTAATAACAAAGTTGAGAGTAGCTACAAGCAGCAATTTTCAGTATTAATCAATTTTCAGTAAGTAGCAGGACTGAGTCCCAGCAGTGCAGCAATCCCAGCTCTGATCACACACCCAACTTACATTTAACAGTCTCCCCAAAAAGCAGGGAGCACAAAAATGCAAAAACCCTCCCTTGAGCAGCTCAGACATTTTGACAGCAGTCCCAGCCTATGTTTCAGGGAGGCTGCAATACCCCCAGGAACTCAAGCCCACTGCAGCACGTCAGGAGGTGCTGAGGGAACAATCCTGCCGTGCAGTGAAAGGGGAGTGCTCTGGCCCAGCGGGGAGGGCATTTGACAGCTCGCTGGGGACCAGGCCCTGCGTTTCTGTTGTCAGGCCATCACCACGATAAACAAAGGTGCAGCCAGCACGGGTTGTGCAACTGGAAAAAACACTTCATACCCCTCCATCCTTCTCCTGGCTTCCTGTGGGAAGGGCATGGTCAGGACTGACACTAAAATCCTCCAACTTGCCTGGCTTTTAAGTGAGTTCTGAAACCAAGAGCCCTTGGAAGGATAAAAGCAACAGCAAGAGAAGAAACACAGCGTTGAAACAGAACTCCTAAAACAGCTGTACTATCTGGAGTGGATAATGGCATAACTCCCAGTGTGCCCCAGCTCAAGTATTATTCCAGACTGAAACACAGACACCTGCAAACTCAGCCTCTGCTTATGCCAGCAAATTGCCATTGCAGTTTCCAGGTGGCTGTACCAATCAAATTGAATTTGTCAAAACATTCTGTGTGCCTGCTAGATGACTGCAATAGTTGTACTGAACTCAGAATCTCCCTTTTGAGACTCCTTACATAATACATTTTTCATTCCCCTTATACTAAAACGGTCTACAAAATAAAGTTGAAAAGCAAGTCTTGTTCCATTGCACTCTTGCATTCTTAACCTGTACAGATGTCATCTGCAGTACAGCAGCCAGTTCTCTACAGCATCTGTGTATTAAACTCACATGGAGCACCTCTGTAGCTCTGCAGAGCAGCAGTGCACGTATTTAAATTGAACCTGTTTTGTAAATATCTAAAGCAAAGGGAAAACAAAATTTACCAACGTTGCCAAGAGGTTCAACATCTTTCTGTAAGCAAACAGAGGGTCTGCTGACTTCAGTGGTTCTGACCTTGCAAGCTGCTGCTGTGGAGTACTATGCACACAGAAGTATTCTAGTTGCTCAAATGACTGAGAAAATGCTAGTACCTGATAAAAATCTAACTTCAGATCACATTTTCCATGATATTAAGCCCAGATCTTAAAAATTTAGGAAGAAGGGAATAGCATGATTCTGTTCTTTCACATCCAAATACAACATCTAAAATGAGTCACTGAAATACAACCCCCAAGTTTCCTTTGCCCATATGCCCAAATGTATTTATCAGAAATTACCATGAAGAACCAGAAAAGCCAGTAGTACCCAATATTGAAATCTAGGAGTGATGTATCAATTCTCTTTATTAAAAAAAAAAAGAAAACAAAAAAGGAAAAAGAAAAAACAACATTTTGTCACAGAAAGGCAAAACTAAGCACTAGATTTGGATTCCAGATCCATTTGTATTTTACTTCTGGCCAGACCTTTTTTCCTCCTCTGTTGTGTTAACTGAGCAGAAGTACTACACTAGCTTTGCTATCAACAGAAATCAGCATGTCCAAGTATTCCTAAGAAGTTTCTCAGCAGTGCTTTGTATTTGAACATGTTAATAGCACAACATCAGCATGGAGTAGGTTTTATTACCAGTCCCCAGATAACTACACAAATTGGAGGGTGCAGAGTGATCTGCTCTCCGTGCTGACTCCAGCCTTCTTAGGGCTGCTCTTCAGCTGCTGGAGACTTTTGCATTCTCACCCTTTTACTCAGTATTCGTGCTTAAATACATGGACTGAGCACACAGGCATTTGAGCAAGATATCATTAGCTGCTGACTGCAGGAACCATGAACGAGCTGGGCTGCATGAGCTGTCTCAGTAGGACTTGGTGTCAGTCGCATCATGTAACCCAATTACAGCCCAAGCTGCTTTTGATGTTCCACTTGTTGAATGCTGAGCTTTTATTTCCCAACATACACATGTGTAGGCAAATAGGCCTTTTGTTCCCTCTTGTAATTATTGGGCTGTATTATCCAAGTATGACATTAACATATGCTCTGACTGAGGAAGGCCAGGGATGCCATTAGGAATAAATAAACACCATTAGAAACCAAAGGAGAAACCTAATCCTGAGCTTTGCAGCACAGAGAGCCCGGAGCAAACACATCTTGCAGATCAATCCTGTTGCAGGAACAAACAAAAAAAAAAAAGCCCTCTTCTGATCACTGAGATGATTCTTAAGCTAAAGCACCTCGGTGCAGACATGACATCACCTGCCTTTTGTGCCCACGAGTGGAAGTTAGCCCGTTGTGCACCCCAGGGACCAAACTGAACATGTTTGAGAGAGAAGCAATGACTACTACAGGGAGCAGAGCACTCTTGGGAGAGCTGCAATCACCACCCACCATCAGCTTTAATGGACAGGGTTAAAGAAGAGCCCTTTGGAGGGCTAACAGAAACATCCTCGTCAAGGACGATGAGAACGACACACTTTATTCAGTTATTTCTGTTCACTGCCTGCCTGCCTGAGAAGCAGGTAGCCAACCTGCTGCTCTCCTGTTAGCTATGAACCAGAAATCTGGAATAATGGAGAAAGCACAAGTCTCAAGGATTAGCAAAACAATGCCTCATTAAAAAAAAATGAGAATAAGGAAATAATGGTTGAAGAGAGGGCTGTGAATTCCACAGTTTATCGTCAGGCTCCACATTTTCACCTAAAATTTCATTTTGCGAGCAGCATTTTTGTGACTTCACTTCCTTAAACAGCAATTTCCAACACTAAAACCACTTACTACACTGCACCTCATTTATTAGTTATAAGGCTTTGCCATCAGCCATAAAAAATACACACTTTCGTGCTACCTGACCTACTGGGTGATGACAGACGAGTCACTCACTCAAACACATGCCTGATTTTCCTGTCTGTGAAACCAAGAAGGAAAAATAAGAATAATCAAACCAACAGCTCCTGCAACATATTTAAGATACAGCATTTTTCTTTCAGTCTGTAATTAAATAATGTGATCTGTGTGAACAAGCCATTTCTTCTAATTTACATTTGCCTTTAACTTGGCAACGAAGAGAGACCACAGATGCCCTAGAAAGCTCTGGAGACAGAGCTCACCTAGAGAGTGATCCTGTCTGGATACCCCACAGCATGCTGGGCTGTTACCTGCCTTATCACAGTTCCAGTGGGAACAATTCTATTTTTGCCATGTGATTATGGAAAAATCCTGCCTGTGTATACAAGTGTTAAAAATATGATTCCTAGGCAAGAACGCTGCCACCTGGCACAAGGATCCTTCCTTTGTCCTTTAGGTAAGAGGCACACGGTGCCAGGACTTGCACAGAGCTCTGCAACCCCTCCTTTGCTTCTCCTCTTGCGTGGTTGCCCAGACACTGCCATGATCTCCAGCGTGATTTCTTCAGTTCCTGTCTCTCACTTCTGGTTAGATCCACCTCTTGTTTTCAGATTAACCGATATCCCCGTAAATTAACTCCCTGCTTACCGTGTAAAGGGGGGCTTTAAATAACTGCACAAAGCAGCTGCAGGGAATCTGGACAGAGCCAGTCACAATCCTCCAAAAACCCCCTACTGATAATTCTGCCACTGCTACACATTCTGCCTTTTACTTGCAGTCCCTTTGTAATCCAGTGACTAACCTGCTAACCTGACAGAGCGCACATCAGCATTAGTGATGTAAAACACCGCAGGTAGAAGAGGCCCTAATTGCCAGCTAAGCCAGCCCTACATTCCCTTCCCCTGATGTGAACCAGTGCGAGAGATGAAGTCTCAGAGAGGCCGGACTGAACTCACAGTGCAATTTCTAATTTGGGCTCCCAAGAATTGTTCGGTCAACTTGAACGTGAGCAGTCAGTGCTCAAAAATAAATCCACTGCTAAAGAGATGAGAATTGAGTGACTTCAGGCTTATTTGGGGAAGCTGAGAGCAAGGAGCTGCCACAGTCAGGAAGGGGGGATGGAAAGTTAGGTGTAGTTAGTTGTTCCCCAGACACCAGTGAGGCACCAGCAGGAGGGTAAGATGGCTCCTTCTTCCTTTGTTCCTGGTTGCAAGCAGTACTCGTACCCCAGCTCACTCTTATGGCTGTGTGCCTGCCTGCTACAGCTTTCAGCTCAAACCCACGGCACCAGCGAGCTATCGATCTCTGCAATATCCAGCCAGCAAAGCTCAGCACAGTCAATTCCTCTGCTCTATTTTTAGTGCATCATTTCCCAGGGGCTTTACTGCATGGGGAGACAACACGTAGAAGGGGCATCAATAAATACCTATGCAAGCCTCGGTTTTGTTTTCTTCTTTAAGTGCAATCAAATTTTTTCAGTGTTCAACGTTTACAGTTTAACATTATAAGACAATCTTGCAGGAAATATGCACAGCTGTGATGCCCCAAGTTAACACAGAAAATAACAATAAATTAGCATAGAAAATCAGTAGCTCTACCAAAGGAAAAGAGGAAGAGTGACATGGCTAGAAAACATGTTTTCAGTAGAAGTATGTATATACTGCTTCACAGTATTGATTGTACCTTACTCCTTGAGTGTCTTACTATTAACTAATCAGAAAATCATTAGTCTACCAAGAAGTTTCATTAAAAAATGTTTTTTGGTCATTTGCAAAGCTGTGCCTTATTTCTCACTGGAGCAGTAAGAGACTTTTCTCTTTTTCTCAGGAAGGTGTCCCTAATTCAACCTTACACTGCAATGATTTCTTACAAGTAAGAGGCAAACTTGCAGAGGAGGAACACCCATCCTTCATGTGAGTAAAAAAACAAAAAGGCTAGACTGAATCAGAAAATAACAGAGTCATCTGAATTCACAAATGCATCTAAGCTACAGAGTTAAATGCAACATCAAGGTCTGGTTTCGTTGGTTTAAACTGGCTCTGTCATGGGTTAAAATTTCAAAGGAGCCACTTCAACTTTTACCTGATTATGTATCTGGCACAGATCACTGCAGTCAGCATGGCTGCACTGATGCTAAGCCTGGAGTAAGTGAGAAGACCAAGATCAAGCACTTGGGAACACCAGGACTTCACTCTGATACTGCCTCAGCTGGACTGCTGAGCTAGGAAAGCTCAGTTAGCTCTAGATCTGTGCTCCACTCATTGTCCACAGACAGTGTAATACCTCACTTTGTAGCCAAAAATCTCTTCAGAAAGGGAATAAACACTCACTGAGAGGATATTGGTAGATACAGTGTAAGACCACCTTAAAGGGGGTAAAAAAAATGCAAATTTCACTGTCTGATTTCAATGAAAACGAAGCAGCAATAAAGTCAGCACAAGTTTGATCCTTGGAAAGGTAAGTGAAGCCTGACACATGCAGTCAGGATTTGTGATTCTCAAATCACTTCTAAAAGCCACAAGTTCTCATTTGAGTTAGACTGAGAATGAAGGAAATCGGGAAACTCTTCCCATCTAGTCTCTCTTTCTGCCTGCATCTCTGGTTTTGTCCTTGTTTAGGCATTAACAAAAGTCTGATGTCTTCAAAAATCATTGCTGGTTTTTAAATTCATTGTCAGTGGGTAATTGGTCTTCTTTGGCATTGTCTAGCTAAAACATTATTTAGGAAGAGACAGTTTCCTCAGGCTTGATTCTATGACTCTGTTGCTAAATAGTACCTATCCTCATGAAATACACTGGAACTCCATCTAAATTTCAGGAATTGTCCATGAATTCCAGCAGATACACTTAACTTAGGGCTCTGACAAATGGCTGGGTGACAGGAGCTACACACAATTTCTATCACCATAAACTGGAGGGTTTTTCTTTGAACAACATTAGACAGGAACTCTCAAAAATCAGCAGTTTTCCAGATTCATCTCTGGAGGCATTTCTGTCCCTCACTGAACAAACCCGAAGCATACACACATTATAGAAAGCAGTAACAAGTTTTCCTGTTTGGAAAAAGTGCATCCCACAAGAGCTGTTCAAAAGCAGGTGCAGCTTTTTGTACCTGTGATAACCCTTCCAAGTTGGCAGGAGGGGCACTTCTCATTACCACAGATTTCACATGAGATAGGGTGAAAATTTGCTTTGTTTCAGGCACCCACTCAAGCAGAGAACTGATCCATCAGAGGACTCCCAGTCACTTCACACAATTATCAAAGCAGCTTAAAGGGCACTGTTCTGTTAAATGGGTTAGTCTCAAGTGGTATTTCTGTAACAAAAGCCCTTGAGTAAACAGCACACTTTCCTTCTCAAGTACGTTTTATGGTTATAAAAACCCACATTATTTGTTATTTTTATTACCATAAGAGCCAGTGTTAACAGGTGCCCCATTAAAGCTGGAAGATGGTGCCTCCAAAGAGGAGATAAAACACTTTTTCCTACGATAACATGAATATTGAGACTAGCAAAGTACACTTTCCTAAGACCTCTTTACATTATTACTAGAATTTATAGACCAAACGAGCTAGAACTTAAAGAGCTGAAAAGTGGGTTAATTTGTGACAGAGAAGTCGGTCCCTTTCCTTCCAATGCCAGCTGCTCTCACACGGAGCTTTCAGTCACGGCCCGCGCTCACAAACCGGGCAATTACTATTTTAAGAAACGTTAAGTTCTTAAAATAATTAACACTTCTTGAGCGCCTCGCAAGGGCTGCAAGAGAAAAAGTTGCGGCAGGTCTGTGGCATCCCGCAGCCCCCTCCCCGCTGCCCTCGGGCTCCGCACGGGCCGAGAAGGCGCACCGGGGGCTCCGCAGCCCCCCCGGTCCCTGCACAGCCCCCCGGTCCCTGCACAGCCCCCGGGGCCCTGCACACCGGTCCCCAGGCCCAGTCCCAGCCCCAGGCCCTGCACAGCCCCCGGGCCCTGCACAGCCCCCGGTCCCTGCACAGGCCCCGGTCCCGCACAGCCCCCGGGCCTGCACAGCCCGGGCCTGCACAGCCCCCCGGGCCCCGCACAGCCCCCCGGGCCCTGCACAGCCCCCCGGTCCCTGCACAGGCCCCCGGTCCCTGCACAGGCCCCCGGTCCCTGCACAGGCCCCCGGTCCCTGCACAGGCCCCCGGTCCCTGCAGGCCCCGGTCCTGCACAGCCCCCCGGTCCCTGCACAGCCCCCGGGGCCCCTGCACAGCCCCCGGGGCCCCTCCCCGGTGGGCTCCGGGCCAGCCCCGCGGAGCGCCCGGGACGTGTCGGAGCCCCTTCCCGGGAGGAATTCCGGCAGGGCAGGGGAGCCGGGCAGGCTGCGTGCCCGGGGATAGGCGGTGCTGCCCGCGGAGCAGCGCGCCCAGACCCCAGGGGAATCGCCTTCCCACCGGGAACTCCTACTCCGCTCAAGTTTCCAGCACTTTCTGCCCGCAGCCGTCGCGCTGCTGGGTCAGAGGGCTGTAACCCCCGAAGGAACGGGCTGTATTCCCCAAAACCCGGGCAGCTTGACCCGAAAGGGTCATTCCTCAGGGCCCCGGCAAAATCCCGGCCGCTCTGCCCTCCGCGTCTCTCCTTCCATGGACATATTTGGAGTGAGACGCGGCTTTTCCCTGAGCGTGCTTCGGAACGAAACCGGAGCGGGCAGCTGCCCGGAGAGTTTGGGACCAGGGAAAAGAAAAAGGGGGGAGAAAATAAGAAAAAAAGAAAAAGAAAAAATAGGAAGAAAAATGAAACTTGATCAGAGTCCGTGCTGGGTTTCTTTTCTTTTTTTTTTTCCTTTTTTCCTTTTTTTTTAAGGCATTCGCGATTTGAGCCGTTTCACAGCTGAAAAATAAATCAGGTTCTCCTCTCCGCTGGCAGGCCGGGCGGACTTCGCCAACTTTAAATAAACATCAGAGGGCCCAAGTATCAAATGATTTAATGCACAAAAAAGGGACTGCAGTGCGTCAGAGACAAAAGGCAGCTCCTGCCCTCTCCGCATCGCCCCGGGCGGGGGGAGCGCGGCCCCCGGACCCCCCCAGCCCCCCGGGCCGGGCCCCCTCCCGCCGTACCTGCGGCGCTGCCCGCAGGCGCGGGTCGCTCCAGGTGGTGGTGCGGCTGTTGTGATCCACGAAGAAGGGCCATCCCGTCTGCGGGTCGATCTTGATCTCCCAGCCGGGGGCAGCGGCTCGGCGCTGCCCTCCATCTGCGGCGGCGGCGGGGTCTGCGCGGCCGCGCTCATGGCCGGGCGGCTGCGGGGACGGTGCGGGCACAGTGCGGGGCGGGGGCCGGGCCCGCCGCTTTATCCGCCGGGGGCCGGGGGCGGGGGCGCGGGGCTGGAACTGTCTGGAAACGGCGGCGCGGGGGGCGGCGGCGGGGAGGGACGAGAGGCGGGACGCGGAGGAGGAGAAGAAGGAGGGCGGGGGACGGCGGAGGAGCAGCCGGCTGGAAACTTCTGGTTGTGTCCAGCACTGCCCGGCGGACCCCCGGGGTACCGGGAGCGGCGCCCTGGGAACGCCCTGGGAGCTGCAGCCGTGTCCCAGCCCCGCAGGCGTCCCCAGGCGCGTCCCGGGACGGCGTTCCCGGTTCTCCAGGCGGGGGAGGGAGTTCTCCGAGACGGGCACCGCGGGGTGAATGGACCAGCCGGAGCTGCCGTCCTGGGCCACCTCCCGAGCCCCGCACGGCACAGCCCATCACCGGGGAACCCCTCCGGCACCCTCGCACGGACACTCCGACCCCCGTGCAGCGAGAGAAAGCACAAAGCTCCTCCCCAAACCTCGCTGCCCCGTGACTGGTAATTCCAGGTTATAGCTGACAAATAACAAAAACAATGTTGCTTCCCAAATGAGGGTGTGGGCAGGCGTTGTTCTTCAGATTCGACTGGTTTGAACTTTCTCGCCTCTTTGCAAATCCGTGTCTCAGTCCTCAGTTTCACTCAGAAATACACCTGAAGGCGTCTGTGAGGTTTGAAACCATCCCTTTCTCATGGGTGCATTATCAGCACGTCATGCACTCAATGGGTCTAGCTTGAGGTAACTGTGCTTCACAGTGACGCCACTTGTAGTCATCTGATAGTCACAGGAGCAGCCACAGACGCCTGTTGATAGTTCAAGTAGCAGAGTGAGTGCACAAT
The DNA here is from genome assembly GCF_022539395.1 of Myiozetetes cayanensis. Taxonomy (NCBI): domain Eukaryota; kingdom Metazoa; phylum Chordata; class Aves; order Passeriformes; family Tyrannidae; genus Myiozetetes; species Myiozetetes cayanensis. The sequence continues at coordinate 1,571,427 of NW_026086605.1, read as the reverse complement.
ATCCCTCAAATGCAGAAGTTACCTTCTGGAAAGCTATTTGTTTCAAGGAATTCAAAGCATGAATTCCTCGGAGATGGATGCTCATTACCGACCTATCTCTTGCTTCAAAAAACCCTTGTCTGTTCACACCCCTGAGGAGAGCCAGAATCTCCTCCTGCTCGAGGCAGGATCAAAGATCTCTGGATACTGCTTGGCACTGATAGTCATTCATCTTTTGACAGAAGAGTTTTACTTATCACACTGACAAACCAAGTAATTGCTCAAACTTGCTCCTTCATTCCTGCAGCTCTTCCATCCTGCGTGTCCCTTGCCATCAGAACCACACTGTCATCCATCCCAGACCCGTTTTCTGCCCTTGCTCTTGTGTGCCTTTGACTCGTAAGTTTTGTGAATGGATCATTTCTTCCCAGAGCCTTTACTTTCAGATGTCTGTATTACCACCCCCATTTCTGACTTACCTTTTTCTCTGAGCAACAAGTCCCATATCTGGAGCATCTCACATCAGTCCTGGACTGTGCTGCCTCTCCCTGGGCAGGTTTCCTACCTCTGCTACCTCTCATGTTCTCTCTGTGGCATAAGAGCTCTGCTCAGCCCCCCCAGTGCCAGCAGTAGCCTCAAAAGGCACAATATCAGTGATTTACTCTGCTTCCAATCTGCAGAGGAATTTCACTCTCAGTTTCATAACAAAAACACACGCTTGGACCATATGTTCCCTGTAGCATATGCCAGAGCCTCTGCCAAATCAACAAAAGCAGCTGATTCAGGCACGGGGGACACAGATGTTCAAAAGGTCCTACAGGAAAATTACTCTTGTAAGTTGAGGAAGTGATACAGATGGGGTTTGTAGCTGACAGCCAACCATGCACCCAGCAGAGGTAATGAATAAGGTCAGCAAGTAGATGAAAAATTAATAAAAGGAAAATTCAAAGGGATATCTAACAGGCTTAACTTAGACATTTGGGGGGGGGGCATGCTCTGCTAAGAAACAGAGGGGACTGTATTTCACAAAAATTATAATGGGCTAATGGTTCAGGATTCACTTGAGCTGCTGCAGGGCTGACAAGCATCCAGCTGGAGAGAGAGCAGTCTGGGCTGACAAGGAAAAGCATTTTAGTGATTGAATTTAGCTGGCAAGACATCATGTTTTTTCTGTTAATTGAATTGTCTTTCCTGACAGGTAGGTTTTAGCCTGGTTTCCTGTGCAGGTGAAAGGACTCCCAGCTAGGCAGGTTATTCAGGATAGCTGTCCAGGGATTCACTGTTCTCCTGGACTGTGGTGTCTCTGGGCCATAGCTGGGACCCCAAGGCCATTTGGCTTCTGGTCTATGTTGTCATTAGCCCTCCTGCAGGTCAGAATGATTTACAGAAATGTTCATGTAAAGGATACTCCAAGCAAAAATCTTGGCTTCAGAGAAATCTGTTATTAAGATAAGTGAGTTTGTGGTGTCTGGCTAATCTCAGATGGGGCTCCAGGCTCCAGGTCTATATGTTCTATTTCAGAGGGGGAAACAATCAAGAAGCATTTGCTGCTTTTCTTCCTCTCCATGTCGGTGCAAACACAGCACTCCTGACTCGTCCAGGTGTTCACACACCCAGGAGTACCAGGCTGATCATCTGCTCCAGGCTGTTCCACTACCACCAGAAACCGTGTGATTGTGGTTACCCAGAGTTAATAAACTCTACGGGGTCTTCTGTGGGTTTTTGTCTTGAAAAATGGGCTGATTTTTGGTAAACCACCTGGAAAACCATTAGGCTTGTATGCACAACAGGATTTCCAAGGAATAACCCAGGACAGCAAAGCAAAGCAAAGCCATTCTTTTCTCAAGCCATCAGCTGCATCATTGCTCAGTTTTGACCCCAGAACTGTGTAGAGAATTGGCCTCAGTTTCTGAGTTGTATGATGGTCTGTGGTTACTTGAGTCTGTAGGGGGAGATACTTGCCAGAAACCTCAGGACACCGGGAGAGTATGGACCACCCTGGGGAGCCACTGCCTGCTGCCACATCTCCCTTGGTGGATGGATCATAAATGTCTGCAGAGGTGATTGCTTCATCTACAGTTCATACACGGTCTCTGGTCACAGATCCATCCATCTGAGACGGCCCTGCATGATTGTGAGCTCCCTCCCAGCTGCATGTCAGCTCTAGCTCAGGTTGTACAACACAGCAGTGCTGTAATGTAATTGTTATTTGCTGTGTTAATCGGGCAGATATCTCCGGTGTGTCAGCAGACAACATGTCTCGTGATAAGATCTAAAGTGGCTTTTCCCTCCTGAGTGCCTGGGGCAGCGTAGCAGGTCACCTGCTCACAAAAGGCCCTGTTGGCCAGGACTGGGGGTTCAAAGGTTTGCTCTGGAGCAGGGATTGCAGCAAAGCTGTTACTGATGGACCTCGTGGGTAAGTGATGTGTCTGGCACGTGTCAGGCACTGCATTTCTAAGCAGGCTCCAGTCCAGATTCTCTGCTGGATGTATTTAAGATCGAGTCATATGAACACTTTGTTAATAAATGCAGCAAACACACAGTTTCTCAATCTTCAGATTCCAGAGACGTGGTGAGTTTGACCGGCGGGATTTCCATGGCCTGGTGTTCCATCCAAATCCAGAGTATCCCTCCTGAATAGCCCAGAACTTCACTGGCTGATTTTGAGTATCCTGCTCCAGGTGTACAACCATTTCAGCTGAAAGGAAAGAGGTCTCACCTACAGATTCTCTGTAACTACAAGCAGAGAGGTGGAGATGTTTGGCTTCACTGCTTGTCCAGAGCTGTGGACTCGTTTGCATCAACAGTCCAAAAAAAAGGGCCACTGATTCCGTTGGATCCTGCCTGTCAGAAAATTAAAAGTGCAAACCCTAATCTTGTACCAATCTGCTGCTTTATGGTACAGACAACTTTTAACTTGATTTTCAGTGTTTGGTACATAATTCACTGTAAGTGCTGATGGAGGAGAGAGCAGAAGTATCTGGATGAAGCCACCACAAGTGGATCTCACCCTGCCTGCCCTGAGGTGCAGACATTGGCTCGTAGAGCTTGATCATGCCATCAGTTATTGGAGTCACAGCATTAGGTAGATTATTTGGATTTCCTGTGAACATTAATAGAAAATTCAAATTATTAATGAGAAAATAGAGTGCTAAAAGTACCTTCTAAATGGAGAAAAGCTTTTAAAATGTACCTGTTGCAGTCACACTGCAACTATACTAGAGCTGGACATTCACAAGGCACATACTCAGATTTCCAAACTTCAGATTCTTTGAACCTGAAAAAGATTCCAGAAACTAATTCCACTACCCTTTTTTCTTCCTTTTTATTTCCACCTGGAATGCAATTTGCCACAAACCAGGGAGGAAATGTGTCTGTGAACACAGCAAAAATCAGCTTTAATTTCTGTGATCTATGTGCAGCAAAAGCGAAATTCCATCCTGACCAGAGGCAGTAGAAGACAACTTGAATATTTAGAGCTCCTCACTCTCCTAATATGTTATGAATGGCACAGGGAAGGTAAATTAATGTTTCCAAAATAAGCATTTTGGGTTGACCATTCCCTGTTCTTCCTGAGCCAGTCAGGCAGAAGCTGAGGCGTCAGGTCTTTGGTGTAAGAGGTGCCTGGGCCTACCCAGGGAGCAGAATAATTTTATTTTCTCTAGAAATCCGGAGGGTTTTTTAGAGAATTAGAGTCACTGCCGGCTGTTTTAATTGCCGCGGTGGCCGCCACTCATCAGCACTGAGAGGTTTCCACCTAGTGGATGATCTGCCCCGCTGTGCTCCAGCCTGCCAGGACCAGAGTGTGCTTTGGAACATCTGCGTTACTTCTGCCGAGCTTTAACAGCAAATCTCGCTCCAAAGCAGAATCGTTTCCAGAGCTGAGAGTGCCCCATAGCAGGCACAGCACAGAGTCTGGAAAAAACAGCTGGAAAGGGAACTTCAAAACCCTCTTTCACCAGCAAATTGATCCTTTTATAAACAGAATATGGCACATGTGTTGGCAGAAGTATTTCTCGGTTTCTGTGGGTACTGCAGCTGATTCAGTGATGTTGGTGCTCTGTCTCTAATCACCCCTTCCAAATATTTTCATTGCCTCGGATCGAAGAAGCAGATCAGAGCTGACAGCATCTCTGGCTCTCCCCTGGCACAGTGGAGTCTCAGAGGAGGCAATGGACTGAATGGAAAGAGAAACAAATGCACGTCCTTTACCCTCTGCTCCTCCGGCTCTCCCTGGAGCAGCGTCTGCCTGGGAATTCAGCTTTGGAGGTGCCAGCATTTCCTATCCATACCCAGAGCTCCTGGGCTCTGTGCCAGGGATGCAGCCCCTCCTGTCAGGAGTGCAGATGGCAGCTCCAGGCTGGCTCACCGATGGGAGCAGTTGAGAAGAGCTGGAAGGAGCATTGGTGTCTCCCCCCACTGTGTCCTGAGAGCTCCTTCCCGCTGAGCTCTCTCTCCAGGCCCCCTCCAAAGCTACCCCGGGGCTGCCCTGACATCAGCACTGTTTACCCACCTGGGAAATCCATCACTGGGGCTGGACAGCTGGGCAGGACAGGCAGATGTGAGTTGGAGAGTGTCTGGACAGTGTTACCTGTCACATCAGCTATCTGATCCAGAGATGTTTACACATCCACTCAGTGCTGAAAACAAGCAAGAAGGACTGAAAACCAAAACTACAGGCTGAGCCTTGTGGGTGACACAGAACATACACGTTATTTTAACAGAGGAATATCCCCCTGTCTCTGCTGAGCTGGGAACGAGCCGAGCAGCCAGGACAGATGTTCACGTGCACAGTAACCTCCAGCAGATGTGGTTCCACACAAACCCACCAGTACAGGCACACTCATGCCAAAGTGAGTGAATTCTAACACACAGTCCTCAGCAGTGAAGAAATCCAAGTGGAAAATCTCTGTCTGCATACTCTTGAAGAAACCAAAACCCAGTGAAATGCTCCTGATCAGAGGAGTGAATCCTCCCCACTGTAATGATTTCCCTCTAATCTCCTTGCTGCCACGTCTTTCCTTTCTCCATCCCTGCTGCAGGGTCAGTGATGCCTGGCAGGGCAGAGGGCTGGGCAAGCAGGGACTCCACTTCTGCTCAAGGGGCTGAGTCAGAACTGCAGCCCCAGAGTCTAAGGGGGAGATGGAAAATGCATCAAACCTGCATCAAACCTGCAGTTCAGGGCAGCTGGAGGGTAAATGCAATCAGTTTTCTGAAACAGAAGATTAGATGATGCTTATCTGAGTTTACAGAACTGCTGTTATTAAATGGTAACCAGTCCTCCCTGCATTTTGTTTTGTTTCCAATCTTTGGCTTATTTTAACCAGAACAAAGCTGTTTTTCTTTCCCAGTGTTTATATTTCTAAATAGTTCAGGTTATTGGAAAACTAGTTTGGTTTTTTTTTCTAAATACATATTGCAAATTTTCTCGTAACTTTCTCAAGTCTCATATTTTATTTTATTTTTATTTTTGGCTGAAATCATCTATTCTGTGGTTTAAACATCACCTCTATTGTATAAAAAAAATGACAGACAGTGCAAAACACAAAACCAGTGGATGTGATTTCCAGAGGGTTGTGCTGGCATGGAAAGATCCTTGCTAGGCTGTGGGACAGCCCAGCCCTCCTTGTGTTCCCTGGTGCTGGGAACGTGGCCTGGCAGTCACCTGGAGCAGATCACTTCCAGTCTGCAGCAAATCCCGAGCTGCCACAATGGTCTGCCTTGGCAAGGTGAGCGAGCCAGAGAAATGCTGCCCTGCTTTCTTACTCCATCACAAAAAACTTTCTGAGATTTCTGAATTGGCAGGGATCTTCACTGAGAAGGAAACCTTTACTTTTTTTTCTGACTTTGTGTAGAAAAATTAAAATACCATCCCAGAACGATCTCGTGCTTCGGGCAGCGCAGGGCTGTGGTTCAAGTCTCGTGGCTCTTACCCAAACCAGAGCCTAACCTTTACTTCTCACAGCCCAGCTGAGCTCCACACCACAAGATCACTGCATGTGGGGTTTTTTGTCTTTTCTCTGAAAATTGTGCCATCAGAGCTCGTAGTCCTGAGGACAGTTTGGTTTCCAGGAGTCAGCACATTCTGCTGAGAAAGTCTGTTGTGGTGGGGTTTTCCTTTGATTCCCTGGCCCCTTGGGAATAAATCCTTTTCCTTCTTTAGCCCATTCCCAGGGAAAAGGTGCTGATGCAGTCCTGCTGCCTGTCTATCAGAGCTCTGAATCCCTGGCCTCTTTGCCATTAATCTGAGCAGGAGGAGCATTTCAAAGCCATTGCATCCCAACACACTCCATGGAAAGCAACAGCTGGGCAGGGGAAAGATCTCCTGCTGCAGAAAGATGAGGAGGAGCAGCTGCTCAGTGAAGATGTTACAGGAACTTGGGAGAGCAAAGCTGACTAGAAACAACCAAACAATCCTGCTCGTGATAATCTCAATCACAGCCATATTTTTAATGGCAATGCTGAGGTTGTCAGGTCAGGGTGCTCCCTGTGTATGTGTTTAAGGAATTTCCTTTCAAGACATCAAAAGTGGAAATATATGCAAAGAGCTGGCTCTGTATCTGTGTTTGCTGAAGTCCACCCTGCATTAGGTACAAAGTTTTGTTTGAGAATGATGTCTGAAGCCTTCACCCTCTGCTGCTTTAATCCACGGCAGCAGAACCAAGCAGCTGAACCTTGCTGTTTCACCAGGTTTTTCAGCTCCACATCTTCACTGGGAGCAATGCCAAGCCTGAACATCCAGGAGGAACTTGCAAGGGAGGGAGAGGAGACAAAACCTTTGAAAGAGTTTTTGGTGCCAGGTTGTGCATTTGGTGACAGGAAATCATGGTGTAACTGTACAGTCAAGGGGAATGTAAAGAAGGCACAGGAACCCACTGCAGTATTCTTGTTCAGCATCATCATTTATCATAATTAAACAAAGATGTCGAGTGATTATGAAATACTCATAATGGGCAGAAATGAATATTTAAAAAGTTAGGTCTTGGGTCAGTAGTTTGGAATAACATCTCTTTTGGTTCTGAACAGGCAAATAAAGGCATATCTTACACAGTTCTGCTCCAGGGCTTTGGTACAATAAACTCTTGAACTGCAAGCATCAAAACTGGGGTAATTGTGATAAGCAGATTTGAGAAAATCATCACGTAGTGCAGATGGTGGGAAATTTTCAACAGATTGAAGGTCCAGCAACTGTGTGTATTCTCAGTGTAGGTTAGAAAAACAAAGTAACCCTTGCCAGTACATCCCTCAGGAGCCTGTGGAAACTCAAGTCCTGCAACTTCATGCTGAATGAAGTCCTGAGTGAAAAAAGAGTGTTGGAATTGGCTCCTTGGGTTAAGCTGACCAGAGCTGAAGAGCAGTAGGAGAGATGTTGGGACCTGCTCCATCTTCCACTCACTGCTCCTCAAGATGTCTCCTCTTATGTCTGGGGAGTCACTTCATCTTGGCTTGGTTTTGTTTGGTTTAACAACAGAGACAAAGATGCTGTGAAGTTTCCAGCTTCTGGAAGCAGCTGCAGTTAAGGCAGAGGGATGGTCTCCAGAGTTTATGTTCATTCACATCAGGAAAGCAGCACTGCATCAGTTTATTTGTGTATTTAGCTGACTGACTTCACCAGGTCCCATTTTGCTCCTGCTGGCCCTGTGGGATCACATCCAGTGCCTTTCCAGAGCTTAGGCTGTGGTCACACAGGAACAGTGTGACACAACAGAGTTCTCTTGGATTTAAGAATACAGGAGTGTTTTCCTCTTGCAGACAGGAAAGCTGACAGATGACAAATTCTGGGTGGCATTTGAACTAAACTTTCATTAGACTGGCAGCATCTTTATGTTTATTTTTGGCAGAATGACCTTTTGATGTGTAAAGGCCCTGGATAATTCCTGATTGAGTTATTCTTCCACGTGAGAAACACCCACAGTGGTCTGAGGTGATGATTGGGAACTCGAGCCTTTCTTGTGTCTTGATATCCTTCATAAATCTGTGAAATGCAGGTTCTGTAGAATAAAACAAAGCAAAAAAAAAAATTTAAAAGTGTTTGGTTTTAGAACTGAGGTGAAGACAGGTTGGCAAACCATCTCTGCAAGATTTCACTGCCACAGCACAGCTGCCAGCCCTGCCATTCAGAACAAGGTATGCAAAGCCAACAGTTTCTAGGAGATAAGATACTCTGACAAGGAGATAAATGAAGAGGCAGGTCCAAAAACAATTCCTTTGCTAGATCAACACTTAGTGAAAACTGTTTCCAGGGAATGTTGTTGTGCCATCAGCTGCCCACTGGGCAACCCTCTGGGCTTTGCCATCCACCACCAAACAGTGCAGCTGTCCAGGCCTCAGCAGAACGCTGTGGGAAGTGGTGTCAGGGGCTTCACTGCTGGCCAGACAGACCAAAGCCACAGCTTTGTGCTCATCCACCAAGCAGCTCACTCTGTCACAGGAGGACGCGAGGTTGCTCAAGCAGGACTTGCCTTTCCTAAACCCACCTTGGCTGGGACTGATGCCCTGCTAACAAACCTGGAAAAGGCTCTTGTTAACGGGAGAACACAGCTGCAAGGTGGAGTTTCCCGAGAGCTTCTCCTGGGATCAGTGCTATCCAACACTCTGAACACTGCAAATCTGTCACTCTTTAAACCCAGGAGGTAAACCCTTTTCTTTTACCTCATTCTCAGTTTTGGTGAAGGTTTTCTGCCACAGCCTGGGCTGGTGTAAGGACCCAATGCTGGGGTCCTACCAAAAACCTCTTTGATTTTAGGGGTGGAAAAACATGGTGTGGTTTAAGAAACTTCTCAGGCATTTTTTGCAGTCATTCATTTTGGAGTAGTTTGGCACAAAATTACCTCTGTTACCAGCCCTTCGTGCCATTCCTACACCCTCAGATGACTAACAGAGTAAAATAGAAGCTCCAATGCTCTGAGTTTTGATTAATGCAATGTGAAAAGTTTGAATCAGGAAATCGTTTTTCCTGCTTTTTAAAAAATAATGCCATTTATGGCTGCATTAAACAAAGATCCCTGCATTGCCAGGGACTTGGCAATGCTGGGGACAAAAAAAAAAAGGCAGAAAACCCCAAGGTTTAAAGGGGATGAAATGAGATTTGGGTGAAACTTTACTGAAGCTCTAGTGCAATTCTTCATTATGGTAAGAGGAGAATAACATTTAGTGCTTTTCTGGTTGTTTTTTGGAGGTAGCTGGTCACTTTGCATACGGCAAAACAGTTAAAGTATGTTGTTAAAATTACCTTTATGTCACAGAACCACAGAATCATAGAATCAGAGAATCATAGAATGGTTGGGGTTGGAATGGGAGCTTGAAGACCATCTAGTTCCAACCCTCAATATGGAATTAAATATATTTATATATATAAATGGTACTCTCTGGTTTCAATGACTTTTTTAGCCCACAGACTTCACCAGCAGGCACTGCTAATCCAGACATGCTGCACCCAGGCTCCAGCCTGCCAGTTATGGTTACACAGATGCACCAGTGATGGTGGGACCTCCAGGGCAGTGCAAACTCCTGCAGTGCTGGGGTTGATTTGCAGCTCCCCAAATCCACATGGATGGTTTGCATGCAGATCTTTGGCTGTTCACAACCCGAGATCAGAGTATCCCAGTAAAGTCCTCACATATTCAACCTTTTGTGGGTTTGATGTATCTTAAAAAAGTTGCTTAAACCACCTCTATCTGCATCCATGTGCTGGAATAATTTCTTCCAGAAGTCTGTGCCTGGCAACAGTGTTGCCTGTTTAAATTAAAGAGGGGAAAACATTCCCGTGTGAGCAGCAGGCATGCAGATATCTAGTTTGATAAGTATATAAGCAGTGTTCTCTGTGATGTTACTATTTTGGAAGAGGGGGAGTATTTAAGAGTGCTTGAATATTCAGTGTGTGTACAAACTGAATTTCTTCCAGAATAAGAGTGCTGTGATTAATCTGCAGCAATTGCATGTGAGGATGCTCCTACTCTGCCTGTGCTATTCTGATCCATTTCCTCACTGACAACTCCCAACTTAGCTTCTCACCAGCTAAAGAAAAAGAAAAGTTGCCATAAAAATTCTTCCATTTAGCTTTTTTTTTTTTCTTTTTATTTTGGTGGCAAGAGCAGTTTAATGATGTCAGCAAGGATTTTTGTGCTTAATATAAAAAGGAGATCGCTTCCAGAGGAGTCTCCAGAAATCACTGCTTGATGCCTGTGCTGCGAGTGCTGGGGAAGGATGAGGCACACGGGGCTCCCTTTGGATTTACCCCGGGCATCGGCAGCGCTCTGAGCCCAGAACCGAGGAGCGGTTTGGAGCTCACCCAGCCCCATCCCCTGCCCCGGGCACGGACACCTCTCACCGGCCCGGGCTGCTCAGACTCCATCCCGGGGCTGGCACTGCGGATGGCAGCGGCACCGGGCTCGGCTGGGCTGGGCTCCAGGATGGCATTAGCGATGGAATTCGGAGCGCGCTCGGGGCTGGGGTCGAGGCTGAGCTGTGATGGGCTCGGGATCAGGGCTGGGCTGGGCTGGGATCAGGGCTGGGATCGGGATCAGGGCTGGCCTGGCCTCAGTGCTGGGCTCAGGACCAGGCTGAGGGCTCGGGGCCGGGCTCAGGGCTGAGGGCTCGGGGCCGGGCTGAGGGCTCGGAGCGCGGCGAATGTTCCCGGGCTGCCCGGGGCCAATCGCGGCCAATCGCGGCCGCCAGGACCCGCCCCCCTCCGCGCCGCCGCCGCGAGGCACGCCGGGAGCGGTAGTTCTCGTTCCGCGGCCCCTCCTGTCTCCGCCCTGGGAGCAGAACTACAACTCCCAGCGTGCCCCGGGCCCCGCCGCGCCGCTCCCGGCCGTGCCTACGAGCCCCAGCGCGCCCCGCGGCGCGGCCGAGCAGAAGCGGGTCCGGGAGCGCGCGCGGCCGGCGCGTGCGCGGAGCGCGGCTTCCTGAGCGTCTGGTGGCGGCCGCCATTTTGTGGTGCCGCCGCTCGCCGTCCCGCTCGGGCTCCGCGGCCGCGGGTCCCGGCGCGGGGCACACGCCGAGCGCCCCAGCCCGCGCCCTCCGCGCCTCCCCTCGCCTGCCCGCGCCGCACGGCACCCCCCGCGCCGCCACAGGGCCGCGGCCGCCCACAGCGGCGCTCGCCCACCATCATGGAAGACGACGGGCAGCCCAGGACCCTGTGAGTGGCGGGCGGGCTGAGGGACGGGGTGCGCGCCCGGGGGGTCCCGCTGGGCCCCGGGGAGCGGAGGGGGCTCGGAGGGCCGAGAGCGGCGTCCGGGCGGGAGCGCGGGGGGATCGCGCTGCAGCCATCCAGGGGAACACCGGGAAAACCGGAGCCGGGCCCGGGAACCCACCGGGCCCATCCCGGCGGCCGGGGGGCCGTCCCGGGGGCTGGAGGTGCCGCGGGGCTGCCGGGCCGCCCCCCCGGGGTGCCGGGCCGGGCCGTGCCGGGGCAGGGCAGGCTCTTTGTGCTCCCCCGGGCAGGGTGGGCTGTGCAGCGCCGGGCGGGATCGCCGCTCCTCCCGCGTGTCCCGCGCGGGGCAGGCGCGGGGGGCGGCCCTGGCCGAGGAGTCATTGCCGGCCTCGCTCGCTTCGGCCGCTGTCACCTGCTCTCTGCTGAAAAATAGAAACCGGAGGGCTTTTGTCGGAGCGGGCGGCGTTGAGTTCTTCCCGACTCCGCAGGTGTGGTTTTGGTGCGTGTTCTTTGTGCTGGTGGCTCGCACGCGTGTCCGGGCGCGGGAGAGCCCCGCGATCGCGCTGGGCAAAGCTTGGAGCAGCCCCTGGGTTTGGGGTCCCGGTTGCCAGAGGGTGTTCCGGGCTGTGGGAGCCCCGCTGTCCCCGTCGGAAAGGCTGGGCTGCCCAGGTGACGAACACAGCTCGGGACGGCGCAATTATTTCTTTGCCTGTTTAGTTTTTGGCACAGTAGCCTTCAGAGAGGCGATCAAAGATAGTCTGGATTGAAGGGCACTCGAAAGAAACTCCTGAAACGAGAGTAAAAGGTCTCATCGTTTTCACTCCCAAAATGATGACTTGGCATTTAAGGCTTCTCCGGGCAGTTCGTGTGTTTTCTGCTCTCTGTGTCTGCAGAAGTTCTTTTAGCTTGTTCATGGTGTGGTGTGAGCGCTCAGCCCTCGCTCCCTGAGGTGCACAGTTTACATCAACAGATCTGAAATGCTTTTTGGGTGGATTACCCGGGTGGTCCGAGTTTGCTTGGCCCTGCTAGTGGACAGAGGTTTGAGTGTTGCTGTAGAAGGGGAGGAGGGAAAAGGGCAGAGTCACGGAGAGTTTTACTCAGTTTTATTTTCAAGGTTCTTTTCTTCGTGATTGGCTCCTTTATTTTATTTTAATAAGTGCTATATCTCCACTAAGTTTGAAAATGTTCTGTTACTGCTGACAAGTTTTGGTGCCACACTGGGAGTGGGTTCTGCTCACTGAACACATCCATCAAGGATGGATCCCTCAGCCCACTTGTCACCAACAAGGGAAAAACACATTTGTACTGAGATGTCTGAAGTGGCAGCTCTGCAGCTGCCCAAAATGTTTTACTGCACACGTGACTGTTTAATTTGTCAAACTAATAAACAGCACATACATTAATTTCCTCGTGGTTCTGCAGTAACCACAGTCACATAGGGTTGCATTCCTGTAATTACCTGAAAGCTTCTTGCATGAGAGACAAAAATTTCGCTGTGACATTTCTTACATCACCCTCTTGTCCCTACTTTTATCTGAAATATCTTTAAATTTAGAATTGCAAGTCGTGTTTTAAAGATTATTATCCTGAGTAATGCTTTGCATGTAGAGCAGTTGTGATTTCATAAATAAAACCGACTGTAAATATTGTGAGTTGAACGTCTAAGTTTTCTTTGTTTGTTTTTTTATTTTGGGGGGAAAGGGAAGTGAAGAACAAGTTGTCTCAGTAGCTGTTTGACCATGTGCAAAAGCACTTGATTGATGGTTAAAGCAATACATCATGAATGTCTTTGGATTTGCATTTATTCCTTCAGGGGTGAAAAACCAACCTTGTAAGTTGGGAAGGAATTTTCTTTTTTAACAGTTGCAAGCAATGGTTTTTAATTATAGAAAGAGAAACCTACCCAACCACCTCACATTTATGCCCATCTTGAATACCTCAGGAATAAGGATTGTTTCCCTTCGCAGTAGTTGTGTTGTTTCCAATCATGAGAGGTCTGTCATGAACCTCTAAGAATTCAGAATATTTTCTCAGCCTTAGTATAGAAAATAGACACCATTTACATTTTTGTTTCTCACATTTCATAACCAGTAGGCCTTTATAGAATCGGGAAGAATAACCTTCCGTATTTTCTGCCAGGAAGCTTTCCAGAAAGGAGGGCCTTTTTGTAGGATCTGTCACATGTAGTTTTTTAGCTGGTCCTAAGATGAGCTGTGGGCTTCTGATTTTTATTTTTTTTTTAATAGAACACTTGAAAGCTCTGTGTTCTGAGTGCTATCAGATCTCACAGCCTCTATCCAAGTCCTGCTTCTGCTTTCAAGTGGAAACTAAACTATTGGAAACCTGATGTGCTGCTGCTGTGATCAGCTCTCACTGATAACCAGAAGAAAAGTTCCAAATTCGAATGTTCCTCTTGTTGATGGTTTTAGGAATGTTTTGTACGGTCTGTAGGTGTTCAGTGACTTCACAAGCAGTCACTGAATACCTACCAGTCGTTATCTATCTCATCAGCCTTGCCAGGGAGTATTCCAAGTGTCCTGGAGTGTGGATGGGGTGCAGAAATCAGACTTCACTGGGATTCACTTCTCTCCCCCTTTCAGTTCAGCTCTCCTGTAGAGGAGTGTTGGCTGCCTGTGGAGGCCACAGAGTGGATTTTCCATGGCAATATTTTATTCCAGTAGCTCAGCAGCACTAGGCAGAGATGCTGCTCTCCATCACTGACCTTACTGCTTATCGTGGTTCCTTCTTTTGAATATGGGAGCTGCCATTCCTTGCACGTTGTCTGTGTGACAGTGAAATCACATTTACTGTGTTTCCTCAAAAAAGTATGTAGGGGACTTTTGTGGACCTAAAAGTGGTGGCTGTAAATGTCCCTTCCTTCCCTGCCTGTCTAGGGTTTGGTACAAACCCCTGTACCTTCACAAAGAGGATTTTTCTGCTCAGGTAGAAAGAGTTTAATTCTAAAACTCATTACTTACTGATAATGTGCTGCTTGTATTCTTTCCATAGTTCTCCAGGGTCTCTGAATTGCAAGTAGTTTGTTATTCTAGTGTAATATATTGAAATTTGCATCAAAATATCTATCTGTGGGTTGGGTTTGCTTTGTGTATCTGCTGCTTAATTGGTATTTAAGTGCCTCAGACTTGCAGAAGGGAGCAAACACCATTGCCTGTCTGCAAAAAGGCACAACTTTTGCTGCCCTGTCACACTGACCACCACAACAGCCTGCAAAAGTTTATGGTAAATGGTTCTTTGTTGGGTTTGATAATTTTTTGAAGCTTGCACAATATATCCTCTAGACTGTATCAGTCCAGAAATACTGAGAGAACACAGAGCAGCGTGTTGAGAGTTGTATGCCTTGTTCGGGTGTGGTTCTGATCGTTTTGGTTTCGTGCAGCAGGACACAGTTAGGAAAGGGAAAGCTGGTGCAGCAGCGGGCTGGCTGTGGGGGGAGGCGATAGCATCAGCCCAGCCAGGGCTTGTGTTTCCAGGAAGGTGAGGTGTCTGTTCTTCATGTCTTGAATATACATTCTTCTCCAGTTCTGTGATATTCCAGCATTTACACTGAAGGTGTTTGCTTGAACGTGGGTTATTTCAAAGTCATCTCTGACTGTACTGAAGGAAGGGATGTTACTGCAACCTGCTTAAAGACATGGAAGTAACCATCAGGTCTTACTTTTCAGTGTACTGTTTCAGGTTGGTAGAGCTTTGTTTTCCCATATTTTACATGCATTTTGAAAGCTTTGGGTCTCTCTGGGTGCTGTCCTTGTGACACGAGCCGTTGGTGTGCACTGCTCTCAGCCTGTGTCCTACTCAAGGTTTAGAGTGTTAGCACCTTGTGGAAGGTGGGAACGCCTCTGCCTGTGGGATATTAAACACCAAGGCAGGATTTATCCTTGCATTTAGAGAACTCCTGCACCGGTAGGATTTCACATCCCCTCTGAATGCAGCAGGCAGGTGGTCCAGATTTACCCTGCTGATGTTTAGGAAGAGGCAGCCTGTTCCATAGCTAAGGTTTATGATGCAACAGTCTCACTCCCAGCTCTCTTGCTGAACACGGAGTGGTGTTGGAAAACAGCTGGTAATCTCTTCTAGCAGTTCGTGTCATTTATCTACCCTTGATTGAGTAGATTTCTGAGGAATGACTTTTCCTGGCCTTTTTATTCTGGATTTTTTTTTTTTTTGTCAGACCAAGAATTCTTCAGGTTGCTTTTCAGACTTCGTGTGTTTCCAAAGTACTATTAAGCAGAAGAGGATGATATTTGGGGTTTTGGTAGTATTAATTTTACTTACTGTATCTGATTTTACAGTAGAAATAATGCTAATAGGACTTCACTGTATTTAATTCCATGTCAGTGCCAGTGTCCAGGTGCTTGTTTCAGTGTGCTGTGAAAGCATGGGATTAATTAATACTGTTCTACAGTGTACAAAGGAAACAAGTAATAAGTTCACAGCACTGCTGACCCTTTATATGGGAACTCCCCCTGGTAATTATATTTTCCATGTGATTTTTGTCATATCTGCAAAACTTAATATTTCCACTTAAAGTTATTAGTTTTTTAGGTTTTTTTTTAGTTATTTAGTTATTTACAATTCAATCTTGGTGAATGATTAACAGAAATTTAGTTAATATTTCAGAAAGAAAGCAGGGATAAATGTTTAACTGCTAAGTTTTCAGAACAGAGAACTGAAGAGTCAGTGAGATGGACAGTTTGTCCTGTAAGGGGTCTTACAGAACTTTGCAGTTTTTACCTTCTGTGCTGAAATGCTTCTCTTACTGACTTGTGTTAACTCTCATGTACTTAGTAAGCAAGTACTGGGTGTGTGAAAGGTTTTAATGGCTGTTGTTATCAGGTGATGTGATACGTGTAAGGAACTCACTCTGGATCTTGTGTAGTCCTGACTGAGCCACTGCACAACTGTTTGTGGTGTTTAAAGAAGGGCAGCATAAACACACGTGTGTTGATAACCTTGTGTGGCTTCAGATGAAAACAAACAGTGTCCTCTGGAATTCTGGAGCGGGATGAAAGTCCAGTTGTCCCCTGTCAGAGATGCTGGAGGTGCCCGTTCCAGCAGTTGCAGTGCACCCTCTTTACCTGCTCCCAGAACATGGTGTGTGCACACACTGAGGAGCGCCGGCTCACACTGGTGTGCACTGGAGTGCCTTCACCTCACACCCACTTCAGGTTACTGTTGTATGGCTTTGTCTGACAGATGAGAGTAAAGGGAGTAAAGTGTGTGTGCTCCAACAGCTAAATCACAAAAAGGTCTGCTCACCTTACTGGTTGCATTTGAGTGCTTTATGCCTTGACAGGCTTGTTTGTGAGGATGATGAATGCCCCTCTGCTGATGGCTTTGGACATCTGCTACTGGGACAAGCCTTTCTCTTAACTGATCACTCTCATTACAATTGGATTACCAATTAGTCACATTTTAGAAAAGGATTTGGTTTTGCATTCATGACTTTCTCAGCCATCTTTGACCTGGGAAATCTAGGAGTCTTATCTGAACTTGGTCGGTATTTCAAAACTTGGAATTATTTCTCAAGATTTACAAATATGAAAAATCCAGAAGTGTGTGTGATATTGAAATAACGCTGTCAGAATTCTGGGAGGATAACAGAGGTGGGAGCTGTTCAGATGATGCTGTACAGAGCATTCCTATGGCAGAATGCTGCATAAATTGCCGTGTCTCTTGGTGAGTGGGCTGGTTTTCCAAATGTTCAGGAAAACACAAAAGTTGGTTGCTTGCAAGGCAGCACAGTTTGTCCAATAGCTGCTCCTGAGCTCCTGGCAGTTGGGTGTGGGTTCATCCCCAAATTCAGAAGTGCTCTGGATTAGATGTTCAGTGGGAAGTGAAACTTAAAATACCTTTGCCCAGCTGGTCGCTTGTTCTGCCCAAGGTTCTTGAGCAATGTTCTTCATGCCTTTTACACTTCTTTGCCAAGGAAATGACTGGCACTAGGTATTGATGTCCAGTATTCTGTCTGAATCAAACTTTGTGTTCTCAGTTGTGTTGCCAACTTTAGAAACTATATGAATGTAAAAACTATAGGAAATAATTTGTAAATACTGTCCTTAAGATGTCTGGGATGTTTAAAGGGAGATTTTTTTGTTTTCATGACCATTTAAGATTTTAAAATTGTAATTCCATTTTAAAAGGTGACAATTTCTGGTTTAAAATATTGATTGATTGTTTATTTGTTTGTTCTGTTTCCTTGTGTAGCTATGTAGGAAACCTCTCCAGAGATGTGACTGAAGTTCTCATACTTCAGTTATTCAGCCAGATTGGACCATGCAAAAGCTGTAAAATGATAACAGAGGTAAGGCCTTCCACATCTAGGGGGGTAGCAAATGTAGTGTCACTTTATCCTAAGTTGTCCAAAATAAATGGAGTGATTTGAGAGCTTCTTCTGACCTGACTGGTGATGGGTTTGTGTAGGTTGGTTGTGCTGGGCTCTGGGGATAACTTTGCAGGAGGGACCTGTTGTGCAGTCCTGTGCTGTTCCTGCAGCCCTGACATACCTGGGGATGAGATTCCACTTCATCCAAGAGATTGTTACCACCTCTTTTCACAACCACATTGTCTTGATGATCAGAAACCTTGTTGTATTAAGTGTTATTTTGGTTATTTTGTACATTTCTCTCTTTATTTGAACATGACCCTCAGTAATTCTTCTCCCTCTTGAATAAATGCTACTTTGCTAGGGATGAAAAGTAAAACATCCTTCAAAATAACTTTGGCTCTTCCTGAGCCTCCTCTGTGCCATTGAAAATAGCTCATCTGCACCTGTCTGTTCTTAAATTAATTTTTTTCTTGAAACAAAGTGACAAAATTTCCATAGGATTCCAGATAAGTTCTTTTGTACAAAGTGCTGGTAAGTATTAACACTTCCTTTCTCCATTGCAAATGCTCTGGTGTTTGCAAGGGCTTGGTGACCATTTCTGTGACCTGTTGACACATCCTAGGAGACTTCTGGCTCCCTGATATTTTTCCTTCCTCCTGCATTTATAACTGATAAACTCAGAGCAGGCAGGGACTGATCAGAACCTCTGCTGGGTTCAGTCTTTGGTCCTTCAGCCCTGCTTTCTGTGCACTCTTCCCACTTTTACTACTTCTTATGCTTCCTACTGACTTGTAATTACAGATTTCCCGAGGACAGTCACATCAGTTTTTTGTTAACATTATTAATGACACTGTTAGAAGGCAAGTCTCGTGTCTAGAGTTTTTTAGGAATGCTGCTGGAAACTCCTCTGTGGACTTGTTCTCCTTTCACTGTGACACACAGATTTTTGTTTGTTTTTAGCTCCTTATTATCCACTTACTGCCTCTTTATTCACTCTCATCTTTGTCTGGCCTAAGAATTTCCCATGTGACACTGAGCTGTGCCACACTCACTGCAAGTTTACTGGGAAGGTGACAGAAGGCTGCCAGAGCACAGTTGTTTTTCTCTGAAGAAACAGTTGATTGTCATGCTCTACAGAAATAAGGTGCTGCTGCTCCAACCTCAGGCTGATTGAGAGCTGGGAGATCAGTTTGGTTTCTTTTCCAGTTTTTAGCCAGGTGTGTCAGCTCATTCTTTTTCATTCACAGAAACGCAGCATGACCAAGTCAAGTGTTTAGAGATTCCAGGTGTTTGTTTGGGGGATATAATACTCAGGGGGCGGTGGGACACAGCATCTGCAGGTAGTTTGAACACCAGAAGATCTGAGTGTCTGCAGACAGGTTCTCAGTGCTAAAGACCTTCCTGCAGTCTAAAAGCAAAGTTGCCCTTCAGTTGAAGCATGAACTGCAGTAAATTTGCTAGGGAGGCCTTAAATGGGTTTCCCAAAGTGCTGTGGGGACAGGGGTGAATTACTGCTCTCTGGTTTGGGGCAGCTGAGGTGAGTTTGCTTGAAGAACACTTGGTGACTGAAACTCTTTTTTGATGATCTCAGGTACATTTTCTCCCAACTGTTCATTGTGTGCATCAGGTACTGACAATGTTTAGAAGGTTGACTTCAGACTGCTTGATCATTTTGGGTGTATAAAGGGCTTGTGATCTCTTCAACTGTTGCATCTTCCTAGGTTGCCTTGTTCAGATGTAGACAGAACTATGTTTGAAGGTGTACAATCCACTTTTAGGGGAAGGATTAGAACCTCTTCCTCAATGGGAGTGTGTCAGGGTTGTCAGCAGTTCCACAGGAATACTGGAAAAGGCCTCCTCTCAGAGCTGTGTCCAACCTGGCAGTGGGGAGGTTGATAGACATGAACACTGATGCCAAAGCAGTTTCTCCAAGTGCTAGACCCTCCTCTGTCCTTGTGAGAAATAATTTGTTTAGTTTAACATTAGTGTTTATCAACTTTTGGTGTAGCTGCAGAGCAGTTAACGGAGATGTTTTGGTGTGAGTTTTTCTATTCCTTACATCTTTGGGGTAGATCAAGTCCAGTGTTAATGTTGGCATTCCAGTCACCCTTTCCACTTCATCAACTTTTCAGCAAACTCTCCTGTTCTTTGCACTTTACACTCTGCTCCATTAATGCCTTCAGTGATGTCTGTCACTTGTTGTTTTAAAGGTGATTTGATAGGCCATCCTGCAGGAACAGGTTGTACCCGAGGTTTAACAGGGTTAACAGGCAGTTGATTAGTATCTTTTTCCCTCAGTCAAACTATTTAGAGGGTATTTTTAAAAGATAATTTTCCAGTTGTTGGGTATGGCATTTTTCACTTGAGCCTGAGAATGTGCAACTTCTGGGTTGCTGCCTGGCAGTGGTTTTCAGTCAAATAAAAGGAAAGACTTCTTAAGTAGGACAGGAGAAAATTGGTGAGAATGTACCTGGGGAACACACCTTTCAAGCTCTGAGTGTGTACATGAGGCAGTTGACCATTTTTGTTCTTCTCTCCATTCTCCCCCTTTCTTTCCCTCCTTCCATCCAGTCTGCAGATGACTTTTCTGGTAGCTGAATTATTTTTAGCTCCGTAAACTTCAGTCCTCATTCAAAGTAAACTCATCTTCAGAAATTGCTAGACCTTTAATAAAAAGCCCACCTTAATAATTCTTGCATTTAAGTGTAATGTCAAAGGCAGTTTCATAAATCTGATGCAAATCACTCTGAAAGTTTCTAGCTATAAGTAATATATTTTCCTGGATTTTCTTCTCAGCAACCCGATAGCAGAAGGGTCAACTCTTCTGTTGGATTTTCTGTTTTGCAGCATACAAGCAATGACCCTTATTGCTTTGTGGAATTTTATGAACACAGAGATGCAGCTGCTGCATTAGCTGCTATGAATGGGAGAAAAATTTTGGGAAAGGTAAGTTGCTTACATTGTAATCTTAGATTTAAACAATGTAGATTTGTGGGAAAGATTAATGAAGCTGTTGAAGGTGTTTACCAAGTTTTAATACTGTTAGAATAATGTTTTTAAAATACCGACTTTAAAAAAAGTGTCTTGTTTAGGAAACATTTTGTTTGTGATGTTCTAGTTACGATGGTGCTTTGTATTGAATGATGATTTGTAAACATTGACAGTTGTAACCCACCCTTGAATGAACTTAATGATGTAATAATTTTGTGAATTCATACTAAATCTTATACTTGTTTTCAGGAGGTCAAAGTAAACTGGGCAACAACACCAAGTAGCCAGAAAAAAGATACATCCAGTAAGTAATGTAATGCCACAGTATCACTTGTACACAAATACTTCACAGCCTGGTAATGACTTGCCATAAATGCATTTAAACAGAACTTCTCTCCTTCCCATCTTGTGTTTAATAGAGTTTTGCAAACTAATTCTTCTGTTTCTGCTTTACAACTGGGGAAACAGGAGCGGACAGATTAAATTGCTGCTGCTCATCCAGTGGACTCCTGAGCGTTCCTGCTTCCCAGTCCCGCCTGCAGAACGTCACCTTCTCAGGAGCTGCAACTTTGGATAGCAGTTAAATATTTGATTAGTAAATTATTTATTTGCAGATCACTTCCATGTGTTCGTTGGGGATTTAAGTCCAGAAATAACAACAGAAGACATCAAGTCAGCATTTGCTCCTTTCGGTAAAATATCGTAAGTATCATCATAAACATTTCCAATATCAGTCAGCAAATAGGAGAGAATTTGTGTTCTAAGATGAAATGTTGTTTCTTACCTAATGAGATAATTTTTCTGCTGTTGATTTTGCCCTGGTGGGTGGGTTATAAAGAGGGGTTGTATCTCAGTATCTCGTGGTTGTAAATACAGTAATGTAATTGTGCTCTGGTTTGCTGAAAGCAATGTGCTTTTAACCTAATTTATATGCTGATGTCCTTCAACTTTTTATTGCAATTTAATTACTGTTCCTAAGTGTGACTTTTTGGTGTACAGAGTAGTGACTTGAAAACTGCTATCTGTTGTATCCTGAGTGTGTTTCTTATGGGTTCATACTGCATTTCATAGGCAGTGTGGAAAACTGGGCAATTGGAATATAATTCTGTGAAGCAGCTGGTTAATAACTTGGGAATGTTTTGAAAAAAGCTGATACTTATGAGAATGAAATCTACTTTCTTTGGATAATTATGGGCTGAATTAAGATTATAATATCTTAAAGAAGGGTGGCTTTACAATATGTGCACATTTCTGCCAGTTAAGAGAACGTTTCATTAAACTTCTCATAGACAGTTCAGGTGATGCTGAATCACCTGGTGTCCTAATTGAGCATATTGAACATTACAAGAATCCTTGTGAGTGCTAAAATATATTTATGCTTAAGCGTTCTGGGAAAAAAAAAAAAAAAAAAGTGTTAATCTTCTATTACTTTACCTTGATAAAAATCTTTGAAAGTTGCACATGAAGGTTTTTGTACTACTTTACAGGAATATATTTCTAAGACCAAAATTCTTATTTTTCTCTTGTTCTGTACGCATATTTTGAAATGAATCATAAATCTTATTTCTTACCTCTGCTGTTTTGTTTACTTTGCTTTTTGTCTCTTTAATGTGGTAAGTAGTACTGTTTTAAAAATCAATTTAAAGAGAATAATTCAGGTTTCTGTTTCTCGATCTATATTTATACCTGAGACCTGCAGTTTTTCTAAAGTCCAAGTCACAATTAAAAGTAATAGCATTCTGGTTATTTTGCAGAATTGCTCATAAGAATGGACAGGATCTTGAAGGCTAACTGCAAGGAACTGTGCACACTGGAACTCAGTTGTAGATTTTTTCTCATTTCTATTTATTCTTATTATACATTATTTATATATACATATTTTAGTATTTACATTTTAACATTCTATATTCAGTGCAGTTCTATATTTCCAATCATTTTAACTTACTCACTAAAATTTCTGTGTAAATTTGTTGTTTTCGTACTGGTGTGCTTAGCATTGTTGTTAGTTTTATTCTCCTTTCTTAAATTTCTGAAAATGTCAATTTTTCAAAATTTACAGCTACCCAAACTCCAAAATGATGGTAGAGAATTGACCAAGAAAAATAAAGAAATCTGTTAACAGGCCATGTATGCCTTTTAATTCCTATTTTTTCCTCTTTTTCGATTTTTTTAATATTTCATATATTTTGTATCACTAGGCAGAAGACATTTAACTATTTAGAAAATGCATGGTAAATTAGATAGAATTGTTACAGTAATTTATAGAACAGTAAACCTTAGAGGACCCTAGCCAATAGAATATTAGAAAAGGAAACTTTGTTTCTCTTATACTTCAAATTTGAACATTCTAGTTATAGCCAGCATAGGTTATGTGCATAGGTTGCATGTTTATTACATGTTATTTTTTTTGTCCTACTGCTTTTTTCTAACAGGTAAAGAAGCAATAGGGGAGAGTTCAGGAATGACTGTAGTTTTAGGGCTAACTGAATTTATAAGAGAAAAATTATGCTCACAATACAGTGTGTGTGGTTCCTTTTAGTTTTTATTTTGCAGGTTATTAATATTACCCTCATATAGCTGTGCTTCTTTTCACAGGGATGCACGGGTAGTTAAAGATATGGCAACTGGAAAGTCAAAAGGCTATGGTTTTGTATCTTTTTATAACAAACTGGTGAGTAATCACAGATTTGAAACAGTTCCTGCTTTCCTGTTGTAATATTGCTTGGTTTATGTATTTGCTATTTATTAACTTCACCATGAGAAATCAATTTACATGTAGGGGAGCTGTATGGACATTTAGGACAGCATGGGCAAACTGAAGCATTTTCCTTAAATGTTCCATATGGGAAAAACACCCACAGTTGAGGATTTTAGCATACAAAGCCTGTTTGTGTGGCCAGCAGTCTTACCTACCAGGAGTCTCTTTGGGTCTTCTTAACTGAAGAATTGCTGTAATCAGACAAAAAAGTTGGAATTTGTTTCCTTCAGATTTGCAGATGCCATGAGATACTGCAGTTGGATGCCTTGGTGTAGTGTATTTTTCCACTTATGCTTTGTTTACTCTGTTACAGCTGAAATAGATAAGGAATAGCTCTTTTATTTCCTTGTACCTTCTCTTACCCTACAGTTGAGCTCAGCTGGTGTGACTGGAGGGCAAATATTGGAATGAAAGTTAGTGGATACTTTTCAGACCGAGCCATGAAAGCTCCAGTATAAAATTCGTGTTTATTCTGCAGAATTGCTGCGTGAATTCTAAATGTAGCACTAAAAAGCACTTCCAGATCTTATGTCCTGGTTGCTCTCCTTTCACACAGCAGCTGTACCTGGAGGGTTCTGGTACAGCCATCCTGAGCTCATGGTTTAAGGCCTGTTTTTCAGAATTTATTGTCATTCTGCTACATTTGGGGAATTGGGCATCTTCCCAGACTCCAGGTACTCCAGCCTGAGCTTGTAATGCATTCCCCAGTTAAGAACAAATTAAACTCCTACATCGAACAGGATCAGTTGTGACTTGAGCTCTGTTCCATTTTTGTCATATTTTTTGTGATCCTCAAAACTACCAGCAAGATTCATTAGGGGTGGTTGCCTTTCCTACTCAGCTTGTAACTTATTCACTATGTTTTGGGAGATCAAGGTGATTGAATAAATAGGGGGTTTTATTGTCTGGTGATTTGGTTTTATCTTCCAAACATTTACTGTTTGCTCTGCCTCTCTTCTTTCAAAGCAGTTGGGGAAAAAATGGCTTCATGCAGGTGTTAGCAGACTTATCCCTTGCTTACTCACTGTTTCTAGCTTCCAGAGTGAACGGATAGTTTTCTAGTTCATGGTCAAAATAATTTAATTACTCTCCAGAGAGCAGAGACAGAGTGTGTGCAAATAATAAATAAAACCAAAGTTAATCTCAGTCATTTGTATGTCAGCATTACAACTGCTTTGTAACTGCCATTCAGCCCTCCTAGAACTTAAAATTTTTCTACCTGTTATGTTGAGTGCATGGTAAGATTCTTTCTTAGCAGTAGCTTGTTGTTTGGCAGTGTTGTCAGCTGTGTTTTGGTGTCCCCAGGATGCAGAAAACGCAATTGTCCACATGGGAGGCCAGTGGTTGGGAGGCCGCCAGATCAGAACCAACTGGGCCACGCGGAAACCACCAGCCCCCAAAAGTACACAAGAAAGTAAGAGCCTCCTGTGGTGCTGTGCTGTGTTTGCTTCATGTCACTGCTCAGGGGGGGACAAAACAGAGGCCAAACTCGTGTCACTTAAATTACATATCTAGCTTGCCTTCCAGATCTTTAAGAGTAGATTTTTTGGTGTATAAAGTCAGCATAGTGGTGGCACTACAGGTCTGTCATAAAATATTGAATGTTTCTGTTAAATGTGAAATTCTTACTGATGGACAAGGTGAGTGTTTGGGACTCTTGGGTCACTGTGGTCCCACTGCTGAAAACCAGCCTTTTCTCTTTACAGATAACACAAAACAGTTGAGATTTGAAGACGTAGTAAATCAGTCAAGTCCAAAAAATTGTACTGTGTACTGTGGAGGAATTGCCTCTGGGCTGACAGGTATGAATGGTTTTATTGCTGTTTTATTCTTGAAGCTTTTTGGACACCGAGACAGTTACTAATTCAAAAACATTTTATGTTGTAGATCAACTTATGAGACAGACTTTTTCCCCATTTGGACAGATTATGGAAATAAGGGTGTTTCCAGAAAAAGGTTACTCATTTGTCAGGTATGGACAGAGAAAAGTCAGACCTGTAGTAATGCTTCATCTTCTGTACTTTCACTTGATTTCGAGTTTCTCCTGCACATTAAAAACTGTCACCATGTGTTTATAGAATAACTTAAAAATTTTAAAAGTGGCCACCAATCTTGTTACCTGAGAAGGTGAATGCTTGTGACAGCAGATGCTTTTCTCTGGATCTCCTGTATGTATGTGGTCACTGTGTTTTCGCAGTAAGGTGCAAGTACTGGAAAGCATAACATTATTTTGTTTTTCCATTCTTTAGATTTTCAACCCATGAAAGTGCAGCACATGCTATTGTTTCAGTTAATGGAACCACAATTGAAGGACATGTTGTTAAATGTTACTGGGGTAAAGAATCCCCTGATATGACTAAAAACTTCCAACAGGTAACTTCAGTTTAACCTTTTCTTTGTGTTACAAAAGCAATCATGTATATACTGTAATGCCTTCCGAGTTGTAATGGGTGCATTTTATGGAGTTCTTATGAAATTCCATGTTCTGTCTCAGTTATGTTCCAGTTGTTCATCAAATTGGGCTAGTGATTTTGATGGAATATCTGTTACTGTCTTCTGGATATGATTCAAGATAGGGAGAAACTTTGAGGTAATTCTGATTCTTGCTGTTTCTCTAACTGCAGTCCAGGGGGCTGTCCATGCAAACAGTCTCTGGTGTTTCCAGCACACACAAATCACTGTTCAGTACAAGCATCTAATGAAGTCGGAGCGATGTCTGATTGTCCTGATCTCACTGTTGCCCGTTTTAGCCCTGTGATTGATACAGGCAGAGCTTTGCCCTCAGCAGCACCCGGGCAGCCCAAGGCTGTGCCAGGCTGAGGTGGGTGGTGGTTGTCTCCGCAGGTGGATTACAGCCAGTGGGGGCAGTGGAGCCAGGTGTACGGCAACCCCCAGCAGTACGGGCAGTACATGGCCAACGGCTGGCAGGTGCCGTCCTACGGCATGTACGGCCAGGCCTGGAACCAGCAGGGCTTCGGAGTAGAGTAAGTGCTTTTATTTCACTCTCTGCAGTAGTCCAGGAATGCACTAGGTGAGTGTGGGGCTCACTCAGCCCAAGGGTTGCACGGGGTGTCAAACCTTACGTGGGCTTCAGGCTTATGTGTGGTGACTTCCGTGGACAGACACGCGGGTGAGTGGCTCTGACTGGTACCTGATGGCACATTTCATGGGCCTGGGGGAAGGCACAGCCACCACCTCCTGGGGTGGAGATTGGGGTGGTCCTGTCTGATACCTAAACACGATGTGGATTCTGGCTGGAGTGGGGAGTGCTGCAGAGGGTGAGCCAGGGACCCTGGGTACTTACCTGAAGGGAGAGAAGAGGCTGCATACAGACACTTGGACTTGTGCAGTTTTGGAATTTGAGTGGGCTTTTAATCCCTGATCTTTTAAGAACTTCTGTTTTAACATACTTTTAAAATAACTTGTTTACTCAGTTCTTCATTACCTGGTGACAATTAAACATCCTAAGCCCTGATAAACCTGTCACTGGTGTTCATGCCAATGAGGCACTGGGTATTTTTTGCATTTCTTGATCACTGATGTTGGCTTCCAGACACTTGTGTGTGTACATGGCTTTGGAGGTGGGCGCCCTGTGCAGCCAGTGCCCAAGGTTTGTGGGGCTTTCATCCTTTGTTCTTAAAATGTTCACGATATTTTCAAGTGCTTAACCTGAATTACTCATTGAAGAGAAGAAGAAAGTCTTCTCTTTTGGTACAAAGAGTGTGTGGGAAACATGTTTTTAAGTTTTGGGGGGTTTTTTTTGGCATGTTGTCTAGTATATCATTTTTCCCCCTTTTTTAACCATCCTGTTTCTTTTTAAGCCAATCTCCATCTGCTGCCTGGATGGGTGGATTTGGTGCTCAGCCTGCCCAGGGACAAGGTGCTCCTGTAATACCTAACCAAGCTGGATATGGTATGGCAAGTTACCAAACACAGTGAGCTGGGACTCTGTTTCAAAGTGTGTATTTCATGATAGGCTGCAGTTTCCAGTGACATTCTGAAGACTGGAATGTAGACAATGAAAAAAAAGAAAATATTTATTTTAAAAATGGAAATGTTTGGAACCTTTAGCACAGCTTTGCTTTGGTGAAGGACACAAATGTCTTCTAGTTCTGCCTTTTTAAGTTTTTGTTCATGATGGATATGAACATGTTTTTCTTTGTGTACAAAAATTAAAAATAAAGTCAATAAAGACACTTCTGACTACAAATTTTGATATAGTAGGAGAAATGGCTAATGAATTTGATCCTTAGGTTACCATTCCATTTTTTTGTTTGTTTGTTTTGTCTTCAGTGTTTTATATCATTGTGCTTTTAAGAGAGATGACGTTGGAAAACAGCAAGTTGCTTTTAGCTGAACACACCCCCTGAAATAAGCTGTGGACCAATCACCACAACCTGGGAGAGACAGTATTGAATAGTTCTCAAGAAACCTCTGGGCATAGCTCAAAGTGTATGTAGGTCTTGGAATAATTTTTAAAAAAAAATATTTAATTTTTTCTACATGCTTAAAAGAGAACAGTTTGAAATGGCAACAGTACTGCCTGAGAAATTTCGCATCACTTTTACTGTCCACGTTCAGGCACCCGAGGAAACTTTTCAGAGCTGGTTTGCTTGGTAAAACTGTAGTAATTTACTTTTAATTTTGAGGAGTAGAAAACGTTTTTACAAGTATGTTTGTTTGTATTCAAATCAGACAGTCATACTTGGGCTTTTACATAAAGTTTGAAGGCTACACCTTGTAAATATTTCATAATTGCAGTGTTTCAAAAGCATGCTCAAACCTAGAAGTAGCAATGTAATTATTCAAAGTAATACTTAATATACTCTACTGCTTTAAATGCAGTAGATTGACAAGAATGTGCAAGACTGACATTTCCAAAGTTGGCTAATATGTAAAGTTACATAAAGAACTATAACAAAGAGCCTTAATTTTAATTTCATAAATCTTTAATGCATCACCTTTTTGTCATTAGAAATACAAATTTTTTGCTTTACGTTATTTGGTATGTAAATACCTTGGTTAACAACCTTGTAAACCTCTTTCAAGGTTATTATAAGTTGTATAGTATCTTGAGTGTTTTGGAAAATCTTGATGTTTTTTAAGTCTAGAAATATTTTGCCCAAGAATTTTTTAACAAGATTGTTGAAAACATCTTATTTTAGAGAATATTCAATGTGCCATTTGGTAAACGGAGATGCAGTTGAAACAGTACACTGAGTTGTGACTTATTTTTAATTAAAGTTTTTGTCTTTATGGGTGGTTTGCATGTGATGAACCTGTACAGAGGCTGGGTTGTTTGTGTACTGGGTGTGTAAATGGATAAATCATGAAGATGTTTAAATGGTATACTTGGGTTATTTCTGAATTATTTTATGGATACATTGATACAAACTGCCTCAATAAATTTGAAGTTGAAAATGAATGTAAGTTAGAAACCAGTACTGTGTCCTGCCCATGACAGCTAGAGGGTGCAAATGCCTCAGCTGTGCTCTGCGACACGCCGAGGCAGCACCCTGGGAACAGGAGGAGTAGGATTTGCAGTGACAGTTCAGTGCAGCAAACTTGCATTTGAAAAGAAACAAAGTTGGATTAATTTAGAGATGATAGTCCTAGGTGAGTGTCTGAGGAGCTGTACATTTCACCTTTTCTGTTGTGAGTTAGAATAGTCTGTTTTGAAATGGAGACTTGCGGTGATGTCAAACCCAGCCAGGCTGTGCAGGTAACTACACTGATTGCTGTAGCAGGTCACGCCAGGGGGCTTTTCCTCCTCTCCTCTTGCCACGGGAAGCAGTTCTTGACTTTCAGGGGGCGTGGAAAGCGAGATGTGTTGAAGGGCAGTTCAGTCAGCGGGCTCAGCCGTGCCCAGAGGGCCCCGTGCCTCTGGCACCTGATGCAATAATGATGCAGGTAGTGCCGTGGGGCCAGAGCTGGCCCTTTGTTTGTCCTCTCTGCTGTACCTGGCGTTGGTCACTCCAGACAGGGCCTCTTGTTTTTCTATCCCTTTTGTACATATGTGAATATCTGTGCGAGGATCGGCCTGTCCCTCGTGGTTTGGATAAAAACCCCCAGCGAGTCTGTGTTTTTGGTACAGGATCACGAGCCAGCAGAGCTATGAACTGCGAGTTACTTTAGGCTTTCTTAGACTTCACGTGAACTCTGGGGTTTCTCCATAACTGTAGGTGTTTGGCATCGGCTGTGCTCTGGATGCATGCTGGGATATGAGCAGTGTGTTCTTACTGAAGACTTAGATGATGCAAGTACATTGCCACAGAAATGCCCATGTAACTGGGTGTGAGATTAAGGCAGTGATCTTTCAGGTCTCAATGTGTAGATCACTTTAAATCTGATTATTTAATATGCCTGCTGTAGAGCTGGGCCGTACCTGACCTGTATTTCAGGATGAAAGATAGGATATACCTTCTGATTTCAGTCTTTTGTCATTGATTTTTATACAGCTTTTCTGTAATGGTGATATTTCTTCGCAGATGTTCAAGGTAGGGCAGTCTCCAGAGTCCTTTAATGTTTCTCTAGCACTGCGAGGAAGAGTTGTAAATTAGATTGCTTTCTACTCAGTAGCATTCATAAATGCATCACTGACGAGTTTTTGGCACCAAAGAGCCTCTTGCACCGTACTGCTTTTATGAGTGACACTTCCACTGTTGTAACTTCTCTAACTGCAGAAATCAACCACTACCTAACCCTCACCACTAGCATTTGGATTTCACAAAGTATTGATTTCTGATGGCTTAAGTTGATGCGTGCAACCTGAACCAGGGTTGTAATCTGCGTTGGCAGAAGATGTTCAATAAAAGTGAAACGTGATATAAAGGGCTTACCCTGTATTGTCATCTGTCAAAGCATTGTCCCTCTCTGCTGTAAAACTGACAACAGGCAGACAAGGCTGAACTTGTAAACTATGCACTTGCAACCGTGTAAAAGATGTTTTATTTGAAACTTTTCGTACCGAATGGTTTTGTATTTTGCAGAGTTGCGGTGGTGAGGCTGTGGATCTGAGGTCACATGTAGCTGCTCATCAGTCCTGCCTCCTTGTGTATGTTTTCTAACAGTGTCCAGGCTTACTCTCCCTGCAGAACCTCCTTCCTTGCTAAGATAACTTCATGGGAAGCCGTTCACTGTCCCAGAACCATTGCCTTCATTTCACTCAGAATAAGTCTCACAGTGAATTTAAAGGCTTAGTTTTGCCGAAAAAATAGTGATTTGTTTTTCTTGTGTTTGTACACAAGGAAGCAGACTTCAACTGTATGGACATGATTAGTGTCTGATACTTCTGAATTATCTGACTGTTTTTGAACAAGGGCACAAGTGTTTGTTTTAATCACGTGAAACTGTTTCCTGGTCAGCAATAAAAGATTTTGTTGCACTGTTCTTACTTTGCAAGATACAGGCAATCTTTTGTTCGGTATCCTTCCAAAAAATGGATGGGGTTTGTGAAGGACTGCCTTGTTCCAGCATGAATCTCTATATACAGATGCAGTCTGGGGTCTGGATTGCTGCTGTGATAGCAAAAAGAAGTTGTTCTTTTGAAAAGGAGTGAGAATTCATTTGTTCTGATCATATGTGGTGCCTGTCCAACACTGATTTAAGGATTTCACTGTGTAATGAAGTTTCTGTTCATAAAAAGGCAACTGCAAGGCAGTAGCTGCTGGGAAGGTCTAGTTGTGTTTCATTTCAGCAATTTTTGTGAATCCAGCTGATGGTTTAAAAAAAAATTTAAAAATTGTTGTTCTTTTCAGTATCACCTGGATAATGTCCCTCCCTCTCCCTTTACTGTAACTTCAACTCACGGAAAACGCTGAGGTGTTTGCTGGATATTTTACTTGAAAAAGAAACAGGACTTTATGTTGATGAGCGAACACTGGTTCTGTCATCCTTCTGAGGCTGTGTGCTCAGCTAGACCATGGATGTGACTGACATGCTCTGCTCACTGACATTTAAAGGGTAATGACTCACAGCTTTATTTGACATCAGTAATGATTATTTGAATACAAGCTCCTCTTGCTTAAATACACAGCTCCTCCTGCTTTGATTAAAGCTAATCTGAATCTTGCTGGGTATCAAAGTGTTCCTGAAATGCAGTGGGAAGAAAGATGGCTTTGCCTTCTCTGTCAGTGTTGGGGCTGTCAATGAGGCAGCACGGTTGCACAGCCAGGATTGTTTTGTTCAGAAGCCAAACAGTGGGGTGGTGTTGGGGAATTCCATGTAAGCCGACTTTCCTGGGATGATGGCTGATAGCATTTGAATATTTGCCTCCTAAAACAAGGGCTCAGTCCCCATTCCTTGTGTGAGCCCAGCTTCCCACTGATCCCAGACACTCAGCAGCTCTCCCAGCTGCTGGAAGGACAGGAGGAGAGGGGAGGCTGCTGAGGGCAGGTGGGACCTGTGCCAGCCCCGTGTGTGGTGCAGCACCAGGGCCAGGTCAGATGGCTTACACAGATACCACAGCAGTACCCAAAGTGCTGTGGCCATTCACACACAAACCTGCTTTATCTGCCTGCTTCAAATAAGGTGGCTTTAAAATGACACAAGTAGAAACCACACCCCCTCTGGCCATTCTCTGAGAAAACAGATGCACATTAAAACAGCCCAGCTACAACTCCAGAGGTGACTAAACAAAGAAACTTTAAGGAGCAAATTGAGTGAAGCACTTGAATTTATAGACCCTTAGTTAATGTAGACCTCTTAGCTTGGCATTCTGCTGTGTCTGTATTGACCCTTCTGCTCGGATAATTGAAGTAGTTTCAGGTATGCACAGCTGCTTGTTGAACATCTTCCCGTTCCTTACAACTTCTGGAACAGGGGTGGGAAGGAATTGGAGAAGAATCCTGGGTCTACCACATGAAACTGGATGATGCTCACATTTCCTGGATGGAAAATGACTTCCTAGAGCCAACTCTGAAGAAGAATAAATGTTACAGGGGATGATGAAAAGCTGCCATCCTCATTTGAGGATTTGCTAGTTCTTTGACTTTAATAAATGGGGAATTATTACTGGGCTGCTGTTCCATGAAAAAATACTCTTTGTGGGTTTTTTGGCCCTTTCAGTGAGGCAGATCTTTCTCACTCCATTAATGATTTGTTTCCCTTAATGCCGGGTTGTCCAGCGTGATGGGAAAGACCAATTGATACAATTTACTGCTTAGTTCAGATCTTCCAGCTCAGGTACTGACTGGGGGGGAAAATCACCCTCTTAGTTATTAAAAGGACTATTTAATTTTGCAGTGTGTGTTTATGGAGCCGTTTCTAACTGAGTTTTACTCTCACCTGAAAGCACGAGGAAGGCACGATGCTGTCTCCTCAGAAGTATCCAAGTGTGTCCAAAGCTTATTTTACAGAGGCTTAGAAATAATGATTTCACTGTGGAATGAGTTTCACTGTAGAAAATGCACGTGGATACTTGCATTGGGATTGTTATGACCATGTACCTCTCCTTTCCCATACCCTGTGTGTTTTGCTGTGTTTCTCACTTTAATTATGTGTGTTTGTAGTCAGCAGAGTTGTGCTTGCTTTTCATGCACAGACTGTTACATTTGCCTCTGGTTCTTAGCAGAAACACCCTGACCTCACATAGAATTTTTAATATTCCCCTGTACTGCAAAAGTCTTTGATTTCTGCTGTCTCTACTTGGTTTAATATTTACAGGTGGGTGTTAAAAGCATGTGTTAAGTACGTTTTGGGGTTTTTTGTATCTTCAGGTTCATCCCAGACTGAACATAATTCCCAAAAGCTGGGTTTTTTTCACTGTGCCCCCTAGTCAGTCCTACCTATGTGTAGTCCAGAGGGGCTTAGAGTGCTTTTAAGGTTTTGATAACAATTTCATAATTCATGTCTAGTTGAATATTACCAAGCTTTTTATTGCTGTAAAATTGGCACTCGAAAACTGCATTTCTGCATCTCAAGATTTAATTCATGGTACGGCTTTATCTTCTGAAAGCTGGTTTTAAATCTTGTGGGTAAAAAAAAAGTACATTTGCAATATAAAAGGATAATAAAATTCCTTCACCATAATTCTTTCTTCTTTATAGAACAAAGTTGAAGAAACTCCAGAAGGCTGATTTAGCAGTAAGGTTTTTATCAGGCTCAAATATACATGTCACACTAAACTGATGAAACATTTTTCCTCCTTCAGTGGCAGATGCAAAGAGCACAAAACTGGTTTTGATAAAGAAAAATCACTTAAATTGCAAGCTTTGGAACACTTTTTTATTTTCTGAGTGCAGTTTGTGGAGAGGTACAGATGGGTGTAACCAGTGTAAGGTGGGAGCAGCACTGCAGTTATTCAGCCTGTAATTCAGTCTGTATGTTCAGATGTCGCTGCCAGAGTTCTGCAATCTGTATCTGGCGTGCATAAAGCCCTGGAGTTGGAGGTACTGAGGAATGTTCCACAAGATTAGGGATAAAAGTTGACCCTGTGAACCTCCTTGTACTAGAAAGTATTACAAAGGAGTGAGTCAGAGCTTTCTCTGAGTTCAAAGTGAGGAGTGCTGGACAAATTCCTCTGATTTATTTGGGCAGGCCTGAAATAGAAGTGCAATTTTCTACCAGAATTCTCTTCAAGGCTGTTTTATGCTGTGCACCTTCCAGGAAGGTTGTGTTTAAGTTTGCTCTGTGTGTATCTTGTTAAAAAGATTTAAAAGCTTGTTGTATTATCTGCTCTTTTACTCTGGTATCTGTGAATCTTCAGCCAGGAACTGCATTTAGCTAAGGCTTGCAAAACTTGGTTTGAAACTAAAGATGGCTTGTTTAAGGTTAATAAAACTAAAAAGTGGCTTTGAACTGAAAGAACTACCCCAAATCTTAACAACATAAAGTCACATTGCTTTCTCCAGCACGAGGAGCTTTCACCACCCCAGTGAGTTCTGGCAGCACGGCCCTGTGGTTACACTGGCAGAACCTGGGTGTGCTGAAATATTTCGGGTCAAAGGCAGGAATCTGAGTGCCTACAGGTCTGGGATCAAAATGCCTCATTCTCTGGCCAGAATGCCCTTTGCAGGGCAGCATCCAGTCTTAATTTCTACTGTTTCTGTTAACACGTGCAGTGGAATAGGAAAATAAACTTGACAAGTCTAAAATCAGGTTTTGAAGGGCTGGGGTTTTGTTTTGGGTTTTTTTTGTTTGTTTGGTTCGTTTGGTTTTTGTTTTGGATTTGTTTGGTTTTGGTTTTTGTTGTTGTGGTTTTGTTTGTTTGTTTGTTTTTCTCTCCAGAGAAATGAGAGTTTTCCTGCTTTGGAGGCCTCTCCTCACTGCTAACATTTCCAATTTCAAGTTCCCATAATCGTGTAAATAAGTGCCACCTCTGCTGAAATCAGTTGCATTATGTTGGTGTGAATGAAACCAGAGCTTTAAACCATGAGTTATGGTTTTTTTCCTAAGTCTGTTGATTAGTTTGGAGTCTTTTATTTGCAGTTGGGCATTGAAATGAGCTGTGCATTTTATGAATTTTCTGTGGTGTTATTCATAGTTCAGTATGTTCCAGAATAGATTTTTTTTCTTTTTGCAGTGGCAAAGCTAAGTACAACTCCTTCCATTTCTTTTCAAATCCAGCTATTTAAATTTAAGCTAAATTATTCTTCAGAATACAAGTCAAATTTTAAAATAGAATCTTTGTCTGAAATCACATTGTCAGGCGTGTTTCTGCCTTTTTGGGTGTCTTGCACATTCTCATTCCTCCCCACACACCTGTTCCTGCCAGTGGCACTGGGAAATCTGCTCAACTTTATCCCAGCTGTTAAACCTTCCAGTATTTGGAGTGGTGAACAGTCCAGAGCTTGTGCCACACTGTGCTGACATGTCCTGGAGTTATGGGATGGAGCAAGGCATGGAAGGCTTGCAAAAGCTTTCCTGTTCAGTTCTAAGGGAGCTTGGCTATTTTAACATACATTTAATTTTTAATGGGGCACAGTTCTTTAGGTGGAAGTGCAGTGACTCGGTAAGTACTCAGAGAACATCATCTGTTCTAGATGGCCTGGCCTGGCTGCAGCCAAAGGTAATGAAACACATTTATGGTTTGTTTCTTTTTTTTTTTATTAAGGGAAGCTTTGCCCTGTGAAATTAAGGAAAAGATGGTAAAAATTCATGCAAGGTGGAAAAACCTGTCAATGTGGCATGTGGACACTGGCACAGGATGAATTAAGGCATAAATTGCACGTGGTTATATGTGGGTATTGCAGGTGATTTGGGGAAGAAGGGGCAAAAATCCCCAGCAAAGGAACTGCATTTGAGTAACTCCACCAAGTTCATCTGGAAGGAAAATTCCCTCGTGCCGTTGTGTCTGATGGAGCACCGAGCCTTGACCAGTGAGAGCAGAGCACGGAACAGCACCAGGAACGTGACCTGGCAGAGCAGGCACTGCTGTGCCCACCTGGCAGTACCCTCTGCAGGAACTGCCCCAAAGTGCTCATTTACAAGGAAAAGGGGTGGAAAGGAGTCTTGGAAACGAAGTTTTGTATCTGGAGGAGGAAAGGAACAGAAACTTAATTTGTTAGCAGGTTGATTTGTGGCAAACCTGTGGGTCAGGTTTCCCAGGAGATGCGTGGACAGAGATGGGCTCCGTGGGCTTCTTGGAGACACCAGCACAGGCACGTGGAGCACGGGCACAATGCTGGCCTCCTTAAGTCATATTCCTTAAGTACTCCCACCTCCAACTCCCATCATGTTAAGTTTTAAAACTGCTCCAGTTGCCTGTTGTCAATACACTGGCTTGAAGAGGAGGGGCTTGTCCTAGGAGCACTAGTTCTTAACCCTGACAATAGAAACTTGGATCTGTGACCCGATTCTTAACAAAAAATAAATAAATGAAATCTGGTGGTGTCTGTACTGCTTCGGTGTGAATGGGCTGCCCGAAATACCTGGCACTGGTGGATCTGACTAAAAGGTTGGGAGTTCATGGCCAAGCTGTCTTCTCCCAGAACTGCCACCCTGTGGGTTCCTTTCCCGTGTTGCTGTCCCTGTGCCTCCGCTGGCCCTGCTGCTGCCGTGCTGTTACCCCCTGCTCCTCCAGTGCTTGCACGGAATTTGCAGCTGTATTCCAACGTTGTGCCTGCCTCACACATCTGCTGGGAAATGCCGTGTGCAGCTGTTGTGCTGTTCCCTCGGCAAAGCAGCAGACTTTTTTTTTAAATTTTAAATTTTTTTTTTTTTTAGTCCACGCCAAAAGCCAAGAAGTCTTTACCAGCTAACGCAGCTTTTGGCCCTGGTGCTGAAGGCAGAAGTCCAGGGATGCTCAGGCCAAATCCCTTCAGCTGGAAGGTATTGTGCTGCTGTTTGTTTTGGAAGCACAGATGCAGTTGATTCTTCTGCTGAGTCTCCTGGTGTCACCATTTCCCAGGAATGAGATCTTGGCCCTGTGCGTGTAAGTGGAAAATATCCATACATTTCAGTGGGATGGGAGCCCATCCAAGTTCCCTCTGCGAATGGAGCTAGTTAGCTCTGTTTGTTCAGGATGGGATTTGGCTTAGGTGGAAATAGAACAAGTGTTGACTTGTCTGCTTACAGTGGTTTCTGTGGCTTTTTGTGTATCGGTGATGCTTCCAGTGGGACTTAAACACTCCCATTGCCTCCTACTACTGTTGTTTTGTGCTTCCTGAGTTGATTGCCTGTTTGATGGCTTGCCACTTCGTTGTCAGAATTGCACAAACTTCTCACATGCTGGATTTTTCATCAAATATTTTGGTACAAAAGATTATTTCTGAAAGTGAAAATACCTTTGTTTAAAATTGTAAATGTGCTTTTCTGTTAGGAAAGAATTTTTCTTCCAAGCCTTGGAAGAGCAAATGAGTCACCCCAGCACAAAAGGCTTGGCACGTCTATTTTGGTAGGAAAGAGCACGATTTCACCGAGGTGACCGCGGTTGGGGAGGTTTTTGTTTCTCGCACCTGCTCGGCGAGGACACGAGGGGTGCTGGTGGCTCGAGGCTGGCGGGCATAGCTGCCCAAGGGGTACGCGGAGGAGCAGGAGGGATGAGATGGATCTGGGCGAGCTGACATCGCAGCGTGGTGTGCCAGAGGGGTGCAAGTGGGGATGGCTGGGACAGCGGGGCGAAGGGGAAGGAGGAGGTGCCGCTCTGCCCCGGCCAGGGGTGAACCCCCGGTGCCGCCACGTCGCGTTCGGTGGTGCCCGAGCCCCGGGTGCCGCGGGAGCCGCCGCTCCCAGGCGGGGCAGGTGCGGGGCCGCCCCGTGCGGGGGGAGCGGAGCGGGGCGGGCCGGGCCGGGCGGGGCGGGGGAGGCGCGGCCGCCCCGGGGCTCGGGCAGCGCGGCCCGAGCGGCGCCCGGGATGTTCAACCGGGCCGTGAGCCGGCTCAGCAGGAAGCGGCCGCCCTCAGGTAACGGGGCCGGGGCGGCGGGACCCCCGGGCCGGGAGGGTTGCGGGGCTCCAGCTCCGCCGAGGGGAGCGAGGCGCTCTCGGGGGCTCCCCGGGCCGCGCCGCTGCCCCGCCGGCCCCGGGAGCTGCGGGCGGGGCCGGGGCTGTCCCTCGGCCCCTCGGTGCGGGGAGCTGCGGTGCCGCTGCCCGGGATGCGCGGGGGGACCGTGCCGGGAGCGGAGCGGCGCCGAACGGGGAACGGGAGCGGGGCTCTGCCGGGGTTCTGCCTCGTCAGCCGCGTTCCGCTGCCCAGCTCCTGCGGGCTGCTCTTACCGGGGGCGACGCGACAGCCCGGGGCACCAGGGCATGGTTAGTCGGGCTGTGAATCGACTTGGAGGAGTTTGCCTTTGGAGGGAGCGTCTTAAGCTGGAATGGAAGTTACCAAGGAGTGACAATGTGGGACTTCCCAGTTCCCTGTGCAGACGGGCGCTGTGGCGTGTTTGTTGCCGTGTCCGCGATGCTGTCAGTCAGTCTGGCGATTCCGAGGCGGTGGGATCTGATATCTGTCAGTGCTGAAACAACTGGGGCAAAAGTAGCAATCTCCGAATCTTAGAAAATGATGCTACAGTTTATTATGTGCAGGAAGAAGTTGCAATCTTTCTAAGAAAAGCCAGATGCGGTGTTTGTCTAGACTTGATTTGGGTTGGGGTGTTTTTTTGGGTTTCTTTGGTTGTTTTTTTTTTAAGGATATCTGTCTGGTGAACGCTTCCAGAGATGCTACAAAAGCGGAACGTCCCTTTAGCTTCCTTCCTTGTAGTTAAAAGTGGAGTCCAGGAGCCATCTGTTGCTGGAGACACTCAAAAGAGGATGTTGAGGCTCCTGCTCTGAACAACCAAAGCGTGCGAAGGGCAGCTGTGCTGTGAGGAAAAGGTCTAAACCTCAGCTGCTGCTTGGAAAAAATTGTTGTGCGAGGATTCATCTGGTGATGCTTGGCTGCATGGAAAGTAAGGGAATTTCCCCCTTTCAGCCGCTTACTTGTGAAGTTTCCCGCTGTTTCGTGCCTTGGATTTATTAATTCTGGACCGGTGGTTGTTGCTGGACAGGCATTCTGGTGAGCGTAGGAAAAGGCAAGGTATTCAGAGTACTTCTGAAATAATAATAAAGGTTCATGGCTTGCAGATTTTGTGATCCAGGTGAATAAGGGCAGGCGTGGTCGGAAGTTCTTCCAGAAGAAACTGAGGTGGCTTTTCTTGTTTTATATTAATGCTTGAATACAGAATGAGGAGGGTGCTGTTTTCGTGGGGCTTTTGTCATTTGGACTGCTCGTGTGCCATTTATTTGTCGGGGAGTTTGCACGGGGTTTGTGCAGCGGGCATTTAGGAAGGGATGTGCCCCGTGGGGTTCTGTGAAGGGTGTGAGTCTGTGCTGCCTGATATGGGCCACGGTATCAACAGCTGGAGAGTGGCAGCAGCTCGGGGACCGTTGCAGTGCCTCTGGAAGGCAGAGGGATCAGCATGTCTAACTCAATTAGCCGTGAATGAATCACTCACGGTTTGATGGGTTTTCCACAGGTTTTTTTTTTTTTTTTTTCGGTCAAAAACAAGGCCCAGAACTGGGAGTTTACACCTGCAGCGTTGTACATGTCGATGTTACTGACACTTTCTGTGGTTTCAGTCCGAGTTCCTGATTGGAGAATGCAAACATTTGCCATTTTTGATAGCACTCTTCAGCTGATAATTACAGCATTATTAGTGCTGCACTTACCCTGCTCACACAAAGAGCCTTTATCCGCAGTCTGGGGCTGCAGGGCTATTGTGTGATGGGAAGGCAGCTCCTATAAGAGCCTCCTGTGAAATAATGCTGCAGCTAATGTAACTGCCTGTTTGTTGGCTCAGTATGGAGCCCTCTGAAGTTTGGTGATGTTAAAATGAGCACTCCATCATTTGCTGTGCTGGTGGAAGCAGCTGGCTGCTCCCTGCACATCATGAGAGCAGTTGTGTCTCTGAGGCACATTTTCGACTCAGTGGAGGGTTTGTTTCAGCAGAAACTCTTACAGCTGTGCCCTGCTGCGTGTGCTTTGCTGGCTTTCCCTGCCTCTTGGTTCCTGACCCCAATAAAAGCCAGCTCTGCTGTGAAATGTGATTAGCATATTGTAATTTCTGGCAATTGCAATGTAAGAAATGTAGGTAGTGTATTTATCATCTGTTGTACATCCTGTGTGTTACTTTGACAGAAATACTGGTGGAAGCACTGCCATTTTGTCATTTTAGATGCACAAAATTATCTCCCAGTTTTCGGTGTCAGCAAATGTCTGCTGCCTTCCTCATCTACATGATCATACAAATGTATATATGTTGTTAAACATTGGGATCAAGCTTGTTATTTCCAAGCATATATTACCTAACTGTGTCAATAGAGGATTTTAACAGGAGAAAGTTCTCTTTATAGATATCAAACAGAGCTGAATGGGTTTCAGGAGAATCATTCATGTAACTACAGTTATTGCTGTCTTGCCTTTTCAAATAGATCATTTTAGACTCATTAATTTGTACTTCAGTGGAAGTATCATTTTTAAGGTAATTTAGTAATGTGTTAGGGGAGATGGACTTGGGGATCAGCTCCTGGAGTCATTCGTGGGCAGCAGTACAATGAGAGACCAGTGAAAGCAGCTGAGGAGAAGGAGATCAGTGTATCCTGGGTATATGGAGCACTTGTTCTGGCTTTGCTAACCAGAATTTATTTTTTTAGGTTCTCAAGGCCCTGGCTCTGCCCTGTGGTGCACTGGCTCATTGAAATACACGCTTTTCAAAGTAATCATTAATGTCCACTAGAAGATATGGCTGGAACAGAAACACTGGAAATGAAATCTCATTTCCATGTGTTCTGTGCTAAATCCTGTATTAAATAAGGGAAGGGCCTGGTTCTTCAGGCCATGGGCAGCTGCACACACAGAGCTGCCCTTCTGCTTGCAGGTGACGAGGCTGTAACACGAGGTTCCAGCTGCTTAGAGGTTCTGCTCCAATGTGCTTGGCCATTCCCACTTAAATCTCACCCATTTGACTGAGATCAGAAGCCCAGATACTTTGAGTCAGGCTCCTAAAATAAATGCTGCAAGTGATAATCAAGAACCACATCCTTTTGCAAGGGTGAGGGGGGGCCAAACTGAGGCAGCGTTGACTGGCGGTGCTCGTGTCACAGCTGAGGTCTGCAGGACTGCCTTGGAGACAACCCCCTGGCTGTGACTCCTGCCCTGCAGCTCACAGACTGTTTCTCATGCAAAAACCCCTCTCCTATCCAGGGAGAAGGGATGCTCATTCATTTAGCACAGTGCTCCTTCTCACTTTTAGGAGAACAGCCAGGTCCCTACAGCTCAAAGTGGTGCCAGTGTTGTGCAGGGCTTTAACCTGAGCATTTATTCCAGTTACCAGCTCTAAAGGGCATCTGATAGGACAGCTCTGCAGAGACAGTTTTTGAGATGCTTGCTGAGGTTTAGTTTCCTGGTGGAAGAAGGACTTTTTAACAGAGCTTAAGCAGAAGTTGCTGTGATCCATACTTCCAGAAAGGTGGTAGAGTGGGATGAGGGAGTTATTAAAATAAACAGAGGCTGTATTGGTTACAGGAAGAGTTTTGTGCAGCTCTCCAGTGTGCAGTGACCTGAAATGGAGCTCCTGTCCTGACTTCCCATGGCCTGCCCTCCTGTCTTCCCAGGGCGTTCTGTGTGTGAGAGAGAGAAGGCCAAGCACTTTATGTCTGTTTTAGAGTTTTGCAGATGAGCAAACCCCTGGAGTCCCTCCAAGCAAGAGATTTTTCAAAGGGTAGATGGCAAAAAAAGTTTTTTTCCATCACCAGCCCTGAATGCAATGCACTTGTCCTGGGACAGGGAAACACCACCTGTGTGCCAGCTCTCCTACCTGGGAGAAGGCTGCTGGCAGAGCAGATGTGGGCACAGCCCAGTGCACCTTATAGAAGGAGAATTTCAGCAGACTTGGCAACAAACAAAGAGAAAAACCACCCCCCTGCCCCAAACCAGGCTGACTCAGCTGCAGGGAGGCTCTTGTGCCAGCTGTCTGTCCTCCCAGTTACTCTGGGTTAACATCTTGGGCTGCTTCTCCTGCTGAACAAAGCACTGTGTTTCTTTCTCTCTTTGCTTTTACCCACCCTCCAGCCTCCAGTGATGATTCTTTTCTTAAAAATAAATTTCCCACGTGTGGCTGACCAGGGATTGCTTTCCAGGAGCCCACGCTGTAGGCAGTGTCAGAAAAAAAGCAGATGATCCTTTCAGGACACAGACTGTGGTCATTGTGTTCCACAGGCAAAAGGTGCTTGACCCCCTATAAAACAGTGACAGTGCCTCCTTACCTGCTCATGAATTATCTGCTGGAAGGAATCTTTGCCTCCTTGCAGGCAGAGCAGAATTCAAGTGTGTGTTTGTGTGTTTATCTTCAGTTTTACGGTGTTTCCTTTAAAGACAGCAGCTGAAATTCAAGGGTGCAGCTGAAATTCAAGACACCCACAACACTGCCACTTGTCATTTCTAAAGAAGGTGGCATTTCTTTCAATTCTGTTTGTTTTTTTCCCAGAGATCAATGACAGCGAGGGTCACCCCAGCAGCAGCCACCAAGCCTTGAAAGGGACCTCCAAATGGGCCACGTCGCTGGAGAACCTCCTGGAGGACCCCGAAGGAGTGAAGAGATTTAGGGTTGCTTTATTAACTATGGGTATTTCTGGAGAACAGAATCAGGATGTAAAGCTGCTCCAGTCTCAGCACTAAAGGGTGCAGCTGTGCCAGGCTGTGAGCACTGAGAGGTGGCTCCTTCTAGGTCTGTGCCCCGAGCAGAGGTGGCAGATTTGGAGCTGTGCCCCTGGCTGAGCTTCTGGGCCAGCACCTTCTGCCACTGCAGCTCCCTCCTGCAAGGCACGAGCAGGACTTCTGCTCCATTCTAATCGGATCTATCTGCTCTTGACAAGTCCCTGTGGGACAAACTGCAGTCCTTGAGCCACTGCTGTCTCCTGCCAGGCGTTATTTGTCACTGAGGACTCATCCTGGGCTCTTTATTCTCACACATTCAGCAAAGAGTTACCCCTGACAGTCTCTGGTGACTCTTATTGTGTGTTTGGCAGCTGTACTGAAAATATTCCCTTTCACTTTACTACCCAGTGTGGGCTGGTGCAGCTCAAAATGGCTTGAGGTTTAATTAGGTGAGGGTGGTGAGTTGGTTTTCCAGGGTTTTTGCCATGGTAGGTGTAAGAATAGGAGCTACCTACTTGGAAGTGCTTTTGCCATGCCATGCTGATAAAATGCTCTGGGATAAAATGGTGACCTGGCAGACTGGTTTAATGAGCGATGTAAATTAGAATTACAAACCACTGATTTTGAATTCTTAAAAAAAAAAAAAAAAAGTAATGTTGGTGCTATTTAATTCTTGGCATTACTTGATTTCTGTTTTCTAACACTTGAGAGGGAAAACTGATGATCTTGGAGCTATAAAATGTTTCAACCATTATGTTTCATAAATAAATTTAATGCACATTTTCCCCCTTTTGAAGCATGCCTCCCTTTTGGAGCAGTGTGCTGTGTTTAAACACTGTGCAGAATGCAGATACATCCTCTGCTCTCCTTTACTGAAGTGAATTTATTGCCACCGCTGATCCTGTTTAGAAACACTTGTATTTGTAGAGATTTTACTCATCAGAAAAATCAGGGAGATACTAAATGAGACTCTCAGGTGATCTGTGACTCTCACTAAAACAGTTCATTATGCTCCCCATATTTCTGGCCTTCCCTTCGAGCCGTGGCTGTGAAAGTGCTGGAGTTATTTAAGGGAGGCTGCAGAATCCACTCCTGTTGGTTCCTGGTGTGCTCAGGGATCCAGGGCAGCCCATCATCCTCCTGGATGTGCTTCCCAAGGGCCTGGTGTGTGTTCCCCTGTGTGCTGGTGTGTGCAGATGCACCAGTGCAGAGGTTCAGATGCACCAGTGCAGAGGTTCTGCTGCACCGGGCTATGGAAACCCGAGGTGAATTCCCTTTATTAAAACCCTGCTGGTTTTAATGGCTGCAGCAGGACGAGGGAAAAACAGCCGAGAAATGGAATTCCAACCTTTGTGTGTTTGTTTTCCTCTTTCCCAGGAATTTTTGAAGAAGGAATTCAGCGAAGAAAACGTTTTGTTCTGGCTTGCATGTGAAGAATTCAAGAAGACACAGGGAAAAAAGCAGGTACGTGCCCTGAATGAGTTTTGGTTGCCAGCAAAGTTTACTCAGCAGAGCTGGAGCTGAACCATCCCTGTTGTGTAAATGCAAACAAATGTACTCGAAGAAACTGCTCTAAAATTGGGGTGGAATTGTTTGGAAATGAAGCTGCTTCCACTTCAAATCCAAACAAATGCTGAAATTGTCAAGTTTCCCATGTTTTGAAACCTTGGAACTCTTTGTCATTGCTTGGGAATTGCAGAAGGTTTATTAATTCAGTGGTGTTGCATCATCATCTTGCTTGCAAATATAATAAAGACATTTCATTCAGGACTTTTTTAAAGCACAGCAGTTACTGCATGGCAAGAAACACCACTGTGATTCTTTAGTGAAACACAAGAACAACACACAGCACAAACAAAACTATGTTCCAGCACCAAACTGTAGCATTTTGCCTTATCAAATTACAAAGTTACTAAACAAATAAAATTGAGAGTCTGTTTAAACTTTTTTATTATTATTATTTAAATATATTATCCAAATCATTCTATACCTGCAGATAATTTTCATTTTCCTGAAAGCTGTATCTTTCTAGTAGTAAATGCTCTACTAGAAATTTTTGAAGCAGCCACCTCCAGTAAGTTTTTTTCCCACTGCTTAGACCTTGGTTTACATTTAGATCCACCAGAAATGTGGGGTTTTTTTGTTTGTTACTTTTGTTATTTTCTTGAGAAATTTCAGATTGTTTTGGCCTTTGAGAGGAACATTTTGGAAGGCAACAGGTACAAATGCACGCTCTCCTGGCCAAAGTACATGGGGTGAGGAGGTGAGGCTGGGAAATGCCACTT
Organism: Myiozetetes cayanensis; assembly: GCF_022539395.1. NCBI lineage: Eukaryota > Metazoa > Chordata > Aves > Passeriformes > Tyrannidae > Myiozetetes > Myiozetetes cayanensis. The sequence goes on along the minus strand of NW_026086605.1, from coordinate 1,526,843 downwards.
CAACCTGCTCCAAACGGGACAGTTTGTGCTCTGAGCAACATCAGAAATTCCAGGGAATAGGAATCAGGTGGGAGAACTGGACTAGGGGTGCTAAGACAGGCAGGTGTAAGAGAGTATTTATTTTCTGTGAATATTCTTTGTTTTGCACCGAAAAGGCATTCCCCTCAAAAAGGGTTGCTTGGTTTAGTTGTGGATATTTTTTGGTATTGATAAATCTGCAGAACCCCCCCAAAACAATGTGTTTTACAATAAGAGGAAAATGCCCAGTTTGACTGAGCACTTTGTAACCTTTAGCACTGTCTCAGCCTGGTGGATTGAGCTGCTGCCCTCCCTCATTAAAGGCCCACAAATGCAGACAGGCTGCAGAAAAGAACCACCAGCCAGGCTACTTCTCTGCAAGATCCCATGCCTTGCAGGGGGATAATAATTGTGTTTTCCCTTGCTAAATAATTTTCATATTTTTAGCTATTTTAGGCCTGCACATCCCAGTACAGGAAATGGTAAAGTGATGTACAGAGATAAGAGCTTAGTGAATCCTTGAATGAATTGCCAAATGAATGGGCAGAGACTGAACTAGGTTCTGTTTGGATTAATTACTCAGTACCAATCATCACACAGTGCTGCTCAAACTATTAAACACTGGCTGCAATAAATGTGCTTTAGAATGAGACAGACTTACAGTGAGTTTTTATAGCTACTGCCTTTGTTTAGATCATTTACAAAGCTGGGAAAAGCACTAAAAATAGAAATATTTCCAGAGTTTATGATAGCACGGAGCATGAATTTGTCTTCTGAAAGTAACTCTTCTGTAAATCAGGGCTGGAGCACCTCTGCTGTGGTATCACACCGAGAGCTGGGCTTGTTCAGCCTGGAAAAAGCTCCAGGGAGATCTTAGAAACCCTTCTGGTAACTAAAGGGGCTCCAGGAGAGCTGAAGAGGGACTTTGGACAAGGGCCTGGAGGGACAGGACGAGGGGAATGGCTTTAAAGTGAAAGAGGGCAGGGTCAGGTTGGATACAAGGAAGAAATTCTTGGCTGTGGGGATGGTGAGACACTGGGATGTGTTGCCCAGAGGGGTGGTTGATGCCCTGTCCTTGGAAATGCTTGCTGGGTGGAACTCTGAGCAGCCTCATCAAGTGACAAGTGTCCCTTGTCCCTGCAGGGGTGGGAACTAAATGGCCTTTAGTGAGCTCTTCTGCCACCCATATGGCCCTCATCTTAGGGCACAGATTTAATTATCTGAGATGGGAGCGGTGGGGATCAGTGAATAACATCGAACTTTAAGTATTTCATTGGAGTTAGTCATATGTTGTTGCATTTGGGACTGTTAAGGAAACAAACAGCATGTCCTTCGTGCTGCTTCCCGGGGTTTCAGTGTTTCTGCTCTTGCAACTGAGCCTTTAAAACAGATTACAGATTGTAATAAATGCTGCCAGCAACGGGGAATGTTTTCAGCTATTGCTAAAACCCACCACAGTATCCCCGTGGAAGTTTTGTAGGGAAGGATTTCAGAACAAAATTACATATTCAGGAGTTCCTGCTGTCTCTTCCCACGTGGAATGCAGCGAGGGTTTAGCAGGGCTGGGTAATGCTGCACAGCTGCTGACGGCTGGAGCCTGCTCTGAGCAGCATCTGGGGCTTCCATCCACCTCATCTGGGAGCCACACATGCCTGAGAGCTGAGTGTGACCTTAGGAAAGGAAGTGGGGAATAATCTTGAATCCACTTGAAACAGCGAGGGGGGGTTGGTGCAGACAGAACTTTGTGCTCCAAAGGGGAATTTGGCAGGGCTGTTGGGGAGAGCACACAGATGGGAGTGAAGAGTGCCAAAAAAACCCTCCAACAACCACCTGTGAACAAGATCCCAGTTGAAGTGCTGTTTCAGTTCCAGAGCAGAGTCCCCTGTGCTGGGGCATCAGCTTCAGGCTGCTGCAGAACAAGGGATGCCACTGACTGAGCCTGCAGGGTTTAGCTGTGCATTTCCATCTTTTCCCATCCCTATAAAGTCAGGTCCCCCGTGCCTCTCCAACAGCCCCCTCTCCCTACCACAGCTCTTTCACTTCCTTTCTCTGTTATTCTTCCTCCCAAAATCCAGAGAGCCTCCCTGTTTCCCCAGCCTCCCACGCAGTCCTCTTGTTCCCCTCCTCGCTCTTCAGACTTCCTCACAGTTACTTCTGGTTTTGGGTTTCTTCTCCAGCCTTTCTCTGCTCTCTCTCTGCGGTGCCCAGCCTGCTCCTGAGTGCCTGGGCGAGCAGCACCTTGTGCTGTGGCTGCTGTGGAGCCACATCTGCCTTGAGTAGCCAGCAGCTAAGGGCACCCTGGCAGCTGGAGCAGGGCAGATGACTTTGGAGCTCATGCTGCAGCCTTTCCCTGGCTGTGTGTGCTGCTTTTCCTCTCCCTTTGTTTCCTCTTTTCCATTGACTCAGTAGGAGGGAGATTTTTTTTCTCAGCCCCTTACCATTCTCTGAGATGTTGAAATTGGACAGCAGGTTCAAACTCATTTAGGTAGGACAGGCAGTGCAATCACTTGCTCATGCAATATCAGCTCAGGCAGCTTTACTGTGGCTGAATTAGGGCATTAACTTTGCCAGTTAAAGCAGTCACACCTCTGATCAATAGGACTAATTGTTCATTAGAACAGATATGGCTGACCCAGTCCTCCCTGATCCGTGAAACTGGAAAGATTGGAAATTGGTAAAAGCAGTGTCATTGTGACCTAATGCACCTGACGTGTAACGTTCTACCCATCAGATGAGTAATCTGTTTTAGAAATACTGGAAAATATGTGTCCCCTTCAGCAGTGAGAGAGTTAACTCTTTCAGCCTCCTCAGTTCTCCAACACATGCAGCTTTTCTTCTAATTATCCCCAAATGTAAATGTATCTCGGCTGTAAAACATGAAAGAGATTCTGTGGCTCCTTCATGGGCAAGGGTTTAAATGCTTCCTTCTCCAAGCCCCCTTCCCATCCCAGACACATCTTTAGCTGGTGCTGAGCTGTGGTTGCTCATCAGAGGTGCAGTGGGAACACTGAGGAGCCCCCAGGGCTGGGGGTCACACAGCTCCTGTTATCAGAGTGCAGAATTTGGGTTGTAGCAGGCTCTTGCCTGCCTTGGCTCTTTTCTGCCCCTCTGGCTTTCTCTTATCCAACCTTCTGGTCAAGGAGCAGCTTGCATTCAGAGGATTGTGACCACTCACTCACTGCTTTGAAGTTTTAAAGATGCTGGCTGGGTCAAGAGGTTGTTGCTGTTGCTGGTTTGCCAAGGGAAGAACTCTGGAATCTGGGCAAGCACCAGCAATCAGCTTTATGCAAGTCCCACCTACCCTTATTCACCAGCTTTCAGAGGCTGTTGGGAGTTCTGTCTTCACCATTTAGTCAAGTTGCTGGTGTTTCCTTTGCTCATGCAGTCAGTGTTGCAGGTGAGCTGCTCTGAGGTTGTAAAGACAGAGCCTGCAGGATGACAGGGTGATCCACCAGTAGCACAGGTTATATCCTACCTTTACCTGGGTTTGCCTTGCAGTCACTTCCACAGTGCTTTTCCTCTGGGTTCCTTGCACATACTGATGAACTGCTAGTAAAAGTAGCTCTTCTAAGTAGTGAGGACAAGGCCTGGTTGATGGTGCTGAGCAATTTCACACTGGTTGTTCAGCTTCAAACATCACATCTTGCTGTAACCAAAGTGCTCACTACTGGTAGTGGTACTTACTGGTAGCTTCCCCTGCTGTCAGTACAGATGTTTGCCTGCAGAGATGGTTTTCTTCCAGCACAAATGAACACACACAGGTAAGCTGATCTATGTGTTTGGTTACTTTTTTTTTTTCATTTAGAATATGTTTTAATTTTAGGATGTGAACGTCAGGAAGTGACCTGGGTCTGTCTCCAACAAAACATCAAGCAATACAGAGATTATCTACACATCGAGTAATGCTTTAAATAAATGTGTCCTTTTGCAGATGCAAGAAAAAGCTAAAGAGATTTACACGACTTTCCTGTCCAGTAAAGCCTCCTCCCAAGTCAACGTGGAAGGGCAGTCCCGTTTGAGCGAGACCATCTTAGAGACACCTCACCCCCTCATGTTCCAGAAGCTCCAGGACCAGGTAAAGTTCTTTTGTTCAGTAACCCAGTTTCATCAGTTTTTGTGTGGTTTTAATGCCCCCTGCTCTCTGAGCACAGGTTACTGTAGGAAAGCTGGGGATGTGCCTGCTGCTGGCTGTGCCATGAGCGACCAGAGAGCCGGGTGGCTGTCATGGGATGTGAAATGCAGCTGCCCCGGGGTACCACGGGCTCTGGGCCCCATCTAAAGCCACTTAACCAGGACATTCTGTGCAACCACTCTAATCCCAGTTCAGGACACCCCTGGAGAACTGGGTGAAGTTTTCTCCTGGGTTCCTGTGCGGGTGGTTTGAGACTCCCCCCGCTGAGTAACTCGGTCCTTGGTTTTCCTGCGTGTTCACTTGTGCTGAGTCACTGCTGATGTTTGTTTCCATAGTTGCCACTGGTTTCCTTGAGAGCTCAAGATTCTTCGTTTTGCTTTGTTTTGGTATTTATATTGACAGGAGCATAACACAATTTTCTGAAAAGCCTCCTCTTCTGTAGCTCGGAGGAGTTGGTACCTGCTTTGCCTTCTCCCAGAGAACTTGGGAGGTCTGGTAGAAATGAGGTGACATTTTGCAGGCATGTCTTTGGGTGGTGAATTTTCCTGATATTTAGCTGATTTTAAAGCTGAAGTTATGAAGTGAGTCATTCTTATCTGCAGCTTTCCAGCACTTGCAGTACTATTTTTAATTCCTGTACCATCCTCAGGACTACCTGCATTTTCCATCTGGCTCGTTCCTTTTGTGGGGAAACAGCACAGGGACTTAAATAGTGTTTTCAACCCATTTCAGTCAGGGACTGAATATTTTAGCTGGGACTGGCTGGGTCAGTTGAAGGAGTCTGAGGGGCAAAGGCTCTGCTGTCTTTCAGGCAGGTTCCAAGTCATTAGCAGTGGGAATGTCTGAAATTCAATTTCCATGTGAGGAAAAAGAAGAGTTTCTCATGGAAAAACTTCTGACTGGGGGCAAAGGGAAGGAAATGTTCTGGTACATCTAAGCACTGCAGTTCAGGGTGGGTGATTATGAGGGTGAAGCTGGAGAGACTACTGGAGACAAAATATTCTGCAGTTTTACAAATAACCACCAAGGATTAGTAATACCTGAACTGGAAACATGCTGCTCCAGTGGTAGAGGAATCCCACTAGTGTGGGAAGAAAGTCTGTGAACTTTTACAGACAAATGCAGAACATTTGTGGGTCACTGCAGGATTCCACTGCTTGAAGCTACTGTTTATTGCAGTTAGATAATAGTTCACAAGAGTTATGGTCTTCTCTGGTTTTCAATCCTTATAAAGCTATGAAGAGTGGCGTAATTTGTTCTCTAAAGAACTCTGTTAACTGCTGCTGGTCCTGCGTGTCTGAAGGGTGAAAAGGCACAGCTTGAAAGCCCCAGTCTGTTCTCCAGCACTGCTGGTAACCAGCACGTTGGTTCTCCAGACCTACTGGTTTAACTGGTGCTGCTGCTGGGCTGTGGTTTGTGCTCACAGGGTGGTTTGCAATGGCTTGGGGGCAGTTGTTGGTGCTGACTGAAGTGGTGGTAGAGTGGTTCATGGAAATGTGTGTGTTTAAAAATGCTTAAGGGCAAATGGTGCTGCTGCACAAAGGCAGTGAGAGGAGGGGAGGGGGAGAAGAGGGTTCTGCTTTTGCACAGCATCATAAAATCTGTCTGCTCTGTACACTTGGCTGACCAGGCTGGGGAAGATACTGATCTCACAGTGCTCCTTCTCTCTGGGAGATGCTTGAAGTGATACCAGGAACAAGAGGGGTCTAAGTTCTTAACACTCACGTGATGTTTAAACAGGCAACGTTTTCCTTGCTATTTTTTTTCCCTTGAGCTGCTTGGATAAATTTAATGACATTGTAGTTAGCCAATGGCAGGAGGTATAATTTGGCTTGGCTTTGCTTAACTGCATTGATTGGGGTCTGCATTGATTGGGGTCTGCATTGATTGGGGTCTGCATTGATTGGGGTCTGCATTGATTGGGGTCTGCATTGATTGGGGTCTGCATTGATTAGGGTCTATGTGCAGTGGGTGCTTTGGGATTTTTCATATTCCAAAATGTAGCTTCTAAAACAGCATTTCCACAGTTCTAAACACGAACTTAAATATTTAAATATGCAAATGAACAGTGGTTGGTAAAATCCACCATGTAATTTACTTGTAAGGGAGCTATTTCAGCAAACACACGGACAAGAACAGTCAGGTTTTGGGTGTTTGCCTTTATCTGTCCAGGTTCCTCGAGGATGCAAAATGAAAAAGCAGTTTAAAGTTGTTTTCTTCCTCCTAGCAAACAGTTGTGTTACCTGTCAATTAGAAGGGAGACTGTAAAGGTAAAGCTGCAGTTACCCAGACAGGGATTAGCCACACATGCAGGTCAGAATGCAGAAATTTGTCTTGGAAATTGAGTTACTCTGAGTACTGTAAAATGTAATCAGTCCTGAAACATGACTCAGAGAGGCTCCAGTGAAATAATAGGCTGAGGGTGATGTTGGCTTTGGTTTTGCCCCAGTTATAGTTCTGAGGTTTACTTTTTTTCTTCCCCTCTGTTGCAAGACCAGCTTAAATATATATCCTGACCTTGACACCTGAGCAGTTGCCAGACTCCTCTCCCAAGCCTTTCTGCTTCCAGAAAACTCCAAAGGAGTTGTAGCTTTGTTGTCTGTGGTGGATATAAATAGAAAGGCAGAAGTGCTGTTGAAGGACGAGTCTGAACTCAAGCCCTGGGAGGGAAAAGCCACACTTGGAGCTGAGTTTGTGCTTCCATGCTGGCTGAGTGCTGGCCACGAGAAGGGCAGCTCTTGGCCTGGTGTGAAGCATTAATGGCACTGCTTTAGTCCATCACCAATTTAAAACCATGTTTTATCTGGTAAACTACACCTGCACCAGAGCAGCTCTCTGTGGAAGGTGGGAGTCTAAAAAGGATGGGAATATTGGCAGAAGTTTAAGAAACCTCAGTTAGACCAGTTGTTCCAGCCTGGACTCAGTTTGAAGTTTCAGTATTTGTGTAAATTATTTAGAGGCTTTCCTCAATTATCCAGTGCTCTGCAGCCCCTTTGAGATTTGGAAAGTGTGTATTTTCAGTGCCTTGCCTTTTCAGTGATGCCTTAGTACAGGCAGAACAAAAATACACTGGAATTGATACTGCCCTTCCCATTCAAAATCCCCTTTGCCTTGGGTCACTGGATTTGTGTTCTTCTCCCCTCTCTTCCCAGATATTCAACCTCATGAAGTACGACAGCTACAGCCGCTTCCTAAAGTCAGACATATTCCTAAACCACAAGAAGAGTGAGGAGCAGGAGGAGAATCCCCCAGAGGCTCAGACTGCAGCTAAAAGAGCGTCGAGAATTTACAACACATGATGCAGTGGATCCCTTCAGGAGAGGCAGCCCAGTCATCACATCACACTCAGGAACAATCTCGGTTTAGAGCAGTCGCATTTAGGGCTTGGGAAGCTCCAAACCTTTTTAGGAGCTACTTACCTTCTTAATTGCTTGAATGACTAATTGTTTTTTGCATGATAGCTATTAACTAAGCACCCATGGGAAGAGTGTTTCCTTGCTAAGAGGCTGGGGTGTTCCTCCACAGCATGAATTGCCAATATTTCACAGGGTAAAATGCTTTCAGTTCTTGTCTTCCCTTTTGTCACCACGATGATGAGAAATGGGAGACAGGGTGGTTGTTGTTTTTATTTTTTGCCTTGCCATTTTTGTTTGTGACTGGCCTTTGCATCCTGAGGCGCTGGGAGAAACTCCTGAGGAGTGCATTTCACATTGCTCTGTGGATGAGTCATTCAGAGCAAACCTAATCACGAAGGGACAGCATCTTCCAGGTTTAAGCTCAGTAGAATCCAACCCCTTCCTGTGTAACTTTGTTCTTTCAGGGTGATACCTGTTTTGCTTTGCCTTCAGTGTTCAACCAAAATACCCCTCTACTCATGGTTTTAATTTCTGTATTTCCTAAATTCCACCCCCCCCTTTTTTTTTTTTTTCTTGCACTAGACAATCACTTTGTTCAGAAGGTGGAATAATCTTTATTCCCTTGGGAACAGAAGCCCTAAAATAGACAGAATCTCTGAAGAGCTTCTGACTGCCATGGGGAAACAGGACAGTGAGCACCCACTAGGGCACACTGCTGTCAGCAAAGCTTGGCTGGGGCACGTCCTGCCTGTTCAGTGTGACATCAGTGTCACTGGGAAGCATCGTCTGGTCTCTCCCAGGTCTCCAGGACAATCCTGCTCTTCGCAGCAAGAGCACTTTGGCAAAGGACCAACAACCCAAATCTGGTTTTGTTTTACTAAAATCTCCCCGCTGAAGTCACCCTGCCTTAATTTGTTTGCTCCAGAAAAGGATTTCAGGGTGGTTTTTTTTTCCTCATTGTGGCTTTGGAGAGCCCCAGTGGAACAGGGGGTTGGCACTGGGGTTCAGCCATTCTCACACCAAGCTGGAGAGGAAGGGGAATTTATTTCTGCCTGGTGCAAAGATGAAATGTCAGGGAGAGAAAAGGAAGACACTCTCAGTGAGCTCCCATGTTGTCCTGGGAATGTGTCAGAGCTGCACAGCACATCTTGCCATACAGTTTTTCATGTGTTCAAATATTTTTTTTAGTTATTTCACTGCAGTGTTACTGAGTTGCAGTTTAAGCTGGGTAAGTGTATTAACTACTCGCTCTATTTACAAGCCTCTCAGTTTGTAGTTTAGCTGTTCCACGTTCTCTCATTATTTACTTTTTCATTTTCTGCATTGCTTTGTCTTGAACTTTTGTTTATGTGCTGGTTAATCTCAATGCTCAGTTGGCTTCTGAACGTTTTATGCTTCTTTTTTGTCAGAAAGGCCAGATGTGTTTGAGATGTCACTGTCACCATCCATGTTCTAAACTAAATCTGGGCTGCCATGACTGAGGATGCAAACTCGCTTTCTAGACCTGGTTGTTTCTCTTTAACTCTGAGCCACCCTTTCAGGTGATGTACAGAGAAAGTTGTTTCCATGGCTTTTTCCCTAGTTAGATGTAGAAGTGGAAGTCCTGATTCTTCCCCCAGAGCTACATGCCCTGCTGGTGTTCAGAAAATCAAAGGAGGGGTCGATGCCTCCATGTGCTTGTTGCAAGGTGTCATTCTCATGCACTGAGTTACTTTTCCTCTCATGCTCTCAAAAGGTTTGATGGTGAAGTCATGTTGCTTCAGGCACTTTCTGTGGTGTTTGACCTCATGTTTAAGCTGTAGTTCAGTGTTTTGTTGAACAGGGATGAGTTAAACACATGCATGAAGCTTTTTTCTTGTTTTCTTTTGTTCTGAGGGGTCCTAGGAAATGGGACCATCCAGTTCTGGACTTGCCAACTCTTTGTAATCTCAGGATTACCTCTTCTGCAAACCCACTGTAATGACAATCTCTTAATGCCTGCCACAGCAGAGGGTGGAACTTCTGATAGCACTGAATTCCTTGGCAGAGAGCAGTTTAACCAGTTCAGGAGCTGGGATTTGTCTCCTCCCAGCATTTGCTGCAGAAGTCTCAGTGATACTGAGAACTTCAGCATGGGGACCCTCATGGGGAAAATGCAGAATGACTCTCACCACATTCATCACATGGATGCACAGCAGATCCATCTTTAATCATATTGATTTGAAAAATGCATGAGTAAGGGAGAAGAGTCTTTGACTATCATGTTTTTAAAATAAATATACAGAATAAAACCAGCAGCTGTATGAACAAAGGTAGGGCATTAAGGGGAGAAAATATTTGTTTGTAGCTGCTTATAAACAACATTTTTTTCTTGGCAATATGCTGCCTACCAGGTACTGTCTTTGCTTGTTAAGAGCAAGTGCCCCATGAGTAGACACCAAGGTGCTTTACACTGCCAGGCAAAGGCTACTCAAATGGAAATGTATTTTTTAGCAGCATTTCAATACCTGTGATGTTTATTTCAGTAGCTGTTATGATTCCAATCTAATGTGCCTAAATCCACAAAATTCTTAATCTTTGAATTGCTCTTTTACCTCAGAGGTAAAAAGTGGATTGTCCCACTGGCTGCCTTGTTTATGGTATCTGGTTTTGTTTTATTTTTCTTCAGAACACCAAGAGGTGGACTTGCAAGGTACAGAAATCAAAGATCTTTTCCTATTAATTGGTTTATCTGTATTTTTCAGTAGAAGAGCAATCAAATTAAAACCATGCAAGCAGATATCTGTAACTGCAACATGTATCTATGTGGAGAAAGTTATTTTACTTCTGTTGATTTTTGTCACTGGTCAGACTTACTTTGGGAAACAGATGGCATTTGCTCTACATGGCATTAGAACAAAATCCCCAGAAAGAAAAAGAACTGTTTCCCTACAAGCAAATCCTGCTTTCCAGGAACAACTGTAAACATTGCATAGAACCTCAGGCTGTAAGTGGGTGCTCGGTTGCTTTATGTAGAGATTAAAGATAGGATCTACTCCTCTTCATGGAACTTCCACTGAAGGTGTGAGCACAAAAAAAAACGAGCAAGAGAAGTTTAGTGCCTGATTGCATGCCTTGAACTCTACCTTGTTTTGTGTTTCTCAGCTAAAAAAATTAAAATACTCTACAAATACACCGTATCTGTGTGCTGACCGCTGGTTTATGTTTTGAATGCGGTTTGGGCCGAGATTGCTCCATCTCCCCGTAGTTATCCCATTTTCTGCTTTCAGCCCCTGTTAGCACAGTTGTCCACAGCCTGTCCTAGTGTGTGTTTCTCCTGGAAGATGGGATGGCACAGTGGGGCTCAGGTCTGAGCAAGCCCTTGTCTGAACAGCTCGCAGAAAGTCACCTGAGCAGTGAAAGATGCTCCTTGTACCTTCTTCATCCCTGTTTGTTTGTTCCTGCTGCATTTCTTCCACTGCACTTGGCAACCCATTGATGGGGAGAAGGAGGGTTTGAAAAATCAGAGTGAGGGAGGGAGAGAAAAATACTTGAGTGTTCAGGTTTGGATAAGAGACTGGAAGGTGCTTATATTTTGCTGAAAATTCAGGCTTATTTTAAATTGGGTAGCATTTGCATGTGGATTAAATTAAATTAATTACATTAATAATTTAATGCTCTGGGGCATCCTTTACCCCCAGGATCTGGGTGACTTTACTGGGCTGCCCCACAAGTGCTCGGCAGCTGCGGCCTCGAGTCTGAGCCCTCCAGTTTAGGGGCTTGACTGTAATTAGGTGAAAGATGCTTTTCATCAGGGCTATTAAATCTTGGCTGATCAAAGTGCAAATCCATTGCAGCCAGGAGTTAAAAAGCAGCCGATTGGAAGGGGTGGGGAGCAAACAGGGAAGGGCAGCATGTGGCGGCTCTCGGGGGAACGGAACGATTGCCAAATTTAACAGCCCCCTCTCCTGGCTCCGGGCACAATAACGCGGGTGTCGGGCTTGGGGAAGGTCCAAACTCAGGAGGGTCAGGGCTGTTGTTCCTCAAAAGAGAGGGGTTTGGCCACCCTTCTGCCAGGAACAACCGCGGCTGAGCCAGAGCGCTCCGCGGAGATGCCCGATGGGCTCTGTTTGCCACCCAAGGCATTGGTGTTGGCTCCCACCGAAACCTGGGGGCATCCCCGCGTCAGAGAACACGGATCAGAGCTGCTTTGGGAGCTGGCCCTGCGGAGCGGACACCGCTCCCGAGCTCTCCCCGCGCCTCACGCTGCAGAACCGCAGCGATTGTCCCTTCCCCCGCCGCCCGGGGCTGGCTCATTGGAATCCCCCAAAGAACGGGATTTATAAGGGAGGCAGTGACCGGCACGCCGAGTGCTGCAGCTCCTGTACGCTCCCTTCTACCGCACTGAGCCCTGCCTCAGCTCTGCCGGAGGCACCCAACCTAAACACCCAAACCATATCCCCCCCGCATCCCCGTGTCGCTCCTGGGCTCTGGAAATCCTGTTTCAGTTTACAGGAAAATCTGTAAATCAGAAAGAAAGGCTGGCTGAGAGAGGCAGTGCTGCACGGGCAGGGCAGGGCAGGGGGAGCATTACCCCCTGCTCTTTGTTTTCTTTGCCATTTAAGTTTCCAGCAGAACCCGGCAGCTTGTTCCCACACCAGAGCAGCCCCTCGGTGCGTGTTTTCCCGAAGGAATCCCAGGATTGCCTGTGAGCTGTGCTGCCTGGCCAGACCCTGCATCCCGGGGGACAGCGTGGTGGCCAGTGGGGCTTCCACGGGCTGATGTGCCAGGCTGCAGCCCAGCTGGCAGGAGCTGAGCTAAAGCTGTTCACAATTGTGGTTTCCTTCAGGCCTATCTCGGCTGCCCGTGGGATATGTCTGCTGGTGAGCATTTGATTAGATAGATTTCAAGTGTTTTTCCATGTCATGAGTAAGAGGAGGTGGGAACTTGAAATATTTGAACAAGTTATGCTAACAATTGCAGCAGCAAAGCTCTCCCAGAATCACAAAAACCACACTAACTTGGAGGCAAGTTAAAACCTTTCAGGTTCTTTTTCCAAGCTGCAGCAGGGAAACAGCTGAACATAAATTGTTCTCAGTTCCTGTTCTGTATTTACTGATTTCGCAGTTTTTCCATGGTTTGAATGCTAAGTTTAGACATTCTTTCACATCCACAGCACACACAACATAAACACGTCCTTTTTGCATACCTGAAGTGCCACAGAGAGGGATGTGACAGTGAAGAGTGGAGAGGACAAGCTTGATGCCTCAGTTTGCAAAGGGTATGAAAGCCCAAAAACTGAAGGACTAAAGGTAGCAGTGCTACAGCTATCACTGGGACTGAGAACATCAGCACATGGTGAAATCCCAGGGGCAGAGTTTTGGTGCAAATCACTCCCTGAATGAAAGGGAAATCCACCTCTGTTGCTTTTCTTGCAGTGTTCAGTCAGCCACTGTTAAAAACTGTTCTTAACATCCTGACTGGGCTTCTTGGAGAATCCCTGGGCCTAGAGAAGACCTCTTGGACGCTAAAATTACAATCTACCACACAATGCAGATAGTTGGGCTTGCAGAACATCTCGACTGCTGCTCGCTCCACATCCTGGACACCACTTCTCCCTGAGGAAGTAAGACATTACCGGGTTTTTTAGAGCAGAGCTTTTATCCTGAAGCCAGCAGACTGCGAGCCGGGGGTTTTATCCTTTCATCCCTTTTCCCCACCCACTTCCTCTCCTCCTGTAGAGAAATGAGTGAACTCTTTGTGATCTCTGCCTGTCAAAAGGTTTCATCGCCCAAGCTGCTCGGCAGATTATCACTGGCACCCCAGCCAGCAGATGGCTGGGAGGGGCAGCAGCGCTGCAAGGAATTAAGTAAATTATTTCCATGTCAGGATTGGTCCCGTTCGCTGGGTTGTGCAGCTTTTTAAGCATTTTCCGTCCACTGAGATGAATATTTGTGCATCGTTTACGGAACATGAACAAAATCTCTCTGAACCAGAATTTCCACCCTCAAGGAGACTTGTTATTTTTGGAGTCACCATTAGGCCTCGGGCAGAGGCTTAAGGGAAATCCTATCCTCTGTAGCTGGGCCAATAGCACTGTAAACTTCAAGATGGGCTGTCTTTTTCTGAGCTCAAGATTAGGCAACGGCCCAGCCTCTCACTGAGCCAGTAGCAGCAGTCAGAAAAACCACTGAGTGTGGCAATTTTTGTTGGTAATTGTTTGTGTTTGTTATTTTGACTCTTTGCTCTGGTTTGCTAAAAATTCCCTTTCATGTGCAAGTGTGGAATGTTCTTCTGTGGCAGGAGAGCTGCCAAAACCTGAATCAGTCCTTTTTTTTTTTTTCCTTCTTCTTTCATTTTTGCCCCCCACTTCAGAAGAGAGGCTACAAGTTAGAAAAACAGAACTGGGAAGTGCTGAGACTTTGCAGGGCTCAGCACTTTCACAGAGGGATGCCCAGGGACGTGACTGACCCCCACTGGGTGTGGGTGGGAAGGGAAAGCTGCAGAGCTGAGTGCTACCAAGAGCAGAGTGTGCTCAGGGTTATGGTGCTGAGGGTCAGCTGTCCTTGTGTACACAACTGAAATCCCAACAAAGCTCTCAGACTGGATAGGAAGAGAGGGTGGAAGAATCAGTCCACATACCAAAATAGTATATTTTGGTGGGCTAAAAAAATTGAGGTAGCCACAGCAGTGACCAGAGTGACACAGATGAAGAAAAGCATTAGTCTGCATTCAGGCTAATTCCAGTTTTGTCCCGTGTGAAATGACTGGTGGGACCAAGACTGGTAGGGCAGGGCAGTTATAGCTACACCTTGGAAACAATTATTCACCTCACTGTTGTTTCTGGATTTGCCTGTGGGTGGGTTCAGCTGGGAGCTAAGGTCTCCAAAATCATGAGATGTGTTTATGTCCTGACAATTTTAATTTTGCTGGTGCAGCAGCAGTCTCGTATTAAGCAGCATTTTGCTTCAGGGCACATTTTGCTTCACCAGGCTGGGAGATTTATTGGCATCTGGACTACAGCAGAGTGAAGCACCTGCTTCCCAGAGGATGTGAAGATGTCACACCCACCCTTTCTTTGCTCTTTGTGGTCTTCACGCTGCTCCTTCAGCCTTCCATTTCTTGCAGGTATAACCCACACCAGGATTATTCCTTTTTTCCCCCCCTCATAATCTCCTTTAAAGTTTAAAAGTACAGCAGGCAGGGGTGGTTGTACCTCTGGAAGGCTGGTGGATCACAAGCCCCCCTAAACTCCTTATAAAGTCACCTATTTTCAACACAGGAAAAAAAGTGATGGGAAAGAAAAGTAATTGTTACTGAGCTCAAAACAAAGGGAGAATCACAGCTAACAGTATGAGCACCACTGTTTTCCTCTGAAAAGTGTGTTAACTTGTAAGTTGTTCTGTAAAGTGTTCCATGATTTGTTATTTTTCCTAGCTCTTGGGTGTCTTACATGGTTCTGGTGCTCCTCTGCAGTAGCCAGCAGTGTGGATTTTGGTAGCCATCCTCAGGCTTGCAAAACAGGCACAGGGCAATGTGGAGCACTAACAGGGGCGTGGAGGAGATAATTACAACCCCCTTTACTGGGGTATGACCGTTTTTTCTGTTTTGCAATACACAGAAGCCATAGAGAAAACCTCTTTGTATGAAATGGTCCTGCAGAGATCAGAGACAGGAGGTAAAGCACAGCCAGAACAGGAGAGTCACATCGGACCCTCAAGGTAAAAGGATGTCCCCACAATCAAAAAAACCCACAGTTTCGGGTTTTATTTTTTGCCAGTGAGACTGGAAACCACAGTTTCAGTTTACTCCTGATGTGGATGGAGCTGTGGCAAAAGCACATCTGGCTCTACCTTGCCCTGAATCGTTTCTGGGAGCCCGGACATGCCACTGGTTGGCACTGCCCTGGTTCATCGAGGGGTGCTTTGCAAACACGTGTTCCACCCAGGCTGCAACCCCACTTATTTCTACAGATGACAGCACTAATTTAAAAGGGATTTGGTCAGGTCACAGCTTTTGCATCTGCTGCAGGTTCATTAAATTAACAGCATTAACAGATTCGCTTTTTGGGGACCTGTCTTAGTTGCCTGTTTGAATTGACAGAAGCCAGAGATACAACCTCCACAGTCAAATTAATGCTGGGAATTTCAGAGGCTTACACAGCACCTAACATTGCAGCTGGAGCCAGAGGTGACGTTTTTGTAAATGCTCTCCTCACCCTGCTGCAGGATGGAGCTCTGCTGTCCTCAGCATGGGGTGGACATGGACCTGCTGGGGTGAGTCCAGGGGAGGCCAAGGAGATGCTCAGAGGGCTGGGACACCTCTGCTGTGAGGGAAGGCTGAGAGAATTGGGGCTATGAGTCGAGAACAGAAACCTCTGGAGAGACCTTAGAGCCCCTTCCAGCACCTAAAGGGACTCCAAGAGAGCCGGAGAGGGACTTCTGACAGGGCATGCAGTGACAGGGTAAGGGATAATGGCTTCAAACAGAGAGAGGGCAGGGTTAGGTTGGATATTTGGCAGAAATTCTTTCCTGTGAGGGTGGGGAGGCCCTGGCACAGATGATCAGATGATCAGAATACCCGACACTCACTGCACGGGGGCAAGGGTAGAATATCGACCTGTTGTCGTGGTGTGACTTATGTGTCAATACTGACCTCTCTTTGCTCTCCTCTCCACCAAAGCAGCTTCTGCAGGCAGGCACACCCAGGTGGAGATCAAAGCTGAGCTCATGTACTGTCAACTCCTTTGCCATCATTTCTAAGGGTGCTGGCACTGGCCAGCTGTGGCTGAGGTGTGCTGGGCAGAGGGGCTGTGAGAGCAGCAGAAACTGGGGCGGAAGCAGTCTGTGTGAGGAGAGAAGAAATGAGAAGCAGAGTCTGGAGGGAAGATGGAGGAGGAGATGGAAACCGAGCTGATGTGTTTGTATCTCGACTCAATACCAAGCACAGAGTGCAAGGGACAGGGAAATCCAGTAAATACCACCAGGGGAAAAAGCAGACAGGGAATCAGAACACCTGTGAGCAGGTGAGACATGAAATCCCCTGTGTTTGGGGGGTTATTACGTGTGTCCCAAAATGAGGAGGTATTACCCAGCTGAAGATGCAGGGATCCCAGGAGGGGTTATGTACCTCCCCATTCCTTGGGCTCTGTATTGCTGATAGCAGTTGGTGCAGATGATGAACTTGTGGACTCTTCACTGCTCTCATGCTTTTGCAGCTCAGTTTGTCGCCAGCAAGCAACACCTGATGAGGGCAGAGGGACAGAAAAGTGGTGCTCCTGAGCCTGTGAAGGCACCTGAATGAGCCTGGGAAGGCCCCTTACTGACACTGTGCTTCAGTGTGGTTCATCAGCACAGCTCAGGCTCTGAACACAGACAAAATGAATGTACCTGGTGGAGGAAAAGGGACCAGATCTGTGCCTGTGACAAGGAGTCACCTCGTGTATGATGTTTAACTTGACTTTTGCTGTGTTTTTCCTGTACCCTGGACTTTACTCAGCTGGGGATTTGCTGATGCCTTCCTGTGCTTCAGAAGCTGCTGTGGGTGAAGGTGGGGAGATGAGGCACTTCGGCCTTGTGGAACAAGCACTTTGACTCAGTGTGTCTGAAACACCTGGCAGTGTCAGCGCTGTGGTTAAGTGCCCCTCTTTAGTTTCCAGAATGAATCCCTTAGAGAGGGAAGAGGCTGCTTTACACCTTACAGAGCACTTTTCTGGGAGATGTGCCACGTTGTAAATGTGCTACAAAACTGCCACGGGGGTCAGCAGGTCCAGGTGTCTTCGTTCTTAGCACAGAGCAGCTGCAAGCAGAGACAGGGACATCCCATGCTGAACACCTCTCTCCCAGAGGGAACAGCACGTCCTGTGTGCCTCAGCCAGGAAGCTCAGGAACCCTTATTCAAAACCAGGAAAGGAAACAAAGAGAGAGAAGCCCCGAGAGCCTTGTCCTGGGGAAAGCAGTGGCAAACCTCACAGCTTGACAGCTGCTTCTCTCTGCGACACAAAGGGTCACACCTGTCTGCTCCACTCGGGAGGCTCACGTGGGAAAGTTTGTGCAGGAGGGTAGCAGAGCATAAATCAGAGTATTCATCACAAACACACAGAGCATCGCTGCCGAGTTATCTGCTCGTGTGCTGAGATGTGTGGGTCTTCTCCTCTGTTAGTTCTGCTCTTAGGTTGCCCTTCCCCTCCCAGGAGTGCAGGAGTTGAATTTTTTATTGTTTTTCCATCTCTTATTTAACAATATCCACTTCTAATATTCTCTTTCCTGATCTCTAAGCACCCCTAATCCCTTTCCTGTACTCCAATCTGTCATCAATTTTAGAAAGAATCAGAAGCACTGAGAGAGAGCTGTAAGTGTAATTGTGGCTCGACCTGGTCAGTGAATGTTTGCTTCAGGTTTAAAGCTGGTGATTATGATTGAAATCTCACAATCTGGGCCATGAGCCTCTGGTGGAAATCCAATAGTAAAGATACCATGTGAGGCAAGCGTTTGACATCTGCAAATGGGTGCCATCTGTTTCTTCTTTTAAGAGTATTAACCACCTAAGAAAGGAAAAGAAATGCATGAAACTTGGTCTGAGGTCAAGAGAGTGTGACTGAGATCAGAGTCTTGGCTGCAGAGTAAAATGGGGTATAGATTCACCCTCCCCATACACACACACTGCTCTGTTTTGCAAGTGGAAAAGAGATAATTGCAGCAGGCACACAGTACATACCTCCAGATTTGGGGGAAGTCAGGATGCAGAGGCAGCCATACAGCCCAGGCTTCTTTTTAGGGCCACAGCAAGGCTTTTTTTTCCTAAAAGAGGAAGTGAGTAACTTCAGAAGACAAAATTTTGACTCAGCTTTTTGCAATTCTGCTTCTGCTCCCACCCCTCGCCACACACGTCTGGGCCAGGAACAACTCATGCCTTCCCTTTCCGTGGCACGCTTTGCTCCCGTGGTCGGTGGTGATGGAGCTGGAGCGTTCACCTCTCACCTCTCCCACCTCCTGGCACTGCTGCAACCCCACGGGCTGGCACAGGAGCTTCAGCACTGCTTGGCTTCCCTGCAACCCTGCCTGGCTCTGGCCTGCCAGGGGTTTATTTTTGAAGGAATCCAAAGGCTGGTATATAGGGTGGGTGAGTAGTGATGCCTACACCCTGCTGAGTCGTGTTTCTGTTCACCAGAGGCTGAAAGGATAATGTCCAGTTTCATATTTAAACAGGAGGGCTTTGCTGAAGAGGGTTTGCCCCGGCCCCACTGTGTGCAGTAATGGTTTGGTACAAGGAGGAACATGGGATTACAAAAGGACAAACCCCATCAACCCCAGTTTCAGACCAGGGGAGTACAATCAGAACCTCCCATTAACGCAGGAACATGGGGGTTTATTGTACGGCTCCGGGGAAGTCACACGTTGTGTGTAACCCTCACATATTCATGAGGCACAACGAGCAGTTACAGTTTAAAAGCTGCTGGTGTCTCACTTCCACCAGGCAAACGCTTTGGAGGCAGAAGGGGGAATGGTTTTTGATGATGAGAGGTTTTCCAGGCTGCAAACGTAGATGGAAAGAGGGAACTCTTTACAGTGTGCCCAATAACAGAACACCTGCAGGTCCCCAGCAAAGCCTCTGCACTTACAATAGTTTACATCCCCCAAATCATCTGTGTCAATGGCAGGGATTCCACACTGATCCTGTTCCTCTGGATCAGACCACAGCTGTGGGCAGCAGCCAGTACCTTGATCTGTGAAACAGTAAAGCTCTCTGTCGCCAGTGAGATCAACCTGACTCCTGCTGTTGCAGGGTAAGGCATGTTCTGCCACCTCTCAGGTTGCACATTACCTGTCTCTGTGTGCCTGAAGCCATCTAGACCTGGAGGCTGTGACTTGGCCTGAAGACTCACAGACAAGTCCCACCTCCTGCTTGTCCACAGAGACTTTCTGGTCCAGGTTTGCCTGGAACACATCCCCAGGACAGCTTTGCTCAGAGAGTATCTGAAAGATTTTGGAAGAGGAGTAGTAAAAAAATTAAGACTTTTTTTTTTTTTTTCTCTCCCTGCCAAACAAGATGGGGAAAGTGTTTTACTGGAAAATTTGGTGCCGAGAAATCTTTTTAATGCTTTTTAGATTTTTCTTAGGTACCCCTAGCAAGGCCACGCTGTATTTATGTCTGAAGGTACCATTTTGTATACACCAGCAATGCAAATAATCAGGGCTGCACCAGGGATGACTCACAGTTCTACTGCTTTGTAAGCATCGTGACATCTCTCCGTGCAAATTGTTGCCATCAGCCTCATATTTGAACCTGTGTGTGGCTCATGGAGAGCTGTGGACACAGATCCTGATCCCTGAGACACTGCTGGGGTGTAGCCAAAATGACAACTCTCAACACGAGCTTTGCTCTCCGCCTGTGAATCATTTTACCCTCAAATAAAATAATGCCAGAGCCAGAGCTGGTAAAAGGGGCTGTTGCAGCTTTGCAGCTGGAGAGTGAAGGGCTGGGTGTGAGTGTTTAGGTGGGCTCTTTGCTCACACCTGAGCTGGGTGTGAGTGTTTAGGTGGGCTCTTTGCTCACACCTGAGCTGGGTGTGAGTGTTTAGGTGGGCTCTGTGCTCACACCTGACCTGGATGTAGGTGTTTAGGTGGGCTCTGTGCTCACACCTGAGCTGGGTGTGAGTGTTTAGGTGGGCTCTTTGCTCACAGCTGACCTGGGTGTGAGTGTTTACGTGGGCTCTTTGCTCATCCTGACCTGCAGCCAGCTGGGAGTTGCTGTTGTGGGCTTTGCCCTGAGCCTGCCAAGCTGCCATCTGCCAGAGACTAAAGCACTAACCTGAATCCAGCTGATGGTCTCATGGATAAGATCCAAAGCTCTTTGGCTCACAGTCAATGCTCTGAATAAGTCCATGCAAATGTTTCTGGGTACCCTGGATTGATAAGGATCTCTAGCTCATCCAGGGCATCCACAAATATTTGCACGAATGTGTTCAGAGTGGGCAAACATTTATGAATACCTTCAATAAGCCAGAAGCCCTGGAGGCTGAGGGGATTGCAAATCCTCTCTGTATTCCTTCCACAAGCCCCAGTGAGCCCAGTAATCACTTCCCAGTATGTGATGGAGAAGCAGCAGCTCATCCCTCAGTGCCAAAGCTCTGCCTGCAAACTGGCCACAGTGGGGCCGTGAATGGAGGTGCTGCCCTCCAAACGGCAGGACATGTCCCCAGTCAGTGGGGACAACAAAGAGCCCTGTGCTGCCAAAGTCCATGGGTGCCAACTGCTGCAACTCCATACGTTTATCTGTTTCTAGCATATGACACCACTAAGGTATCTCCAAATCCAAACAGAGGAGCTGCTTCCCTGGCTGCCCCTGGTCTGTGATGTGTCAGTTGTGAGCTGTTCAGGGCAGCTATTGCTTCTTGCTGTGAACATTTTCACAGCTGTGGCTGAAAGGAGTCTTGCTGTCACCACGGTCTCTTGCCAAACCTGCACTGGTGCTGGGCTGTTTGGAGGCAGCACATCCCTGTCCTGACACAGCTCCACGCACAGCAAGGCAGTTTGGATCTCCTCCGATCTCCAGGGCTGCACCTCATCTCCAGCCACACCGAGCAAGGCACAGGGAGGAAGATTTTATTGCAGCTTTCTACACTGTCAGGGCAGGACTTTCCTGTCGTTTCATTGTGTTGTCTTAAATCCCCTTTTGCCTTGCTGAGCTGAAGCCCTGGATGTTTTGGTGTCAGGGATCCCCAGTCAGAAGGGCAGTGATCTGCCGGCTCCAAAGAGGCTCAGTGACGACTGAGCATGCAGGTTGTTGATCTTCTCTAATTGCTGCCGCGTCAGCAGCCACATCAGGCTGTCTGGGATGACGGTATGAGAGCGTGTAATCCCTGGTAATTCCCCCTCACCTGAACCCTTTGCGTTCGTGCTGAAGATTTACCGACTTTCCGCGAGGAGCTCTCAGAGGATAAAAGCAGCATTAATGGCTGGGGGTTTCAGACCTCAGAGGAAGCATCACCTGCCTGTGACCTGAAGAACCCGGTTCAGCAAGAGCTGCACTGCTCAGGGCTGTGTCCTGCCTGCTGTGCCTGCTGCCACTCAGCACTGCAGCTTGCCCAGGGACTCGCTAGTAGAGGATGCAGTAGAGGAAAAGCAGGAGAGAGAGTTTTTCCGGAACACACCTCACTTCCGAACTGCTCTGAGCCGTGCTGACATGGAGGGACCTGCCTCGGTGCTGTGCCTGAGGACTTGCTGCATAAAACACTGCAGTCCACTCCGTGTCACCGAAAACCCGCCCGAGCTGGGGCAGTCCCAGCTCTCCAGGAGCTGCAGTTGCTCTCACGGGGTGATGAAAAAAGGGCAGTCGAACACTGCCAGCAAGTGTGCCTTGCCCATCATCCCAGAATACCCAGGCTTCCAGGATGTTAAGGTTTGTATGCAAGACCTCTCTTTACAATATGTGATAACTGCTACCTCTTCTTCTGTTGGAGGGATAATTCCCCTCTGGCCCGGAAAGCTGATGTTTGATGCAATAATAAGGTTTGCACTGTGGTGGGGTAGAGAAAAACTCAACTTCAACGAGTTTTTTTTTCTTCTACATTTTGAAGCTGATTATTATTTTAGGTTGATTCTATTTTTTAAACCATTTAAAAAGGTTTTAGTTAGGAAGACTACTTTTTAATCAAGTTTTAGTGTTCTCCAATTGCCTAACTTCTTCCAAAAGTACAGCCACTCTAGGCAGGGCCATTTGATTTGCTGGGTCCCTTCCAGGATGAAGTGTGATGGAGGAGTGAGAGATCAAAAACTTGATTGCTTTTCAGTTTACATGGCATGTCCAACCCACTATTTCTCATTTGAGCTCAATGTTTTTCATTCATTACTAGTAGGCAACATGTCAAAGGCTGATGATGGAGTGCCCTACTGAGACATTGCTGGGCTCTGAATCCAGATTTGTGGCTGGACCCTTAGAGAGCATCTAGCCTTAATTAGAGATTGTCAAAAACTGCATGAGTGATGGCTTTTTTTTTTATATACCAAAGGCATTGTCAGGCATAATAAATGATTGTGAAATGTTCCACAACCCCGCTGTGGCTGTCATCCACATGCAGTGTAGTCTTACTTTTTAGTGATTAGAAACAGTAATATAATATAAACCAGTTCTTCCTTCCAGACAAACTGCTAAGGTTTGCAGAGAGAAAGCCATGCTCTGCTCCAACTTGCTGTACAGAAACCAGCTGTTGCTCCTGGTAGCTTGAGACAGGCCAGGGTGTCTTGGAATACCTGTGAGAAAGGTGGAAATGGCAGAGCAGTGACTTGGAAAACCCAGAGGACAGGAAACTGTGGACGTGGAAAGTCAACACCTTTTACATGGGGAATTTCTGGCAGTCTGTAAAAGCACTCACAGCATGGATGTCCCCCCAAATCAACCCAAAGACACCCAGTGGGGGCTGGATCAGAGCTTGCTTTGGCTATTCGAGTAACTCAAGGGTGAATTTGGCCTGCAATGGGAAAGGAGGAGAAAAAGTTATGCCCATCTATGCTGTGCTGTGGTGTCAGAATAATAAAGTTCATAGTTTTAAGATGTAGAAATACATTGTAGGTGAAAATTGCAATTCTTGCAAAAATACACTGCAGTTCAGCACAGATTTACCTGGGATTAAGGAAAGGGGGGAAAAAAAATCTCTTGGAAGTGGGATCTGGTTTTTGCCTTAGGAAAGAGCAGCTACAGGCTAGTGGGATTTTAAAAGGATAAACCTAAAATTCTGTTGATACAGGTAGGTGAGAGATCCTTTCAGAAAGTTAGATTTTCACAGAGGCTGCAGAAAATTGTGGTAGTAGAGTTGGTGGGAGGTAAAAATGCTCAGCATTCATTAAGCTCAGCATTAATTAAGCTCAGCCCAATGGACTTCTGTTCCAGAGAGGGATTGGTACCAAACTGCTTGGTCTTCAGGGAATTTGGATTAAGAACCTCAAATGGTCATTAACAGCTCTTTACTGTATGCAATCACACACCCTAGACCCTCCTTCTGCTTAAGCCAGCGTATTTTAATTCAGATTTCTTTCTCTCCTCTGCCCCCAATCCTGCTTTTTTCTCTCCTCCACCTTCCTATTTAAAATAGCTATCAAGAAGTTACGTGGGAATTCCAGCCTTCAACCAACTTTTCCAGGATTTGGGAAGAGGAAAGGACTCCTCATCCCAACCGAAGGACTTTTCAAGGAGACCTTTGCTCGTCCATTGCTCGGGGAGCTGCCGGAGGGGCTCCTTGGAAGGCCCCCTGACCACCAGCACCGGCTTCCAGGACAAACCCCTGCAGGAGTACTTCAACGAGAGGCTGATGGAGCTGGGGAACTACGGGAGCAAGTGGTCTAAGAGGAGAACAGGAGTGTTTGCAGAGCAGACCCAGCGCAGGAGCAGCTGCAGCGCTGCGGTGGGGCCGGGGCACGGGCAGGACGAGCCCTGCGTGCCAGCACACCAGGACAGCCCCAAAGGGAGCGAGTGTTACTGCCAGGACAAAATCCAGAACGTCCTGAAGCTCTACAAGAGCGACTGCCTGGACGTTCTGACGATGCACATCACTGCCCCCCTGGAGGCGTTTGTGCAAAGGAAATGACAGCTGCAGCCCTGCAAAAACTGTTCCTGTTCAGCACCATCAGTTCAGTTCAGATATGTCAGCCCCCTGACACAGAAAGGTGCTTGTCTGGGGGAGGAAATACCCTCTTGCTTTGTGTTCTTGATGAACATCGCATAGATTTGTTTTCGACCATTTTCTGCAAAGAATCAGCATAACCAGCCCATAGGTGTGTGACTCATGGCAGTGCTCTAAATGCATGCATGTATTAGTGAAATGCTTAGATGGCCTTAAAAAAGGTGATAAATGTCAGAGGAGTAGCTTGTTTCCTCTTGTGGAGTTTGTGTTAGTTAATGGGAAGAAAGAATGTTGTGTTCTGCCCAGTTACTTTGCTTGTTTTAAGCCTCTTGGTTTTATCACTGTGACCCAACTAATTTATGGTCTTGCTATGACTTATTTATGACAAGATGCAAATAGTTGATGAGAAATTATTGGTTTTCACTCGTTGTAATCTCCAGGTGGATCACTGTAAGAGCTCGACACGTGAAGAAGCAAACACAGACAGAAGATTTGCTTTTAAATATGATCAGCTATTATGGTTTCATTTGCAGACTCAAAAACCTTTGAGTTAAAAACCACCACAAGGACAAAGAGGAAAAAAAATGCTAGATTAGAGTTAGAATGATGGAATTAAGTATGAAAGAAGGCTCCTTCCTGCTTTCCTACTGTAAATATGAGAACAACATAGCAAATTCCTAATGTAATCTGAACTTTGAGTTGTTTACTGGATTAGTATTTATTGTGGTCATGTAAGTACACAATGTCTGCTGCAGCTGAATCTTTTCATTATGGGAAATGTCAGTGTTTAATTCCACAGCACAATGACTGAATACCAGACCCAAAGTGGGGCAATGATTTTAAGCTTCCAGAAAGATCTACTGCTGCCTGTGGTATCATTGGCAATAAATTCATTACAGTGTTGGTTTGGATTGATGTCTTCTTTCTTTGCTTTCAGACTTGTTTTATTGTGAATTAGCAATTAAGCCATGCCCCTGGCTAGACTTAATCCCTTCCAGTGCTGACTTCTCTCCATCACTTTTCCCTCCTCGTTCCTCCCATTTCTTCAATCCTTGTGAAACTTGCCCCAGGCTGTCCCTTCTGCAGGTCATGTTTTCCTTCTTCCCAATACCTATTTGCAGAAATATTTCTTCTGCACTGCCTCCTCAGCTCTTTGGGGCATATGTTTCTGTCTTTCAGGGTGTGGGGATGAATACCTGCAGAAAGGAGAGGGCAGATTAAGGAACCTCTCACACCCCTCCTGCCAGTTCCTCAGGAAACAGCCAGGAGTTTTGCCACCAAAATGCAAGTGAAAGATGTAAGAGTCATTCCACATCCCTTCCCCAGTCCTGGGATCAAGATGACCTAAGGGAACCCAGGTGGGATACTGAGAGCTCTCAGCCCTTTGTGTGTGGGAGAAAGCCCCACGTACTGAGGCCAAATGAATTTTTCAGAATTCCCACTTGCCTCAGTGCTGCAAATGGAGGGAGCAGCCAATTAGGTGAGATTTTTCCCCTGCAGGAAAATATTTTTCTTTTTTAGATTGAAATGAAAAAGTCTGAAAGCCATAACGTGTGAGGGGGTGCCACGGAGGGGGTGCATCTGGTTCTCATTGTAAGTTTGCCAGAGGTTGGTTTGTGTTCTAGGAGTGAATGCACAGTAATAACCCAGAATTATGAGAGGGCATAATAATAACAGTGCATAAGGGGAAGGGAACAATATTAATGGAACACAGGCAACCTTAATTCTTCCATTTCTTAAACTCGAGGCTTAGCACCCCTGAATGTGTGCTTTTGAAGTTTAGTTTTGTGAAGCGTTTCCAACCTACAAGCTTTTTGAAAAGAAGGCAAACTGCCTGCCTTCCTGCTCCTGATATTTTAATGGTTATCACACTGCAGTGACCCCAGATTAGCAGGTCTGCAGCATCTTGAGTCTCTCTGCCATATAAGCTGACAGAGGCACGTGGAGATTTGCACTCTCAGGGTGCCACTCACATTCGCCAACAACGAAGGAGAAAACTTTCTTGAATTAAGAAATTAGCAGTGATAGACTGTAATTAAAATAAAATGCATAAAACCAGGTATTTTCTTCACTGAAAGAGTGGCCAGGCATTGGATCAGGCTGCCCAGGGCGGTGGTGGAGTCACCATCCCTGGACGTGGCACTCAGTGCTCTGGTTTAGTGGACATGGTGGTGTTTGGTCAAAGGCTGGACTTGATGATTTTGGAAGTCTTTTCCAGCCTTAATGAGTCCATGATTCTGTGATTTACCCAAGCATCTGTAAATGGGTTATTCAAGCTGCTCAGCCTCTGGGCAGTTACTCTTCTCCACTCAGGACAAGTCAGAGCACCAGCTTTTAACAGGCCCTATTTTAATTTTATTTTTTACTTTTACTGAATAGAATTGCAAAATCCCAAAAAAATTAAATGTTGACTTGGCAGAAACTTGTACTGTTTACTCACTCAGAAGAACCCCATAGACCTTAAATTGCACAGTCAGGCCCATTTATGGCATTTTTCATCAGTAAAGCACTCTAGGGAATTAAAAAAGAAGTTGAGATGCTTTTAAAATTGGATTTCCTTCAAAGCTGTGTCATGGCTTCCCTCTGAGGAGTTGCCCATCTCATGTCAGAGGTAGTGGAAAAGCCCAAGGAAGATTACATCTCCTAAGAGGGAGCATATCTGGATGTTGCTGTACGGAAAAGACACGAAGTTACAGAGAGAAAAAAACCCGCCAAGAACTGTTAAGAGAAGAAATAAAATTTCATCTCCTCTCCTCTCAGATTGTTAAAATCTTGTGAAAAATGGCTTGGCTTTGCTTGGAAAGTGAGAGTATGCATGACCTGAATTTATACAGTCTATTACCTTGGGTTTCACTGTTGAGTGTTTAGCTGTTGGACGTAGCTGCTTCTTTCATGCAGACAATCTGTTTTCAAAATGTTCTTTCAAGAAACTTGATGCAGACACTGCTTGCCATTAGCAGGCTCATAAAAATATTCTTTATGTCTCTTCGAAAAGTTCCTCCTTCTCCTCTTAACAAAAAGAGCAGTGCATCACTTTCCTCCTGGAGATTTTGCAGCCACTCTCTATCTCTGCTTCAGATGTTTTTCTGTGTGCAATACTGAGCAGCACACTCGGATGGCTGTTGTTTCCCTTCTGCAAGCATATTCTCTCTGCCAGACTGGAGCTCAGGCAAAGTCCTCTGTAGGGCCTCATAAATCAGTGCTCACCTTACTTTAAAACATATTTCATGGCTGTGTCCCTGCTGGTGAGTCTCGTCATCCTCTCCTTGAACACCTTCAGGGCTGTAAAGGGTTGTGTTGGCCGACAGTGCAGAGGGAGGCTGGGGAGGTGAGGATGGAAGGCAGAGGAAGGAGGTCCTGGGGAAACAAAACCTGCTTTCAAATGGGAATCTGAACCTTCACAAAGTGAGATCCAACCTCAGCTTGGCTTTTGGTTCCCTCAATCTTCCTGAAGACGTGATGGGACAGAAAATACAAAACATGTGAAGCCACAGAGGTATGGACTTCATCCCACTCTCCCAGTAACCATCTTCAGGATCCCAAGGATTTCAGGAGCCTCTGTTTGATTACACGCCTCATTAAAGCACAATGTATCATTTTCATGTATTTAAATTAAGGAATTTATTAAAAAAACAACCAAACAAAAAAAAACCCCAAAGCCCAAACCCCCAATCAAAACAGTGGTTTGATCTAGATACAGCAGCACTGTGACATTACTAGGACATTATGTACGAAGAATCCAAGCAGCCATAGAACACAGAAGCCTTTATCTTCAGTAACAACCTCAAAATGAAACTAGCTTCATCAAACAATGTTAAAGATCTCCCTGGAAAGAGAAACAAAACCAAACAGACCCTCCCCACCCCAACCCTTTTGGATATTAGAATGATTTTTTTGTACAATACCAACAGCCACTAGCTCTTCTAATTGAGAACACTTGCTTTAATTTATTACAAAAATGATCTGTTGACTCAGTTATGAAAGACAACTTTTAACATTGCTTTAGAATTGTCTGCTCCTCTTATAGACTACAGCATTAGAAGTGCTTAAAAACATTTAATCCTGGATATGCTCTTGAAATTGAATCAGAAGGATATTCTGTGTGTGTTTATATACCAAATATGATTTTTAATTTTTGAAGCAGGTGAAAAGACTAACCCTAATATGAAACTGCAATTTTACAATTTAATTATTAGTCAGATATGGGCAAACCACATGATAGTTCATGAAATCTTTAGGTCTATCTACATTGCTCAGAAAACACAAAATAAAGTTTTTACAGCTTTCACCTCCGAAAGGCTAAAATGTTCAGTCTTTTAGAAGAGTGTCCAGTGTTTAAAAGAAACGCAATTAAAAGGGAGACCGCATCCAATCCACGTGGAACGACTCGTTTGAGCTTGCCCATCAGCGGGTCTGACAGCTGCGTGCGGGGTGATGAGAAAGGAGAGCACTTCCCAGCCAGCCACCACCCCAGGTGTGCCCTCTCTGGCAGTGAATCTTCTCTACAGCTTCTCCAGAAAAACCTGGAGCTCCCCTCCGGAGCCCACGGATCCCAGGCGTGTTTGCCCCTTTTGTTTCCACAGTGGGCAGGGAACTGACCCAGGGTTTGCCACAGGTGCATCTTTGGGACTTCAATAATGTAGGCAATCCTCTGCAGGCTTGGCCAAAAAAGCTGAACCAATGAGTGTTATTTCCTCATAACTACTATCTAAAAAAAAGAGAGGAATTGCTCATGGGAATGCCATAATTACTGGCCAGCTTTTAAGTAAGAAATGAATACTTTAACATTGGCGCTGTCACCTCGTTGTTGATGTCTTACAGAAGTGCAGTGCTTTCTGTCTCAGTGTCTCCAAGGAACTGAGACAAACCAATGATAAAAAGAGCCCTAATTTAGAAGAGTCTTCTCCCTTGTCGTGTAAATAAGAGCAGCTCTACTGAGCCTATTTCACTTAAATAATAATACAAAGAGTTGATATTGATCTGGTTTATGCACAGACTCCAAAGTGCTTTCAATTGACAGACAGAGAGCATCCCTCCATGCTTGAGAAATGGAAAACAAAACTGCACAGAGGTTTGCTCAGGGCAGTGAAGAAAAACATGGGCAGAGTAGGAATACCAACCATCACCCCTGGCTCCAGTACATAAACCAAGGAGAAGACATATGTGCCAGCAGTAATATTCATTACAGTGAATAGGTAGCAATCTGTTTAAAATTGTTTCTTTCCTAAAGCCCATTGGTCAGGACAGCAGCTTAGCTGATCCAACTGCAGCAGCTTGTTATCACAGAGATGTTTGGGGGAGGTGAGTGTATAATACTGCAGCATATTGTTGGCTTTCACCTTCTTGGATGAAATTTTTTATTTTCCTTAAAGGAAATAACTTAAAAATTCTCTGAACCAATTATTTCTTTCTCTCTCTGTCCTTTTCTTTTTTTTTTTTTTTTTTTTTTTATTTTCCAGTTAAGGACAGACAATTATTACCAGCCAGCACTGTAATATTATTTAGTGTAAAAGACACCGTGTCCTGCCCAGCACACAAAAGAGAATTGTTTTAAACCTATGCAGACTTTCTCTCAGCTTTAGCATGAGGGTGTTAGTCACTATTTTTACTCTAAATAATTAGTAGCATTTTCAGTTGCAGGGTATGTTTGTGAAAGGCCTGAGACAGACAACTCAGATTCTCCCAAACCTCACTGCCAAGTGCAGCTCCCCACAGCCTGACCCAGACTGGGACCATCCTTGGGCAGGAGAGCCTTGTAAAGCTCCTGCAGGGCACTTTGTGCTTCGTGCCACACACAGGGAGGAAGATGGACTGTGTGCCAAGGGCCAGACTAACCCAAAGGTGTTCCTCCAAAGAAAAATCCAGTCTTTCCAAAGACTGCCAGGGAAATGCCTGCTGAATGTTCTCCTCTACACTGAGTATTACAAACATGAACTGAACAAAAAGAATGATCACAACTAACAGTGGAGAGAGGTTAAAACACACATATCTTGTCCACAGCAAAGCCAGTTCCTGCAGCCCCTGTTCCATGGAGATTGGTGAGAAGCAGCAGCTGTGCTGTAAAGGTGTGCATTTATTGCTCTTCCAGATGTGCAGGGAACTCCTGACCGAGGCTGGGAACAGGGACCTGTGTGATGGCTGTTCCTGCAGGCTGAGGGGATTCTCACCTGCCCCATCAAACTGTTCCCCCTGACCCTCAGAGAGACAACCCTGCCTCTGAGGCCAGGCTTGATGTGTAACATGGCCCTGTGTCCCAGGTGACTGCAGACACTGTGACCAGCATGTGATGAACCAAGGAAGAACCTGCAGCACTTTGGACTTGAAATGTGAGGCTTTGACAGCTGAAGCAAAGAATTCAATGAAGAATTCAAAAGGTGAATGACCTCAAGAATCAATGTTTTCAAATCAGGTGCTTTGCTGGGTCAGCCAAGTTTGATTCCCACTGCTGATGGCACTCTCAGCCACAGTTTCTGGGTATCAAACTGTTTTTGCAGAGAGCTGTTGTGTCTCTGAACTGCCAGTTCCCAGGAGTCTCTAATCAGTAGGGCCAGATGAGCGCTGGGATATTGAATTCTGCAGTTTCCTAACGCTCAGCTGGATCTCCAGTACCTGTTTGCCTTGATTATCTTCACACCTTTCCCAGCTTCACAAGCAGGTTTTTGTTCAGAAACAACATCTGAGTCATGGCCATGCTTGTGAAAAAAATCTCTTTTTAGGTAATCCAGGTCAAGAGTGCACACACAAGAGTTTGTTATTTTTTCCTTCATTATCCCTTGGTTTAAAAAAAGGCTCCCATCTAACAGAGAGTGGGGAAGAAATGCTACAGGAGTCAAGTGAACCTTGAGACACTGTAGAAAATGGATAGCAAACACCTGACTCATAAAAGCCTGTAAACTAATTGGTGTTCATCTGACTACTCAGTAAAGATTTAAAAATAAAAAACATGCTTGCACAAGTCAGGATCAGATTGCACGACTTCTGATTCTTAAAAAGAGCTAAGTTTGCTCATCTGACTATTTAAAACAAGCAACCAGATCCGAACATATGCATTTTCTTGGGGAAAGAATTTGTATTGTAATTGAAAAGGAGACAGAGAAAATCAATCAACCCGAATTGCACCTGGTCATGCAGTGGAAGTGAGAGGACTGTGGTCCTACTCCAGTCTTGAGTGCAAGGTGAGCTGAATAATTTAAAAAAAAAAAAAAAAAAGCAATAAAAAGAAATCCTGCAGGTTTTGCTGTAGGAAAACCCTGGCAGGAAGATTCCAGATCCCTAGGGCTGCTCATCAGCACTAAAGATGTACAATATTAAGTCTTTCATTGCTGGGCTCTGAAAAATCACGACAGTTCTGCTGCCTCAGCATTGTAATACTGTTTATATTTTGTAATTCAGGACAGACAAATTCAGGGGTGCAGCGTGAAATCTCCCTCAATTGCCTTGTTTTGTGTCTCTCCCTTTACTCACTCACTGCTCCCAAGGAGCTGGAATCCAGAGGGAGTCCATCCCAGGCCTTCCTTCGGGTGCACATCTCCAGGATTCAGGATATCTAACCCTACCAAAGTGTCCTCCAAGCGTCAGGAGTCAGTGAATGCAGTTCTCATCCTTCCAGGACTTTGCACTGCCCCTGTGTCTCCACTGGTAGAGCCCCAGAGCTGCTGAGTGAGGAAGGAGAGCAGCACAGGGCACAAACGCTGTCACTCACTGTTGTCACTAAGAAGTCACCCACCACTAGTTAAGGCTGGTGGCATCTAAGAGGTACAAGGCCAGCTCCAACCTGTATTTGCAATTTGTTCACCAGCTTTCAGTAAGGGGGGTTGTGGTTATCAGATTTTTATTTCCCAAGTGGGAGATGGCAAAGAAAGAAAATTTCAGTCTTCCTATGCCAGACTGGTGGCATGTAGGAGATGATGGGAATCACGTGAGATCCCAAATGCCACTGAAGAAGGCCTGTGAAAACCTCCCAAAGCAAGAAAGTCTTCATCCAGAGCGTGATCAGGTGTCTGAGCAGATTCCAGGTAGCTTCAAGTCAGGCCATGAGAACAGACCTAGAAGTATCAGCCCAATCTGTGCATAGCGGCTTTCACCTCTACAATATTTAATTCCCCTCCTATCAGGAAGCTGAAACCATTGCAGATTTGATTTACAGCTGATTCAGAGAGATAAAATTCCTTACAATTCTCATCTATTACTACCTGTCTAAAAATCTTGCACCTTCTGCAAGACCTGCAGTGCCATCACCTGGCATGGGACAGTGGCTCAAGCCTCACCTCCCCTTCTTGACTTTTCTTTGTCAGCTGCTTTACCCAAGTCCTGTCCCTGTTCTGATGCCTGAGGTGCTGCTGCTGACCCTGACTGGCCCTGTTTACACCAGTGGGGACGATGTTTTTGTCGATGGTTGAAGGACCCTGGACAAAGGATGATGGAACCGACGGTGGGAGGTGCCATTTCATAACTGACATTTTATCCAGCTGAGGTTCTAGAGAGCTGTCACAAACCAGAGTGCTGAACTCCTCTCTCTCTATCTGTTTGATACGAGCAACTGTGGAAAAGCCTTGGAATTTGACTGCTTGGAGTTTTGCTCTCATTTCAGCAGGTGCAGGTTTGAAGTCCTTGAAAAACAAATGAACGTTTGCTTTCCTGGCCACCTCTCCCTCAGCTTTGTTCCACCTGCCATTGGAGACAGCACCAAAACTAGTGAAGGAGAAGAGCTTCAAACAGGGCTCCTTTTCTGACTAAAAAGCACTTGATGAAATGACAACACAAGGAAGTGCAAATCTCAGCTGGGCTGGTCCCGTGACACCACAAACCTTCAGCACAGCAAGCAGCATTCTTGAATGCACCAAAATCTTGCCTTTCAGCATTTAATGCGAGACATTACAAATTAATGAAGAGGAGAAATGTATGCAGTGTTGCTGTAAACCAAATATACAGATGTAAAATAATTAAGAATAAATTGCTCCATAAAAATGCGTGTCATTAAACCCCAGTCTGATAAAGTGATTTATGAAGAATTTCCTAGAATTGCTAAAAAGAATGATTTCTCATTTGAGGCTCTGGAAGTCTTGAGTCACATTTTGTTTCTTTTAAAAAAATGTCTTAAAACACATGGCTTTACAGCTGCTGCTTGGAAAATATACACCTCCAAAGTCTGACTTTCATTTAAATACAAATGTACAAAATGTAAACTGAGACAATAGAGAAATTTACAAAACTTTTCTTTAAAAATAATAAAGACAAAATTCAGTTCTAGTATGATGCTATTTAAATACGTGCAAGTAGTCATGTTCATTGAATTTCTATTGCAATGTTCTAAATAGACAAATTTGATTCACACAGTCTTGAGTGCCACCTCCAAAAACAGACCTGAGTGGAAAATTCTTCTTAAAATGCGAGGCTCCACTGGAAGGAATGGATAGAAGATCTCCACTTCGGGAGATCCTGTTTGTTTTCACTCAAAGGTGGAGGCTCTCTCATCCACAGAAGCTCCAGGGATTATAGTGGAAGGATGCAACGTGTTGTTTGGTAAAACTGAGCTGGAACTAGCTGCTCCCAGTGGAGTTTGAACTCACGTGATTCGAATTTATGTGGTGATTTAAACTGGCCTTTGAATTTGGAGAGCTCTTTGAATTGTTCTGATGCTGCAGAAAGAGGAAGACAATGATGGTTACATTTCCAAAATATGCCATGCTCTTTTTTTTAAGTCCAACACTGTTCATTTTATAGTGATAAGGCACTGACTGGACTGCAAGATGTTTCCGTTTGAAGATCTTTGGGTGCAAAATATTCTTTGCGTTCTTACCTGTAGTCCCTCTAGGTGAGCAGGACCATGGCAGTTCTCGAGGAATGAAGCAAAGAAGACTCACTCGAGCTCCAGGAGTCAAATCAATTCACTGCAAAATGTCAGTACCTGCTAAACCTGACTAATACAGAGGACACCTGCCAGTGCTCAGCCATGGCTTTAACTCCACAGAAACAGAGCAGTCCAAGAATGTTCTTGAGATTTGCAAGTGATGCCACGGGGCCTCATGAAACCTGTACATCCTGTATGATCTGGTCTGCTCTCTTCTTTACTGTCTTGGTTTCCTGCCATGGCTACCTCCCTCAAAATTTGCATTTTCTTTCTTCTTTTTTTTTTTAAACACATAAATCAAGGATTTTCACAAGGAACTTCCTGAAACTAGGGAATCACTTCCAAAGGCATGTCAGCATACCACTGAAAAATAGGTTGGGTAAGAGGTTTCCAGCTGCTGGAAACAGAACTCATGAAGAACACTGGAACTTCTGGCAGTAAAAAAAAAATTAAAAAAATCACAAGAGGTAAATGGCAAACCTGGGACATGCAGTGTTAGGCAGGAAATTACCAGGTAACTGTGACAGCCAGCCCTCTCTAAGACACTCTGCCTTCCTCCTAACAAAAATACCACCAGAACATGGCTGTGACACTGGGCATCTGTGGGAGTTCCCCTCTCTTAGTCCTAAAAGATCTCACCTGTCGCTTAAATATTCTCTGTAGCAATCCTTTCTTGGGTGGCTCTGGGGGGTAGCTTTTGTTTAGGTCTGGTGAAATAGTACCATTTGGTCCAAAGACATTCAGCTCCTTGAAGCACTCTGTTTCTATCATCTAGGGAAAAAAAGAAACAAATGAGACGTCTGCATTAAACAAATTCCAGCAGTGCTGGGCTGTTCAAAGCCAGCAATATGCTGGGAGAGTTAACAGTTGGCTCCTGCTGGTGCCTTTGGAAGGCAAAGAGGATGCGTGAAAAGGAGAGGCTGAGTCTGCTCTGCACCTTTGCACATCAAAAACTGCCCCATGAAACTTGCTGTTCTCTTCTTTAGGGTTGTGGAGAATATTGGGTAAAAGACAGGCACACTTACAGAACCCCAGTTCTTAGCACCCCTCTGCCCACGTGGATCTGCTGTTTGATACACAGCTGGGTTATGAAATCTGCTGTTGGCTGTGTTTTGATACCAAACAGAAAGAAAGACTCAGAGTCTGGAAACCCCAGAGCGGTTCAAGGTCCAGAGTCAACTGCTGCAGCAGCTGGACCCACTGCAGGTACGACACAATGGGTGACATCAGGGTCACCACTGGAGGAGCCTTCTACCAGGACTTCCAGCTATCCCAGAGAAGCTCCTGAGAGCTGCTGTGGAAACACCTCTGCAGAAATCCAGGAGAAGGAAGTACAGTAGGACCCTGGCCAATTTACACAAATGCACAGAGCCAACAGATACAGTCACCTGAGCCTGCCATCTGTGCTACATTACAGGACTTGAAAGGGGCCATTTGTTACTCATGAAAGCATTAGAGTCTGGCACGTTCTCCAGTAGCTATATATTACTGCAGACACACAGCTCCTCTCAAACCATCTGCATTTGGGCTTTTATCGGAGTAATTTTACTATGACACGTCCTTACCTCATTCTGCCATGGGATAGACACTGATCCTGTGGAAAACTTGGAGTAGAAATCATCATCTGTTTGGTCCAGGTTGACTCCCTTCACCGTGGAGAATTGCTCGATGTCTAGCACATCCTTGCAGTACACTGCTCTGGGCTGTCAGCACCAAAGACAACAGAAACAACAGGAGAAAAAAGTATTTCTGAGTCGGATCATGTGCTCTCATTCACAGGTTCAGTCAAGTGAGAATGTCTAACAACAAGTGTGTGTCTGCATCCTCCTTCTCTAGACTCGCTCTGCCTGCCTGTTTATCATCAAAGGCTGACTTCGCTTCAAGCACGTTTAAGCTTCCTAGTTCAAAGCCCTTAAAGCATCAGTCAAAGCAGGTTTCAGTCATCCATGTACCATCTGGTTAAGAGGTGAGAGGAAAAGAACAGAGAAAGCAAGAAAACAAAAATCAAGTCCTTCAGTAGCCTTTTCTTTTAGAGAGGAAACAACAGAAAACCAGAATGTTCATGAGACAGCTCTGAAAAGAGGCCTCAAATAGAAGTGCCCTCCTGGTCAGATAGCTGTGGGGTTTGCAGCTTAAAAATTTAAAGGAATGTACACTAATTGCTAAAGAAAACAGAGGAGGTTTGGCATTTTTCCATTGTTTTTATTAATAGCTCTGCTGCTGGAAGCTGTCCAGAAGCACCTCTATTAAGTCCTTTAACTTGTCTGCATTTGTTCAAAGAAATAGTCAAATGGCTTTGCCTTTTTGAACTACTCAGTTTTCTGGGATGACAGAGGCAGAGTAATCCAGAAGAGGACGGAGGGACATGGGCTGGATTCCAACCTCTGCCATTGGCTATATAGCTTCAGGTGATTCAGCTGACTTCAGTAAAGACTGGGAAACCAGTGGATGAATTGCCACACAAATTAAATTAGGGGCAGCTCTTGAGTTCCCAATAAATAGCCATAAAAACTTATGTGCCTTTGCTTTAGCAAACACGTCTCTAAGAGGTGCCTTCTAGGCCTTTCGTGCCACAGCTAAGGCTTAAACACACTCTGGCAGATCCCAAATTTGAGCCCAGAATTTTCCCATTTTCTACATCAGAAAGAAATAGTAGCTTGTCTCTTGTTTCTTCCCACCAAAGCAGGTCATAACACCATGGGCTAATTGGCAGGAATAACTAGGCCACATAGTAAAACGTAAAGCAAAACCAGAGCAGCTAAAGTAAACTTTTGTAGCATTCAAACCACTTTGGTTTGGTTGAGTTTGTAGCGACGTGAATGAGACCTGCCAAGATGTTACTTTCCTTAATACATTAAAATGGCAGTGTTTACTTAGAACCATATGGGAACTCTTAAGGATAGAAGGTCTAGCCAGAAAGAGAGCCCTGCAGGAGGAAAATCATCAGATAACTCTGTGCACTGGGGTAGAAACTGACACCACAAAAGGGTGGAAAAAGTTTTGTTGTTGCCAATACAACAAAGACTGAGTTATGTGCGAGTCTGGTGTGCAAACCTGAGTAAGGACTCAGTGTTGGGTTCCATGTCCCACGAACACTAAAAGGTTCAAAATACTCTCTTGGGTCCAAGTCACCTTCTCTGCTTGAGGTGACACCCGACAGATTTTATGATGACCAAGTCCGTTCCCCAGTTCCACAGAGCTTTGGACTCTGCAGTTCTGGTTTCACTCAGCCTGTGTATCTGTAAATCTGCACGCATACACGTGGCTTTCACTGCTGATGGTTCCAAGCACCAGCTGGTCCTGAGCACAGTGACTCTCCCACTACCACCATGGACAAGGGAACACAAAGGTTTCCAGTGCCTCCAGTGTCACACAGGAATGCTGTGGTAAAATGAGGGAATGAATGAAGGCCAGGGTGCCCATCCTGTGTGAAGGCTCACCCACCCACACACACACACATCTACAGAGCTCCCTCTGCTCTCTTCTTCCTCCCAGCATCCCCACTCCAGCCCTACCACTCATCACACCTTCCTAGGGTAGCTACCCATGCAGAGAGTGATAACAGCCCCAAGAGAGAGAAGTTATTTTAGAAACAAATCTCCAGAAAGAGGCCACTGGGGGGTTCTTCCCATCGTACTCACATCAGGGACAAAGGGAGGATCCAGCATTCCTGCTTCCAACCGCTTGAAATTCATGCTCTTGAAGAAGGGGTGCCTCTTCACTTCTGCTGCCCCTTCCCCTTGACATCCCAGCCGCTGCTTCACGTCTTTGGTGAGGAGCTGAAACGTGCCAAGAGGAACGGTGAGGATGTCAGAAAAGCAACAGCTCCACAAAGATATTTTTATCCCCAGTTGTTTCTGAATGTGCCCAGAGGGAAGCACAGAGGGGAGGTGGAATTGCTGCTACTTAAAGGCTGAAGTTAAATGGATCAGGACTGCACTGTTCTTCATGCTGGTAAAACGATTTGAAAATCACCTGCTGTAAAGTATTTACAGTCAAAATAGAGACTGTTACTTCTGCTTACTTTCAGTGAACACTTTCAAGAAAAGATCTGACATTCCTTAATAATTGATATAGATGCACATTCATAAGTCCCATGTGCTTTTTCTCAGTTTTTCTTCCCTTTCTTTTTCTTTTGTATGGATGGACTAACTGATCTGTAAGGAAACAGTTCAATAATTCTGGCGCAGACTAGTTGGTGGATGAGTAGACAACATGTAGCCAAATCCTCACAAAAATGCCTCCACTTTTAAATCATATGGATAGGATCAAGCAGGCTAAGAGATCACAACTAAACAGTTGAAGAGAGGCAGATCTTACTGTGCCAATGACTGGTTCAAAAAGATCACCATTTGGGACAGAGACCTGTCTGAAATGTACCACTAACTTGAAAGGCAATCTGCTGAAAGCGAAGGTTCACAGTTTTGTTTCCCTGTTTTCCCTTCCATTCATCTTCAAGGAAGCCTGTATTGTGCTCAGATAAAGATGGGAAAATATAACTCCAAAATCACCATTATCTGCCCAGAGATTTCAGCTGCCTACTCAAGAGACGTGCAACTCGTGCCTTAGCTCAACAGCAAACTAAGCATGTGCTGCAAACAGACAAGGCTGGCTCTGCTGGAGCATCCACCCCGGTGGAAAACGCTCTACACAGACACTGCAATATCCCAAAAGCTCCAGGGAGACCCTTCCAGAACTAAAGGGACTGCAAGAGAAAGCACTGCCCAGAGAAGCTGTGGCTGCCCCATCCCTGGCAGTGTCCAAGGCCAGGATGGACGGGGCTCGGAGCAACCTGGGCAAGTGGAAGGTGTCTCTGCCCGCGGCAGGGGGGTTGCACTAGAGGGTCTTTTCGATCCCCTCCCTGTAGATTTCCCCGTGCTGTGCCGGTGCCGCGGGGAGGCAGCAGAGGAGCGGCCAGCGGGACAGGGCAGCCCCGGGGAACGGTGCCGGTCCCTCCGCCGGCTTTGCTGCCCCAGAGCCCAGCCGAGCTGAGCTCATCTCCCGCTCAGGTACTGACACTGAACCCCACAATCCGAGGGCACCGCCCGCTCGGGGCAGGCTCGGCACCCACGCGGGGTGGGCTCGCTCTGGAACCCCAAAAGCTGCGGGGGTTTGGCATTCCAGGTGTTGCTCGAGACTTTGAGCTCCCCTGGTCCCGGGGCGACGGTTTTTATTGCGAGTGTTCCTTTTTTTTAATTTGTTTTGTTTCGTTTTTGTTAAACCCCAGCAGTTCTACGCTCTAGCCTGCGCGAAGGAGACAGCTTCGGAATTTCCAGTCAAGAATCTGGCTTGCTCTACTGTGCCCGGGCAGAGGAGGCAAAAGTACTTTTGGTCTTCTATTCTCACGTTGACAGGGCTTTCCTGACAGGTGGAAAGAAGAATCTGAAGGCAGAAAGACCATTTTTATGGCCCCTGGCTCTGATACACTTTTGGAGATGATACTTGGAAGCTTCCAGGAACAGAGCAGCTGAGGAGCAAGCAGTGGTAGGAAGGGGTAGATTTGGAATTGCCTGTAGATGATAAAGGAGATCTCTGCAGTTTCTGCTCCCAAGTCAGCTGTGAAGGGATGAAAGGGGGTTACATCCTGTCTCTGTAGTCTGGACTCTGGATTAAGTGGGAAGACCAAACTAATCTGTGAATTTCCCCTTGTCAGGCTGTAAATTGTTTGGAGTATGTGGTCAGGGGATAGGGTAGCTGAGGATAGAGAAAAGCTGCCTGGGGATTCCTGGGCTCCTCTGTGATAAACAAGGGAGTATTCAGTAATTTCAGATGCAAGAAGGAAGTCTGTGGAGCATGAATGCAGTTGGTTGCGGGTGGTTGGACACTGCAGGCTGAAAGACAAGAGGGAACAGACACTGGGAATATGCTGGGACTGAAAGGCCACAGAAAGGAGAGGATTCTCCTGCAAACCCCTGCCTGCCTCTTGAGGAGAGTCCCAATGGAGAAAAATGTGAGAAATTCATGGAATCTGACAAGCTGTAGATGCAACCAGCTCTAGAGATGGCAACAGGTGAAACCAGACAATTTTTCTGGCTCCTGTTGTGGATATCAAGAGATAGCATGGACTATAGCATTTTCCAGAAGGGAAGACCCTTCCTTTATCCAGGGAATAATGAGTCTTTTACCATTTCCTCCAGCCCCAGAAGCTTTCTGCAATAGTAAACCCATGCCAGAGCCTGAAATATGCACCCCAGTTGGGAATCTGACCTGGAAAAGAAAATGGAGATAACAACTGTATGTTTTGAGCCATCTCTACACTTTTGTTAAATTCAGCTTCAAAGGGTTTATTTAATATGAACAGAGAGCAGAACAAAAGCAACTGCATCAGGCTGATGACAAGCCCTCCTGGGACAGCAGTGCAAGTGACCCCACTAAACATAATGTCAATGTAATTTTACAGCCAAAGCCTGCAGATAATTCACAGAGTTTCAAATCTGAAGATGTCTTAGGCCACCCAACCAC
This sequence comes from Myiozetetes cayanensis, assembly GCF_022539395.1. Taxonomy (NCBI): domain Eukaryota; kingdom Metazoa; phylum Chordata; class Aves; order Passeriformes; family Tyrannidae; genus Myiozetetes; species Myiozetetes cayanensis. The sequence continues at coordinate 1,486,449 of NW_026086605.1, read as the reverse complement.
GCATGACGTTGATACCAAGCAGCAGAGCTTTATATTCTGGTAGCAAATGCTCCAGATGACACTGGACATTTAGGGTTTAGTCTGCAGATTTACGGGCAAAGCACGACTAGAACAGGACTTTCAAAGAGAGTCCTGAGTAGCAGCAGTGAAGTTACACCAAGATCTTGATATAAAGAGCTTTCTGATACTTCCATGTCACTCATTTTATCCCCACTGGGGATTCAAACTCTGCTGTGTCTGAGACTTTTTCCACGACTTTGTTTTGCTTCCTTTACAAAAAGAAACAACTGTTGTGAGGATTGCTAAAAAAAGCCAACAGTCCCCAAAGCACTGCTTTATCTTTGTGTGATCAATCAGTTCATATCCAGATCATACCATGTAATAAATAATTCCAAGTCCTAAGATGTTAGTCCTAAAATTACAGGAGTAAGAGGAAAACAAAAAATTGCTGCTCATGAAAAGAGACAAGGGGAATTGGTAAAACTGTTCCCACTGACCCAGCTGATCAAATAGTTTCAGGAATCACCTGGACAAATCTCAGCCCTGACACAGAGGTAAGCAGGTTCTTTTCAGCAATTTTTTAGAGAATGGAAAAGCAATAGTATGGTCACCTCTCAGTTATTAAATGAGAGAAGAGAGTGGAGTGGGAACTGAAGATGCCACAATGACATGAATGGCCACATATCATCCTGCTTATGAAATCACAGCCTAATCTGGCCAGCTGAAGAGTCAAAACCCTCTCAGGTGTGGGTGACAATTAAGCTCATTGCAAAGGCTTACTAGAGAAGATTCATTATTATTATTGCTGCTGTTGCTATTATCAATTGCAATGATAAGCATTTGAAGAGCACCCTGATGTGTACGAGGTTCCTCTCAGGAGAGATGGAAGAGCAGTTCTGACAAAAATGAAGGTGTCATTATGTGTGAACAAGTTGGTTTGTAGGGATGAAAGCAGGGAGGAGGGATGAAAATAGGCAGGAGTAGCTGCATGATGACATTTGCTGGTGGTGAGACAGGTAGAGAAAAAAATTGCTTTTAGGGGAAAAAAGAACCCATTACCTTTTAGTTGGCTGGGGAGGCACCTTGGGAAGGGAATGGAGATTGGAATCGTGGAACAGCTCAAGCTGGAAGGCACGTCTGGAGATTGCCCAGTCCAATCCCTCTGCTCAAAGCAGAGTCAGAGCAAGTTGTTCCAGACCTTGTCCAGCTGGGATTTGGATAACTCCAGGTGTGGAGACTACACGGCCCCTCTGGGAAACCTGGTCCAGTGTTTGACTACACTCACTACAGAAAAGCCTTTCCCAGTGTTCAGAGGGACCCCCCTGTGCTTCAGTTTGTGCCCTTACTGGGCAACAAACCAAGAGTTTGGCTCTGTCTTCTTGACACCCTCCAAACAGAGATCCCTTTTGTGGAGTAAAACGGGAGCTGCAGGAATAAAAGGCGTGAGGGAAGACACTTTGTGGGAAAGGCAGAGAAGCAGGACACAGTGTCAGAAGAACAGAGAAATATGGGCCCATCCAATTCTCCTGACTTGAATGCACTTCAAGTCACATCTCTGGATGCATGACTGCACTTGTCAGGGAAAACATGCATGTGCATCAATGAAATACAAGTCATAACAACAACAAACAGGGAGCATTTCCTAGAAAGACTGGATTTTTTTTTCACAGAAAAAAACACCCCATGAAGCAGTTATGTTATATGGGAACTATGGGTTGGGGAGCTTCCCAGAAAGCCAGCTGCCCCTGTTCCTAATTATTTATTATTCATCTCTGTTTCAGTCCAAAATGAGGTCTGATTTATGGGAAATTACTTACAAAATGAAACATGGAAATATGGGATGGATGATGATTAATGGGAGCTATGATATGTGCCTGCAAAAATGCAGAAGGGCACAAACATCCTGGAGGGGAAGGTTGACGTGGGGTGACACCAGAGGGCTTCCATAGGAGCAAAGGAACAAAGACAATTTATTTCCTGGTGGAGACGCTGTGAGCTCATGGAGCAAAGCTCTGAGGAGAAGGGTAGGAGACATGGTGAGAAGCACAGTGTTCCCCACTCCTGCCCTGAAGAGTCCACTCTGGGAAAGCCTTTTTGTGTCAGATCTCTGTGAAGGCTCAAGTTAGACTCATGTACTGAAATTTTATGTTTCATTTTGCAGATATGATGGGTAATTAATTATTCCTTTTTTGTTTCCTTGTTAAGATTCTGATACAAACCAACAAAGCCCTGCTTTTCAACATAAAGAGCAAAAAAGAACTTGAGAAAACACATTTGAATAATGGATTTTTTTTTTAAATGTCACTTGATGAAATAAATTACTTTCGGATGGAAAACCACAAATGCCATCACACTCAGTACCAGAACTAAGGCACTTCCTGCCTTAAGGCACTAGTGCTCAAAAAGGGAAGGGTTATCTTTGGATCCATTAATAGCTTGCAGAAACCACCTAAATAAACATGCCACGTGATTGGACAGTGAAGCAGTTAATGATCAAGTTTTCAGGGTGATTTATATATAGTCCATGCTTCCCTGAGGCAAGGGAATGAACTGGATGACCTCCCGAGGTCCCACCTCTGTGAAACCAAAGTCTCCATGGCTTGAAGATGAAAATGACCACTAGAGTGTAATGACTGTCTGCTCCCCTGGGAGTGCTGGCTCATCTACAGCACTATCCCATCAATGCTACATTTAATTCTTCTCCACTTTAAGTTCTTGTGGGCTTGCTTATTTTCAAAGTAGACTTTCATTCTGTTATGCAAGAGACATAAAGAGTAACAAGAAGGGCTTCTACAGGTATGTCAGCCAGAAAAGGGGATTTGGGCTGGATGATCTTTAAAGGTCCCTTCCAACCCAAACTGTTCTGATTCTATGCCTCATGCTTGCACATAACTATGGAATAAGCAACAAGATATCATTTTTGCCCACTACATTTCCATTCCACACTAACAGCAGGATATGCACAAACCTCTGCCACTCCAGCACACTCTGCTCCTCACCTGCTGACAGTTAAGAAGCTACCTGAGAAGAGAAGGCTGTTTGAGCACATGAGATGGTTTGTAAGAGCCTGTGGCTGTCCTAAAGTTTCCCATGTCGACTTCACTGGGGGCTCTGAATCTCCAGTTAAGGGCAGTGAATGGCCTAGAGCATCTATCAAGAGTGATGTCAGATAATTACTACCCAGGGATTCAGCAGTGGGCTGGAGCACTGTGAGTTAATGGCTTCCAGCCACCACACTTGGCAATGTTACCATTATTATTTGCAAGGAGACCTCAGTGTCCCTTCATGAAGCCAGCCAACCAGAATGGCCTCGATCTGCTCTTTGCTTGCCTGTTGCACAAGACACTGGTGAAACTCTCACTACCTATTTGTTGACCTTTCTCCAGTACACACAGATATGTCATTGTCTCCAAAGGAGACTTCACTTGTTAGCAAACAACATCAAGAGAAAGGCCACATCCCTTTCCAAACTCCAATTCCGTCTTCTAAAGATGGATGTCAACAAGACATTGATGAATTCAGACACAGCTTTGAGATTTCTCAGAGGGTTTGAGGATTTCTATTGTCAGACATGGCTATTGTGCTACAAAAATGACTCCCAGCTGAAAGAGTGAGAAAACATTCTGAAGAACAGCTCAACAGTATTAAGAAAAGCTGGATACCCTGGCACCCTGGGGGAAAAGCTGCTAACAAAGTCAGTGAGATGGGCTGGGACAACATTTGAGTGTCACAATAATTTCATTGCATAATCCTTGTCCTGCTTACCCCCAGCTCTCACCAAAGACAATGGAAGCCTGGGGTTTTCAGTTCCTTGCAGGAGACAACCAGAGTCTTGCATCATCAAGCCCTTTTTATTTTTTTCTACAGCGTTATAAAAGACAGAAACGCATTCCTGACTGCAAACTAACATTCGAAGTCTCATGAGAATAGATACTGCTCCCTTGGCCTTAAAACTCTGGAGAGGGCTCAAGATGACCGTGATGAATCTCACGGAGAAGCAAGCCCAAATAAACACAATTAGAACGAACAGGGAATGCAGTCACCCCATGGACAGATGAGCTTGGTTAGTCCCTGTTTCTGCAGCCCCCCTGTGGTACCTCGTTACTGCTCAGACCCTGCCAGACACAGCTTGTTAATGAAGCTGCCACACTGGGCCTTCCAGCCCCTTACCATTTTACAGATGGACTTGGCCTCCTCAGAAAACTTATGGGAGTACACCTCTTCTGTCTCCAGCACCCTCCTGTCCACTTCTTCCCTCTTCACCTTCTCTTTCCTTCCACGAAACGGTGATTGCCCAGCAATCATTTCATAAATGAGACAGCCTAGCCCCCAGTAGTCAGGGCTGAGTGTGTATCTCTGGTTGTTCAGCACTTCTGGAGCTGTGGAGGAGAGTGATACGTCTCATGGAGATGCTTGATATTCAGATAGGCAAAACAAGTGTCTAGAACTTTCATTTTGGCGACTGAATACACATGCACAGAGACTGGTGGGTAAAATATAAAAACACCTCCTGATTTCCACTGGTTGCATTACAGAGAATGCAGCATGCTCCATGCCATGCTGTTTTCTCTCCATGCTCCATGCCTTGTGCATGCTGTCTTCTGGCTGCTCTACCAACTCAGTCCAATTAAAAAAAACAAAAAACACCCAAACAAACCAGAAAGAAGTTGAAGCTAAATATTAAGCAGAGACCTAAACTTAAAGAGTCCCTCCAGACTTCTCCATTTAGGGAAGAAACGAAACACAAACGCACGTCCTGTAGACGGCCGTGACATTTCTCCAGAAGCAAATTCCGCCTTTTTGGTCAATTCATAACTTTTTTTTTTTTCCCCTCCCACTTTAAAAATAAAACAATCCCTTTATTTCACGTTGCAACCACACAGTGCTTTGGGTGTGTGGTCGCTGTCCTGCAGGCACCCTCACTTCCATGCATGGGTACAAACACACGCACGTGCTCACGAGCACAGGGCCTTGGTGCACGTGCCAACTTACGCTGGGGTAACAACATTTACACATGACAACTGATTTGCTTGCTTTCATTAAAGTCTCCGTGTGGTGCAACAGTGGCTCACATCAGCTAGTTTCTATTCAGTCAAATAAGCATAAGCAATTTTTACTCCAAGAAATATGCCCACCCAGAGAATGCATGAGAACAATGACACTGAACGTAGAAAACGGGTCTAGTTGAATTGGGGAGAGTGTTTTCTTTTTACCAATGCACAGATCTCTACCCTTCTTCTGTGCAGCTTCCCCTGCACAGAGGGGAAGACTCAAGATAACTCTGCTCAAGACAACCATAGATGTGGGCTTGCTTACCCACTTTATCACAAACTATCATTTTCTCACTTCTCATTTAAAGTAGTAACTAGAAAGAAACCTTTCTTTTAGCACATAACCCTCTTAAAATAAATCTACACTTAAATCACTAGAATCCCAGTTGTTGTCTCCCCTTTTTATTTTCTTTGCTAATATAAGGCTATAGACCAGACTCACTGAGAGCTGCTGTGGTCCATCCTTCTGATTTCCCCTACCATGATTTCTGTGTGGGTTGCTGCAAGGAACTGGACCCAGCAGAATGTGAATATTTTTGTTCTTTTTCTCAAGCTTACACGGCAGAAATATCACTAGAAGTCAAGTAATTATATAAAAGATGAGCTGTAGAAGACTTACCCATATACCCTACTGTCCCTACTCTTCCACGGATTGATTCACCCTCAGGGATTTTAACAGCCAGACCCAAATCAGATATTCTAATATGGCCTGGAAGGAAAATAGAAACAAAAAACCCAAAAAGCAGATATAATAACATGACCCAAATTAGTCCAAACCCCCCAGCTGTGGTCGATACTCTTGCAATTTACTGCTCAGACATTTTAGGAAAAGAGTGTTCTGAATCACTGAATTGGAGCAGTTTCACTGATAAGGAAAAGAGGAATTATTAAGGCCACTATAATGCAGTGAAATTATCGCTAACAGTGAGGCTGTGGACGGCAGTGGATCTCCTTAGATATTTTAAAACCAACGTAAAAAGGCAATGAGAAGCATTTGGGGAAGTATCTTGAACTGATCACAGAGAATGGATGGGCTGACATAATTCTGTAACTCTCTGATGGCTGAAGGGGCTACATCTGGTCTGTAGGTCAGCATGAGATTCAATTATCACTGCCCTCAGCAACAAAGGGGTACCTGGGTCTGCTCCGAGCCAGACTTCTGAAAACCGAGCGGGAAGCAGGGAGTCAGAAATCAGAACTTCCTTGATATTGCATCAGCCTTGCAGCAAGAAGGATGGAAAGAGAATGCAGGAAGGCAGACAGCCCCAGCAGAGCCGTGCTCGAGAGCACAGCCCCTGCTGTGCGGCACGGCTGCTCCGCTCCATCTGTGCAGGAGCTCCAGCAGCTCACCCTCCCCAGCACGGCAACAGCAGTGTATGCTGAGCCTCCTAATCACCTCAGGGCATTATTTGTCTTTGTGCAATATATATATCCTAAAACTAACTTAATCTGCTTTACTGTGAAAGCATCTCTGTAAACCTCGGAGACTTACCATAATCATCCAGCAGGATATTTTCTGGCTTCAGATCTCTGAAAATGAAAGATAGCAGCCGTTGGTATGAAGCTGGTTTTGATAACATAACCGTACAACTGTGCGAGTGCATTTATTACTGGTAATAAACCAACTGAGTGTCAACTCAAACAGCAAGGAACCCCTGAAACCAATACAACCTTTTACAACTCACTTCACAGAGAGACTGAAACCATATGTCTTTTTCTAAACTGGAGTTGGGATTTTTCACTAAGCCAAGCTTTTAGTTCCTAATCCGCTCTGTAATGGACTCATCCATCTAGTGCTGTAAGCCCTGTAAACCAAAGCCTGAAGTCCTGTGTGTTGTAAAATCTCTGCAACGTTTTCTCTTATAAAAACTTTTGTCATAAAGAAAAATATTTTAAATTTTAAAACACTTTATTTGCACGTGAAAATGGAAACAGCAATCTGCTGGGCTCAGATTTTCCATGCCTGGCATCTGACTCAGACCAAATATGTGAATGTGTGTCCATGCACTTGCACACATGTGTAATAATTTCACCACGTTTGGAAAAAGAGGGGCAGGGGGGAATGCCTTGCCCAGATTAAGACTCTTCTTACAAACATTTGTGAAACTCTAGTGCCTATGGGGTTTGGAGTAATGCCATGAAAATTGGCAAGGTGGTCACTGATGTCAAAGATGAGCCTTTCACTGCTCCTCTGAAAAAAAAAAAAAGCCCAAATCTAGCCAAGTTATAAACTTCTGAAATAAATAATCTCAGTTTTCATATATTTAGCAGAGCCTTGGCAGGTCATTCTTCTGAAAGGTTTGTCTGCAGAAAACCCACTCCGCCAGCTGCTCCTTTCAGATGCTGCCCAGCCCAGCCACGCTCAGGTGCCCTCGCTCGGCCACGGCTGTTTCCCAAACCTGCCCAGTTGAGCACAGCTTTGCCAGACAGGCTCCTTCCCTTCCTGCTCGTGCCTGGGAGAGGGGCCCAGAGGTGTGAGAGGGGAGGGAGATGGGCAGGGAGTGTCCCAGGAGGGCTGTGCTGGCCCAGGAGTGAGTCAGGGAGAACCACACTGCTGCCATTCACCACAGCGTGCCCTGGCTTTCATCTGAGCACAGTGCTCAGCCTGGTACAGATCCAAGCAGTGCTTGGCCTCTTCCCTTTGTAAGGCCTCCCTGCACTTGTGAACCAGCTTGATCCTGTTGGCTGCCCAGCAAGGGGCGATGCTTTGCAAAGAGCCAGGGGAGGGGCTGCACAAACCCTTGCACCAGGGAAACACTGCCCAGAGCCTGGGCAGGAGCCTGCCCTGGGCCTCCAGCTCCGGTGTTATGAACTGTCCTGGGAATGGAGAGGGGTATTTTATAGTTCTGACAATGCCAAGATTAAAATTTCAAACCTTGCCCTGTTTTTATTTATTATTTCAGGCAAGAACACACAGCACTGTGAATAATCTCTTCTTCTTGCTTGCTTCAGACCCTCTCGACCTCTCAAGATAAACCTCACTGGGTGCCCAGTGGTACCAAGCCTACTTTTCAAATAAACAATACTGAAATATGTGAAAGGCAGCTGAATGCTGAGGAGAAGCTGTGATTTTATTTAACACACCACCGTGAGCTTTCCCTGTCTATCAACAGAAGGTTTCCAGTGCTGGAGCAACACAGTCAAGGGCATCTCCTATTTATTTCTAAAAATATATTTCAAACCCTGTAAGAACTATTTTGTTGAAGAACTCAGCCTTCCCCAGTTACTTAACCTTCTGCTCCAGCAGTTACTGGTCCCACTTAAAGCTGTAACTGGGCCCCAATTACAAGAATCCTGCAAGCAGGCTGGGCAGTGCTGGCTTTGGATGAGAAAATGAGAGACTCCACGAGAACCCTGAGAACAGCAGTTGGGTCCCTACAGTCCTCTGTGATTTAGGGCAATTAGAGCAAGCTTTTCTCCCCCCACCAGACATCAGCTGTCACTCCTGTTTTCAGATTTCTGGTTCCCCAGGATCGAGGCTGGCCCCTTTGGCACGGCCATCACTTCCAGCTGTTCAAGAATGAAATGTCTAGGAGAAATAAAAGTCCCTGGTGGACACAGTGACATGCAAGGCTATTTTCCAACGGTACAACTTGCCACATGCAAAGTAGCCTTACCCAAACATACTGAAACATGAACTGCTGGTGCTGTGCCCAAGCTCTGAAGGCAGTGGCACATTGTTTGGCTGGGTGGGAAAGCATAAAGGACTCAATTAATCACAGTGGACAAGGCTTTACCATAAATTTGGGCAAAATGCCTAGGACAATGTGATATTGATGCTGACTGGAGCTTCCAGGCATGGTTGTAGTACACATGAAAATTATTTACACATATGTACGTATATGTAGATACGTGTAAAAAAACCTAAAAAAAAGTCACATGTATACATATTTATACATAGAAAAATAATACAAGGAGAACCAGCAGCTTTTTTATGTTTGCTTTCCACAAACCATCAACCCATTGACCTTTACTAACCATGAGAAATGTAGCACAAGTGCCATGTGTGACAGGGGAATTCTGGACCAGAGAAATGTGACTCTGAGCCTGGTTGTTCTCTCGGGTCACGTCTGCACCACCGCAGCCCAGGAGATGGGGGGGGGTGTTTCCCAATGCTGTGATTTACTCACAAGCATCTTGTTTATAGAAAATGAAATTAGGCCTGAGCAATAAGCGTTTTGTGATGAATTATTCGCCCTGAGAAAGTGGCAGTTTAGCTGCTGTATTTTATTGACCTGTATAGGACTTCTCACGGGCCCTAAAACACGCTGTGGTACTACAAATTAGGGGTCTCTGCAGAGGCTCCTAAAATACTGCTAGAAAATGTCACCTAAAAGGATATAATATCATTCATCACCAAACTGAGTGTGTCATCTGAGGTGTAAACCAGCAGCTCTTTTAAGAGTAACATGAAAAGAACTGCTTAAAGAAGTAGGATGCCATTTCTCTCAGAGCCATGTACTACTCCAGGTGACCAATCTGGTTCGTTCCATTAGAAAATGGCATTAGTATGGCATTATATCAGCCATGTTATGAATGTGCCAGTCATTTTCTTCAATAAAATGTGCTTGTAATCTAGCACTTTTAAAAGAAACACTCTATCATCTCCTAAATTTTTTTTAAAATGTGGTAGGATGTTTTTCAAAGAAAAGGGAAGTCAGACACTTCACTCACACAATTTGATTTTCCAACTGACATTACACACTTAGTTCCATTTTGCTCTTTGGGAAAAAAAAAAAAAATCTCCTTCTTGGGCCAGCACCAACTAAACCAGCATGTTATCTGTCTGCCCTCCATATGCCAGCCAGCAAGAGCTGAGGCACAGTGAGGCAAGCAAGTGGCAGTTTGCTAGAGATCTCCTCCAAGGAACAACAATATTGTAATTTCTATCCGTACAAGCATATGCATCATGCATGTGGCACGTGGGCACATCAAATGATTTAAAGTGCGGCTTGGTTTTTAAAAATAACATATTATTGCCTATTAATCATTGTCCTTGGAAGTCCTTTCATCAATTTACAGGGCCCTCTTCTGCTGTGTGGATGCCAGCCATAATGATTTCACAAGCTGGGATGATGAAGACAAACACTAACTGTTGTTTACAACTACGCCGGTTGCTGATTAAAAAAATAAATCCTCGTGGAGTCGCAGGAACTCTGCCTGCAATCAGCCCGCTTATCCAGCGAGTGGGCCCCGTGGTGCCCTGGAAAAGTGCTCTCCCAGAGCTGGAAGCCGAAGTGGAAGCTGAGAAGCTGCAGCGTGTCCTCCCCGGGGCAGAGCTGTGCCCGCTGGATGCACCCACGGCGCGGGGGATGCTGCCAGCAGGAGCCTCCTGCCACGGCTGCCACTGCGGCCACCACCATCCAATCCAGCTAATCACACCAGCTCCCCTCCCAGGGCGTGAATCCCTGCCCTGTGTCTCAGGCACCCTCTTGGGAAAAATCCAGGAGGGAGGGTTTTTCCGCGTCTGACGCGCTCCGGCCTCGCGTGCAACATAATCTAAGTAATTAGGAGGAGGCTTGGGTGGAGCGATCTCCATTTCAGGCCAACTAGGAACTGGATTCCTTAATGAAATTTCTTCAAAGGAACTTCCATCATTTTCTTGTGTCACCCAGTGCACGCTGAGGCAGGGTTTGGGGAGCTTTGTGTTGGTTCTGTGTAATTTAGACAGGATGTGCTTAGTGGAGGAACTGCTTCCTTCCACGATGACTGAATCATACTGCATTTACACAGGGCTCTGCGAAATTTCAACCAAAGCACTCGGGCACCCAAGCTGCACAGGAGGAGGCAGGCAATACCTTCCCACCCAGAAAAGACCTCCTAAGGCTCTAGAGAGCTCTTACCTGTACACAGTATTTTCTCTGTGCAGGTCTTCCAAGCCACAAAGGATCTCTGCTGCGTAAAACAAAGCTCTTTCCTCCTCAAAGCCTGGGTTGCCCATGTTGTAGATGTGAAACTTCAGGTCCCCTCCGTTCATTATGGTCAGAACTAAGCACAGGGCGTCCTTTGTTTCATAGGCATAGGCTAAATTGACCTAGAAAAACAGTTGTGGCACAGTTGTGACAGTTCAGTTAGCTGCTAAGGAGGAGGAGCTGGCTTTTCATTCACGAGTTTTTTTCTAGAGAAGTTAAAAAATACGCGGACTGAATTTGGTACAGGGCTTATTACAATGGCAAGCACACAATTTAAAAGCACAGAAAAATCAGGTGTTAGGATTTTGCAGATTAATTTGTTCAATCCAGCCTATTTATCACCAGAAACCCTCAAGGCTCAGATAGCTTCACAGGCTGGACAAACATACTAATTCCAGGCATATTTTTTTCAATGTAAGAGAAATCTTAGTAATCAAGGGAAACTACACCTCCTGCTGCCCTGTTTTGCATCTCAGTAAGTTCCCTGGAAGGCCCAAATAGACCAGTCCTGGAGGATCAAATGGACCATCACTGAGACGTGAAGGTCAGTGTTATTCCTTGGAGTCTCTTGTGAGTGCCCCAGGAAAAAGCAGAGAAGCCAAAAGCCACCACTTTTAAACACGTGCCACTGTCTTGGCTTCTGCCAGAGATGAGTAAACACCTTGCCTCTGTTGTATACACAGTGTTTCCTGAAATAAGTATAAAGAACACGGCAGATGCTGAGATTACACCTCTCTTTTTTTTTCTTTCTTTCTTTTTTTTTTTTAACTAAGGGAAGTTTTAAAAGGGGCACAAGAGCTGGTGTGACTCAGGAAAGCCCTACATCAGGCAGACCAGCTCCACTTTGCTGCTAAGATGCTTCTACAAGCCAATCTCTTCTGATCTATTCAAGTTGAACCTGCTTTAGTCTCTTCCAAGCTGCTCTCTCCCAGACCCTGGGAATTCAGGTAATCACGCTGGATAAAAATAGCTCAGGCTGATGCAGCTGTGATGCAAGTGGAGGCTGCAGAACGCATCCTGTTCCCATGGGAGGCACAGGCCCCTTGGCTGGTGCATTTCTCACGCACCAGAGACTGAAAGGAGACTCGGGAAAGGTGCAGGGAGCAGGAACGAGGGGCAAAGCAAAGGGCAGCAGCGGGAGATGGAGGAGGCATCGCATTCAACACCAGCAGTGCCCAGCAGGCGAGCGGGGAGCAGAGCTCGATACTCACTACAAACTGACTATTGACTTTTTCTAAGATCTGCTTCTCGTTTAGCGCCATGGATTCGCCTTTCCTCTTCTTTATCCTCTTCTTCTCTAATCTCTTGCAGGCGTACATCTTGCCCGTGGCCCGCACTTGGCAGGCGCAGACCTGCGAATTAGGGAGAACAATTGCCGGGTAATTCGAAGCAAACGCCGCGTCTGGGCTGCGCTTCACTCCTCACGACCTCCTCCGATTTAGTCCTTTTAAGGCGAGAGACCGAGGCTTAGCGAATGAGGCTTGGGTGGGGGCAGCTGGGGAACCGACTGCTGTTTCCAAACCTGCTGTGTGACACCGGTTTAATTATTTCACTTTCCTCCGCCTGCTTCCCATCCCACCTCCTTTTGTCTGCGCGGATTGCGATCTGCTCAGCCGGAGCCCGCCTGCACCTCCCCTGCCTCTCCAGCAGCCTCGAGCCCTAACACACAGATAAGGGTGTGACCCTAACTCCGCTGGGAATGCAACATCCAAACACAAAATAACCCTCAGAAGCATCCTTTTGAGATTGCACTCATGAGGGGGGTTAAGTGAAACTGTGAGCAATTAATGAGAATCAGTCTCTGTCGCCATCAGGCTCCTGTACCTGCAGCGCCCAAAAAGTAAGAACCACTCTTTAACAGAAAAGTTTCAGAATCACTCACCTCCCCAAAGCCGCCCTTCCCCAGTACCCTGTACTGCCGAAACGTGTTTTTCGTTACTGGTTGCCTGGAAGAAAAGGAAATAAATAAATAAATAAATAAATAAAAGGCACGCTACATTTAATGCACTCTCTGTGATTTATTTACTTCAGAGCATACTTTTGAAAAGCAAAATAGATAAATATTACATAATCACATTATTTCAGGGTAATCATATTATATAATATAATATATAATTATGTAATTGCATTACTTCAATACTATGTATGGCTTGAACTTTTCAATTCCAACATATTAAGCTGTAATAAAATACAACACATTAGTGAGTCATCAGGATAATTTCTGCTAGCATCTTAAGACCAAGGAGGGTTCTGAATCTCCATTATGTAGCTTTGGCTTTTGTTAAGCAAAGAGGAGGCCTGAAAGCTTCCAACAAGATATTAATTCCCATGATATATGGGATGGTGTAACACATCGCTTTGCTTGGTGTGCAAGACAAGAAAAGAGATCCAAAATTCAATCCACTACGAGATATTTCTGGTGTCTTAAACAAAACATGAAACTGATGTGAATCAAGGGAAAAAACAATCCTGGGAACAGGAGAGGTGGATTTATGACCCCTTCCCTGGCCTACCTGCCTCCTAGGGGAGTGCCACGAGCAAGGAGGGAGCAAAAACCAAGGTAAGGGTTAAATAAGTCTGTCTCTGAGGGCAGAGTGCTCCCCAGCAAACACTAGACATGATCTCTGGGCAATCTCACAGGCTTCCCACAAAACCTGCTCCACCAGAATGGCTCCAGATCCATCCACATCTAACTTTTACTTTGCTGCTGCAGAAGTTTTCTAACGTGACAGAGAAGAATTCTAGATGTGTAAGGATCCAGTTTGTATCCATCACTCCACCTCCAAAGTTTTACAACTATCTTAGCAGCAGAAATGGATATTCCTCCCATCATTGTTCCCCTCTGGAGGGTGGCCAGCCTGCAGAGGGAGCACAGTAACGTGGCTGTTCCCACCACAGGGATGATGAGGTTGATGACAATGAGGAATAAATGTTAAAGTGAATCATTTCATTAATGCCCATTATTGTTTTTCGAAGTGGAAGAAGAAAAATACGGAGAAGGTCAAAGCTAGAAGAGGAAAAGATGCTATTTTCAGGCTTCTGCCAGGCTGCTGCAAATGCTGTTGGGGTTAAAAGCAACAATTAGCAGTGATAACTACATGTTCAGCAATGTCCCTGGAGTAAATGGACTGTGTGACTGCTCCCTTGGAGCCAGCAGGCTGTCAGAAGGAGCTGGTGATCATTCCATGCTGCCAACATCTCTTTGCTAACCCTAAAAGCAGCTCTCCCAACTTCTTAAGCCAGGCATATCCAATGGCTTGTCATATTTTTTGGGGGAATGGGAAAAAAAAAATCCTCAAAGCATGTCAGAAAATTCCTTATCCCTGATGGGAAAACAGATAGGAAACAGCCTGGCCAGAGATGAATCATCTGATGGGTTCTTTTAATTGAAATGGCAGGGTAAATGCTGGACTGGGCGAGGATGGCACGTGGAGCATATCTTGGCACAGAATGGCTCTCCCTCTGCCCACCCCTCCTGTGCTGCAGCTTTGCAGCTTTCCAGGGAGGGGAGCTGGCACAGCTCCTTTGATCTCCCAGGCCTCACGCTGACACACACCGCTCGTGGCTCTGGCCCGAACTCATCTGCCCTAATTAATTCCACTTGTGGAAAATGGGTCTTCTCTCAACCCGAGATCACTGTTGCCCAGTGGTGAATGTCTGCTACAGCCCTCCCTGACAAGGAAAAGGCAGCAGCCCCTTTCCTTGCAAATTGTTACCCACTAAGGCTGCCTGCTTATTAAATGTGCTCAGAAACGTCTAGCAAACATATATGGTGTATTTTTCTCTGTTTAGAGTGATTTAATAACAGTGACAACTGGTGCAGAGAAAAAGTCACCACATTCAGAGAGCAGCTCAACAGAAAGACAACTGAAGTTGCTGAATGTAATTAATCATACCTAATACCATTAAATGGCCAAACACTCGATCTTTACAAGCAAACATATCAGATTTTGAGCATATTCTACGGATTTTGCATGAAAAGTAAAAATAAACATTTTTAAAATTTATTTTCATTAAAAAAAAAAAAAAATCTTGTGACACTTACCTTTCCAACCACTTCCACTGAAGAAACCTGTCGAAGTACATGCTGCTTAGGTATTCTTGGAATGGTTCCCCACTGAGGTGGTCAAGGACAGATCTATCTCAGATGAAAAGGATATATAAGCATTTTATAATCCTGAACTTGGAGCAAAAGAGAAACAAAACAAGAGGAGAAAATCCAGACTTCTTGTCTGCTAGGATTATTTTAGTTTCCCTTTATTTTTTACTTTATTTCACTCCCAGTTTCAATCTGGGAACAAAGTGATATGCTTGATGTATTTCATAACAGGAGGCCTTATACATGCTGAGTTGCAATATACACTGGTTATGCTTGCTGAAAATTAACAGGGCAACTCCCATTGGCTTCAATGGACTTTTCCAGAGTCAACAAATGCCTTTACTTCTGTTACTAAATTAACACTACTGCCTCAGGAACTGAGCTCCTAAACCTTGGGGGATGTTTACATCTGATAGAGGATTTCTGACTGAAGCCCATTTCTGTCAGAGGCATCACTCTGAGGGAAAATATCAATTTCAAATCCTCCTATGCAGAAGAAGAAGTACATGTGACTAAAGTCAAAGGGGTTTTCCTAACAGCTATGTGCTTTGTAGAGTGAAACAGAGGAAAGAAAAGTCTCAACAGGGATGTGGATTTGTTTCTGGATCAAGGAAAGCATTTTGGGGCTCATGCAGTGGGTGCAAAATCTTTTGCGTAATGAAAGGAATGAAGGACTAAAAAGGCCAGTCTGCAAATGTGAGGACAAAGTCTGTCCCTTGTGACAGGCAGCCAGAGACCATCAGGCACCCCATAAGAGAGGCCAAGGGTTCAGAACTAAGAAAGGAGGGGCTGAGCTGAGCCAGTTGGCTGAAATGAAGGTGGTTGCACTGCTTGACAGGGGGTTGTTCACCTGCTGCTGGTGGCCCTGGCCTTGCTTATCCACCTCTGCCGGCAGCACTGGCAGGACTAAAGTTGGTTTGGGGTGAAAAATGCCCAGAAAAAAAGGAGCATTTCTGTCTAAGGGCATACAGACACATTTCCAGATTTTGCTGGAAGGAGGAAATCCTCTCTGAAGGACTACTCTACTTTGGGAATGGAGAGTTTGTCTTACCCTGAGGCAGTTCTAGGCCTGAGCAGACAAGTCACCATGAATAATGTGTCTCCCCAGTTTAGTTTCTCCCTGTTCCTGAGCTACTATTTTTGGAATTTCTCAGCTCTTATTTTATTTTTTTTTTTAAATTCTTACGCCATCAGTTTGGAGCAGGCAGGTAATTGCACATACTCAGTAAGTCAAATTTTTGTCTTCATTAGCTTTGACTGGACACTGATCATACAGTTTCTCTAATGGATTCAAGCTTACAAAATAAAATTAAAAGTAAGTCTTAAATGTACAGTTTTAAATGGGGGCAGGAGCAGACAGTCAAAATATTAAAGGTCAAAGCAGGAGCTAGAGCTACACATGCATTTTTCCTGCAGACTGATTTTTATTTATGAAGATGTGAATGACACTCATCCCTGTCCCTGCTTGTACAGGACAGCAGGCTCCATATTTGTATGTATTCCTCCCTTTTTTGGTCTGACTGTGAACTCTTTCAAAATTAACATTATTCAGTCCCAGTAAATACCAACAGCGAGTTTTTAAAGCTTCCTTTCGACCTCATTTTCAGTCCGTGTGAAAACGACCGGCATATTTATTAACAAGGCCTCAGACCTGGCTCATTTATCTGTTTGGGAGCTGAAGGAATGGCTGTGGGTGAATACGGGCCTGCATTAAGTGGTGTCCAATGCCGGCCCGCTCCATTCAGTCAATTAAAAGCTGCACGTATTTTAGGAGAACAATAGCTGCCTTTCAGCAGTTGTTTGCTTTTGAGTCCCGCTCTTTGGCAACAACCAAGCACGTTTTAGAGGGAACTGTCAGCTCTCGAGCCGATCTGAGGGCTGGAAACAGGCACCGGGGGGGTTTGCGAGGAGCACAGCCCTGCCTTTGTCACCGGGACTGGCACACACGGCCGGAGCATCCCCACGCGGCCAGGGACACCGGCTGGGCTGCCGGGGAGGGCCAGAAATAACCCGCGGCTCCTACCAACGCAAAGAATAACTGAAAACAGAAAAGGTCAATGAAATGAGTCAAAACAATGAATGACAGCGGAGCGAATGTTACAAATCCCCATTACATCATCCGGGGAAAACAAACCGCGCTCAGCCAGAAACCGCACGGGCCAGCGCGGGATGAGCCCTCCCTTTCATATTTTTACTGGGTTTATGATCTACTGTTCGGGCCAGCGTTTGCAAATGCAGATTGCATACCTGGAGCTTTAGCACATAATGGCCCAAATCGCCTCCCCGCTGCAGGAACCGATAAGCCTTTTCCCCGGACAAAGGGGTGAAATAATGCACGTTGGTTTGAACGCCAAGGGCAGACAGAAAGCATTAAAAAAAGCCCCATTCTCCTGGTGAAGATTTTCTGGAAAAGCCATGCGGAGCGAGTTTGCACATTCCTCTGTCTAAATGGACCGTATAGCCACTTAATTTTTATTCACTTTGAAACAGAGATGTTTTCTTTGGATACATTATCATTGTAGCTCTTTTCACACAGCATGAAGCCCATGGCTGGTTTACTTGGCTAGAACACTCTGTCAAATACCTGAAACAGTAAGTGCCTGTGTGGAGTGTGTATAATGGCATGGAAATATTTATTATATTTTGTTCAGATGAAATGACTTCACTAGCTTGTCAGCTATGCCTCCAGGACTACGAGCAGAAGCCAAAGGTACCTGCCTCAGGTTCGAACTGCAGCGTCTCCCCCCACCTGACACATTCCTCCCTGCCACCTCTGGGCATCGAGTTATACTTACTTTGTACACTGAGAGAAGAGCTCTTTGCAGGGGCTGTTTTCGAGTTTCTCCTCTGTCTGCTGGACAAGATCTTGACTGACTTCGGGAACATAGGCTGGAGACTGGGGAGAGAAGAGAGGGCCACATGAACTCAGGGATAAGGTGTAGATTCTCCTCTCCTAACGTGTCAAAGGCACATTCATTATTTATGCCCTGAGCTGCTTCCATTCAATTCCAGCGGTTGTGTAAAAGCAAAGGAGCTTTACGTCAAACAGCAGTAAAATAGGATACCGTGGTAACTCGCTCCACATTCCACTCTAGCCTCACATCGCTTTTCTGCCTTCTCCTGTACCTTCACCTCCTTGCCCAGCCTCATGAATATGCAGGACACACTCCTTGCCAGTTCTCTGAACTGCTCCCTTGCATCCCATGAAAAATGTGCTGGCCTGAACTGTGTACAGGCCATTCCATTAAACAAAAGAGAATTTGCCCAGTGTTTTCACTTCATGGGCGATTCATTGTGCTGTCTGAAAAATCCACCCTTTTTTTTTTTTTTTTTTTTAACCAGCAAAGAAAAACAAGAGCAGAGCACTGGTATTTATTGAGATATATATATATATATATATATAAAGATGTTCACAAAAGTGTCTGGATGAGCACCTTAGTTCATCCTTAAAGGGAAAAGAAATTAATTCAGCAGTTTTAAAATAACAGTTTCTGAGAGGAACTTTGCCAACCAAGCACATAAACTCTTTTCATCCTCTCCTCCCTTCGGAGAGAATGTACATTCAGCCCCTTCAAAAAGCCCTTACCAAAGAGAGGTCTCTTGCAGAATGCCTTGATGGTTAACCAGTTACAGATGTTTGGGACTAATTATCTAAAAAGACAGTTTTTAGGCAGTCCACATTCTTACTCATTGACTGCATACTGTAATTATATTAAAAAGTGTATATTTGTGTGTGTGTGCGCACCTATTTATAGACATTTCTCCCATTTACATGAAAGTCCCTTTATATAAACAATTTAATTCGGGTATTAACAATAAATCCAGCCACAGATGACAAAATCCCCTTTCCTTGCAGGAGCCTCAACACTCTGTAAGGTCCCCCACCCGTGGCCATGACCACCAGATGTGCTGAGTGGGTGGGTCACAGAGCATCATCACTCATTCCTGGCCAGATGTTCTCATTAACTCACCCTTAGTTGGAGATGTCTTGGCAAGCACTGAAATGCAGTGCAGGCAGAGTTCAAAAACACTGGGAATAAGGACAGGGGAAGGGGCAGAGGTGGAGCCACAGAAAATCCCCAGCATGGGGAAAGCTGAATTAAGTCTTTTATCTTTTCCTTCCCGCTGCTGAAATGTGAATTTGATCCTGGCTGTGACATGAAAAAGTGAGTTTGTTCCACTTGAATGTTTTTAAATAGGAATGTGGTTTAGAGAACTGTCTGTGCATGCTGTGTAATGCAGTCTCACTGTTCAGCCTCGACAGGCAATCTGCACAACGTGCTGGGGGTACCTTTGACCTCACTGAAATGTTTCCTCATTTCCTCAATATAATTCCTCCATTTCCTCAGCAAAAGATATCCAGGGAACACCTACTTCTAATCACAGACAGAGCAGATTACTAATAATTAAGAAGTCTCATAGTTTCTTGAGAGGCAGATAAGCCCTCCACCTTATCATCTAAAAGTTGAAGAGACTGAGAAAAAGCCAGAAATTCTCAGCTCGTTGACCACTGGGGTTGACAGGAAATCAGAACTGTAGAACAAGTCTCAGTAAATCAGAAAACTTACAGAAATCCTTAGCTATAGATGCCTATGATGAAATCTAAGTCCCAGTTTTAGTTCAAGAGAGTAAGTAGAGGCAACAGTGAAGCTGTGAAAAAATGAGGAAAAAACCTCAAAAATCCCGTTTTCTAGACCCAAAGCATTGAATCTATTGGGGAGGAAAAAGGAGGGAAACAGATTTAAATAAAAAGCCTTTAAAAGCAATATTCAGATATGAACCAAAGCCTAATGATTAGGACTATTTCAGTTGATTTTGGCCAGAGATAGATGAATTAATGCCTATAATGTATAGTTTGTTTACTCCATGGGTAACATTTGCACAAACAAGCTCATGGGAAGCCCCAAGCTTGGTATGTGGCTGAGTGAATCCACTGGTCCAACACCCAGTTCAAGATGAACATCCCTCTGATTTACAGGGTACAGAAACACCACTGAGCTCCACAGTGTTTGCACTGCTGTGAATCAGGAATGTTGTCTGGTGTGAATGGAGCAGCACTTCAGTAAAACTGATACTAGAACCTGTAGCTGAAGTTACTATCAACTGAATCTAGAACTTGTTCTACATTTATAGGTCAAAGCTGGAATCCAAAAGCTAAATATTACACTGCATAATTAGTCATTTAGACCAAGTGACCTGATTCTTACTCATGCCAGGCAACCTCATGTCCCATTGGGAATTCATTTCCCAATGGAAGGTAAGCTGCCTTGAGGTTAGTTTGGAAGGTCATGCCCATTATGCATTTCTAGAGTACTAAATCCATCAAATTTCATCTGAGATCAAAGTACATATAAAAAAAATTATTATAAGCATTCAGCTAACACTTATTCTTATTTCCTAAGAAATTAAATTCTTAAAGGGGAAAAAGGGGAAGAATGAGCAAAAGAAATGGTGAGACAACATGGGAAGTGTTTAAAAATGACACAAATTGTGATTCCTCTCTCCAGGTTTCTGGGAGATACATTCACCACTTGGTTTTCCAAAACCACTCATTGCTGACTTTTGAATCTTTTTTCCCCATAGGCTGGTAATTTCCAAAAGTTCTGCAGGCCCAGCAGAACATTTTATGTCATTCTGCAGCCCTTCATTGTGTTCAGGGCACCACGTGCATGAGAGGAGCGTCCCCAACCCTTCCTAACCCTGCAGGCAGTTCTAGGGAGCCTTTGTATGATCCTTCCTGAGATTTTCCTTGAGGCTTCACAGTTCCCCCTGCTCCCATCAAACAGCCCTGCCTGCTGGTTTCCCTGTGTGAGTGCTGTGCATACCTGCAGCCTTCAAATGTTCAAATGGAGCCAGAAACAATTACAAGCCCAAACCCAACCCACCAACCTACTTTTGCTCCCCTGGAGAACAATTAGGCAGCACAGGTTATGAGTGCAAGGAAGCATTTGGATCCCAAGAGTGAAAGCCTCCAAAGGTAACACTTCGGCCATTTACAGATGAAAAAGTTGCTTCTTCCCTGGAGAGGTGCAGGAGATTTCTGCAGCCTCAGTGAACTGGTTATTAACACCATTCTCCTGCTGCATTATGGGCAATGGCTGTAAAAGCAAATGCAGCTTTTACAGGGGAACAGAGACACCTTTTCCAAAGTATTAAATGTCCTGTGGCAGCTAGGAGAGCAGTACACCGTGATTAAGGCCACTACATCTGAGCTCGTGACAAAGAATATTCTGCTAACTCTTCAGAAACACCTGCAGAAACCAATTACATTTTCTTGCATTCAGAACAAAACACTGGGGAGTTTTAACGAGTACAGTCCCATATTTCCCCTAATGGCTATTCTGTTTCCTGAAGGCAAAGAGAGTGATTCTTGAACTCGTTTACAATAATGTAAATCAGAAATTATGCCAGTCAACTCCACAAAGTAACACCAGGGTAAAGCTGATGGAACCTAAACCAGATTCATGGCCAGACTCCGGCAGCACAAGAAGTGCTTAAATTGATCCTACAGCAAAAATTTCTCTCATCACATTATCTTCTTTGACCAGACAATTTAATAAGAGTCCAGAAGCCCACACTACTTTCACCAGGTTTTAACCAAAATCTCCTGCCTCCTGTATCTTCTCCTTTATGACCAGAAACTGAAAACCTTGGTATAAATATTTTGCTGGCAAAGCACCATCTCAGTTTTATGATGCCTCTTGTTTAATTTTTAAGGAAAGAATGTAACTAGGAACTGCATTAGTGGTTACCTGAGAAAAAAGAAAAGGATGCTCAGTTACTTCTGAGTGCCATTAGCACAACTCTGACAAGTCTCCACTTTTAAATTTTCTTTTTTTTTGCCTTATTTAAAAGACTAAAGAGTTCCTCCCAGCTGCTCTTCCCTCTCAGGAAATGGCATGAAAACAGCTGAGGTGTCACACACTTGTTCAAGGCTGGCTGTGTTCATGCCCACAAAACCTTGGAGATACCCAACCTTTCGTTGATCTATCAGCAAATCAAATTCTTTATCAAACAAGGTGAAGTTTCAGCAGTGCCTGTGTGCAACGCTGCTGTTTCCAGGGAAAAAGTGCCCCAGTGACAAAGGGAACTGAGAGGTGTTGGGACTCCAGCTGAAGACATTTACCCAGCTGGGGTCACCACCATCTGAGAACACTCCAGAGAGCTGGCAAGAGCACCAAGGGCCTGGAGAGCTGAGAAACATGTTCAGGAAAAAAAAACCCAAAGGAAAGCATTGAGGAATTAAATGTGATTAGTCTGGAAAAGCAAGGGTGAAACATGACAAAGGGCTTTTAATATAAAAATGGTTTTAATAAAGAGGGCAGGGATCAATTATTCTGCATATTCTGCTCTACACTGGGGGAATGATGTGAAGAAATCTACTTAATTGGATATGAAGGCTTTTAAAAAAAGATTTTCACCCAGGGAAGCAGAAGGACAGGCATATGAATACTGTGGAATCTGTTCTCAGAGGTCTGAAAGACCTCCAAGGGCACTCAGACATCTGTTGATCATCTAAGTGTATTTGATCTCTGTTCAGTGCAAGAGGCTCTTGAGAACTCTCCCAATCCTCTGTATAAATGATTTTGCAAAACACTGGGCTCCATAAAACACAGGCACATGGCAGGGCCCTGAGAACAGCTGAGGAAGGGAGTTTGTATGCTGAGTGCTCACCAAAGGAAACCTGAAGCTCTGAGCAAGGAAATAAGTATCTTCTTTGCAAATGAACAGTCCTGCTTCAAGGACACTTGTCTCAGTCGTCACTGCCTCCTAAAGCAGTAAATGAAATAGCTTGCAGAACCCTGAACTTCTGATCAGAAAAAGCTTTGAGTTCAGTCACACTGACTTTGCAAGGAAGAGAACAGGGGTAATTCTTTATCCTTACACAGATCTTTTCATCTAAGAACCTGCAAATATTAAAGCTTCGTTGCCTGATTAAGTCTTTATGAGCTAGGTGGCAATCTCACAATATTTTACAGAGCAGTGAATGGGAGGTTAAGAGATGTGTTTTGCAGAAGGGTTGATCATCATCCCTAAATGAAATCAAAGAAGTCTCACTGAGATAAATGAAAGCTGGAGACGCTCAGATTCCTCAAATCAGTCCAATTGTAGCTTGCAATTAGTGAACAAGGAACAGAAACCTAGAAATACAGCCTTTCATTTTCTACCAACTCTTGCCAGTGGGTGTGAGTCATCACAGCATCTTAAAGCACAACTGTTCATCACCACAAAAGCTATATGAACCAGAAAGACACCACACTCTTTAGATTGAACAGACCTCATGCAAACTTTTGTCATAAACACAATTGCTTCCCTGGCAAGTTTCAGGCACGCAGCCACGACAGCGAAACACGAGGAGTTATTTTAAAAGCCACTTGCGTAACATAAATAACGGGCAGCATATGTTACGTCTCAGGTTATGAAAACATTCCACGACAAACTAGCTTAAAACAATTAAAAGTGTCTCAGTCAATGGACAAAAGTTCAAGGCATAGCTTTTCTTGAGTTTTCTCTGTCTCTGGTTCCAAGCATTTGTCTTAATGACATGTGCGTTTTCAGATGCTGACAGCAACGCTCCGCATGCGATCCATCTACAAACCTCCACGCAGATTTGCTACTGGTAGAGCCCCCAAAACTGTGAAAGAAACAGGCTAGAAGGAACTTTGGTGTGAGATGGTGCACGATGGGATGAGAAGAGCTGACACACAAAAACCTGGAGGTTCTGCCTCCACCCAGCTGTGCTGTTGCTGCGTTTGATCTGCACTCGCATGGCCATGGCCCGAGAGCAGCTCTGGGGAGCAGTGGTTTGTGCCAAGGATGGGAAGTCTGGCACAAGCAATGCCATTCCTGCTGTTGCTTTTGCAGGGTTGCATCGTTGCCCAGGTGCTGGAGGAAGGCTCAGCTGGCAGGGGGAGCAGCCACCAGGATGGGCAGCAGTGGTGTGACTGTCAGGGGTGACTGTCCCCAGCCCTTCGAGGCAAACCCTCACAAGCACTCATAAGGAGGGCAGTGAGCAGAGGGGTTACCAGGAAAAGGGAGACTGGGTAGATGTATGCAAGTCATGCTGGTAGGCACAAAATCAGGGAGAGACAAGGTTATGCGCTCAGATAATGCACATTTTCAACGGGGAGAGACAATGGAAGGCAAAACAGAGGCCACAAAATTGCATGTCTTTGTGCCTCCAAGGCTTATCTGCTCCTTGTGGCTGCAGATTCACCCCAAGAACTGGCCTGTGGTATCTCCACTGGGGTCTGCACTGCTGCCCTGAGAGCAGGGAACACACCAGTGCAGGGCCCAGCGTGGGCTCTGCTTTCCCCACGGCAGGGACACATCTGGAGCCACTCTGGGTGCCTGATGCCACCTCACCTCCCCACTTCGGGCAGGGCAGGCCAATGCCAGCTGAGATTCAGTGTCATTTACAGCCTGGGGAGTTCTGACCATGCAGCCGGGGACTGACACAGGGGAAGCCTGGAGGGGCTGACAGTGAGAATCCAAGAACCCTTCAGGTTGGGAAAGACCTTCAGGATCACTGAGTTCAACTGAGAAACGCAGAGGAGAGCAGCGGAGGAGGAGACAGAGTGTCTTGGTTGTAGATTTTGGGAAGTCCCTGATGAGGGAAAGGATCCCAGCACTGTCACAGCACATGCAGTCTCCTGATGCTTTTTGGGGTTATGCACAAATATGTCGGAACATTCTTTTGCCTTGCCCTGTGTCTGATCTTATCTGTTCAGTTTTATCTCTGAGTGTAGTAAACAGCCAATTCTACATCAGGAGCAGCTGCAACACTTGAAGCCATCAACTTCTGCATTTTCTTCTTACTTTTTTTTTTTCCCCCCCTACCACAGTCATTTGGGTCTGTATGAGGCAAACCAGTAAAGCAAAAGGCTTCATAATTCCAGGATATCTGCTTTGAGATGACAGATGTAGGAACTGGCAGTGGGGTGGATGGGGAGCATGCAAGGCAGCTGTGTTATTAGTGGCAATTTATCTATTAGGACAGTGTGTAGACATGATACCTAAGAATGGGGGCTTGTAATGCCAGGCACTACACACACAGGTCATGAGAGCTAGAGCTTCCAAAGCAAACCAATCTCACCAGCCCCGAGAGTGGGAGTAGAAGACAAAGACATGAAATCCCCCATCCAGGGTTACAGAGTGGGTCAGTGGCAGAGAAAATGCTGAACCTGGTCCTGTTCTCTGACCAAATGGTATTTTCAGCACCGAGGGCAGGATCCCTTGCTGGCAGATGAGTGAAGTGAATCAGCAGTGCCTGTCAACTGTGGGGTTTGTTTTGCAGCTGCAAGCTGATCTGGAGTCATGACAAATCTGTTTTCCCTCATATTCTGCTAAACTATCAAAACACACCGTTGACACACAGAAAAACACAATGACTGGAGACAACAGAGCCCTGAGCAAAGAGCTGAACACGTTCCTCTGCCTGGAGGGGTTGCACTAATCCATCACAGAAGGCCATGCTCAACACCTCAGTTCCTGCAGAAGATCTGCTGTAGCTTCAGGCTCACTCACCTGATCTGGACTCCCCAGGGTGCCTCCTGTGCCTCATCAAACCCACCAGTAGGAAAAGGACAAGTTTCCTCCCTGGGTTTCCTTCCTCTTTGGTGCTGGGGTACAAGTTGTGGGGTAGAACTGTGCCCTTCCTTGGAGAAACTCTGCAACCACTCAGGTTCCCTCTCTGACAAGTGCATAGGAAGCATGTGAAATACTTTTCATGGATCTCCTCTTAGTCCAGGGCCTGCTATCTGCCTATAACCTTGTTTTTCCTCTTCTCAGGAGGCATTTTTGTAGCTGTTCCTTTCTGGTAACCACATTTCTGTTCCTGATAGTGGCAAACAAGCAACAGCCATGCAACTGGTGTGAGTCAACATGTTTCCTACAGAAATCCAAAGTGTGGTTTCCTTGGAATCTCGACTTATTTGATTCAGAGAAATTTGGGGGGTATAACCACAACATGAATTTCGGAGCAAAAAAAGAAGAGAAAAGACTGCTTAGATCAGGAAGGAGAAAATTCTTCCTAGCTCCTATAGGTCACTAGAGCCTAAACACTCAAAGCTCCATAGAAAATAATTTTAAAATAACAAATTGTCCCACGAGACAAAATTCAGTTGCTTCATCATCTTCTTTTGCAAGTCCAGTGAATCAGCTGCAGACTTTATACTCTTCAATTAAATGGAAGCACTCACCACAATCCCAACCAGCCATGGGTTTTTTGGTCCAGCTTATTTTAAGAATCTAAACTGGTCAGCACACAAGATATGCTTTTGACTCCAATTAGTGAGAAGCTGGGCCTCACAAGAAGGGCTTGGCAGGAGATTTTTCAGTATCTTTGAACCCTAGTCCTTTCCCACACATGCTTTTAAAATAATTCTTTAGAAACCTGCTTATGGAGGGTTTCCTTGCCAAAGAAACACGTTTTTCCTCCTTTCTGTAGACAACAGGTTTATTGGTGGAGGGGTGCTCATAAACTAGCCAGCTGAAATGGTTTTACATAAACTCGCTTTAAAGAGGGGGAAGGGAAACTTTGCTTTACTTGTTGCTCTTTTTTTCTGCCTTAAAAGCACTTTGCACACAGATTAAAGGGATGAAAGTGGATGAAATAACCTGTACCAGTAGCTGTCAGCAGGATGAGGAGGGCAGCTTAAGACATGGAGTAAAAGAGAAGCAGGATTTTCTCTCTACCCCACAGTTAGGCTACTCACAATCCTTGCAAGTGTCACATAACCACTTTTTAACCAACCCAGAGGGGTCATGGCTGTATTGCATTACTACAAGCAGCCAGATGTTTGATAAAGCCTTTTGGGAACACAGCAGTATTTTCCCTGTTAGTAGCAACAAAGATGACAAGACCAATCTGAAAGCTTCTGTTGCCAGAAAGTTTTTTTTTTTCTCCTCTCATCACGTGTGCTTAATAGGTTTGGAGAGCATCCAGAGCTCAGCCTCTTATCAGCATCCTTCCACCTTTTAACATGCTCCTGCCCTGATGGATAGCCTAAACATTAGCAAGCAACCTTATGTTGCAATAGTCATAACTTGGCTTCCTCTGGTAAACCAAATGTCATTTGTTCCATTAAAAAAAAAAAAATCCCTAAATCTATAAACACTCATTTACAACCCCAACGTTACTGAATGGCTCTCCTGCAGGAAAACAAACAGATCCCTGCTTGAATTCACTCCTCTGAGACACAAGCCTGCAAACATGAGTAACCCTGCCCTTCAAGTGATCCTTGGAGTGGAGCCCACGAGCTGTTTGCTTTGCATGAAGCCTCATCCAGGCTGTCCTGCCATCAACTGGGGGGGATTCTATAGAATTTGCCTTTGTCTTTTCCCATCAGCAGGCCAAATCCCGAGGAAACACTTGGATGAAGAAATGAAAATCCAAAAGATAATCCAGGATGGTCTTGAGAAGAATTAGTACGTGGATTAAACAATCATCAGGCAGGAACCAGCGGCCCACTCACAGAAAGACTGGAAACACCCA
This sequence comes from Myiozetetes cayanensis, assembly GCF_022539395.1. Taxonomy (NCBI): domain Eukaryota; kingdom Metazoa; phylum Chordata; class Aves; order Passeriformes; family Tyrannidae; genus Myiozetetes; species Myiozetetes cayanensis. The sequence goes on along the minus strand of NW_026086605.1, from coordinate 1,458,891 downwards.
GGAGAGCAAACAAAATCACTGCTGGAAACAGGGCATTCCCTGATCACCTGGGTCACACCACCCATTAACAGTCATATGGCAACAGCCATCTGCAAAGAACTGAGGGGGAAGACATTTATTGCAGGGGATGACACGCTGTTTGCAGTGGCATATTCCACTCTTCCTCAGTTTTGCTTGTTGGACAAACAGCATCTGTGCCAGGACAATAAAACTGCTATATGCTTGATTTTTGACTCAGGTCAGAGTCTGACTTGATCAAAACATAATAAATTAACATACAAGCTGAGGCTTGGCATGCAGGTAAAGTGACTTTGGTAAGTGCTGTGGCAGTACTGGAAAAAAAATTAATCACTACTAGTTTGGAAGTGCCACACATCCACAACTTAAATAGGCTGATTATGCCTAACTGAATTTGTAATCAAAAGACTTGTTTTTTAAATCTTATTTTTTACAGTTATCTAGTGACATTTTAATGAATGGAAAGACATTTGTTTTCTGTGAAATTTAAAGCACTCCTTGTGGTAATCCCGTGATTCCTGCTTCCAAGTTAAAATGGCACACTCTAACATTATCAGCTTAGTGATTCTTCCAGTTGCATCATCCCAGTCAAAGGTGTCAGCCTCAGGCACCTCATCTGAATCTGCCTGGCCCTGAATTTGTTGTGAGGCTACTCAGATGCTGAATGAAGTCTGCAGGTGTTTTTCCAGAATTCCAATTTCCTGTTACAAGGGAACCAGGTGAGAAATGAGGTATGTTTTACTTCCTTTCTCATCGTGTGCCCCTTCACTCTTTTCTTGGTTGGGATCAAGCATGTGGTTCCCTGTTAGTGCTTCTGAGTTCCAGCACAATGAATCCTGAGCTCAGGAGACATTTGTCGACCCATTACGCTTTTAGCTTCAGAAAATCTGAAACTGAACCAGCCAGGAAAGGTGCTGCGAGTCACAGGCAGGGATGGAAGGGCTGTGGAGGTCAAAGGGCTCCTGTACCACCGAGAAATCGTGCACAGAAACCTGGGTGGATGTGCCATGCAGTGTAATTTAATGTATTCTGCATTCCACCAGCATGGAATTCACCTCTTCACACCTTCTCATCTAAAAGCTGAGACACTCAGAGCCTCCCCGGGCTCCCCAGAGCCAGTGGGCAGAAAGAGTCCCATCATCTCTGCAGTCCAGATGCCTCCAAGGCTGCAATATGTGTGCTGGGAGCACGAGAGGCTGGACTCACCAGAGGTCTATTTTAATGTCATTCTGTGCAAACACACAAAAGCCATCTCCTGCAGATTTCTGGATTTCCTGCAAGCCAGTGTTCCAGACAGCTGGAAAAGGCTGATTCCCTTTTTTACCACACGGGCAAAAGTTTCAGGCAGAAGAGGCTGTTTCTGGGGAAGCTGAGTGGACCTTACAGGCTGTCAGAATGAACTTCCCTGGCCACTGGGTAATCCACACGAACTTGAGGGTAAGCTGTGAGGGGAATGCAGAGGGGACAGGGAAAAGATGACCCCTGAAGCAGAGAGGAGCAAACTACAACGAGCACATTCATTAGCCAAGGGCAGACCAGTCCATCCTTCCTGTTCCCAGATAATCCTGGGCAGACAGCTCTTCATTTGCAGTGTCCTTTCGGAAGCCCTGGCCGGTGTGGGAGGGGAGCTGGAGCAGCCTGGGGGGCCTGCCCTGCCTCAGCTGACAGATGCAAGCCAGGTTTACTTGTGTGGTTGACATCAATTAGCAAGTTTCCATTTACTAAAGGGTCAAGTCAGAGTAATTCCAGCAAACACAGGGAGGCCAGGAGGCTTCTGCCCAGCCACCAAAGCATCCCAGTGCTTTTCCTGACCACAAATGACAAACAGTTCAGAAGCATGTGAACTGGAGAGTGTAACCTCTCCAAAACAACAAGGAAAAGCAGAGCTTACAGCTAATAGCACTGCTGAGCACAAAACCAGGGGAGTTAATGACTCCAGTCTAAACTTCCAAGCAGACTGAGCAAATGCACTGCAAACACAGCCCTCTGCAAGCCCAAAGGACAGGACATGGCACTCCCAAGGACCTGGGCAGCATCCTCGGGACAGGGCAGGCTCCACGTTGTTTGCATGGGCTCTCACACAGTCTGGCACCATTGCCAGACACAGAAGCCCTCAGTGAGTGTTTAGTTAACTCACATTTGTATTATAAACAGTGGGTAAAGGATGAGGAAATAGGACTTGAGCAAACCGTGAGAAAATGCCTTTTTGCCTGAGACCACAGCAAAGGGACTCCTAATCAAGGCAGCACTGTGATTTTTCTGATTCCTCTGCCACACTGTATTACAGCCCAGCCCCAGCGACAGACAAATGCTTATTAAAATAAATTCTGACTAAAAAGCACTAATGCGAGTAACAAGGCAGCCATTCTGCTGCTCAGATACTTTCCCAGAATTGAACTTGGGAAAGATGAGCTTATTCAGAAAGCACAGGGAGAAGGTGCTTTCCTGGACTAAGACACAGTGATCAGTGGAGATATCGATCGTGCTGTCTCGGCAACAACAACAAAATTATGCACTGATTTCTCTGGAGACTGGATTATGTATCGATTATGTGAGCTGCAAAGCACAGGCCTAAGTAATGCTATCATCTCTGCCTCAAATGCTGCTTGTGGAGCAGTGAAGTCAATAGAAAGGGGAGACGAGAAATCCATCGAGGTAAAGGGTGAAGTCCCAGGGTAATTAATTAAATGGCAAAATTCTCCTTGGCTCAAGCGATGCCAGGATTTCTACTTAAGTATTTAGCATCCTGAAAAGTCTCCTAATAGGAACCCAAAGGGCACAGTGAATCAAGCTTCGAGCTAGTAAATAATGCCAGCCCATCCTGAGTCCACGTAACACACTGTGTTCAGACAGGCACTTCATTCATTGCCTGCATATGACATGTATAGGGTTTAGAAAAATTTGAAAACTATCTGTGGAGATGACTCTTGGACAAAGCCTTTAGGGACCATCCACTGCAGCCAGTGAGAAGCGATATTGTGCTGGCCTTTTATCAGCAAGATAATAAGCTTACAGGGGGACAGAGATGACTCTCTGGATAGAAGTGATATAAGCTGAATTTGTAGGAGAAAGGTATCAACGTAGAAAACGGTCCCGGAAGGCTCACCTTTCAAAACACAAGGCTTCTGTCTCCTATTAAACTCTGCAGATTGCTTTACAGAAGCTTAATGTTTCTATCTTTCAGTGCTTCCCCCCCAAGAGTGACATTCAGCTTTTGTTTTGGCCATTCCAAAAGCTGATTAGAACGTGTTCCCTAGAAGGCTTTTTAGCAAAACTAAACAGTTAGAGGAAAAGGTCTCGGTACTTGAATCCAATTCTTGCTCCAGTATGACCTGCCCTTCCAGGTTTCAGCCAGAATCATTAAGAAGTGATACATGAAACTTTCCTTCTGGGAGATGGAAGGATTTAGTGATCAGCGGAGATGACTCACCCAAGAGCACAACTGCTGAAGTTTGCATTTATTTTGGTGGTGAAAACAAGAAGGGGGGAAAGAAATCTCAAGGAGAAAGCAACAAAAGGCAAAGATCCTCGTTGTCAAGATGAAAGCAGTGGTGTGCAAACCCAACACTCTGGTGATGCCCAGAGCTGAGAGAGGGTGACTGTGAGCAGGAGCCTGACTGGGCTGTGTGGCTGTGCCCAGCAGGAGGGCTCAGATGTCATTTTAATTTCATCTCATCCATGTTACATAGATGTTTTCTTCTCCACAAAGAACCGATTTGAGTGAAGAGCATGTTTTAGCCAATAGACCAGTGGAAGGCCAGGCACTGCTGAGCAGCCAGTGTCCCTTTCAGGGGACCTTTCCCTCCCTTCCTTATCCTATAATTGTTCCTAAAACAAAGACATATTTTTGCTTATCAAAATACCCATTGCTAGGCTTAGACTGGAGCAAGGAGGTTATTGCTGTGTCCAGCTAACCTCTTGTAGCAAAGAAAGTGCAAACATGGCCTTTATTCTGTGCATTTCCTGGAGGAAAGGAGATCAGACAGGAATTCAGATAAGAAAACTAATGCTGTTGCTGTTCTTCATATTCTGTGAAGTATTTTAATGGGGATAACAATACACATTAGACATCCTGTTCAGTAACAGTTTTAGTACCCAGCTGAGTCCAAATATAAACTATAATGGCATATGGAGACTGTCTTAAGAGCCATTTCAAATCAATTTAGTTTTATATAGCGTCTCTCAAAGTCTCTCAAGGTGATTTACAGTGAAAAAGCAAATAGTGGGCTAGTGATTTAGTAGAGTAAGGCATGGCAGCTGTCAGGCAGGAAGGCAAAAATGCTGCATGGAGATGCAAAGCTATAATTTAAAAGCAGTACAAAGCTAAATATATCTCTTTGCTCTTCCAGTACAAGAAGCAGCCAGGTAATGAAGCCAGGTTGGGTTCAGTTTAACTCAACTCTTCAATGGAGCACTGAGGTCACTTACAGACAGAACTGGAACCTAAACCTGAACCTTTTCCACTCAACTGCTGAGATTAGGAAAAAAAACAGAGACGAAATACTTGTGACCAATTCATTTTAGCAGTTTTACCATCATATTTCACAACCTCAGAAATTTTAGACTTCCTGTGGGTTGGACTTTTGCCTTATGGACTTATTAAGAAGGCAACTTTAAGTGTCTTTTTCATGGTAATTGTTAAAACATAAAGCAAATTGCTTAAAGGAGCAAGATTACAGTCAAAAAACCTTGACTTTGCTGGTGTGGCAACCACTGGGCTGATTCTGTGCACGGAGAAAGGACAATTCTTCAGAGAATGTTTCAAGGGTGTGTCCAGCTACAGGACAACTCCTCTGTGGGTTCTCATTCTCCTGCTCACCACTCAAGTGAAGCTGCTAAGGAAGCCATAAAAATGCTCACATATCCTCAGCATGAAGATCACATATAGTAATGTCACCTTCTTTTCCTTTCTGCTTTGCTTTATTAAATAAAGTTCACGTTCCCTATGCAAATGAATGCACTTTGGAATGATGATACACTGACACATTGTATGTTAAATATGTATGACATTTAAAAACCTTAGAAAGAACTAAAAATCGTTTATAAATATTAAAGAGCACGAAGTCTACTTTTTGTTTTCATTTTGTTTCTGATCCTGCACTCTGAGAAAAATACTCCTCACATTCTAAGACTGAATTATCTGTCCAAGAACTAAACCTGTAATTTTATTCTATCAGTCAAGCTGTATGTCACACTATTTTTATATTAAGACAATCAGGTTCTTTGAAGCACAGACATACACCCACTTAAAAGAAGTGTTCAGCTGAAAGCAGAAGACTCTGGAATCAGTGGCAATTTGTGTCTTTCAAGAGACTGATAACTAAATGGAGAAATGCAGATCCTAATGAAAATAAGGTTTCTTTGCTGGCCAGGGTGATACTCCATTAGGGTATTTGGGTCCAGATTCACCCCTTTGGACTGCAAGCTTCTAACCTGGCTTTGAATCACTGACTTCTACTGGCTTGAAATGCATCCTTTGGAGATACTTATTTCTCTTTCTTGACAAGAAAGGGCAGTAGGCCATCTGCACTCCTGAGTACCTTAGTCAGGTATCTAAAACAATATCAGACTAACCCAGACCTTGCTCTGGTTTTTTAAGCACTTGTTGTGTGGGAATCCTGTTAGAAAATCTAGGATTCAACCCATTGTTATGGTACAGTCAACCTCGCCTCTAGGAAGTATTTTGTGCTGCACGGGGCTTACACATCGCTCTGGGAAGAAGCAGAAGTTTCTCACTGAGGAGAAAAAGTGCAGCAAGACCAAGGCAGACATTAAAGCACCACCACCAGGGAGGCAGTTTTGGATTACACGTGAAGGAGAGTGTTGGAAGGCACTGCTGGAGCTCATCTAGTTTCCTTCTGCCCGAAATTGTTAAGGCAACTTGCTAGTACCAGAAAAGTTCCAGGGCTGACTGTAAATATGCTGTGCCAATTTTACATACTGAAAAACCAGGTACAGATCAAATAAGAAGTACAGGCCACGGCAGAGAATGGAAACTCCAGCTCAAAAATACTTCAGTCCCAGTATTTTTCCTTCCTGTAACACAATTCACCATCCAGTAACCATTTTTTCCTGATGAAGAAGCAACTGTTCCCAGATTGGTCTTCACTGCACATTCACTGAACTATTCCATGTGCTTCTGGCTGCACTAGGGATGGCAGGAGGGCCAGTGAAGGACTCTGGCATCTGGAAACCTTCACCATCACTGGCTGAAGAGAAGCAGTGCTATCCTCTCACTTCACTAGCTCTGCTATCAGCAAAATGCCTTTCCCCATTTCCAGATGGGAACTGGAGCAGTGGCAAATATTTTTCCTCAGTATTTGTCCCTCGTTCCTCTGTGGACAGAAGTTTTAAAACAAAAGGCCATTTTGGTGGATTTAAGAAGCAGTGGAACTTCATGCCCCTAATGAATGGGCAGCAGGAACTCGTGCTGGCAGTGCTCGATGGCTGCACACGAAAACTAGGCAGGCTCAGTAAATGAAACCAGACCCCAGAATGCAGCCCGAGATAACCGAAAGTTATGCCTCGAAATTTATTGTAGGAAAATGACTGACTGGAAAAAGAGTGGTCTGCTCTGCCCCTGCCCCTCCGAAACACATTGTACCATTTAAACTCTTGGAAAGGCATCTGCCAAAAACGCGATTAATTCTGCTGAAGGTCAAACGCGTTTCTCTCGTAAAACGGCCGAAGCAGCAACTGCGAGGCTTTGATTACTCTGACGAAAGCAACTTAGGAAAAACCCTAGCACTGCTCTGGCGTTGGAAGTTGGATGTTTACTGCTTACTGGCAGCGACTTTTGCTGCGAAGGTGAAGCGCGGTCAGGAAAGGATCGCAACCGCCCCAAAACAGAGGGCTGGTCTCGGCACAGCCTGCCCCAAACTCCAGCGGCGGGTCTGAGTTTCTGGCTGGAGTGCCACCCTGTGGACACGGCTGCCCCCGGGAGCTCCAGCGCTCCCCACAGCCCCGGCGGGCAGCGCTCAGAACCTCCGCAGTGGGCACAGGGGGGGCAGCACCTCCCGGCCCCAAACCCTGCTGTGTCCCGGGATACCCTGGGGACAGCGCTGCTGGGGGAGGAGCGGCAGTTTTGGCACCGAAATGCAGCGTTACAAGAGAGCATGCATTGCCAGTCCTTTCCACACACCAGCACGTGCAGTGCCACCACCACTCCCGAGCTGGGCAGGGAATAACTGGGGCATCTGTTGGTACCACTGAGGTCCCCTGCATTACTCCACAGAGCAGAGCTTCGCACACCCAGAAACCAGAGAAGCCCCCTGCTTGCCCACAGATGAATTAAGACCCTGGTAAGATCAAGTTCATCCTTAGAAGTCAATTTCTGGATTGCATTATCATTTTTTTCCCCTCTCTGACTATTTGAATAAGACTTGCAGGTTTATTCACTGGAGATTGCCACCATAAATTTTAGGAGTCTGGCTCACAAAGCCTATAACAACCTTGTTTAGCAAAGGTGTGCCTTGCAGCATTCCTTCAGTAATGCCACTTTGGCTGCCCCTTACCTCTGGGGTGAGGTATTTCATCATGATTTCCTTTCCTTTCTCTCCCAGCTTTTCATCTGGAGCAATTTCATATTCTGCCTGGAACAGACACATAAAAAATAAAAGTCAATATTTGCACTCATATTTCACCATTATAACTTCATTTTGGATGTGGCCTTAACAGAACACTCTGTATGAAAAATCCAAAGGATAAATATCATTTTCTGATGGAAGTAAAACCTGTACACGCAGTCTTATTAAAAACCTGCCACTTTATTCTGACCAAATCCTAGTGGCGCATTTTCTGAGGCTATGTCTCTTAATTAACACCAATACAATTTAATTCATTTATGTTTTATAGCCTTGCCAAGCCAGCTTTCAGAAAGTGTTCAGTGACAAGAGAAGTCAGCTTCATTTGGTTTTGCTCAAAAGGAAGGTGGACACAGAAGGTAAAATTATGGTCCAACAATACTTGTGCAAAGCAGGGGCAGTTTTAGTGATCCTTGACCCATTCCCTCCAGCAGGCAGATTTCTCAGGATCAAGAGTAAACAAGAGATCCATTTAGAGGAATGGGCACTGTCAGCAGAATTCTCTTTGGCTTCCCCAGTGCATTAAAAAGGGGAACATCTCACACACAACGTTTACCAACATTTTAAAATTCTGACTGTTCTACGTATTGTGGCACTACCGATTGTTGATGAGTTTCAGGACAATATTTACATAATAAACAAGAGGAGGACTATTTGTGCACCACATGAATCACTTCAGTTAAAGCTTTGGACCCATGGCAGGCATTCAGAGGAAACACGTGCTGCATGGGACCCCAGTGGCTAAATGACAACAAGCTCTTAGTGACATTCCTGCTTGGCACTGCCCAGGATATGAAGCTTTAGCCTTTGGAGCCGAATATTTACTGGGGGAAAAAAAAAAAAAAAAAAAGGAAGACAGCCTAACAGCTTTCATGACTGTATTAAAAAGAAGATCCCAGAAAATCCTGCCAAACCAATTAAATAACCTGGTCCAACACAAGCTGTCTGCAGTGATAAATGAGGAGGAAGTTAAAAAAAAAGAAAAAGAAAGAAGAAGAAGGTAAATCAGACTGAACTGGCAAACACTTGGAAGAACAAATTTCAGAACTCTTGCCCACTGGAAGATGTATGTACTGCTCCGAGCTGGATGCAATAAATCTGAAGGCAGGCTGTAATGGATACCCCAGCTAAGCAAACCTAGGAATGACATGGAAACCACAATGTAGTAATAACGCTGTTCCCCATCTATCCAGCCAGTGCTCGGTTGGCTATTGCAGCCCAAGTCTGAAGCTGCACATTTACACACACACAGAGCAGGTTGCTTGAACAGTCTGGAATTATGATCTGATTTTGTCTGGGAAATGACAATGACCACAAATAAAGGACAAAAATACACCAAAACTTAAACCCACAAGTACAGTACTTCTCTTTTAGTGACCATTTTGGGGATGAGGCTGTTTATGTACTCATAAAACCTAATGTAAGGTTTAAAAAGATCTTTCATCCTATTTCCTGTCCTTTTAGATGATATCTGAGTATGGGTCATTTCAGCTCTTCAAGCACAGACACTCTCAAATGTTTACAGCATCTTAACAGTATTTTCTTCCATGATTCCTTGCTAGGGGATACAGGAATGGCAAGTGAAACAAAAGAATAGATTTTTTAAAGCTGAAAGTTGCCTCTTATTTGGACCTTACAGTTTATGGTTAGGTTCACAGACAAACCAGGTGTTTTTCATATCAAAGAAAACAGAAATAATGCATTTCAGTGAAAGAAAACATTTGTGCTTAAACATAGCTGTCTGTGCAGAAGACTGCAAAGAAAGGAAAACTCCTTGGCATCGCCTCAGCATGGAAGCATCTAGGAGATCTTCTGAGTCCTCCACTCAATTCTATTTGCAATTTATCCAAGAATGACAATTTCCCTCTCCTTCATTTGGTTTTAAACTCTGGATCTTGGTAACACACTGGCTTCCTAACAAATAAAACCTGATTATAAGTCATCATCTGCTATTTGAAATGCACCAGCGAGATGTAAAAAAAAATTTGATATCCTTTTTGCCACAGTTAACCTGCAACAGTTACACCCCACCCAAACTGTACAACAGGAATCAAACCAGGACAGTTCAGAAGACAGGAGTTCTGCAGGGATTGGATCAGTGTTTTGCAATACAGTTCCTGATGGGATACAACATATGCAGAGCTAAATGCACACACACACACACACATACAGAGTGTGTCATTCTGTCTCAAGATAGTTAGGGAGGAAGAAAAGGAAAGTTTAATTATACTTGCATTTGACATTCCCAGAAAATGTGACACGGTGGTGGTGAAGGTGGGAAGTGACAGACAAGTGAGGATGTGAGAAGGAACCATAAGCTCCAACTGTGAGCAGTGTTGATCTCACTGCAGTTCTGTACTAGAACCCTGTTTCATTTTGTTTCTAACTTCATTATTATTTCTCCCTTCAATGCCACTTTCAAGCTACTCAGCAACAGATACTGCTATATTTTCTGCCATCAACTCTTATTGCAGGAGACAGACAGGGATGTCCCCATGCTCCCTTTGCCACTTCTCTGGGAAGCCATCAAGGTCCTCAACTTGGAGTCCTGTGCTTAAATCACAAGATTTAAGCATCCCTTTCTTCCCCAATGCTCAAAAGCACAGCTACAGTTTGCAAATCCCTAATTGCTAGAAATAACATCGTTACTTCAAATCCACATGGAACAAAATATTTTCCATTATTCCTTTGATGAATCCAGGCATGTGTTTCAAGGCTCCTGCTCTGAAGTCTAATAGCTTCTCCATGCCCTAGTTAGGTCAGACAGGGCCCCATTCATAGCTCATAAACGAGAGGAGGATTTACGATCCCCCTGACTCCATGGGACGAGCTGCAGGGAAGGCTCTTTCTGTGGGCAGAAGCAGATCCTTCAGCCCAAATGGCCAGAGGATGTGGGCTGGCTGCTCTTGGCTGCTAACTTTTCCTTTGGCTGCTGTTTTTTTTTGAGGCAGTACTTACTTTGGTGGCTCCTTCCTCCCTAGAAGCTGAATGGGGGTATCAGGGTGTGAGGCCTCCTTCCCTTTGGAGCAGCTGCTCTTGGGATGGGCTCAGTGGGATTGGATGGGAAAATGCAGTTCAGCTGGGGAAGGGAGAAACATCTAGCCTGTGAATGGCTGTGGGGTGGGGCTATGGGCTCAGGGACAGCTGAGCAGGAGGTTTGGAGGCTGCCTGTGATGGCTGGAGAACTTCCAGGGCAACAGCACAGGGACCCCACAGGCACTCACATCAGCAGCTTTAATGCTGACACATCAGTCTATCTCATATTTGATTTTCATCTTGATATAATTTGAGATCTGGAAACTGTATGGCTTAAAAATAGGTGAAAATTGACAAGCAGAGCCAAAAAGATGTCTCTGCAGATCTGGGAGGACACTCTCCCACAGCAGGTTGCCTGCAGCAGGGTGGTGTAGCCAGAGGAGTTGTCCCTTGAACCCACCAGGAGATGGAAATGGGAACAGATATTCCCACCAGAGCAGTTTTGGCTTCTTGGTCAAGTCAGGAGCAGTGGAATCACCTTCTGAGCACCTACAGGAGGCTCCTGGCATTTCAGTTCCAATTTTACACCTCCACTTTCTCAGTTCCCTCCTCTGTCATCCCCAGAATCTCTCTCTGATCCTCTCCTGCTCGTTCCCTGTTATTGCTCTGTCCTCAGTGGCCATCCTTGCACTTGCCTCCACTGCAGATTTAAAACCTGTGACTAAAACTTGGAAGGCAAACCCCAGGCAGCTGGGATTCATAATAACTTGCATTTCTAAATGAAAAGTGAACTTGAAACCACATTTTTCATGTTTAAAGGCTGGGCAAAAAGAGCCCTTTTGACTGTTTAAAAACACTTTTGGAGTTAATGAGTTTGTTGATATCAACAAACTGGCATTTCTGATGGAAAAAGCCTTGAGCAGCTTTAAGACACACATACACAGATGGTTTATACACCATGCAAGGGACTAAACCAAACGAAACCTCCCTAACAGCAAGACAGGGCTTTTATAAATGGCATTAAATGGATGCTCACTCATCCTTTTACCCCAGATAAGTGCAATGTCTAGCGGAGCGTTCAGCTGCAAAGTCCACCCGGGGAGATGTGCCTCTCACCCCAGCCCCTGAGCCCAGACAGCAGGAGCAGGGGCCATTTTCCTCCTGAGGACGTGTTTCTGTGTGACTTCAGTGCAAAGAATTAACACTGGTCAGGTCAGACAGAAAACAATGTCAGGTTATTTTCTCCTTGACCAAAATTGGCCCCGTTCTCCTCCGGTCAATCTAAATCTGGTCCCCATTAAAATGTTAAAAGCCCTCCCCTGGAAAAAAAAATAAATAAATTATGCATGTGAGTAGATGAAGCAGGAAAGGGAGTCCAGAAGCTAAAGTCTTCATTATAATGGCACATAAAAATCACAGGAGAGGAGAGGGAAACGTCAGGAGCTGGCACCTTGGGAATGTGCTGTTGAGGAGGGGACAGGAGCAAGAAGTCCTTGCTGAACTGAACTGCTGCTTTCTTGTCCTGGAAGCACCAGCTGTAGAGAAGGAAACATGTCTTGCTAGCACATTGCCTGCTCACTGATCTGTCTTTCAGCACAGGAAACATATCCACTCACACTTTCTTTTAATGGCTGTCTTTCAACAGCTCCAAAATTGTACGATGTCGCTAAAATATTTGTTAGCAGAGCAGAGCGTGCTTTGGGGCTGTGCGTGAATTCTTTGTGAAGGGCTTACAGAGGAGCTGAATTAATCATAAACCACCTCTGTTTAATGCTGGTAGTTTATGCTCACCCAGTTCCTTCATCTGAATGGCTCCATGAGGGTTTGGTGAGCTCTCCATGGGACCTTTGTGGTTACAGGCACGCAGATGAGTTTAGAGGCACGAGCTGCAGCCACTTCTTACTCATTACTTTATCTTGTCAATCAGGACCTCTGTCACGAGGTAGGTGGCTCTCTGTCCTCACAGCCTCACTGTGCCAGCTACAAGGGGCTGCTGTTGCCCCATTTCCCAGACAGACACTGATGGCCACTGACTGGTGCCACAGCAGTGAGGGGAGGCAAACACCCACAGCCCCACCAGGGCAGTGCTGCAAAGCAGCAGTTTTGATCTCTTATCACCTAATGCTGGGGCCTGCTGCTCACAGACCACATATCGTTGCAGTCTCTGCCACAATTGGTTGTGACTCAAACACTTTTCTCAGAAAGCATGTAGAAAATTTGTGCATTTGAGCACTTTAATCTCAGTTACTGGTTGAAGTCGGCCCAGGTATTCACAGGTTTCAGGGGGAACTGACAGCCACACACCCACATGCACAAAGAACTGAATGACACAAATTCTTTTTCTTCAGAAAGCAGCCTAACAACTGTTGTACAGCGCAGACAAAAACCCCCAGATGCTGCCACAATTAGATTTTCAGGAAACTACATCAGACCAGGTTAGTTATTTCACACAACAGCTGACATAAATGTCCAGCCAAGAGAGATTTTCTTTTTTTTGGTCTCTTTACAGATTCTGGTCTGCAAGGTCTGGTTGATTTTACCAGCCTTTGGAAGCTCAGGTGTAGGAGAGCTTGCAAAACTTAGTCTTGCATAAGGATGTTGGTGGGTTGTTGAGTGTCTGACTCACTTTCTGGTTCCCTCCCATAAGTCCTGATCATTGCTTTCTTTGCAGGCAGTTGAATGCATGGGTTAAAAAAATAAATTTATTAAAGATTAGGAGGCATCAGTTACTGGCTTTTGCCAATGACTTACTGTGTGGTAAAGTCACTTAGATGGGCTCTGAAAAAGAGAGGTGGTCCTGCCTCTCCATGTGCAAAAAGCTCTGTGAGTCTCTCATGAACAGCTAAATATTATCCTCTCTTATTTTTTATTTTTATTTGATATTACACAAAAGCTAAGTTCTGCTTCTCATGTTAGAAAAACAACTAAGACAAAAGAAAATTAGGGCTCTTGGTTTTTCCTGCTTGGGGCTTCTTACAGCAGGTGGTCTCCAAAAGGTTTCACGTTCCTGGTGGTCCCAGAACAGGGCTGTAAAGTCAGACTTCTGGTCTCATTACAGGACTTTTTTGGCTAACGTAGGGCTTGGCCTGAATCCCACTCCTCACTCAACACAGTGTGACCCTGCTGGGCAAATTTCAGTAGCACTCATCCAATTTAATGGCCATGGGCTGTGTTGTTTGACCTTAATACTGCCTGATGCAGGGATTTTCATGGGCTGGGAGCAAGCCCGTACAGAATCCGAAATCAATAAACAAAGGAGACTGCTCTTAATTAGTGTTAAAAAGAAGAGAGAAAGATAAATATTCAGACCTCCACACAGCCAGGCATTTTGTTCATCAAATCCTCAAAATCCTCCTGCCAGTCTGAGCCTAACTGGGAACAGACCACCAGCCCAGTAAAGGTATACAGGGCAGCTCCAGTAGGAAAAAGCAACACGGGGGTGGGTGCAAAGCACCTCTTTCGAAAGGATTTGGGAATATCAGTCTGGGTTTGCTTGGAGATGAGCCTTTAAAACAAATCCAGTCCCACCACAAGCCTTTGCAGGACCAGCGCAGCCTGTGCTGCACAGATGAGGAGAGGATGGGGTGTTTCAGTGCTTGTCAGTGCTCCACAGGGCTTTGGGAGGCTGGAATGACCCAGTGCCCTCAATGCCCAGAGCTGGAGGGTGGCTGGGCAGCCGGCTGGTGTGACGGGGACAGGCGGGAAATGCTCCGGGCAGTGCCGAGGGTGTCACACGGAGCTCCGGTGGCACCGGGGGGCACAGAGACCTTTCCTTGCGCCCAGATGTTATTGATTGATCAGTGGGATGCCCTGAGTGTGTATGCAGGGCTCACACAACAGGGGCTTGTTCTCTGCAGCCCCTGGGCGCTGCTGGGACCCAAATGTGACGCCTGCTGCTGTGAGGAGGCGTGAGAAGCGAGCGGGGCCCTGCCAGCCCTGCCCAAACCGTGGGCGACACCGTCGCTTCTGTCTGCAATTGGAACCACTTAACGAGCAGCCTTTTGTGGCTGTCTGCAGAAGGATTTCTGCAGCTTCCTAGAGGGATGGCCATCACCCACCTCCTCGGGGCTGCAGCTGTTACACCTAATGTGGCATTTCTGGGGGGTGCCTTCCCCGAGATGGGGGTGTGTGTGGTGCTTCGTGCTGGGTGGGTGCGGGACAAACACACCCAGGGTACCTGAAGCATCCTGCTGCCTGCTGGCCTTGAGCACAGCTGCACAGAGCATTCTGTCAGATGCTTTGTGCACCTTGATGGCTGCACCTTTCACTGGAGAAAACCACAGCCAGTGCTAGGAATAACAGGTAAAAGCCATGACTGGCTAAAAACCTAATTTGAACAGGACTTTACCCAACACTTTCTGTGATGCTGTGGATTTGCTGTAGTTACTGCAGTAATGACATAAACCTTAAGACACCACATGTCCCCTTACAGATTGTTACTTCTATAACTTAAGTGCAATCCTCACATCTCCCTATACTTCAGAATACCTTCATCACAGTACAAAACCACTTTTATTCCTGTTGGTATGCATTGTTTTGCTGTTGCCTGTCAGTGTTAGCCAGGGAGTGAAGCCCCATGGACACTCACACTCAGCAGTGACAAGTTTCATCTTCCTCTCTGCTCTGATTTAGCCTTCTGGCTGATCAACACCCTCCCCTTTCACAGGTTCCCAGCAAGAAAGTCACTGAGAGACTTTTCCACTGTGAACAGCTGGCAGTGCACATGGCCAAGTGCTGCCAGACTGGGAAAGAGCATCAGGTCCCCCCGGGGCTGGGGGGGTGTTGCTCAGTGGCTCACTGAGATGGAAAGGGGAGATTTGTTTCCTAGTGACCTCAAACAAGTCACTTCTATACCTTGTGCCTCTGCTCTCCTATTTGAAAAAAAAAGGGTAATTTTCAGGATATCCTCTGTAAATCACCCTGAAGTCTACAGATGAAAAGTCTTGGTAGGAGATATTGGCATTATCACATTCTTCATCCTCTCCTGTCAGCCCATTCATCTCCTTCCCTTTCCTCCCAGTGCTTCCCAGCACTTCAGGCTTCACCCACATCAGAAGACATTACTCTCAGCAGCTCAGCTGCTCAGGAGTTGACATGAAGGGAGGCCACACCAGCACTGGGGGGGTGGCTGTCCTTACCCCCCTCTGGTGTCCCTCAAGGCTGGCACCAACCCCGCGTGCAGCACTGCCCCTCTACCGCCAGTGATGCTGGGCTGCTGAGGGGGCCAGCCCTCCCACCCCATGAAACAGCGATTCCCAGGGGACAGAGGAGTCTCCTCTGTCAGGAGAGCATTGGGAACCCCCCCAAAATATCCCAAGAATTGACTTACCACTGAGTCAAGGAACCGAATGCAGCACTCGAGCTCGGGTCGGGTTTCACAGAACTGCCGAAAGAGAAGCCTCCCGATCGGCTGCTTTTCACAAATGCTGCAGTAATCTCTCTCTAGAGGTGAGGAAGAGAAGAAGAGAAGCATGAAAATGAGAAGAGCTTTGTCTTCTGGATTGTTCAGGAGTCTAGAGAATTGCAAATGAGTGCAGAACTATGACCTCAAATCCCAACAACATCCTTTCTCCCCGCCACCACATTTCAGGTATCCACACACAAACATAATTAATGGCTTTAAGGCTCAAATAAGAGGGGCTGAATTTTGTAGAACTCGTTTTGGCAAAAGGCAAAAGCCATTCAGCTCTTATGAAAAAATAATTCCGTATTTTTCTGCGGTGGAAATGTATTCAAAGGCACTGGTGGTGTTTGTGAGAATGCGGGGAGCAAATTACAAGACCTTGAAAAGTGAGTCATACATTAAAGGGCAGGAAAATTTGTAATTCGTGGAGACTTTCCTGGATGCTTTCTAGATACGCACTAAAGTGCCTCTAATCTCTGGAAACGCTCAGCTCACTCTCTACTAAGCAATTACAGTACAAACTGTGCATTTTCAGAGGTTTCAAAATTTCTGCTATTTACTTGCTGAGCATTAAGGAATGGATGGAGCATATGGCATCTGGCTGGTTTCAGTTTCACACAGCACTCCTTATAGAACTGCATTTCCCCTTAAACTCCATGTTTAAATGCCACTCCCCTGCGCTGGTGCATCCAGAACCACCACCTGCAGTAAAGCAAAAGGTCCTTTAGCCATCACAAGGACTAGCTGTGGGAAAACAAGGGCGAAGGGCAGGCGTCATCAACTGGCACTGCACCAGCACAAATGCCAAGGGCTTGGGATATTTTTCTGGTGAGAGCAGAAAATCCCCCAGCCTGCTTGGAACAGCAATGCCTGCTTGAGACACGTTATTCCTCTAGAAGTACACACATGTCAAACAACATACTGTGTTTCCTTAGGCGTTCTTCTCACCACCCTCCTCGCTGCCATATGGCACTTGCTGTTATTATGGAAACAACCAGCTTCTAAACACATAACACAGCCCTGCAAACAGACATACCAAACCCACACAAGTTGTCAGTGCCGTGGTTACTTCTCTCTCGGGCCTGGAGTGGCTCCTGCAATGTCTTTTATTCCCCTTTTGCTTTGCTCCCCCCTGCCCTTCAGCTCTGTGCACTGCAGGGATGGAATGGTTTGGGTTGGAAGGGATCCTAAAAGATCACCTAGTTCCATACCCTTGCCATGGGCAGCAACATCTTCCACTAGACCAGGTTGCTTGGAGCCCCATCTAACCTGGACTGGAACACTTGCAGGGTTGGGCAATCAACAGCTTCCCTGGGCAACCTGGTGCAGGGCCTCACCACCCTGTGAGGACATCTGAACTGATCACAGAATGCTGTGTGAGGTGTTGGACTTGCTGCCCTGCAGCTGAGGGCCAGGAGGGCAGGAGCACCCAAGGCCTCCTCTTGTAAGAGGAAGGAGGGAGCCTGCCCAGTGCTGCACCCCTGTGCAAGTGGGGCTGCACCTCAGGAGCTGGCCCCTGAAGCACTTACAGGGTGGTCACTGGAGGCATGGGTTGGGACCAGCTGAGCTGTGCTTTTAATTCAGGGTGGTCCTGCTCTTGTCTGGTCTTCTGAAGGAATTTGGGACAACATCATTTTTGTCGCTGGCATTGCCAGTCCGTTCTGGATCAGGACATCACTCAATCTCTCCAGAAGACTGCAATGCTTTGATGCTCTTTCCCAAGGAAAACTGGATCGAAATCAGTGTAGGCCCTACCTTGACCTCCAGTCTGTCTAACTATCAGCAGCAACCCTGTGGCACTGGTTTGTTTGCACGAGCTGGAGCCTTCAGCTCGGAACATCGTGGCACAGATCCACGTGGCAAGGAAGCCAGTGGGCTCCCTGGGACATGGAGGAGCCTTGGGGGCGTCCTTGGGAGCGGGACAAGCTCGTGCTGCTTGACTGAGTAGCATTCCTGGTGAGAAGGTGACTGCTGAAGGGGTGTGCAGACACCCGCAGTGCCAAGGTGAGCGGAGCAGCCAGGGAAGAGTCAGCAGATCCAACCAGCAGCTCACGATGCCCCAGAGGCCAGCACGACGCCAGAGGCTGAGCAGCTCAGGTGAGGTTTCCTGGGAAGTCTGGAGGTTTAATTATGTCTGTCTGATGATGCTTTCTGCTACCTTGACTCACTCTTGAGAGGGGAAGAATAAAACATATGAGCACCCAATCCCTCCTGCAGCCCCAGCCCACAGCAAGGTTCCCCACGCTAAGCAAGCAGTGCAAAGACTGTGACTGTCTGTACTTGTAACAGGAATAAACCAGAAAGGAACAAACACTTTAATCAGCTGCCTTGCTCTATATTTTCTCTTGCACAGCACTATTTGATACACGGTGACAACGCTTGTTGTACAAAATGCAGTTAGTTCATCAAAGTTGTTATGGAATGGTGACACTCAGTGCAGCAGAGGATGATCCTCTCACAACAGGGCCAGTGATACCAGCTAAATCAGCGTGCAGATTGCACACCCACAGCTGTACTTCATAGCACAGCAGGAAAAGAAAACCAGCAGCTACACACTGTGACGTGTGGATAAATGCACCACAAAGAAGACGTGAGCACAGACCTCCTCCTGTGGCACAGAGCTTGGCCAACACGTGAGAAGGGCGACCCGCTCGTAACGAGGAAAAAGGAAATACCAGAAATAATCTCTGAAAACACAACAGCCAGAGCAGCTCCCTGGAGCCATCACTCCGTCATACACATGGAACTGCTGGATATACCACCACAGACAATAAATACAGCAGGAAAATGCTTTCATTCCTTGTAGGTGACACACACTATTTTCTTAGGCCCCGATCTTGCCGTTGGCCTCGCTGAAGTCAGCTAAAGGAGTCTGTGCTCAACTAATTCTCGGGATGCATGGGCCCGGGGTGGACTGAGAAAGAAAAACATCCCTCCCAGCTAAAGCTGAGGAAAGGAGTGGATAGTTTTGCTACAGTAAGGAGAGCAGGAGTGTTTGAACAGCGTGCTGCTCCCCAGGGACCTGGCTGAAGCCCCCCGAGCCGTGCTCAGGAGCTGCTGCAGGAGGGCAAGCAGGGAGAGCAGGAGGGCCAGGGGCTCGCTGGGGCTCGTGGCTGTGTCGCTCTCGCTCCGCCTGCCAGCAAAAATATCCATCCAGCTTCAAAAGTTTAAAAAATAGAGGGAATGATTTCCTGAGGAAATGGAAATGTTAAACACTTGGAAGTGAAACCATATGCTTATGATGATGAAGTGTAACTAAAACAGCTCTGAGAGCGATATCTTTGGTAGTCAGACCCTCCTGCTTCAGTGAAATCCTGCTTAACACCTGCAAAGTCACCCAAAACGGGGGTGAAAAGCTGGGTGGGTCAAAGCCCTGGGATAGCAGACACTTCTCACTGACGCCAAGCTCTTCACTTAGAAAATATCACTGGCAAACAACGTGCACATGCAAGTGAATCCTTTATCGCTCTGACAGAGTAACAACACAGATAATTATAGAAAAAGTATTACATAAACTGCCGTCACAAACATTCATAAGATAAATAAAGATAAACAGTGTTTATCCTAAATTCTAATGATTCATTTCCCCCTTTACTTCATAGCTTATGTATTGAAATACTAATTTTTAGAGCACCCAGCACTGAGAACATACCAAAATAGTTACACCTGCCCAGAATACTCCATCACCATTCAAACCTATGGCCAGATTTGTTCCCCAACAGATACCCTGGTAAGGTTCAGAAAAAGATCTCAGCACATGCCTAGGAAAAATAATCCTATTAGTAAAATTCCATACTGATCAAACATACCACTGATGAAGTGAAAACCACCCTGTGCCTTGCGAAGATTTTTTTGTCTTAATTTCCCCTTTAAATACCTTGCAATTTTGGCTGGCTCAAAGTACCACCTTAGCCATTCTGGAGATAAACAGTGGCCTGCAGAGAGACCAGGTCCCCCCTCCTCTTTCACACCTGCAATATACCTGGGGGTTTTAGGGGGTTAGTGCTGAGCTAAAAAACTGGGTGATGACTCCTGGCTGAAAACCAGTCTTTTCTGATATTCAGTGTAAACTGCAGGTGTCTAAGTGAGACTGCTATAAACATTGCACTTCTGCAACTCATTCTGAAGAGCTGCTAATCCATCCTCTGCAGTCAGGTGGTGAGGCTTCCTCCTGTACATGTCTGTGGGGAGGGATAAGCTCAGTTTAAATCTCACTTTTCTGGTCTACAAGAGCCAGGAACATCTTTTTGGCTTTTTAGGCGTTGCTGGTGAGGCCAATGATTGTACTTCTGTACTATCTATTAAGTAGCATTTTATTTTCCAGCATACTGGAATCCCAAGAGAAGATGTTTCAAAGAAATGCATGGAGAATGGCCAGGAAGACAAGCACCATGCTGCTGCACGGGAACATTTGGTCTCTCTATCCTTCTCTGCTATCTTTGGCATTAAATCAGCCTGGAAGAAAACTAAGATCCAAGTGCAATGTAATTCTGCTGCCTAAAAAACAACAAAACAAAAACAACAAAACAAACCCAGAAAACAATAACAACAACACCCCACGAGCAAACCAAACAAATCCTCCTTCACATCCTAAAACCCCAAAGAGGATCTAGGAAGACTTAACTGTTCATTTCCTGCTCATGTTCAATGACCCAAGACAAGAACTTGCCTTCCCTCTCACTGTTTTTTGTCTTTAAGGTGACTCAAAGTCTTTTAGATGTTGTTCCAAGTCCATCATTTGTCTGCTGCTCTCTTCCTCTCACCTGCTTTGGTCCAGAACAACAAAACCCTCACCAAATTTGGTTTTAGCCCAAATCTGAAACCCCTTCTGAGCTTTTTTGCCCATCTCTGCCTTCTTCATGTCAGCTCCCTTAGAAGGGCACACAATGCAATGGAGGGCAAGGGCAAGAACTAAAAGCAAGATTAAAAAAATATACAGCACAACTGAACTGAACAGATTCTCACAGCCCATCATACACTGTGCACTTGTAGCAATTTCCTTCTTTTTGTCAAAAAAAAAAAAAAAAAAGAAGACCAAAGCCTTTAGAGTTTGCAGAATTGCTTTGTGTCCAGTCAGAGCACTAATGGAAAACAAATTGCATCTTTAAACACTGAATAACCCCATTTAGAGCTATATTAATATAAATGCATTTTTCATTTAAAACCAGCAATTCTAACAGTGGTGCTTATAAAGATGTCTTATAATTTACTGCTGCTCTTCTCCAGCCAAAAGTGGAATTACCACTTTCTACGTATAAACTTAATAAACAGCACACACTAAACTGCCTAGTCTTTCAGGCTGATGAAAGTTGCTTCTTATCAAAGGTTCCTTTGTGGATGCTTTAAAAGGATTTAAATTGCTTTGATTGCATTATTAACAGTGTCTGTGTTGCTCTTGTATTTCAGAATAATCTGGAAAGCTGGAACATCAGCTCTTGCATTCTACAAAAGGCGGTTTTCCATCTCTAACAAATGTGCTTCAATAGAAAAGATAATCCTTGTGTTCAAAAGCAAGACCCCAAGATGGGCCGTGTTAACATCTCTGTAGACCCACTTATTACCCTCTTATTCTTCCTATTTTTCAATGGTTTTCAGCCCTGGAGGTGTCATGGCCAGTCAGGACTTCATGAACTTTGCTGGGAACCCATGTACGTGCAGTGAAAACCACATCAGGTTTGTCTCTTTGAGAAAGTGCCAACACAGGACCATTTCTGATGAAGAAACGTGGATATTGCTCTTCAAACTGCAGAACCTGACCAAGTCCAGTAACGCAGCGAGGGATCTCTTTCTCATGGTGCCTGCTTGGGAATGTTGCAGGAATGGGTTGAAGCAACAGGAGAGAAATTTCCTGCTTGTTTTCCAGGGTTTGGGGTTTGTTTGCTTTGGGTTTTTTTGTGTTTTGTTTTTCGGTTTTTGTTTGGGTTTTTTGTTTGTTGTTGTTTGGTTGGTTTTTCTTGTTGTTGTTGGTTTGAGGGGGTTTGTTTTTTAAGATGGAAACCTGTTGTGTAGATGCTGAGGACTCTCCACTTGCCCTGTCTCCAGCAGTGCATTTAAAAAGTGAGGCAAGCCAGATGGTTAGAGAACACAAGGCAGGAATAAAAATGTCACATTTCAGCTCATTCAAAAATTCCTGGGAACTGTGGCAGCAAGTGATGCTATAAAAGCCCGATACAAGCATCCAGGCTCCCGTGGGAATCCCGTTACCAGCACAACTAACATTCTGTGCCCTGCAGGCCTCAGTGGCACACTGTATTCATCACAGGGGGCTAAAGGCACTGCCCTCCCTCGCAGCAGCGTGGCCAGAAGGAGCACAGTGCAGTGTGTGAGCCCGCAGTACAGCCCCAGGGCTCCTCGCTGTTTACTTGCAGTGCAAACTCCCGGAGCGGAAATTCAGTCCAAGAGAGCACAGCAGAGCCTTTTTATGCATTAACCACTGCACTGCTCCAGAACTTCACCTGGCACTTCACAGAGATTAAAAGGGACGGTGTAGCCCCTGTCTTGGGGAGTGTTTACCTTGGCAGGCTCAGAGCCCTGCAGGTGCCGGGCGGGAATTCTGAAGCCAAGGGCTGTGATGAAGTTCTCTTGCTGGGGGCAAAAGAACGCTCTCTCCCACCATAAATATTTCATCTGCTTGCTTTATTTTTAATAAAATCCGGAAATTGTTATGACTTATGACAAGATAATGGCCTGATAGATTCCTTATTCTAAACAGCAGCTCGTCCCGGTCTGCAGTTCAAACCAGGCCTTCATCGCTGCAGAAAGCTCAAGACCTGACATAGGAAGTCCTGAGGGAGAACACATCTTTTGCCCTTGGTCGATTGTTTTTCCCTTCAAATTTAGGAGTTCCCACAAAATACCTGGAGCCCCTCGTCCATGCTGTTACAGCAAGCGTTGTTTTGGCACTGACTATCCAAGTTTAATTAATTAAAAATAGAAATGCAATCAAGCTTACTTGAGACAATGGAACTACCCCGAACTGGTTTTAAGTCCTGCCAACCTAATTTTCTCTGCTTGTCAGCTGTCTTTTTTAAAACAAACAAAATTTAATCTCCTGATTATCGAACATCTAATGTAATTATTCAGATGCAGACAGTGTTTGCTTTGTATAACTTTCCTTATTTCCACTCTTTTCATGTTGTTAGGCTACAGGGATAAACTCCACACATCACAGCAGCATTACACTGAAGATGGAAACAGTCCAAACCTTAGAGTTGGACCGATAGGGAAAAAATGTTTGGAGAATATTGCAACAGCTTCGCAGTTAAATACACTTCAGTGATATATATGGCTCTTCTGATTTGTTTTCTGAAAGCAGCTATACTGAAGCTCGCTCATGGAATTCTATTTGAAAGTCAAATCCCACAAACAGTTGCATAAATATGTTTGCACTTGAACCAGAATGTGCTTGTGGCTCTGCTGATTTTGGACAAAGATTTTGGCAGGAGGGATAACAACCCACCCACCCACCCACCCACCCTTTTTGGAGCAGCAGCAGGAGGATCAAACCAGATCCTGTGAGATCAACATTGTCACCACACAGAAAAACACGAGTGGGGTGCAGAGCCTGGGGAGGGACCCTCAGCTGTCTCAGAGGAGACATTTGGTCACCCAGCCCTGTGCCAGGAGCGCAGTCAGACGGCAAGGAGAGAATGCCCTGCCCTGAGACCAGGCTGTTCGCCACTGGAAGAGAAATCCTCATCCTAATGAAATCTGAGTTACTCTGCTGAGTTATTCCAGCCCTCCCCAGCCACTTTGGGTATCATCTAAAAGTTACTGGTTCAGCCAACAGTATCCTTTCCATATGGGTCACTGACCCAGCCCCGTGCTCAAAGGCAGGCTGCAGATGCTGCAGGGTCAAGAGTAGGTCCAGCAGGAGAAGATGGAGCTTGCCATTACTGTTTGAGCCCCTCTGGATCACAGAAGCAAACATTCCTTGTGTGAAGTGACAGGGTGCAGGCAAAGACAACAAATAATTGCTACACATAATGAAGACGATCTTTAAGCCTGCTGAAATCACAGAATCACAGGATCTTCTGAGCTGGAAGGGACCCACAAGGATCATGGAGTCCAACCCTTAAGTGGGATGTCCAACCCCACAGGAGGATGGAACCCTGGACCTTGGAGTTATTAGCACCATGCTCTAACCAGCTGAAATGGATGGAGATTCCCATCGATTCCGGTGGATCAAGCCTGGTTTTCCCACCTCTGTCAAGCACAAGTCACATGAATAAACCACTGAGTCTGTCTCTCACTTTCTCAGCACCATCACAACAGTAGAAATGCACGGACCAGGATTAATTGCCAGGAAATCGTGAATGTGCAGTGGGAATGTTTGAAAAGCTTCTTTTCAACCGAAATTGTTAGGCACCAGGTTCTTAAAACACATCCTTTCTTTTCCATTTGGTTGCCAGTTGGAATAACAGTATGTAGAAAGGGAACTAAAAGCAAAATAGAGCAGGGAGAAAGACTGACTGGCTTACAGACAGACAGACAGACAGACAGACGGGAAGGTGTGTAACACTTCCAGTCAAAAAATTCACATTACTAGTAGTAAGCTGGTTTCCATTCCCATAAATGACACTCGAGAAGCACACTGCCCTGGAGCAATGCCTTTGGTGAGGTTTCCTGAGCACAGTGCCTTCGTGGCTGGTCACAGAGGTATCCAGGGCATGGTGGGAATCCAAACTGCTTCACACTGATCACAGAAGATGCTCCACCACCACAATTTCCCAGCACTCTAATGTGGGACTTGTGCAGCCCCAGGGGAAGGGCTGCCCACACCACCATCCTGACCACCACCCCAGCTAGAAAAGGAGTTTATCTTTATCTTCTTAAACGACTTCCAACAATGTCTCCGTGGCAAGGCCAGAGGAATGGAAAAAAAGAAATACCTCAAAGAAATATGAAAGCTCACCTCAGAAATGCCCTGGGAAATTTGGGGAACAAACACTTGGTTGTTCTCATTTTGTTCTGCTTTGGATGGGAATGCCAGAACCAGCTGATTTGCTCTCAAAGACAGCAGCTACTGACATTTTTTTCATTTGGAACTTTCATGTCCAGTCCGAACAATTTTAACTGAAGCACCAAACATACTTTCTGCCTAGTGCTGTTATTTAGACTCCTGCCTGGTGAAATCCTGGGTAACACTCGCTGAAAGAAAATTTCAGTAAAAAGTTGCGATTTGAATGTTTAAGGTTATGAAATCTACAGGACTGTTGCTGTTGTACACAGCACAAAATAAACACCTCGATTCCAGGAAACCAACGGAGACATCTTGTGAATCACTTTCTCAAGGCAAAAAGACTTCTGCAAAACTACTCTCTGACTTCTAAAGCAGCCCAGGTAGAAACTGAAGCAGCTGTCAGGACTAAACTTTGAGCAGGTCAGGAAGATGGCAGAATGCAGAGAGCCACCAGCACTCGCTCTGTGAGTGAATATTTAAGCAGCACACGTTACTCCCAGGCACATAATAAAACTATTCACAGGGATTACTTACTCTGCATGCTGTTCAATACTCACTGCAAGTCCTAAGCATCTCAGCCCTTTTATTAGTGACTCCTCTAACAAAACACTAGATGCTATGAGTTGTTACTTCATTGCTAAATTTTCTTGGTTTTCCTCCCGATGTTTTGAAACCCCAAACCTCAAGTACAGCAAAACTCCACACCGGTAAAACTCCACTTATTTTATAAGTGTTTGTCAATTCCAACCTTCAAAAAATTGCAAAATAAGCTCAACCACCAACCTTAATAATCACAGAAAATAATACACTGAAAAACATAATCAACCCTTGCCAATTTTAAGGGTATCACTGACCTCTGACAACACTGCTAAATTACCACTTAACTGGATATTTTGCTCAGCTATAAGTGGTTTATTTGTTATAATACAGACACTGATTTTGCATTGGTTTATATTGACAGGCTGATTTCACTGCCTGCTGAGTGACAGCCCCCTCTGAGTGGGCGTGAAGGAGCTGAACTGCTGAGTAAAATTGATAGGAGAGGTGGGAAAGAGATTTTAAAGTAATTTAGAAACCCAAATGCACTGAAAGGAACTTGTACAAAAGGGTATTGCCAACAGAAAGTATTTTTTTCTCCTTGACAGAAGTCTGCAGCACCAAGGACCATTTCATACCAAATTATTGCAATGGATGCAGAGAGTGTGGCAGATCGTGCCCAGACAAAAAAAAACCACGAACAGTCGTACTTAGGTCTACAAAAAAAGGCAATTTTTGAGTGAACTTCCACTTTATTCTTATGAAAACTAGGTTGTCGTAGGGGAATTACCCAAGAACTTTGGCAGTTTTAAAGGTTATTCTAATGTTTGCATTTTTCCAGTTTATCTCTTTTTTTCTTCCTGTTATTTCTCAGTTTAGTTTCACACTGTCATATGAAAAACATCTTACCCTTGAATTGTTTTTTTTTCCCCTGTAACATTTTGTTTTCTACATTTCAACAGACAGCCACAAGTATTCAGCAACACAAAATAATGGTGCTCAGATCTGCAGAACAAGAAGCCCAGTCTATCACCTCCGAAGTTACTGAAAGGATTTCAGTGCTCAGCAGACAAAATGAACAGGAACTTCAGCTAGGGTTGCCTCCCTCATGAGTAGTGACACGGTATTTAGATGCTGGAAAAAAAAGTCAAACATTTTACTTCTCACTTGGAAGAGGATATTTCAACATCCCCTGGCATTACAGGTTAGATCTGAAGAAATGCATCAATAACTGAGATCCTAATGCTTGTCTGAAGAGTTCCCAGCACCCTTCCAGACAGGTGCTGATCCACTAAGACACTGCTTCACTCAAGCATATCAACAGGAGGTCTGCACACACTGCTTCATAAAATAAGCAGAGTATTAAAAAAACTACTGAAATCTGATGTGGTTGTCTCATAAACTGCTACACCACTGACACATGCCAAGGAGTAGCTCTGGTGTGGTAAGAGCAGCATCACAACTGGGTGCCACCAGTCCTCTGAGAAACCTCTCCTCAAGTTGTTCTGGTCAGGAATGTACAGGGAGTTGGGGTGGATGAGGCTAAAAATAAGAACCCTGCAACAGCTCCCACTGCCTCTAAACAGCTGGGTGACACTGCCTTCTCCGTGTGAAGCATCAGCTCTGTGTCCATACACGTGAGCAGGTGCTCAGGGATGGTGAAAGGACCACTTACAGGGCAGCCACTTAGATTTGCCCTTTCAGTTCTACCAAGCAGAGCAGCCTCTGTGCTCGTAGCTTCATGCTGAGCTCCAGCATGGAGAGGGTAGATGCTGTATACGGCTTTTTGGTGCTCAGGTGTTTGGAGCAAGCTGTGGCTCCACCAGCAACATTCCATGTGCCATAGCTAGGCTGCTCCTGTTAGTTCATTAATCAGTCCAGCAGCTGGGAGGAGTTCACAAAGTATGGAAATGCCACGTGCAATCATCCCCTTAGAGATGTGCAGGTTCTATGAAAGTGAGAGAGGGGAACACTGAGTCCAGCGAGCTTGGTTGGAAGAGAACCATCAGCTAAGGGTTAAGAGCTACATCCCCAGGACTGAGGTGCACTGTCTTCTGGGTCCTCAGCCCAGGAACTGCACAGAAGACAGGGATTTCCTCTGCAGCAGACACATAAAATGTACTTCTACGAAGGGAAAAGGGGAAAAGGCACGGCAAAGAAGAGCCACATGGCTGATGTGAAAGGAAAGCACGCTTGCAACGACACCGAAACATTAGGGGCATTGTTCGAGGGCAGTTCATCCTTGCAAAAATATTATCCTCGTCTCCATGCCAAGGGCGGTGAAAGTATGGGCTACTTGCCATGGAAGTGCTGGGGATTTAGGCTGGACCTGTCATGGGGCTTGTTTACTCTCTGCGCCCGACGTTTCAGACACACTCAAGCGTAGTGTTCACGTCTTGGCAGCAGCTTCTCATTCATGCATTTTCCCCCGGTCCCCTTTGAGGAGTCTTCCTCCTCCAACATTGCAGTGGTTGAAATTTCATTGCTGGCTGAGAAAACCAACACTGATTAATTTCATCCTACTTGCATGGAAGGGGTAAAGTATGCAGGTCTCCAGCCAGGGACAAGGAAATCCCTGCTGCTTACATGCCACGTGGAATAAGCAGCCCATGGTTGAGGCCATTGGACTTCAACAGTCTTCATTCCACCCTCAGGAAAGAAGCAATTATCCGTAGCAGCATGGGGAGCAAACAGGAAGTAATGCAACACATTCACTTTTGAGTACAGAATATTTTTTTTTTTACAAGACAGAATATCCCACAAGGAAGAATTCAGCCGTAGCGTCGCATCGACGCACCCCGAATTATTAAAGGAACGTGGTTGAGGTTGCAGAGTTGAGCCTCAAAACCCAGGAAAAACCTGAATTAAAGCTGCAGGCTGGTGCAGCCTGAATGCCAGTCCCGACTGGCAGTGCGTGCGTTCTGGTACAGTCTTTAATTACATCACTGCAAACTGCTTTTCCCCCAGGACCCTCACCTCATTCTGAGCACAGAACGGGCAGTGCTTCCTTAATGAGCAGCTATTCAGAACCTCCATCTCTGCCCTGCTCCAGTGGGTGCCCCTGGACTGCATTTACTGCACACAGGCAGGCCTGCTCTGAGCACGGTGATTCATTTCCCCGTGGACCTTGCTGTGACATTCCCCACTGCAGCCTCTGGATCCTTCACACCTATTCTTGGATCTATTTGCACCCCTCCTCTGGGAGACAGAGTCCAGTTTTACAGATGGGGAACTTAGACATAATAAAGATGGAGGTAAAAAGTATCCACCGCCCGGGGTGGTTTGATCTGCTGTGTATTTCAGTTTATATGCCATTCCCTCTGCCCAAGGCCAACCTTCCATTATTTTCAGTTGCAGATGTTTGTAAACAGGACCCAAAAATCTCAAGGCAACTACAACTAGTCAAAAACAAAAGAAAAAAAAAAAAAGCACAATTAGAGGCCAACTGTGAAAAACTAATTTCAAGTGACTTGTCTGTCGTCTCATAAGATCTATCCCTGTCCAGTTCCCTAGTGTGTTATTCAATCACTTTGGCTACGAGACCATTTTCTTTGATGTTGTAAATCTCCATTTAAATTTATCACACACCTTTTACCCCATGCAATAAATGAGTCAGTCATTCTATCCTCTTTTATTAGAAAACCCAGTTCCATTCCCAGACTAACTCAGGCTTTTGAACTGACTGCATTAGGGCTCCTGGGGAAGAAAATTAAGCATTTGATATTTACAGGAATATGAATTTAGGCTGCACAGGCAGCCTTAATTCAAAATTTATTTTAGGTGCTCGTTGTTTCAACACATATTTTTGCATGTTTAATTTCCTAAGCTTTTAAGGAACTAGAAAACTGAAGGGAAAAAAAAATGCTGTGGACCAAGAGAAGGTCTTATTAATTAGGAAGAGCTCGCACAAAAGGCTGGGAACTTTGAACTGCTAACTTGAAGAATTTCCTTTTATCACAGCTTTTCCTGAGCTTTTTCCTAAGTTTTCTTTGAAACAGAAACTCCATCATGATGACTCTCATACTGATACCTATATCAGCAGAGCAGAGCTGACACAGGGATGTCAGGGTATCCCTTTGTGCTACTGGGAGAGGAGCTGTAAATTGTGTTAGCTGATCCTCCTCAGTTCCAGGGTCTCTGTGGACTGGGACTCCCCATGTTTTCTCTTTAACCTTCCCTCCCTAACTTTCTGCCATCTTTCCCAGCAGTGCTGCTGCTCCGCTCTAGTTCCCCCAAGACAAGCAAGTTCCCTCCACATCTACACTAAATCTCAGTCTTTCTAGAGAATGGGTCCCAAATCCCCCATCCATCTGATCCCAGGACTTAGTCCTACACAGGAAGGATCATAGGCAGCAGTACAAGTGGGATATGGATTTACAGCATTCCAGCAGCTCTGCAACAGCTCTGCAAGTGGCCATCCCTTGGGAGACACCTGCAAAGACCTCGCATCTCAGTCTCAAGTGGCTCCTTCCCTTCACTGGCAGGAAAAGCATTGAGAGGTGTTCAGGGTGGGATCCCTACCTGAAATGCCCCCTCTTTCACCTGTGACTGAGAGGATGTTCAGGTACATGGGTTAGGGATGTTCAGGTACCTGGGTTAGGGATGTTCAGGTACATGGGTTAGGGATGTTCAATGGGTTAGGGATGTTCAATGGGTTAGGGATGTTCAGGTACCTGGGTCAGGGATGTTCAGGTACCTGGGTTAGGGCTGTTCAGGTACATGGGTTAGGGATGTTCAGGTACATGGGTTAGGGATGTTCAATGGGTTAGGGATGTTCAATGGGTTAGGGATGTTCAGGTACATGGGTTAGGGATGTTCAGGTACCTGGGTTAGGGATGTACAGGTACCTGGGTTAGGGATGTTCAGGTACCTGGGTTAGGGCTGTTCAGGTACATGGGTTAGGGATGTTCAGGTACATGGGTTAGGGATGTTCAGGTACATGGGTTAGGGATGTTCAGGTACCTGGGTTAGGGATGTTCAGGTACATGGGATAGGGATGTTCAATGGGTTAGGGATGTTCAGGTACATGGGTTAGGGATGTTCAGGTACATGGCTTAGGGATGTACAGTACATGGGATAGGGATGTACAGGTACATGGGTTAGGGATGTACAGGTGGATGGGTTAGGGATGTTCAAGTAGATGGCTTAGGGATGTTCAGGTACATGGGCTGCAGCAACCTTTGTGCACTCCCTCAGCAATGTGCAACACAACCCACCTCTGAAAGGGGAATAAACCATCTCACACTTGGCCTGGATGTTTAAGGAATAGCTAGAGTGGTGTTAATTCACCAGTGCTCATTCCTTCAGTGGAATGACACTGCTTCTCTGCCTTTATGATCAATCCTGGCTCCCACCTTCAGCCTGTTATTTTTAATTAAAAAAAAAAAAAAAAAAAAAAAAAACGTATCACAGAAAATATCCAGCATGGAAAATTTCAGTCTACATAACTCTGGTAAAATCTTGATCTTATAATGTGCAACATTAGGTAACTCTAGCAATGGATGGTGCTACCCAGCCCACTAGGAACAGCAACCCTTACTCAGAAGGTTTGGCTTGGGGAGCCGCCTCGTTGCTATTTATTATGTGTTACAGGGCCAGCTCTGCCCTGCCTGCTGATGTTTTAGGACCTTGACCTGTGAGGAGTCTCACAGAATGCTGAAGGTTTGACTGGAAAACTCAGAGGATGCTATCTTTGAGGGTTACATGGGAATCAAAACACAAGCAACTTTCTCGTCCAGAGATTTTTTTTTTTTCAGCCTAAATAGATAAACATAAAACAGCAGAAGATGAGGAAAAAGAAGAGAAACTGCATAAGCTTCACGCACTGTTTTGTACAATTTTAAGATTTTTAATAATTAAGCATCTCTGTCGGCTTATCGGGGATTAATATCACCTTACTTCCCTTGAATTCCATTTGGTTCTTACATTATACATATTCCACATGAGCGCTCTCTTCTCTCAATATTTCTGGCACCAGCATGAGCCTCTTTGGTAAGGACTCATAAGGTTATGAATGTCTGGACAGCCTGAGTAATGAAAGGCCAGTTGGGGCCGAACCATTGACCACAGATTTAACTTGCCAGGAAGCATAAAACATAAAATGTAAATTAGGTACTAATAACCCATTTTTCTTCTAAATCCTCGGTACAGATACGCAGCAAGAAGCACAGATTATGTTTTGAGAGGGATTTTGGAACAATTCGCAGTTAAAAATATTGCATGGGGCCTTGTGTTGTGGCCTCAGAAGAGACTGAATTGTGAGTTGTTACTGCTGCCCTTGAACCCACTTCAGTCAATGGAAAGTTTCATTGGCACCTGGATTTGTTGCTCTGGGTAGCTGCCTAGCTACCAGCAAAACCCAGCACATAATACTGTCATCAGGGAAAGAGGAATGTGCAGTCCAGAGAGCAAGACATGCATGGAAAAGTACATTTCTCCCAGCATGTTTTGCAATCTCCACGCTATTCCCTCCCCATCTTCCTTTCCACTGATCTCATCTGTGGAGATGAAGTCAAGAAGGAAACTCAGGAAGTAGCACTTGCATGGCAAGATCATTTTACTGCCTGTGCATGACCAGCACCATCCTTAGCACAGCTTTGACCCTCTGGATGGGGCCAACCCTGCGCAAAAAAACAGACACACAGCTCCACTATTTCCAGCCAAGGGATCTGAAGGCAACTTGGGGTTGGTTGGGCATGTTTGTCATCTGGGCCCAGGACTATCCAAAAATACAGCGTGCTGAACAAGCTTCTTGAATTAATTATGCTTCAGGTAAAAATCAAATCCATGCACTCGGCCTTAATGAGATCTAGAACTGCTTCTCCACCCTCTGGCACACATCTTTTTTAGGCAAAACCTGGAAAGTTGTTCCTTTTCAATAGGTCAGTACACCTGACATACCTCTACAGCTCGGTAATTTCTACCACTCTTTGCACCAAGAAAATAAGATATTTCAATCAATACATTTAAAAACTAAATAAATACCCGGTTTTGGCTTGCAAAGAGGGGAAACCTCTGGCTATGACACTGATACAAGCCTTAAAGAGAAGACAGGAGTGGATTTCTGCTCCACCCCTGCAGAATTACCTTGCTGGAATAGACACCTTCTCCCAGAGAAGCAACACAGAGAAAGCAAAGTCCCATCTCCTCATTCACTCTTCCCGTTCTTAATTTGTAGCACTATTACTAATAAAGATTATTTTACTGTGCTGATGCCTAATCGTGGCACAGGACCAAGAACATATGGAGGGGAGCATGGTGCCAGGCACTGAATAAACACAGAAAAACAAGGCAGGCCTACCCGGGCAGTGGAAAGGTTTAGAGAATACGAATAAATATTCACTGCTTTTGGAAGTCTCTCAGAAACACCTTCCAAGTCTTCTCAGGTTCAACCACCACTATTGATGCAGCAAAAGAATCATGACTTAAACGGGCAAAGGAGGACACTCCTAAAAACACACGTTCTGGCAAAACAGAAACAGACTAAACAAGCCTCTTGAAGAAATATGCATTTGAGAAACTACCCTGATTTCAAAGGTCTGGGTTTTTTATCCTTCCCCCACCACGGGGACCTGCGGTGCAGCAACATGCTGGAGATACACCGTGAGATAATTCAGGGACACCAACGCTGCAGAGAAAAGCAACAATACTGCAAGAGTAAGAAAATAAACCTTGAGATTACAATGAAAAAAAAAAAAAAGAAAAAGAATCCACAAGGTCTGGTCTAGTGCAGGCTGTCATTGTTAATGAGAATCCTGGCTTCGTGGGCCTCAGAGGAGAGCAGCTGTGCCTCTCCATAAAGCAGGTCTGAAGGGTATATACATTACCAGCAAAGGACAAGCACCACCCTTTCCTCTCATATAATGATCCAAGAGTGCCATTTAATTGAGAGGAATATAAACACCCAGGCTGGAGCATGGCCAGGACACTACATTTAACATCCTACTCTAAATAAGAGATGCCATACGAGCTGCAGTGTCCAAGCAGAGCAGACACAAGCTGAAGTAAAAGATCCCATCTGATAATCCTCCTCACAACAAACTACAGAGACCAGAATTTACAGTCCTGGGCAACATCAAGTGTTGAGTCGACCCTGGCTGTCACTGCCAAATGAGGTAGAGCACTTGGAGAACATCTGCTGTGGATGACAGCAAACATCTTTTGCCTTGGAGTGTCCCAGGTAAATCTCCCAGGAAAAACAAAACCAACTGTCTGCAAAAAGTCTCTCTTCCACCCTGTCCCGCTGGCCAGCTTCCCCTAAGTGTATCATGGTGCTCTCAGATGAACTCACTCATAAAGTGACAACAGCCCCCCCATTTTTTGGATGTCAGACTTTAAACAAAAGGAAATTTGGGTGTTTGGAAGGTTGTCGCCTTATCCTCCGCCAAAGACCAGGAGAATTTTTTTTCTTCATTTTTTTAGGAGTGGCCAAACCACTCTGGAATTACACAGTCAACATGGTGAGTATGTCTGAGTTGCCTTACTTTCCCCAGAATCACTCCACACTGTTCAATGACAGCAGCTTGTGCAAACACTGGCAGGAAGTCAGCAAAGACATGACAGAAGGAAGACATAAAATTTCCAGCACAATTAAGAAAACAAGTTTTGGTTATCCTCATCAATCAAGGCTGATTAGATCAGTAGGAGTGGCCAGACCTGGCTGCAGTGTGGAATAATCTGCCTGCATCTCTCACAAATGATATTTGCACTGAACAGACCCAGAACCTCCCTCTCCCTCAGCTGTTTGTGTTGATCACTGGGATCTCATCCCTTCTGTCTCCCGGTCCTGCCCTGGGCACAGCCTCACTGAAGGCATTGTCATACATTACTCAGGTAATTCCCCTCCTCATCCACACTGTGAAAAGTTTTACAAACATTGCAAGATACTCCAGGAATTCATACAGAGTCCATCCATTTGATTCCATTTGACTTCTCCAAATCAGAGAATTCATCTAATTGAGAAGGTGTGCTTCTTTTTTTCTCTTCACAATTCAGCATCCTTGTGAGACATTTCAACTTGTTATCCTTCCCACTTTCAGATTTTCCTGTATTTTCACTCCAACCTTCACATAACTTTCTGATTAAATAACTGAAATCCCCTGAAACAGATCATATATTTCAGCATATCCTCAGACTTTGAAAAGCTCAGTAAGCAAGGCCAGGGCTTTAAAATTTCTACATAGGTATTCACAGTTCAGTTGGAATACATCTGGGTTCCCCCCCCCTGAAAAAAATGGGGAAGGTGAGGACTCACTGATTAACAAACTCTGTTACTGCCCACAGGTAAGACAGAGACCACTTTTTACTTCTTGTGTCTGGGTATCATATCATCTCTCAAAGCTCTGCATCAGTCCAGCTGTACTGAAGGCATGGACTTCCCTTCTGGATCCCACAGCTCTGTGTCCATGAGTAGCTGGCAGTTGAGTTCTGGATGGTAGCAGTAGCTTCAAAGAGCTACAGTAGGACATTAATAATAAGAAATTCCAGAAACAACGCTTTAAAACAACCTTTCTCTAAAATTAACGGGGGCACAAATTAGAGACCAAGAGGTCCAACAAAGAGCTATTTTCTAAGCATTCTATTTTAAAGTAGCATAGATCAACACCATGAAATGACAGTGCACCTACACTCTGAATAAGAAATGCCTCCAAGGCTATCCCAGCTGCAGTGAGCAACAGTGTGAAACACCACAGCACGTCCATCCACAGCCTGGGTGAAGCCCTTCAGAGACATTATTTACTCCTGCTGCTCCTCAATGAACCTGTGCTGCCCCTCTGCAGGCTGCTCCCCTGCCCACTGCATTAAACCTCCTGCAATCACACCTGCAGTTCACAAGGGCCCTGGGTAAACAGCTCCTGATGACCCAGCCAAGGGATCAGGAGAACTTCCACCAGGAAAAAAGCAGAGAGCCCCTGGTGGTGCTGGTTTTGTGCTTTGGCTTTGCCTTTTGATGACATGTTTCATGGTGGCATTAATGTTTTACTGCTCATCTCAGCCCCACTGCTGCCTGAGAGATTAGTTTCTGTATTTACTTTTCCTTGCCTTGAATTAGAGCGTGATCTTTTACCACGACCATAGCTCTGTTGTTCTCAGACTCTTTAACCCTGATCTGTTTGATTCCAGGGCTCAATACGACCCAGAGTCCACATTCCTTGTGTTGACCAATAACCTCCTCCAGGCCACAGATAACTGTCAGCCCACAGCAGTCCTCTCAGATAGCTCAGCTCTATTTATTACAGCACACTGACCACACGGCCTTCCCCTTCTTCAGCAGCAGAAGCTGCAGAGCGACGCCAAGCACTGATTCTCTGACCCCAAGGACTTCCATGGGAGATCCACACCATTCCCAGCTCTATTCCACCTGCAGAGCTTTGACAGGGCACCACAGCTGGACAGCACTGGCTACGCTCTAGGGCAGTGAGTGACAGGCCAATCCAACAGGATGCAGGGACAAAACCGGAGCTTATGAGCCCGGGGTGAGGAGCAAAACTGATTTACTTAAACACAATGAAAAAGTCAGCATTTATGAGAGGCCAAATTGAAGGAGGCTGCTCTGTCACTCAGGTTCAGGGCTGGGTTGCATTTGCCAAGTGGTTTTCTCCTTATGACTGACGGGGAAACTGTGGGCTTGACATTTGAATGTGGACCTCTGTGCAGCGACTCGTGCCTCTGCCAGCTTCCCCTCTGCCCTTCCAAGGGCTGAGAGCAGCAGGACGCTTTGCAGTGGATCTTTCTTCCCGGGTGCCCAGCTCCAGACTGCACTGCTCAGGGTCCCCAGGACCGTCATTAGCCAGCAGCTCGAGTGGAAAACACCGAGCCACAACAACCCAAATACCAGACATCTGCTGCCTCCTGCCCCTGTCACTTGTGATCACTGGGAGAGCTCGGGATCAGCGCGGTGTTGTGTGGGCTGGAGAGCAGCAAACACTCCTGGTGGAAGGGTTGTGTCCTCTGGAATGCACTTCCCCACTCCAGCTCTAGCAGCCTGGATTTCATGACCCCCAGGCCATGCTGTAGGGTCCATCTGCTTTCCCAGGCTCCGAAGGGGGAGGAGAAATTTGAGGAATTGTAAGGGTACTGTAGGAAATGCTTAGTTGTAACCCAGCAGGAAGAGTTTGTGCCTTGAGACGCCGACTTGGTGGGTAGAAACTGTAGAGATATTGAGTAAACCTGCCCAGAAAGCAGAATGGGGAACTGTTACTGAGCTGAAGAAACAAACACTTATTGACTTTGTGGGACACAAGATAAAGGGTTTTTATAACTTGGTAAGTAAAATTGTTCTGATTTAGGTTTAAAGTCCATCAATACAAAGAGAGAACTAGCAGGAAACACAGAACTTACGGTCATAGAAGGAGGGGGGCGTGGGGAATTCCATTATTGGATTGCTCCAAGAGCCCACTTAAAATATTTAATGCTGATCCCTCTGCCTTCTGTCTCCTTAAAAGAAATCACCTCTTAACATCATGTCATTCAAAATGAATCACGCTTTCCATTTGCCTTGCTCCCTGCCACATTCATATTACACTATTACACTGTATGCAGGAAAGAATCCAGCAAAAGCAACTGTCTTGCTGTGTGCTAGGAATGGCTTTCTTCAGATGGCTTTAATGCTGAAGACAAAGGCCAGCAATTTACCCCAAACAAAGCACTGGAATTTCATCTTTCCTCTGTTTGTGAGCAGCATGCTTCCACAGCCTTCGCTGCACTCTTCCATTACATTCCTACTGGAAAGTAGGGTTTAAAAACCTCCCTCTCTAAAGCTTTTTTTTTCTCTTTTTTCTTTTTTTTTTTTTTTTTTCTGGGAGACTTGAAGCAGTGAATACTGTATTAGAGAGCTGCCAAGTTATCTGCAGAGGACCTCCACCACTTTCCCTCTTCCAGAGATGCTTGTTTAATTAACGCATTCCACGAGCTGTAGGACTCCTGTCTGCTGAGGGTTTCTTCTCCTTTGATGCAGGGCTGTGCTGGAGGGTGAGGGTGTGGACAGTGCACATCAAATCCTGCAGCCCCCTGACCAGCTTTGCCTTGCACACAGACTGCATGGCCCAGAAATGCACCTCGGAGCAGCACACGAAACCAGCAGACCGTGCTCTGAAACTGGGGAGGAAGGGGAAGACAGCTGGAAATGTGCATTATTTAAACTGCTGTAGGATGAGAAACAGATGCTGGCATGGCATTTGTGGAGTTGAAAGTTACACAGCTCACACTGCCAGCTGGCAGCTAAACCGGTATCAAACCCACAGCTATGCAAAACCCACCACCACAACTGGCACCCAGGCTGGCAGAGCCAGCCAAGAGCAAGAGAGCAAGGGCACTGAAATATTCTCTCTCTTGCCATTGTGCCTCCACCCTGGGAGGGACCAGAGCTGAGAGAGGGAAGTCAGACTGCACCTGCCTGGGAGACACATCATCCCCCTTTCAAGGGCTTTCTGTGCATTAACTGTCACCAGGACTTCAGTTTGCTTAAATGAAGGGTAAAAAAAGCGAGGAAGAAAAGCAAAGGGCTGTTTTATTTGCTCTCTAATTCAAGACTTGATGACCCACATCTCACAGGCAGAGCCTCCAGCTGAACTCCCAGTGCTTTCTCTCTGAGGCAGTCAAAGGAAAGGGCTTCTGATCCCTCCCCAGTACATGCTGGAAGTGGGTGAGTTGGCAGCAAGATGAGACTCCCTCATTGCTGCCTACCAAAAAGGGAAACCCTGGAAAACTGCCAGATCTGAGGACTTGTTAGGGAAATACTAGTTTGTTGATGGGAGGCAAAAAACAGATGAGGCAGAATTCCACATAACTCTGCCAACTAGAGCATTGTTTTGACTTGCATCAGTAGAAGGAAGCTATCAGCTAATTTACACAAAAGATAAAGGCTTTTTGGGAGATGTGATTTAGCATCACACACTCCAGCAATGAGTGAGACAGAAGGCTGAAATCATAGAATCACAGAGTAGTTTGGGTTGGAAGGGACCTTTAGAGGTCATCTAGTTCAACCCCCCTTCCATGAACGAGGGAAAAAACACTGGGGCTTAGGGAAAAAACATAATCTCTCCTTGGGGATGGAGAAGGACAAGTTTGCAGTTGATTTCACATGATATGAACAAAGAGAAACCAAAGGAACATCCTACTTATGCTATGAATTACAGTGAGCACTTATGGAGCTCTGTTTGAATTTCAAGCAGTCTGTAGGTGCTTTACCAGTAACTGGCTGTGGGTGATGGTTGCTTGCCACTTAGCTCGGTGGTGCTCTGGAGAATAAAATCCCATCCCTTTTTTTTGAACCAGGATGGCAGGTCTCCACCAGGGCTCCTTCAGGATTTGGAACAGAGGCCAGTGCCAGAAAACTCGCGAAAACCACATTGGCTGGAGGGTGGATCCACGTCTTCCCTCTCTCTGTGCTGGCCCTGCTGCAATCCCAGCCTGTGCTGATGCACAGAGCCCATGGCAGAGCACAGTGGGAGTAACCACAACCTTGGGTGACCTCTGCGCTGGCAGCTCCTCTGCAGAGCCTGAAACTTTGCGTTGCCTCCTTCCCCTCCTTGAGATCTTACCTAAACAAGTTGATTTGGAACTCATGAGAAGGGCTCTGGCCCCCGAGGGGACTTTGAAGTAGACTCTAAAAAGACATTAGTCCTGGTCACAGGAGCAGGGGCTGTGCATGGAGAGAACAGGGAGAAAGGGCTTTAATTCTGCCTCGCAGCTCCGACCACTGAGTCACAGTCACACTGGCACGGACAATACTGGCATAGACAATATTTTTAGAAGTTGTTTCTTTTTCCCCCCTAGAAGATAATGAGGTTATGGCGCCCTGTGGACACCCACAGTCCCCTGGGCAGGGATGAAAGCAGCCTCAGAGGGAGTGAGTCCCTACCTTGGAGGAAGAGAGCCTCCGTGGAGCTAAGGACAGTCACGAGGTCTGCTCCCAGCACTGGGACTGCTTAACAGCTGCGCTTTTCAGGCTGGGTCTTTTCTCCTCTCTCAAGCAGAACAAGCCTCAGGAACACTCCCACTGACTGTGCAAAGGGGAGGTATTTCTATCTACCTACAGCTGCTCCCCCCAGCTCACCCACTCTCCTGTCTTCCATTCTCCATCCTCCTCGGGCACAGCCCTGGGGCACACAGAGGCCTCCAGGAGCCAACAGTGCTGGCCTGTTCCCTCCTCAAGGGCAGGTTAGGTCCCTCCCACGTGGACCCCAACCTGTCACCAGCACAGTGGTCCTTCCCAAAGATATTCCACCTCATTCTTCATGCTCAGGCTTAGCAGGTTCAGCCAAAGATATCTGGAAAGGATCTTGCTCGAAGTGCCAGTTGGCTTTGGCTGCTGGAGAGCTGCTCAGTATAAATATGCCATAGTCTGCCACAGTAAATCAGAAATACTTTATGCTGGTCCATAAGTTCCCCACCATACATATCTCTCTTTCACATTTTAGAGTCAGGATTGTGCCTTTGCAGGATGTCCCTACTTACTCCCTAGACCCCTCTTGAAGCTCAGTGTGCTGAAGTCACCGCTCATGGGACAAACTATACCTACAGCAAAAGGTCAGATGTGCTGAGCAGGGTACTCAAGGGCTGAATGTTGTTTGTTTGGACTGATCAGAACAGCTCTGAAGTGACTTACACCAAATTCTTTCTGTGCTCAAAACCACGTTTCTCCATAAGCCGTGTTTACAAATGCCAAAAATATTTTGAAGCAGGAGTTATGAAAGCCTGAAAGCACTTACTTATAGAGGGCTGTTTCGACATTGCAAACACTTGTATGTAGTGGAGCCAGGTCCTGCTGCTCATGAGAACAGCCTCCACCAATCTGTCAACACTGGCCTAACTTGTCCAAAGGAGAGCTCAGAAAATCAGTGTGACGTCAAGAGACCTTCAGTGTGCCACTGTGCAAATATAGTGCTGGTGCAGGGCTGGAGGATGGTGAAATCTGGCAGGCACAAAGGATTTTGGAGCTACCTGCCGAGATTCTATTTTTTTGTGGGTCATTGAATACTATAGAGACTTCCCATCTTTTGAAATTAATCGGTAAATTCTTCTGGAAAGGTAAAACCTTCTTGTTTTCCTTAATTTACTAAATTTATTTGTGGCTTAAATGTCTTGGTCCATTAGATATTTTGTTAAGGATTATAAGAGTTCAGACTATTTGCTGAACCATTTTTGCACTGAGCTTTACCCATTCCAGGACAACAGTGAGTTCTTCAACGAAAATCAAATACCAGTCTACCACCCTGCCCGAACCTGGGAGATTTTCCATGGTTTGTATTATACCACCCTGCTCTATGATTTTTGTCCCCTTCCTTACAACTGGACTTTCACTCATCCCTTCCAGTACTTCAGCTAAGAGACAGCAGTTTAAGATACAGAATATTTAATTTTACTTGTCCTGGCATTAGTTTAGCATGGTAAAAATGTGATTAGTAAGTGAACAACAGTACTGGTATAACCAGGAGCTCTATTCAGAAGTGGCCTCATAGCTCCTGCTTTGATCCTGCTGAGTGGGGGTTCTATTTTAACAGCAATATTTAACAGAATTCATGGTCATGCCCTCATTTCTGATCTACAGAACACAGAAATATTTCCAATTATCACCTCCAAAGGGTTTTCAAAGCAGCATATAGTGATTTCCTGAAAAATAAATGGAATCTCTCAATGACTTCAAGGATTCAGCCAAACCACCAAAAAATCACATTCCCAGGTGAGTTCCCTCACACTTTGCCTTAAAACCAGAACTAAAAGTTAGGTGTGGGATCATCCTAAAAACACACAACCTCTCTTCTCCTTGAAAGCCAGAAATCACCAGCACAAGGACAACAATGGGCCTCACTTCCACTAAGACACTTTATCTGTGGTCTCACCTCAGACACAGATTTACAAGGAGTAAGAATCCTAACCCTGTTAACCCATCAAAT
The DNA here is from genome assembly GCF_022539395.1 of Myiozetetes cayanensis. NCBI lineage: Eukaryota > Metazoa > Chordata > Aves > Passeriformes > Tyrannidae > Myiozetetes > Myiozetetes cayanensis. Next base: position 1,417,515 of record NW_026086605.1, on the reverse strand, counting down.
AACTTACAGTGCCCTAAGTTATCTTTAAAAGTGAGGTATTGAATTTATATTCATTTTATTGTCTGTTTGTACTGTCCAGAAAAGACAACAAACCAGCAAAACTGACGTGAACTGATCAAGGACCTTCATAATTAAGGAGAAACTGCACCTCGTGCTGAAGAATTACACTTTGTGGCAAAGAGTGCTTCAGCAAAAGCAGTGCTACCAAGACAAAGTTGAAAAAAGAGGTACAAGGTTGCTTTGATATAGTGCAGATATTCAAAATAGAGATAGATAGGTAGATAGATAGATAGATAGATAATAGATAGATAGATAGACAGACAGACAGAAAATGTGAATTTTGCTTCCCTCCAAATATTTAATGGTCTTTGGGTGACTTTCATATAAATTGAGGTTATCACTTATTTTCTGGTTTTAAGTAAAGAATAGGATGCTTCTTTTCCTCCTGCCCCTCTCCCACCAAAAAAAAAAAAAAAAAAAAAGGAAGGAGACAAAAATGAGGTTTCCAGTTTTAACCAGAATAACAACTCCCCTTTTTTACTACACACATGTCATTCAAAAAGCTGTGTTTTGTTACAAAATGCCTCCATCAAGGGTTCAGTCTCTCATGCTCCTGTCCCCTGACCTGCAGCATGTTCAGTGGGCCATTCTTGCAGCCTGACTGTTCCTAGCACAGCCCAGAGCAAAGCCCAGCCACAATCCCAGAGGCCTCTGTAACAACCAGCAGAAGCCAAGCCAAAATAATGTTTCCTCTCCCAACCACCAAATGAGCTCTTCTCCTCAAAAAGCATTAACAGGTCAATCCCATCCCTCCCTAAAATCCTGAGTGCATCCCCAAAGGGGAGGATTTCAGGCTGTTCACTTCACAGCACCCCTGTAATGTAGGTCTGATGGATCTCTTCTCTCCCTTTTCCCTCCCTGCAGTTCCCTCTTTTCAGTAGAAGAGGGCTCCTCTTCAATTTAACTGAAGGGAAACTTTCTCACTGAGTCCAGCAGAGCTGAGCAGAGCCCCCACCTCCCCATCACTACCAGGAGCAAAGTTACAAGTGAGTCCAGCAGAGAGACAAGTAAGTTTTTACCATAAATGCAGCCCCCCCTCTCATCCCCCATATCCAGCAAATGCTAAATTGGTTTCAAAATAAATTTCCCTACCAACCAAGTTCTACCATTTAACAGGACCCGTGAGCACTTCTATAGCATTTTACAATTCCAAATCACTGCATAAGTATTAATTAGGCTTAATGACTCATGTTACCTAATAAGATAATGAAAAACCCTGCAGCTCACAATATCTACTTCTATTTTCAGCCAGAGATGAAATGGATCTTTTAAAAGGATAGGTTCTCCTCTAATTCCTTTACTTCGTATCACTGTACGGAAAGCAATTCCAATAGTGTCGTGGTATTGTGGTTTTTTTTCCTTCTCAATTTGCAAAGGTTAGTTTGTCTTTGCCACAAAACACAAATACAGAGGTTTAGTGATAATATTTGTTCCTTAGGAGGCTTTCTACTGAATGGTGACTAGTGTGGGCTCGTTGTTTGGTAGGGAGATTTGCTGCCCCTTCTCTATGGAGAATAGCAACATCGTTCTTGGTTTCTTTCTGGGTTGCCCCTGCCAAGGTAATACTTAATGGATTAAGTCTTGTGAAATAAATTCTGTAAATAGAACGTGGACTGAGATCATCTCAGCTCATTTCCCCTGCGTCCCCTTCCCGGCCTGGAAGCTGTCAAGCACAAGCAGCCTGCAAGAAGCCTGTTCTCCCAGTGTTAGTCTTGAGTCTCACTAGATGCATAAAGCAGCTTGTTTTTCACGTATTTTCTGTGATGGCATTAAAAAAAAAAGAAAAGCAGGAGGAAAACCCCCAACCCTTCTCAGTTCCACCCATGGCTATAAACTGGATACAGCTGATCTTGCAAGGGCACCAAACATTGCTCTGTTTGTCCACATTAGAGCACTACAAACCTATGTTTATGATGGGATTATAGCTGAATCTGAAGGATTTGAAGGAAAGGAACGGGACCAACTGTGGGTTTGTAAACAAACAATATGGTTTTGACGTCAGCCATAGCATTTCATGTGCTGGAACAGTTTCTATCGTGTGGCCAGTTCCTGCCCCTGAAGAGTATCTCATTTAATTTAGATGTGTTCATGATATGGGATGGGATGTCAAATCCAAGGGAACTACAGGGCAGCCCTGAAGGCAAGGTCTCTGCTGGAAAGATTGCATAAACTGTACTTCCAAGGAGCAGCAGAGAGCTTCTGGCTCAGGGAAGAGAGGGGAAAGTCCTGTCTACTGCAGATGGAAGGGGAGGATAAAGTGAAGGGAAGAGAAATGTATGGAATGGGCACTGTCATGGGGAGGGACTTTCCCTCTTCTTTAGAAATGAACCAATTCGAGGGTTTTTTCTGCATTCACGCTATCCAACAAAATCTGCATAACTTTTTCCAGAGCAACAAATCCTACCCACAGCCTTCAGCAGTCCTTCCCGTTTTGTTTTCAGTCCTCCTTGGGTTCCTCTCTCTCTGCTCTCCCTGTACTCACCCTGCAGACAAGCACCAGGGAGGATAACTCACCCAGGGAGATTTTCTTTAGGTACTGCTCCACCATCCATGGGATCATCCACATGCAGATGGAAGATTCTTTGTGAGCCCATTTATCAGCTTGGGCCTTAAATGATATGAATTTCTCTACAAACATACTTTATTACCAGTGTAACAATTATACAGCGTATATATTTGGAAAGAAAACAGGACACAATTCCCCTTGCTGTTATTTCATGTCACAGAATCCTGACTACCTGTTGAAAAACTATTTCCAATAAAAATGTAAGGTTGTTGTTTTTGAGACCAGCCTTAGGTGTAGTATTCAGACCAATACTACAAAACAAATCACAGAAGTTATAACCACCTGAGCTTGGTTATTTACAGTGGAAGGCAAGCTGCAATTCCTTCCTTTGATCTATTTGCTGGCTTCAGGATTACATTTCCCAACCTCGCTCTTTTAATCACTGTAAACATGGTGGAGAGAAAATGGGCTTTGTGGTTTTGATCAGACTGGTCTTTGATGGCTTCTCTTTCCCACTTTCAGTGCCTGAACTTTATATGTGACACCGCCACATAGATTGTGTGATCTGCACGTGGAGCCACATCATTTTGCTGCCACATCTCCACCCCTGAGTGGGTACAGCCCTGGGGGTGTATCTATCCACCTGTCCACTCCCAGCTGGAGCAGGGCAGGGTCCCACACAGGCACATCATCCCTCAATCAGCATTCCCTCGGGAGCAAGCCTGGAAAATCACGCTTTGCTTTCCCAAGACCCCTCACCCATGTGTTTAGAATTCCTGAAAGATACCCCAGCAGCGTGGGGCAGAGCAGGGTGGCCCAAGCTACCTGGGGACAGCAGCAGCCTTTCTGCCACAGGATGTTGCTCAGTGCAGGCTGCAAAGCATTTCTAGGAAGCCTGATAAATACTCCAGCATCCCTCTGCCATTGCTGTCCACGCTGCAGCTCCTTGGTTGCCATCAGCACCCACCCTGGCAGCTCAGCAAACCTCCTTTACGTAGGTCTGAGTGCCACTGCAGAGCCTGCACCATCAGTGTGCCTCCAGGTAAAAGAACTCCACAGTGACCAAAAAGAATGATGTAGGTGAAGGTCTTGATCATGTCTGAAGAAAGCACAATACCCCAGATAAAAGTGAAGGGGGGAAAAAAAGCCAGCTTTTGTAAAAAGTTGCCTGTGAAGAAAGAGCATGTGAACTCTGTGGCTTCGATTTTGTCCCACTTCACTCTGTTCACCATCTCTACAGATGTGTATTTTTAACAACACTGAAAAGAACCTGCCAGAGTTGGAAGCTCAAGCCACTTTTACCCTGGATATATGGGATGCAAATGTCACCTAAGAGGTTAAATGGCACAGGAAGGACTTTTTTTTTTTTTCTCTTTTTAAACCAAGAATGGACAAATTAGTATTAATGGGGCTGATCTTTCCGACTGTGACATCTCACTAAATATAAATATTTAACACAAGAAATCCTCAGAGTTCTCTTCTATCTGAGCACAGTACGCAGTCAGAAATGGATTTACCAAAGGAGTGAAAAGTTTTCTGCAATAATGCAACAAATCACTCTGTGGAACAAACACAGACATGTTCTGTGGCAGTTTCCCCACAAGCTTCAATCTATGGGGGAGGGGGGGAAAAAAAAAAAAATCTTGATTTATTATATAGCATTTGGACAGTTGGGAAAGCAAATTTGCCAAAGATCAGAAAAATCAACTCTTTCACCCAAGCAGGTTTTTTTTACGGAAGAAAAAAGCACAGAATGGGTCTGAGCAAAATAAATAAAAATTCCACACTTTTAACCAAGAGAACCTTCTGCGTCATTCAGAAGCATTCACAGACATCCAGAATCTTTTATCATCATAACAACACTCTGGCCTTTAAAATTACAGCTCTTTCTTATACTTCTGCTTACTGATGGCCTTTAAACCAGTGGGTTTCTCCAACTTGAGGCATCTCTTCGTGCAGAGTCAAATGCAGGAACTTTTAAAGCTGCTCCTTGCTGGTTTTCCTCTTCCCCTCAAAACATCCCTCTTTTGCCAAGCTATCACCTCTGAGCTTTAAAGGCAGCAGGACCCCACCTAACCAGCAGCATCCACCACACGAGTCACGGTCAGTAGTGTCTCAAACATCACTTTTTGTCCCTTGAAAAGGGCTTCTAATGCCAATATGGAAATTATCCAACCTGCAAAGGGCTGGCTGTTTTAATACAATCACACACAGCCAGGGAGAGGGCTGCAAATGGAAACATATATTAGCCACTCAGAGTATACAAGCCTCACTCAGCCCAGTAAAGCTATCAGTGTAGCATCCCTGCTCCCCCTGCCTATTTAATTAGCACACAATGAAGGCCACTGAATTTCCCAGCAAAAGGTGTTGCATACTTTGGACAAAAAAGAAAGGAGAAAAGAAGTTGCTTTCAAGTGCAATCCAAAAAAATAGCTCCTTGGCTAAATGGCACTTTTAATAAAGACGTTTCCAGTGTTTGTTTATTTATCAAAAAGCAGTGTTTCTCTCGGGTGTTTTCATTTTTATTTCTGTGCTCAAGAAGGAGGGGAAAAAAAAGGGCTTTACTAAGCAAGCCTTTCAGTAAGACACCAGATGATGGATAGTCAAACACAGAGCCTCCTGTAAACACAGAGGTAACCAAAAGGTATGAACTGACTCATAATTGTGTCAACACAGGTCGCAGCCCCTTGGTTTATTTCAGCCTTCCTGTTTTTCACAGATTTCTTTTCACACTACACTATTTTTTTTTTGAGACACAGACTCTTTTCAGTACACCTTAGCGGGGTGCAAGAGCACACACGTTTTTACACCAAAATGTGGGCAGCTACACACACGTGGAGGCTGCAGTGCCACAGCTACAACAGCAGCATTTTCCATCCACTGCTTCTGGCTGCATTAAACTGCACTGTGCAGTCCATGCTCAGTCTGAATCAAAAGGTCCATCCCATCCCTGCCTCCAGCCTTTCCCTGGAGGCTCTTGGGAAGCATCCAAAAAAGAGGAGTACAACAAAACCTCAACAGCCTGGTGCTCCAGTTCATGCAACGCTCCAAGACTCGGTGTGATTTTCTTGCTAACCAAAGTGGCAAGACTCTGTCTGACCAAAAGTGCTGGGAGGTGGACAGGCAGCAAAGAGGTCTGTGAGGAGCAGAACCTGCCCATATTTGTCTTGGTCTCTAAACAAACTGAATTAGGCTGTAGCCTTTTCCTTGTATGAAGTTTAGAACCATAGAATCGTGGTTTGGGTTGGAAGGTTGGAAAGATCACTGAGTTCCAATCCCCCTGCCTTGGGCAGGGACCTTCCACTAAAAGCCCCATCCAACCTGGCCTTGGAGGAAAAAGCCATTCTGGGGTCTCTGTTTCATTACTAGCACTGACTGGTGGGTTCAGAAATCGGTAGGGGAGGGACTGATGGGCAGACACACCAAGAACTTGAATACCCTGCAAGTCACAGAGCAGTTCAGTTGATGGTCCAAGACAGACTTTTCAGTACATTCCCTGATAAAAATCACCTGGGGAAACACCTGAGATCTGAAATCCTGAGATCCTTTTAAAGGACTTGCAGAAAACCACAAATGAAGGGTCAAAGGCAGGGAAATGGTTCCTCCTCAGCAGAGGCAGTAAAAGAAGCAGTTTATGGCCAGACTGCCAGTACTTGTTCCTGGATGCCCACCCTGAGCACCTCAGGTCAACCACACACAGGCAAACCACTTAATGCTGTAGAGCCACCCCTCCAAGGCGTGTCAGATACCCTGTGTGAGCAAGGAGAAGTTCAGACACCTCTTTGTCTGGGATGTTTCAACCTCAGCTGGATTAACTGAAAATGGTAGAGCCAGCAAGGACAGATGACCTTACTCAGGCTTAGCTCATTCCTTGTGTCATCACACCCAGCTCAGCAGGACAGCTACTCAATAAAAACCAGAGTCACAGAACGAGGATTTGGACCTTATTTCCCACTGTGGAAAAGTCAGTTGCTAAAATTCCCAGTCAACAGGTAATCACTGTCGTGAAGCCAAATCCACCCAGAGATCACACAAGGGTCGGTTACTTCATCAAATCATTCACACAAACAAATGCAAAACCAAATTACATTTAGGACAAAGCTTACACACACACACAAAAGCAAAAAAAAAAAAAAGCCAGAAATAGCATTTCAGAAACTGAAATCACTGGCAGACTTAACTTTTTTAAGACCACTCATTTTAAGATACTACACCTTCACAAAGAGCAGCATTTTATCTGGAGCCACTTCCCCCCCTGTAGAAACCAAGGCTGACAGAACAAAAAGGAGAATTCCTTTTGCAAATTACAATATATGAAGTCAGATTTGCTTCCAGCAGGTTCTGTACCTTCAGAAATTGGTCAGGGTTTGTGTGTTTGTCGAGTGGCCATAAACTGGGGAAAACCTACACCCTCTTCTACTGCCTCCCCTCTTTTCTTTACCTCCTTTGAGCTCTACAGCAGAAGATGAGGGGAGGAAATGTTACTGAAGGAGACCATGAAAAGACTTTCCACATATTTTCTCTGCATAACCACGCTGTGAATTTCTAAGGTAAATAGTGCCAGGGCACTGTCACTCAGACCCCAGGAGTTCACCCAAGTTAGACAAATTATGCTGCCTGTTATCTCAGTTGTTACAGATTCTTGCCTTTCATTCATTCCTTGCCAGTGGCTGGATTTGATGTGCAGGGGAGAAAAGAAGCCTCAAAAGCTGAAGTTAACCTTTTGTGGTGAGACCAGTAATGCTGGGCTCTCCAGAGGAGAGTGCAGAAGGAGATAGCTGCTAGCCTTGTTTGCCAAGGCAGCAGCCAAAAAAATGCTAAAATTTGGCACACATGAGCAGGAGAAAGGCAGTGCTATGAAAATGGCCATTGCAAGCTCCCTTCCAAATCTGCAGTGTTTGGCCCACACAGATAAAACAAATTAAGTTTAAAAAAAAAATAAAAATGTACATGTCCTATAAAAACCCACATAAAGCAGCGCCGTGGTTGTGGTTTGAGTAGAGGATGGTGCTGCTGAGCAATCCTGCCTGGTAGAGGTACTGCCTGTTGCTTCAAGCATCACATCCAGACTGTAATTAACACTAACCTTCAACTACAATCAGCAAGTCTCATTTCCTCCCTGATAAAGAGCTCCTTATTAGAAGGCAATGCAGGATGTGACGAGGGGATCCATTTCTGAATGCCTTTTTACAGCCACTGTCCTGGTGGGCAGGCACTGAGTTTTACTGATGCAACGCTTCCAAAGAAAGGAAAAGCTCTTACCTATGGTTCTTCGGAGATCTTCACACTGGCTGATGTGAGGGAATTTCAGGATTTCCTTCCACTTTTTGCTTTTGCCTTTGCGTTTCCCTCCACCCCCTGCAGAGAAAGAGATACCAGGATTAGATTGCTCTGGGGGGCACGGTCACACCCAGAGATCACCAGCCCAGCCACAGTTCTTACAGATACCAGTAACAAGAAAAGCTGAGACACTGTGGGTTCGTGTACAGATAGGTCCCTGGAAGTGTCCAAGGCCAGGTTGGATGGGCCCTGAGCAACCTGGGATACTGGAAGGTGTCCCTGCCCATGGCAGGGGGATTGGAACATGATGAGCTTTCACATCCCTTCCAACCCAAATCATTCTATGATTCTGTGACACAGATAAATCTGAGCTTGTCTGGCCTTAAAACAGACCGAGGAGACAGCATCTGTCAGAAGATCAGATTGCTGGAAGTTGGGAGTCCATGTTTGTGGCCCACCAGGTCCAGTTCAGATGACAGCCCTGAACCGAGCATCTCCAACGCCACCTCTGCCCCAACCAACAGCCATTTCACACAAGTCAAATAATCTTGTAAAATTACAGCCCACACCTCCGAGACCCTCAGCCTTTCTGTGCTGATGAATCCCCCTCATCAGTGTCCCTCCATAAACACCTTGCTGCAGGCATCCCTGGCATCTGCAGGTGCCACACCTGAGCTGCCCAGGGGGCTGCCCTCTGCACTGGGCTCCGACCAGCAAAGGCAGTGTTTCCAGCAAACCTCACTGTGCTGCTTGCTGGGAGGATCCCTCTGGATGTGACAGCCCAGATGAAGGCTGGGATTCTCCAAGTCCCTGTATTTACTGCAGTTCAGTCCCTGCACACAAAATCTGATTCACTTGAGTCTATTTTCCATGCACTAGCACATCAAATGACTAATTCAGAGCCGAGTTAATTTTGTAGAGGGGCTGGTAGAGTCACAGTTGCAGACTGAGGATGTGTTAGATCCTACACAACATTGCAGGCTAAATCAGGAGAGCATTGACTCAAAAGGTAGCAGACCACCAGAGAGGAAACATGAGCCTCAGAAAAAAATGCCAAGTACTGCACTCTGTGGGGTGTTTCTGATCACACAGAACCTTTGCCACAGGAGTGCTTCTTTTGCATGTCATGCTCCTTTGCTTTTGGTGGCCAATGGGATTTCTGTCACAGAGTCCGCCTTGAATGATTTTAAAACTTCTTAATCACAGGAACTGCTTGCATTTCTACAGCATGCAACGTGGAGCAGAGGTACCTGCACTAGCCATAAAGGAACTAGCTTGTTTAGACAATCACAAGCACAGCCCTGAGACCCTTTCCAGGAATTAGACTCCAGCAAAGCACAGAGAGCTGGGACTGTCCCCACACTGCACAGTATTATGCAACACAGATGTACCCTCTGGGTCTGTAATGAATTCTGCTCCCACCCTCCCTCCTCAGTGCATCCCAAACACTGCTGCTGAAGCCATTTCCTTTCCTATCCCTCCAGCCACAGCATCAGAGAGGCTGTCCTGCTCCCTCAGTCTTGGGTACACAAGGTGCCGAGAAGCATTTTGTGGGCTGGGGTTCATGGGGATCACATGTGATCATCTGTTCTCCAGTTCCTGAGGCTCTGCTCTGGCTGCCAGTGACCACAGGGCTTGGATTCAGCAACCCAAAGGGTCATCACTGACTTTCATCTCCCCAAAAACCCACTCTTGCAATCCAGCTCAGCAGCCCCTGCATGCCAGGCTGCTGCCACCTCCACTTGCCCCTGTTCTCCTTCTCTTCTGGCAGTGCTGTGCCTGATGCACCCCAGGACACAGCTGGCCCTCCTGGCTGCCAAGAACTCTTGTAAACTCTGAGTTCTATGCATTGATGTCAAAGCTCCATGGGAATTAAATGAATGAAGTACTTATCACCTAGCACTGGGGCAGGGATGGGGAGGAAGGGGAAAGCAAGGAGGGAAACCGCTGGGCTGGTGCTAGAGCAGAATGATCCTCCTTTGACAGGGACAGGGTTTGAATCTGGATTTCTGGATCCCTTCCTCAGGCTGTCAGCTTCTACAGCAGAGCATCCCACCTCCATGCACAAACACGTGCCCCTCATTCCTGGCTGCTGCCTCTGCCCCTGCAGGGACCTGCTCTGCTCCCACCAGGGATCTGACAGACAGGGGTACTGCAGGGCTCTCTGCTCGAGGGCTGTGCAGCTGCTTGGGCAGCAATGCCTGCTCCAGCAGTACTTCCAAACATTTCTGGACACAGGAGGCAGTGGGAATAAGCCAGATGAAAGCATCCTCTAGGGTGCATCTGCTCAGCACTGGTACATCTTCACCCACTGAAGGTCTACCTTCCAGGCCCAAGCACTGGAGATTTCAGAGCACACCTGCTTCTCCAGAAGTCCTCACAAAATGGTTGCATCTTCAGCACAGCATCAAGCAGTGCAGACCACTGCAAACCAGCCCCTGGCTCTAAATGACAGCCCTGAGATTTGTGCAGAGGGCGGAATGATTCTGCTAAGCTGGGCCAGAACACTTTTAAAATCCATTGGATGTAAAACATATATTGATATATTTACACTGGATGATGTATTCCCCACATTAAATTTCCATCAGAAGCGGGGAAGGGCTCTGCGGTGCCCTGTTACAGCCGTGATCGATACAGCCAGCGTGTTCTCTCCTCTTCTGTGGCTATCCTCCAAAAATAAGCAGCCTTGCCTGATGAATCATTTGCTCTTAGCTGAGCGTGAAGCAGCGTTGCTGCTTTGCCTGTGACGTCTTTATGTTAAAGATTCTGATCAAGGGCTTTAATCGACCCGACCTTTCCACTCCCAGCTTTTCTTGTGGAGCCAGCACTGTTTGCTGGCTCCAAACGTTAATTCTGGGGGGTTTGAAGGACATAATGCAGTGAGACAGCTGAGACAGAGTAAATTGTCTAGCAGAGCTAAAAGCTAAGAGGGGAGGTGTCTGTGAATAGGTCAGTCACTGTGCAGGCTGCAGAGGGAAGCTTTTCACACGTTGCCTTGATTGCTGCCTTTGCACCATCTATTCTGCACAGGATTTGCAATCTTCAAGGCAGCTTCTCAGGGCAAGGCTTGACAGGCGGGCCATGTATCAGATGTGAGTTCCATCGTGTGGGTTTGGAGGGCCTGACTGCTTCAAAACCTTGGTTTGCTGCTGATGATGAAAGGGGAGCTGCCAGCAACAGCAAGAAATCTCAGCTCTGCTCCCCTGCATGCACTTAACAACTCAGCATTTGCAAACTGAGGCTTGAAGCTAATTCTCCAATATGTCAACCAGTCCTGCAGGAAACAAAAGCATTTGCTCTACATCTTACCTACTGAAAAATACATGGCTTTTTTCGTATCATCTTGTGATGCCACATGGCAAATCTAGCTCTGATCTCTGCCTGCAAGGAGAGAGACATAACCAGAGGCACACATGTAAAACATTTGCAAGCAGGAGCTACCCTTAGCCTAAAGTGCCTACTTTTTTTCCCCTTCCATTATTCATGATATACTTACTCTCCTAACACTGAGAGGAGACAGCAAAATACCTGCACATTATTAAGCCAGTGAGATATTAAGTGGCCTGTCCAAAATTACACAAAAAATCAGAGACAGAGGAAGGAGCTGAAGAAGAAGCTGAAGAAGCCAAAGTGCTGAGCCCTTTAACCCTGCTAAAGACAGCCCCAAGCTGTGCTTCTGCTCTGCTGATTAAAGATACTTCACCACACAGAGTAAAACATATTGCTGGGTGAATCCATTCCAGCATCATTCCATTTGTGCCTCACACCGCCATGCGAGGGGGCCTTTAAGCATGGCCAAGCTGCCTTCCTACTCTTGCTCTGTTCCTGCTCAGGGTGATAAGTCAGCATCAGATCCCACGCTGCCAGGCCTGGCTAACCCAGGACAGCCTAAAATTTCAATGCCTCCAACTGTATTAACTGCAATCTAGTTAATCCAGTTTAGGTAAACTACCCACAAATCACTGGAGGATGACTACAGCTGGTGTCTTCTGTTTGGCAACAGTAGCCAGGCTGTCATCCAAGGCCTTCCCAACAAGAGTAAAGAGCTTGGAATGCAAGGCTTTGGTTGCACAGCACGTGAAAGCAGTGAAACAAACTCAAAAAAAAAAATTAAAAGTCAAAAAATCATGGTTAGCATCCCATTTCCACTCAAAATCTATCTATGTTTCTTCTTCTCTTCCTCTTGCCATGCTTCTTTTACTCAGTCTCTCCCATCAAGGTGTTTGTAGATAGATATATATATATATATGGAATTGCCATATTAGATTAAGGTCTGTCCAGTACAGGACAGACCAAAGGTAGCTTCAGAGGAAGACTTTGCAAAGCTGTTTCTAAAGTGTTTGAAAAGCAGGAATTTTCCTCCCTGTTCTGTTAATTAGATACAGTTAACAAAACAAGAACGTGCATTCCTTCCAAACAATTTCTTCTCCTTCTTTTTAAGAATCTGTGTTACTTAAATTCAGGCTGTTCTTATGATCCTGGTAAATGCCCTGAACTGTTGGAATACCTGCACGCCTCATGTGGGTGGGAGTCCCAGAGATTAACCATGTATTTGTGAAGGATAAGAATACCAATTTTAATCTGCTTATTTTCCTACGGCGCCTCTCCCTAATGAGACAGCATGAATAAAACTTATCAGCCCATTGTTTTCCCCTAGGAATTTTTCATGTCTAACACATTTAGCCCCCAAGGCAACCAGTTTCACCCTTATTAGACCTGTTTCACATGGAAGTTCTCCCAGGTTCACTATTCTTCTTTCATATTAGTGCCACCCACGCTCAGCTGTACTAGCAAATAATACCAGCTTGTTTTCAAAGAATTAAAGCCACTGCTTGCTCTCTGCTCTTCATCCTGCCCTCCTCCTCTGGCAAAGCAGAAAAAAACCCAGCCAGGACCCCTGATTTATTCTTACAGCATCTTAGATGATACTCCTGACCAACCTGTGCTTAAAACAAGCCCTTACAAGACCGTTGGGAACCTCTTTATGGATCCCCTTCCATGCCAGCCCAAGGAAAATAGGAAGAGCATGAGGGCTGGATTTTCAGAAGCAGGTGGGTGTGCACCATCCACGGGGATGCAGTGCCTCTGAGAACCAGCCTCTAGAGGCTCTCTTTTATGAGATACAACAGTAAGTCCACAACACGCCCCCCAAAGAGAATCATGTTGCACAGCTCCTCTTATCGATGCTAATCTGCCTTTATCTCCCACAGCCTGTTTTGAACACGGCTCCAAACAGTCCCAGGCCACGGTAAGAGTTTTTGTGCCCACCTTCCCTGCTGTCACAGCCTGCTTGCTCATAAATCATCTGCATGTTCCTACAAATACCCGAGCCTGACAACCACTGTGTAAAACGGTTGGAAATGAACAGCAGATGTATTTCATGTTTAAGCCTTCAGAACCACAGAGATGGGAATTTCACAAGCAAAAATGCAAGCTTCTCCCCAGCAGAGTCAGGCTGGCTTTGCAATCTGGCTACCAGAGGACCAGAGGGCAAAATATTCTGTATACAGCTGGCATCTAAAGTCCTATTAACGTTGGCTTACAGAAGTCACTGTTCATAAACAAACACTTAATTGCAGGAATATCTACCTATGATTTAAATAAGAGATCAAGTAGTGCTGTAAATAGCAGTAAATGGCTGAAACATAACTTTAACAACACATTTTATGTGTTAATAATAATGTTAATAGTATGCTTTAATAACATCCACTGCCCTGAAGGGACAGAGGAAACCAAGGGATTAGTTTTTGAAGATTGATCCTCGGGGCTTAACTATCATATGTCAAGGCCATTTCGGTACCACTCCAGGAATATAAAGGAGCCTTTACATAAGCTACCTTTATGCCTGGTCAGAGCACATTCAAAGGATCTTAACTAAACTGAGAAAGCAGGCCTTTAATTTTTTCTGTTAGTCTCCAGTAGGCACCCCAGTTAGTGGCATTCTCTGTACAACTCTGTCTGCATCCTTCACTGGGCATTCTTAATGCATATTTGAGATTATTTCAGCAAGTTGTCTTTGGGTTTTGTGGGCCAGTTCACACATAATGGGCGTGCAATTCACTGCTGCACATGCTAACAGGGAGTTGTTTGGTGATGTAACTTCCCTCAGTGCAGCTTAATTTTCCCCTGCATAAGCACCTTTAGTTTGTCTATTATGGTGTCTCTCTCTTTTATGCTTTGTATTTAAATGTATTGTGTTCATCTGCAGCTGATGAATGTCCAAGGGGAGATTGCTGGCTTTTATGTCACAAAGAAAAATAATCCAGATGATACAAAGTATACTGAAGATTTACAGTCTATTAAAAAAAAAACACACAGTAAATCTTACAAAAATAAAACCAGCTCTCATCTAAAATACTAAAATTAGGCACAGGCCAAAATTTTAACTTCTTATTCTTGACCTCAAAGTAAACTACACTACTGGCACAAATCCAGGCAGTTTTGCTGTGTTTAGAATGCATTACCACGTCTCAGGTATTCCAACAGGCTGATCAGAAGAACTGAGGCTTCAGATTGAAACGTGCTGGGTAATATTTGACATTGTAGTTGGCAACAAGAATGGAAGAGACCATGCAACAAGTGAATGTGGAGCCACTGCACTCCCTTGGGAGCTGTTTCTGGATCTGTAAACTCCCTTGGAGGAACAGGCAGAGGCTATGATGTCTGAATTTGGGAAGCACTGAGAGATTTTGTCCATCAGTGGTGTAGTTGACAGAAAAAATTTGACTGCAACACTTCAGCATCGATGATTACTATGGGGGAGCAACCTTTTGAACAGAGCTGTTGAGAATCAAGGTTATCACCCTTCTGAAAACACCACATCTGCCAGCGGAACCTTCCTACGAACCGGAGCTGAGAGTCAGTATCTCAGAGCTCCACAAAACTCTGATTTAGAGAAATTAAACCATTTCTTTGCGATAACATTTGAGTCATCTCAGTTCTTTAACGTCAAAACATTATCATGGAACATATCAAATAGAGTATTAAGATATTATATCACAGGAACAGAACGGGTACGGTAAATTGACACTCTTTACTTCATTAAAATGATGTTTCTATATTGTCAATAAGAAGTTAGAAAAATCAATTTTTTTTTTTCTTTTAGGAAGACACTTTCTCGCAAACCCTTTAATTTTTGACAAAATCTCATTCTCCGAAAGGAAGAGTCTTTTGTCAGAAATGTTCTCAACTGTCACACGCTTTGGAGTACATGAGAATTAAAGAAAGAACGTGGCCTGCCCATATCTGAATGTTCTAGCGAATCTAAATTCCCACATTCCCCACCAGTTCCCTCGAATTAATTCGCACAGCTGTGAATTATACTGACCCTAGGAGACCTGCTTCCCATTCTCCCAGAGTAAGAACGCAAATCCAGGCTCTGGAAATCCTGCTGGAACAGGGCTCGATAACATCTTTCCAGGAAGGAACTCCTCTTTAAGCAATGGTTTTTCAAACTTATGACCTGTTCCATGTATTTATTCCCCTGTTTAGTAGCATGCTTGCAAGCTGCCAACTGATGCCCCCAAACCCAAACCTGCCAAAGCAACTTGGGGTGCTCCTGGGCAGGGTCAGGAGTGGGAACTGATGATCCTTGTGGGCCCCTTCCAAGCCAGCATATTCCATGATTCTGGGAACTCCTCACCCACACACAGCCCCTGTAGGCTGCCCAGGAGTGTGAGTGGTGCCCCTGGACTCAGCAGTGTTCCTCAAACAACCCAAACCTTCTTAGGGCTGGCCCTAAACCCAAAACACCTTGAAGGGGCGTGTGGGTCCCAGTTAGACCCTGAGACAAATGACTGGAAGGCTCAGGAGACTCAGCTGATCTGCTGCTCCACCTTGGGCAATTCTGCTGTTCACCAACACACGAGACAGGCAGGAGCAACACCCCAGGAAACCTGCCCTGCTCCAGGCAGATCTGTGGGGCTCAGCTCTCCTGAAAACCACGGTGCCACTTGCAGAGGCACAACGTGCAAACACCCGGCCCGGAGCAGGGAACGACGCGGGTTCTCTCTGTCCCTGTCAAAGAGCTGTGTGGGCTTTTTCTCCCACAAATAGTTCTGCAGGCTCTAAAATAAGAACTTAGCCTCTGTGTTCCTGACATTTGAGTTTTATAAGGAGCATTTCTGAGCTGTGGGGAGGAGATCCAACTGGATGGGAGGTGAGAATTCGAGCGTTCCTATCAGCAGTCTGTAGCCAAGCTCTGAGAATTATGTTCTATTCTGGTTTTTTGCCCCCACCTAAATGAACTTACCCACAAGGCTAAAGGAAAGACTTTTAGTAAATGCCATGACAGATTAATTAGTTGAGACAGGCTGTTTTATTGGGCCTGACTGATTTATTGCTTCCACCAAACTGGTAGAATCGGTGAAGCCTTGAGGTGCTCTGACAAGAACTCAGAAATACAGATGTGGTTTGCTTT